>NC_067473.1:26019797-27263743 GCF_947179515.1 Apodemus sylvaticus
TTTGTGTGCACAGTGACAGAAAGCAGCTTGCCAGACACTCTGTGATGTGAGCAGAGCATGCTGTGTGAATGCAATGGTGAGGATGGTGTGCAGAGCCCAGGGCTGCTCCTGAATGGTGAGTGGCTGGGGCCCACCAAGAAGCCAAGACTGGGGCCAACTGGTGGTGGCACATACCTGTAATCCCAGCACTTTGGGAGACAGAGGCAGGTGGATTTCTGAGTTCAAGGCCAGCCTGGTCTACAGAGTGAGTTCCAGGACAGCCAGGGGTATACAGAGAAAACCTGTCTCCAAAAAACCAAAAGAAGGAGGAGGAGGAGGAGGAGGAGGAGGAGGAGGAGGAGGAGGAGGAGGAGGAGGAGGAGGAGGAAGAGGAAGAGGAAGAAGAAGAAAGAAGAAGAAGAAGAAAGTAGAAGAAGAAAAAGAAAGAAGAGAGAAGAAAAAAGAAGAAGAAAGAAGAAGAAGAAGAAGAAGAAGAAGAAGAAGAAGAAGAAGAAGAAGAAGAAGAAAGAAGAAGAAGAAAGAAGAAAGAAGAAAGAAGAAGAAAGAAGAAAGAAGAAGGAAGAAGAAGAAAGAAGAAAGAAGAAAGAAAGAAAGAAAAAGAAGAAAGAAGAAGAAGAAAGAAGAAGAAGAAAAAAGAAGAAAGAAGAAGCCAAGACTGAAGATGCTCTAGACCTACAGAGCATCTCTGGCCACCTTCAGAGCCCAGGACAGGGGAAGCTACAGGCCAACATCAAGTAAGACAACCTACAAGGCACTTGGTTATGCATCTTTGCCATGGGCAGTGGAGAGACAGGAGAAGGAGTAGAGAGCACCACTATGTGTGCACAGGCTGGCCAGAGCTGCTTCAGAGGCCACCTTCCCACACTGCTGCACGATGGGCATGGAGCCATGGAGAGTGGCTGCCGGGGCACTAAGGCAGGGTCACAGCTCCCACCTGTTCTCTACAGTAGGGAGAGTGAACCCGTGACCCAGCCTCTTTGCTCATCCTGATGTGCCTGAGCACAGGGACTCAGAAGGCATTGGCACAATCTTAAAGGCAGTGTGTACACTTTGGGAAGTGGCACTGAGGACTGAGCTTGGCCACTCTGAGTTTAGCTGCATCGTTTGCCCCTCTACAGCCTAATGTGAGGCCAAGCTTCTGACTTAGTGTGTCTCAGTGAGAACCTGCATGTCAGAGGGAAGAGTCATCTGCAAGACAGACCAGCTGGGGTTGTATTTCTGTCATTAATGGGAGCACAGGTGTGTGTCTGTAAACAACTGAACCCTGGTTAAGTTGTGTCAGCAAGGAGTAGTTTCTGGAGAGAGGGAGAAAGCTGTGTTCTCAGGTTTTACAGATCAACACCAGAATGATGGCTTGGATTCAGTAGTTTCACAGTTCGATTCAGTAGCTAGCACTGACAATCCAATGTCCTCTTGCCCGGAGTTCGCTGGTGTGGCTGGTAGTCCAGCATTCTTGGGCCAGGTATTGATTGGATGGTGTGGATTTGATTCGCCCACTGCAGGTCCATGCAGGTGACAGGTGTCAATGGTAGTGGTGAAGTGGTGGAACGGGGGCTTGATTAGTTCCTGTGCTTCCTGTCAAAGCACTGCACCAGGTAGTGCTGGACATCCTCCAGCCCTGAGGGGTCACCCTTGAAATCTGGAAAGTGCTTCTCAATACTCACTGACTTCACCTTCTCCATCAGGAGGTCCATCTTGTTGAGGAAGAGGATGAAGAGACATTGAAGAAGAGCTTGTTGTTGACAATGGTCTCGAAGATGTTCATGGACTGCATCAGCAGGATGATGCACCTGTCCTCCATGAGGACCTGGTCGTACTCACTTGAGGAGTCCATGAACAGGATGGATGTAATCCCATGGAAACACTGGAAATACTTCTGGTGCTGCAACCTCTGGCTGCCCACATCCATCATCTTAAATGAGATTTTGTTTATAATAAAGTCAAGTTCAATGATTCCCTTGGTGGCCTTTCTAGCCAGCAGGATGTCTTGTTTACTGGGGAAGTAGTTCAGTTGGCCAATCGGGTCTAAGTTATCCAGGAAGTACTTCACAGATTCATCCAGCTGTAACTTGTTTCTGTGGATGAAGGCTTCCCTGATTCCCGAATCTCTCCAGAATGCACGCAGCACTGGCACAAGGAGCTGGAAGGTGGCAGGCTCCACAGGCAGGCCTGCCTTGTTCTCAAGGCCATCAGAAACATCCCTGCTTCTCCTCCTCGGAGTGCTGCCAGGGAATGCTGAGCTTGTCCCGAGGGTCTACAAGCACCCTTGGGCCTCGCCATTAAGTTTGCAGCCAGTGCATACCTCCTTGTCTGTTCTGGCATGAGGGTCTCGAGTCTCAGGACCACAGCTAGAATCTTCTGAGAGGAAAGCCTCAATTGGGGAACTGCAGAAATCAAAGTAATCTTAAGGAAGTTGTTGAAGATGGATGGTGTAGAGGAACTCCAGCAGACCCTTCTGTTCAAACTCTGGGCCATGGTTGATACACATCTGCTTGAGAAAGGTCGACTTGCCGCTCTAGCCTGCACCCAGCAGCAGGATCCTGACCAGCCGCCACAGCTCAGCATTGACATCTCAACTGCTCAGCTGTGCCACCTGGCCTGGCACTTTGAGTCAAGCACTGTGCCTGCCCTGCGCTCCCCGTCTAAGGCCTCTAAGGGCAGCAAGCAGTGACTGAGGGTCTGCACAACCCAGACATGGCCTTCCTCAGGCCTCGGCCACGCCCCCCTGGGGGCCTCATGCCATTGACACCCCTCAGCTGGCACGGCCCTCCCTAACCACACTCTGTCCTGCCCGCCTCTCCCTCAGTCTGTGTCCAACTTCACTGCTGATGCCCAGAGACTTTCACTCACCTGGCCAGCTGTGAGTGAAAGCTGGCTTTTCAAATTCAATTCTGGACCCTTCAGGATTTGTCTCAAATAAATAATAATGAGAATATATTATTTATGGTCAATAATTTGTTGTCCCACAAACATAATATTGCTCATTTATTCCTTCAGTTTGCTAAAGCACTTTTGGGTCCTTTAAGAGATAAGGGCAAGACATTACTGTATGCTAAATTGTTAGGGGAAAAAAATTGAAGCATTCTAAGATGACTCTAATTAGAATATGTAAAAAACTGTCTCCTGTTAACAACACAAAAATATAAATTCACAAAGTGAGTCTTGAAAAAAATGTATCCTATGTATTTTCATTCAGGTAAAAGAAAAAAAACTGACAAATACGAAGCAAATCTATTTTAAAGATTCTATGGGAGAAAACCATCAGTCAGGAAGTTGCTCCTGTTCCAAATCCCCCTGGTGAAGTGTAATCACAGTCCTTTAGGACAGGCTTCCAGGGAGGATGAAGGCCATCGGCAGACGTAGACTGTAACACCCTGGAACCCTGGGTGGGCATCTGAGGGTCCCAGTCAGAGATGCAAGTCTCTAATAGAATAGTTCGAGAGCTGTCAGAGAAAGAAGCTCTCAGATAAAAGCCTGATGCACAGAGGTGTGATCATGTGCACAGCTTAAGGCCAACTAAAACAGGTTTCTAGTATTGCACATCCTAGTAATCTTTCCCACTAGTTCCTCCTGAGCAGCATACACATGCTTCTTAAATCACAAGGATGCTTCCAAAGTCAAAAGTGGATTCTACTTCTGAATAAGAAGAAATCAATCTGGTAGTTCCAATGAAAATTGGAAATGGTTTTACCTGAAGACCCAGCTATATCACTTTGGCCATATACCCAAAAATGTTCTGACATATAAAAAGGACACATAGTCCACTATTTTCATAGCAGCCTTATTGATAATAATCAGAAGCCAGAAAGAACCCAGATGTCCCTCTATGGAAGAATGGATACAGAATGTACGGTTACAGAATGGAGTGCTACTAAGCAAATAAAAAACCAATTGCTTCATACAATTTGCAGGCAAATGGACGATATAGAAAATATCATGAGTGAGGTAACCCACACAAAGGAACACACATGGTATGTGTCTCCTGAAAAGTTGATATTTGCCCTAAAGATCACAATGTCCATGATACACCCCACAGACACTATGGATCTTAGAAGGAAGGGAGACCAGAGCATGGGTGCTTTAGTCCTGCATTGAGGAGATAACAGGATGATGGTGGGAGGTGGATGTAGAGGAGACCTGGGAGAGAGAGAGGTGAGGGAGGAAATAAGGGGCAGTATTAGGTACTGGAGAAGATAGGAGAGAAGGAAAGAGGGTCTGGAAAAGGAACAAAAATATGTAGCAGGGGGGATGAGGAACTGGGTTAGCCATGTGAGTGACACAGACACCAGGGAAACATGAGGTTCCCAGGACCCAAGGGGGAGGACTTTAGCCCAAATGTGCAGAGAAGGGGAAAATAGAACCTGTAGAGACCACCTCCAGGGGATAGGTACACCTCCACACACTCAAACAACCCTGTGACCCCCCCCCCAAAGGGATGATGCCACACACTCATTCTGAAATTTTAACCCATAAATGTTCCTCAGCAAAGGAAGAACAGGGACAACAAATGGAGCAGAGACAGAAGGATGGGACATCCAGGGGCTGCCCTACATGGGGATCCATCATAATTGCAGACACCAAACCAGACACTGATGGTGTGGTCAAAAGATGTTTGCAGACAGGAACCTCTTGTGAAGGTTCTTAGGGAAGTTCAGCAGGCAACTTACCCTTGGTGCCACCCATTAGACTGAGGTCTGGAAAACTGGTGGGGAAGTTAGGGGAAAAGCTGAAGGGTCAAGGGGAATTGCAACATCACTGGAAGAACAACATCTATTGCCAGGATCACCCAATGTTCCCAGTGAGTAGACCATAAACAGAGGAGTGTACAGGGAGGGATCTTTAGCTCCAGATACATAGTAGCAGAGGATGGCCTTGCCTGACAGAAATGGGAGGAGAGGCCCTGAGACCTGTGTAGATTTTTTTTTTTTTTTGCCTGTAGTTCTTTTTTTTTTTTTTTGAATTTTATTCGATATATTTTTTTATTTACATTTCAAATGATTTCCCCTTTTCTGGTTCCCCACTCCCCGAAAGTCACATAATCCCCCTTCCCTCCCTCTGTTCTCCCACCCATCCTTTCCCACTTCATTGTTCTGGTTTTGTCTTGTACTGCTACACTGGGTCTTTCCAGAACTAGGGGCCACTCCTCCGTTCTTCTTGTACCTCATTTGAAGTGTGGATTATGTTTAGCATATTCCAGTTTTCCAAGCTAATATCCACTTATTAGTGAGTGCATACCATGATTGATCTTTTGAGACTGGGTTACCTCACTTAGTATGATGTTCTCTAGCTCCATCCATTTGCCTAAGAATTTCATGAATTCATTGTTTCTAATGGCTGAATAGTACTCCATTGTGTAGATATACCACATTTTTTGCATCCATTCTTCTGTTGAGGGATACCTGTGTTCTTTCCAGCTTCTGGCTATTATAAATAGGACTGCTATGAACATAGTGGAACATATATCCTTATTACATGCTGGGGAATCCTCTGGGTATATGCCCAGGAGTGGTATAGCAGGATCTTTCAGAAGTGACATGCCCAGTTTTCTGAGAGACTGCCAGATTGATTTCCAGAGTGGTTGTACTAATTTGCAACCCCACCAGAAGTGGAGGAGTGTTCCTCTTTCTCCACATCCTCGCCAACATCTGCTGTCTCCTGAGTTTTTAATCTTAGCCATTCTGACTGGTATAAGGTGAAATCTCAGGGTTGTTTTGATTTGTATTTCCCTGATGACTAGTGAAGTTGAGTTTCTCCGCCATCCGAAGTTCTTCAGGTGAGAATTCTTTGTTTAACTCTGTACCCCATTTTTAATAGGGTTATTTGGTTTTCTGGGGTCTAACTTCTTGAGTTCATTGTATATATTGGATATTAGCCCTCGGTCTGATGTTGGGTTGGTGAAGATCTTTTCCCAATTTGTTGGTTGCCGATTTGTCCTTTGATGGTGTCCTTTGCTTTACAGAAACTTTGTAATTTTATGAGGTCCCGTTTGTCAATTCTTGATCTTAGAGCATAAGTTATTGGTGTTCTGCTCGGGAACTTTCCCCCTGTACCGATGTCCTTGAGGGTCTTCCACAGTTTGTTTTCTATTAGCTTCAGAGTGCCTGGCTTTATATGGATGATTGATGCCCCAGGGTAGTGGGATGCTCAATCTGTACAGCAGGAAAGGGGGAGTGGTGAAGTGCCCTCATACAGGCAAAGCGGAGGGGGAAAGGGAAGATGTGGTTTGAGGGGTTATTGGAGGCATAACCAGGAAGTGGTATATCATATGAGATTTATTCAATGGAATGATTAATAAATACATTTAAAACAATACACATATGCCAGCCATTTAATTTTAACAATGAAGACTCAGGAGCCAGATGCTGGGGTGAAAACCTGCCTGGTCAGAGAGTCAGGGAAAGCCCTCAGCTGACTTTGCTACCCTGCTGACCTTCCAGAAGGAAAGCATTCTTTATCCATCTCCACACTGTTTAAAATATCTTTCAATTTAAATACCTTCCTTTTGTTTAGTTATATTGATTCCATTTCAACTGGTTCCTTGCTCTGCCTCTTGCCCTGGAGTTGACATTCTTTTGCCTTGCAATAACGGTGTGTACTTGGGCTAAGCCAAAGGACAATAAAGTACTTGTTTACAGTAAACAGAAAGCTCTTAGATTAAAGGTCTGTGCTAGGTCTGAGCTACACCATACAAAATGTATTCTGTAAATAACACAATCTTGGGGTTTACAAAGATAATGAATACACTGCAACATAAGTAAACAATGTTCTCTCTGCTATAGAAATCATGATGGGAACACCATGATCCTAAAGAAAATCCGAACTGGACACTTGAAGCTGCACATCTGCACCTGCACATGACCAACAAGGACATAAAGAGCCCCAAGGAGACTCTTGATCCTTATCACAAGGGATAAATTATCCATTCCTTTTGTCACATATTTTAGGCCAAGATATCACCATTCCTGATCTTGGCTCATTGTCCTAGGGGCTGCTGTAGGGAAGGGTTGGTGTCCAGGGGTCACCCAACAAACCACAGGAACACTGACTTAAGTTAAACAGGGAAGGTTTGATGAATACACACCCCATGATGGACCAATGACGGCAACAGCTCAAATCTGAGCAGGAGACATTGCAGGAGGGAATGGCCTTGTCTCAACAGGTGAGAGGCCCTGAGTCCCATGGAAGATTGATGCCCCAGTGGAGTGGAGTGCTGCAGCAGTAGGGGAGGAGAAGGTGCATGGGTGGGGGAGAACCATCATATAAGCAAAGGGCCCTGACCCAAGCCATATTAGACATAATACTGCATATTGACCTTGAATTTGATGGGTACTAGGTGAAGGATATAGATGTGAAATTTCCTGATTAAAATCGTCAAAACATGCAGTACATAACATGGTACATGGACAGCATGACCCTGGTCTGAACGAAGATTTTTTTCTTTTGTTTTACATGAAGGTCATGTAGGCATGTTACAACAACAGTATGAAATAGATGGCTAGCAAGTGACAAATTTGCTACAGTTACGCTATAGCAAAAAAATTATCAGAAAAAATGAATCCTTACGAAAAATATCTGCATGACCTTACCATGTTTAGACAAGTTCTGTGGCCTCAAAAAGAGCTCCTTAGAAGTAGAACAGAAAAGGTGTTTGTTACCTGAAAGGAGGGGCCTGAGCAGTGTTGCTCAGCCTTCTCAGTGACAATTGCACCTCACTCTGTCCCTGCAGGGGATCCCAAAGTGTCCTTCCAGCTTCCCTATGAACCATTCTAGGCACACAAAGGCCAGGAACCAGTGCTGGTGTCCCACTCCTCACTTATGCTCCATTTTCAACAATGTACATGTAGAAGCAAATATAGCATGGCCACTTGACATTGATACTCTTCACATCTTACTGAGGGCAGCAATTGCTTGACTACACCCAAATCTATAAACTATGTGGGCACTAGGGAAGTATATCAAGATAAAGCTAGGAGAGAGGTACATGAACTCTGCCCTGGATTGAATGCAGAAATGTGGGGGTGGGAGACACATGTATGGTTAAATATCCCACTGAGTTCACATTGTGTCTGCTTGATTTACTCTCAGGGCAAGGAAGGGTAGTATCTCTGATGGTGTCTGTCAAGTCCCTCGAAAAGTTCACTGGGTTTTAGCCTCAGCACATGATATGTGGTAATGTGGGAGTGGCACTCAGGAAAGCTAGAGATTGTAACTGGCGCAGTATCATGCTAGAGCAGTGGATAATAAATACTCAGTTGTCCAATTGGTGATACCCACTCTCATTATTTCTTTTTTTTTTAATATTTTTATTTTCTATATTCTTTGTTTACATTCCAAATGATTTCTCCTTTCCCAGATCCCCCCCTCCCCATATGTCCCATAAACCTTCTTCATTTCTTAATGTGAACCCAGGGAAAGAGAGAACAAAATCCTTACAAAAGAAAACATTTCCCCTTCTCCATCTTCCCACCTAGAAACACTTGCAGAGAGAAAATGGTAAGTTCATTATAATAGACAAAGATTGGTAGGTGAGGCCTTGAATGGAGGGTGTGTTTCAGTGTTTTTCTCTGAAACCGAGTCTTAAAAATTCCATTTCATCCTCTACCTGGCCTCCCAGGCTAATCTTCACCTCAGATAATCCTGCTTCCACTTTACTGTTGTTAGTCTTACAAGTGGGGCTCCTAGGAATGGTAGGACAGGACTAGTCACTGACAGAGACCTGGGTTTTCTAATGCTGAGGTGTGTACCCACCAGTGTAGCTACAGACATTTTGTTCTATGTCAGCTCCCTAGTTCGATTACTGCTATAATGTGCCTGCCAAATCACTGACACAGAAAAGTAACTTTTCTCAGAGGAAGGTCATGTTGACACATACTCTTATGTTCTTTTTGACATTTGTTCAACTTATCATGTTCAACAAAATTTACATAGGACCCATCAAATTAATGGTCAATATACACTCTTATATCTAAAATGACCTGATCAGAAATGAGCACTGGACACTTCCTACAACTTCATAAGCAACATGTACTTTGGGTTTTCTGTTTGTTTGTTTGTTTGTGTTTTTTGCTTTAGAAGTTGATGAATATAGATGTTTGTAGCCATGGCTCAGCTCCCAAAATCTGATATGTGGTCCTGTTCAATCAGTATTATGAACTACATTCATCAATCCATCCCTATTTATTTGAGAAAGGTGTTTTTCTGGTTTGTGGGGCCGATCATGAACCCAAGCACAAGATGTTAGGACCTTGCTCTGTGCACTAACATACATCTATTATATTTTCATACACCTTTACCAATTTTGACTATTTTATTTTGTTCTGACATAATCTCATTTTATAGATTATAGAGGGCTATTACCAATCCTCCCTTGGTGACACTGGTGCAGAGAAGAGACTCTGCCTTAGGGCCTTTCCATTGGTGGCTCCAATATTTTACTTTCCTCTGTCAACTGATCTCTAGACTCTTGCCAGAACCATGAGGACTGCAACACTCTCTCTCTCTCTCTCTCTCTCTCTCTCTCTCTCTCTCTCTCTCTCTCTCTCTCTCTCTCTCTCTCTCTCTCTGTTAAGACATCTTGGGGCAGCTTTAAAAAAGCTAAGCACAAGATGTCATGAGTGTAGCCCCGAACACACTTCCACATATTAACCTGCCCTGCAGGCTCTGCCTGGATGTAATTTCATGCACCTGTACCAAAAACAGGAGAACTTTTGACTGCACTTTAGAACTGGAGTTATTTCTCAGTACATTTTAAAGGTTCAAATTGCTGATTGAGGAAAATTTGAGAAAGGATGAGACATTTCTGAGAAGGGTTTGAAAAGGAAACCCTCAGTTAGAAACACAGGGATTACTGAAATGATGGCAATTAAGCCTAAGTAAACCATGGCCTTGGACGGAAGATGGGCTCAGTGGCTATAAGCCAGGAGAGTCTTCAGGAAAGAGTACTTAAGCTTCATGTTCAGTACAGTGAGAACATTAGCACGGAGCCAAGGGCTGTTATAACCCATGACATCAGCAGTCCCTTCTTGAACATTCTATAATCTTCCGGAGAATTCTTGGCATGAGCTGTGATGTCACCAGTGTTGTAGCAACAGCAGAGCATTGAGGTTTCTTAGTCAGTGTCTAGAGGATACACTGATAGACATGTTTGCCCGACTCAGAAAACTATTTCAGAGAACCAATGTGGATAGGAGAGAGACTAGAGAGAGGAGAAAGGGAGCTGGCCTTTCATCTGAGAGTAATGAAGGACAAAGGAGGTGGTCTTGGAGAATGTGGAGTAAGTACTGGGAAGTGGATAGTGAGCTTCCTGGCAGGGTGGCCCGAGCTGCCCTTTCTAGCAAATTCCAATTCTTCACTTTCACTGAGTATTGTGGTTGTTACTTGGGGACAGAATAAGAGCATCAGGAGTCACAGAGGATCTAACCTACACCAATTTAGGGAAGGGCATCACTCACTGCCTTCACTACCATGCTTCTAGCTTCAGCTTCTCTGATGATAGTACCAGGGAGAGATTTGTGCCACTGCTGATAACCTCTTGTTCTCAGAACTACTCTGACTTCCTCTCCCTCAAAGTTCCCACCTTAGCTTTCCCACTGGTTGTGGGTAGCAGGAATAATTGTACTGTAACCAAAGACCTGTCAGAGTTGATAAACCCAGCAGAGATTCCATCCTGTAGCTACTTCTAGAGTGCTTGTTGTTTCAATAGAGGAAATAAATCAGTGTGTTCTCCCCCTGCAGGATGTTTTAAGGCCATTTCCTGGGCCTAGAGTAACAGAATAGGAGATCTGAACATCATACAGCACTCAAGTACTTGTGAATAGTGAATTTAGAGTGTGACTTGTGAAACCAGAGGACTAAGGACTCTGAAGCCAAGTTGTACTCTGTGCATTTGGTAATAAGCCAGGAGAAGCCACCTCTGTGGTCATCATAAGAATACATAGGGAGACAGAGGACACACATGGCTGCTTACATCTCCTAGTCTCTATAGAGTGAGGGGATAACTGAGGTCCACTGAGGATGCATCTAAAGCCTGGATGAAACTCTGTGTGGTGTCACTGGGTTCTAGGCCTGTGGTCTACTTTATAGGCCTCAGAGTAGACTGTCTATACTCTATGCATTCCAAAAATGTAAGTTCACTTGTGTTCTTTTACCTACAGGGGCTGGCAGGCAGACATCATCCCCTGCAACTGTCCTAAGCAAGAAGCAGGCCGAGGAGGAAGAGGAGAGGCTGACAAGACAGCTGCAGCTTGTTACCCAAGAGAGAAATGAGCTGAGAGATCGCTTGATCTATGTCACAGAGGGAGCCATGAACAAGAGGTATGCATTGCTCCAAATGCTGTGGTGTTCATCTGGAGTCAATGCCACACTTGTCTTTTTAAGGTGGTTGATTATAGGAAGGTGTATCTTCATGATATCCCTGGGTCAAACCTCATGTCCCTAAATACTTCTTAGAGGAGAGACAGAACCTGAAGCTTGGTCAGGAGTAAGATGGGAAATGGACTCTTCTGCTTCCTCCAGGTCAAAAGTGGGACTTGCAGTCCGAGTGAAGAATTCAGGGATAGAGGCAATGGACAGTGAGTTCCCAGAGTGCTTTTGGAAAGCCCTTGAAAGGAGGTGCTTTTGTGAGGTTCTAGGACCTGAGAGTTTGTGGTGAGTGTTTGTACTGGACTGGCAGGTGACTGAGTGCTGGAAACTGCTAGATGCAGATGGAGGGGCGTGGTCCCACATTGTTCATCTCAGCGCTTGACTAGACGCCTGAGGCTCTGCCTGTTCCTCTTTCTCTGAGTGACTTATACTCCGAGACTGTAATGTTGCATGCATTTCTTCTGCATCTCATGTTCTCTCTGCTTCTGTCTCTGATTCACTCTCTCTCTCTTTCTGTTACTCTGTCTCTTTTGTCCCTTACATGTGTGTACACAAGTGTGTATATCTGTTTCTGTGTGTATGCATGTGTGTGTGCACATGATTGTGGTGTCTCTTGTGAATTAATTTTTTGCATGTTTATATTTCTCTCTACTATTTTAAATTCAGGGATCTGTGACATCCAGGGTACTTTGAGACAGTAATGTTGCATATACGCCTGCTGATTCTCATTCTGTTCTCTCTGGTTCTGTCTCTGTCTTTATTTCTTATTCTCTTGCTCTGTGTCCTTTTCTCCTAATTTGTGAGTGCCTGTCTATGAGTCTATTTGCTTCCACGTGTGCATACAAGTGCTTTTGTTTCATATGTTTATATTTACCTCCACACTTTGGAATCTTGTGGTCTGTGTATTGGACTGAGGATTTACATGCAGTTTCAAGATGATGTGAGTCCTGATGTCTGGGAGCCCCCACATTAAATAGCACTGTTCCTTGCCTTCATGGGGACATTTATGTAAACAGTTGCACCTCTTGGGCAGATTATAAAGCATTGGTTATGTCTGGTCTCATCTCAAGAATTATGTGTAATTTCTGCCTCTGAATCCAGGAATTATAATCCCTGTTGTCAAAACAGGGAAAATATAATCACAGGTGTCTAGTTGGCAATGACCTGTGGCCTATACTCTTGAGGGCACAACGGGCCAGATTGCCCCTCCAGATCTAATGAGTAAACACAGGGAGCCAGGGCACCCTCCATCTGGATATATAGCTTATGCTGTCCTTGGGAAAAGATAAAAAGTTTCCAAAGATGAAAAAGATCCCAGCATGTAGAATCCAGGAATTGACCTTCCTGTGCTGGGAGTACAAGACCCAGTCTATGTTCATGTGTTCTTAGAAAGGAGGAGTGGCCCCTGGTTATGGAAAGCAGTAGCAGAATGAGGCAATACAAGAACAGGGAAGTGGGGAGGGGTGGATGAGGGAGTAGGGTTAGGGAAGAGGGCTTATGGGATTTTTGGAGAGTGGTAAGCCAGACAAGGGGAAAACATTTGAAATGTAAATAAAAAAATATATCGAATAAAAAAAAAGAAACACATTTTCAGCCAGGCCATGGTAGCACACACCTGTATTCCCAGCATTTGGGAGACAGTGGCAGATGGATTTCTGAGTTTGAGGCCAGCCTTGTCTACAGAGTGAGTTGCAGGACAGCCAGGGCTACACAGAGAAACCATGTCTCAAAAATACAAATATATATATATATATATAATACTTAGATGTGTATGTGTTCTAAAAATGTGTTTTAAAAAAGGCACATGTTCATAGAGTTCTATCTTCCTGGGGACAGGCCATACTACACACCAAATCCGTTATATGAAAAATTAAAGTTAAAGGAGAAGGAGATTATGACATTTCTACACACCTTAGAGAAGGAGAACATTGAGGCCAAACAGACCTTCCAGGATCTCAAGAAGGAGATTAACTTCTACCGGTAAGTACTGTTCATGGAGGTCACCAGGTGTGGAATGGCCATTTCTGCCTTCCTTTGTTCCTGGACTGCAGAGTCTGCAGGTCTGATTCTATCCCTTCTGCCTTTTAGCCATCACTGTGCCTTGGGACTTCTCCTGTCAGTTTCAAAATTTGTAAGAGACTGTTACTCATCCTAACAGTGTACAGGCATCAGCAGGAGCCTCTCATTAGAAGAGTGATTCAGATCATGAGAGGGTTATGGTACAGTTCTAGGTCTGTGGGACTCAGGCATGGTTTTACAGAGCTAAATGTGATCTAACAAAAGGATACAATGCCTTCCTCTTGATTCTACTGATTGCATTGAGGGTATCTGCAACCTACTAATTGATGTTGCTGAAATGCTTTGGGCTGTCATGGATAGTTTCAGATACCTTGTTCTTTGGAGAGACATGCAACCTTATTGGTGTTTGGGCTGCAGCAATCATTTATTTCTTCCCCCAAGTTGCTATTTGCTGTTTGTGGACCTCTCAAGAATGTATTGAGATGTATTGCATTAGGTATTCCTGGGAACCTAGGTCCTGGTGGGGTTAATGGGACCTTGATGTAGGAATGGGAGGAGGAGCCTGCAGGATCTTACCATGAAGATTGTGTCTCTAGCAACCTGCACAGCCGGCTCCTGATGCAGAAGAACATTATGAATAAGAGATTGGTTACACTGAAGCAGGAGAACAAGGAAGTACATGCTGATTGGACCATCATTCAGCAATACCTGATTGACTTGAACCTGAATGTTAAAGATGAACAGGACAAGACCAGCATCCTCCAGGGCCAACAACATCAGGTAGGTACAAGCAGCTCAGCTTGTACTGACTGATAACATTTTGCTACTGCATCCATCTTTGCTTTCACACAGCACCATTCTAATGCACAGTCCCAAGCAGCCACCCACCTCATGGAATGTAGTTGGTCATTGCTAGGGCTATGCACATTCTGGGTTGTGAACCTCTTGAGATAAGCTGAAATATGTCAAGTATACCTTTCGACTCCTCTTTATTCTGAAGACCAGTAAGGGTGATAGATCAATGTCATGCAGCATTCCTACACCTGCTCATGATAGGTGAGCTGCTTTGCAGAGCTTTGAGTAAGTTCTGGGTCCTCTGATAGAGGGCATGCAAGGGTCATATGACTTCCAAAGTGGTTAGCAATTTGCAGGGTTAAAATTCAAACACTAATAAGAAATATGTTATTCTCCTTTTCTTTGATCTTTGTGGCATGTGGCATTTTCCTTTCCTCCTGTAACCCAGTGAAGTCTCTTCCAATTGCCCATTTCTTGGTGTGCCCTGATAAAAATGAGTAGCAGCTTGTCAGCCCTACTGTTAATGTAGGTTAATGTTGCTGGATATTTTGCTGTGCCTGCAGTTGTAACAGCAATGGTGTCAGTTAAAAGATCAATGATAACATTCCTGTTGAGAGGGTGGGAGGCAGCAGCCTGACAGCTGACATTTAGATTCCCAACAAGCCTCTGTCTTAATTGATGCCTTCCTCTTCTAGGATGCAGAGAGTGTAGCAAGAGCCCAGGAAGAGGGCCTCCTGCAGAATGACTTGCCACTTCAGGAAGCTCCTGATGATCTCCATCCTCAACAGCCAGAAAATTCCTTGGATGAGTCTTCTACCACATAATTGAACTCCTCAGGTTGAATAGGCACTAACTACCTAGCCAGTGAGCCAATCAATTCAGGAATTTATTCCCTTTCCTGTGCAAACATTACCCCTTGGGGAGAACTGAGGTGACTGCCCTGCCACCACATGTCCAAGAGAAGAAATAGACTGTAAGTCCCTGTTGCTGAAAGTGTAGTGAGAGAACTCTGCTTCATATAATTTACTGTTAGAGTTTTGGTTGCTGTTTGGTTTTCTGCTGTTTTGTTACTTGTTATGTTATTGGATATTATATATTATTGTTATTGCTTTTTTTCTTATGCTTTTCACTGTTTATAGTAATTATCTTTAAAAGCCTGTTTTTGAAATGTATTTCTGATGAATAAAAATTTATTTGTAACTCCTCACTTTTGAGACCATATTACTTATTCAGGTTTTCTGTCCTATCCTGTACACATAGACCTCACAACCACAGATGGATCTCGGTAAGCCCCAGGAAGCCTGGCTACAGAGTGATTTCAAAGCCCACTAGGGTATACAAGACAATGGTCTTTTGTATGAATAATGTGGCTTCTCCCATGGATACACACTTTAGGATGTAATCACTGACACACTCTCTCCATGCTGTCATGTATTCTCCTACTCCTAAAATATAGAACTCTAATAGAATGGAGACTGCAGCTCCTATCTATTTAATATAGCCCATGAATTTCTACCTAGAACAATCAGACAACAAAATGACATCAAGGGCATACAAAAGGTAAGGAACAATGTCAAAGTATTGCTATTTACACATGATATGATAGTATACTTAAGTGATTCCTAAAGATGTACAAAAGAACTATACCTGATAAGCACCTACAGGGAAAGTCTCTTGATTCATAATGAACTTAAAAAAGTCAGTAGCTGTTTTTATTGAAAGGATAAAGAAGCTGAAAAAAATTAGGAAAGCCACAACATACAGTACCCAGAATTAAAAAACTGTATCTTGGTATAAGTTTATGCAAGCAATGAATGACCTATAAGGAGTGCTTGAAATTCTAGCTAGAGCAATAAGACAACACAAGGAGGACAAAAGGATACAAATTGGAAATGAAGAAGTCAAAATATCACTCTTTACAGTTGATATGATATTTTACTAAAGGGACCCCAAAATTTCTACCAGAGAGATCCTGCAACTTCAGCAAAGTGGCTGGATGTAAAATAATTCTACCAAATCATCAGCCATTCCTCTACTCAAAGTATAAATTGGCTGAGTAAGATATTAGGGAAATTATACCTTTCACAATAGTCACAAATAATATATCTTGTTATGACTCTAAACCTCTAAGGAAGCAAGTGAAAAATCTGTTTGGCAAGAACTTCAAATCCCTGAAAGAAATCAAAGAACTAAAAGATGGAAAAATGTCCCAAGCTTGAGGATCAGCATGATTGACAGAGTAAAATGACATCTCACAATCTTGCAATCTACAGGTTTAATGCAAACCCCATCAAAATTCCAAATCAATTCTTCAGAGTTAGAAAGAGAATTTCTCAGATTCATTTGGAATAACAAACACACACACACACACACAAATACACACACACACATACACACACACACACACACACACACACACACACACACACACACACAAGATAATGAAAACTATTCTCAACAATAAAAGAACTTCTGGTGGAATCACTATCCCTGGCCTCAAACTATGCTATAGAGCAATATTGACAAAAACTGCATGGCATTGGAACAGGCACAGGCCAGTAGTTCAATGGAATAAAATTGATGATCCAGAATTGAACCCACACACCTATGGTCACTTGATCTTTGACAAAGAAGCTAAAACCATCCAGTGGAATAAAGACAGCATTTCCATGAAATAGTGCTGGTTCAAGTGGAGCTAAGAATGTAGCAGAATGCCAATTGCTCCATTTTTCCCCTCACCCCCTCCCCTGAGCCCCACCCCCCTCATCGAAATATTTTATTAGACATAAATTACTTGGTCAAGAGTTTGAATCATTAACTGCTCAGACCAGTCCAACATGCTGCTGAGAGCAGCTATGAATACAGGGCAAACACAAAACTGAAAAATCTTAACTTACTTTATGAGATTTTGTTCTCCAGGGTGATGTTAGCAGTCAACAACGTCAAAAGATTGCACCAAGAATCCTCTGCCTCCTCGATGTACAGAGACTTGAAGGGATAGGGAGGAGCCTGGAAGCAGCAGGGAGCTACACTAGGGTCTGGGAGCAGTGGATGATGGTGCCTTCCTGACCTTCTGGCACTAGGCAGGTCCCTAGGGCAATGGGACTGGGGACAGGGGAGGGTAAAGAGGACCAGACCTGTGTCTTCCTCCAAAGAGGCCTGCTGTTGCCTCCTACTCCATGGAGATTACCACGCTATGAAGTCCTGGGATCCAGCGGCTCTCCCTGTCAGAAGCTGTGATCTTGGCAGGGACACAGGAGGCTGGGCATAAGTCATGCCCAGGCAGCTTCCACAGAGCTCCAGGACTCGCCCAATCACAGCTCAGGAACCAACCAATCACTTCTGCATGCAGAACGTCCTGGTTGGCTGTTTGCTTGCCACTTTTCCTGGTTGAATTCATGCTACTTAGCATGGGAGCATAGCTGGCTTTCCTTAAGTAGGTTTCCATGAGTAAAAATGGAAATACTACTATTCCAATGAGTAGCACCTTTACTCATTGGAATCCAAGATTCTGTCCTACTGCTGTCCAACAAGGCCATCCTCTGCTACATACACTGCTGAAGCCATGTGTACTCTTGGGTTGTTGGTTTAGTCCCTGAGAACTCTGGGGGCACTGGTTGATTCATACTGATGTTCCTCCTATGGAGCTGCAAACCCCTTCAGCTCCTTGGGTCCTTTCCATTGGGGACCCTATGAGAACCACTACTTTAGAGACAAAAGAACTCAGTGGCTACTCAGTCCACAGAGTTGGAAGTCTCAGCACTGAAGACACAGGACACAAGGCTCTCCTCCCTCTCTCACCCCACTCCCCACAAGAGTCTCTGATCTTTTATATTGAGATCATGTTGGAAGGCTGCCGAACCTTGAGTATAATATTTGGGGAGCATGGCAAAAGTAATGACAGATGCACTCAGGAAGAACTGAAGGTTGGCAGGCACACATTGGGCTTTCCTTGACCCGCTCTACATATGGGCTGCCTATTAGATGAGGCCACCCAATCTGAGGATGGACATTCAGCAAATCTCTGGAAACATTCTCACAAACACAATCAGAAATATATTTTTCAGGTCATTCTAGATCCCATTAAGTTGGTAATGGAGACCACCCATCACATACTTTCCCCTTTGACACCCAACCACTTCCTATGTTCCATTTAATTTCCAAATAAAAACAATAAAAGTGCTTGGAATGTAGCATAACCTGCTTGCCTGGCAGGTATGAAGCCCTGGTTTGAGTCCCAACCCCACATAAGTTGGACATGATGGTACACAGATGTAGTGCTTAAAGTTGGGATGTTCACTAAGCAGTTCAGAAGTTCAAAGCTATCCTGAGCTACATATTTACTGATCCTTTCTTATATAAAAACAAACTGGGTATCTATCAGAACCTGTCCTAAAACAAACAAAAAGACAACGGTATTGTAATTTTACCTAACATGATATAAATATCCCCATACAACCTAAACACATTACTTATTCTCCAAGAAAAAATAGTGAAGTCCCTTTTGGAATGTTTACAGTTTAAATATGCTAATATAGATTAAAAACTTAAGTACTCATATGAACTCAATGCTATGTTATATAATAAAAGGAAAGGAAGGAAAACATGGATGTTATATACAAGAAGACACACATAGACACACATAGACATCTATCCTATGTATACATGTACAAATGTATCCTTAACAAAATGGGACAAAATCACTCATGGCATTTATACTCCTCATTTCTGTAAATGGTCATATGGCCACAGCTGGTATTATCTGCCTATGGCTTTGTTTTTTGTTTTCTTGTTTTTTTCTTATCTTGTGAATGTGAGTGTAGGCACATATGTGCCATTACACATATGTGGTAGAAAGAAGACACAATGATGGGACACAACCTCTGTCTCATCTTCTACCTTCTTTGAGACAGGCTATCTTGTCACCTGCTGCTCTGTGTGCCAGGCTGGCTGATCCATAAGTTTTCAGGGACTCTCCTGTCTCTGCCAGCTTCCTATCTGTAGGAGCGCTGGGACTGTAGAAGACCACAAGCACATTCAAGCCTTTGTGGATTCTGAGATCTGAGGTTCAAGTCATCATGCTTACATGCAATTCTCCTTCTTCCCACCCATCTTTAAGCATTTGCACCAAGTCCTGCTGTTTTAGAATGGTCAACCCATTGAGGCCTTTCTGCACATCTACACATTTCCTTCAAGTATGTTTTAGGTGTTACTTAAACAAAGATGGCTTTCCTGTAATGGCCTCTAATTTCTGTGAGTATCTGAATTTAATCTGCAAATGATCAACACCTGAACAGGAACTAAGAATAATGATAGAGTGAAGTGCTGGACCTGAGATGATTGAGGTAATTCTACATCTAACAGACAATACCATGTCTCAAACATAGGAGAAAACCTGGCCTGTTTAGGTGATTGAAGCTATGGGGGCTAGTAAAATCTTTCAGGCCAATGCACAGAGGGAGAAGACAGGAGGAAGACATGAGCCACAGATTTGAAGAAAATTACCAACATGAGAAATCAGGACAGGCAGACCCCTTTACTAGTTCTAACCTGATAATATTTGTTTAATGTGTATTTGTTTAATGTGCATTAAACAGGTATGTATATCTGGAAGCTTGGGAGCTACTAATATTTAGAGGGTCGTCCAGTCCACAGCTGTTCACAGGCAGGCATTTTGGGGGATGACCACACCCACTTTTGAATTTCTTCTAGCCTATTTGGAATGCTGTTGTATTCAAGATTCCACCATCTGTCTGATGTAGGGTAGGTGAAGATCCTTTCCCAATTTGTTGGTTGCCATTTTGTCCACTTGACAGTGTCCTTTGCCTTACAAATCTTTGTAATTTTATGAGATCCCATTTGTCGATTCTTGATCTTAGAGCATATGCTATTGGTATTCTATTCAATAACATTTCCCCAGGCCGGGCAGTGGTGGCACATGCCTGTAATCCCCGCACTCTGGGAGGCAGAGGCAGGCAGATTTCTGAATTCGAGGCCAGCCTGGTCTACAGAGTGAGCTCCAGGACAGCCATGGCTATACAGAGAAACCCTGTCTCAAATAAACCAAATCCAAAAAAAGAAGAAAAAAGAAGAACATTTCCCCTGTGCCCATGTCCTCAAGGGTCTTCCACAGTTTCTTTTCTATTAGTTTCAGTGTGTCTGGTTTTATGTGGAGGTCCTTGATCCACTTGGAGTTGAACTGAGGACAAGGAGATAAGAATGGATCAATTCGTATTCTTCTGCAAGCTGACCTCCAGTTGAGGCAGCACCATTTGTTGAAAAGGCTATCTTTTTTCCACTGGATAGTTTCAGCTCCTTTGTCAAAGATCAAGTGACCACAGGTGTGTAGGTTCACTTCTGGGTCTTCAATCCTATTCCATTGATCTACCTGCCTGTCACTGTACCAGTACCATGCAGTTTTTCACACTATTGCTCTGTAGTACTGCTTGAGGTCTGGGATACTGATTCCCCCAGAAGTTCTTTTACTGTTGAGAATAGTTTTAGCTATCCTGGGTTTTTTGTTATTCCAGATAAACTTGAGAATTGCTCTTTCTAACTCTATGAAGAACTGAGTTGGGATTTTCATGGGCATTGCACTGAATCTGTAGATTGCTTTTGGTATGATGCCATTTTTACTATATTAATCCTGCCAATGCACGAGCATGGAAGATTTTTCCATTTTCTGAGGTCTTCTTCAATTTCCTTCTTCAGAGACCTGAAGTTCTTCTCATACAGATCTTTCACTTGTTTGGTTAGTCACACCAAGAAATTTTATATTGTTTGTGGTTATTGTGAAGGGTGTCATTTCCCTAATTTCTTTCTCAGGCTGCTTATTTTTTGCGCATAGGAGGGCTAATGATTTGCTTGAGTTGATTTTATAACTCCAGAGAGCCAAATAACCCTATTAAAAATGGGGTACAGAGCTAAACAAAGAATTTTCACCTAAAGAATTTCGAATGGCTGAGAAGCACCTGAAAAAATGTTCAACATCATCAGTCATTAGGGAAATGCAAATCAAAGCAACCCTGAGATTTCACCTTACACCTGTCAGAATGGCTAAGATTAAAAATGCAGGAGACAGTAGGTGTTGGTGAGGATGTGGAGAAAGAGGAACACTCCTCCACTGCTGGTCCTATTAACAGTGTCTTTTACCTTACAGAAACTTTGTAATTTTATTAGGACACATTTGTCAATTCTTGATCGTAGAGCATAAACTATTGATGTTCTGTTCAGGAAATTTTTCCCCTGTGCCCATGTGCTCAGGGCTCTTCCTCAGTTTCTTTTTTATTAGTTCCAGTGTGTCTGGCTTCATGTGGAGGTCCTTAATCCACTTGGACTTGATTTTTTGTACAAGGAGATAAAAATGGATCAGTTTGCATTCTTCTGCATGTTAGCCAGCAGTTGAACCAGAAACATTTGGTTCAATAAAAAGGCTATCTTTTTTCCACTAGATGGTTTTAGCGCCTTTGTCAAACATCAAGTGACCATAGGAGTGTGACTTCATTTCCAGGTCTTCAATTCTATTCCATTCATCTACCTGCCTGTCACTGTACAAAGCTCAAGTCCTAGTGATCCAAGCATCTCAACATTAAACCACATACACTGCATCTAATAGAAGAGAAAGTGCGGAAGAACCTTGAACACATAGGCAAAAGGAAAACCATCCTGGAGAGAATACCAGTGCCTTATGCTTTAAGATCAAATACAAACAAATGGCACCTCACAAAATTGCAAAACTCTGTAAGTCAAAGGACACTGTCAATAAGACAAAACAGCAACCTACAGATTGAGTAATTTTGTTTACCAATCCTATATCTGATAGAGGGCACATATCTAAAATATACAGAGAACTCAACAAGTTAGACTCCAGAGAACCAAATAACCCTATGAAAAAAGAAGAGTACTGAGTTAAACAGAGAAATCTCAGAGAATGCCTGAGAAGTACTTAAAGAAATGTTCAACATCCTTGGTTAACAGGGAAATACAAAACAACTTTGAGAATCCACCCCACAGGTGACAGCAGATGATAGCCAGGCTGTGGGTAAAAAGGAACAATCCTCCATTTTTGGTTGGACTACAAGCGAGTAAAACAACGTTAGAAATCAATCTGGCAGTACCTAACAATAGTAGAAATAGTTTTACCTGAAGAACTAGCTATACCACACTACTGGGCATATACCAAAAAATATTCCAACACATAACAAGGACACATTTTCTACTATGTTCATAGCAGCCTTATTTATCATAGCCAGAAGCTAAAAAGAACTCAGATGTCCCTCTACAGAAGAGTAGATTCAGAAAATATGGTTACAGAATGGAGTACTACTAAGCAATTAAAAAAAACAATGCCTTTATACAATATGCAGGCAAATGAATAGAACTAGAAAATATCATCCTGAGGGAACCCAGACACAAAGTAACACACATGTTATGTGTTTACTGATAAGTGGATATTTGCTCTAAACTTCACAATGCCCATGATACAACCCACAGACACTATGGAGCTTAGAAGGAATGGAGACCAGGCCATGGCTGTTTCAGTCCTACATTGTGGTCAGAACACAATGACTGTGGGAGGTGGGGGATGAGGAGACCTGGGAGGGAGAGAGTAGGGGGAGGATATAAGGGGGCAGTCTCAGGTACTGGTGAGCATAAGAGGGAGGTACAGAGGGTCTGGAAATAGAACAAAAATGTATAGCAGGGAGGGTGAGGAACTGGGGATAGACACCTGTGGGACACAGACAACAGGTAAACACGAGGCTCCCAGGACCCAAAGGGGATACCTTTAGCTGAAATGCACAGAGAAGGGAGAGATAGAACCTGTAGAGACCACCTCCAGTGGATAGGAACACCTCCCCACACTCCCACAATCCCCAGGGACCACCCTCCTTCAAGGGATGGTCCCACCAACTCATTTCAAAATTTGTAACCCAGAAATGTTCCTGAGCAAAAGAGCAGGGACTGCTAATAGTCCAGAGACAGGAGGAAGGGCCATCCAGGGACTGCCCTACCTGGGGATCCATCATGTCTGCAAACACCAAACCAGACACTGTTGCTGTGGTAAAGAGGTGCTTGCTGACAGGATCCTCTTGTGAAGGTTCTTACAGAAGGTTGGCTAGCAGCTGACCACTGGAGCCAACCATTAGACTGAGCTCAGGGAATCTGGTGGGGAGCTGAGAGAAAAGCTGGAGCAGCAGAGGGGAATGGAAACACTGTTGGAAGAACAACATCTGCAGCCAGGACCACCTCGTGATCCCAATGACTAGACTACAAACTGAGAAGTGTTCAGGGAGGGATCTTTACCTCTAGATACATTGTAGCAGAGGGTGGCCTTGCCTGATAGCAACGGAGGAGAGGCACTTAGTACTGTGGAAGTTTGATGCCTTAGGGTATGATGCGGAAGCAGTAGGTCAGGAGAGGGTGGGTGAGTGGGGGAGCGCCCTCATACAGGCAAAGGGCAGTGGGAAAGGGCAGATGTTGTTTGAGGGGTTGTTGGAGGTGTAAGCAGGAAGTGTTATATTATTTGAGATGTAATCAAATGGAATAATTAATAAATACATTTAAAAAATACACATATGCCAGTCATTTAATTTTAACAGTGAAGACTCGGGAGCCAGATGCTGGGGTGAAAACCTGCCTGGTCAGAGTGACAGGGAAAGCCCTCACCTGACCCTCCTACTCCACTCTGTCCTCAATATCTTTCAACTTAAAGACCTTCCTTTGGTTTACTTATATTCATTCTCTTTCAAGGGTTACTTGCTCTGCCTATTGACCTGGAGTTGACTTTCTTTTGCTTTGCAATACAGGTGTGTGCTAGTGTTGAGCCACAGGACAAGAAAGTAAAATAAACCAAAAGCTCTTGGGTTAAAGGTCTGTGCTAGGGCTGGGCTAAACTGTAAAATGTTTTCTTTGTTTGTTTTCAGTAAATAACACAATCTTAGAGTTTGCAATCAAAACAAATATCCTGCAACATAAGTTGGCAATGTTACCTTCATTATAGAAATCCAGCTCTCTGTCAATTGTTCTGGTTGTTCCCAGGCATGTCTGAGTGCATCATCATGGGAACAAAATGGTCCCAAGGAAAATCAGAACTTGGCTCTCGAAGGTGTTGCACAAGGCCAATAGGCACCTAAAAAGCACCAAGGACACCCTGATCCTTATCACAATGGATAAATCACCCAACCTACTGTCACACAATGTATTGTAAGATGTCACCATTCCTGACCTTGGCTCAGTGTCCTAAGTGCTGCTAAATGGAAAGGTTCATGTCTAGGGGTAAGTCAACAAACCAAACAAACACTGAATTCAGTTAAAGAGAAATGGTTTATTGAATGCATTCCTCAAGACTGACCAATCAGGGCAACAGATCAATTATATGCACTACCTATTTCTCAGGGCCAGCTCTGTGTTAAAACCACAAGAGCTCATGCACAAGGGCTGGAAATGCTGCCCTATGTGGACCCTGACTCAAGCTATTTTAGACATAATAGTAATACTGACCTTGAATTTGATGGGTCTATGGGATGTACATAGATGTGGAAATTAATAAGATTAAGAAACCTCACAACATACAGAACATTCCATAGTACGTGGTCAGCATGACCCTGCTCTGAATCAAGATTTTATTTTATTTTGTTTTACATCCATGACTGGTAGGCATATTACAGCAACATTATGAAATAGATGGCTGTGATGTGACAAGTTTGCTACAGACTTGCAAGGGGGAACGGTTTATCAAGAAGAATTGTACCATTAGGAAAGATATCTGCATGACCTTCCCATGTTTAGATAAGTTCTGTGGCCTCAACCTGAGCTCCTTGAAAGAACAGAGACTGTGTTTGTTACCTGAAAGGAGGGGCCTGAGCAGTGTTGCTCAGCCTTCGCAGTCCCCATTCCACCTCACTCTGTCCCTGCAGGGGGTCCCCAAGTGTCCTTCCACATTTCCTGTGAACCGGGTCTAAGCACACAAATTCCAGGACACAGTGCTGGTGACCCCCTCATCACTTATGCTCCATTTTCTGTGACTGTACATGTGTAGGCAAATGCAGTGTGCTCACTTGTTATTGATGCTCTTCACATCTTACTGAGGGCAGCAACTGCTGGACTACACCCAATTCTCTAAAAGACGTGGGCTCTGGGGAAATGTATTAAGATAAATCTGGGATAGAGGTGCATGAACTCTGCCCTGGACTGAACTAAAGAACGTGAGGTGGGAGAAAGATGTATATTTAAATAGTCCACTAAGTTCACATTGTGTCTGCTTGATTCAATCTCAGGACAAAGAAGTGGAGTATCTCTGATGGTTTCTGTCTAGCCCCTTGAAAGGTTCCCTGGGCTTTAGCCTCAGCACTTGATACTTCATAATGGGGCACCAGCACTCAGGGGAGCTACAGATTGTCATTGGCACAGTATCATGCTAGCAGCAGTGGATAATACTCAGTAGTTCAGAAGTTAATACCCACTTTCAGTTGTTATTAATGTGGTCCCAGGGAAAGAGAGATCAAAATCTTTAGAAAAGAAAGATTATCTCCACTTCTCCATCCTCCCAGAATGAAAGACTCCTAAGGAGAGAATGGTAAGTTCTTTATAATAGACAAGGATTCGTAGCCGAGGCCTTGGATGTATGGTATTTTTCAGTTTTGTTTCCTGTAACAGGCTCCCAAATATTCCATGTGGTCCTCTACCTGGCTTGCCAGGTTAACCTTCAGCTCAGATATTCCTGCTTCCACTTTCTAATGTGTAGGTTTACAAGTGGGGCTCCTAGGACTCTTAGGTCAGCCCTAGTCACTGAGAGAGACCTGGGTTTTCTAATGCTGAGGCCTGTACTCACCAGTATAGCTACAGCCATTTTGTTCCATGTCTGCCCCCTATTTGAGATTGTTGCTGTGATATGCAATAATTGGCACAGAAAAAGTAACTTGACTAAGAGTAAGGTCATGGTGATCCCATCCTGTTGTGCTCTGTATGATGTTTGTTAACTTTATAATGTTCTAAAAACCTTTACATGGGACCCATCAAATTAAGAGGACCTGAGTTCAGTTCCCAGCATCCACATGGTTGGTTCACAAGAAAGTCCAGCTCTGAGGAGCCTGATGCCCTCTTCTGAACTCCATGTACAACTGAACACATGTGGCAAATGGTCACAAAGACACACATACACACACAAAAAAAAACACACAAACACACACACACACACACACACACACTAAAAGCAATCCACCCCAGAAGCATGAAGCAACATGAATATCAAACTCAACAGTAGCACAATGCTAAGTATCTTGTTTGCTAAAGAACAAATAGGAAGCAGCAAAACGATTGAGATATAGTTTCTGACAAGAGAATGCAAAATAATTTTTAAAATAGGCATGGATTTACCATGACACCCATGATGATGACATCTCCAAGCAGAAAATGTCCCTGTGGATGCCAAGGGCTCACTGGCCAGCCAGTCTAGCTAAAATGGCAGGCAATAGCTCCAAAGAGAGACCCTGTGTCTAAATGGAAAGTGGGTGTTATAGAGGGAGCCCAACATGGACTCTGTCTTTGCATGTGCGTGTGCACATGCATACGAGACAGAAACAAAGAGACAGAGACTAAGTAAATTATTTCCTGAAACAATCAATACAAGGGAAGTTGGTAGCAGATAAACAAGATCTGAAGGCATTGGTAGTCACTGTAAATACAGGGGCAAAAATGTCAGCACAGTAAGAAGCAATGAATGAATGTTAGAGAGGAAAAGTCTATGCTGCCTGTGTCAGAAAAATGATGACAGGAATAAAGGAAGCTTATGAGAAGAATTAATATTTAAACTTGCCTTGTTAGATGGAAATTTACATTCACACTAATATAAAAGAGAAAATAGTATGTTAATCCAGTGACCACAGAACTGTGACAAAAACCCACTTCAAAAGGAAGTTTTAATAAATTCCAAAGCGATTTATCACTCAGATCACATTCTTTCATCAAGATGAAACAAAGGAGAAAGGATAGTGTCTAAGCACTAGCATCTGCTTGACAGTCTCTCATTGGCTCTCCTTGGCAACCTCTGATTGGTTCGTAAAGCAGGAAGAATGGACTCTCCCTCTTCCAGGGATGCTTAACTGTTTCCAGAGCCTGGGAATCAGAGCAGAGGTTCAGCAAGGATTCAAAAAGTGGCAGTGACACAATTGGCCACTAGATGGCAATAGTACTTCTTATTTATCTTCATTTACCAGAGAGCTTCAATGGTTCCATTAATCCCTATGCAACATAAAGACTAGGTTTTCTTTTCTTTTCTTTCTTTTCTTTCTTTTTTTTATTTTTAGGACGTTTATTATCACATTATTTAATTTTTTGCAGTTATAGATGAGGTCAAATACCTCCTGCTTTTCCAACATTGCAACATAAAAGACAATAGTCAAGGTAACAGTGAAATTAAAATTAAAAAATACATATACAAAAATCTAAGGTCTGGGAGGAAACCTGACTACAATCTACATGCAGAAACGTGCAAATGACCCCAGCCTTGTCTTCGGATTGCACCACTTCACAGACAACAGAGTGCGGTGTCCTGGCACAGAGGACTCAGCCAGGCTCAGCTCCAGGGGTGGTGGCCTCTGCCCATTCACATGGGTTCTGCTCTGCTGAGGTTCACATCTTGCTACTCACATGCTGCCGGCTTTCAGAGACTGGTACATATGTGCAGGCTATCAGAGGACAGCGCTCTCCCTGGCAACCCCACACTCACCTCGGTCACTGTGGCCCAGCAGTGGCTGGGAACAGATTGTCTGTTTCAAGTCTCAGCACTGAGATACAGGGGGCACTTGGCGAGGGCTGCTCACTGTGTGTGGACCTGAAACCCCCAAGGATCCCTGAAAGGTTGCTGGTCCCTGGTACTAACCTGGCCACACCCCTCAGCTTGTGAAGACTTGGTGAAGCAGGCAGATGGCTGTTCTCTCCTCACAGGAAAGAGCCAGAAGCTCAGCAAGCACTGATATAAACCGTTGAGCACAGAGGGGAAGCAAGTGAGCGAGAGACTGACCACTACTTCCTAGTCAGAGCACTGCAATAAAGAGGGCTCTAAGAAGTGGTCCCATTCTGTCTCCTAGCTTGTCATCTGCTCTAAGAATCCAGTGTGTCTGGTGGCTGAAATGAGATGCAATAGGGATCAAGTGTCAGGAGCAGTTCAGTTGCAGACAGGGCCCTTATATGTGTTAGGGAGCTAAAGAACACTCTGGAAAAGTTATAATTCACACCCGAGCTCCCAGAAAGTAATTAATGTACAGAGGGGCAGGCATGGAATGCAATATATTAAAAAAAAACAGTGGGATGACTGCCAGGAGGTTGGGGGACCAGACAAGGAGGCTCAGGGACCAGACAAGGCTGCCCTCTTTCTCCTTATCTTTTCAATATTGTACTTGAGGTACTAGTTCAGGCAGTTCAACAACATAAGGAGGTCAAAGGGATACAAATTGGAAAGGAAGAAGTCAAACTATCATTATTTGCAGATGACATGATAGTCTACCTAAGTGACCCAAAAAACTCCACTAGAGAACTCCTACAGCTGATAAACAACTTCAGCAAAGTGGCAGGTTATAAAATCAACTCAAGCAAATCAGTGGCCTTCCTATACTCAAAGGATAAGGAGGCTGAGAAAGAAATTGGAGAAATGACCCCCTTCACAATAGCCACAAACAGTATAAAGTATCTTGGGGTGACTCTTACCAAACATGTGAAAGATCTGTATGACAAGAACTTCAAGACTCTGAAGAAGGAAATGGAAGAAGACCTCAGAAAATGGGAAAACCTCCCATGCTCATGGATCGGTAGAATCAATATAGTTAAAATGGCCATTTTGCCAAAAGCAATATACAGATTCAATGCAATACCCATCAAAATCCAAACTCAATTCTTCACAGAGTTAGAAAGAGCAATTATCAAATTCATCTGGAACAACAAAAAACCCAGGATAGCTAAAACTATTCTCAGCAACAAAAGAAAATCTGGGGGAATCAGTATCCCTGACCTCAAGCAATACTACAGAGCAATAGTGTTAAAAACTGCATGGTATTGGTACAGTGACAGGCAGGAGGATCAATGGAACAGGATTGAAGATCCAGAAATGAACCCACACACCTATGGCCACTTGATCCTCGACAAAGAGGCTGAAAACATCCAATGGGAAAAAGATAGCCTTTTTAACAAATGGTGCTGGTTCAACTGGAGGTCAGCATGCAGAAGAATGCGAATTGATTCATCCTTGTCTCCTTGCACTAAGCTCAAATCCAAATGGATCAAGGACCTCCACATAAAGCCAGACACTCTGAAGCTAATAGAAAAGAAACTGGGGAAGACCCTTGAGGACATCGGTACAGGGAGAAAGTTTCTGAACAGAACACCAATAGCGTATGCTCTAAGAGCAAGAATTGACAAATGGGACCTCATAAGGTTACAAAGTTTCTGTAAGGCAAAGGACACCATCAAGAGGACAGATCGGCAAACAACAAATTGGGAAAAGATCTTCACCAATCCTACATCAGATAGAGGGCTAATATACAATATATATAAAGAACTCAAGAAGTTAGACTCCAGAAAACCCGAACAACCCTATTAAAAAATGGGGTACAGAGTTAAAGAATTCTCACCTGAAGAACTTCGGATGGCGGAGAAGCATCTTAAAAAATGCTCAACTTCATTAGTCATTAGGGAAATGCAAATCAAAACAACCCTAAGATTTCATCTTACACCAGTCAGAATGGCTAAGATTAAAAATTCAGGAGACAGCAGGTGTTGGAGAGGGTGTGGAGAAAGAGGAACACTCCTCCACTGCTGGTGGGGTTGCAAATTGGTACAACCACTCTGGAAAGCAGTCTAGCGGTTCCTCCGAAAACGGGGCACCTCACTTCCAGAAGATCCTGCTATACCACTCCTGGGCATATACCCAGAGGATTCGCCACCATGTAATAAGGATACATGCTCTACTATGTTCATAGCAGCCCTGTTTATAATTGCCAGATGCTGGAAAGAACCCAGGTATCCCTCAACAGAAGAGTGGATGCAAAAAATGTGGTATATCTACACAATGGAGTACTATTCAGCCATTAGAAACAATGAATTCATGAAATTCTTAGGCAAATGGATGGAGCTAGAGAACATCATACTAAGTGAGGTAACCCAGACTCAAAAGGGGAATCATGGTATGCACTCACTAATAAGTGATTATTAACCTAGAAAACTGGAATACCCAAAACATAATCCACACATCAAATGAGATACAAGAAGAAAGGAGGAGTGGTCCCTGGTTCTGGAAAGACTCAGTGAAACAGTATTCGGCAAAACCAGAACGGGGAACTGGGAAGGGATGGGAGGGAGGACAGGGGAAGAGAAGGGGGCTTAAAGGACTTTCGGGGAGTGGGGGGGGGGCTAGAAAAGGGGAAATCATTTGAAATGTAAATAAATTATATCGAATAAAAAAAAATTAAAAAAAAATGGGAAAACCTCCCATGCTCATGGATCGGTAGAATCAATATAGTTAAAATGGCCATTTTGCCAAAAGCAATATACAGATTCAATGCAATACCCATCAAAATCCAAACTCAATTCTTCACAGAGTTAGAAAGAGCAATTATCAAATTCATCTGGAATAACAAAAAACCCAGGATAGCTAAAACTATTCTCAGCAACAAAAGAAAGTCTGGGGGAATCAGTATCCCTGACCTCAAGCAATACTACAGAGCAATAGGGTTAAAAACTGCATGGTATTGGTACAGTGACAGGCAGGAGGATCAATGGAACAGGATTGAAGATCCAGAAATGAACCCACACACCTATGGCCACTTGATCCTCGACAAAGAGGCTGAAAACATCCAATGGAAAAAAGATAGCCTTTTCAACAAATGGTGCTGGTTCAACTGGAGGTCAGCATGCAGAAGAATGCGAATTGATCCATCCTTGTCTCCTTGTACTAAGCTTAAATCCAAATGGATCAAGGACCTCCACATAAAGCCAGACACTCTGAAGTTAATAGAAAAGACACTGGGGAAGACCCTTGAGGACATCGGTACAGGGAGAAAGTTTCTGAACAGAACACCAATAGCATATGCTCTAAGAGCAAGAATTGACAAATGGGACCTCATAAAATTACAAAGTTTCTGTAAGGCAAAGGACACCATCAAGAGGACAAATCGGCAACCAACAAATTGGGAAAAAATCTTCACCAACCCTACATCAGATAGATCAAGAAGTTAGACTCCAGAAAACCAAACAACCCTATTAAAAATGGGGTACAGAGTTAAACAAAGAATTCTCACCTGAAGAACATTGGATGGCAGAGAAGCATCTTTAAAAATGCTCAACTTCATTGGTCATTAGGGAAATGCAAATCAAAACAACCCTAAGATTTCACCTTACACCAGTCAGAATGGCTAAGATTAAAAATTCCGAAGATAGCAGGTGTTGGAGAGGGTGCGGAGAAAGAGGAACACTCCTCCACTGCTGGTGGGGCTGCAAATTGGTACAACCACTCTGGAAATCAGTCTGGCGGTTCCTCCAAAAACTGGGCACCTCACTTCCAGAAGATCCTGCTATACCACTCCTGGGCATATACCCAGAGGATTCCCCACCATGTAATAAGGATACATGCTCTACTATGTTCATAGCAGCCCTATTTATAATTGCCAGATGCTGGAAAGAACCCAGGTATCCCTCAACAGAAGAGTGGATGCAAAAAATGTGGTATAACTACCAATGGAGTACTATTCAGCCATTAGAAACAATGAATTCATGAAATTCTTAGGCAAATGGATGGACCTAGAGAACATCATACTAAGTGAGGTAACCCAGACTCAAAAGATGAATCATGGTATGCACTCACTAATAAGTGGATATTAACCTAGTAACCTGGATTACCCAAAACATAATCTACACATCAAATGAGGTACAAGAAGAAAGGAAGAGTGGCCCCTTGTTCTGGAAAGAGTCAATGAAGCAGTATTCAGCAAAACCAGAACGGGGAAGTGGGAAGGGGTGGGTGGGAGGACAGGGGGAGAGAAGGAGGCTTATGGGACTTTTTGGGAGTGGGAGGGCTAGGAAAGGGGAAATCATTTGAAATGTAAATAAGAAATATACCGAATTTTAAAAAAAAAGATGTACACTGGTAAAAGATGGAGCAGAATTTTAAAAAAAATGTACAGAGGGGCAGGCCTGGAATGCAATATATTTAAAAAAACAGTGGGATGACTGCCAGGAGGCTGGACAGGACAGGCCAAGTCTTAGGAGGTAACGCTGAGGTCCCCAGCCTTCTGCACCCTCATGGGCCAGGACAAGGAGGATGCCAACTGGCTTTGTGTGCACAGCAACAGAATGCAGCCTGCCAGACTTCTCTGAGAGCAGAGCATGCTGTGTGAAGGCAATGGTGAGGATGGTGTGCAGAGCCCAGGGCTGCTCCTGAACGGCCAGAGGCTGGGGCCCACCAGGAAGCCAAGACTGAAGATGCTCTAGGCCTACAGAGCATCTCTGGCCACTGTCACAGCCCAGGACAGGGGACACTACAGGCCACCATCAAGTAAGAAAACCTACAAGGCACTTGGTTATGCATCTTTGCCATGGGCTGTGGAGGGACAGGCGAAGGAGTAGAGAGCACCACTATGTGTGCACAGGCTGGCCAGAGCTGCCACCTTCCCACACTGTGACCTGCTGGGCATGGAGCCATGGAAAGTGGCTGCCAGGGCACTAAGCAGGGACACAGCTCCCACCTGTTCTCTACAGTAGGGAGAGTGAACCCCTGACCCGGCCTCTTTGCTCATCCTGAAATGCCTGAGAGCAGAGCCTTGGAAGGCAATGGCACAATCGTAAAGGCGGTGTGTTCACTTTGGGAGGTGGCACTGAGGCCTGAGCTTGGCCACTCTGAGCTTAGCTGCATCGCTTGCCCCTCTACAGCCTAATGTGAGGCCAAGCTTCCAAGTTCGTGTGTCTCAGTGAGAACCTGCATGTCAGAGGGAAGAATCGTCTGCAAGATCAGCTGGGGTTGTGTTTCATTAATGGGAGCACCGGTGTGTGTCTATGCAAACCTGAACCTTGGTTAAGTTGTGTCAGCAAGGAAGAGTTTCTGAAGGGAGGGAGGAAGCTGTGTTCCAAGGTTTTACAAATCAATACCAGAGCTATGGAGTGGATTCAGCGGTTTTGTAGTCCCTGACTCAGTAGCTCACACTGACTCACCCAAGTCCTTCTGCCAGGAGCTCGCTGTTGTGGCTGCTAGTCCAGTATTCTAGGGTCAGGTATTGGATGGCATACATTTGAGACAAACACTGCAGGTCCATGCAGGAGGCAGACACATCAGAGACACGTGGCCACAGGCCAAGGAAGCCATGAGAGGACGGCAGAGGGACTGTCTCTCACTGCAACATGATGTCTTTCAGGTTCTCCTGCAGGATCATGTCCTTCACAGCATGAAACAGGACAGGATGTTCTTGGTGTCTATGGCAGTGGTGAAGTGGTGGAACAGGGGTTGCTCAGATCCTGTGCTTCCTGTCAAAACACTGCACTAGGTAGTGCTGGACATCCTACAGCCATGCTGGGTCACCCTTGAAATCATGGAAGAGCTTCTAAATGCTCACTAACTTCACCTTCTCCACCAGGAGGTCCATCGTGTTGAGGAGGAGGATGATAGAAACATTGAAGAAGAGCTCGTTGTTGATGATGGTCTAGAAGATGTTCACGGACTCCACCAGCCAGCTGGTGTGCCTCACCTCCATGAGGACCTGTTTGTACTCACTGGAGGACTCCATGAACAGGATGGATGTGATCCCAGGGAAGCACTGGAACCACTTCTGGAGCTGCAACCTCTGGCCTCCCACATCCACCATCTTAAATGAGATTTTCTTTATAATAAAATCATGTTCCACGATTCCATTGGTGGCCTTTCTAGCCAACTGGATGTCTTGTTTACTGGGGAAGTAGTTCAGTTGGCCAATCTGGTCTAAGTTATCCAGGAAGTACTTCACTGATTCACCCAGCTGTAACTCGCTTCTGCGGCTGAAGGCTTCCCTGATCCCCGAGTCTCTCCAGAGTGCACGCAGCACTGGCACATGAAGCTGGAAGGTGGCAGGTTCCACAGGCAGGCCTGCCTTGTTCTCAAGGCCATCAGAAAAACCCCTGCTTCTCCTTCTCGGAGTGCTGCCAGGGAATGCTGAGCTTGTCCCGAGGGTCTACAAGCATCCTTGGGTCTTGTCATCAAGTTTCCAGCCAGTGCATACCTCCTTGTTCATTCTGGCATGAGGGTCTCAAGTCTCAGGACCACAGCTAGAATCTTCTGAGAGGAAACCTCAGTTGGGGAAAAGCAGAGATCAAAGTAATCTTAAAGATGTTATTGAAGATGGATGGTGTAGAGGAACTCCAGCAGCGCCTTCTGGTTGAACTCCAGGCCCTGGATGATGTGCATCTGCTTGAGGAAGGTGGACTTGCTGCTCTAGCCTGCGCCCAGCAGCAGGATCTTGACCAGCCGCCACAGCTCAGCATTGATGTCTCAGTTGTGCCACCAGGCCTGGTGCTTGAGTCATGCACTGTGCCTGCCCTGTGCTCTCAGTCTAAGGCCTCTAAAGGCAACAAGCAGCTGCTGAGGGTCTGCACTATCTGGACACGGCCTTCCTCAGGCCTCGGCCCTGACCCACTGGGGGCCTCATGCCATGGACACCCCTCAGCTGGCACGGCCCTCCCTGGCCAGGCTCTTCCCTGTCCTCCTCTCCGTCATGCTGTGTCCACCTTCACCGCTGCTGCCCAGAGTCTTTCACTCACCTGGCCAGCTGAGGGGAGAAGGGGAAGGCGAAGACTAGCTTTTCAAATTCAATTCTGGGCCCTTCAGGGTTTGTCTCAAATATCTAATAATGAGAATATGATATTTATGGTTAATAATTTATTGTCTCATAAGCATAATATTCCTTGTTCATTCCTTCAGATTGCTAAAGCACTTATGGGTCCTTTGAGAGATATGGGCAAGACATTTGCTGTCTGCTAAACTGTTAGGGGAAAAAATTAAAGCATTCTAAGATGTTTCTAATTTGAATATGTAATAAATTGCCCCATGTAAACAACACAAGGATATAAATTCACAAAGTAAGTCTTGAAAAAATCTATCTTGTGTATTTAATTTCAGGTAATAGAAAAAAAACAGAAACAAAAACTGACAAATGGGAAGCAACTCTATTTTAAAGATTCTATGGGAGGAAACCATCAGTCAGGAAGTTGCTCCTGTTCCAAATCCCCCTGGTGAAGTGTAATCCCATTTCCTTTAGGACAGGCTTCCTGGGAGGATGAAGACGATCTGCAGATGTGGACTGTAACACCCTGGCATCCTGGGGTGCCCATCTGAGGCTCCCAGTCAGAGAGGTGCAAGCCATCTCTGGTAAACCAACAGAATAGTTCCAGAGCTGTCAGAGAAAGAAGCACTCAGATAAAAGGATGATGCACAGAGGTGTGAGCATGTGCACAAATTAAGGCCAACTAAAACGTGTTTCTAGTATTGCTCATCCTAGTAATCTTTCCCACTAGTTCCTTCTGACAGCATACACATGCATCCTAAATCACAAGGACTCTTCCAAAGTCAACAGTGGATTCCACTTCTGAATAAGAAGAAAACAATCTGGTGGTTCCAAAGAAAACTGGAAATGGTTATACCTGAAGACCCAGCTATACCACTTTTGGGAATATACCCAAAAATGTTGTGACATATAAAAAGGATACATATTCCACTATGTTCATAGCAGACTTATTCATAATAATCAGAGGCCAGAAAGAACCCAGATGTCCCTCTATGGAAGAATGGATACAGAAACTATGGGTAAAGAATGGAGTATACTAAGCAATTAAAAAACCAATGACTTCATACAATTTGCAGGCAACTGGATGATCTAGAAAATATCCTGAGTTAGGTAACCCAGACACAAAGGAACATACATGGTATTTGTTTACTGAAAAGTTGATATTTGCCCTTAAGTTCACAATGTCCATGATACAACCCAAAGACTCTATGGACCTTAGAAGGAAGGGAGACCAGGGCATGGCTGCTTCAGTCCTGCATTGAGGGGATATCAGGATGATGGTGGGAAGTAGAGGTAGAGGAGACCTGGGAGAGACAGAGTTGAGGGAGGAAATGAGGGGCAGTATTAGGTACTGGAGAAGATAGGAGAGAAGGAAAGAGGGTCTGGAAATGGAACAAAAATATGTAGCAGGGGGGATGAGGAACTGGGTTAGCCACGTGAGGGACCCAGACACCAGGGAAACGTGAGGTTCCCAGGACCCAAGGGGGAGGATTTTAGCCCTAATGTGCAGAAAGGGGAAATAGAACCTGTAGAGACCACCTGCATGGGATAGGTACACCTCCACACACTCAAACAACCCTGTGACCCCCCTCCTTAAAGGGATTATGCCACACACTCATTTTGAAATTTTAACCCATAAATGTTCCTTAGCAAAGTAAGAAGAGGGACAACAAATGGAGCAGAAACAGAAGGAAGGGACATCCAGGGGCTGCCCTACCTGGGGATCCATCATAACTGCAGACACTGATGGTGTGGTCAAGAGGTGTTTGCTGACAGGAAACTCTTGTGAAGGTTCTTAGGGAAGTCCAGCAGGCAACTTACCCTTGGTGCCACCCATTAGACTGAGGTCAGGGAAACTGGTGGGGAAACTAGGGGAAAAGCTGAAGGGTCAAGGGGAATTGCAACCCCACTGGAAGAACAACATCTATTGCCAGGATCACCCAATGTTCCCAGTGAGTAGACCATAAACAGAGGAGTGTACAGGGAGGGATCTTTAGCTCCAGATACATTGTAGCAGAGGATGGCCCTGCCTGACAGCAATGGGAGGAGAGGCCCTTAGTCCTGTGGAGGAATGATGCCCCAGGGTAGTGAGATGCTGAATCTGTAGGGCAGGAAAGGGTGAGTGGGGGAGGTCCTCATACAGGCAAAGGGGAGGGAGAAAGGGACGATGTGGTTTGAGGGGTTGTTAGAGGCATAACCAGGAATTAGTATATCATTTGAGATGTATTCGAATGGAATGATTAATAAATACATTTAAAACAATACACATATGCCAATCATTTAATTTTCACAATGAAGACTCAGGTGCCAGATGCTGGGGTGAAAACCTGCCAGGTCAGAGAGGCAGGGAAAGTCCTCAGCTGACTTTGCTACCTGCTGACCTCCCAGAAGGAAAGCATTCTTTAACCCTTTCCACATTGTTTTAAATATCTTTCAACTTAAAGACTTTCCTTTTGTTTAGTTATATTGATTCCATTTCAACTGGTTCCTTTCTCTGCCTCTTGTCCTGAAGTTGGCAGTCTTTTGCCTTGAAATAAAGGTGTGTACTTGGGCTAAGCCAATGGACAATAAAGTACTTGTTTACAGTAAACAGAAAGCTCTTGGGTTAAAGGTCTATGCTAGTTCTGAGCTACACCATAAAAAAATGTATTCTGTAAATAACACAATCTTGGGGTTTACAATGTAAATGAATAAACTGCAATATAACTTAGCAATGTTCTCTCTGCTATAGAAATCATGATGGGAACACCATGGTCCCAAGGAAAATCAGAACTGGACTCTTGAAGCTGTTGCACATGACCAACGAGGACCTAAAAAGCACCAAAGAGACTCATAATCCTTATCACAAGGGATAAATTACCCATTCCTCTTGTCACATATTTTAGGCCAAGATATCACCATTCCTGTCCTTGGCTCCTTGTTCTAGGTGCTGCTGAAGGGAAGGGTTGGTGTCCAGGGGTCACCCAACAAACTACAGGAACACTGAATTAAGTTGAACAGTGAAGGTTTGATGAATACACACCCCAAGATGGAATGAGGGCAACAGCTCAAACCTGAGCAGGAGACATTGTAGCAGGGTATGGCCTTGCCTCAACATGTGGGAGGCCCTTAGTCCCATAGAAGATTGATCCCCTAGTGGAGTGGAGTGCTGAAGCAGAAGGGGAGGAGAAGGTGCGTGGGTGGGGGAGAACCATCATACAAGCAAAGGGCCCTGACTCAAGCCATTTTAGATGTAATAGTACATATTGACTTTGAATTTGATGGGTGCTAGGTGAAGGATATAGATGTGAAATTTCCTGAGTAAAATCCTCACAACATACAGTACATAACATGGTACATGGACAGCATGACCCTGGTCTCAGTCAAGATTTTTTTCTTTTGTTTTACATGAAGGACTTGGAGGCATGTTACAACAACAGTATGAAATAAATGGCGAGCAATTGACAAATTTGTTACAGTTATGCAATGGCACAAAAAATTATCAGAAAAAAATGTATCATTATGAAAATTTTCTGCATGACCTTACCATGTTTAGACAAGTTCTGTGGCCTCAACAGGTGATCCTTGGAAGGAGAACGGAAAAGGTGTATGTTGCCTGAAATGAGGGGCCTGAGCAGTGTTGCTCAGCCTTCTCAGTGACAATTGCACCTCACTCTGTCCCTGCAGAGGATCCCAAAGTGTCCTTCCAGCTTACCTGTGAACCAGTCTAGGCACACAAAAGCCAGGAACCAGTGATGGTGTCCCACTCCTCACTTATGCTCCATTTTCAACAATGTACATGTAGAAGCAAATACAGCGAGGCCACTTGGCATTCATACTCTTCACATCTTACTGAGGACAGCAATTACTTGACTACACCCAAATCTATAAAATATGTGGGCACTAAGGAAGTATATCAAGATAAAGCTAGGAGAGAGGTGCATGAACTCTGCCCTGGATTGAATACAGAAATGTGTGGGTGGGAGACACATGTATGGTTAAATATCCCACTAAGTTCACATTGTGTCTGCTTGATTTACTCTCAGGGCAAGGAAGTATAGTATCTCTAATGGTGTCTGTCAAGTCCCTCGAAAAGTTCACTGGGTTTTGGCCTCAGCACTTGATATGTGGTGATGTGGCAGTGGCACTCAGGAAAGCTAGAGATTGTAACTGGCACAGTATCAAGCTAGCAGCAGTGGATAATACTCACTTGTCCAGATGGTGATACACACACTCATTATTTCTTTTTTTAAATATTTTTATTTTCTATATTCTTTGTTTACATTCCAAATGATTTCCCCTTTCCCAGATCCCCCCTCCCCATATGTCCCATAAACCTTCTTCATTTCTTAATGTGAACCCAGGGCAAGAGAGAACAAAATCCTTAGAAAAGAAAGAACATTTCCCCTTTTCCATCCTCTCAGCAAGAAACACTTGTAGAGAGAAAATGGTAAATTCATTAAAACAGACAAAGATTGGTAGGTGAAGCCTTGAATGGAGGATGTGTTTCAGTGTTTTCTCTGAAACCCAGTCTTAAAAATTCCATTTCATCCTCTACCTGGCCTCCCAGGCTAACCTTCACCTCAGATAATCCTGCTTCCACTTTACTGTTGTTAGGCTTACAAGTGGGGCTCCTAGGAATGGTGGGACAGGACTAGTCACTGACAGAGACCTGGGTTTTCTAATGCTGAGGTGTGTACCCACCAGTGTAGCTACAGACATTTTGTTCTATGTCAGCTCCCTAGTTCAGATTGCTGCTATAATGTGCCTGCCAAATCACTGACACAGAAAAGTAATTTGTCTCAGAGGAAGGTCATGTTGACACATACTCTTATGTTCTTTATGATATTTGTTAAATTTATCATATTCAACAACATTTACACAGGACCCATCAAATTAATGGTCAATATACAATCTTATATCTAAAATGACCTGATCAGAAATGAGCCCTGGACACTACCAACAATTTCAGAGAAGCTAAGTGTACTTTGGGTTTGTTTGTTTGTTTGTTTGTTTGTTTTTGTTTTTTGCTTTAGAAGTTGATGAATATAGATGTTTGTAGCCATGGCTCAGCTCCCAAAATCTAATATGTAGTCCTGTTCAATCAGTATTATGGTCTGCATTAATTAATCCATCCCTGTTTGATTGAGAAAGTTGTTTTTTCTGGTTTGTGGGGCCAATGATGAACCCAAGCACAAGATGATAGGCCCTTGCTCTATGCACTAACATACATCTATTATATTTTCATACACCCTTACCAATTTTGACTATTTTATTTTGTTCTGACATAATCTCATTGTATAGATTATAGAGGGCTATAAGCAATCCTCCTTTGGTGACACTGGTGCAGAAATGAGACACTGCCTGAGGGCCTTTCCATTGGTGGCTCCAATATTTTACTTTCCTCTGCCAACTGATCTCCTGACAGTTGCCAGAACCATGAGGACTGCTACTAACTCTCTCTCTCCCCTCCCCTCTCTCTCTCTGTTAAGTCATCTTGGGGCAGCTTTAAAAAAGCTAAGCACAAGATATCATGAGTGTAGCCCCTAACACACATCCACATATTACCCTGCCCTGCAGGCTCTGCCTGGATGTAATTTCATGCACCTCAACCAAAGACAGGAGAACTATTGACTGCACTTTAGAACTGGAGTTATTTCTCAGTACATTTTAAAGGTTTATATTGCTGAATGAAAAAAATTTGAGAAAGGATGAGACATTTCTGAGAAGCATGTGAAAAGGAAACCCTCAGTTAGAAACACAGGGATTACTGGGGTGATGGCAATTAAGCCTAAGTAAAACATGGACTTGGAAGGAAGATGGGCTCAGTGACTATGCCCCAGGAGAGTCTTCAGGAAAGAGCACTTAAGCTTCATGTTCAATACAGGGGGGGGGAAATTAGCAGGGAGTGAAAGGCTGTATGTAACCCATGACATCAGCAGTCCCGTCTTGAACATTCTATAGTCTTCCAGAGAGTTCTTAGCATGAGCTGTGATGTCACCAGTGTTGTAGCAACAGCAGAGCATTGAGGTTTCTTAGTCAGTGTCTAGAGGATATACTGATAGACATGTTTGCCCGACTCAGAAAACTCTTTCGGAGAACCAATGTGGATGGGAGAGAGACTAGAGAAAGGAGGAAGAGGGCTGGCCTTTCACCTGAGAGTAATGAAGGACAAAGGAGGTGGTCATGGAGAATGTGGAGTAAGTACTGGGAAGTGGATATTGAGCTTCCTGGCAGGGTGGCCCGAGCTGGCCTTTCTAGCAAATTCCAATTCTTCACTTTCACTGAGTATTGTGGTTTTTACTTGGGGACAGAATGAGAGCATCAGGAGTCACAGAGGATCTAACCTACACCAATTTAGGGAAGGGCATCACTACCTTCACTACCTTGCTTCTAGCTTCAGCTTCTCTGACAATAGTACCAGGGAGAGATTTGTGCCCCTGCTGATAACCTCTTGTTCTCAGAACTACTCTGACTTCCTCTCCCTCAAAGTTCCCACCTTAGCTTTCCCACTGGTTGTGGGTGGCAGGAATTATTGTACTGTAACCAAAGACCTATAAGAGTTGATAAACCCAGCAGAGATTCCATCCTGTGGCCATTTCTGGAGTGCTTGTTGTTTCAATAGAGGAAATAAATCAGTGTGTTCTCCCCCTGCAGGATGTTTTAAGGCCATTTCCTGGGCCTAGAGTAACAGGATAGGAGATCTGAACATCATACAGCACTCAAGTACTTGTGAATAGTGAATTTACAGTGTGACTTGTGAAACCAGAGGACTAAGGACTCTGAAGCCAAGTTGTACTCTGTGCATTTGGTAATAAGCCAGGAGAAGCCACCTCTGTGGTCATCATAAGAATACATAGGGAGACAGAGAACACACATGGCTGCTTACATCTCCTAGTCTCTATAGAGTGATGGGAGAACTGAGATCCACTGAGGATGCATCTAAAGCCTGGACGAAACTTTGTGTGGTGTCACTGGGTTCTAGGCCTGTTGTCTACTTTATAGGCTTCAAAAAATGTAAGTTCACTTGTTTTCTTTTACCTATAGGGGCTGGCAGGCAGACATCATCCCCTGCAACTGTTCTAAACAAGAACCAGGCCAAGGAGGAAGAGGAGAGGCTGACCAGAGCGCTGCAGCTCGTTACCCAGGAGAGAAATGAGCTGAGAGATCGCTTGATCTATGTCACAGAGGGAGCCATGAACAAGAGGTATGCATTGCTCCAAATGCTGTGGTGTTCATCTGGAGTCAATGCCACCCTTGTCTTTTTAAGGCAGTTGATCATAGGAAGGTGTATCTTCATAATATCCCGGTGTCAAACCTCATGTCCCTAAATACTTCTTAGAGGAGAGGCAGAACCTGAAGCTTGAACAGGAGTAAGATGGGAAATGGACTCTTCTGCTTCCTCCAGGTCACAAGTGGGACTTGTGGTCTGAGTGAAGAATTCAGGGATAGAGGCAATGGTCAGTGAGTTGCCAGAGTGCTTTTGGAAAGCCCTTGAAAGGAGATGCTTTTGTGAGATTCTAGAAGCTGAGATTTTGTGGTGAGTGTTTGTACTGGACTGACAGGTGACTGAGTGCTGTAAACTGCTAGATGCAGATGGAGGGCGTGGTCCCACATTGCTCATCTCAGTGCTTGACTAGATGTCTGAGGCTCTGCCTGTTCCTCTTTCTCTGAGTGACTTATACTCTGAAACTGTAATGTTGCATGCATTTCTTCTGAATCTGGTGTTCTCTCTGCTTCTGTCTCTGATTCACTCTCTCTCTCTCTTTCTGTTACTCTGTCTCTTTTTTCCCTTGCATGTGTGTATACATGTGTGTATATCTGTTTCTGTGTGTATGCATGTGTGTGTGCACATGATTGTGGTGTCTCTTGTGAATTAATTTTTGCATGTTTATATTTCTCTCTACTTTTTTTAAATTCAGGGATCTATGACATCCAGTGTACGCTGAGACCATATTGTTGCATACACTTCTGCTGATTCTCATTGTATTCTCTCTGGTTCTGTCTCTGTCTTTATTTCTCATTCTCTGGCTCTGTGTCCTTTTCTCCTAATGTGTGTGTGCCAGTCTATGAGTCTATTTGCTTCCACGTGTGTATACAAGTGCTTCTGTTTCATATGTTAATTTTTACCTCCACACTTTGGAATCTTGTGGTCTGTGTATTGGACTGAGGATTTATATACAGTTTCAAGGTGATGTGAGTCCTGATGTCTGGGAACCCCCACTTTAAATAGCACTGTTCCTTCTCTTTATGGGGACATTTATGTAAACAGTTGCACCTCTTGGGTAGATTATAAAGCATTGGTTATGTCTGGTCTCATCTCAAGAATTATGTGTAATGTCTGCCTCTGAAGTGTTAGTTATCGTGGAATTATAGTCCCTGTTGTCAAAACAGGGAAAATATAATCACAAGTGTCTAGTTGGCAACGACCTACGGCCTAGGCTATTGAGAGCACAAGGGGCTAGACTGCCACTCCAGAGCTAATGAGTAAACACAGGGAGCCAGGGCACCCTGCATCTGGATACATAGCTTATGCTGTCCTTGGGAAACATAAAAAGTTTCCAAAGATGAAAAAGATCCCAGCATGTAGAAACCAGGAATTGACCTTCCTGTGCTGGGAGTACAAGACCCAGTCTGTGTTCATGTGCTCTTAGAACAGAGGAATGGCCCCTGGTTAAGGAAAATAGTAGCAGTATGGGGCAATACCAGAACAGGGAGTGGGAAGGGATGGATGAGGGAGTAGGGGGAGGGAAGAGGGCTTATGGGACCTTTGGGGAGTGGTAAGCCAGAAAAGGGAAAAACATTTGAAATGTAAATAAAAAAATATATTGAATAAAAAAAAAGAAACAGGTTTTCAGCCAGGCCATGGTAGCACATACCTGTATTCCCAGCATTTGGAAGGCAGTGCCAGATGGATTTCTGAGTTTGAGACCAGCCTTGTCTACAGAGTGAGCTGCAGGACAGCCAGGGCTACACAGAGAAACCTTGTCTCAAAAATACAAATATATATATATATATATATATATATATATATATATATATATATATATATATATAAATTATATAAATTTAAATATAAATAAATAGATAAATAAAATACTTAGATGTGTATGTGTCTTGGTTTCTGAAAAGGTGTTTTTTAAAAAAAGCACATGTTTATAGAGTTCTATCTTCCTGGGGACAGGCCATACTACACACCAAATCCATTATATGAAAAACTGAAGTTAAAGGAGAAGGAGATTATGACATTTCTACACACCTTAGAGAAGGAGAACATTGAGGCCAAACAGACCTTTCAGGATCTCAAGAAGGAGATTAACTTCTATCGGTAAGTACTGTTCATGGAGGTCACCAGGTGTGCAATGGCCATTTCTGACTTCCTTTGTTCCTGGACTGGAGAGTCTGCAGGTCTGATTCTATCCCTTCTGCCTTTTAGCCATCAGTGTGCCTTCAGACTTCTCCTGTCAGTTTCAAACTCTGTAAGAGACTGTTACTCATCCTAACATTGTCCAGGCATCATCAGGAGCCTCTCATTAGAAGAGTGATTCAGATCATGAGAGGGTTATGGTATAGTTCTAGGTCTGTGGGACTCAGGCATGGTTTTACAGAGCTAAATGTGATCTAACAAAAGGATACAATGCCCTCCTCCTGATTCTACTGAATGCATTGAGGGTATCTGCAACCTACTAATTGATGTTGCTGAAATGCATTGGGCTGTCATGGATAGTTTCAGATCCCTTGCTCTTTGGAGAGACATGCAACCTTATTGGTGTTTGGGCTGCAGCAATCATTTATTTCTTCCCTCATGTTGCTATTTGCTGTTTGTGTACCTCTCAAGAATGTATTGAGATGTATTGCATTAGGTATTCCTGGGAACCTAGGTCCTGGTGGGGTTAATGGGACCTTCATGTAGGAATGGGAGGAGGAGCCTGCAGGATCTTACCATGAAGATTGTGTCTCTAGCAACCTGCATAGCCGGCTCCTGATGCAGAAGAACATTATGAATAAGAGATTGGTTACACTGAAGCAGGAGAACAAGGAAGTACATGCTGATTGGACCATCATTCAGCAATACCTGATTGACTTGAGCCTGAATGATAAAGATGAACAGGACAAGACCAGCATCCTCCAGGGCCAACAACATCAGGTAGGTACAAGCAGCTCAGCCTGGCTTATACTGACTGATAATATTTTCCCATTGCATCCATCTTTGCTTTCACACAGCACCATTCTAATGCAAAGTCCCAAGCAGCCACCCACCTCATGGAATATAGTTGGTCATTGCTAGGGCTATACACATTCTGGGTTGTGAACCTCTTGAGATAAGCTGAAATATGGCAAGTATACCTTTCTACTCCTCTTTATTCTGAAGACCAGTAAGGGTGATAGATCAATATCATGCAGCATTCCTACACCTGCTCATGATACGTGGACTGCTTTGCAGAGCTTTGGGTAAGTTCTGGGTCCTGTGACAGAGGTCACGCAAGGATCATGTGACTTCCCAAGTGGGAAGCAACTTGCAGTGTTAAAATTCAAACACTAATAAGAGATATGTTATTCTCCTTGTCTTTGATCTGTGTGGCATGTGGCATTTTCCTTTCCTTCTGTAACCCAGTGAGGTCTCTTCCAATTGACCATTTCTTGGTGTGCCCTGATAAAAATGAGTAGCAGCTTGTCAGCCCATGTAATAGGTTAATGTTGCTGGATATTTTGCTGTGTCTACAGTTGTAACAGCAATGGTATCAGTTAAAAGATCAATGGTAACATTCCTGTTGAGAGGGTGGGAGGCAGCAGGCTGACAGCTGACATTTAGGTTCCCAACAAGCCTCTGTCTTAATAACTGCCTTCCTCTTCTAGAATGCAGAAAGTGTAGCAAGAGCTGAAATTTCCACAGCCCAGGAAGAGGGCTTCCTGCAGAATGAGTTACCACTTCAGGAAGCCCCTGATGAGCTCCATCCTCAACAGCCACAAAATTCCTTGGATGAGTCTTCTACCACATAATTCAATTCCTCAGGTTGAATAGGCACTAACTACCTAGCCAGGTAGCCAATCAATTCAGCAATTTATTCCCTATCCTGTACAAACAATACCCCTTGGGGGAGAACTGAGGTGACTTCCCTGTGACCACATGTCCAAGAGAAGAAACAGACTGTATGTCCCTGTTGCTGAAAGTGTAGTGAGAACTCTGGTTCATAAAATTTACTGTTAGAGTTTTGATTGCTGTTTGATTTTTTTTTTTTTTTTTTTTGCTGTTTTGTTACTTGTTATGTTATTGGATATTATATATTATTATTATTGCTTTTTTTTCCTTATGCTTTTCACTGTTTATAGTAATTATCTTTTAAAGCCTGTTTTTGAAATGTATTTCTGATGAATAAAAATTTATTTGTAACTCCTCACTTTTGAGACAATATACTTTTTCAGGTTTTCTGTCCTATCCTGTAGACATAGACCTCACAACCACAGATGGATCTTGGTAAGCCCCAGGAAGCCTAGCTACAGACTGATTTCAAAGCCCACTAGGGTATACAAGACAATGGTCTTTTGTATGAATAATGTGCCTCCAAAAAGAAACTGGAAAGAGCATACATTAGCACCTTAAGGACACACCTGAATGGCCTGGAACAAAAACGTTAATTCACCCAGGAGCAGTAGAAGACAGGAAATCATCAAACTCAGGGCTGAAATCAATCAAGTACAAGCAAAGAGAACCAAACAAAGAAAATTCTGGAAAAATTATCATGAGAAGGAAAGAGCTCCCATGGTCAGAATTAACAGGGATTACCATAGAGAAAATGGACATCAGAGGGAAAGCAACTTACAGATACAAAACATTCCTATCAAAATCCCAACACAACTAATTACAGGTCTTGATAGAGCCCTTCTTCTGTTCATATGGATAAACAAAAAGCCCAGTGCCTTAGTTAGGTTTTCCTTTACTGTGAAAAGACCCAAAGACCAAAGCAACTTTGTTATAAGAGGCAACATTTACATGTGGAAGCTCAACTATACCCTACTCAATGATAACTTGGTCAAGGAAGAAATAAGAAAACATTATAGAATTTAATGAAGATGAAGACACAATATCTCCAAACTTATGGGACACAATGAATGCAGTGCTAAGATGAACACTCAAAGATCTGAGTGCATCCATAAAGAAAATGAAGAGAACATATACTAGAAGCTTGACAGTACACCTGAAAGCTCTAGAACAAAAAGAAGCAAATACATCCAAGAGGAGTAAATGGCAAAATCACACTTGAATTAGCAAAAGGCTCATTATCAGTCAGCATCTCTTGTCCCCCACCCCATTGCCTTTTATCCCCAACTTGTTTAGTTTTGGAGGCAGGGTCTCAATACACTGTAGCACTGGCTGGCCTGGAGCACTGAGATCCATTGCCTCTGCCTCACAAATGCTGGAATCATAGGCATGTGCCACCATGGCCAACAACAAGTTGTATTTCTATTTTTACTTTTTATGTGTATGAGTATTTACCTGTATGTATGTATGTATGTATGTATGTATGTATGTATGTATGTATGTATTTACACTGCATATGGGGCCTAGTGCACACAAAGATCAGAAGAGGCACCAGATTCCCTGAAACTGGTTCTGGGCACTAAACTCATGTCCTCTACTAGACCAACCTGTAGTCTTAGCAGCTAAGCTGTTCCTGAAGCCCACTCCAACATGAATTATTATAACTTAGTAGTAGGATGAATAGGAACTTTAAGGACTTTAAGAAATGCAAAGAGGAAAATTTATAGCCCTGAGTTCCTCTATAAGGAAATTAGAGAGATCTTGCTCTAGCAGCTTAACTGATCATCTGAAAGCTCTAGAACAAAAAGAAGCAAACACACTCAAGAAGAGTAGATGGCAGGAAATAATGAAATTCAGGATGAAAATCAATCAAGGAGAAAGAAACAGAATTATACCAAGAATCAACAAAACCAGGAGCTGATTCTTTGAGAAAATCAACAAGATAGATAAATCCTTAGCCAGACTAACTAGAGGGCATAGAAACACTATAGAAATTAACAAAATAAGAAATGAAATGGAAGAAATAACAACAGAAACTGGGGAAATACAAAAAAATTCTACTCAGATTCAGATTCTACTAAAAAGGAATTCATTCAACAAAAGTGGAAAATCTGGATGAAATAGATAATTTTTCTCAACAGATACCACTTACTAAAATTAAATCAGGATAAACCATCTATATAGCACCATACCCCCCCCCAAAGAAATAGAAGCAGTCATTAAAAGTCCTGCAAGCAAAAATATCCAGGGACAGATGATTTTAGTGCAGAATTCTATCAGAACTTCGAAGAAGATCTACTACCAATAATTATCAAATGCTTTCCAAAAAACAGAAACAAAAGGAACATCACCGAATTCAGTCTATGAAGAAACATTTAAACTAATTCCAAAACCATAAACAGAACCAAAAAAGAAAGAAAACTTCAGACCAATTTCAGTTATGAATATCAATGCAAAAATACTCAATAAAACTCTCACAAACTGAATCCAGGACCACATCAAAACAATCACTCACCTTGAATAAGTAGGCTTCATCCAGGAATGCAGGGATGGTTCAATGTATGGGAATCCATCAGTGTAATCCACTCTATAAACAACCTCAAAGATAATAACCACATGATTATCTCATTAAATGCTGAAAAAGCACTGAACAAAAGACAACACCCATTCATGTTAAAAGTATTGGAGAGATCATAAATTCACGCTTCATACCTAAATATAAGAAAAGCAATATACCGCAAACCAATAGCCAACATCAAACTAAATGGGTAAAAGCTCAAAGCAATCCCATTAAAATCAGGGACAAGGCAAGGCCCTACCTATTCAAAATAGTATTTGAAGTTCTAGCTAGAGCAATAAGACAACACAAGGAGGAAAAGAGGATACACATTGGAAAGGAAGTAGTCAAAATATCACTCTTTTCAGTTGATATGATAGTATACTAAAGGGACCCCAAAATTTCTACCAGAGAGATCCTGCAACTTCAGCAAAGAGGCTGGATGTAAAATTAATTCTTCCAAATCATCAGCCATTCCTCTACTCAAAGTATAAATTGGCTGAGTAAGATATTAGGGAAATTATACCTTTCACAATAGTCACAAATAATATAAAATATCTTGTTATGACTCTAAACCTCTAATGAAGCAAGTGAAAAATCTGTTTGGCAAGAACTTCAAATCCCTGAAGAAAGAAATCAAAGAACTAAAAGTTGGAAAAATGTCCCAAGCTCAGGGATCAGCATGACTGACAGAGTAAAATGACATCTCACAATCTTGCAATCTACAGGTTTACTGCAAACTCCAGGAAATTCCAAGTCAATTCTTCAGAGTTAGAAAGAGAATTTCTCAGATTCATTTGGAATAACAAACACACACACACACACACACACACACACACACACACACACAAGATAATGAAAACTATTCTCAACAATAAAAGAACTTCTGGTGGAATCACTATCCCTGGCCTCAAACTATGCTATAGAGCAATACTGACAAAAACTGCATGGCATTGGAACAGGCACAGGCCAGTAGTTCAATGGAATAGAATTGATGATCCAGAATTGAACCCACACACCTATGGTCACTTGATCTTTGACAAAGAAGCTAAAACCATCCAGTGGAATAAAGACAGCATTTCCATAAAATAGTGCTGGTTCAAGTGAAGTTAAGAATATAGTAGAATGCCAATTGATCCGTTTTTCCCCGAGCCCCCTCCCCTCAGCCCCACCCCCTCATGGAAATATTTTATTAGACATAAATTACTTGGTCAAGAGTTTGAATCATTAACTGCTCAGACTAGTCCAACCTGCTGCTGAGAGCAGCTATGAATACAGGGCAAACACAAAACTGTGAAATCTTAACTTTCTTTATGCGACTTTGTTCTCCAGGGTGACTTAGCAGTCAACAACATCAAAAGGTTGCACCTAGAATTCTCTGCCTCCTCAATGCCCAGAGCCTTGAAGGGACAGGGAAGAGCCTGGAAGCAGCAGGGTGCTACACTAGGGTCTGGAGTCAGTGGCTGATGGTGCCTTCCTGACTTTCTGGTACTAGGCAGGTTCCTAGGGCAGTGGGACTGGGGACCGGGGAGGGTAAAGAGGACCGGACCTGTGTCTTTCTCCAAAGAGGCCTGCTGTTGCCTCCTTCTCCATGGAGATTACCACACTATGGAGTCCTGGGATCCAGTGGCTCTCCCTGCCAGAAGCTGTGATCTTGGCAGGGGCACAGGAGGCTGGGCATAAGTCATGCCCCGGTATCTTCCATAGAACTCTCAGACCTGCCCACAGCTCAGGAACCAACCAATCACTTCTGCATGCAGAACGTCCTGGTTGGCTGTTGGCTTGCCACTTTTCCTAGTTGAATTCATGCTACTTAGCATGGGAGCATAGCTGGCTTTCTTTAAGTAGGTTTCCATGAGTAAAAATGGAAATACTACTATTCCAATGAGTAGCACCTTTACTCATTGGAATCCGAGATCCTCTCCTACTGCTGTCCAACAAGGCCATCTTCTGCTACATATGCTGTTGGAGCCATGTGTACTCTTGGGTTGTTGCTTTAGTCCCTGGGAACTCGGGGGTGTACTGGTTGATTCATACTGATGTTCCTCCTGTGGAGCTGCAAACCCCTTCAGCTCCTTGGGTCCTTTCCATTGGGGACCCTATGAGAACCACTACTTTAGAGACAAGAACTCAGTGGTTACTCAGTCCACACAGTTGGATGTCTCCGCACTGAAGACACAAGACACAAGGCGCTCCTCCCTCTCTCACCCCAATCCGCACAAGAGTCACTGATCCTTTATATTGAGATCATGTTGGAAGGCTGAAGAACCTTGAGTATAATATTGGGGGAGCATGGCAAAAGTAATCATAGATGCACTCAGGAAGAATTGAAGGTTGGCAGGCACACATTGGGCTTTCCTTGACCCTGTCTACATATGGGCTGCCTATTAGATGGGGCCACCCAATCTGAGGATGGACGTTCAGCTAATCTCTGGAAACATTCTCACAAACACGATCAGAAATATATTTTTCAGGTCATTCTAGATCCCATTAAGTTGGTAATGGAGACCACCCATCACATGTTTTCCCCTTTGACACCCAACCACCTCCTATGTTACACTTAATTTCCAAATAAAAACACTAAAAGTGCTTGGAATGTAGCATAACTGGGAGGTGCTTGCCTGGCAGGTATGAAGCCCTGGTTTGAGTCCCAGCCCCACATAAGTTGGACATGATGGTACACAGATGTAGTGCTTAAAGTTGGCATGTTCACTAAGCAGTTCAGAAGTTCAAAGCTATCCTGAGCTACATAGATACTGATCCTTTCTTATATAAAACAAACTGGCTATCTATGAGAACCTGTCCTAAAACAAACAAAAAGACAATGGTATTATAATTTTATCTAACATGATATAACTATGCCCATACAACCTAAGCACATTAATTATTCTCCAAGAAAAAATAGTGAAGTCCCTTTTGGAATGTTTACAGTTTAAATATGCTAATATAGATTAAAAACTTAAGTACTCATATCAACTCAATGCTATGTTATATAATAAAAGGAAAGGAAGGAAAACATGGATGTTACATACAAGAAGACACACATAGGCACACATAGACATCTATCCTATGTATACATGTACAAATGTATCCTTAACAAAATGGGACAAAATCACTCATGACATTTATACTCCTCATTTCTGTAAATGGTCATATGGCCACAGCTGGTATTATCTCCTTATAGCTTAGTTTTTTGTTTTCTTGTTTTATTCTTTATTTGTGAATGTGAGTGTAGGCACACATGTGCCATTACACATATGTGGTAGAAAGAAGACACAACAATGGGACACAACCTCAGTCTCACCTTCTACCTTCTTTGAGACAGGCTCTCTTGTCACCTGCTGCTCTGTGTGCCAGGCTGGCTGATCCATAAGTTTTCAGGGACTCTCCTGTCTCTGCCAGCTTCCTTTCTGTAGGAGCGCTGGGGCTGCAGATCCCCACAAGCACATTCAAGCCTTTGTGGATTCTGGGATCTGAGGTTCAAGTCATCATGCTTGTATGCAGTTCTCCTTCTTCCCACCCATCTTTAAGCATTTTCACCAAGTCCTGCTGTTTTAGAATGGTCAACCCATTGAGGCCTTTCTGCACATCTACACATTTCCTTCAAGTATGCTTTAGGGTGTTACTTAAACACAGATGGTTTTCCTGTAATGGCCTCTAATTTCTGTGAGTATCTGAATTTAATCTGCAAATGATCAATACCTGAACAGGAACTAAGAATAATGATAGAGTGAAGTGCTGGACCTGAGATGTTTGAGGTAATTCTACATCTAACAGACAATACCATGTCTCAAACATAGGAGAAAAACCTGGCCTGTTTAGGTGATTGAAGCTATGGGGGCTAGTAAAATCTTTCAGGCCAATGCACAGAGGGAGAAGACAGGAGGAAGACATGGGGCAAAGATTTGAAGAAAATTACCAACATGAGAAATCAGGACAGACAGACCCCTTTACTAGTTCTAACCTGATAATATCTGTTTAATGTGTATTTCAAAGCATTAAACAGGTATGTATATCTGGAAGCTTGGGAGCTACTAATATTTAGAGGGTCGTCCAGTCCACAGCTGTTCAACGGCAGGCATTTTGGGGCTTGACCACACCCACTTTTGAATTTCTTCTAGCCTATTTTGAATGTTGTTGCATTCAAGATTCCACCATCTGTCGGATGTAGGGTAGGTGAGATCCTTTCCCAATCTAATCTAATAGAAGAGAAAGTGGGGAAGAGCCTTGAACACAAAGGCAAAAGGAAAACCATACTGGACAGAATACCAAAGCCCTATGCTTTAAGATCAAATACAGACAAACGGCACCTCACAAAATTGCAAAACTTCTGTAAGGCAAAGGACACTGTCAATAAGACCAAACAGCAACCTACATATTGAGTAATTTTTTTACCAATCCTATATCTGATAGAGGGCACATATCTAAAATATACAGAGAACTCAACAAGTTAGACTTCAGAGAACCAAATAGCCCTATGAAAAAAGAGGAGTACTGAGTTAAACAGAGAATCTCAGAGAATGCCTGAGAAGTACTTAAAGAAATGTTCAATATCCTTGGTCAACAGGGAAATACAAATCAAAACAACTTTGAGAATCCACCCCACAGGTGACAGCAGATGATAGCCAGGCTGTGGATAAAAAGGAACAATCCTCCATTTTTGATGGGACTACAAGTGAGTAAAACAACTTTAGAAATCAATCTGGCAGGGCCTAACAATATTAGAAATAGTTCTACCTGAAGACCTAGCTATATCAATACTGGGCATATACCCAAAAAAAAATATTCCAACACATAACAAGGACACATTTTCTACTATCTTCATAGCAGACTTATTTATAAGGGCCAGAAGCTAAAAAGAACTCAGATGTCCCTCTACAGAAGAGTAGATACAGAAAATATGGTTACAGAATGGAGTACTACTAAGCAATAAAAAAAACAATGCCTTTATACAATATGCAGGCAAATGAATAGAAATAGAAAATATCATCCTGAGTGAGGGAAACCAGACACAAAGTAACACACATGTTGTGTTTACTGATAAGTGGATATTTGCTCTAAACTTCACAATGCCCATGATACAACCCACAGACACTATGGAGCTTAGAAGGAAGGAAGACCAGGGCATGGCTGCTTCAGTCCTGCATTGTGGACATAACAGGATGATGTTGGGATGTGGAGGTAGAGGAGACCTGGGAGGGAGAGTGTAGGGGGAGGATATAAGGGGGCAGTGTCAGGTACTGGTGAGGATAGGAGGGAGGTACAGAGGGTCTGGAAATAGAACAAAAATATATAGCAGGGAGGGTGAGGAACTGGGGATAGCCACCTGAGGGACACAGACAACAGATAAACATGAGGCTCCCAGGACCCAAAGGGAATGTCTTTAGCTGAAATGCACAGAGAAGGGAGAGATAGATCCTGTAGAGACCACCTCCAGTGATAGGAACACCTCCCCACACTCCCACAATCCCCAGGGACCACCCTCCTTCAAGGGATGGTGCCACCAACTCATTTCAAAATTTGTAACCCAGAAATGTTCCTGAGCAAAAGAGCAGGGACTGCTAATAGTCCAGAGACGGAAGGAAGGGCCATCCAGGCACTGCCCTACCTGGGGATACATCATGTCTGCAGACACCAAACCAAACACTGTTGCTGTGGTAAAGAGGTGCTTGCTGACAGGATGCTCTTGTGAAGGTTCTTACAGAAGGTTGGCTAGCAGCTGACCACTGGAGCCAACCATTAGACTGAGCTCAGGGAATATGGTGGGGAGCTGAGAGAAAAGCTGGAGCAGCAGAGGGGAATGGAAACACTGTTGGAAGAACAACATCTGCAGCCAGGACCACCTCGTGATCCCAATGACTAGACTACATACTGAGAAGTGTTCAGGGAGGGATCTTTACCTCTAGATACATTGTAGCAGAGGGTGGCCTTGCCTGACAGCAATGGAGGAGAGGCACTTAGTACTGTGGAAGTTTGATGCCCTAGGGTATGATGCGGAAGCAGTAGGTCAGGAGAGGGTGGGTGAGTTGGGGAGCGCCCTCATACAGGCAAAGGGGAGTGGGAAAGGGCAGATGTTCTTTGAGGGGTTGTTGGAGGGGTAAGCAGGAAGTGGTATATTATTTAAGATGTAATCAAATTGAATAATTAATAAATACATTTAAAAAATACACATATGCCAGTCATTTAATTTTAACAATGAAGACTCAGGAGCCAGATGCTGGGCTGAAAACCTGCCAGTTCAGAGAGGTCAAGCCCTCACCTGACCCTCCCACTCCACTCTGTCCTCAATATCTTTCAACTTAAAGACCTTCCTTTGGTTTACTTATATTCATTCCCTTTCAAGGGTTACTTGCTCTGCCTCTTGACCTGGAGTTGACCTTCTTTTGCTTTACAATATAGGTGTATGCTAGTGTTGAGCCACAGGACAAGAAAGTAAAATGAACCAAAAGCTCTTGGGTTAAAGGTCTGTGCTAGGGCTGGGCTAAACTGTAAAATGTTTTGTTTGTTAGTTTTCAGTAAATAACACACTCTTGTAGTTTACAATCAGAACAAATATCCTGCAACATAAGTTGGCAATGTTACCTTCATTATAGAAATCCAGCTCTCTGTCAATTGTTCTGGTTGTTCCCAGGCATGTCTGAGTGCATCATCATGGGAACAATATGGTCCCAAGGAAAATCAGAACTGGGATCTTGAAGGTGTTGCACAAGGCCGATAGGGACCTAAAAAGCACCAAGGACACCCCTGATCCTTATCACAAGGGATAAATCACCCATCCTACTGTCACATAATGTATTGCAAGATATCACCATTCCTGACCTTGGCTCACACTCCTAAGTGCTGCGAAATGGAAGGGTTCTTGTCCAAGGTTCACTCAAAAAACCAATAATTAAAAATAAAAAACCCCTGAATCCTGCTAAACAGGGATGGTTTATTGAATGCATTCCTCAAGACTGACCAATCAGGGCAACAGATCAATAATATGCACTACCTATTTCTCAGGGCCAGCTCCGTGTAAAAACCACAAGAGCTCATGCACAGGGGCTGGAATGCTGCCCTATGTGGACCCTGACTCAAGCTATTTTAGACATAATAGTAATACCGACCTTGAATTTCATGGGGCTATGGGAAGTATATAGATGTAGAAATTAATAAGATTAACAAACCTCACAACGTACAGAACATTCCATGGTACATGGTCAGCATGACTCTGCTCTGAATCAAGATTTTTCTTTTGTTTTATATCCATGACTGAGAGGCATATTACATGATATAGATGGCTGTGATATGACAAGTTTGCTACAGATATGGAAGGGGGCAAGCCTTGTCAAGAAGAATTGTATCATTAGGGAAAATAACAGCATGACCTTACCATGTTTAGACAAGTTCGGGGCCTCAACAGGAGCTCCTAAGAAGGAGAACAGAGACTGTGATTTTTACCTGAAAGGAGGGGCCTGAGCAGTGCTGCTCAGCCTTCTCTGTGCCCAGGTAGTGAGGGAGCGGCTCTGGGCTTCTATGGGTGCTGGATGATTCTTACCAAATGACTTGCTCCTGCCAGTTCTCGAGAGAGTGTCAGGAAGTGAGATCTTCCCCTTGTCAGATGTGGCACAGGTCTCTGAAGCAGGGCTCTCTCCCTCTAAGTGCAGGACTCCATGCAAGTCAGATGCTCCCTTGCAGGATACGTGGCCAGACACCTGTAGAGCTGCCCAGTTCCTACGTGCAGAAGGAACCCAGGAGGGCTGTGTCCGAAGCAATCTTTCACTCTCGTCTTCCCTGCATTTCTGGCTGAGCTGGCTGCTTGGTCACAGGAGCCAAGATGGTGGTGACCTCAGACCGCAGGGCAATGATCTTCAAATCTTATTGAGGGCAGCAATTGCTTGACTACACCCAATTTTCTAAAAGGTCTGGGCTTTGGGGAAATAAATCAAGATAAATCTGGGATAAAGATGCATGAACTCTGTCCTGTACTGAACTAAGAAACATGGGAGTGGGAGAAGGATGTATGGCTAATTAGACTACTAGGTCCCCATTGTGTCTGCTTGATTTAATCTCAGGACATGGAAGTGGAGTATCTCTGATGACTTCTGTCTATCCCCTTGAAAGGTTCACTGGGCTTTAGCCTCAGCACTTGATATTTCGTAATGGGGCAGCAGCACTCAGGGAAGCTAGAGATTGTCATTGGCACAGTATCATGCCCGCAGCAGTGGATAATACTCAGTAGTTCAAAAAGTCATAACCACTTTCATTTGTTATTAATCTGGACCCAGGGAACAATAGGACAAAATCTTTCAAAAAGAAAAATCATCTCTACTTCTCCATCTTCCCAGAATGAAAGACTGGTAAGGAGAGAATGGTAAGTTCTTTATAATAAACAAGAATTTGTAGCTGAGGCCTTGGGTGTATGGTATTTTTCAGTGTTGTTTCCTGAAACAGTGTCTCAAATATTCCATGTTGTCCTCTACCTGGCTTTCCAGGTTAACCTTCAGCTCAAACATTCCTGCTTCCACTTTCTAGTAGCTAGGCTTACAAGTGGGGCTCCTAGGACTCTTAGGTCAGTACTAGTCACTGGAAGAGAACTGGGTTTTCTAATGCTGAGGCATGTACACACCCGCATAACTACAGCCATTTTTTCTATGTCTGCCCCAACAATTTCAGATTGTTGCTGTAATATGCCTGCCAATCATTGACACAGAAAAACAAACATGTCTCAGAGCAAGGTCATGGTGATCAAATCCTGTTGTGTTTAGTATGATGTTTGTTAAACTTACAAGGTTCTAAAACATTTACATGAGACCCATCAAATTAAGTTCCACTATGCACTCTTATATCTGAAATGGCCTGATCAGAACTGACCACTTCATATGAACTACTTGTGGTTGTTTTGTTTTGTTTAGTTTTGTTTTGTCTTGTTTTGAATTTATAAGTTGACAAAGACAAAATTTGGGGTCATTGCTTAACAATCAAAACGTTAGCTATCATTCTGATCAATCAGTATTAAGGTCTGAATTCAATAAACCTGCCCTATCTTCCTTAGATAAGTATTTGTGTGGTTTACGGGGCCAATCATGAACCCAAACAGAGATGCTCTGTGCATCAACCTATATCTATTATTTTATCCTACACACTTTATTGCTGTTGACTATTTTATTTTGTTCTGACAGAATCTCATTTTGTAGCTTACAGAAGGCTGTAAGCAATCCTCTCTTGGTGACTCTGGTGCAGAGATGAGAGCCTCAACTCAGCCTGAGGTCCTTTCCATTGGTGGCTCAAATATTCTAGTTTCCCCTACCAACAGATCTCAAAATTATTGCCAACACAAAGATACTGTTACTCTCTCTTTCCTAAGGCATCTTGGGGCAATTTTGAAATGCTAAACACAGGCCTTCATGACTGTCCCCCCTAACACACATCCACATTACAACCTGCCCTGCAGGAACTGCCTGGATGTGATTTCATGAACCTGTACATGATGAGAAAGAAGAACTTTTGAATGCATATTAAAACTGGAGTGAGTTCTCAGCAGATTTTAATAGTTCATATAGCTGATTGCAAAAATTCTGAGGTAGGATGAGACATTTCTCAGAAGGTTTTGAAAAGTAAACACTCAGAAAGATACACAGTGATGACTTGGGTGTTGCCAATCAAGCCTAGAGCAAACCCTGGCTTTGGAAGGAGGACGGGCTCGATGGTTGAGCCCCAGGGGAGACTCCAGGAAAGGGCAGCTCAGCTTTCTATCAGCATAGGGAGAACATTAGCAGGGAGCCAATGGCTGTACCCCATGACATCAGCAGTCCCTTCTTGGACATTCTATTGTTTCCTAGAGAGTTCTTGGCATCCTCTGTGATGTAACCAGTATTGTAGCAACAACACGTACACTGAGGTTTCTCAGTCAGTGTATAGAGGATACTTCTATAGACATGTTTGCCCGACTGAGAAAACTTTTTGGGAGAGAGAGGGTAGATGGGAGAGAGACTAGAGAGAGGAGGAAGGAAACTGTTCTTTCTTCTGAGAGTAATGAAGGACGAAGGAGATGGTCTTGGGGAATGCGGAGTAAGTTCGGGGTAGTGGATGTGCAGGAAGTGGATGTGCAGGGGTGGCCTGAGCTGGCCTTTCTTTTTTTTTTTTTTTTTTTTTTTAGAGTAATTTTCACTATCCTGTTTTTTTTTTGTTTTTTTTTGTTTTGTTTTTTTTTAATTTTTTTGTTCGATATAATTTATTTACATTTCAAATGATTTGCCTTTTCTAGCCCCCCCACTCCCCGAAAGTCCCGTAAGCCCCCTTCTCTTCCCCTGTCCTCCCACCCACCCCTTCCCACTTCCCCATTCTGGTTTTGCCGAATACTGTTTCACTGAGTCTTTCCAGAACCAGGGGCCACTCCTCCTTTCTTCTTGTACCTCATTTGATGTGTGGATTATGTTTTGGGTATTCCAGTTTTCTAGGTTAATATCCACTTATTAGTGAGTGCATACCATGATTCACCTTTTGAGTCTGGGTTACCTCACTTAGTATGATATTCTCTAGCTCCATCCATTTGCCTAAGAATTTCATGAATTCATTGAATTCTACTATGTTCTACTATGAACATAGTAGAGCATGTATTATTATTACATGGTGGGGAGTCATCTGGGTATATGCCCAGGAGTGGTATAGCAGGATCTTCTGGAAGTGAGGTGCCCAGTTTTCGGAGGAACCGCCAGACTGCTTTTCAGAGTGGTTGTACCAATTTGCAACCCCACCTGAGCTGGCCTTTCTAACAATGGGGCGCAGGAACTGGAGCCTCTGGGTAGGAAAAGAACTTTCATGATTATCACAATTCTTGAAAATCAAGGATTTCAGAATATCATTTTCTCTAGTCCTTAAGGCAGGAGATGGCAAGGTCAAAGCTGTTATTCTGTGAACTCCAAGTCTTTACTTTCAGTGGGTATAGTGGGTGTTTCAGGGGACAGAATGAGAGCATCAGGAGTCACAGAGGGTCTAACCTATGCAAATTTAGGGCAGGGCATCACTGCCCTTCACTCTCATGGCTTCATTCAGCTTCAGTGGCTATCTGACAGTAGTAGCAGGGAGAGAATTGTGCTCCAGGCCATGACCTTATGTTCTCCTCACCCTGACAGTTCCCACCCTACCTTTCTTTATCACCAGCTGTGGGTAGGAAGCATTTCTGTACTACATACAAAAATCTGTAGCAGGGGATACACCCAGACAGAGATGTGATTCAATTGATACTTCTGGGGTGTTTGGTGTTTCAGGAGGGGGATCTGATCAGTGTGTTGCGCATGTTCTCACGCTGCATGATGTTATAATCCCAGGTCCTGGGCATCAAGTAACAGGGTAGGAGATTTGACCATCTCCAAGTACTCATATACTTGTGGACCATGAATTTATCATCTGACTTGTATAACCACAGGACTGAGGACTCTGAAGCCAAGATGCACCCTGTGCAGATGTTAATAAGCCATGAAAGCCATCTCTGTGGTCATCTTAAGCATGTGTAGGGAGACAGAGGACACACCTGTCTGCTTACATCTCCAGGTCTCTATACAGCGACGGGAGATCTGAGATGCACTGAGGAGGCATCTCAAGCCTGAACCAAACCCTGTGTGGTGTCACTGGGTTCTATGCCTATTGTCCTTCTGTACGGGTCTCAGGGTCGTCTGTCTATACTCTGTGTCCCCACCATGCAAGTTCACTTGTGTTATTCTACCTACAGGGGCTGGCAGGCAGACATCATCCCCTGTAACTGTCCTAAACAAGAAGCAGGCCAAGAAGGAAGAGGAGAAGCTGACCACAGAGCTGCAGCTCATTACCCAGGAGAGAAACGAGGTGAATGATCGCCTGATCTCCATCACAGAGGGAGCCATGAACAAGAGGTATGCATTGCTCCAAACACAGTGGTGTCAGTCTGTGGTCAGCAGTGTCACCCTCATCTTACCCTTTTAAGGAGGGGTTTTCTAGGAAACTGTACCACCATGTCCCTGTGCCCAACCTCATGTCCCAAAATACTTCTTAGAGGAAAGGCAGAACCTGAAGCTTGCTCAGGAGCGATGTGGTAAATGGACTCTTCTGATCCCTCCAGTGGAAAAGAGGGACTTGTTGTGGGAATGAAGAATTCAGGGATAGAAATAGTGGAAAATGAGTCCCAGAGTACATTTGGACTGCCCTTGACATGCGGTGGCTTTGTGAGTTTGTAGGAGCTGTGACTTTGTGCTGAGTGTTTGTAATTGCCTGGAAGGTGACTGACTGCTGGAAGCTCCTGGAAGCAGCTGGAGAGGCCTGATCTACATTGTTCAACTCAGTACTTGACTAGACGCCTGATGCTCTGCCTGTTCCTCTTCACAGGCCTTATATTCTGAGACAGAAATGTTGTATGCATTTCTTCTGCATCTCATTGTGCTCTTTCCGTTTCTATCTCTGTCTCTCTCATTCTCTGACTCTGTTTCCATTTCTCCTTGTATGTGTGTCCAATTCTGTGTGTCTGTGTGTGTGCACATGCACCTACCTGTGCATGCACTTTGTATGTTTATATTGCCCTTCACACTTTGGAATCTAGGAGTCTGTGTATTGTCTTGATGATTTACCTGTAAGACAGTTTCAAGTATATGTTAGTACTGAACTCTGGGAGCCCCCATCAACACTGTTCTTTGGCTCTGGGGTCACAATTGTTCATACATTTGTATCTCCTGAGCGGATTATAAATATGTGATGATGTCTGGTCTCATCTCCACAATTATGTGTAATGTCCGTCTCTAAGGTATAAGGTACTCAGGATTTAGAATTCCTGTTTTGAAAATAGGACATATATAATCACAGGTTTCTGATGGACGAAGATCTGTGGCCTAGGCTCTTGAGATTATAAATATTTAGATGGCATCTCCAGCCCTACTGAGCGAACACAGGGAGCCATGGCACCCTCCACCTGGATGCCTAGCTTCTGCTGCCCCGGAGACAGAAAACAAGTTTCCAAAGCAGAAGAATATCCCAGTATACAGAATCTAGAATGTGGTTTTCTGGGCCTGGGGTAGGACAGGACCCAGCCTGAGATGATGTATTCTTAACCATCCACATTCATGGAGTTCTGTGCTCCTGGGAACAGGACCTTCCAGAGGCTGAATCCAATGTATAAACAACTGAAGTTAAAGGAGAAGGAGATCAAGTAATTTCTTCACAACTTAGAGATGGAGAAGATTGAGGCCCGAGAGAACACCCAGGAGCTCAAGAAGGAGATTAACTTCTATAGGTAAGTACAAGTGAGGGAGGCCACCAGTTGTGGAAAGGCCATTTCTGCCTTCCTTTCTTTCTATACTGGAGAGTCTGCAGGTCTGGTTCTATCCCTTCTGATGTTTAGCTGACAGTGTGCCTTGGGATTTTGGACTCACTTTTTATAAGTCTGTAAGAGACTGTTACCCCTCCCAGTATTATCAAGGCATACTCAGGAGTCTCTAGATAGAAAGGTGATTTAGTTCATGAGAGGGTTATTATGCAGTACAAGGTCTCTGGTACTCAGGCAGGGTTTTACAGACCTCACTGTGATATAATACAATGACAGAATGCCTTCCTCTTGGTTCTACCGACCTTCTTTGATGGGATTTGCCCCCCACTAATAGATGTTGCCCCATTGCTTTGGGCTGTCATGGATAGTTGGAGATCCCCCTTTCTTTTGGAGAGATGTGGACACTTACTGGTATTTAAGTAATCCTTAATTCCTTCAAGTTGCTGTTTGCTATTTGTGCAGCTGTGATGGATGTATTAAGATGTATTGTATTAGGTCTTCTTGGCAACCTGGGTCCTGGTGGGCTTAATGGGACCTGTAAGTATGAATGGAGGAGGATCTTACTATACAGAGTGTGCTTCCAGCAACCTGCATAGCCGGCTCCTCATGGAGAAGATGCTTGTGAAGAAGAGAAGGGTCATGCTGATGTGGGAGAGCAAGGAAGTACTTCTTGACTGGTCTCTCATAGAGAAATACTTGGTTGGCTTGAACATGAATGGTAAAGATGAACAGGAGAAGACCAGCAACCCCCAAACCCAACATCAGGTAGGGACAAGCAGCTCAATCAGGCTAATACTGTTTTATACCATTTTTCCATTGGATCCATCTTTGCTTTCACCTAGCACCTTTCTAGTCCACATGCTCAAGCAGGCACTGACCTCATGGAATGTAGTTGTACATTGCTTTGCCTATGTGCAAGTATTCTGGGATGTTAGGCTATTGTGAGATACTGAATTATTGTCAAGGGTACTTTGCTGCTCTGCTTGAAACTACAGTACAATAAGGGTGACAGGTGAATAACCTGTCACATTCCTACATGTGCTCATTATAGGGGAGATGCCATGCAGAGCTTTGAGCAAATTATAGGTCGTGTAATGCTCCATTATGTTTATAGCAGCCTTATTTATAATAGCCAGAAGCTGGAAAGAACCCATATGGCCCTCAATGGAGGAATGGATACAGAAAATGTGGTATATGTACACAATGGAATACTACTCATCAATTAAAAATAATGAATTCACGAAATATTTGGGCAAATGGTTGGATCTGGAAAATATCATCCTAAGTGAGGCAACCCAATCACAAAAGAATACACATGGAATGCAATCTCTGATAAGTGGATATTAATTAGCCCAGAAGCTCTGAATACCCAAGGCACAATTAGCATAACAAATGACTCTCATGAAGAAGTAAGGGGAGGGTCCTGATCCTGGAAAGGCTTGATGTAGCATTGGAGGGAACTATCAGAACAGAGAAAAAAAGGAGAGAGGTGATTGGAGAATGAGTGGAGAGAAGACGGTTTATGGGACATATGGGGAGAGGGGAAAGGGGAAAGGGGAAATCATTTGGAATGTAACCAAAGAATATAGAAAATAAAAATACATAATTTTAAAAAAGGAAAAAAATTATAGGTCGTGTAACAGAGGTCATGCAAGGGACGTATGACTTTCCAGGTGGGAAACAACTTGCAGGAATAAAAGCCAAATGGAAACATCATTGAGTGCTTGTAATTTTAATTGATCAGGGTGGCATGTGGCCTTCTGCTTTTCTTTTAGGTCCCCACCAAGCCTCTGTCTTAATAGCTGCCATCTTCTTCCAGGTCCCAGAAACTGTAGCAAGAGCTGAAATTTCCACAGACCAGGAAGAGGGCCTCATGCAGAATGATTTCCCACCTCAGGAGCCCCCTGCTGAGCTCCATCCTCAACAGCCACAAAATTCCTTGGATGAATCTTCCTCTACATAATTCAATTCCTCAGGGCGAATAGGCCCTAACTACCCAGCCAATGAGCCAGCTGATTCAGGATGTCATTCCCTTTCCTGCTCTGACAACACCCCTTGAGAGAGAACTGAGGACTGCCCTGCCACCAAGTGTCCAAGAGGAGAAACAGGCTGTACCTCTGTGTTCCTAAGAGTGCAGTGAGAGAACTGTGCTTCATATATTTTACTGTTAGACTTTTGGTTGAAGTTTTGTTTTTCATTGTTTTGCTATTTGTTATGTTATTGGGATGTTATTTGTTCTTATTATTACTTTTCATTTTTGCTCATGCTTTTACTGTTTTTATTAACTGTCATTTAAAGCCTGTTTTTTTATTTATTTATGAATGAAAATTTGGTTTGTAAATCCTGACTCTTTCCTTCGAAGCCACTTTGTGCATTAGTTAATTAATGAGTTATTTTTATACACTCCATATTTTATACCCCACCCCACCACCTCCTGTACACCCTCCAACGGATCCATATCCCATACCTCCTCCTCTCCCCCATCTCCACGTGGATGTCCCCACCCCACCCCCACCTGACCTCTAAATTCCCTGGAACCTCTTATCGCTTGAGGGTTAGGTAAACCATCTCTAAATGAACACAGGCCTGGCAGACCTCTAGTGTATGTGTGCTGGGGGCCTCATATCAGCTGGTGTAGGCTGCCTGTTTGGTGGGCCAGTGTTTGAGAGATCCTGGATGTCCAGAGTAATTGAGACTGCTGGTCCTCCTCCTGGATTGCCCTCAGCTTCTTTCAGCCTTCCCTAGCTCATTAACAGGGATCAGGTGCTTCTGTCATTGATTGGGTGCACATATCTGCATACACTGTTTCAGATGTTTGTTGGGTCTTTCAGAGTCCTGCCATGCTTGGTCCTTTTTTGTGAGTGCACTCTCTGGTTGATGGGTTTGTCCCTGTGAGCTCTTGGAGTACTGGGTGGCTCATATTGTTGTTCATCCTATGGTGCTGCAAACCCCTTCAGATACTTGGATCCTTTCTCTACCTCCCCTATTGGAGATCCTGTTCCCATTTCAGTGGCTTGCTGAGACTGTCCCCCTTTGTATTTGGCATGTACTAGCAGAGCCTCCCAGGTGACAGCTATATCCTATATCTGGCTCCAGTCACCAAGTACTTGTGGGCATCGATAATAATGTCTGGGTTTTGTAGCTGTATATGGGATGGATCACTAGGTGGGGTAGTCTCTGGATGGTCTTTCCCTCAGTCTCTGCTCCACACTTTGTGGGAATTTTGTTCCCCCTTCTAAGAAGAACTAGAGTATTTATACTTTGTTCTTCCTTCTTGAGTATCATTTGATATGTGAATTGTGTCTTGGGTATTCCTGGAAACCAAGACAGAAAATCAATGTGCTGTCCATATGACGAAGTGCTTTTGCAAACAGAAAGTAATCATAATTATATTAATTGATGATGGAAGATATACAACATAAAATTTTCCTTGCCTAACTCTTTTCCTTGGCCAATTTCTTGCACAAGCCGCAGCGACGACAAGATGATTGGTCCCAGAGACAATGGGTGCTTTCTTCACAGCACTTCAAGTCACATGACACATTACATCTTAACAATATTACTTATCATGAGCTCAAACCACTGACAAAACATAGCAGACATATGTATTCCATGCCCAGTCACGCCAACAGGAGTTCTTAGGAGCTTCAGCTGCATTCAGCAGCAGGAGTGGAATGGGCCCATGGTCCCTTCTTCGTAGCACTAACCACATGGATGTCCAAATACACTTCAGAGATACTTCATCCTGATGTGTTTCCAAAATTTTAATATCTAAGAAGTGTTCATGAAAATAATCACATGGCTTTGATCAATTTCATAGCAGTAGGAGGTTGGTCTGGTGCTGCTTGTTATCAAATGATAATGTTTATACCTCAAGATCTGGTTGCCCCATGAGGAGATTCTCATTTACACCAAGGGATGCTGTGTTATCTTGCTCCACAAGTTAATTGGCAAATAAAAGGCTAAGCCTGGCATTGGGCAATAGATAGAGGTAGGTGTGTTTTTAGTTATCTGACTTGGGGCTACAAGTGTAAACAGGAGAGAGAGAAGAGAGGAGAGACCAAAGGAGGAGGGAGCCACCATGAGAGACGGACCATGAGCACTTGGCCAGGAGAAACATCAAGTAACAAGGGACATAGGCCTGGGATGTAAGTCAGAATAGCTCAAAAACCTGTGCAATCCAAGCTGACAGTGTGTAAATAAACAAGTAAAAGAGTGGAGTCTAGCCTCACTTGAAATAGGAACTAAGTATCTATTGACAGGAGATTATGTGGAGTTCACATACTCAAAAATCATAAAGCTTTTGCCTGTCTGAAGTAATGGCTTAGCAGTTGAGAATGTTTGCTGTTCTTCCAGAGGACCTGAGTTCAGTTCCCAGCACTCACATGGCTGGCTCACAATGATATCCAGCTCTGAGGAGTCTGACACCCTCCTCCATGTACAACTGCACACGTGTGCAAGTGCACATAGGGAAACACAAACACACACACACACACACACACACACACAAGCTAAAGTGATCCACCAGAGATGCGTGAAGCAACATGATTATCAAACCCACCAGTAACAACACTAAGTATCCTGTTTGCTAAAGAACAAATAGGAAGCAGCAAAACTATTGAGATGTAGTTTCTGACAAGAGAAGGCAGAATAATTTTTAAAACAGGCATGGATTTAACATGGTACCCATGATGATGACATCTCCAAAGAAGAGACACTGTGGATACCAACCGCTCACTGGCTAGACAGTATAGCCAAATCGGCAGGCTATAGCTCCAAAGGGAGACCCTGTATCAAAAAGGAAAGTGTGGGTAATATAGGGAACCCAACATGGACTCTACATTCACCTGTGTGTGCACACATGCATATGAGACAGATACAGACAGAGACCAAACAAATTCTTTCCTGAAACAATAAAAGGGAATTGGTAGTAGATAAATGAGACTTGAGGGCAGTGGGAGTCACTGTAAATACAGGGGCAAAAATGTCAGCACAGAAAGAAGCAATGAATCAAAGTTAGAGAGGCCAAGTCTGTCTATGTTGCCTGTGTCAGCAAAATGATGTGAGGAATAAAGGAAGCTTATGAGAAGGTGGAGAAACCCAATATTTAAACTTTCTGTGTTAGCTGGAAATTTACACGCTCACACAAATATAAAAAGAAAAATAGTAAGTTCATCAAGTGTCTACAGAATGTCACAAAAACTCACTTCAAAAAGAAGTTTTAATAAATTCCAAAGCGGTTTATCAGTGGGATCACATTCTGTCACCAAGATGAAATTCAATTAGTAAACAAAAAGTGAAAGGATACTGTCTAAGCACTAGCATCTGTCTGAGAGTCTCTCATTGGCTCTTGTTGGTAACCTCTGATTGGCTCCTAAAGCAGGAAGAATGGACTCTCCCCCTTCCAGGGCTGCTTAACTGTTTACAGAGCCTGGGATCAGAGCTGAGGTTCAGCTCTGACTCAAATGGTGGCAGTGACACAAAGTGGCCACTAGATGGAAATGACACTTCATATTTATCTTCATTTGCCAGCTTCCTAGAGCATCCATCAATCCATAAGCAAAATAAAGGCTTGCTTTTGAAATTCAATTCTGGGTTTTTCAGGGTTTGTCTCAAATAGCTAATAATGAGAAAGTAATATTATTTATGTTCAATCATTTATTGTCCCATAAGCATAATATTTCCTGCTTATTATTCTTCTAAAGCACTTTTGAGATCCTTTAAGAGATAAGAGCAAGACCTTTGCTGTATGCTAAATTGTTAGGGAAAAAATTGAAGCATTTTAAGTTGTCTCTAAATATGCAATAAACTGTCTCTGTTTAACAACACAAGCATATAAATTCATGAAAAGAGTCTTGAAAAAATCTATCCTGTGTATTTTCATTCAATTAAAAAAAACAGACACAAAAACTGACAAATAGGAAGCAACTCTATTTTTAAAGATTCTATTGGAGGAAACCATCAGTCAGGAAGTTGCTCCTGTTCCAAATCCCCCTGGTGAAGTGTAATCCCATTTCCTTTAGGATAGGCTTCCAGGGAGGATGAAGGCAATCTGCAGATATGGACTGTAACACCCTGGCATCCTGGGTTGTGCAACTGAGGCTCCCAGTCAGAGAGGTGCAAGCCCTCTCAGGTAAACCAATAGAATAGTTCCAGTGCTGTACGAGAAAGAAGCTCTAAAATAAAAGCCTGATTCACAGAGGTGTGAGCGTGTGCACATTCGTGTGAGTGCATAACCATATTACATTCATACATACATACATACATACATACATACATACATACAAACATACATACATACATACATACATACAAACATACATACATACAAAGAGATCAAACCTTGACGTTCAAAGATAGAACCTTAAGGTAAAGAGATAAAGGTACTGAAAAGAGCTAACAGCGGATGGTCTGGAATCTACTACTCTGTCTTTCTAAATAAATACTAAAAACATTAAGGGAGGCAGGATGCAGAAGTCAGGGCCTGGACCAGACACTTCCTTGTACCCAGGCCTATGGTGCACTTTCAAGATTAGGACTGTGATTGTGCAGGCCTTTCCTGCTGTCCCATCCCTCCTCTCTCTCTTCTCCCCACCCCATCTCCTCTTCCTCCCTATCCCTAAGCAACATTCCCAGACCTTCCCGCCTTCCTTTTTCCTGCTTCCTTCCATCTTTTTTTAAAACATCACAACCACTCCATCCTCGAGAAAAAAATTCAAGCAATACTGGTCTAACAAAATGAAAAAGTTAAAACCTTGCTGCTGCCTCTGGCTAGGCAGTGACCATGGGCACCAAAATGGTTGTTTCCTGTGTCTCTCTTGGGGCATTCCCATGCATCCTCAGAGATAATGCAAGGACAGGAGCAGAGAAGGAAAGAGAAGAGAGTAGTGTCCACATGCCTGGGGCAGTTCTGCATGCTCTGCGCTGCATTCTGTCTCTCACACTAAAGCATGGAGTGCAATGTTTTAACTTTTGCACTATGTGAGACCAGCATCTCAGGGACTGAATGTGTTTTCACCTAGCTGCTCTTTGTACTTCATGAACACAGACATGCCCCCATGTCTGTAATCCTAGGAACAGGATTGCCAAGAGTTTGGGGCTAACCTTGACTACACAGAGAGATCCTGCCGCAAAAAATAAAAAGCAAGCAAACATTCCCGAGAGATATTTGGGGAGGGTCTATACGATTGGTTGAACATTTTCCCCTGATAGCCATTTAAACTGTCCCACTGGAAACTCAGGACCACCTTGCATGGAATCCAGTTAACAGAAAGCCACATGACACATGGCCAGCAGGCAAGGCCTGCACAGTCACGATCCCACTTTGATGACTACACTAATCTAGGAAGAAATGTCAGGTAAAATAATTAAGTGACTTGGGAAGTTCAAGGTGTTTCTCTGTGGACTGCAGCTTGGGGATTTCTGGTTGGAATGGTGCATACTTAGAGTTCTGGGTGGCCTCCATGTGACACAGGAAACAAGTGTAGCCTTCCCTGGGCACTGACAGATTCAGTGAGCACTGGAAAGCTTTCTCAGCACACCTTCTGCAGGATGTCACTCCCCACACTACAGTGAGGTCTTTGCCTGCCCACATCTCACATGTCACGTGTCTTCTACTAAGTGGATTCCATACCAGACTGTCCTGAGTCTCAAGGACAATCTACAGTGAATTCTACAATCATCTGATTGTAGAATTAGACTTTGTATGCTGATATCACATGAGGTAGGAACCAAGGCTCATACACATTTTACTTGTTTTTCAGAAGCACTTGCCTATGTGTACATGGATATATCAAAATTAGAGATCTGCCTCGAGTGTTGTTCCTGGGGTCCCAGACACATTGTTTGTTTGTTTCTTTGTTTGTTTCTTTGTTTGTTTTGTGACTTCAGAGGGCATCTTTTCCTGTGCTTTGCTAGCTGATTGGGCTAGGCTGCCTGGCAGGTAAACCACAGGGATGTGCCTGTCTCTGCCTCCCAATACTGGGATTACAGGCTCATGGTACCATCTCTCACTTCTTTATATGGGTTCTGGGAATTAAACTCAAGTTCTCACGCTGGCCCAGCAAACACTTTACCAACTAAACAAGTCAGGATGGTGTGGTTAACCATCTACATGGTAAATAATCCCTAAGAACCTCCCATATCATTTATGGAAATGAAATCAAACAGGATTGCTTTCATTTTGATGAGCACTGAACTCATCAAGGGAAGGAATGCTAAATGAAAATTTTCAATGGCATGGGGAGTTGGAGGTGTTTATTCTGTAGGCTGGAGAATCCTGAATGGAATGGTCCATACCTTAGAGATCTGGGGTAATGCCATGCCAGGAAAAAATTGTAGCCTGCCCTGGGAGTGAGGTAGAGAGTTACCATATTCAGTGTGCATTGTGGTGCTTTATCAGTATGCCTACTGCAGGGCCTGACCTCTCTGCTGGGCCACTGACCTTTCTATGTGCACAGTCATGGCCACCACCTGACAGGCATGACAAGAAGACAGACAATGGCTAAGATGGAGACACTCACAGAGGAGAAAATGCACTCATTCAAGGGATTTAGTGGTCAGGGAGGTCATGTCTTATGTCCAATTCCACGATGTATGTGATGGTATTTAAGCCGTGTATGTTCAACTCAACAAATGTAAGGAATAACTGTTATCAGCTTGTGGGCATGAACATATCCCTAAGAATCAATGGCTGTTTGGTTGCAGAGCCTAACCGTCTGCAAAGTTGTTCTTTGCTATGAAGTTTTAAATCAACTTTTACAAGATTTAGATCATTAAAATTGGTTAGAATATCATGAGACTGATTGCAAAGGCTGAACAGACTCTGGAGATAACAGAATCACACAGGGGTCTGCAGTCAGGAGACAAATTAACCCGGGTCCTGGGTTCTTCCCAAAGTGATCGGAAAACCATTGCCCTCTCTACCTCAAAGTACCTAACAACTTGTGTGTGTGTGTGTGTGTGTGTGTTGTTGTTGTTGTTGTTGTTGTTGTTGTTGTTGTTGTTGTATTGGGGAAAAGGGGTACTTCTCCAGAGGAACAGTGGTTAAAGGAAGGTAATGCCCTATTAACTGTAACCAGATCCACTGATTATGAACCTATGTAAGGAGAAGGAATAATCATAGGGTGTGTTATAAATCCAACTAAAATGTGTTTCTAGTATTGGTCATCCTAGTAATCTTTCCCATTAATTCCTTCTGAGCAGCATATGTTCTTAAATCACAAGGATCCTTACAAAGTCTACAGCAGTTTCTGCTTCCAAATATGGTAGGACTAATTAGGCAATTTCATAAAAGTCAAGAACTCTAATCCTAGACAGGTTGCCATCAATGTTCAAGTTAGTGAGAATGTAATTGAACTTCGCTGCTTCAGACTAAGCACCTGCACTGGGCTATAGCCTGGCATGTTTGTAGATTAAGATGACAGTCCAGGCCAGCCTCTGGTACATCAGAGAAATAACTTTCTTGTGGGTCCTTAAGCCTGTATGATTGAAATAACAGTTGCTCAGATTTCATAAGAAGCACTGGAGAACACTGAACATGTTAACATAGTCAGCCACAAATAAAAAGGAGGTCTGGGTGATTATTCTAGTATATTTTACATTGTCATATTTTTTTTTAAAAAAGCTACCATTTGTGCTTGCATTCATGTACAGATTCTCCTTCTTATCATTCTTAGAAAGGGGAACAAAATACCCAGAGGAAGAGATACAAAGACAAAGTGTGGAACAGAGACTGAGGGAAAGACAGTTCAGAGACTGACCCACCTAGGCATCCATTCCATATACAGTTATAAACCCAGACACTATTGTGGATTCCAAAAAGTGCTTGGAGACAGGAGCCTGATATACATTTCACACGGGAGACTCTGCTATTGCACAACAAATACAGAGGACTGCCTTGTTGGACATCAAAGGAGGAGAGGCCCTTGGTCCTGAGAATGTTCCATGTCCCAGTATATGGGAATGCCTGGAAAGGGAAACTGGAATGGGTGGATTGGTGAGCAGGGGAAGGGAGATGGGTTAGGGGATTTTCAGGGGGAGAGCAGGAAAGGGGGAAACATTTGAAATGTAAATAAAGAATATATCTAATAAAAAATTTTTAAAAATAAATCAATCTGGTGGTTTGTAAGAAAATTGGATATGTTTTTACCTGAAGACACAAATACATCACTACTGGGCATATATCCAAAAAATGTTCCTACACATAAAAAGTATATATATTCCACTAAGTTTATAGCACCCTTATTGATAATAGTCAGAAGCTGGGAAGAACCCAGATGTCCTTCTATAGAAGAATGGATACAGAAAATATGGTTACAGAATGGAATACTACTAAGCAATTAAAAACAATCACTTCTTAAAATTTGTAGGAAAATGGATGGAAACAGAAAATATCATCATGAGTGAGGTAACCCAGACAGAAAGAACATACAGGGTATGTGTTTGCTGATAAGGGGATATTTACCCTAACGTTCACAATGCACATGATACAACCTGCAGATGTTATGGAGCTCCTAAGGAAGGGAGACCTGGTTATGGTCAATGCTTCAGTCCTGCATTGAGGGGCAGACAGGATGATCTTGGGAGGTGGAGGTAGAGGAGATCTGGGAGGGAGAGAGGAGAAGAAGGATATAAGCGGCAGTATCAGGTACTGGAGAGTATGGAAGAGAGGTACAGAGGGTCTGGAAAAGGAACAAAATTATGTAGCAGGGAGAAGAGGAACTGGGGATAACCACGTGAGGGAACTTGGCACCAGGGAAATGTAAGGACACAAAGTGTTGTGACTTTAGCCGAACTGTGCAGAGAAGGGGGAAAGAGAAACTGTAGAGACCACCTTCAGTGAATAGGTGCATTTCCATCCACCACCAACTTAGCCCTCCTGAAAGCCCTCAGTTGAGGGATGGTGCCATCCATCTTTCATAAAGTTTGTAAACCAGAAATTTTCCTAAGCAAAATAAGAGCAGAGAAAGCAAATGGAGCAGAGACTGAAGAAAGGGCCATCCAGGGACTGCCCTATGTTGGAATCCATCAAGTCTGCAGACACCAAACCAGACACTGTTGGTGTAGTCAAGAGTTGCTTCTGCCCAGGAACGACGTGAGAAGGTTCTTAGGGAAATCCTTCCAAAAACTGACCCTTGGAGCCAAACATTAGACTGAGATCAGGGAACCTGGTGGGGGAGCTTGGGAAAAATCTAGAGGAGCAGATGGGGATTCCAACTCCATTGGAAGAACAACATATGCTTCCAGGAACACCTAGTGCTCCCAGTTACTAGACCACAAACCCAGGAGTGTTAAGGGAGAGATCTATAGCTCCAGATACATTGTAGTAGACGATAGCCTTGCCTGACAGCAAGGGTAGGAAGGCCATTCATCCTGTGGAGGTTTGATGCCCCAGTGTAGTAGGATGCAGAAACAGTAGGGAAGAAGAAGGTGGGTGGTTGGCGAAGTGGCCTCATACAGGCAAAGGGGAAAGGAAAGGGCAGATGTGAGTTGAGGGGAGGTTGAAATGATATCCAGGAAGCAAAATATCAATTGAGATGTAATTGATGGAATGATTACTGAATAAATTTAAAACAATACACATGTGCCAGGCATTTAATTTTAACACTGAAAACTCAGGAGCCAGATGCTGGTGTGACAACCTGGATGGTCAGAGAGGCAGGGAAAGCCCTCAGCTGACCTTCCTATTTCTCAGATCTCCCAGAAGGAAAGCATTCTTTATCCCTCTCCGTACTTTTATCCCTAAGAGCGCCTTGACTCAACCCATCTTAGACATAATAATGCATATTGACCTTGGATTAGATGGATCCTTGGTGAAGCTTATAGATGTGGAATTTCATAAGTTTAAAATCCTGACAACATAAAGAACATAACATGGGACAATGGTCAGCATAACCGTGATTTGAATCAAGATTAGGCTAACAAGATCTGGGCCCAGAGGAAGTATATCAAGACAAATCTGGGATAGTGGTATATGAACTCTACCCTGTATAAAACTCACAAATGTGAGGTGGGAGAATGATGTATTGTTAAATAGCACACTCAGTTCACATTGTGTCTGCTTGATTTAATCTCGGGACAAGGAAGTGTAGTATCTCTGATGGCTTCTGTCTACACCCTTGAAAGGTTCACTATGCTGTAGCCTCAGCACTTGATACTTCATGATGGGACAACAGCACTCAGTGAAACTAGAGATTGTCATTGGCACAGTATCATGCTAGCAGCAGAGGGTATTACTCAGTTATTCAGAAGGCAATACCCATTCTCATTTGTTCTTAATATGAACCCAGGTAAAGAGAGAACAAGGTCTGTAGAACAGAAAGATCATTTGCACTTCTCTGTCTTCTCAGCAAGAAATACTTGTAGAGAGAGACTGGTAAGTTCTTTATAATAGACAAAAATTGGTAGGTACGGCCTTGGATGTAGGGTGAGTTTCAGTGTTGTTTTCTGAAAAAGGGTCTCAAATATTCCATGTTGTCTTCTACCTGGCTGTCCAGGTAAACATTCACCTCAGACAATCCTGTTTCCACTTTCCTATTCCTAGGCTTACAAATGGGGTTCATAGGAATGTTAGGAAAGCACTAGTCAGTGACAGAGAACTGGGTTTTCTAAAGCTGAGGTGTGGACCCACCAGTGTAGGATCAGCCAGTTTGTTTTATGTCTGCTCCCTAGTTCACCTTGTTGCTGTAATGTGCTTGCCAATCACTGGCACAAAAAAATAATTTGTCTTAGAGAAAGGTCATGTTGATCACATACTCTTATGTTCTTTATGACATTTGTTAATCTAACAATGTTCCACAAAGCAAAGGACCCATCAAATTAACGGCAAACGCACACTGTTATATTTAAATGGCCTGATCAGAACTCAGTATTGGACACTTTCTGTAAATTCACATGAGCTACTTGTACTTTATCTTTGTTTGTTTGTAATGTTTTTATTTTTTGCTTTATAAATTGAGAAAGATTTCTGGGGCCATGGCTCACCTCCCAAAATCTTAGCTATGGTTCTATTCAATCAGTATAAGGATCTGCATTCATTAAATCATCCATTTTGCACAGATATATATGCTTATCTGGTTTTGGGGGCCAATCATGAAGCCAAAAACAAGATGTTAGGCCCTTGCTCTGTTCACTTACCTATATCTATTGCATCTCCATACACTCTTAAACTCTGTTGACTATATTATATTTTCTGACAAAAATCTCATTTTATAGCTTACAGAGGTCTGTAAGCAATCATCCTTTGGTGACTCTGGTCCACAAATGAGAGCCTCATACTCAGTCTGAGGGTCTTTTCATTGGCAGCTCCAATATTTTACTATCCTCTGCCAACCAATCTCAAGACTTTTGCCCCCACAACAAAGATTACAACTCTATCTCTCCTAAGGCATCTTGGGACAAGTTTCAAATGTTAAGCACAATACTTCATGAATATAACCTGTAAAGCACACTCATATAGCAACCTGTTCTGCACCCTCTGCCTGGATGTGATTTCATGCTACTGTACCTAATAAGACAGGAGAAATTTGTGGCTTCATAGTCAAACTGGAATGAAATCTTAGTAGGTTTTAATGTCTCATATTGCTGACTGAGGGAAATCTGAAGTAGTATGAGACATTCCTTCGAAGTGTTTGAAGAAGAAACACTCAGATACACAGGGATGATTTATGTGTTGCCAATCAGGCCTAGAGCAAACCCTGTCTTTAGAAAGTGGATGTGCTCAATGGTTATGATCTAGGGGAGTCTCCAAGAAAGAACACCTAAGTTTCCTGTCAGTATAGGGAAAAAATTAGCAAGAAGCCAATGCCATAACCCATGACATCAGCATTCCATTCTTGAACATTCTATTGTCTCCTGGAGAGTTCTTGGCATTAGCTGTGATCTCACCAGTGTTGTAGCAACAGGAGAAACCCTGGAATTACTCAGTTTGTAGAGGATACTTCGATGAACATGTTTGCCAAACTCTGCAAACATTTTGGGAGAGCCAATGTGGATGGAAGAGAGACACGAGAGAGGAGGAAGGAAGTTGGCCTTTCATCTGAGAGTAATGAAGGACTAAGAATGTGTTTGGGGGGAATGTGGATTAAGTACTGGGAACGGAAGTTGAGCTTCCTGGCAGAGTGGCTGACCTGGCCTTTCTAGCAAAGGGGCAAAGGAATTGGAGCTTCTTGGAAACAAAAGAATTTCCATGATTGTCACAACTCTTGAACATCAAGGATGTCAGAACATTATTTTCTACATCCCTTAAAGCAGGAGAGGCCAGGTCAAAGCTTTAATGCTGAGAACTCCAAGTCTTTACTTTCTCTGGGTATTCTGGTTATTACATGGGGACAGAACGAGACCATCAGGAGTCACAGAGGGACTTACCTATGCCAATTTAGGGCAGGGAATCACTGCTTCCCCTCCCATGGGTTCTTTTAGCTTCAGCTTTTCTCTGACAGTAGTACCAGGGAAAGAGATGTGCTCCTGGGAATAACGTTTTGATCTCAGGACTCCTCTGACCTCCACTCCCTAACAGAGTTTCCACCATAGCTATTTTTATCACTAGTTGTGTGTGGCAGGCATTTCTGTCCTGTAACCAAAGACCTGTAAGTGTTGATACACTCAGTCAGAGACTAGATCCTCTGGCCATCTCTGGGTGTTTGTTGTTTCAGTAGAGGAAATTAATCAGTGTGTTGGCCATGTTCTCCCCCTGCATGACTTTGAAGGCCATGTCCTGGGACTAAAGTAATAGGGCAGGAGATCTGAGCATCTCCAAGCACTGAAGTAAATGGGGATAGTGAATTTATCATCTGACATGTGAAACCACAGGACTGAGGGCTCTCAAGCCAATATATACCCCAAGCAGTTGTCAATATGCCAAGAGAAGTCATCTCTCTGGTCATCATAAGCATGTGTAGGGAGACAGAGTACACACCTGTCTGCTTACATCTCCTGGTCTCTGTACAGTGATGGGAGAGCTGAGATCCACTGAGGAGGCATCACAAGCCTGGACCATACTCTGTGTTGTCACTGGGTTCTAGGCATGTTGTCCTTCTTATGGGCCTCAGTGTCATCTGTATATACTTTGTGCATTGCCACCATGTACGTTCACTTGTGTTATTCTCTCTACAGAGGCTGGCATGAACACACCATGCCATGCAACAATCCTAAGCAAGAAGCAGGCCAAGAAGGAAGAGGAGAGGCTGACCAGAGAGCTGCAGCTCGTTACCCAAGAGAGAAATCTTCTAAGAGAACGCCTGATGTATGTCACAGAGGGAGCCATGAATAAGAGGTATGCATTCCTCCAAATTCTGTGTTATTTGTCTGGGATCACCAGTGTCATCACAATCTTTTTAAGGTGATTCATCCTAGAAAGATATATCTTCATAATGTCCCTGTACCCAATCTCATGTGCCTAAATACATCTTCGAAGAGAGAGAGAACCTGAAACTGGGTCAGGACTGAGATGGGAAATAATCCCTCCTGATCTCTCCAATTGAAAAGAGAATTCAGGGATAGAGGCTATAGAAAGTCAGTTTCCAGAGTGTGCTTGGAAAGACCTTGAGAGGAGGTGGCTTTGTGAGGCACTAGGACTTGAGAGTTTGTGGTGAGTTTTTGTACATGCCTGGCAGTAAAGTGAGTGAAGGAAGCTCCTGGATGCACCTGGAGGGCCCTTGTCCCACATTGTTCATCTCAGTGCTTGATTAAACACCTGTGGTTCATGCCTGTTCCTATTTTTCTGCATGCCTTATACTCTGAGAGTTCAAGATGCTATTGTTCTTGATGCTTCTGTCTCTGAATCATGTTCTCTCTCATTCTTTGACTCTGTCTCCTTTTCTAATTCTCAAGTGTATACCTAAGATTGTGTGTGTGTGTTTCTGTGTCCATGTGTGTGTACACTTGTGTGTGTGTGCATATGATTGTGTTTTCTCCTGTTCATGAATTTTTCTTGTTTATATTTCTCTCCAATTTGAAATTCAGGGATCTGTGAAAAACTGTATATTCTGCGACAGTACTGGTTCTACTGGTTCTTAATTTGATATCTCTGTTTCTGTCTCTGTCTCTGTCTCTGTTTCTCATTCTCTGGCTGTGTATCCCTTTACCCTTCTTCTTTCTCTGTGGCATTCTGTGTGTGTGTGCACCTGTACATATATGTGCTTATGCTGGTCCATTATAAAACATTTGAGATGCATAGTTTAATCTCTAGAATTATGTATAATGTCTGCCTCTGAAGAAGTAATTATCTAGGATGTAGAATCCTTTTGTCAAAACAGGGAAAATATAATCACAGGTATGTAGTAGGAAAAGACCTGTGGCCTAGGCTACTGAGAGTACAAGGTACTAGACTGCCCTTCCAGCACTACTGAGTGAACACATGGAGCCCCGGCACCATCCATCTGGATGCCTAATTTCTGCTGTGCTTAGGACAGAATAAAAGTTTCCAAAGATGAAGAAGATCCCAGCATGTAGAACCCAGGAATTGACCTTCCTGGGCTGGGGTAATACAAGACCCAGTCTGAGTTCATGTGTTCCTAAAAGCAAAAGTTCATGGAGCTCTGTCTTCCTGGGGACAGGCCCTACTATACACCAAATCCATTCTATGAAAACTTGAAGTTAAAAGAGAAGGAGATCATGTCATTTCTACAAAACTTAGAGATGGAGAACATTGAGGCCCGACAGAAATTCGAGGAACACAAGAAGGAGATCAACTTCTATCGGTAAGTATTATTTAGGTATTCCACCGGGTATAGAATGTATGTTTCTGCCTTCCTTGATTCTGGACTGGAGAGTCTGCAGGACTGGTACTATCTGTTCTGCTTTTTAGTAATCAGTGTGCATTGGGACTTTTGGAATCAGTTTTCAAAATCTCTAAGAGACTCCTTACTCCATTACTCCTACAGGCATTGTCCAGGCATCCACAGGAGCCTCTCAATAGAAGAGTGATATATATGATGAGAAATTTATTATACATTACTAGGTCTGTGGGGCTCAGGTATGGTTTTACAGAGCCGAATGTGATGCAACCCAAGAATAGAATGTCCTCCTCTTGGTTCTACTGACCTATGTTGAGGGGATTTGCAAACTACAAAGTGATATTGCTGAAATGCATTGCAGTGTCATGAATAGTTGGAGGTCCCTCTTTCTTTTGCTGAGACATGCAACCCTTTGGTGTTGGGTCTGCAGCAATAATTTTTTTCTTTCCTCAATTTGCTATTTTCACTTTGTGCAGCTCTCATGGAAATATTAGGTCTCCATGGGAACCTGTAGCCTAGTGGGGTTAATGGGTCCTTGATGTAGGAATGGGAGAAAGAACCTGCAGGATCTTACCATGCAGATTGTGTTTCTAGGAACCTGGAGAGCTGCCTCCTGATACAGAAAGACATTATGAATAAGAGATTGGACGAACTGAAGCAGGAGAACAAGGAAGTACATGCTGATTGGACCATCATTCAGCAATACCTGATTGACTTGAATCTGAATGATAAATTCGAAAAGGAGAAGGCCAGAATTCTCCAGGACCAACAACATCAGGTAAGTTTAAGCAGCTCAGCTTGGCTATTACTGACTGAGAAAATTTGCCCACTCCATCCATTTTTGCTTTCACCGAGCATTTTCTAATCCACACCCCCAAGTAGCCACCTACCTCATGGAATGTAGTTGTTCATTGCTCAGTCTATGCACAAGTATTCTGAGATGTTAGTCCCTTGTGAGAAACTGAAGGATTGGCAAGTATACCTTGCTACTCCTCTTTAATGTGAAGACTAGTAAGGGTGAAAGATCAATAACATGCCAGTTTCCTCCATGTGGTAATGATAGGTGGGATGCTTTGCAGAGCTTAGAACAAGTTAGTTCTAGGTCCTGCAACAGAGTTGATGAAAGGATCATGTGACTTCCAAAATGGAAACATCTTACAGGGTTAAAATGCAAATGAAAATACAAACTATTTGCTGCTCATTGTCATTGATCTGGGTGCCCTGTGGCATTTTCCTTACTTCCTGCAACATAATGAGGTCTCTTCCAATTGCCCATTTCATGTTATGCACTGATAGAAGTCTGAGTAGCAGCTTGTCAGTCCGTGTATTTGGTAAATGTTACTGTATATTTTGCCCTGCCTCAACTTACAACACCAATGGTGTCAGTTAAATGGTCAATGAAAACATTCCTGTTGAGTTGGTGGGAAGCAGCAGGCTGACAGCTGACATTTAGTTCCTGACCAAGCTTCTGTCTTAATAAGACCTTTCCTCTTCTAGGTCTCCAAAACTGTAGCAAAAGCTGAAATTTCCACAGCCCAGGAAGAGGGCCTACTGCAGAATGAGTTGCCACCTCAGGAGCCCCCTTCTGAGCTCCATTCTCAACAGCCAAAAAACTCCTTGGAGGAATCTTCTTCTACATAATTCAATTCCTCATGGTCAATAGACCCTAAATACCTAGCCAGTGAGCCACCCAATTCATAAGTTATTCCCTTTGCTGTTCTGAAAACACCCCTTGAGAGATATCTGAGGTGACTGCCCTGCCACAATATGTACAAGAGGAGAAACAGGCTGCACATCTGTGTTGCTAAAAGCACAGTGAGAGATTTTTGCTTCATATAGAAATTGTCATTTGAAGCCTATTTTCTTTAAATTGTATTTCTGAGGAATAAAAATTTATTTGTGACTCGGGACTCTTAAGACAATGTTTCTTATTCATGTGTTCTGTCTTCTTCTGTAGACCTAGATCTCACAGTCAGAGATGGATCTCTGTAAGCTCTAGGAAGCCTGGGAGGCAGAGTGAATTCAACCTCAACTAGGTTATATAAGGCAATGTCTTTCTGTATGAATATTGTGGTTTCCCCCAATGATACATAGTTTATGATTTAATTACTGCCAAAATAGATCCATGCTGTCGTGTATTCTCATGTACAAGTGTTATTGTCATTGATCATGCATTTTCTGTTTTTTGTTTTGTTTGGTTTGGTTTGGTTTGGTGGCTGTTTAGATTCATATTTATTATTAATGACAATTGTGTGTTTTCCTACTGTATGTATGTGACTGCCTGTGTGCAGTTGCCTCAGAAGCAGGAAGAAGGAATAATTTCTTATGTTGTAGATTTTGCCCTACCCCTACCCCCAGCGGCCATTTTAGCAGGAATTCCAGACCTCAGTGCTTGCCACAATCTCCTACACATAGAGTGGAGTGCTCAGACCAAGGTGAAGTCCAGTGTTCTTCCAGATCTACAATTACCTGATTTAAGCAGGCTGCCCAACTAGCAGTGGAGAGGTAGAGCCAACACAGGCTGAGCAGACTCTCAAACCTTGGGGGAAAGAATCTTGCCCCCAACCTTAAATTCTCACGCACCAATTAAAACTTGGACCTTGATCAGCAATCTGTGGTCATGGTCTCCTTCCTTTCTCATTGCCTTCCCATTCATCCCCAGCTTCCCTTCCAGGTAATGCATTCGATATAACTGCAGGCAGTTGCAGTAGATGATTGTTAGGTACCATGTTGGTCTTCTGTCAGCATTAGATTTTCTAACCTGTTAGTCTTAATCACATCTCCTACACTTGGGCCTTGTTCTTCCAGATCATGTGATATGTTATGTGGACTGTATCACATAAAATTGAGTGCAGACATCTCAGGAGACTTTTAGGTACCACTACTTGAGCTGCACATGCTCACGGTTTTATGCTGCCAGGCATCAGTACAGGTCTCTGATATTACCAGTGCTCTGTGGGCATTTAGGTTTTGCCCAAGTAATCTTATTTTCGCTTTTAGTGCAGATTTTTCCCCTCTCATATGGGATGACACTGTAAACTAGGCATATATGTGAAATTCAGAATGGAGACTAGCCTCCTATAGGCTGTGCTGGGATAATGAATCATTCTTGCTAACAAAAAAAAAATGACTGCTGATCTAAGGAGCTTTGAGAGGAAGCTCAAGAGCAGCCACAGAGAAGGGAGCCTGCAGCTGTGAGCACATGTGTCCACTGGAAAGCATGACTGTGCAAGTGTGGAACCTAGGAGGGACAGGTAGAGCTGCTCTTTTGCCAAAGAAGTTCTGAGAGGATATGGATAGTTCCTTCCTAGTGACTCTTACGTTTTGAATAGAACTGACTAACTGACATCTTAGGATAGTCAGAGTGTTAAAAATGTCAAGGAAGTAAGCCAGTGGGTCCACAAACAGCTACTGGAAAACCAGGGCATTTAGCTCAGCCTCCAGAGCATCAGGGTAGAGAGGCTTTGGTTACTCTCTACCTTAGGTCCTCTGGCTTTTACGAGCTGATTCTTATGGAGAAAGAGTCATCGGTAGCACAATGGGAACAAGGTGAGACATGATTTAGAACAAACTACCAGGTTACTATTGTATTTGTGGGGTTTCCTTGAGCATCTTAGAACATGTAAGTTGTCTGTGTCTTTATATGCCTACTCACATATGGGTTATCACAGTTTTTGGTTTGATTGATAGACACTAGCAAATGCATACATTAACATGGATTTTTCAACTGACGCTTGTGACATGAGATGAGATTTCATGTCAGTTCTAACCAGACTAAATTGTCCTCAATGTACAATGTGAAATACCCTGCTGTATTTTCTCTCCCAGCTATCTGAACCGTTCCCAGGCTTAAAAGCATTCTGTCATCCACTCTGACTGACGTCTGACAAACAGAGGTTTGTATAGGGCTCTGTTAATGTCTCATGGCAACTTGCAGATAACACTGACATGATGGAATAGCTAAATACATTCTAAATGCTGGCTGTATAATGTGTTCAGTAAAGGTGTGGTATACATCAACCACACACAAAACAGCAAGAGCTTCATTTATTGCATGATCCAGTTCCCAATGTCAGGCAAAACCTGAAACCACTGAGAGATAGGATTTGATGGCAGGAAATAAAATCTGGGCTGAAAAAAGAGAATAATATAAATAGTCAAGGAAATGAAGAGCTGGTACTTTGATAAAATCAACAAAGTAGACAATACTTTCTCTAAACTAATCAAAAGGCAGAACGAAAACACCCAAATTATCAAAATCAGTAATGAAAAGGGGGATATAACGATAGACACTGGGGGCATGAAAACAATCAGTAGTTCTAATTTCAGAAGCCTATACTCCAAAAAATGGATAATCTAAATGACTTTCTAAACAGACATCAATTATCAAACTTCAATCCAGATCTGAAAAGTGATAAAGTAATCTTATAACCCCTAAGGAAATAGAAACAGTCATCAAAATACTCCCCAAAACAAATATCAAAAGTTCAAATAATTTTAGTGCAGAACTCTTCCAGAGTTTTAAAAAAGTGCTAATACCAACAATCTTCAAAGACTTCCAGTGAATAAAAATAGATGAAGTATTGCCAAACTCAATCTCTGAGGCCACAGTCAAACTGATAAAGCACACAAATATTCATCATGAAAAAGGTATTCAGAACAATGTCCATTATGAACATTGAGGTAAAAATACTCCATAAAATATTTGCAAACTGAATCCAAGGACATACAAAAGACATTCTCTACCTTGATCAAGTAGGCTTCTTTTCAAGAATGCAAGTATGGTACAATATAGGAAAACAATGCAATGCAATCTACGAATTAACCACAATGAAAGAAATATAACCACATGATCATTAGATGGATAAAATATCATTGACAAGATCAAACTCATCTTCCTGTTAAAAGTCCTGTAGTACAGGGATAAAAGGCAAATAAATAACATAATAAAATTAATAAACACCAAGTCTATAGAGATCATCAAATTCAATGGAGAGAAACTTAAAGCTCTTTCACTAAAATCAAGGCAAGGAATGGCTACTCACTCTCTCACAATATATTCATTAGAGTCCTTTAATTTCTAGTGAGAGCAATCATAAACCAAAACGACATCAAGAGGATAGAAAAGGTAAAGGAAAACGTTAAAGTACTGAATTCGAAAATGATGTGATTCCAAAGCTGTACCAGAGAACTACAGCTGATAAACAACTACAGCAAAGTATCTAGATACAAAATGAATTATAAAAGTCAGTAGACATCTTTATTGAAATGGTATAGGCTGAAAAATAAATTGGGATTGCAACATCTTAAGCTACACAGAAATATAATTTTTTGAATTTCTTCAGTTTCTGTTCTTATTTTTCCCCTTTCATTTCTGATTTTGTTAATTTGGATACTGTCTCTGTACCCTCTGATTAGTCTGGCTAAAGTTAATCTATCATGTTGATTTTCTCAAAGAACCAGCTCCTAGATTTTTTTTTTTATTTTTTGTATAGGTCTTTATGTTTCAACTTGGTTGATTTCAGCCCTGATTTTGATGATTTCCTGTATTCTATTTCCTCGTGCAATCCACAGGGTGTATTAGCTTCTTACTGTTCTAAAGCTCTCAGGTGTGCTATTAAGCTGCAAGTGTATGCTGTCTCCAGTTTCTTTTTGGAGGCTCTCAGAACTATGAATTTTATACTTAGCACTGCTTTCATTGTGTACCATAAATTTGAATATGTTGTACCTTCATCTTCATTTAATTCTAAAATGTCGTCTTATTTCTTCCTTGACCACCTTGCATTGAATAGGGTATTGTTCTGCTTCCATGTGTATGTGGGTTTTCTGTTGTTTTTGTTGCTATTGAAGACCAGCCTTAGTCCATGGAGATCTAATAGGATGCATCAGATTATTTCAATTTTCTTGTATCAGTTCAAGCTTTTTTTTTTTTTGTGATCAAGAGGATGGTAAACTTTGTAGTAGGTACCATGAGGTACAGAGAAGAAGGTATATTCTTCTGTTTTAGGATGAAATATTCTTTCGATATCTGTTATTCCATTGTCAGTAACAGCTGTTAGTTTCATTCTGTCTCTGTTAACTTTGGGTTTCCATGGACTGTCCAATGATTAGAATGTGGTGTTGAAGTCTCCCACTATTATGCATGCTTTTAGCTTTAGTAAAGTTTATTTTATGAATGTGGGTGCCCTTGCCTTTGGAACATAGATGTTCAGACATGGAAACTTAAGAGTTGCAATTTGAGAAGCTGTGTTTTTTCCTTCCTTTAGTCTGGAACTTTCTCAGTATGACATTTTTAAATGGCAGTATATATCATGTCATTTTAGACATATGTGATCTACATCTTCTTTTTTTTTCTTTTTATCTCGTTTTTCTTTTTATTCAATAGGTGCCAAGTATATGTGAGGCACTAGGGTCACACAGAAAGGATATACACATTCTAGTGCAGGGAGTGTCTATAAGGGGAATACAGCTGATAAACAACCTCTATGCAATGTGAGATTGACAGCCTATTTGAATTCTTTTTTTTATTTGATATATTTATATATCGAATGGAGTGGGAGGGGGTTGTTTAGGGAATGGGTGGAGGGAAGAGTGCTTATGGAATTTATGGGGAGGGAGGAACCAGGAAAGTTTTTTTTTTTTTTAATTTCCTCTGCCAACTGATTTCCAGACTCTTGCCAACACTATGATGTGTGCAACTCTTTCTTTGCTAAGACATCTTGAGGCAACTTCAAATGCTAAGAAGAAGACTTCATGAGTGTAGCCGCTAACATACATCCACATATTAATTTCCCCTGCAGGCTCTGGATGTGATTTCATGCACCTGTACATAAGACAGGAAACGTTTTGACTGCATATTAAAACTTGAGTGATATCTCAGTAGATAATCTGAGATGTTAATGTCTCATATTGCTGATTGAGGGAAATGTGAGGTAGGATGATACATTTCTGAGAAGGGTTTGAAAAGAAAACCCTCAGTTAAATGCACAGGGATTCCTGAGGTTATGCCAATCAAGCCTAGAGCAAACCCTGGCTTTGTAAGGATGATGGGCTCAAAGGCTATGTCCCAGGAGAGTCTCCAGGAAAGGGCACCTCAGCTTCTTGTTAAGGAAGAAAATTAGCAGGGAGCAGAAGGCTGTAACCCATGACATCAGCAGTCCCTTCTTGAGCATTCCATTGTCTCCTGGAGAGATCTTGGCATGAGCTATGATGTCACCAGTGTTGCAGCAACAGCACAAGCCCTGAGGTTTCTCAGTCAGTGTCTAGAGCATACATTGATAGATATGTTTGCCCGAATTAGACAACTTTTTTGGAGAACCAATGTGGATGCAGAGAGATAAGAAAGAGGAGGAAGGAAGCTGGCCTTTCATCTGAGAGTAATAAAGGACAAAGAGGTCATGGAGAATGTGGAGTAAGTACTGGGAAGTGGATATTGAGCTTCCTACCAGGGTGGCATGAGCTGGTCTTTCTAGCAAAGTGACAAAGGAATTGAAGCTTCTTGGAAGCAAAAGAGATTCCAGGATTTTCACAACTCTTGAACATTAAGTATATCAGAACATTATTTTTTCATCTCTTAAAGCAGGATATGGCAAGATCAAAGCTGTAATGATGTGAACTCCAATTTTTCTCTTTCACTGGGTATTATGGTTGTTCCTTGGGGACGGAATGAGACCATCAGGAGTCACAGAGGATCTAACCTACACCAATTTAGGGCAGGGCATCAATGCCTTCACTACCATGCTTCTTTTAGCTTCAGTTTCTCTGACAGTAGTACAAGGAAGAGAGTTGTGACCCCTGGCGATCACCTCTTGTTCTCAGAACTACTCTGACCTCCTCTCCCTCAAAGTTCCCCTTAGCTTATCATTGGTTGTGAGCGGCAGGTATTATTGTACTGTAACTACACCCAGAGACTCCACCCTCTGGCCACTGCTGGAGTGTTTGGTGTTTCAGTAGAGGAAATAATTGGTCAATGTCTTAGCCATGTTCTCCCCATGCAGCACATTTTAAGTCCATGTCCTGGGCCAAGAGTAACAGGGTAGGAGATCTGAACATCATGAATTCATCATGTGACTTGAGAAACCACAGAACTGAGGACTCTGAGGACAAGTTTCACTCTGTGCATTTGTTAATAAGCCAGGAGAAGCCATCTCTGTGGTCATCATAAGAATACATAGGGAGACAGAGGACACACATGGCTGCTTACATCTCTTAGTCTCTATAGAGTGATGGGAGAACTGAGGTCCACTGAGGATGCATCTAAAGCCTGGACGAAACTCTGTGTGGTGTAACTGGGTTCTAAGTCCTGTTGTCCTACTTTATAGGCCTCAGAGTAGACTGTCTACACTCTATGCATTCCCAACATTTAAGTTCACTTTTGTTCTTTTACCTATAGGGTATGGCAGGCAGACATCATCACCTATAACTGTCCTGAGCAAGAAGCAGGCCAAGGAGGAAGAGGAGAAGCTGACCAGAGAGCTGCAGCTCATTACCCAGGAGAGAAATGAGCTGAGAGATCCCTTGATCTATGTCACAGAGGGAGCCATGAACAAGAGGTATGCATTGCTCCAAATGCTGTGGTGTTTGTATGGAGTCCAAAATGCCACACTTGTCTTTTTAAGATGGTGAATCATAGGAAGATGTATTTTCATGATATCCCTGGGCAAAACCTCATGTCCCTAAACCCTTATTAGAGGAGAGGCAGAACCTGCAGTTTTCACAGGAGTAAGATGGGAAATGGAGTCCTCTGCATCCTCCAGGTCAAAAGTGGGACTTGTGGTCTGAGTGAAGATTCAGGGATACAGGAAATGGAGAGTGAGTCCCCAGAAAGCATTTTGAAAGCCCTTGAAAGGAGGTGCTTTGTGAGGTTTTAGGAGCTGAGGGTTTGCTGTGATTTTTTGTACTGGACTGGTAGGTGACTGAATGCTGGAAGCTGCTAGATGCAAAAGGCAGTGCCTAGTCCCACATTGTTCACCTCAGTTCTTGACTAGATGCCTGAGGATCTGCCTGCTCCTCTTTTCTGTGTGTCTTATACTCAGACAGTAATGTTGTATTTCCTCTGCATATCATTGTGTTCTCTCTGCTTCTGTCTCAGATTCACTCTCTCTCATTCTGTGACTGTGTCTAATTTTCTCCCTCTCATGTGTGTATACATGACTGTATGTCTGTTTTTTGTGTGTACATGTGTGGGGGTGCACAAGATTGTGTTATCTCCTGGGAATGAATTTTTGAATGTTTATATTCCTCTCTACTCTTTTAAATTCAGGGATCTGTGAAATCCAGGATACTCTGAGACAGTAATGTTGCATACACTTTTTCTGAATCTCATCCTATTCTCTCTGGTTCTGTTTCTGTCTTTATTTCTCATTCTGTGGCTCTCTGTCCTTTTCGCCTAATTTGTGTGTGCCAGTCTATGAGTCTGTTTGCTTCCACATGTACATACATGTGCTTCTGTTTTGTGTGTTTATACTTACCTCCACACTTAGGTATCTTGGGCTCTGTGTTTTGGACTGAGGATTTAAATGCTATTTCAAGGTGATCTGAGTCCTGATATCTGGGAGCCTCTACTTTAAACAGTTCTGTTCAGTCCAGTCAGAGGTAGCATATGCCTTTAATCCCATCACTTGGGAGGGAGAGGCAGGCAGATTTCTGAATTCGAGGCCAGCCTGGTCTAGAGGGTGATATCCAGGACAGCGAGGGCTACACAAAGAAACCCTGCCTCAGAAAAAAAAACAAGAGAGAGAGAGCGAGAGAGAGAGAGAGAGAGAGAGTGAGAGAGAGAGAGAGAGAGAGAGAGAGAGAGAGAGAGAGGAGAGGAGAGGAGAGGAGAGGGGAGGGGAGGGGAGGGGAGGGGAGGGAAGAAGAGGGGAGGGGAAGGGACAGGAGGAGAGGAGAGGAGAGCAGAGGAGTGGAGAGGAAAGGAGAGGAGAGGAGAGGAGAGGAGAGGAGAGGAGAGGAGAGGAGAGGAGAGGAGACAGAGATTCTTGTGGTTAAAGTAGGAATCCAATTAAATAGCATTGATCATTCCCTTCATGGGCACACTTATGCATACAGTTGCATCTCTTGGGCAGATTATAAAGAGGTCATTATATATGGTATCACCTCAAGAATTATGTGTAATGTCTGCCTCTGAAGTATTAGTTATCCAGGAATTACAATCCCTGTTGTCAAAACAGGGAAAATATAATCACAGGTGTCTAGTTGGCAACGACCTGTGTGGCCTAGGCTCTTGAGAGCACAAGTGGCTAGACTGCCCCTCCAGAGCTAATGAGTAAACACAGGGAGCTAGGGCACCCTCCATTAGGATACATAGCTTATGCTGTCCTTGGGAAAGGATAAGAAGTTTCCAAAGATGAAAAAGATCCCAGCATGCAGAATCCAGGAATTGATCTTCCTGTGCTGGGAGTACAAGACCCAGTCTGTGTTCATGTGTTCTTAGAACGGAGGAGTGGCCCCTGGTTATGGAAAGCAGTAGCAGAATGTGGCAATACCAGAACAGGGAAGTGGGGAGGGGTGGATTGGGGAATAGGGGGAGGGAAGATGGCTTATGGAAATTTTGTAGAGTGGAAGTCAGAAAAGGAGAAATCATTTGAAATGCAAATAAAAATATATCGAAGAAAAAATAGGAAAAAAAAAAGAAACACATTTTCAGCTGGGCCATGGTAGTACATGCCTGTAATCCTAGCACTTGGGAGGCAGTGGCAGACAGATTTCTGAGTTCGAGGCCAGCCTGGTCTACAGAGTGAGTTCCAGGATAGCCATGGGTACACAGAGAAACCCTGTCTCAAAAAACCAAACTAAATAAATAAATAAAAATAAATTAAAATACTTAGATGTGTATGTGTCTTTCTGAAAAGGTGTTTTTTTAAAAAAAGCACATGTTCATGGAGTTCTATCTTCCTGGGGACAGGCCATACTACACACCAAATCCGTTATATGAAAAATTGAAGTTAAAGGAGAAGGAGATTATGACATTTCTACACACCTTAGAGAAGGAGAATATTGAAGCCAAACAGAACTTCCAGGATCTCAAGAAAGAGATTAACTTCTATCGGTAAGTACTGTTTATGGAGGTCACCAGGTGTGCAATGGCCATTTCTGATTTCCTTTGTTCCGGGACTAGAGAGTCTGCAGGTCTGATTCTATCCCTCCTGCCTTTTAAGCCATCGGTGTGCCTTGGGACTTCTGTCAGTTTCAAAGTCTGTAAGAGACTGTTACTCATCCTAACATTGTACAGGCATCATCAGGAGCCTCTCATTAGAAGAGTGATTCAGATCATGAGAGGGTTATTGTACAGTACTAGATCTGTGTGGCTCAGGGATGGTTTTACAGAGCTAAATGTGATCTAACAAAAGGATGCAATGCCTTCCTCTTGATTCTACTGACTGCATTGTGGGTATCTGCAACCTACTAATTGATGTTGCTGAAATGCATTGGGCTGTCATGGATAGTTTCAGATACTGCGTTCTTTTGGAGAGACATGCAACCTTATTGGTGTTTGGACTGCAGCAATCACTTTTTCTTCCCTCGAGTTGCTATTTTCTGTTTGTGTTCCTCTTAAGAATGTATTGAAATGTACTGCATTAAGTATTCATGGGAACCTAGGTCCTGGTGGGGTTAATGGAACCTTGAGGTAGAAATGGGAGGAGGAGCCTGCAGGATCTTACCATGAAAATTGTGTTTCTAGCAACCTGCACAGCCGGCTCCTGATGCAGAAGAACCTTATGAATAAGAGGTTGGTCATACTGAAGCAGGAGAACAAGGAAGTATACGCTGATTGGACCATCATTCAGCAATACCTGATTGACTTGAACCTGATTGATAAAGATGAAGAGGAGAAGCCCAGCATCCTCCAGGACCAACAACATCAGGTACTGACTGATAACATTTTCCCATTGCATCCATCTTTGCTTTCACCTAGCACCTTTCTAATCCACACTCGCACCCACCTCAGAGAATGCAGTTGTTCATTGCGTGGTCTCTGCACAAGGATTCGGGGTTGTTAGCCTTGTGATAAACTGATGTATTGGCAAGTATACCTTACTACTCCTCTTTAATCTGAAGACTAGTAAGGGTGATAGATCAATAACACACCACATTCCCACACATGCTCATGTTAGCTGGGCTGCTTTGCAGAGCTTTGAGCAAGTTCTATGTCCTGTGACAGAGGTCATGCATGGGTCATGTGACTTCCCCAGTGGGAAGCATCTTGCAGGGTTAAAATCCAAATGCTAATAGGAAACATGTTCTTCTCCTTGTGTTTGATCTGTGCATTTTCCCTTCTTCCTGTAACCCAGTGAGGTCTCTTCTCATTGCCCATTTCTTGTTATGCACTGATAGAAGTCTGAGTAACAGCTCTCAGGCCCATGTATTGGGTGAATGGTGCTGGATGTTCTGCTGTGCCTGCACTTAGAACAGCAATGGTGTCAGTTAAAAGATCAACGATAACATTCCTGTTGAGATGTTGAGAGGCAGCAGCCTGACAGCTGACATTTAGGTTCCCAACAAGCCTCTGTCTTAATAACTGCCTTCCTCTTCTAGGATACAGAGAGTGTAGCAAGAGCTGAAATTTCCACAGCCCAGGAAGAGGGCCTCCTGCAGAATGAGTTGCCACTTCAGGAAGACACTGCTAATCTCCAACTCCAACAGCCACAAAATAACTTGGAGGAATCTTCTTACACATAATTCAGTTCCTCAGGGCGAATAGGCCCTAACTCCCTAGCCAGTGAGCCAGGCAATTCAGTATGTTATTCACTTTCCTGTGCTGATACAAGCCCTTGAGAAAACTGAGGTGACTGACCTGCTACCCTATGTCCAAGAGAAGAAACAGTCTGTTAGAGTTATGGTTGATGTTTTGCTTTTTGTTGCTTTGATATTTGTTATGTTATAAATTAATGTTATTATATGAATATTATGAATATTATAAATTATTTTTATTGTTTTTAATTGTTGTTATGCTTTTCACTGTTTACAGTAATTTTCATTTCAAACCCGTTTTCTAATGTATTTCTGATGAATAAAAAATTATTAGAAACTCATACCCTTTGAAACCATGTTCCTTATTCATGTTTTTTATCCTATCCTGTAGACATAGACCTCACAACCAGAAATGGATCTCTGTAAGCTCCAGGACATCTGGGCTATAGATTGAATTCAAAGCCCATCAAGGTATACAAGACAATGGTCTTTTTTATGGATAATATTGCTTTCCCCATGGATAAACATGAATACCTTATCCATGTTGTCATATATTCTCCTATTACTAGAATATAGCACTCTATTGCACACATTTATTATTGGCCCTGTGTATCTGTTACTGTGTAACATACTATCATTTGATGTACAGCTGCTGGGAAAATTACCACATTCACAAAGGAGTACATAAAGAATGAGGAATCACAGAGCCATGTGCCTCGGCTTTTGTTGCAAGAGAGAATCAGGGATAATAAAAGACTAGAGATAATGGCCTTTGAATACACTTGCCCAGAATTAACTTATGGTAGATGACCAGACAGTTTATCATTGACCAGACATTTTCTGTGTTTTTGTTTTTGCTGTTTAGATTCATTTTTATTATTTATTGGAATTGGGTGTTTTCACTTCTGTATTTCTGTGTCCCCTTCTTAGTGCAGTCCCCTCATATGACACAAGAAGGAATAACTTTCCCTGTTGTAGATGATTGTTAGGTACCTTGTGGGTCTTCTGAGTGCAGTAGATGCTCTAACCAGTGAGTCATCCCCACATCTCCTGCGGGTGGCTTTTTACCTTCCACATCACTTGTGCTGTATTATGTGACCTGGATCACCGCCAACTGAGTGGAGAAATCTCAGGAGATGTGTAGGTTCAGGGGATTTAGCTGCACGTGCTCATTGTCTTGTGCGGCCAGGCATCAAAGCAGGTCTCTGATAGGACCACTGCTCTTTGTGTCTTCAGGTTTATGCCCCAATATCCCTTCTTTTCAATTTTACTACAAATGTTTTCACCTCTAATCTAGGATGACAATGTAGAGTAGACATATGTGTAAACTTCAGAATTGAGACTAGCCTCCTGTAGTCTGTGATGGGATAATGAATACATCTTGGTAACAAGAAACAGATCTTAATCTAAGCAGTTTTGGTGGGAAGCTCAAGGGCAGCCACAGTGAGCAGAGACTGCAGCTGTGGCTATGTTTCTGATGGAGAGCATGACTGTGCAAATGTGGAACCTAAGATGGACAGGCAAAGCTGCACTTTTGTCATAGAAGATCTGTGAGTATAGTGAGGATAATTTCTTCCAGGTGATTGTTTTAGGTTTTGAATGGAACTGACTAGCTGACACTATAGGTTAGTCAGAGTGTTAAAATATGGGGGAAGTGGTCAAGTGGGTCCACAAACAGTTAGTGGTAAACCAGGGCTTTTAGCTCAGTCTATAGAGCATCAGGGTTTAGAGGCTTCTGTTACTCTCTACCTTAGGTCCTCTGGCTTTTATAAGCTGATCCTGATGGAGAAAGGGTCATCAGTAGTACACTGGAAACAAGCAGATCCTAGACTTAGGTCACACTAGCATGTTTTATCTTATTGTGGGATCTCTTTGAACATCTTAGAACCTGGAAGGGGCCTGGGTCTCACACTCACTTATGAATTCTCACAACAGTTTGTGGTTTGTTTAGAAATCTAAATAAAATAGCTAGTTTTCTAGAAGGATACCAATTACCCAAGTGTAATCTAAATCTGCTAAATTAACTAAGTTATCCTATACTCCCTAAGGAAATAGTAATTGTCATCAAAAGGCTCCCAATACAAAAATGGCAAGGCCAAATGGTTTTGGTGCCTAATTCTACCAGTTTGTAAAAGCTGTTAATGCCAACACTCTTCAACCTATTCCAATGAATAGAAAGAGAAGGAATATTGCCATGCTCATTCTCTGAAGCCATGGTAAGCTGATACCTAAAACACAAAGATTCAACATGAATGCGGAATCCAGACCACTTTACATTTTGAACATTGATGTAAAAATAGTCAATGAAATACGGGCATACAGAATCCAGGGACACACTAAAGATATCCTTTCCCATTGTCAAGCAGTCTTCATTTCAGGAATACAAGCATTGTACAATATAGGAAAATCCATCGATTCAATCTATCAAAACTACAGTGAAATATATAAGCACATGATCATCTCATTAGATGACGAAAAGATCACTGACAAAGTTGAACTCCCTGCTATATTAAAAGTCCTGTCATACAGGGATATAAGACACATAACTGAACATAATACAAGCAATAAATATCAAGTCTATAGAAAACATCAAATTCAGTGGAGAGAAACTTAAAGTATTTCACTAAAATCAAGGCCAGGAAAAGATTTCTCTTCCTATCTATTCAATTTATTCCATGAATATCTACCTATAGCAATCAGAAAACCAAACTACATCAAGGGGACACAAAATGGAAAGGAAAATGTCAAAGAACTGCTATCTGCACATAATATGATAGTATTAAGTGATTCCTAAAGATGTCCCATAGAACTACAGCTGATAAACACCTACAGGAAACTCTCTAGATACACAATGAACTTAAAAAAGTAAGAAGCTGTCTTTATTGAAATGATAAAAAGCTGAAAAGAATTAGGAAAGCCACATCTTACAATACCTAGGATTAATAAAAATGTATCTTGGTGTATGTCTAAGCAAGCAATGAAAGACCTATAGGATAAGATTTTCAAGTATCTCAAGAATGAATCTGGAAAATATATCATGTGGCTAAGCTTACATGACAGCCTCCTAGGACTCTTAGGTCATCACTAGTCACTGAAAGACACCTGGGTTTTCTAATGCTGAGGCCTGTACCCACCAGTATAGCTACAGCCATTTTGTTCCATGTCAGCCCCCTATTTCAGATTGTTGCTGAAATATGCAATAATTGACACAGAAAAAGTAACTTGACTCAGAGCAAGGTCATGGTGATCTCATCCTGTTGTGCTCTGTATGATGTTTGTTAACTTTATAATGTTCTAAAAACCTTTACATGGGACCCATCAAATAAAAAGGACCTGAGTTCAATTCCCAGCAGACAGATGGCTGTCTCACAATGAAGTCCAGCTCTGAGGAGCCTGATGCCCTCCTCTGAACTCCATGTACAACTGAACACATGTGGCAAATGCTTACAGGGACACACATACATGCCCTCAAAACACACACACACACACAAACACACACACACACACACACACACACACACACACACACGCTAAAAGCAACCCACCATAGATACATGAAGCAACATCAGTATCAAACCCAACAGTAACACAATGCTAAGTATCCTGTTTGCTAAAGAGCAAATAGGAAGCAGCAAAATTATTGAGATATAGTTTCTGACAAGAGAAGGCAGAATAATTTTTAAAACAGGCACGGATTTAAGATGGCACCCATGATGATGATGACAGCTCCAAGGAAAAAAAGACACATTGGATGCCAAGGGCTCACTGGCCAGACAATCTAGCTAAAATGGCAGGCTACAGCTCCAATGTGGGACCCTGTGTCTAAAAGGAAAGTGGGTGTTATAGAAGGAGCCCAACATGAACTGGCCAATCCAATCTAAGTTATCCAGGAAGTACTTCACTGATTCACCCAGCTGTAACTCGCTTCTGCGGCTGAAGGCTTCCCTGATCCCCGAGTCTCTCCAGAGTGCACGCAGCACTGGCACATGGAGCTGGAAGGTGGCGGGCTCCACAGGCAGGCCTGCCTTGTTCTCAAGGCCATCAGAAACATCCCTGCTTCTCCTTCTCGGAGTGCTGCCAGGGAATGCTGAGCTTGTCCCGAGGGTCTACAAGCACCCTTGGGCTTCGCCATTAAGTTTGCAGCCAGTGCATACCGCCTTGTCTGTTCTGGCATGAGGGTCTCGAGTCTCAGGACCACAGCTAGAATCTTCTGAGAGGAAAGCCTCAGTTAGGGAACTGCAGAGATCAAAGTAATCTTAAGGAAGTTGTTGAAGATGGATGGTGTAGAGGAACTCCAGGAGTGCCTTCTGTTCAAACTCCGGGCCATGGTTGATACACATCTGCTTGAGAAAGGTCGACTTGCCGCTCTAGCCTGCACCCAGCAGCAGGATGCTGACCAGCCGCCACAGCTCAGCATTGACATCTCAGCTGCTCAGCTGTGCCACCTGGCCTGGCGCTCTGAGTCATGCACTGTGCCTGCCATGCGCTACCAGTCTAAGGCCTCTAAGGGCAGCAAGCAGTGACTGAGGGTCTGCACCACCCAGACATGGCCTTCCTCAGGCCTCGGCCGTGCCACACTGGGGGACTCAAGCCATGGGGGACACCCCTCAGCTGGCACGGCCCTCCCTGACCACACTCTGCCCTCCCCGCCTCTCCCTCAGGCTGTGTCCACCTTCACCCCTGCTGCCCAGAGGCTTTCACTCGCCTGGCCAGCTGAGGGGCGGAGAGGAAGGTGAAGACTAGCTTTTCAAATTCAATTCTGGGCCCTTCATGGTTTGTCTCAAATAGATAATGATGAGAATATATTATTTATGGTCAATAATTTGTTGTCCCATAAACATAATATACCTCATTTATTCCTTCAGTTTGCTAAAGCACTTTTGGGTCCTTTAAGAGATAAGGGCAAGACATTGCTGTATGCTAAATTGTTAGGGGGGGAAATTGAAGCATTCTAAGATGTCTCTAATTAGAATATGTAAAAAACTGTCTCCTGTTAACAACACAAAAATATAAATTCACAAAGTGAGTCTTGAAAAAATGTATCCTATGTATTTTCATTCAGGTAAAAGAAAAAAACTGACATATACGAAGCAAATCTATTTTAAAGATTCTATGGGAGGAAACCATCAGTCAGGAAGTTGCTCCTGTTCCAAATCCCCCTGGTGAAGTGTGATCCCATTTCCTTTAGGACAGGCTTCCAGGGAGGATGAAGGCCATCGACAGATGTGGACTGTAACACCCTGGCATCCTGGGGTGTGCATCTGAGGGTCCGAGTCAGAGATGCATGTCTCCAATAGAATAGTTCAAGAGCTGTCAGAGAAAGAAGCTCTCAGATAAAAGCCTGATGCACAGAGGTGTGATCATGTGCACAGCTTAAGGTCAACTAACATGTGTTTCTAGTATTGCACATCCTAGTAACCTTTCCCACTAGTTTCTCCTGAGCAGCATACATATGCTTCTTAAATCACAAGGATGCTTCCAAAGGTGACAGTGGATTCCACTTCTGAATAACAAGAAATCAATCTGGTAGTTCCAATGAAAATTGGAAATGGTTTTACCTGAAGACCCAGCTATATCACTTCTGGCCATATATCCAAAAATGTTCTGACATATAATATGGACACATATTCCACTGTGTTGATAGCAGCCTTATTTATAATAATCAGAAGCCAGAAAGAACCCAGAAGCCAGAAAGAAATGTCCCTCTATGGAAGAATGGATACAGAATGTACAGTTACAGAATGGAGTACTACTAAGCAATGAAAAAGCCAATGACTTCATACAATTTGTAGGCAAATGGACGATCTAGAAAATATCTGGAGTGAGGTAACCCACACAAAGGAACACACATGGTATGTGTTTACTAAAACGTTGATATTTGTCCTAAAGTTCACAATGTCCATGATACACCCCACAGACACTATGAATCTTAGAAGGAAGGGAGACCAGAGCATGGGTGCTTCAGTCCTGCATTGAGGGGGTAACAGGATGATGGTGGGAGGTGGAGGTAGAGGAGACCTGGGAGAGAGAGGTGAGGGAGGAAATAAGTGGCAGTATTAGGTACTGGAGAGGATAGGAGAGAAGTAAAGAGGGTCTGGAAATGGAACAAAATTATGTAGCAGGGGGGATGAGGAACTGGGTTAGCCACGTGAGGAACACAGACACCAGGGAAACGTGAGGTTCCCAGGACCCAAGGGGGAGGACCTTAGCCCATATGTGCAGAGAAGGGGAAAATAGAACCTGTAGAGACCACCTCCATGGGATAGATACACCTCCACACACTTAAACAACCCTGTGACCCCCCTCCTTAAAGGGATGATGCCACACACTCATTTTGAAATTTTAACCCATAAATATTCCTCAGCAAAGGAAGAACAGGGACAACAAATGGAGCAGAGACAGAAGGAAGGGACATCCAGGGGCTGCCCTACATGGGGATCCATCATAATTGCAGACACCAAACCAGACACTGATGGTGTGGTCAAAATATGTTTGCAGACAGGAAGCTCTTGTGAAGGTTCTTAGGGAAGTCCAGCAGGCAACTTACCCTTGGTGCCACCCATTAGACTGAGGTCTGGAAAACTGGTGGGGAAGTTAGGGGAAAAGCTGAAGGGTCAAGGGGAATTGCAACATCACTGGAAGAACAGTATCTATTGCCAGGATCACCCAATGTTCCCAGTGAGTAGACCATAAACAGAGGAGTGTACAGGGAGGGATCTTTAGCTCCAGATACATTGTAGCAGAGGATGGCCCTGCCTGACAGAAATGGGAGGAGAGGCCCTGAGACCTGTGGAGGATTTTTTTTTTTTGCCTGTAGTTCTTTTTTTCTTTTTTTAATTTTATTCGATATATTTTGATTTACATTTCAAATGATTTCCTCTTTTCTGTTTCCCCACTCCCCGAAAGTCACATAAGCCCCCTTCTGGCTATTATAAATAGGACTGCTATGAACATAGTGGAACATATATCCTTATTACATGCTGGGGAATCCTCTGGGTATATGCCCAGGAGTGGTATAGCAGGATCTTTCAGAAGTGACATGCCCAGTTTTCTGAGGGACTGCCAGATTGATTTCCAGAGTGGTTGTACTAATTTGCAACCCCACCAGCAGTGGAGGACTGTTCCTCTTTCTCCACATCCTCACCAACATCTGCTCTCTCCTGAGTTTTTAATCATAGCTATTCTGACTGGTGTAAGGTGAAATCTCAGGGTTGCTTTGATTTGCATTTCCCTGATGACTAGTGAAGTTGAGTTTCTCTGCCATCCGAAGTTCTTCAGGTGAGAATTTTTTGTTTAACTCTGTACCCCATTTTTAATAGGGTTATTTGGTTTTCTGGGGTCTAACTTCTTGAGTTCTTTGTATATATTGGATATTAGCCCTCTATCTGATGTAGAGTTGGTGAAGATCTTTTCCCAATTTGTTGGTTGCCGATTTGTCCTTTTGATGGTGTCCTTTGCATTACAGAAACTTTGTAATTTTATGAGGTAAATTTGTAATCTAAGATGAAGACATTTGTAAATTCTTGATCTTAGAGCATAAGCTATTGGTGTTCTGTTCAGGAACTTTCCTCCTGTACCGATGTCCTCAAGGGTCTTCCCGAGTTTCTTTTCTATTAGCTTCAGAGTGTCTGGCTTTATATGGAGGATTGATGCCCCAGGGTAGTAGAATGCTCAATCTGTAAGGCAGGAAAGGGGGAGTGGTGGAGGCCCTCATACAGGCAAAGGGGAGGGGGAAAGGGAAGATGTGGTTTGAGGGGTTGTTGGAGGCATAACCAGGAAGTGGTATATCATTTGAGATTTATTCAATGGAATGATTAATAAATACATTTAAAACAATACACATATGCCAGCCATTTAAATTTAACAATGAAGATTCAGGAGCCAGATGCTGGAGTGAAAACCTGCCAGGTCAGAGAGGCAGGGAAAGCCCTCAGCTGACTTTTCTACTGACCTCCCAGAAGGAAAGCATTCTTCATCCCTCTCCACACTGTTTTAAATATCTTTCAACCTAAATACCTTCCTTTTGTTTAGTTATATTGATTCCATTTCAACTGGTTCCTTGATCTGCCTCTTGCCCTGGAGTTGACATTCTTTTGCCTTGCAATAAAGGTGTGTACTTGGGCTAAGCCAAAGGACAATAAAGTACTTGTTTACAGTAAACATAAAGCTCTTAGATTAAAAATCTATGCTAGGTCTGAGCTACACGATACAAAATGTATTCTGTAAATAACACAATCTTGGGGTTTACAACGATAATGAATACACTGTAACATAAGTAAACAATGTTCTATCTGCTATAGAAATCATGATGGGAACACCATGATCCTAAAGAAAACCAAAACTGGACTCTTGAAGCTGTTGCACATGACCAACAAGGACATAAAGAGCACCAAAGAGACTCCTAATCCTTATCAGAAGGGATAAATTATCAATTCCTTTTGTCACATATTTTAGGCCAAGATATCACCATTCCTGATCTTGGCTCATTGTCCCAGGGGCTGCTGAAGGGAAGCGTTCGTGTCCAGGGGTCACCCAACAAACCACAGGAACACTGAATTAAGTTAAACACGGATGGTTTGATGAATACACACCCTACGATGGACCAATGAGGGCAACAGCTCAAATCTGAGCAGGAGACATTGCAGCATGGAATGGCCTTGCCTCAACATGTAGGAGGCCCTTAGTCCCATGGAAGATTGATGCCCCAGTGGAGTGGAGTGCTGAGCAGTAGGGGAGGAGAAGGTGCGTGGGTGGGGGAGCACCATCATACAAGCTAAGGGCCCTGACTCAAGCCATTTTAGACATAATAATGCACATTGACCTTGAATTTGATGGGTACTAGGTGAAGGATATAGATGTGAAATTTCCTGATTAAAATCCTCACAACATGCAGTACATAACACAGAACATGGACAGAATGACCCTGGTCTGAATCAAGATTTTTTTCTTTTGTTTTACATGGTCATGTAGGCATGTTACAACAACAGTATGAAATAGATGGCTAGCAAGTGACAAATTTGCTACAGTTATGCTATGGCACAAAAAATTATCAGAAAAAAATGTATCCTTATGAAAAATTTCTGCATGACCTTACCATGTTTAGACAAGTTCTGTGGCCTCAAAAGGAGCTCCTTAGAAGTAGAACAGAAAAGGTGTTTGTTACCTGAAAGGAGGGGCCTGAGCAGTGTTGCTCAGCCTTCTCAGTGACAATTGCACCTCACTCTGTCCCTGCAGGGGATCCCAAATTGTCCTTCCAACTTCCCTGTAAACCAGTGTAGGCACACAATGGCCAGGAACCAGTGCTGGTGTCCCACTCCTCACTTATGCTCCATTTTAAACAAATGTACATGTAGAAGCAAATACAGCGTGACCACTTGGCATTCATACTCTTCACATCTTACTGAGGGCAGCAATTGCTTGACTACACCCAAATCTAAAAAATATGTGGGCACTAGGGAAGTATATCAAGATAAAGCTAGAAGAGAGGTACATGAACTCTACCCTGGATTGAATGCAGAAATGTGCCGGTGGAAGACACATGTATTGTTAAATATCCCACTAAGTTCACATTGTGTCTGCTGGATTTATTCTCAGGGCAAGGAAGTGTGGTATCTCTGATGGTGTCTGTCAAGTCCCTCGAAAGGTTCACTGGGTTTTGGCCTCAGCACATGATATGTGGTGATGTGGCAGTGGCACTCAGGAAAGCTAGAGATTGTAACTGGCACAGTATCATGCTAGCAGCAGTGGATAATACTCAGTTGTTCAGATGGTGATATACACTCTCATTATTTCTTTTTTTTTAATATTTTTATTTTCTATATTCTTTGTTTACATTCCAAATGATTTCCCCTTTACCAGATCCCCTCTCCCCATATTTCCCATAAACCTACTTCATTTCTTAATGTGAACCCAGGGAAAGAGAGAACAAAATCCTTAGAAAAGAAAGAACATTTCCCCTTCTCCATCTTCCCAGCTAGAAACACTTGCAGAGAGAAAATGGTAAGTTCATTAAAATAGACAAAGATTGGTAGATGAGGCCTTGAATGGAGAGTGTGTTTCAGTGTTTTCTCTGAAACCGAGTCGTAAAAATTCCATTTCATTATCTACCTGGCCTCCCAGGCTAACCTTCACCTCAGATAATCCACTTTACTCTTGTTAGGCTTACAAGTGGGGCTCCTAGGAATGGTAGGACAGGACTAGTCACTGACAGAAACCTGGGTTTTCTAATGCTGAGGTGTGTACCCACCAGTGTAGCTACAGACATTTTGTTCTATGTCAGCTCCCTAGTTCGATTGCTGCTATAATGTGCCTGCCAAATCACTGACACAGAAAAGTAACTTGTCCCAGAGGAAGGTCATGTTGACACATACTCTTATGTTCTTTATGACGTTTGTTAAACTTATCATTTTCAACACAATTTACATAGGACCCATCAAATTAATGGTCAATATACACTCTTATATCTAAAATGACCTAATCAGAAATGAGCTCTGGACACTTCCTACAACTTCATAGAAGCTACATGTATTTTGGGTTTTCTGTTTGTTTGTTTGTTTGTTTGTTTTTGTTTTTTTGCTTTAGAAGTTGATGAATATAGATGTTTGTAGCCATGGCTCAGATCCCAAAATCTAATAGGTGGTCCTGTTCAATCAGTATTATGGTCTACATTCATTAATCCATCCCTATTTATTTGAGATAGGTGTTTTTCTGGTTTGTGGGGCCGATCATGAACCCAAGCACAAGATGTTAGGCCCTTGCTCTGTGCACTAACATACATCTATTATATTTTCATACACCCTTACCAATTTTGACTATTTTATTTTGTTCTGACATAATCTTATTTTATAGATTATAGAGGGCTATTAGCAATCCTCCCTTGGTGACAATGGTGCAGAGATGAGACTCTCATACTCTGCCTGAGGGCCTTTCCATTGGTGGCTCCAATATTTTACTTTCCTCTGTCAACTGATCTCTAGTCTCTTGCCAGAATCATGAGGACTGCCTCTCTCTCTCTCTCTCTCTCTCTCTCTCTCTCTCTCTCTCTCTCTCTTAAGTCATCTAGGGGCAGCTTTAAAAAAGGTAAGCACAAGATATCATGAGTGTAGCCCCTAACACACATGCACATATTAACCTGCCCTGCAGGCTCTGCCTGGATTTAATTTCATGCACCTGTACCAAAGACAGGAGAACTTTTGACTGCACTTTAGAACTGGAGTTATTTCTCAGTACATTTTTAAAGGTTCATATTGCTGATTGAGGAAAATTTGAGAAAGGATGAGACATTTCTGAGAAGGGTTTGAAAAGGAAACCCTCAGTTAGAAACACAGGGATTACTGAGGTGATGGAAAATAAGGCTAAGTAAACCATGGCCTTGGAAGGAAGATGGGCTCAGTGGCTATGCCCCAGGAGAGTCTTCAGGAAAGAGCACTTAAACTTCATGTTCAGTACAGTGAGAACATTAGCAGGGAGCCAAGGCTGTATGTAACCCATGACATCAGCAGTCCCTTCTTGAACATTCTATAATCTTCCGGAGAGTTCTTGGCATGAGCTGTGATGTCACCAGTGTTGTAGCAACAGCAGAGCATTGTGGTTTCTCAGTCAGTGTCTAGAGGATACACTGATAGACATGTTTGCCCGACTCAGAAAACTATTTCAGAGAACCAATGTGGATGGGAGAGAGACTAGAGAGAGGAGGAAGGGAGCTGGCCTTTCATCTGAGAGTAATGAAGGACAAAGGAGGTGGTCATGGAGAATGTGGAGTAAGTACTGGGAAGTGGATATTGAGCTTCCTGGCAGGGTGGCCCGAGCTGCCCTTTCTAGCAAGTTCCAATTCTTCACTTTCACTGAGTATGGTGGTTGTTACTTGGGGACAAAATGAGAGCATCAGAAGTCACAGAGGATCTAACCTACACCAATTAAGGGAAGGACATCACTGCCTTCACTACCATGCTTCTAGCTTCAGCTTCTCTGACAATAGTACCAGGGAGAGATTTGTGCTGCTAATCTCTTGTTCTCAGAACTACTCTGACTTCCTCTCCCTCAAAGTTCCCACCTTAGCTTTCCCACTGGTTCTGGGTGGCAGGAATAATTGTACTGTAACCAAAGACCTATCAGAGTTGATAAACCCAGCAGAGATTCGATCCTGTGGCCACTTCTTGAGTGTTTGTTGTTTCAATAGAGGAAATAAATCTCGGTGTTCTCCCCCTGCAGGATGTTTTAAGGCCATTTCCTGGGCCTAGAGTAACAGGATAGGAGATCTTAACATCATACAGCACTCAAGTACTTGTGAATAGTGAATTTATAGTGTGACTTGTGAAACCAGAGGACTAAGGACTCTGAAGCCAAGTTTCACTCTGTGCATTTGGTCATAAGACAGGAGAAGCCATCTCTGTGGTCATCATAAGAATACATAGGGAGACAGAGGGCACACATGGCTGCTTACATCTCCTAGTCTCTATAGAGTGATGGGAGAACTGAGATCCACTGAGGATGCATCTAAAGCCTGGACGAAACTCTGTGTGGTGTCACTAGGTTCTAGGCCTGTGGTCTACTTTATAAGCCTCAGAGTAGACTGTCTACACTCTATGCATTCCCAACATTTAAGTTCACTTGTGTTCTTTTACCTACAGGGGCTGGCAGGCAGACATCATCCCCTGCAACTGTTCTAAGCAAGAAGCAGGCCAAGGAGGAAGAGAAGAGGCTGACCAGAGCACTGCAGCTCGTTACCCAGGAGAGAAATGAGCTGAGAGATCGCTTGATCTATGTCACAGAGGGAGCCATGAACAAGAGGTATGCATTGCTCCAAATGCTGTGGTGTTCACCTGGAGACTAAAATGCCACACTTGTCTTTTTAAGGTGGTTGATCATAGGAAGGTGTATCTTCATAATATCCCAGGGTCAAACCTCATGTCCCTAAATACTTCTTAGAGGAGAGACAGAACCTGAAGCTTGTTCAGGAGTAAGATGGGAAATGGATTCTTCTGCTTCCTCCAGGTCAAAAGTGGAATTGCAATCTGAGTGAAGAATTCAGGGATAGAGGCAATGGTCAGTGAGTTCCCAGAGTGCTTTTGGAAAGCCCTTGAAAGGAGGTGATTTTGTGAGGTTCTGGGAGCTGAGAGTTTGTGGTGAGTGTGTGTACTGGACTGGCAGGTGACTGAGTGCTGGAAACTGCTAGATGCAGATGGAGGGGCCTGGTCCCACATTGTTCATCTCAGTGCTTGACTAGACACCTGAGGCTCTGCCTGTTCCTCTTTCTCTGAGTGACTTATACTCTGAGACTATAATGTTGCATGCATTTCTTCTGCATCTTGTATTCTCTCTGCTTCTGTCTCTGATTCTCTCTCTCTCTCTTTCTGTTACTCTGTCTCTTTTTTTCCTTACATTTGTGTACACACATTGTATACATGTGTGTATATCTGTTTCTGTGTGTGTACATGATTGTGGTGCCTCTTGTGAATTAATTTTTTTCATGTTTAATATTTCTCTCTACTCTTTTAAATTCAGGGATCTGTGACATCCAGGGTACTCTGAGACCATATTGTTGCACATACGTCTGCTGATTCTCATTCTGTTCTCTCTGATTCTGTCTCTGTCTTTATTTCTCATTCTCTTGCTCTGTGTCCTTTTCTCCTAATTTGTGAGTGCCCGTCTATAAGTCTATTTGCTTCCACGTGTGCATACAAGTGCTTCTGTTTCATATGTTTATATTTACCTCCACACTTTGGAATCTTCTGGTCTGTGTATTAGATGAGGATTTACATGCAGCTTCAAGGTGATGTGAGTCCTGATGACTGGGAGCCCCCACTTTAAATAGCACTGTTCCTTCTCTTTATGAGGACATTTATGTAAACAGTTGCACCTTTTGGGTAGATAATAAGCATTGGTTATGTCTGGTCTCATCTAAAAAATTATGTGTAATTTCTGCCTCTGAATCCAGGAATTATAATCCGTGTTGTCAAAACAGGGAAAATATAATCACAGGTGTCTAGTTGGCAATGACCTGTAGCCTAGGCTATTGAGGGCATAAGGCGCTAGACTGCCCGTCCAGAGCTAATGAGTAAATACAGGGAGCCAGGGCACCCTCCATCTGGATATATAGCTTATGCTGTCCTTGGGAAAGGATAAAAAGTTTCCAAAGATGCAAAAGATCCAGCATGTAGAATCCAGGAATTGACCTTCCTGTGCTGGGAGTACAAGAACCAGTCTGTGTTCATGTGTTCTTAGAGGAGTGGCCCCTGGTTATGGAATGCAGTAGCAGTATGGGGCAATATCAGAACAGGGAAGTGGGAAGGGGTGGAGGAGGGAGTAGGGGGAGGCAAGAGGGCTTATGGGACTTTTGGGGAGTGGTAAGCCAGAAAAGGGGAAAACATTTGAAATGTAAATAAAAAAAATATATCAAATAAAAAAAAAAGAAACACATTTTCAGCCAGGCTATGATAGCACACACCTGTATTCCCAGCATTTGAGATGCAGTGGCAGATGGATTTCTGAGTTTGAGGCCAGCCTTGTCTACAGAGTGAGTTGCAGTACAGCCAAGGCTACATGGAGAAACCTTGTCTCAAAATTACTATATATATATATATATATATATATATATATATATATATATATATATATATATATATATATATATATATATATATATATATAATACGTAGGTGTGTATGTGTCTTGGTTTCTGAAAAGGTGTTTTAAAAAAGAAGCACATGTTCATGGAGTTCTATCTTCCTGGGGACAGGCCATACTACACACCAAATCCATTAGGAGATTATGACATTTCTACACACCTTAGAGAAGGAGAACATTGAGGCCAAACAGACCTTCCAGGATCTCAAGAAGGAGATTAACTTCTATCGGTAAGTACTGTTCATGGAGGTCACCAGGTGTGGAATGGCCATTTCTGACTTCCTTTGTTCCTGGACTGCAGAGTCTGCAGGTCTGATTCTATCCCTTCTGCCTTTTAGCCATCACTGTGCCTTGGGACTTCTCCTGTCAGTTTCAAAGTCTGTAAGAGAATGTTACTCATCCTGACATTGTACAGGCATCATCAGGAGCCTCTCATTAGAAGAGTGATTCAGATCATGAGAGGGTTATGGTACAGTTCTAGGTCTGTGGGACTCAGGCATGGTTTTACAGAGCTAAATGTGATCTAACAAAAGGATACAATGCCCTCCTCATGATTCTACTGACTACATTGAGGGTATCTGCAACCTACTAATTGATGTTGCTGAAATGCATTGGGCTGTCATGGATAGTTTCAGATACCTTGTTCTTTTGGAGAGACATGCAACCTTATTGGAGTTTGGGCTGCAGCAATCATTTATTTCTTCCCTCAAGTTGCTATTTGCTGTTTGTGTACCTCTCTAGAATGTATTGATATGTATTGCATTAGGTATTCCTGGGAACCTAGGTCCTGGTGGGGTTAATGGGACCTTGATGTAGGAATGGGAGAGGGAGCCTGCAGGATCTTATCATGAAGATTTTGTCTCTAGCAACCTGCACAGCCGGCTCCTGATGCAGAAGAACATTATGAATAAGAGATTGGTCGCACTGAAGCAGGAGAACAAGGAAGTACATGCTGATTGGACCATCATTCAGCAATACCTGATTGACTTGAACCTGAATGTTAAAGATGAACAGGACAAGACCAGCATCCTCCAGGGCCAACAACATCATGTAGGTACAAGCAGCTCAGCCTGGCTTATACTGACTGATAACATTTTCCCACTGCATCCATCTTTGCTTTCACACTGCACCATTCTAACACACAGTCCCAAGCAGTCACCCACCTCATGGAATGCAGTTGATCATTGCTAGGGCTATGCACATTCTGGGTTGTGAACCTCTTGAGATAAGCTGAAATATGGCAAGTATACCTTTGTACTCCTGTTTATTCTGAAGACCAGTAAGGGTGATAGATCAATATCATGCAGCATTCCTACACCTGCTCATGATATGTGGGCTGCTTTGCAGAGCTTTGAGTAAGTTCAGCATCCTGTGACAGAGGGCATGCAACGGTCATATGATTTCCCAAGTGGTTAGCAACTTGCAGGATTAAAATTCAAACACTAATAAGAAATATGTTATTCTCCTTGTCTTTGATCTGTGTGGCATGTGGCATTTTCCTTTCCTCCTGTAACCCAGTGAGGTCTCTCCCAATTGCCCATTTCTTGGTGTGGCCTGATAAAAATGAGTAGCAGCTTGTCAGCTCATGTAATAGGTTAGTGTTGCTGGATATTTTGCTGTGCCTGCACTTATAACAGCAATGGTGTCAGTTAAAAGATCAATGGTAACATTCCTGTTGAGAGGGTGGTAGGCAGCAGCCTGACAGCTGACATTTAGGTTCCCAACAAGCCTCTGTCTTAATAACTGCCTTCCTCTTCTAGGATTCAGAGAGTGTAGTAAGAGCTGAAATTTCCACAGCCCAGGAAGAGCGCCTCCTGCAGAATGAGTTACCACCTCAGGAAGCCCCTGATGAGCTCCATCCTCAACAGCCACAAAATTCCTTGGATGAGTCTTCTACCACATAATTCAATTTCTCAGGTTGAATAGGCCCTAACTACCTAGCCAGTGAGCCAATCAATTCAGGAATTTATTCCCTTTCCTGTACAAACAATACCCCTTGGGGGAGAACTGAGGTGGCTGCCCTGCCACCACATGTCCAAGAGAAGAAACAGACTGTATGTCCCTGTTGCTGAAAGTGTAGTGAGAGAACTCTGGTTCATAGAATTTACTGTTAGAGTTTTGATTGCTGTTTGGTTTTTTTTTGCTGTTTTGTTACTTGTTATGTTATTGGATATTATATATTATTGTTATTGCCTTTTTTCCTTATGCTTTTCACTGTTTATAGTAATTATCTTTAAAAGCCTGTTTTTGAAATGTATTTCTGATGAATAAAAATTTATTTGTAACTCCTCACTTTTGAGACCATATTACTTATTCAGGTTTTCTGTCCTATCCTGTAGACATAGACCTCACAATCACAGATGGATCTCTGTAAGCCCCAGGAAGCCTGGCTATAGACTGATTTCAAAGCCCACTAGGGTATACAAGACAATGGTCTTTTGTATGAATAATGTGGCTTCTCCCATGGATACACACTTTAGGATGTAATCACTGACATACTCGCTCCCTGCTGTCATGTATTCTCCTACTCCTAAAATATAGAACTCTATTAGAATGGAGACTGCAGCTCCTGTCTATTTATTATAGCCCATGAATTTCTACCTAGAACAATCAGACAACAAAATGACCTCAAGGGCATACAAAAGATAAGGAACAATGTCAAAGTATTGCTATTTACACATGATATGATAGTATACTTAAGTGATTCCTAAAGATGTACAAAAGAACTATACCTGATAAACACCTACAGGGAAAGTCTCTTGATTCATAATGAACTTTAAAAAGTCAGTAGCTGTTTTTATTGAAAGGATAAAGAAGCTGAAAAAATTAGGAAAGCCACAACATACAACACCCAGAATTATTAAAATGTATTGTGGTATAAGTTTATGGAAGCAATGAAAGACCTATAAGACAAGATTTTCAAATCTATGCTCCAAATGCAAGTGCACACTCATTTGTCAAAGAATCTTTACTAAGCTCAAATCACACATTGCACCTGACACAATAGTTGTGGGTGACTTCAACACCCCACTCTTCTCAATGAACTGATCAGGAAAGCAGAAACTAAACAGGGACACAGTGAAACAAACTGAAGTTTCAGACCAATTAGATTTAACAGATATATATAGAGAGAACATTTTATCCTAAAGCCAAAGAATATATATTTTCCTCAGCACCTCATGGTACTTTCTCCAAAATCGACCATATAATTGGTCACACGACATACCTCAACAGATATAAGAAGATCAAAATAATCCCATACCTCCTATCAGATCACTATGGAGTAAGAGTTGTCCTCAATAGCAACAAAAATAACAGAAAGCCCACATACACAGGGAAGCTGAACAATACTCAATGACACCTTGGTCAAGGAAGAAAGAAATCAAAGACTGTTTAGAATTTAAAGAAAATAGAGGCACAACATACCCAAATTATGGGACACAATGAAAGCAGTGCTCAGAGGAAAACTCATAGCCCTGAGTGCCTCCAAAAAGAAACTGGAAAGAGCATACATTAGCACCTTAAGGACACACCTGAATGGCCTGGAACAAAAAGGTTAATTCACCCAGGAGCAGTAGAAGACAGGAAATCATCAAACTTAGGGCTGAAATCAATCAAGTAGAAACAAAGAGAACCAAACAAAGAAAATTCTGGAAAAAATTATCATGAGAAGGAAAGAGCTCCCATGGTCAGAGTTAACAAGGATTACCATAGAGAAAATGGACATCTGAGGGAAAGCAACTTAAAGATACAATACATTCCTATCAAAATCTCAACACAACTAATTACAGGTCTTGATAGAGCCCTTCTTCTGTTCATATGGATAAACAAAAATCCCAGTGTCTTAGTTTGGTTTTCCTTTACTGTGAAAAGACACAACGACCAAAGCAGCTTTGTTATAAGAGGAAACATTTAATTGGGACTAGGTGACAGGTTCCAAGGTTCAGTCCATTAGTCCATTATCATCATTGAGAATAGAGCAGAGTCCAAGATGGTATGACACTGGAGGAGCTGTAAGAAAGAGCTGTGTCTTCTTCTGCATGCAAACAAAAGACTGTCTAGTTTATAGCTACATGGAGGGTCTCAAAGACCAATCTCACTGTCACACACCTACAACAAGGAGGCCACAACTTTTAACAGTGGTATTTCCTTGGTCAAGCTTATTGAAACCACACATTTCACTCCCTGGCTAACATAAACTTGATCAAATGGATGAGTCTATTGTGGCCATACCTATCCATAGCAAAACAGAAAATATTCTTAATCCAACTCAGAGGTCCCATAGATCATAAGAGGTTCAAAAATGTTAAAAGTCCAAAATTCAAAGTCTCTTCTTACATACACACAATCTCTAAAGTGTAATCCCCTATAAAATCAAAAGATGTAAATCACAGGCATCTAATATCACAAGATATATACCACCATTTAAAAAATGTCATACTGAGAAAGTCCCAGATTAAAGCAAGACAAAAACACAGCTTCTCAAACTGCAACTCTAAATTTCCCTGGGTGAACATATATGTTACAAATGAATAGGCACCCACATTCATAAAATAAACTTTACTAAAGCTCAAATCATGAATTGCATCTCACACAATAATAGTGGGAGACTTCAACACCACGTCCTCATCATTGGACAGATCATGGAAACTCAAACTAAACAGATAGAGAATGAAACTAACAGCAGTTATTGACCATGTTATAACAGACAGCAAAAGAATATTTTATCATAAACCAGAAGAATATATCTTCTCAGCACCTCATGGTACCTGCTCCAAAGTTGACCATCCTCTCGATCACAAAACAAGCTACACCTGATACAAGAAAATTTAAATAATTCCATGTATCCTATTGGATCACCAGAGTCTAAAGCTGGTCTTCAATGGCAACAAAAACAACAGAAATCCCACATACATGTGGAAGCTGAACTATACCCTACTCAATGATAACTTGGTCAAGGAAGAAATAAGAAAACATTATAGAATTTAATGAAGATGAAGACACAATATCTCCAAACTTATGGGACACAATGAATGCAGTGCTAAGAATAACACTCAAAGATCTGAGTGCATCCATAAAGAAAATGAAGAGAACATACACTAGAAGCTTGACAGTACACCTGAAAGCTCTAGAACAAAAAGAAGCAAATACATCCAAGAGGAGTAAATGGTAAAATCACACTTGAATTAGCAAAAGGCTCATTATCAGTGGACATCTTTTGTCCCCCACCCCATTGCCTTTTATCCTCAACTTGTTTAGTTTTGGAGGCAGGGTCTCAATACACTGTAGCCCTGGATGGCCTGGAGCACTGAGATCCATTGCCTCTGCCTCACAAATGCTGGAATCATAGGCATGTGCCACCATGGCCAACAACAAGTTGTATTTCTATTTTTACTTTTTATGTTATGAGTGTTTACCTGTATGTATGTATATATGTACACTGCATATGGGACCTAGTGTACACTAAGATCAGAAGAGGCACCGGATTCCCTGAAACTGGTTCTGGGAACTAAACACATGTCCTCTACTAGACCAACCTGTGGTCTTAGCAGCTAAGCTGTTCCTGAAGCCCACTCCAACATGAATTATTATAACTTAGTAGTAGGATGAATAGGAACTTTAAGGACTTTAAGAAATGCAAAGAGGAAAATTTATAGCCCTGAGTTCCTCTATAAGGAAATTAGAGAGATCTTACTCTAAAAGCTTAAGTGATCATCTGAAAGCTCTAGAACAAAAAGAAGCAAACACACTCAAGAGGAGTAGAGGGCAGGAAATAATGAAATTAAGGATGCAAATCAACCAAAAAGAAAGAAACAGAATTATACCAAGAATCAACAAAACCAGGAGCTGATTCTTTGAGAAAATCAACAAGATAGATAATTCCTTAGCCAGACTAACTAGAGGGCACACTATCCAAATTAACAAAATAAGAAATAAAATGGAAGAAATAATAACAGAAACTGGGGAAATACAAAAAAATTCTACTCAGATTCAGATTCTACTAAAAAGGAATACATTCAACAAAAGTGGAAAATCTGGATGAAGTAGATAATTTTTCTCAACAGATACCACTTACTAAAATTAAATCAGGATAAACCATCTATATAGCACCATACCCCCCAAGAGAAATAGAAGCAGTCATTAAAAGTCCTGCAAGCAAAAATATCCAGGGACAGATGATTTTAGTGCAGAATTCTATCAGAACTTCGAAAAAGATCTACTACCAATACTTATCAAATGCTTTCCAAAAAACAGAAACAAAAGGAACATCACCGAATTCAGTCTATGAAGACACATTTATACTGATTCCAAAACCATAAACAGAACCAAAAAAGAAAGAAAACTTCAGACCGATTTCAGTTATGAATATCAATGCAAAAATACTCAATAAAACTCTCACAAACTGAATCAAGGACCACATCAAAACAATCACTCACCTTGATTAAGTAGGCTTCATCCAGGAATGCAGGGATGGTTCAATGTACGGGAATCCATCAATGTAATCCACTCTATAAACAAACTCAAAGATAATAACCACATGATTATCTCATTGAATGCTGAAAAAGCACTGGACAAAAAACAACACCCGTTCATGTTAAAAGTATTGGAGAGATCATGAATTCACGCTTCATACCTAAATATAAGAAAAGCAATATACAGCAAACCAATAGCCAACCTCAAACTAAATGGGTAAAAGATCAAAGCAATCCCATTAAAATCAGGGACAAGGCAAGGCCCTACCTATTCAAAATAGTACTTGAAGTTCTAGCTAGAGCAATAAGACAACACAAGGAGGACAAAAGGACACAAATTGGAAAGGAAGAAGTCAAAATATCACTCTTTTCAGTTGATATGATAGTATACTAAAGGGACCCCAAAATTTCTACCAGAGAGATCCTGCAACTTCAGCAAAGTGGCTGGATGTAAAATTAATTCTACCAAATCATCAGGCATGCCTCTACTCAAAGTATAAATTGGCTGAGTAAGATATTAGGGAAATTATACCTTTCACAATAGTCACAAATAATATAAAATATCTTGTTATGACTCTAAACCTCTAATGAAGCAAGTGAAAAATCTGTTTGGCAAGAATTTCAAATCCCTGAAGAAAGGAATCAAAGAACTAAAAGATGGAAAAATGTCCCAAGCTCAGGGATTAGCATGATTGACAGAGTAAAATGACATCTCACAATCTTGCAATCTACAGGTTTACTACAAACTCCAGGAAATTCCAAGTCAATCCTTCAGAGTTAGAAAGAGAATTTCTCAGATTCATTTGGAATAACACACACACACACACACACACACAAGATAATGAAAACTATTCTCAACAATAAAAGAACTTCTGGTGGAATCACTATCCGTGGCCTCAAACTATGTTATAGAGCAATATTGACAAAAACTGCATCGCATTGGAACAGGCACAGGCCAGTAGTTCAATGGAATAGAACTGATGATCCAGAATTGAACCCACACACCTATGGTCACTTGATCTTTGACAAAGAAGCTAAAACCATCCAGTGGAATAAAGACAGCATTTCCATGAAATAGTGCTGGTTCAAGTGAAGTTAAGAATATAGTAGAATGCCAATTGATCCATTTTTCCCCTCACCCCCTCCCCCGAACACCACCCCCTCATGGAGATATTTTATTAGACATAAATTACTTGGTCAAGAGTTTGAATCATTAACTGCTCAGACTAGTCCAACCTGCTGCTGAGAGCAGCTATGGATACTGGGCAAACACAAAACTGTAAAATCTTAACTTTCTTTATGCGACTTTGTTCTCCAGGGTGACTTAGCAGTCAACAATGTCAAAAGGTTGCACCTAGAATTCTCTGCCTCCTCAATGCCCAGAGACTTGAAGGGACAGGGAAGAGCCTGGAAGCAGCAGGGTGCTACACTAGGGTCTGGAGTCAGTGGCTGATGGTGCCTTCCTGACTTTCTGGTACTAGGCAGGTTCCTAGGGCAGTGGGACTGGGGACCGGGGAGGGTAAAGAGGACCGGACCTGTGTCTTTCTCCAAAGAGGCCTGCTGTTGCCTCCTTCTCCATGGAGATTACCACACTATGGAGTCCTGGGATCCAGTGGCTCTCCCTGCCAGAAGCTGTGATCTTGGCAGGGGCACAGGAGGCTGGGCATAAGTCACTTAATTTCCAAATAAAAACAATAAAAGTGCTTGGAATGTAGCATAACTGGGAGGTGCTTTCCTGGCAGGTATGAAGCCCTGGTTTGAGTCCCAGCCCCACATAAGTTGGACATGATGGTACACAGATGTAGTGCTTAAAGTTGGGATGTTCACTAAGCAGTTCAGAAGGTCAAAGCTATCCCGAGCTACATAGATACTGATCCTTTCTTATATAAAACAATCTGGGTATCTATGAGAACCTGTCCTAAAACAAACAAAAAGACAATGGTATTGTAATTTTACCTAACATGATATAACTATCCCCATACAACCAAAGCACATTAATTATTCTCCAAGAAAAATTAGTGAAGTCCCTTTTGGAATGTTTACAGTTTAAATATGCTAACAGATTAAAAACTTAAGTACTCATATCAACTCAATGCTATGTTATATAATAAAAGGAATGGAAGGAAAACATGGATGTTACATACAAGAAGACACACATAGGCACACATAGACATCTATCCTATGTATACATGTACAAATGTATCCTTAACAAAATGGGACAAAATCACTCATGACATTTATACTCCTCATTTCTGTAAATGGTCATATGGCCACAGCTGGTATTATCTCCTTATAGCTTAGTTTTTTGTTTTCTTGTTTTATTCTTTTCTTGTGAATGTGAGTGTAGGCACACATGTGCCATTACACATATGTGGTAGAAAGAAGACACAATGATGGGACACAACCTCTGGCTCATCTTCTACGTTCTTTGAGACAGGCTCTCTTGTCACCTGCTGCTCCGTGTGCCAGGCTGGCTGATCCATAAGTTTCGAGGGACTCTCCTGTCTCTGCCAGCTTTCTTTCTGTAGGAGCGCTGGGGCTGCAGATGCCCACAAGCACATTCAAGCCTTTGTGGATTCTGGGATCTGAGGTTCAAGTCATCATGCTTGTATGCAGTTCTCCTTCTTCCCACCCTCTTTAAATATTTGCTGTTTTAGAATGGTCAACCTATTGAGGCCTTTCTGCACATCTACACATTTCCTTCAAGTATGCTTTAGGTGTTACTTAAACAAAGATGGCTTTCCTGTAATGGCCTCTAATTTCTGTGAGTATCTGAATTTAATCTGCAAATGATCAATACCTGAACAGGAACTAAGAATAATGATAGAGTGAAGTGCTGGACCTGAGATGTTTGAGGTAATTCTACATCTAACAGACAATACCATGTCTCAAACATAGGAGAAAAACCTGGCCTGTTTAGGTGATTGAAGCTATGGGGGCTAGTAAAATCTTTCAGGCCAATGCGCAGAGGGAGAAGACAGGAGGAAGACATGAGCCACAGATTTGAAAAAAATTACCAACATGAGAAATCAGGACAGACAGACCCCTTTACTAGTTCTAACCTCATAATATTTGTTTAATGTGTATTTCAAAGCATTAAACAGGTATGTATATCTGGAAGCTTGGGAGCTACTAATATTTAGAGGGTCGTCCAGTCCACAGCTGTTCACCGGCAGGCATTTGGGGGCTTGACCACACTCACATTTGAATTTCTTCTAGCCTATTTGGAATGTTGTTGCATTCAAGATTCCACCATCTGTCGGATGTAGGGTAGGTGAAGATTCATTCCCAATCTAATCTAATAGAAGAGAAAGTGGGGAAGAGCCTTGAACACAAAGGCAAAAGGAAGACCATCCTGGACAGAATACCAATGCCTTATGCTTTAAGATCAAATACAGACAAATGGCACTTCACAAAATTGCAAAACTTCTGTAAGGCAAAGGACACTGTCAATAAGACAAAACAGCAACCTACAGATTGAGTAATTTTGTTTTTTACCAACCCTATATCTGATAGAGGGCACATATCTAAAATATACAGAGAACTCAACAAGTTAGACTGCAGAGAGAACCAAATAACCCTATGAAAAAAGAGGAGTATTGAGTTAAACAGAGAAATCTCAGAGAATGCCTGAGAAGTACTTAAAGAAATGTTCAATATCTTTGGTCAACAGGGAAATACAAATCAAAACAACTTTGAGAATCCACCGCACAGGTGACAGCAGATGATAGCCAGGCTGTGTATATAAAGGAACAATCCTCCATTTTTGGTGGGACTGCAAGCAAGTAAAACAACTTCAGAAATCAATCTGGCAGTGTCTAACATTATTAGAAATAGTTTTACCTGAAGACCTAGCTTTGCCACTACAGGGCATATACCCAAAAAATATTCCAACACATAACAAGGACACATTTTCTACTATGTTCATAGCAGACTTATTTATAATAGCCAGAAGCTAAAAAGAACTCCGATGTCCCTCTACAGAAGAATGGATACAGAAAATATGGTTACAGAATGGAGTACTACTAAGAAATAAAAAAAAAAAACCCAATGACTTCTTACAATTTGCAGGCAAATGGATAGAACTAGAAAATATCATCCTGAGTGAGGGAACCCAGACACAAAGTAACTCACATGTTATGTGTTTGCTGATAAGTGGATATTTGCTCTAAACTTCACAATGCACATGATACAACCCACAGACACTATGGAGCTTAGAAGGAAGGGAGACCAGGGCATGGCTGCTTCAGTCCTGCATTGTGGACATAACAGGATGATGTTGGGAGGTGGAGGTAGAGGAGACCTGGGAGGAGAAGAGGGGGGTGGATATAAGGGGGCAGTCTCAGGTACTGGTGAGGATAGGAGGTAGGTACAGAGGGTCTGGAAATAGAACAAAAATATATAGCAGGGAGGGTGAGGAACTGGGGATAGTCACCTGAGGGACACAGACAACAGGTAAACATGAGGCTCCCAGGACCCAAAGGGGATGACTTTAGCTGAAATGCACAGAGAAGGGAGAGATAGAACCTGTAGAGACCACCTCCAGTGGATAGGAACACCTCCCCACACTCCCACGATCCCCAGGGACCACCCTCCTTCAAGGGATGGTCCCACCAACTCATTTCAAAATTTGTAACCCAGAAATGTTCCTGAGCAAAAGAGCAGGGACTGCTAATAGTCCAGAGACGGAAGGAAGGGCCACCCACGCACTGCCCTACCTGGGGATAAATCATGTCTGCAGACACCAAACCAGACACTGTTGCTGTGGTAAAGAGGTGCTTGCTGACAGGATCCTCTTGTGAAGGTTCTTACAGAAGGTTGGCGAGCAGCTGACCACTGGAGCCAACCATTAGACTGAGCTCAGGGAATCTGGTGGGGAGCTGAGAGAAAAGCTGGAGCAGCAGAGGGGAATGGAAACACTGTTGGAAGAACAACATCTGCAGCCAGGACCACCTCGTGATCCCAATGACTAGACTACAAACTGAGAAGTGTTCAGGGAGGGATCTTTACCTCTAGATACATTGTAGCAGAGGATGGCCTTGCCTGACAGCAATGGAGGAGAGGCACTTAGTACTGTGGAAGTTTGATGCCCTAGGGTATGATGTGGAAGCAGTAGGTCAGGAGAGGATGGGTGAGTGGGGGAGCACCCTCATACAGGCACAGGGGAGTGGGAAAGGGCAGATGTTGTTTGAGGGGTTGTTGGAGGGGTAAGCAGGAAGTGGTATATTATTTAAGATGTAATCAAGTGGAATAATTAATAATAAATACATTTAAAAAATACACATATGCCAGTCATTTAATTTTAACAATGAAGACTCAGGAGCCAGATGCTGGGGGTGAAAACCTGCCAGGTCAGAGAGGTCAAGCCCTCACCTGACCCTCCCACTCCACTCTGTCCTCAATATCTTTCAACTTAAAGACCTTCCTTTGGTTTACTTATATCCTTACCCTTTCAAGGGTTACTTGCTCTGCCTCTTGACCTGGAGTTGACTTTCTTTTGCTTTACAATATAGGTGTGTGCTAGGGCTGAGTCACAGGGCAAGAAAGTAAAATAAACCGAAAGCTCTTGGGTTAAAGGTCTGTGCTAGGGCTGGGCTAAACTGTAAAATGTTTTCTTTGTTTGTTTTCAGTAAATAACACACTCTTATAGTTTGCCATCAAAACAAATATCCTGCAACATAAGTTGGCAATGTTACCTTCATTATAGAAATCCAGCTCTCTGTCAATTGTTCTGGTTGTTCCCAGGCACGTCTGAGGGCATCATCATGGGAACAAAATGGTCCCAAGGAAAATCAGAACTGGGCTCTTGAAGGTGTTGCACAAGGCCGATAGGGACCTAAAAAGCACCAAGGACACCCCTGATCCTTATCACAAGGGTTAAATCACCCATCCTACTGTCACATAATGTATTGCAAGATATCACCATTCCTGACCTTGGCTCACACTCCTAAGTGCTGCGAAATGGAAGGGTTCTTGTCCAAGGTTCACTCAAAAAACCAATAACTAAAAATAAAAAAACCCTGAATCCAGCTAAACAGGGATGGTTTATTGAATGCATACTTCAAGACTGACCAATCAGGGCAACAGATCAATAATATGCACTACCTATCTCTCAGGGCCAGCTCCGTGTAAAAACCACAAGAGCTCATGCACACAGGCTGGAAATGCTGCCCTATATGGACCCTGACTCAAGCTATTTTAGACATAATAGTAATACTGACCTTGAATTTCATGGGGCTATGGGAAGTATATAGATGTAGAAATTAATAAGATTAACAAACCTCACAACATACAGAACATTCCATGGTACATGGTCAGCATGACTCTGCTCTGAATCAAGATTTTTCTTTTGTTTTATATCCATGACTGAGAGGCATATTACATGATATAGATGGCTGTGATATGACAAGTTTGCTACAGATATGGAAGGGGGCAATCCTTATCAAGAAGAATTGTATCATTAGGGAAAATAACAGCATGACCTTACCATGTTTAGACAAGTTTGGGGCCTCAACAGGCGCTCCTAAGGAGAACAGAGACTGTGTTTTTTTACCTGAAAGGAGGGGCCTGAGCAGTGCTGCTCAGCCTTCTCAGTGCCCAGGTAGTGAGTGAGCAGCTCTGGGCCTCAATGGGTGCTGGATGATTCTTGCCAAATGACTTGCTCCTGCCAGTTCTCGGGAGAGTATCAGGAGGCAAGGTCTTCTTCTTGTCAGATGTGGCACATGTCTACCACATCTAATGGAACAGGGCAGTGGCGATTAACCTGCTCCTGCCAGTTCTCTAGAGAGTGTCAGGAAGTGAGATCTTCCCCTTGTCAGATGTGGCACAGGTCTCTGAAAGCAGGGCTCTCTCCCTCTAAGTGCAGGACTCCATGCAAGTCAGATGCTCCCTTGCAGGATACGTGGCCAGACACCTGTAGAGCTGCCCAGTTCCTACGTGCAGAAGGAACCCAGGAGGGCTGTGTCCCAAGCAATCTTTCACTCTCATCTTCCCTGCATTTCTGGCTGAGCTGGCTGCTTGGTCACAGGAGCCAAGATGGTAGTGACCTCAGACCGCAGGGCAATGATATTCAAATCTTATTGAGGGCAGCAATTGCTTGACTACACCCAATTTTCTAAAAGGTCTGGGCTCTGGGGAAATAAATCAAGATAAATCTGGGATAAAGGTGCATGAACTCTGTCCTGTACTGAACTAAGAAACATGGGAGTGGGAGAAGGATGTATGGCTAATTAGAATACTAGGTCCCCATTGTGTCTGCTTGATTTAATCTCAGGACATGGAAGTGGAGTATCTCTGATGACTCTGTCTATCCCCTTGAAAGGATCACTGGGCTGTAGCCTCAGCACTTGGTATTTCATAATGGGGCAGCAGCACTCAGGGAAGCTAGAGATTGTCATTGGCACAGTATCATGCCAGCAGCAGTGGATAATACTCAGTAGTTCAAAAAGTCATAACCACTTTCATTTGTTATTAATCTGGACCCAGGGAACAATAGAACAAAATCTTTAGAAAAGAAAAATCATCTCTACTTCTCCATCTTCCCAGAATGAAAGACTGGTAAAGAGAGAATGGTAAGTTCTTTATAATAAACAAGGATTTGTAGCTGAGGCCTTGGGTGTATAGTATTTTTCAGTGTTGTTTCCTGAAACAGTGTCTCAAATATTCCATGTTGTCCTCTACCTGGCTTTCCAGGTTAACCTTCAGCTCAAACATTCCTGCTTCCACTTTCTCATAGCTAGGCTTACAAGTGGGGCTCCTAGGACTCTTAGGTCAGTACTAGTCACTGGAAGAGAGCTGGGTTTTCTTTTCTTTTTTTTTATTCAATATATTTTTATTTACATTTCAAATGATTTCCCCTTTTCTAGCCCCCCACTCCCCGAAAGTCCCATAAGCCCCCTTCTCTCCCCCTGTCCTCCCACCAACCCCTTCCCACTTCCCCGTTCTGGTTTTGCCCTATACTTCTTCACTGAGTCTTTCTAGAACAAGGGGCCACTCCTCCTTTCTTCTTGTACCTCATTTGATGTATGGATTATGTTTGGGGTATTCCAGTTTTCTAGGTTAATATCCATTTATTAGTGAGTGCATATCATGACTCAACTTTTCAGTCTGGGTTACCTCACTTAGTATGATGTTTTCTAGCTCCATCCATTTGCCTAAGAATTTCATGAATTCATTGTTTCTAATGGCTGAATAGTACTCCATTGTGTAGATATACCACATTTTTTTGCATCCACTCTTCTGTTGAGGGATACCTGGGTTCTTTCCAGCATCTGGCAATTATAAATAGGGCTGCTATGAACATAGTAGAGCATGTATCCTTATTACAAGTTGGGGAATCCTCTGGGTATATGCCCAGGAGTGGTATAGCAGGATCTTCTGGAAGTGAGGTGCCCAGTTTTCGGAGGAACCACCAGACTGATTTCCAGAGTGGTTGTACCAATTTGCAACCCCACCAGCAGTGGAGGAGTGTTCCTCTTTCTCCACACCCTCTCCAACACCTGCTGTCTCCTGAATTTTTAATCTTAGCCATTCTAACTGGTGTAAGGTGAAATCTCAGGGTTGTTTTGATTTGCATTTCCCTAATGACTAACGAAGTTGAGCATTTTTTAAGATGCTTCTCTGCCATCCGAAGTTCTTCAGGTGAGAATTTCCTGTTTAACTCTGTACCCCATTTTTTAATAGGGTTGTTTGGTTTTCTGGAGTCTAACTTCTTAAGTTCTTTATATATATTGGATATTAGCCCTCTATCTGATGTAGGATTGGTGAAGATCTTTTCCCAATTTGTTGGTTGCCGATTTGTCCTTTTGATGGTGTCCTTTGCCGTACAGAAACTTTGTAATTTTATGAGGTCCCATTTGTCAATTCTTGATCTTAGAGCATACGCTATTGGTGTTCTGTTCAGAAACTTTCTCCCTGTACCAATGTCCTCAAGGGTCTTCCCCAGTTTCTTTTCTATTAACTTCAGAGTGTCTGGCTTTATGTGGAGGTCCTTGATCCATTTGGATTTGAGCTTAGTACAAGGCGATAAAGATGGAACAATTCACATTCTTCTGCATGCTGACCTCCAGTTGAACCAGCACCATTTGTTGAAAAGGCTATCTTTTTTCCATTGGATGTTTTCAGCCTCTTTGTCGAGGATCAAGTGGCCATAGATGTGTGGGTTCATTTCTGGATCTTCAATCCTGTTCCATTGATCTGCCTGCCTGTCACTGTACCAATACCATGCAGTTTTTAACACTATTGCTCTGTAGTATTGCTTGAGGTCAGGGATACTGATTCCCCCAGAATTTCTTTTGTTGCTGAGAATAGTTTTAGCTATCCTGGGTTTTTTGTTATTCCAGATGAATTTGTTAATTGCTTTTTCTAACTCTGTGAAGAATTGAGTTGGGATTTTGATGGGTATTGCATTGAATCTGTATATTGCTTTTGGCAAAATGGCCATTTTAACTATATTGATTCTGGCGATCCATGAGCATGGGAGGTTTTCCCATTTTTTGAGGTCTTCTTCCATTTCCTTCTTCAGAGTCTTCAGACCATCAGGAGTCACAGAGGGTCTAACCTATGCAAATTCAGGGCAGGGCATCACTGCACTTCACTCTCATGGCTTCATTTAGCTTCAGTGGCTATCTGACAGTAGTAGCAGGGAGAGAATTGTGCTCCAGGCCATGACCTTATGTTCTCCTCACCCTGACAGTTCCAACCCTACCTTTCTTTATCACCAGCTGTGGGTAGGAAGCATTTCTGTACTACATACAAAAATCTGTAGCAGGGGATACACCCAGACAGAGATGTGATTCAATTGATACTTCTGGGGTATTTGGGGTTTTAGTAGGGGGATCTGATCAGTGTGTTGAGCATGTTCTCACACTGCATGATGTTATAATCCCATGTCCCGGGCATCAAGTAACAGGGTAGGAGATTTGAACATCTCCTAGTACTCATATACTTGTGTACCATGAATTTATTATCTGGCTTGTATAACCACAGGACTGAGGACTCTGAAGCCAAGATGCACCCTGTGCAGATGTTAATAAGCCATGAAAGCCATCTCTGTGGTCATCTTAAGCATGTGTAGGGAGACAGAGGACACACCTGTCTGCTTACATCTCCAGGTCTCTATACTGTGATGGGAGATCTGAGATGCACTGAGGAGGCATCTCAAGCCTGAACCAAACCCTGTGTGGTGTCACTGGGTTCTAGATCTGTTGTCCTTCTGTACAGGTCTCAGGGTTGTCTGTCTATACTCTGTGTCCCCACCATGTAAGTTCACTTGTGTTCTTCTACCTACAGGGGCTGGCAGGCAGACATCATCCCCTGCAACTATCCTAAGCAAGAAGCAGGCCAAGAAGGAAGAGGAGAAGCTGACCACAGAGCTGCAGCTCATTACCCAGGAGAGAAACGAGGTGAATGATCGCCTGATCTCCATCACAGAGGGAGACATGAACAAGAGGTATGCACTGCTCCAAACACAGTGGTGTCAGTCTGTGGTCAGCAATGTCACCCTCGTCTTACCCTTTTAAGGAGGGCTTTTCTAGGAAACTGTACCACCAGAATGTCCCTGTGCCCAACCTCATGTCCCAAAATACTTCTTAGAGAAAGGCTGAACCTGAAGCTTGCTCAGGAGCGATGTAGTAAATGGCCTCTTCTGATCCCTCCAGAGGAAAAGAGGGACTTGTTGTGGGAATGAAGAATTCAGGGATAGAAATAGTGGAAAATGAGTCCCAGAGTGCATTTGGAAAGCCCTTGACATGCGGTGGCTTTGTGAGTGCGTAGGAGCTGTGAGTTTGTGCTGAGTGTTTGTAATTGCCTGGCAGGTGACTGAGTGCTGGAAGCTCCTGGAAGCAGATGGAGAGGCCTGGTCTACATTGTTCATCTCAGTGCTTGACTAGACGCCTGATGCTCTGCCTGTTCCTCTTCACAGGCCTTATACTCTGAGACAGAAATGTTGCATGCATTTCTTCTGCATCTCATTGTGCTCTTCTGTTTCTATCTCTGTCTCTCTCATTCTTTGACTCTGTTTCCATTTCTCCTTGTATGTGTGTCCAATTCTGTGTGTCTGTGTGTGTGCACATGCACCTACCTGTGCATGCACTTTGTATGTTTATATTGCCCTTCACACTTTGGAATCTAGAAGTCTGTGTTTTGTCTTGATGATTTACCTGTAAGACAGTTTCAAGTATATGTTAGTGCTGAGCTCTGGGAGCCCCCATCAACACTGTTCTTTGGCTCTGGTGTCACAATCGTTCATACATTTGTATCTCCTGGGCAGATTTTTATTTTTTTTATTTTTTTATTCGATATAATTTATTTACATTTCAAATGATTTCCCCTTTACTAGCCCCCCCACTCCCCGATAGTCCCTTCTCTTCCCCTGTCCTCCCTCCCACCCCTTCCCACTTCCCCGTTCTGGTTTTGCCGAATACTGTTTCACTGAGTCTTTCCAGAACCAGGGGCCACTCCTCCTTTCTTCTTGTATCTCATTTGATGTGTGGATTATGTTTTGGGTATTCCAGTTTTCTAGGTTAATAACCACTTATTAGTGAGTGCATACCATGATTCACCTTTTGAGTCTGGGTTACCTCACTTAGTATGATGTTCTCTAGCTCCATCCATTTGCCTAAGAATTTCATGAATTCATTGTTTCTAATGGCTGAATAGTACTCCATTGTGTAGATATACCACATTTTTTGCATCCACTCTTCTGTTGAGGGATACCTGGGTTCTTTCCAGCATCTGGCAATTATAAATAGGGCTGCTATGAACATAGTAGAGCATGTATCCTTATTACATGGTGGGGAATCCTCTGGATATATGCCCAGGAGTGGTATAGCAGGATCTTCTGGAAGTGAGGTGCCCAGTTTTCAGAGGAACCGCCAGACTGATTTCCAGAGTGGTTGTACCAATTTGCAACCCCACCAGCAGTGGAGGAGTGTTCCTCTTTCTCCACACCCTCTCCAACACCTGCTGTCTCCTGAATTTTTAATCTTAGCCATTCTGACTGGTGTAAGATGAAATCTTAGGGTTGTTTTGATTTGCATTTCCCTAATGACTAATGAAGTTGAGCATTTTTTAAGATGCTTCTCTGCCATCCGAAGTTCTTCAGGTGAGAATTCTTTGTTTAACTCTGTACCCCATTTTTTAATAGGGTTGTTTGGTTTTCTGGAGTCTAACTTCTTGAGTTCTTTATATATATTGGATATTAGCCCTCTATCTGATGTAGGATTGGTGAAGATCTTTTCCCAATTTGTTGGTTGCCGATCTGTCCTCTTGATGGTGTCCTTTGCTTACAGAAACTCTGTAACCTTATGAGGTCCCATTTGTCAATTCTTGCTCTTAGAGCATACGCTATTGTCCTGGGCAGATTATAATGATGTGATGATGTCTGGCCTCATCTCCACAATTATGTGTAATGTCCCTCTCTAAGGTATAAGGTACTCAGGATTTAGAATTCCTGTTGTGAAAATAGGAAATATAGAACCACAGGTTTCTGGTGGGCGAAGATCTGTGGCCGAGGCTCTTGAGATTATAGCTGTTTAGACTGCATCTCCAGCCCTACTGAGCGAACACAGGGATCCATGGCACCCTACACCTGGATGACTAGCTTCTGCTATCCCGGAGACAGGAAAACAAGTTTCCAAAGCTGAAGAATATCCCAGTATATAGAATCTAGAATGTGGTTTTCTGGGCCTGGGGTAGTACAGGACCCAGCCTGAGATGATGTATTCTTAACTATCCACATTCATGGAGTTCTCTGTTCCTGGGATCAGGACCTTCCAGAGGCTGAATTCAATGTATGAACAACTGAAGTTAAAGGAGGAGGAGATCAAGTCATTTCTTCACAACATAGAGATGGAGAAGATTGAGGCCCAAGAGTACATCCAGGAGCTCAAGAAGGAGATTAACTTCTATAGGTAAGTACCAGTGAGGGAGGCCACCAGTTGTGGAAAGGCCATTTCTGCCTTCCTTTCTTTCTGGACTGGAGAGTCTGCAGGTCTGGTTCTATCCCTTCTGATGTTTAGCCAACAGTGTGCCTTGGGATTTGGACTCACTTTTTATAAGTCTGTAAGAGACTGTTACCCCTCCCAGTATTATGAAGGCCGACTCAGAAGTCTCTAGATAGAAAGCTGATTTAGTTCATGAGAGGGTTATTATGCAGTGCTAGGCCTCTGGTACTCAGGCAGGGTTTTACAGACCTGACTGTGATATAATACAAGGACAGAATGCCTTCCTTTTGGTTCTACTGACCTTCTTTGATGGTATTTGCCCCCTACTAATAGATGTTGCCCCATTGCATTGGGCTGTCATGGATAGTTGGAGATCCCCCTTTCTTTTGGAGAGACGTGGACCCTTATTGGTATTTGGGCTGCAGCAATCCTTACTCCCTCAAGTTGCTGTTTGCTATTTGTGCAGCTGTGGTGGATGCATTGAGATGTATTGTATTAGGTCTTCATGGCAACCTGGATCCTGGTGGGGTTGTTGAGACCTGTAAGTATGAATGGAGGAGGATCTTACTATACAGAGTGTGCTTCCAGCAACCTGCATAGCCGGCTCCTCATGGAGAAGATGCTTGTGAAGAAGAGGAGGGTCATGCTGATGCAGGAGAGCAAGGAAGTACTTCTTGACTGGTCTCTCATAGAGAAATACTTGGTTGGCTTGAATATGAATGGTAAAGACGAACAGGAGAAGACCAGCAACCTCCAAACCCAACATCAGGTAGGGACAAGCAACTCAATCAGGCTAATACTGTTTTATACCATTTTTCCATTGGATCCATCTTTGCTTTCACCTAGCACCTTTCTAATCTACATGCTCAAGCAGTCACTGACCTCCTGGAATGTAGTTGTTCATTGCTCTGTCTATGTGCAAGTATTCTGGGATATTAGGCTCTTGTGATATACTGAATTATTGTCAAGTGTACTTTGGTGCTCTGCTTGAAACTACAGTACAATAAGGGTGACAGATGAATAACCAGACACATTCCTACATGTGCTCATTATAGGTGAGATGCCATGGAGAGCTTTTAGCAACTGCTAGGTCCTGTGACAGAGGTCATGCAAGGGTCATGTGACTTCCCAGGTGGGAAACAACATGAAGGAATAACAACTAAATGGAAACATCATTGAGTGCTCCTCATTTTAATTGATCAGGTGGCATGTGACATTCTGCTTTTTTGGGGGAACAAAATGAAGTCTCTTCCCATTGCCCATTTATTGGTTTGCTCTGATAGAAGTCTGAGTGACATTTTTCAGCCTTTGTATTTGTGAGTGTTGTTGAATATTTTGCCCTGCCTGCAGTTATAACAGCAATGGTGTCAGTTCAAAGACCAATGATAACTTTCCTGCTGAGGTAGTGGGAGGCAGAAGCCTGACAGCTGACATTTATGTCCCCACCAAGCCTCTGTCTTAATAGCTGCCTTCCTCTTCCAGGTCCCAGAAACTGTAGCAAGAGCTGAAATTTCCACAGACCAGGATGAGGGCCTCATGCAGAATGATTTCCCACCTCAGGAGCCCCCTGCAGAGCACCATCCTCAACAACCACATAATTTCCTGGATGAATCTTCCTCTACATAATTCAATTCCTCAGGGCGAATAGGCCCTAACTACCCAGCCAATGAGCCAGCTGATTCAGGATGTCATTCGCTTTCCTGCTCTGACAACACCCCTTGAGAGAGAACTGAGGACTGCCCTGCCACCAAGTGTCCAAGAGGAGAAACAGGCTGTACCTCTGTGTTCCTAAGAGTACAGTGAGAGAACTGTGCTTCATATAATTTACTGTTAGACTTTTGGTTGAAGTTCTGTTTTTTTTTGTTTTGCTATTTGTTAGGTTATTGGGATGTTATATGTTGTTATTACTTTTTCATTTTTGCTAATGCTTTTTACTGTTTTTATTAAATGTCATTTTAAATCTTCTTTTTTATTTATTTATGAATGAAAGATTGATTTGTAACTCTTGACTCCTTTTCTTTGAAGCCACTTTGTGCATTTTTTAATTAATGAGTTATTTTTATACACTCCATATTTTATTCCCCACCCCACCACCCCCTGTACACCCTCCAAATGATCCATACCCCATACCTCCTCCTCTCCCTTATCTCCAGTTGGATGTCCCCACCAAACACGCCACCTGACCTCTAAATTCCCTGGAACCTCTTATCTCTTGAGGGTTAAGTAAATCATCTCTAAATGAACACAGTCCTAGCAGACCTCCACTGTAGGTCTGCTAGGGGCATCATATCAGCTGGTGTATGCTGCCTGTTTGGTGGGCCAGTGTTTGAGAGATCCTGGAGGTCCAGATTAATTGAGACTGCTGGTCCTCCTACTGGGTTGCCCTGCATCTACTGGTTTCAGCTGTTTGTTGTGTCTTTCAGAGTGCTGCCATGCTAGGTCCTTTTTTGTGAGTGCTCCATAGCCTCAGTAATATTGTCAGGCTTTGGAGCCTCCCCTTGAGCTGGATCTCACTTTGGGCCTGTCACTGAACCTTCTTTTCCTTGGCCTACTCTCCACTTTCATGCCTTTAATTCTATTTTTTCTTTTCTTTATTAGATATATTCTTCATTTACATTTCAATTGTTGTCCCCTTTCCTGGTCCCCCAAACTCTCATACTCCATCTCCACTTCCCCTGTTCCCCAATCAACCCTCTCCTGCTTCCCTGTCCCAGTATTCACCCACATTGCAGCATCGAGGACCAAGGGCCTCTCCTCCCTTTGATGTCCAATAAGGCCATCATCTGCTGCCTATGTGTCTGGAGCCATAGGAAACTCCATGTGCACTGTCTGGTTGATGGGTTTGTCCCTGTGAGCTCTGGAAGTACTGGGTTCCTCCTATGGCCCTGTAAAACCCTTCAGATCCTTGGATCCTTTCTCTAGCTCCCCCATTGGAGATCCTGTTCTCAGTTCAGTGGCTTGCTTAGAGTGTCCCCCTTTGTATTTGTCATGTACTAGCAGAGCCTCCCAGGTGACAGTTATATCCTATATCCAGCTCCAGTCTTCAAGTACTTGTGGGTACCAATAATAGTGTCTTGGTTTTGTAACTCTATATGGCATGGATCACTAGTTTGGGTAGTCTGTGTATGGTCTTTCCCTCAGTCTCTGCTCCACACTTTGTCTCCTACTGTGGATATTTTGTTCCCCCTTCTAAGAAGGAACAGGGTATCCATACTTTGTTCTTCCTTCTTCTTGAGCATCATTTGATATGTGAATTATGTCTTGAGTATTCCTGGAAACCAAGACAGAAAATCACTGTGCTGTCCATACCATGAAATGCTTTTGCAGGTAATATTGTTTCTAAATATTTACTGATAGTAAAACAAAAGTAATCTTAATTATATTTATTGATGATGGAAATTTTATGACATAAAATTTTCCTTGTCCAGCTATTTTCCTCGGTCAATCTCTAGTGCAAGCTGCAGCAACCACATAATGATTGGTCCCAGAGACAATGGGTGCTTTCTTCATAGCACCTCAAGTCACATGACACATTACATCTGAACAGTATTACTTATCATGAGCTCAAATCACTGACAAAACATAGCAGACATGTGCATTCCATCCCCAGTCACGCCAACAGGAGTTCTTAGGATCTTCAGCTGCATTCAGCAGCAGGAGTGGAATGGGCCCATGGTCCCTTCTTCATAGCACTAACCACATGGATGTCCAAATGTCAGCTCAGAAATACTTCATCCTGACATGTTTCCAAATTTTTAAAATCTAAGAAGTGTTCATGAAAATAATCACATGAGTGTGATCAATTTCATAGCAGTTGGGGGTTGGTCTGGTGCTGCTTGTTCCCAAATGCTAAAGTTTATACCTCAAGATCTGGTTGCCCCATGAGGAGATTCTCACTTACACCAAGGGATGCTGTGTTACCTTGCTCCACAAGTTAATTTGTCAATAAAAGGCTAAAGCCTGGCATTGGGCAATAGATAGAGGTAGCTGGGTTTTTAGTTATCTGACTTGGGGCTACAAGTATAGACAGGAGAGAGAGAAGAGAGAAGACCAGAGGAAGGGAACCACCATGAGAGATGGACCATGAGCACTTGGCCAGGAGAAACAGCAAGTAACAAGGGACATAGGACTGGGATGTAAGTCAGAATAGCTCCAAAACCTGCACAATCTAGGCTGACAGTGTATAAATAAACAAGTAAAAGAGTGGAGTCTAGCCTCACTTGAAATAAGAACTAAGTATCTATTGACAGGAGAGTGAGTAGAGTTCACATACTCAAAAATCATAAAGCATATGCCTGCCTGAAATAATAGCTTAGCAGTTCAGAATGTTTGCTGCTCTTCCAGAAGATCTGAGTTCAGTTTCCAACACCCACATGGCTGGTGCACAACGAAATCCAGCTCTCAGGAGCCTGACACCCTCCTCTGAACTCCATGTACAATCTGAACACATGGGGCAAATGCACACAGGGAAACACACACACACACACACACACACACACACACACACATACTGAGCTAACATTGATCCCCCAGAGATGCATGAAGGAACATGATTATCAAACCCAACAGTAACACAATGCTACGTATCCTGTTTGCTAAAGAACAAATAGGAAGCAGCAAAACTATTGAGATATAGTTTCTGACAAGAGAAGGCAGAATAATTTTTTAAAACACGCATGGATTTAACATGGCATGCATGATGATGACAGCTCCAAGGAAGAAGAGACACTGTGGATGCCAAGGGCTCGCTGGCTAGTCTAGTCATATTGGCAGGCTATAGTTCCAAAGAGAGACCCTGTATCAAAAGGGAAAGTGCAGGTGATAGAGGGAACCCAACATGGACTCTCCATTCACCTGTGTGTGCACACATGAATATGAGACAGAAACAGACAGAGACCAAACAATTTCTTTCCTGAAACAATTCATAAAAGGGAATTTGTAGTGGATAAATGACACCTCAATGCAGGGGCAGTCACTGCAAACAACAGGGCAAAAATGTCAGCACAGAAAGAAGCAATGAATCAAAGTTATAGAGGACAAGTCTGTGTTGCCTGTGTCAGAAATATGTCAGGAATAAAGGAAGCTTACGAGAAGGTAGAGCAACACAATATTTAAACTTGCTTTTTTTAGATGAAAATTTACATGCTCACACAAATATAAAAAGAAAAATAGTAAGTTCATCAAGTGCCCACTGAACTGTGACAAAAACACACTTCAAAAAGAAGTTTTAATAAATTCCAAAGTTATTTATCACTGGGATCCCATTCTGTCACCAAATTGAAATTCAATTAGTAAACAAAAAGTGAAAGGATACTGTCTAAGCACTAGCATCTGTCTGACAGTCTCTCATTGGCTCTCGTTGGTAACCTCTGATTGGCTCCTAAAGCAGGAAAAATGGACTCTCCCCATTCCAGCTGCTTATCTGCTCTGAGCCTAGGATCAGAGTTGAGGCTCAGCTCTGACTCAAATGGTGGCAGTGACTCAAAGTGGCCACTAGATGACAATGACATTTCATATTTATCTTAATATGCCAGCAACATAGCATCCATCAATCCATAAGCAACATAAAGACTGGCTTTTCAAATTCAATTCTCGGCCATTCAGGGTTTGTCTCAAATAGCTAATAATGAGAAAATAATATTACTTATGTTCAGTCATTTGTTGTCCCATAAACATAATATTTCGTGTTTATTTCTTATTTTGCTAAAACACTTTTGGATACCTTTGCTGTAGGCTAAATTGTTAGGGAAAAAATTGAAGCATTCTAAGTTGTTTCTTGAATAAGCAATAAACTGTCTCTGCTTAACAACACAAGCATATAAATTCATGAAATGAGTCTTAAAAATCTACCTTGTGTATTTTCATTCAATTAAAAAAAAAAAAACAGAAACCAAAACTGACAAATAGGAAGCAACTCTATTTTTAAAGATTCTATGGGAGGAAACCATCAGTCAGGAAGTTGCTCCTGTTCCAAATCCCCCTGGTGAAGTGTAATCCCACTCCTTTAGGACAGGCTTCCAGGGAGGATGAAGGCCATCTGCAGATGTGGACTGTAACACCCTGGCATCCTGGGGTGTGCAACAGAGGCTCCCAGTCAGAGAGGTGCAAGCCATCTCAGGTAAACCAATAGAATAGTTCCAGTGCTGACAGAGAAAGAAGCTCTCAGATAAAAGCCTGATTCACAGAGGTAAGCGCTCATGCCTGTACATGCTGGTGTGCACATGCAAGTACACAGATATTCACACCTGCAAACATATATACATGCATACATACATATGTACATACATACATACATGCATACATATGTACATACATACATATGTACATACATGCAGGCATACATACATGCATACATACAAACATACATACATACATACATACATACATACATACATACATACAAAGAGATCAAACCTTGACGCTCAAAGATAGAACCTTAAAGTAATGCGATAAAGTTACTGAAAAGAGCTAACAGCAGATGTTCTGGAATCTACTACTCTGTCTTTCTAAATAAATACTAACAAACATTAAGGGAGGCAGGATGCAGAAGTCAAGGCCTGGACCAGACAGTTCCTTGCACCCAGGCCTATGGTGCACTTTCAAGATTAGGACTGTGATTGTGCAGGCCTTTCCTGCTGTCCCCTCTCTCCTCTCTCTCTTCTCCCCACCCCATCTCCACTTCCTCCCTGTCCATAAGCAACATTCCCAGAACGTCCTGCCTTCCTTTTTCCTGCTTCCTTCCAGCTTTTTTTTCATTCTCTTTTCCTTTCCTTTTATTTTTCATTTTTTATTTTTATTTTTTTATCACAACCACTCCATCCTCGAGAAAAAAAAAAGATGAGAAAAAAAAAAAGATCAAGCAATACTGTTCTAACAAAATGAAAAAGTTAAAACCTTGCTGCTGGATCTGGCTAGGCAGTAACCATGGGCACCAAAATGGTTGTTTCCTGTGTCTCTCTTGGGGCATTCCCATGCATCCTCAGAGATAATGGAAGGACAGGAGCAGAGAAGGAAAAAGAAGAGAGTAGTGTGCACAGGCCTGGGGCAGTTCTGCATGCTCTGCCTTGCAGTCTGTCTCTCACACTAAAGCATGGAGTGCAATGTTTTAACCTTTGCACTATGTGTGACCAGCATCCCAGGGACTGAATGTGTTTTCACCTAGCTTCTCTTTGTACTTCATGAACACAGACATGCCCCCATGTCTGTAATCCCAGCAACAGGATTGTCAAGAGTTTGGGGCTATCCTTGACTACACAGAGAGATCCTACCTCAAAATCAAAAAGCAAGCAAACATTCCCGAGAGATATTTGGGGAGGGTCAATATGATTGGTTGAATATTTTCCCCTCAGAGCTGTTTAAACTGTCCCACTGGGAACTCACGACAACCTTGCATAGAATCCAGTTAACAGAAAGCCATGTGACACATAGCCAGCAGGCAAGGCTCACACAATCACAATTTCATTTTGATGACTACACTAATCTAGGGAGGAATGTCAGGTAAAAGAATTAAGTGACTTGGGAAGTTCAAGGTGTTTCTCTATGGGCTGAGGTTTAGAGATTTTTGGTTGGAATGGTCCATACCTTAGAGTTCTGAGTGGGCTCCTTGTCACACAGGAAACAATGTAGCCTTCCCTGGGCATTGACATATTCAGTGTGCTCTGGAAAGCTTTATCAGCAAACCTTCTGCAGGATGTCTCTCCCCTCACCACACTGAGGTCTTTGCCCACTTCTCACATGCCATGAGTCTTCTGCTAAATGGATTCCAAGCCAGGCTGTCCTGAGTCTCAAGGACAATCTACAATCATTTCTACAATCACCTGATTAGCCTTTGTATGGTGATATCACATGTAGAAACAAAGGCTCATACACATTTTACTTTTTTTCCCCGAATCACTCGCCTATGTGTACATGGGTATATCAAAAGTAAGAGGTCTGCTTCAAGTGTTGTTCCTGCAGTACCAGACACATTACTTTTTTTTGTTTTGTTACTTCAGAGGACATCTTTTCCTGTCCTTTGCTAGCTGATTAGGCTAGGCTGCCTGGCAAGTAAACCACAGGGATGTTCCTGTCTCTGCCTCCCTACTCTGGGCTTACTGTCTCATGGTACCATTCCTCACTTCTTTATATGGGTTCTGAGAACTAAAGTTCTCCTGCTGGCCCATCAAACACTTTACAAACTAAACAAGCCAGGACGGTGTGGTTTACTGTCTACATGGTAAATAATACCTAAAAAACTCCCATATCATTCATGGAAATAAGAGAAAACAGGTTTGCTTTCATTTTGGTGAGCACTGAACTAACGAAGGGAAGCAATGCCAAATGACAATTTCAGTGGCATGGGGAGTTGGAGGTGTTTATTCTGTAGGCTGGAGAATCCTGGATGGAATGGTCCATACCTTAGAGATCTGGGGGAATGCCATGCCAGTAAAAAATTGTAGCCTGCCCTGGGAGTGAGGTAGAGAGTTACCATATTCAGTGTTCATTGTGGTGCTTCATCAGCATGTGTACTGCAGGGCCTGACCTCTCTGCTGGGCCAATGACCTTTCTAAGTGCACAGTCATGGCCACCGCCTGACAGGCATGAGAAGAAGACAGACAATGGCCAAGAAGGAAACACTCACAGAGGAGAAAATGCACTCATTCAAGGCATTTAGTGGTCAGGGATGTCATGTCTTATGTCCAATTCCAGGATGCATGGAGTAGTTTTTAAGTCATGCATATTTAACAACAAATGTAAGGAATGGCTATTATCAACTTGGGGTATAAACATATTCCTAAGAATCAATGGCTGTTTGGTTGCAGAGCCTAACATATACAAAGATTTTTTTGCTACAGTGTTTTAAATCAACTTTTACAAGCTTTAGATCATTAAAGTTGGTTAGAATGTCATGAGACTGAATGCAAAGATTGAAGAGACTCTTGAGATAATAGAATCACACAGGGGTCTGCACTCAGGAGACAAATTAACCTGAGTCCTGGGATCCTCCCAAAGTGGTTTGAAAACAATTGGCCTCTCAAAAGTGGTGCCAACCTAAAATTACCTAACAACTTGTGGGTATTGTTGTTGTTGCGGTTTTTGTTGTATCTGAGAAAGAGGGTACCTTCTCCAGAGGAACAGTGGTTAAAGGAAGGTAATACCATTTTCACTATAACCAGATCCACTATGATTATGAACCTAGGTAAGGAGAAGGAATAATCATAGGGTGTGTTATAAGTCCAACTAAAGCCTGTTTCTAGTATTGGTCATCCTAGTAATCTTTTCCACTGGTTTCTTCTGATTAGCATATGTATGCTTCTCTAAATCACAAGGATCCTTACAAAGTCTACAACAGTTTATGCTTGTGAATATGGTAGTACTAATTAGGCAATTTCATAAAAGTCAAGAACTTTAATCCTAGACAGGTTGCCATCAATGTTCAAGTTAATGAGTATGTAATTGAACTTCCCTGTTTCAGACTAAGCACCTCCACTGGGCTATAGCCTGGCATGTTTTTAGATTAAGATGACAAGGTAGGCAATCATCTGGTACATCAGACAAATACTTTCTTGTGAGTGCTTAAGCCTGTATGATTGAAATAACAGTTGCTGGGACTTCATAAGAAGCACTGGAGAACACTGAACATGTTAACATAGTCAGCCTCAAATAAAAGGGGGGTCTGGGTGATTATCCTAGGATATTTTACATTGTCACATTAAAAAATAAAAAACCTGCCATTCGTGCTTTCATTCATGTATGGATCCTCCTTCTTCTCTTTCTTAGAAAGGGGAACAAAATACACAGAGGAAGAGATACAGAGACAAAGTGTGGAACAGAGACCGAGGGAAAGACAATCCAGAGACTGGCTCACCTAGGCATCCATTCCATATACAGTTATAAAACCAGACACTATTGTGGATTCCAAAAAGTGCTTGCCAACAGGAGCCTGATATACATTTCACATGGGGGACTCTGCTACTGCACGACACATACAGAGGACTGGCTTGTTGGACATCAAAGGGAGGAGAGGCCCTTTGTCCTGAGAATATTCCATGCCCCAGTATATGGGAATTCCTGGAGAGGGAAACTGGAGTGGGTGGATTGGTGAGCAGGGGAAGGGAGATGGGTTAGGGGATTTTCAGGGGGAAAGTACGAAAGGGGGAAACATTTGAAATGTAAATAAAGAATATATCTACTAAAATTTTTTTAAAAAAATAAATCAATCTGGTGGATTGTAAGAAAATTGGAAATGATTTTACATGAAAACACAAATACATCACTACTGGGCATATATCCAAAAAATGCTCCTACATATTAAAAGTACATATATTCCACTAAGTTTATAGCACCCTTATTGATAATAGTCAGAAGATGGGAAAAATCCAGATGTCCTTCTACAGAAGAATGGATACAGAAAATATGGTTACTGAATGGAATACTACTAAGCAATTAAAAAAATAACTTCTTAAAATTTGTAGGCAAATGGATGGAACCAGAAAATATCATCATGAGTGAAGTAACACAGACAGAAGGAACATACAGGGTCTGTGTTTACTAAGAAGGGGATATTTGCCCTAAAGTTCACAATGTACATGATACAACCTGCCGACGTTATGGAGCTCCTAAGGAAGGGAGACCTGGTTATGGTAAATGCTTCAGTCCTGCATTGAGGGGCAGACAGGATCATCTTGGGAGATGGAGGTAGAGGAGATCTGAGAGAGAGATAGGAGAAGAAGGATATAAACGGCAGTATCAGGTACTGGAGAGGATGGGAGAGAAGTACAGAGGGTCTGGAAAAGGAACAAAAATATGTAGCAGGGAGAAGAGGAACTGGGGATAACCATGTGAGGGAACTCGGCACCAGGGAAATGTAAGGACACAAAGCGTTATGACTTTAGCCCAATTGTGCAGAGAAGGGGGAAAGAGAAACTGTAGAGACCACCTTCAGTGAATAGGTGCATTTCCACCCACCACCAACAAAAACCTCCTGAAACCCCTCAGTCGAGGGATGTTACCAACCATCTTTCATAAAGTTTGTAAACCAGAAATTTTCCTAAGCAAAATAAGAGCAGAGAAAGCAAATGGAGCAGAGACTGAAGAAAGGGCCATCCAGGGACTGCCCTATGTTGGAATCCATCAAGTCTGCAGACAGGAAACCAGACACTGTTGGTGTAGTCAAGAGGTGCTTCTGCCTAGGAACCACTTGAGAAGGTTCTTAGGGAAATCCTTCCAAAAACTGACCCTTGGAGCCAAATATTAGACTGAGATCAGGGAACCTGGTGGGGGAGCTTGGGGAAAACCTAGAGGAGCAGATGGGGATTCCAACTCCATTGGAAGAACAGCATATGCTTCCAGGAACACCTAGTGCTCCCAGTTACTAGACCACAAGTCCAGGGGTGTTAAGGGAGAGATCTATAGCTCCAGATACATTGTAGCAGATGATAGCCTTGCCTGACAGCAAGGGTAGGAAGGCCATTCATCCTGTGGAGGTTTGATGCCCCAGTGTAGTGGGATGCAGACGCAGTAGGGCAGAAGAAGGTGGGTGGGTGGCGAAGTGGCCTCATACAGGCAAAGGGGACAGAAAGGGGCAGATGTGAGTTGAGGGGAGGTTGAAATGATATCCAGGAAGCAGATTATCATTTGAGATGTAATTGATGGAATGATTAAAGAATAAATTTAAAACAATGCACATGTTCCAGGCATTTAATTTTAACAATGAAGACTCAGGAGCCAGATATTGGTGTGACAACCTGGAAGGTCAGAGAGGCAGGGAAAGCCCTCAGCTGACCTTCCTATTCCTCTGATTTCCCAGAAGGAAAGCATTCTTTATCCCTCTCCATAGTTTTATCCCTAAGAGCGCCTTGATTCAATCCATCTTAGACATAATAGTGCATATTGACCTTGGATTAGATGGATCCTTGGTGAAGCTTATAGATGTGGAATTTCATAAGTTTAAAATCCTGACAACATAAAGAACATAACATGGGACAATGGTCAGCATAACCGTGATTTGAATCAAGATTAAGGCTAGCAAGATCTGGGCCCTGAGGAAATATTTCAAGACAAATCTGGGATAGTGGTATTTGAACTCTACCCTGGATAAAACTCACAAAAGTGAGGTGGGAGAATGATGTATTGTTAAATAGCATACTCAGTTCACATTGTGTCTGCTTGATGTAATCTCAGGACAAGGAAGTGTAGTATCTATGATAGGTTCTGTCTAGACCCTTGAAAGGTTCACTAGGCTGTATCCTCAGCACTTGATACTTCATGATGGGACAACAGCACTCGGGGAAGCTAGAGATTGTCATTGGCACAGTATCATGCCAGCAGCAGAGGGTATTACTCAGTTATTCAGAAGGTGATACCCATTCTCATTTGTTCTTAATATGAACCCAGGTAAAGAGAGAACAAGGTCTGTAGAACAGAAAGATCATTTGTACTTCTCTGTCTTCCCAGCAAGAAATACTTGTAGAGAGAGACTGGTAAGTTCTTTATAATAGACAAAAATTGGTAGGTAAGGCCTTGGATGTAGGGTGAGTTTCAGTGTTGTTTTCTGAAACAGGGTCTCAAATATTCCATGTTGTCTTCTACCTGGCTGCCCAGGTAAACATTCACCTCAGATAATCCTGTTTCCACTTTCCTATTCCTAGTCTTACAAATGGGGTTCATAGGAATGTTAGGAAAGCACTAGTCAGTGATAGAGACCTGGGTTTTCTAAAGCTGAGGTGTGTACCCACCAGTGTAGTTACAGCCAGTCTGTTCTATGTCTGCTCCCTAGTTCAGCTTGTTGCTGTAATGTGCTTACCAATCACTGGCACAGAAAAATAACTTGTCTTAGAGAAAGGTCATGTTGATCACATACTCTTATATTCTTTATGACATTTGTTAATCTAACAATGTTCCACAAAGCTTTACATAGGACCCATCAAATTAACAGCAAATGTACACTGTTATATTTAAATGGCCTGATCAGAACTCAGTAGTGGACACTTTCTGTAAATTCACATGAGCTATTTGTACTTTATCTTTGTTTGTAATGTTTTTATTTTTTGCTTTATAAATTGAGAAAGATTTCTGGGGCCATGGCTCACCTCCCAAAATCATTGCTATGGTTCTATTCAATCAGTATAAGGATCTGCATTCATTAAATCATCCATTTTGCACAGATATATATGTTTATCTGGTTTAGGGGGGCAATCATGAAACCAAAACAAGATGTTAGGCCCTTGCTCTGTTCACTTACCTATATCTATTGCATCTCCATACACTCTTAACGCTGTTGACTATATTATTTTTTTCTGACAAAAATCTCATTGTATAGCTTACAGAGGTCTGTAAGCAATCATCCTTTGGTGACTCTGGTTCACAGATGAAAGCCTCATACTCAGTCTGAGGGTCTTTTCATTGGCAGCTCCAATATTTTACTATCCTCTGCCAACTGATCTCAAGACTTTTTCCCCCACAACAAAGATTACAACTCTATCTCTCCTAAGGCATCTTGGGACAAGTTTCAAATGTTAAGCACAATACTTCATAAATATAACCTCTAAAGCACACCCACATAGCAACCTGTTCTGCACCCTCTGCCTGGATGTGATTTCATGCTACTGTACCTGATAAGACAGGAGAAATTTGTGGCTTCATAGTCAAACTGGTATGAAATATTAGTAGGTTTTAATGTCTCATATTGCTGACTGAGGGAAATCTGAGGTAGTCTGAAACATTCCTCCAAAGTGTTTGAAGAAGAAACACTCAGATAACAGGGATGATTTATGTGTTGCCAATCAGGCCTAGAGCAAACCCTGTCCTTAGAAAGTGGATGTGCTCAATGGCTATGACCTAGGAGAGTCTACAAGAAACTCCTGGAACTCCTGGAACTCCTGGAAGCAGCTGGAGAGGCCTGGTCTACATAGTTCAACTCAGTGTTTGCCTAGACGCCTGATGCTCTGCCTGTTCCTCTTTGTGGGCCTTATACTCTGAGGCAGTAATGTCGCATGCAATTCTTCTGCATCTCATTGTGCTCTTTCAGTTTCTATCTCTATCTCATTCTCTAACTGTTTCCATTTCTCCTTGTATGTGTGTGTCCAAATCTCTGTGTCTCTGTGTGTTCACATGCACCTACCTGTGCATGCACATTGTATGGTTCTATCTCCCTTCACACTTTGGAATCTAGGGGTCTGTGTTTTGTCTTGATGATTTACCTGTAAGACAGTTTCAAGTGTATGTTAGCGCTGAACTCTGGGAGCCCCCATCAACACTGTTCTTTGGTTTTGGGGTCACAATTGTTCATACATTTGTATCTCCTGAGCAGACTATAAAGATGTCATGATGTCTGGTCTCATTTCCACAATTATGTGTAATATCTGTCTCTAAGGTATAAGTTATTCAGGATTCAGAATTCCTGTTGTGAAAATAGGAAATATATAACCACAGGTTTCTGGTGGGCGAAGATCTGTGGCCTAGGCTCTTGAGATTATAGCTGCTTAGACTGCATCTCCAGCCCTACTGAGTGAACACAGGGAGCCATGGCACCCTCCACCTGGATGCCTAGCTTCTGCTACCCTGGAGACAGGAAAACAAGTTTCCACAGCTGAAGAATATCCCAGTATATAGAATCTAGAATGTGGTTTTCTGGGTGTGGGGTAGTACAGGACCCAGCCTGAGATGATGTATTCTTAACCATCCACATTCATGGAGTTCTCTGTTCCTGGTAATAGGACCTTCCAGAGGCTGAATCCAATGTATGAACAATTCAAGTTAAAGGAGAAGGAGATCAAGTCATTTCTTCACAACTTAGAGATGGAGAAGATTGAGGCCCGAGAGAACATCCAGGATCTCAAGAAGGAGATTAACTTCTATAGGCAAGTACCAGTGAGGGAGGCCACCAGTTGTGGAAAGGCCATTTCTGCCTTCCTTTCTTTCTGGACTGGAGAGTCTGCAGGTCTGATTCTATCCCTTCTGGTGTTTAGCCAACAGTGTGCCTTGGGATTTTGGACTCACTTTTTATAAGTCTGTAAGAGACTGTTACCCCTCCCAGTATTATCAAGGCATACTCAGGAGTCTCTAGATAGAAAGGTGATTTAGTTCATGAGAGGGTTATTATGCAGTACAAGGTCTCTGGTACTCAGGCAGGGTTTTATAGACCTGACTGTGATATAATACAAGGATAGAATGCCTTCCTCTTGGTTCTACTGACCTTCTTTGGTGGGATTTGCTCCCTACTAATAGATGTTGCCCTGTTGCTTTGGGCTATCATGGATAGTTGGAGATCCCCCTTTCTTTTGGAGAGACGTGGACACTTACTGGTATTTGGGCTGCAGCAATCCTTACTACCTCAAGTTGCTGTTTGCTATTTGTGCAGCTGTGATGGATGTATTAAGATGTATTGTATTAGGTCTTCATGGGAACCTGTGTCCTGGTGGGGTTAATGAGACCTGTAAGTATGAAGGGGAGGAGGATCTTACTATACAGAGTGTGCTTCCAGCAACCTGCATAGCCGGGTCCTCATAGAGAAAATGCTTGTGAAGAAGAGAAGGGTCATGCTGATGCGGGAGAGCAAGGAAGTACTTCTTGACTGCTCTCTCATAGAGAAATACTTGGTTGGCTTGAACATGAATTGTAAAGACAAACAGGAGAAGACCAGCAACCTCCAAACCCAACATCAGGTAGGGACAAGCAACTCAATCAGGCTAATACTGTTTTATACCATTTTTCCATTGGATCCATCTTTGCTTTCACCTAGCACCTTTCTAATCCACATGCTCAAGTAGTCACTAACCTCATGGAATGTAGTTGTAAATTGTTCTGTCTATGTGCAAGTATTCTGGGATGTTAGGCTCTTGTGAGATACTGAATTAATGTCAAGTGTATTTTGCTGCTCTGCTTGAAACTACAGTACAATAAGGGTGACAGGTGAATAACCTGTCACATTCCCTCAATGGAAGAATGGATACAGAAAATGTGGTATATGTACACAATGGAATACTACTCAGCAATTAAAAATAATGAATTCACGAAATATTTGGGCAAATGGTTGGATCTGGAAAATATCATCCTAAGTGAGGCAACCCAATCACAAAAGAATACACATGGAATGCAATCTCTGATAAGTGGATATTAATTAGCCCAGAAGCTCTGAATACCCAAGGCACAATTAGCATAACAAATGACTCCCATGAAGAAGTAAGGGGAGGGTCCTGATCCTGGAAAGGCTTGATGTAGCATTGGAAGGAACTATCAGAACAGAGAAAAAAAGGAGAGAGGTGATTGGAGAATGAGTGGAGAGAAGAAGGTTTATGGGACATATGGGGAGAGGGGAAAGGGGAAAGGGGAAATCATTTGGAATGTAAACAAAGAATATAGAAAATAAAAATACATAATTTTAAAAAAGGAAAAAAATTATAGGTCGTGTAACAGAGGTCATGCAAGGGACGTATGACTTCCCAGGTGGGAAACAACTTGCAGGAATAAAAGCCAAATGGAAATATCATTGCATGCTTCTCATTTTAATTGATCAGGGTGGCATGTGGCCTTCTGCTTTTTTTGGGGGGGGGGAACCCAATGAAGTCTCTGCCCATTGCCCATTTATTGATTTGCACTGATAGAAGTCTGAGTGGCAGCTTGTCAGCCTATGTATTTGTGAGTGTTGCTGAATATTTTGCCCTGCCTCAGTTATAACAGCAATGGTGTCAGTTCAAAGATCAATGATAACATTCCTGCTGAGTTGGTGGGAGGCAGCAGCCTGACAGCTGACATTTATGTCCCCACCAAGCCTCTGTCTTAATAGCTGCCTTCCTCTTCCAGGTTCCAGAAATGGTAGCAAGAGCTGAAATTTCCACAGACCAGGAAGAGGGCCTCATGCAGAATGATTTCCCACCTCAGGAGCCCCCTGCAGAGCACCATCCTCAACAACCACATAATTTCCTGGATGAATCTTCCTCTACATAATTCAATTCCTCAGGGCGAATAGGCCCTAACTACCCAGCCAATGATTCAGCTGATTCAGGATGTCATTCCCTTTCCTGCTCTGACAACACCCCTTGAGAAAGAACTGAGGTGACTGCCCTGCCACCAAGTGTCCAAAAGGAGAAACAGGCTGTACATCTGTGTTCCTAAGAGTACAGTGAGAGAACTGTGCTTCACATAATTTACTGTTAGACTTTTGGTTGAAGTTTTGTTTTTTATTGTTTTGCTATTTGTTGTTATTGGGATGTTATTTGTTCTTATTATTACTTTTCATTTTTGCTCATGCTTTTTACTGTTTTTATTAACTGTCATTTAAAGCCTGTTTTTTTATTTATTTATGAATGAAAATTTGGTTTGTAAATCCTGACTCTTTCGTTCGAAGCCACTTTGTGCATTAGTTAATTAATGAGTTATTTTTATACACTCCATATTTTATACCCCACCCTACCACCTCCTGTACACCCTCCAACGGATCCATATCCCATACCTCCTCCTCTCCCCCATCTCCACGTGGATGTCCCCACCCCACCCCCACCTGACCTCTAAATTCCCTGGAACCTCTTATTGCTTGAGGGTTAGGTAAACCATCTCTAAATGAACACAGGCCTGGCAGACCTCTAGTGTATGTGTGCTGGGGGCCTCATATCAGCTGGTGCAGGCTGCCTGTTTGGTGGGCCAGTGTTTGAGAGATCCTGGATGTCCAGAGTAATTGAGACTTCTGGTCCTCCTCCTGGATTGCCCTCAGCTTCTTTCAGCCTTCCCTGGCTCATTAACAGGGTTCAGGTGCTTCTGTCATTGATTGGGTGCACATATCTGCATCCACTGTTTCAGATGTTTGTTGGGTCTCTCAGAGTCCTGCCATGCTAGGTCCTTTTTTGTAAGTGCACTCTCTGGTTGATGGGTTTGTCCCTGTGAGCTCTGGGAGTACTGGGTGGCTCATATTGTTGTTCCTCCTATGGTGCTGCAAACCCCTTCAGATCCTTGGATCCTTTCTCTACCTCCCCTATTGGAGATACTGTTCCCAGTTCAGTGGCTTGCTGAGACTGTCCCCCTTTGTATTTGGCATGTACTAGCAGAGCCTCCCAGGTGACAGCTATATCCTATATCTGGCTCCAGTCAGCAAGTACTTGTGGGCATCGATAATAGTGTCTGGGTTTTGTAACTGTATATGGGATGGATCACTAGGTGGGGTAGTCTCTGGATGGTCTTTCCCTCAGTCTCTGCTCCACACTTTGTGGGAATTTTGTTCCCCCTTCTAAGAAGAACTAGAGTATTTATACTTTGTTCTTCCTTCTTGAGTAGCATTTGATATGTGAATTGTGTCTTGGGTATTCCTGGAAACCAAGACAGAAAATCAATGTGCTGTCCATATGACGAAGTGCTTTTGCAAACAGAAAGTAATCATAATTATATTAATTGATGATGGAAGATATACAACATAAAATTTTCCTTGCCTAACTCTTTTCCTTGGCCAATTTCTTGCACAAGCCGCAGCGACGACAAGATGATTGGTCCCAGAGACAATGGGTGCTTTCTTCACAGCACTTCAAGCCACATGACACATTACATCTTAACAATATTACTTATCATGAGCTCAAACCACTGACAAAACATAGCAGACATATGTATTCCATGCCCAGTCACGCCAACAGGAGTTCTTAGGAGCTTCAGCTGCATTCAGCAGCAGGAGTGGAATGGGCCCATGCTCCCTTCTTCGTAGCACTAACCACATGGATGTCCAAATACACTTCAGAGATACTTCATCCTGATGTGTTTCCAAAATTTTAATATCTAAGAAGTGTTCATGAAAATAATCACATGGCTTTGATCAATTTCATAGCAGTAGGAGGTTGGTCTGGTGCTGCTTGTTATCAAATGATAATGTTTATACCTCAAGATGTGGTTGCCCCATGAGGAGATTCTCATTTACACCAAGGGATGCTGTGTTACCTTTCTCCACAAGTTAATTGGCAAATAAAAGGCTAAGCCTGGCATTGGGCAATAGATAGAGGTAGGTGTGTTTTTAGTTATCTGACTTGGGGCTACAAGTGTAAACAGGAGAGAGAGAAGAGAGGAGAGACCAAAGGAGGAGGGAGCCACCATGAGAGACGGACCATGAGCACTTGGCCAGGAGAAACATCAAGTAACAAGGGACATAGGCCTGGGATGTAAGTCAGAATAGCTCAAAAACCTGTGCAATCCGAGCTGACAGTGTGTAAATAAACAAGTAAAAGAGTGGAGTCTAGCCTCACTTGAAATAAGAACTAAGTATCTATTGACAGGAGATTATGTGGAGTTCACATACTCAAAAAACATAATGCTTTTGCCTGTCTGAAGTAATGGCTTAGCAGTTGAGAATGTTTGCTGTTCTTCCAGAGGACCTGAGTTCAGTTCCCAGCACTCACATGGCTGGCTCACAATGATATCCAGCTCTGAGGAGTCTGACACCCTCCTCCATGTACAACTGCACACGTGTGCAAGTGCACATAGGGAAACACAAACACACACACACACACACACACACACACACACAAGCTAAAGTGATCCACCAGAGATGCATGAAGCAACATGATTATCAAACCCACCAGTAACAACACTAAGTATCCTGTTTGCTAAAGAACAAATAGGAAGCAGCAAAACTATTGAGATGTAGTTTCTGACAAGAGAAGGCAGAATAATTTTTAAAACAGGCATGGATTTAACATGGCACCCATGATGATGACATCTCCAAAGAAGAGACACTGTGGATACCAACCGCTCACTGGCTAGACAGTATAGCCAAATTGGCAGGCTATAGCTCCAAAGGGAGACCTTGTATCAAAAAGGAAAGTGTGGGTAATATAGGGAACCCAACATTGACTCTACATTCACCTGTGTGTGCACACATGCATATGAGACAGATACAGACAGAGACCAAACTAATTCTTTCCTGAAACAATAAAAGGGAATTGGTAGTAGATAAATGAAACTTGAGGGCAGTGGGAGTCACTGTAAATACAGGGGCAAAAATGTCAGCACAGAAAGAAGCAATGAATCAAAGTTAGAGAGGCCAAGTCTGTCTATGTTGCCTGTGTCAGCAAAATGATGTGAGGAATAAAGGAAGCTTATGAGAAGGTGGAGAAACCCAATATTTAAACTTGCTGTGTTAGCTGGAAATTTACACGCTCACACAAATATAAAAAGAAAAATAGTAAGTTCATCAAGTGTCCACAGAATGTCACAAAAACTCACTTCAAAAAGAAGTTTTAATAAATTCCAAAGCGGTTTATCAGTGGGATCACATTCTGTCACCAAGATGAAATTCAATTAGTAAACAAAAAGTGAAAGGATACTGTCTAAGCACTAGCATCTGTCTGAGAGTCTCTCATTGGCTCTTGTTGGTAACCTCTGATTGGCTCCTAAAGCAGGAAGAATGGACTCTCCCCCTTCCAGGGCTGCTTAACTGTTTACAGAGCCTGGGATCAGAGCTGAGGTTCAGCTCTGACTCAAATGGTGGCAGTGACACAAAGTGGCCACTAGATGGAAATGACACTTCATATTTATCTTCATTTGCCAGCTTCCTAGAGCATCCATCAATCCATAAGCAAAATAAAGGCTTGCTTTTGAAATTCAGTTCTGGGTTTTTCAGGGTTTGTCTCAAATAGCTAATAATGAGAAAGTAATATTATTAATGTTCAATCATTTATTGTCCCATAAGCATAATATTTCCTGCTTATTATTTTTCTAAAGCACTTTTGAGATCCTTTAAGAGATAAGAGCAATACCTTTGCTGTATGCTAAATTGTTAGGGAAAAAATTGAAGCATTTTAAGTTGTCTCTAAATATGCAATAAACTGTCTCTGTTTAACAACACAAGCATATAAATTCATGAAAAGGGTCTTGAAAAAATCTATCCTGTGTATTTTCATTCAATTAAAAAAAAAAACAGACACAAAAACTGACAAATAGGAAGCAACTCTATTTTTAAAGATTCTATTGGAGGAAACCATCAGTCAGGAAGTTGCTCCTGTTCCAAATCCCCCTGGTGAAGTGTAATCCCATTTCCTTTAGGACAGGCTTCCAGGGAGGATGAAGGCAATCTGCAGATGTGGACTGTAACACCCTGACATCCTGGGTTGTGCAACAGAGGCTCCCAGTCAGAGAGGTGCAAGCCCTCTCAGGTAAACCAATAGAATAGTTCCAGTGCTGTACGAGAAAGAAGCTCTAAAATAAAAGCCTGATTCACAGAGGTGTGAGCATGTGCACATTCGTGTGAGTGCATAACCATATTACATACATACATACATACATACATACATACATACAAACATACATACATACATACATACATACAAACATACATACATACAAAGAGATCAAACCTTGATGTTCAAAGATAGAACCTTAAGGTAAAGAGATAAAGGTACTGAAAAGAGCTAATAGCAGATGGTCTGGAATCTACTACTCTGTCTTTCTAAATAAATACTAAAAACATTAAGGGAGGCAGGATGCAGAAGTCAGGGCCTGGACCAGACACTTCCTTGTACCCAGGCCTATGGTGCACTTTCAAGATTAGGACTGTGATTGTGCAGGCCTTTCCTGCTGTCCCATCCCTCCTCTCTCTCTTCTCCCCACCCCATCTCCTCTTCCTCCCTATCCCTAAGCAACATTCCCAGACCTTCCTGCCTTCCTTTTTCCTGCTTCCTTCCATCTTTTTTTAAAACATCACAACCACTCCATCCTCGAGAAAAAAAAATCAAGCAATACTGGTCTAACAAAATGAAAAAGTTAAAACCTTGCTGCTGCCTCTGGCTAGGCAGTGACCATGGGCACCAAAATGGTTGTTTCCTGTGTCTCTCTTGGGGCATTCCCATGCATCCTCAGAGATAATGGAAGGACAGGAGCAGAGAAGGAAAGAGAAGAGAGTAGTGTCCACATGCCTGGGGCAGTTCTGCATGCTCTGCGCTGCAGTCTGTCTCTCACACTAAAGCATGGAGTGCAATGTTTTAACTTTTGCACTATGTGAGACCAGCATCTCAGGGACTGAATGTGTTTTCACCTAGCTGCTCTTTGTACTTCATGAACACAGACATGCCCCCATGTTTGTAATCCTAGGAACAGGATTGCCAAGAGTTTGGGGCTAACCTTGACTACACAGAGAGATCCTGCCTCAAAAAATAAAAAGCAAGCAAACATTCCCAAGAGATATTTGGGGAGGGTCTATACGATTGGTTGAACATTTTCCCCTGATAGCCATTTAAACTGTCCCACTGGAAACTCAGGACCACCTTGCATGGAATCCAGTTAACAGAAAGCCACATGACACATGGCCAGCAGGCAAGGCCTGCACAGTCACGATCCCACTTTGATGACTACACTAATCTAGGAAGAAATGTCAGGTAAAATAATTAAGTGACTTGGGAAGTTCAAGGTGTTTCTCTGTGGACTGCAGCTTGGGGATTTCTGGTTGGAATGGTGCATACTTAGAGTTCTGGGTGGCCTCCATGTGACACAGGAAACAAGTGTAGCCTTCCCTGGGTACTGACAGATTCAGTGAGCACTGGAAAGCTTTCTCAGCACACCTTCTGCAGGATGTCACTCCCCACACTACAGTGAGGTCTTTGCCTGCCCACATCTCACATGTCACGTGTCTTCTACTAAGTGGATTCCATACCAGACTGTCCTGAGTCTCAAGGACAATCTACAGTGAATTCTACAATCATCTGATTGTAGAATTAGACTTTGTATGCTGATATCACATGAGGTAGGAACCAAAGCTCATACACATTTTACTTGTTTTTCAGAAGCACTTGCCTATGTGTACATGGATATATCAAAATTAGAGATCTGCCTCGAGTGTTGTTCCTGGGGTCCCAGACACATTGTTTGTTTCTTTGTTTGTTTCTTTGTTTGTTTCTTTGTTTGTTTTGTGACTTCAGAGGACATCTTTTCCTGTGCTTTGCTAGCTGATTGGGCTAGGCTGCCTGGCAGGTAAACCACAGGGATGTGCCTGTCTCTGCCTCCCAATACTGGGATTACAGGCTCATGGTACCATCTCTCACTTCTTTATATGGGTTCTGGGAATTAAACTCAAGTTCTCACGCTGGCCCAGCAAACACTTTACCAACTAAACAAGTCAGGATGGTGTGGTTAACCATCTACATGGTAAATAATCCCTAAGAACCTCCCATATCATTTATGGAAATGAAATCAAACAAGATTGCTTTCATTTTGATGAGCACTGAACTCATCAAGGGAAGAAATGCTAAATGAAAATTTTCAATGGCATGGGGAGTTGGAGGTGTTTATTCTGTAGGCTGGAGAATCCTGAATGGAATGGTCCATACCTTAGAGATCTGGGGGAATGCCATGCCAGGAAAAAATTGTAGCCTGCCCTGGGAGTGAGGTAGAGAGTTACCATATTCAGTGTGCATTGTGGTGCTTTATCAGTATGCCTACTGCAGGTCCTGACCTCTCTGCTGGGCCACTGACCTTTCTATGTGCACAGTCATGGCCACCACCTGACAGGCATGACAAGAAGACAGACAATGGCTAAGATGGAGACACTCACAGAGGAGAAAATGCACTCATTCAAGGGATTTAGTGGTCAGGGAGGTCATGTCTTATGTCCAATTCCAAGATGTATGTGATGGTATTTAAGCCGTGTATGTTCAACTCAACAAATGTAAGGAATAACTGTTATCAGCTTGTGGGCATGAACATATCCCTAAGAATCAATGGCTGTTTGGTTGCAGAGCCTAACCGTCTGCAAAGTTGTTCTTTGCTATGAAGTTTTAAATCAACTTTTACAAGATTTAGATCATTAAAATTGGTTAGAATATCATGAGACTGATTGCAAAGGCTGAACAGACTCTGGAGATAACAGAATCACACAGGGGTCTGCAGTCAGGAGACAAATTAACCCGGGTCCTGGGTTCCTCCCAAAGTGATCGGAAAACCATTGCCCTCTCTACCTCAAAGTACCTAACAACTTGTGTGTGTGTGTGTGTTGTTGTTGTTGTTGTTGTTGTTGTTGTTGTATTGGGGAAAAGGGGTACTTCTCCAGAGGAACAGTGGTTAAAGGAAGGTAATGCCCTATTAACTGTAACCAGATCCACTGATTATGAACCTATGTAAGGAGAAGGAATAATCATAGGGTGTGTTATAAGTCCAACTAAAATGTGTTTCTAGTATTGGTCATCCTAGTAATCTTTCCCATTAATTCCTTCTGAGCAGCATATGTTCTTAAATCACAAGGATCCTTACAAAGTCTACAGCAGTTTCTGCTTCCAAATATGGTAGGACTAATTAGGCAATTTCATAAAAGTCAAGAACTCTAATCCTAGACAGGTTGCCATCAATGTTGAAGTTAGTGAGAATGTAATTGAACTTCGCTGCTTCAGACTAAGCACCTGCACTGGGCTATAGCCTGGCATGTTTGTAGATTAAGATGACAGTCCAGGCCAGCCTCTGGTACATCAGAGAAATAACTTTCTTGTGGGTCCTTAAGCCTGTATGATTGAAATAACAGTTGCTCAGATTGCATAAGAAGCACTGAAGAACACTGAACATGTTAACATAGTCAGCCACAAATAAAAGGGAGGTCTGGGTGATTATTCTAGTATATTTTACATTGTCATATTTTTTTTTAAAAAAAAGCTACCATTTGTGCTTGCATTCATGTACAGATTCTCCTTCTTATCATTCTTAGAAAGGGGAACAAAATACCCAGAGGAAGAGATACAAAGACAAAGTGTGGAACAGAGACTGAGGGAAAGACAGTCCAGAGACTGTCCCACCTAGGCATCCATTCCATATACAGTTATAAACCCAGACACTATTGTGGATTCCAAAAAGTGCTTGGAGACAGGAGCCTGATATACATTTCACACGGGAGACTCTGCTATTGCACAACAAATACAGAGGACTGCCTTGTTGGACATCAAAGGGAGGAGAGGCCCTTGGTCCTGAGAATGTTCCATGTCCCAGTATATGGGAATGCCTGGAAAGGGAAACTGGAATGGGTGGATTGGTGAGCAGGGGAAGGGAGATGGGTTAGGGGATTTTCAGGGGGAAAGCAGGAAAGGGGGAAACATTTGAAATGTAAATAAAGAATATATCTAATAAAAAATTTTTAAAAATAAATCAATCTGGTGGTTTGTAAGAAAATTGGATATGTTTTTACCTGAAGACACAAATACATCACTACGGGACATATATCCAAAAAATGTTCCTACACATAAAAAGTATATATATTCCACTAAGTTTATAGCACCCTTATTGATAATAGTCAGAAGCTGGGAAGAACTCAGATGTCCTTCTATAGAAGAATGGATACAGAAAATATGGTTACAGAATGGAATACTACTAAGCAATTAAAAACAATCACTTCTTAAAATTTGTAGGCAAATGGATGTAAACAGAAAATATCATCATGAGTGAGGTAACCCAGACAGAAAGAACATACAGGGTATGTGTTTGCTGATAAGGGGATATTTACCCTAACGTTCACAATGCACATGATACAACCTGCAGATGTTATGGAGCTCCTAAGGAAGGGAGACCTGGTTATGGTCAATGCTTCAGTCCTGCATTGAGGGGCAGACAGGATAATCTTGGGAGGTGGAGGTAGAGGAGATCTGGGAGGGAGAGAGGAGAAGAAGGATATAAGCGGCAGTATCAGGTACTGGAGAGGATGGAAGAGAGGTACAGAGGGTCTGGAAAAGGAACAAAATTATGTAGCAGGGAGAAGAGGAACTGGGGATAACCATGTGAGGGAACTTGGCACCAGGGAAATGTAAGGACACAAAGTGTTGTGACTTTAGCCGAACTGTGCAGAGAAGGGGGAAAGAGAAACTGTAGAGACCACCTTCAGTGAATAGGTGCATTTCTATCCACCACCAACATAGCCCTCCTGAAACCCCTCAGTCGAGGGATGGTGCCATCCATCTTTCATAAAGTTTGTAAACCAGAAATTTTCCTAAGCAAAATAAGAACAGAGAAAGCAAATGGAGCAGAGACTGAAGAAAGGGCCATCCAGGGACTGCCCTATGTTGGAATCCATCAAGTCTGCAGACAGGAAACCAGACACTGTTGGTGTAGTCAAGAGTTGCTTCCGCCCAGGAACCACGTGAGAAGGTTCTTAGGGAAATCCTTCCAAAAACTGACCCTTGGAGCCAAACATTAGACTGAGATCAGGGAACCTGGTGGGGGAGCTTGGGAAAAACCTAGAGGAGCAGATGGGGATTCCACTCCATTGGAAGAACAACATATGCTTCCAGGAACACCTAGTGCTCCCAGTTACTAGACCACAAACCCAGGAGTGTTAAGGGAGAGATCTATAGCTCCAGATACATTGTAGTAGACGATAGCCTTGCCTGACAGCAAGGGTAGGAAGGCCATTCATCCTGTGGAGGTTTGATGCCCCAGTGTAGTGGGATGCAGAAACAGTAGGGAAGAAGAAGGTGGGTGGTTGGCGAAGTGGCCTCATACAGGCAAAGGGGAAAGGAAAGGGCAGATGTGAGTTGAGGGGAGGTTGAAATGATATCCAGGAAGCAGAATATCAATTGAGATGTAATTGATGGAATGATTACTGAATAAATTTAAAACAATACACATGTGCCAGGCATTTAATTTTAACAATGAAAACTCAGGAGCCAGATGCTGGTGTGACAACCTGGATGGTCAGAGAGGCAGGGAAAGCCCTCAGCTGACCTTCCTATTTCTCAGATCTCCCAGAAGGAAAGCATTCTTTTCCCTCTCCATACTTTTATCCCTAAGAGCGCCTTGACTCAACCCATCTTAGACATAATAGTACATATTGACCTTGGATTAGATGGATCCTTGGTGAAGCTTATAGATGTGGAATTTCATAAGTTTAAAATCCTGACAACATAAAGAACATAACATGGGACAATGGTCAGCATAACCATGATTTGAATCAAGATTAAGGCTAACAAGATCTGGGCCCAGAGGAAGTATATCAAGACAAATCTGGGATAGTGGTATATGAACTCTACCCTGGATAAAACTCACAAATATGAGGTGGGAGAATGATGTAATGTTAAATAACACACTCTGTTCACATTGTGTCTGCTTGATTTAATCTCGGGACAAGGAAGTGTAGTATCTCTGATGGCTTCTGTCTACACCCTTGAAAGGTTCACTATGCTGTAGCCTCAGCACTTGATACTTCATGATGGGACAACAGCACTCAGTGAAACTAGAGATTGTCATTGGCACAGTATCATGCTAGCAGCAGAGGGTATTACTCAGTTATTCAGAAGGCAATACCCATTCTCATTTGTTCTTAATATGAACCCAGGTAAAGAGAGAACAAGGTCTGTAGAACAGAAAGATCATTTGCACTTCTCTGTCTTCTCAGCAAGAAATACTTGTAGAGAGAGACTGGTAAGTTCTTTATAATAGACAAAAATTGGTAGGTACGGCCTTGGATGTAGGGTGAGTTTCAGTGTTGTTTCCTGAAAAAGGGTCTCAAATATTCCATGTTGTCTTCTACCTGGCTGTCCAGGTAAACATTCACCTCAGATAATCCTGTTTCCACTTTCCTATTCCTAGGCTTACAAATGGGGTTCATAGGAATGTTAGGAAAGCACTAGTCAGTGACAGAGAACTGGGTTTTCTAAAGCTGAGGTGTGGACCCACCAGTGTAGGATCAGCCAGTTTGTTTTATGTCTGCTCCCTAGTTCACCTTGTTGCTGTAATGTGCTTGCCAATCACTGGCACAAAAAAATAATTTGTCTTAGAGAAAGGTCATGTTGATCACATACTCTTATGTTCTTTATGACATTTGTTAATCTAACAATGTTCCACAAAGCATAGGACCCATCAAATTAACGGTAAACGCACACTGTTATATTTAAATGGCCTTATCAGAACTCAGTATTGGACACTTTCTGTAAATTCACATGAGCTACTTGTACTTTATCTTTGTTTGTTTTTAATGTTTTTATTTTTTGCTTTATAAATTGAGAAAGATTTCTGGGGCCATGGCTCACCTCCCAAAATCTTAGCTATGGTTCTATTCAATCAGTATAAGGATCTGCATTCATTAAATCATCCATTTTGCACAGATATATATGCTTATCTGGTTTTGGGGGACAATCATGAAGCCAAAAACAAGATGTTAGGCCCTTGCTCTGTTCACTTACCTATATCTATTGCATCTCCATACACTCTTAACTCTGTTGACTATATTATATTTTCTGACAAAAATCTCATTTTATAGCTTACAGAGGTCTGTAAGCAATCATCCTTTGGTGACTCTGGTCCACAAATGAGAGCCTCATACTCAGTCTGAGGGTCTTTTCATTGGCAGCTCCAATATTTTACTATCCTCTGCCAACCAATCTCAAGACTTTTGCCCCCACAACAAAGATTACAACTCTATCTCTCCTAAGGCATCTTGTGACAAGTTTCAAATGTTAAGCACAATACTTCATGAATATAACCTCTAAAGCACACTCACATAGCAACCTGTTCTGCACCCTCTGCCTGGATGTGATTTCATGCTACTGTACCTAATAAGACAGGAGAAATTTGTGGCTTCATAGTCAAACTGGAATGAAATCTTAGTAGGTTTTAATGTCTCATATTGCTGACTGAGGGAAATCTGAGGTAGTATGAGACATTCCTTCGACGTGTTTGAAGAAGAAACACTCAGATACACAGGGATGATTTATGTGTTGCCAATCAGGCCTAGAGCAAACCCTGTCTTTAGAAAGTGGATGTGCTCAATGGTTATGATCTAGGGGAGTCTCCAAGAAAGAACACCTTAGTTTCCTGTCAGTATAGGGAAAAAATTAGCATGAAGCCAATGCCATAACCCATGACATCAGCATTCCATTCTTGAACATTCTATTGTCTCCTGGAGAGTTCTTGGCATTAGCTGTGATCTCACCAGTGTTGTAGCAACAGGAGAAACCCTGGAATTACTCAGTTTGTAGAGGATACTTCGATGAACATGTTTGCCAAACTCTGCAAACATTTTGGGAGAGCCAATGTGGATGGAAGAGAGACACGAGAGAGGAGGAAGGAAGTTGGCCTTTCATCTGAGAGTAATGAAGGACTAAGAATGTGTTTGGGGAGAATGTGGATTAAGTACTGGGAAAGGAAGTTGAGCTTCCTGGCAGAGTGGCTGACCTGGCCTTTCTAGCAAAGGGGCAAAGGAATTGGAGCTTCTTGGAAACAAAAGAATTTCCATGATTGTCACAACTCTTGAACATCAAGGAGGTCAGAACATTATTTTCTACATCCCTTAAAGCAGGAGAGGCCAGGTCAAAGCTTTAATGCTGAGAACTCCAAGTCTTTACTTTCTCTGGGTATTCTGGTTGTTACATGGGGACAGAATGAGACCATCAGAAGTCACAGAGGGACTTACCTATGCCAATTTAGGGCAGGGAATCACTGCTTCCCCTCCCATGGGTTCTTTTAGCTTCATCTTTTCTCTGACAGTAGTACCAGGGAAAGAGATGTGCTCCTGGGAATAACGTTTTGATCTCAGGACTCCTCTGACCTCCACTCCCTAACAGAGTTTCCACCATAGCTATTTTTATCACTAGTTGTGTGTGGCAGGCATTTCTGTCCTTAACCAAAGACCTGTAAGTGTTGATACACTCAGTCAGAGACTAGATCCTCTGGCCATCTCTGGGTGTTTGTTGTTTCAGTAGAGGAAATTAATCAGTGTGTTGGCCATGTTCTCCCCCTGCATGACTTTGAAGGCCATGTCCTGGGACTAAAGTAATAGGGCAGGAGATCTGAGCATCTCCAAGCACTGAAGTAAATGGGGATAGTGAATTTATCATCTGACATGTGAAACCACAGGACTGAGGGCTCTCAAGCCAATATATACCCCAAGCAGTTGTCAATATGCCAAGAGAAGTCATCTCTCTGGTCATCATAAGCATGTGTAGGGAGACAGAGTACACACCTGTCTGCTTACATCTCCTGGTCTCTGTACAGTGATGGGAGAGCTGAGATCCACTGAGGAGGCATCACAAGCCTGGACCATACTCTGTGTTGTCACTGGGTTCTAGGCATGTTGTCCTTCTTATGGGCCTCAGTGTCATCTGTATATACTTTGTGCATTGCCACCATGTACGTTCACTTGTGTTATTCTCTCTACAGAGGCTGGCATAAACACACCATGCCATGCAACAATCCTAAGCAAGAAGCAGGCCAAGAAGGAAGAGGAGAGGCTGACCAGAGAGCTGCAGCTCGTTACCCAAGAGAGAAATCTTCTAAGAGAACGCCTGATGTATGTCACAGAGGGAGCCATGAATAAGAGGTATGCATTCCTCCAAATTCTGTGTTATTTGTCTGGGATCACCAGTGTCATGACAATCTTTTTAAGGTGATTCATCCTAGAAAGATATATCTTCATAATGTCCCTGTACCCAATCTTATGTGCCTAAATACATCTTCGAAGAGAGAGAGAACCTGAAACTGGGTCAGGACTGAGATGGGAAATAATCCCTCCTGATCTCTCCAATTGAAAAGAGAATTCAGGGATAGAGGCTATAGAAAGTCAGTTTCCAGAGTGTGCTTGGAAAGACCTTGAGAGGAGGTGGCTTTGTGAGGCACTAGGACTTGAGAGTTTGTGGTGAGTTTTTGTACATGCCTGGCAGTTAAGTGAGTGAAGGAAGCTCCTGGATGCACCTGGAAGGCCCTTGTCCCACATTGTTCATCTCAGTGCTTGATTAAACACCTGTGGTTCATGCCTGTTCCTATTTTTCTGCATGCCTTATACTCTGAGAGTTCAAGATGCTATTGTTCTTGATGCTTCTGTCTCTGAATCATGTTCTCTCTCATTCTTTGACTCTGTCTCCTTTTCTAATTCTCAAGTGTATACCTAAGATTGTGTGTGTGTGTCTCTGTGTCCATGTGTGTGTACACTTGTGTGTGTGTGCATATGATTGTGTTTTCTCCTGTTCATGAATTTTTCTTGTTTATATTTCTCTCCAATTTGAAATTCAGGGATCTGTGAAAAACTGTATATTCTGCGACAGTACTGGTTCTACTGGTTCTTAATTTTATATCTCTGTTTCTGTCTCTGTCTCTGTTTCTCATTCTCTGGCTGTGTATCCCTTTACCCTTCTTCTTTCTGTGTGGCATTCTGTGTGTGTGTGCACCTGTACATATATGTGCTTATGCTGGTCCATTATAAAACATTTGAGATGTATAGTTTAATCTCTAGAATTATGTATAATGTCTGCCTCTGAAGAAGTAATTATCTAGGATTTAGAATCCTTTTGTCAAAACAGGGAAAATATAATCACAGGTATGTAGTAGGAAAAGACCTGTGGCCTAGGCTACTGAGAGTACAAGGTACTAGACTGCCCTTCCAGCACTACTGAGTGAACACACGGAGCCCGGGCACCATCCTGCTGGATGCCTAATTTCTGCTGTCCTTAGGACAGAATAAAAGTTTCCAAAGATGAAGAAGATCCCAGCATGTAGAACCCAGGAATTGACCTTCCTGTGCTGGGGTAATACAAGACCCAGTCTGAGTTCATGTGTTCCTAAAAGCAAAAGTTCATGGAGCTCTGTCTTCCTGGAGACAGGCCCTACTATACACCAAATCCATTCTATGAAAACTTGAAGTTAAAAGAGAAGGAGATCATGTCATTTCTACAAAACTTAGAGATGGAGAACATTGAGGCCCGACAAAAATTCGAGGAACACAAGAAGGAGATCAACTTCTATCGGTAAGTATTATTTAGGTATTCCACCGGGTATAGAATGTATGTTTCTGCCTTCCTTGATTCTGGACTGGAGAGTCTGCAGGACTGGTACTATCTGTTCTGCTTTTTAGTAATCAGTGTGCATTGGGACATTTGGAATCAGTTTTGAAAATCTCTAAGAGACTCCTTACTCCATTACTCCTACAGGCATTGTCCAGGCATCCACAGGAGCCTCTCAATAGAAGAGTGATATATATGATGAGAAATTTATTATACATTACTGGGTCTGTGGGGCTCAGGTATGGTTTTACAGAGCCGAATGTGATGCAACCCAAGAATAGAATGTCCTCCTCTTGGTTCTACTGACCTATGTTGAGGGGATTTGCAAACTACAAAGTGATATTGCTGAAATGCATTGCAGTGTCATGAATAGTTGGAGGTCCCTCTTTCTTTTGCTGAGACATGCAACCCTTTGGTGTTGGGTCTGCAGCAATAAATTTTTTCTTTCCTCAATTTGCTATTTTCACTTTGTGCAGCTCTCATGGAAATATTAGGTCTCCATGGGAACCTGTAGCCTAGTGGGGTTAATGGGACCTTGATGTAGGAATGGGAGAAAGAGCCTGCAGGATCGTACCATGCAGATTGTGTTTCCAGGAACCTGGAGAGCTGCCTCCTGATACAGAAAGACATTATGAATAAGAGATTGGACGAACTGAAGCAGGAGAACAAGGAAGTACATGCTGATTGGACCATCATTCAGCAATACCTGATTGACTTGAATCTGAATGATAAATTCGAAAAGGAGAAGGCCAGAATTCTCCAGGACCAACAACATCAGGTAAGTTTAAGCAGCTCAGCTTGGCTATTACTGACTGAGAAAATTTGCCCACTGCATCCATTTTTGCTTTCACGGAGCATTTTCTAATCCACACCCCCAAGTAGCCACCTACCTCATGGAATGTAGTTGTTCATTGCTCACTCTATGCACAAGTATTCTGAGATGTTAGTCCCTTGTGAGAAACTGAAGTATTGGCAAGTATACCTTGCTACTCCTCTTTAATGTGAAGACTAGTAAGGATGAAAGATCAATAACATGCCAGTTTCCTCCATGTGGTAATGATAGGTGGGATGCTTTGCAGAGCTTAGAACAAGTTAGTTCTAGGTCCTGCAACAGAGGTCATGAAAGGATCATGTGACTTCCAAAATGGAAACATCTTACAGGGTTAAAATGCAAATGAAAATACAAACTATTTGCTGCTCATTGTCATTGATCTGGCTGCCCTGTGGCATTTTCCTTACTTCCTGCAACATAATGAGGTGTCTTCCAATTGCCCATTTCATGTTATACACTGATAGAGGTCTGAGTAGCAGCTTGTCAGTCCGTGTATTTGGTAAATGTTACTGTATATTTTGCCCTGCCTCAACTTACAACACCAATGGTGTCAGTTAAATGGTCAATGAAAACATTCCTGTTGAGTTGGTGGGAAGCAGCAGGCTGACAGCTGACATTTAGTTCCTGACCAAGCTTCTGTCTTAATAAGACCCTTCCTCTTCTAGGTCTCCAAAACTGTAGCAAAAGCTGAAATTTCCACAGCCCAGGAAGAGGGCCTACCGCAGAATGAGTTGCCACCTCAGGAGCCCCCTGCTGAGCTCCATTCTCAACAGCCAAAAAACTCCTTGGAGGAATCTTCTTCTACATAATTCAATTCCTCATGATCAATAGACCCTAAATACCTAGCCAGTGAGCCACCCAATTCATAAGTTATTCCCTTTGCTGTTCTGAAAACACCCCTTGAGAGATATCTGAGGTGACTGCCCTGCCACAATATGTACAAGAGGAGAAACAGGCTGCACATCTGTGTTGCTAAAAGCACAGTGAGAGATTTTTGCTTCATATAGAAATTGTCATTTGAAGCCTATTTTCTTTAAATTGTATTTCTGAGGAATAAAAATTCATTTGTGACTCGGGACTCTTAAGACAATGTTTCTTATTCATGTGTTCTGTCTTCTTATGTAGACCTAGATCTCACAGTCAGAGATGGATCTCTGTAAGCTCTAGGAAGCCTGGGAGGCAGAGTGAATTCAACCTCAACTAGGTTATATAAGGCAATGTCTTTCTGTATGAATATTGTGGTTTCCCCCAATGATACATAGTTTATGATTTAATTACTGCCATTATAGATCCATGCTGTCGTGTATTCTCATGTACAGGTGTTATTGTCATTGATCATGCATTTTCTGTTTTTTGTTTTGTTTGGTTTGGTTTGGTTTGGTGGCTGTTTAGATTCATATTTATTATTAATGACAATTGTGTGTTTTCCTACTGTATGTATGTGACTGCCTGTGTGCAGTTGCCTCAGAAGCAGGAAGAAGGAATAATTTCTTCTGTTGTAGATTTTGCCCTACCCCTACCCCCAGCGGCCATTTTAGCAGGAATTCCAGACCTCAGTGCTTGCCACAATCTCCTACACATAGAGTGGAGTGCTCAGACCAAGGTGAAGTCCAGTGTTCTTCCAGATCTACAATTCCCTGATTTAAGCAGGCAGCCCAACTAGCAGTGGAGAGGTGGAGCCAACACAGGCTGAGCAGACTCTCAAACCTTGGGGGAAAGAATCTTGCCCCCAACCTTAAATTCTCACGCACCAATTAAAACTTGGACCTTGATCAGCAATCTGTGGTCATGGTCTCCTTCCTTTCTCATTGCCTTCCCATTCATCCCCAGCTTCCCTTCCAGGTAATGCATTCGATATAACTGCAGGCAGTTGCAGTAGATGATTGTTAGGTACCATGTTGGTCTTCTGTCAGCATTAGATTTTCTAACCTGTTAGTCTTAATCACATCTCCTACACTTGGCCCTTGTTCTTCCAGATCATGTGATATGTTATGTGGACTGTATCACATAAAATTGAGTGCAGACATCTCAGGAGACTTTTAGGTACCACTACTTGAGCTGCACATGCTCACGGTTTTATGCTGCCAGGCATCAGTACAGGTCTCTGATATTACCACTGCTCTGTGGGCATTTAGGTTTTGCCCAAGTAATCTTATTTTCGCTTTTAGTGCAGATTTTCCCCCTCTCATATGGGATGACACTGTAAACTAGGCATATATGTGAAATTCAGAATGGAGACTAGCCTCCTATAGGCTGTGCTGGGATAATGAATCATTCTTGCTAACAAAAAAAATGACTGCTGATCTAAGGAGCTTTGAGAGGAAGCTCAAGAGCAGCCACAGAGAAGGGAGCCTGCAGCTGTGAGCACATGTGTCCACTGGAAAGCATGACTGTGCAAGTGTGGAACCTAGGAGGGACAGGGAGAGCTGCTCTTTTGCCAAAGAAGTTCTGAGAGGATATGGATAGTTCCTTCCTAGTGACTCTTAACTTTTTGAATAGAACTGACTAACTGACATCTTAGGATAGTCAGAGTGTTAAAAATGTCAAGGAAGTAAGCCAGTGGGTCCACAAACAGCTACTGGAAAACCAGGGCATTTAGCTCAGCCTCCAGAGCATCAGGGTAGAGAGGCTTTGGTTACTCTCTACCTTAGGTCCTCTGGCTTTTATGAGCTGATTCTTATGGAGAAAGAGTCATCAGTAGCACAATGGGAACAAGGTGAGACATGATTTAGAACAAACTACCAGGTTACTATTGTATTTGTGGGGTTTCCTTGAGCATCTTAGAACATGTAAGTTGTCTGTGTCTTTATAAGCCTACTCACATATGGGTTATCACAGTTTTTGGTTTGATTGATAGACACTAGCAAATGCATACATTAACATGGATTTTTCAACTGACGCTTGTGACATGAGATGAGATTTCATGTCAGTTCTAACCAGACTAAATTGTCCTCAATGTACAATGTGAAATACCCTGCTGTATTTTCTCTCCCAGCTATCTGAACCGTTCCCAGGCTTAAAAGCATTCTGTCATCCACTCTGACTGATGTCTGACAAACAGAGGTTTGTATAGGGCTCTGTTAATGTCTCATGGCAACTTGCAGATAACACTGACATGATGGAATAGCTAAATACATTCTAAATGCTGGCTGTATAATGTGTTCAGTAAAGGTGTGGTATACATCAACCACACACAAAACAGCAAGAGCTTCATTTATTGCATGATCCAGTTCCCAATGTCAGGCAAAACCTGAAACCACTGAGAGATAGGATTTGATGGCAGGAAATAAAATCTGGGCTGAAAAAAGAGAATAATATAAATAGTCAAGGAAATGAAGAGCTGGTACTTTGATAAAATCAACAAAGTAGACAATACTTTCTCTAAACTAATCAAAAGGCAGAACGAAAACAGCCAAATTATCAAAATCCGTAATGAAAAGGGGGATATAACGATAGACACTGGGGGCATGAAAACAATCAGTAGTTCTAATTTCAGAAGCCTATACTCCAAAAAAATGGATAATCTAAATGACTTTCTAAACAGACATCAATTATCAAACTTCAATCCAGATCTGAAAAGTGATAAAGTAATCTTATAACCCCTAAGGAAATAGAAACAGTCATCAAAATACTCCCCAAAACAAATAGCAAAAGTTCAAATAATTTTAGTGCAGAACTCTTCCAGAGTTTTAAAAAAGTGCTAATACCAACAATCTTCAAAGACTTCCAGTGAATAAAAATAGATGAAGTATTGCCAAACTCAATCTCTGAGGCCACAGTCAAACTGATAAAGCACACAAATATTCATCATGAAAAAGGTATTCAGAACAATGCCCATTATGAACATTGAGGTAAAAATATTCCATAAAATATTTGCAAACTGAATCCAAGGACATAAAAAAGACATTCTCTACCTTGATCAAGTAGGCTTCTTTTCAAGAATGCAAGTATTGTACAATATAGGAGAACACTGCAATGCAATCTACGAATTAACCACAATGAAAGAAATATAACCACATGATCATTAGATGGATAAAATATCATTGACAAGATCAAACTCATCTTCCTGTTAAAAGTCCTGTAGTACAGGGATAAAAGGCAAATAACTAAACATAATAAAATTAATAAACACCAAGTCTATAGAGATCATCAAATTCAATGGAGAGAAACTTAAAGCTCTTTCACTAAAATCAAGGCAAGGAATGGCTACTCACTCTCTCACAATATATTCATTAGAGTCCTTTAATTTCTAGTGAGAGCAATCATAAACCAAAACAACATCAAGAGGATAGAAAAGGTAAAGGAAAACGTTAAAGTACTGAATTCGAAAATGATGTGATTCCAAAGCTGTACCAGAGAACTACAGTTGATAAACAACTACAGCAAAGTATCTAGATACAAAATGAATTATAAAAGTCAGTAGACATCTTTATTGAAATGGTATAGGCTGAAAAATAAATTGGGATTGCAACATCTTAAGATACACAGAAATATAATTTTTTGAATTTCTTCAGTTTCTGTTCTTATTTTTCCCCTTTCATTTCTGATTTTGTTAATTTGGATACTGTCTCTGTACCCTCTGATTAGTCTGGCTAAAGTTAATCTATCATGTTGATTTTCTCAAAGAACCAGCTCCTAGATTTTTTTTTATTTTTTGTATAGGTCTTTATGTTTCAACTTGGTTGATTTCAGCCCTGATTTTGATGATTTCCTGCATTCTACTCCTCATGCAATCCACAGGGTGTATTAGCTTCTTACTGTTCTAAAGCTCTCAGGTGTGCTATTAAGCTGCAAGTGTATGCTGTCTCAAGTTTCTTTTTGGAGGCTCTCAGAACTATGAATTTTATACTTAGCACTGCTTTCATTGTGTACCATAAATTTGAATATGTTGTACCTTCATCTTCATTAAATTCTAAAATGTCGTCTTATTTCTTCCTTGACCACCTTGCATTGAATAGGGTATTGTTCTGCTTCCATGTGTATGTGGGTTTTCTGTTGTTTTTGTTGCTATTGAAGACCAGCCTTAGTCCATGGAGATCTAATAGGATGCATCAGATTATTTCAATTTTCTTGTATCAGTTCAAGCTTTTTTTTTTTTTTTGTGATCAAGAGGATGGTAAACTTTGTAGCAGGTACCATGAGGTACAGAGAAAAAGGTATATTCTTCTGTTTTAGGATAAAATATTCTTTCGATATCTGTTATTCCATTGTCAGTAACAACTGTTAGTTTCATTCTGTCTCTGTTAACTTTGGGTTTCCATGGACTGTCCAATGATTAGAATGTGGTGTTGAAGTCTCCCACTATTATGCATGCTTTTAGCTTTAGTAAAGTTTATTTTATGAATGTGGGTGCCCTTGCCTTTGGAACATAGATGTTCAGACATGGAAACTTAAGAGTTGCAATTTGAGAAGCTGTGTTTTTTCCTTCCTTTAGTCTGGAACTTTCTCAGTATGACATTTTTAAATGGCAGTATATATCCTGTCATTTTAGACATATGTGATCTACATCTTCTTTTTTTTTCTTTTTATCTCATTTTACTTTTTATTCAATAGGTGCCAAGAATATGTGAGGCACTAGGGTCACACAGAAAGGATATACACATTCTAGTGCAGGGAGTGTCTATCAGGGGAATACAGCTGATAAACAACCTCTATGCAATGTGAGATTGACAGCCTATTTGAATTCTTTTTTTTATTCGATATATTTATATATCGAATGGAGTGGGAGGGGGTTGTTTAGGGAATGGGTGGAGGGAAGAGTGCTTATGGAATTTATGGGGAGGGAGGAACCAGGAAAGTTTTTTTTTTTTTAATTTCCTCTGCCAACTGATTTCCAGACTCTTGCCAACACTATGATGTGTGCAACTCTTTCTCTGCTAAGACATCTTGAGGCAACTTCAAATGCTAAGAAGAAGACTTCATGAGTGTAGCCGCTAACATACATCCACATACTAATTTCCCCTGCAGGCTCTGGATGTGATTTCATGCACCTGTACATAAGACAGGAAACGTTTTGACTGCATATTAAAACTTGAGTGATATCTCAGTAGATAATCTGAGATGTTAATGTCTCATATTGCTGATTGAGGGAAATGTGAGGTAGGATGATACATTTCTGAGAAGGGTTTGAAAAGAAAACCCTCAGTTAAATGCACAGGGATTCCTGAGGTTATGTCAATCAAGCCTAGAGCAAACCCTGGCTTTGTAAGGATGATGGGCTCAAGGGATATGTCCCAGGAGAGTCTCCAGGAAAGGGCACCTCAGCTTCTTGTTAAGGAAGAAAATTAGCAGGGAGCAGAAGGCTGTAACCCATGACATCAGCAGCCCCTTCTTGAGCATTCCATTGTCTCCTGGAGAGATCTTGGCATGAGCTATGATGTCACCAGTGTTGCAGCAACAGCACAAGCCCTGAGGTTTCTCAGTCAGTGTCTAGAGCATACATTGATAGATATGTTTGCCCGAATTAGACAACTTTTTCGGAGAACCAATGTGGATGCAGAGAGATAAGAAAGAGGAGGAAGGAAGCTGGCCTTTCATCTGAGAGTAATAAAGGACAAAGGAGGTCATGGAAGATGTGGAGTAAGTACTGGGAAGTGGATATTGAGCTTCCTACCAGGGTGGCATGAGCTGGCCTTTCTAGCAAAGTGACAAAGGAATTGAAGCTTCTTGGAAGCAAAAGAGATTCCAGGATTTTCACAACTCTTGAACATTAAGTATATCAGAACATTATTTTTTCATCTCTTAAAGCAGGAGATGGCAAGATCAAAGCTGTAATGATGTGAACTCCAATTTTTCTCTTTCACTGGGTATTATGGTTGTTCCTTGGGGACGGAATGAGACCATCAGGAGTCACAGAGGATCTAACCTACACCAATTTAGGGCAGGGCATCAATGCCTTCACTACCATGCTTCTTTTAGCTTCAGTTTCTCTGACAGTAGTACAAGGAAGAGAGTTGTGACCCCTGGCGATCACCTCTTGTTCTCAGAACTACTCTGACCTCCTCTCCCTCAAAGTTCCCCTTAGCTTATCATTGGTTGTGAGTGGCAGGTATTATTGTACTGTAACTACACCCAGACAGAGACTCCACCCTCTGGCCACTGCTGGAGTGTTTGGTGTTTCAGTAGAGGAAATAATTGGTCAATGTCTTAGCCATGTTCTCCCCATGCAGCACATTTTAAGTCCATGTCCTGGGCCAAGAGTAACAGGGTAGGAGATCTGAACATCATGAATTCATCATGTGACTTGAGAAACCACAGAACTGAGGACTCTGAGGACAAGTTTCACTCTGTGCATTTGTTAATAAGCCAGGAGAAGCCATCTCTGTGGTCATCATAAGAATACATAGGGAGACAGAGGACACACATGGCTGCTTACGTCTCCTAGTCTTTATAGAGTGATGGGAGAACTGATGTCCACTGAGGATGCATCTAAAGCCTGGACGAAACTCTGTGTGGTGTAACTGGGTTCTAAGTTCTGTTGTCCTACTTTATAGGCCTCAGAGTAGACTGTCTACACTTTATGCATTCCCAACATTTAAGTTCACTTGTGTTCTTTTACCTATAGGGTATGGCAGGCAGACATCATCACCTATAACTGTCCTGAGCAAGAAGCAGGCCAAGGAGGAAGAGGAGAAGCTGACCAGAGAGCTGCAACTCATTACCCAGGAGAGAAATGAGCTGAGAGATCCCTTGATCTATGTCACAGAGGGAGCCATGAACAAGAGGTATGCATTGCTCCAAATGCTGTGGTGTTTGTATGGAGTCCAAAATGCCACACTTGTCTTTTTAAGATGGTGAATCATAGGAAGATGTATTTTCATGATATCCCTGGGCAAAACCTCATGTCCCTAAACCCTTATTAGAGGAGAGGCAGAACCTGCAGTTTTCACAGGAGTAAGATGGGAAATGGAGTCCTCTGCATCCTCCAGGTCAAAAGTGGGACTTGTGGTCTGAGTGAAGATTCAGGGATACAGGAAATGGAGAGTGAGTCCCCAGAAAGCATTTTGAAAGCCCTTGAAAGGAGGTGCTTTGTGAGGTTTTAGGAGCTGAGGGTTTGCTGTGATTGTTTGTACTGGACTGGTAGGTGACTGAATGCTGGAAGCTGCTAGATGCAAAAGGCAGTGCCTAGTCCCACATTGTTCACCTCAGTTCTTGACTAGACGCCTGAGGATCTGCCTGTTCCTCTTTTCTGTGTGTCTTATACTCAGACAGTAATGTTGTATTTCTTCTGCATATCATTGTGTTCTCTCTGCTTCTGTCTCAGATTCACTCTCTCTCATTCTGTGACTGTGTCTAATTTTCTCCCTCTCATGTGTGTATACATGACTGTATGTCTGTTTTTTGTGTGTACATGTGTGGGGGTGCACAAGATTGTGTTATCTCCTGGGAATGAATTTTTGAATGTTTATATTCCTCTCTACTCTTTTAAATTCAGGGATCTGTGAAATCCAGGATACTCTGAGACAGTAATGTTGCATACACTTTTTCTGAATCTCATCCTATTCTCTCTGGTTCTGTTTCTGTCTTTATTTCTCATTCTGTGGCTCTCTGTCCTTTTCGCCTAATTTGTGTGTGCCAGTCTATGAGTCTGTTTGCTTCCACATGTACATACATGTGCTTCTGTTTTGTGTGTTTATACTTACCTCCACACTTAGGTATCTTGGGCTCTGTGTTTTGGACTGAGGATTTAAATGCTATTTCAAGGTGATCTGAGTCCTGATATCTGGGAGCCCCTACTTTAAATAGTTCTGTTCAGTCCAGGCAGAGGTAGCATATGCCTTTAATCCCATCACTTGGGAGGGAGAGGCAGGCAGATTTCTGAATTCGAGGCCAGCCTGGTCTAGAGGGTGATATCCAGGACAGCGAGGGCTACACAAAAAACCCTGCCTCAGAAAAAAAAAAAAACGAGAGAGAGAGAGAGAGAGAGAGAGAGAGAGAGAAAGAGAGAGAGAGAGAGAGGGGAGGGGAGGGGAGGGGAGGGGAGGGGAGGGGAGGGGAGGGAAGAAGAGGGGAGGGGAAGGGACAGGAGGAGAGGAGAGGAGAGCAGAGGAGAGGAGAGGAGAGGAGAGGAGAGGAGAGGAGAGGAGAGGAGAGGAGAGGAGAGGAGACAGAGATTCTTGTGGTTAAAGTAGGAATCCAATTAAATAGCATTGATCATTCCCTTCATGGGCACACTTATGCATACAGTTGCATCTCTTGGGCAGATTATAAAGAGGTCATTATATATGGTATCACCTCAAGAATTATGTGTAATGTCTGCCTCTGAAGTATTAGTTATCCAGGAATTACAATCCCTGTTGTCAAAACAGGGAAAATATAATCACAGGTGTCTAGTTGGCAACGACCTGTGTGGCCTAGGCTCTTGAGAGCACAAGTGGCTAGACTGCCCCTCCAGAGCTAATGAGTAAACACAGGGAGCTAGGGCACCCTCCATTAGGATACATAGCTTATGCTGTCCTTGGGAAAGGATAAGAAGTTTCCAAAGATGAAAAAGATCCCAGCCTGCAGAATCCAGGAATTGATCTTCCTGTGCTGGAAGTACAAGACCCAGTCTGTGTTCATGTGTTCTTAGAACGGAGGAGTGGCCCCTGGTTATGGAAAGCAGAAGTGGAATGTGGCAATACCAGAACAGGGAAGTGGGGAGGGGTGGATTGGGGAATAGGGGGAGGGAAGATGGCTTATGGAAATTTTGTAGAGTGGAAGTCAGAAAAGGAGAAATCATTTGAAATGCAAATAAAAAATATATCGAAGAAAAAATAGGAAAAAAAAAAAGAAACACATTTTCAGCTGGGCCATGGTAGTACATGCCTGTAATCCTAGCACTTGGGAGGCAGTGGCAGACAGATTTCTGAGTTCGAGGCCAGCCTGGTCTACAGAGTGAGTTCCAGGATAGCCATGGGTACACAGAGAAACCCTGTCTCAAAAAACCAAACTAAATAAATAAATAAAAATAAATTAAAATACTTAGATGTGTATGTGTCTTGGTTTCTGAAAAGGTGTTTTTAAAATAAAGCACATGTTCATGGAGTTCTATCTTCCTGGGGACAGGCCATACTACACACCAAATCCGTTATATGAAAAATTGAAGTTAAAGGAGAAGGAGATTATGACATTTCTACACACCTTAGAGAAGGAGAATATTGAAGCCAAACAGAACTTCCAGGATCTCAAGAAAGAGATTAACTTCTATCGGTAAGTACTGTTTATGGAGGTCACCAGGTGTGGAATGGCCATTTCTGATTTCCTTTGTTCCTGGACTAGAGAGTCTGCAGGTCTGATTCTATCCCTTCTGCCTTTTAAGCCATCAGTGTGCCTTGGGACTTCTGTCAGTTTCAAAGTCTGTAAGAGACTGTTACTCATCCTAACATTGTACAGGCATCATCAGGAGCCTCTCATTAGAAGAGTGATTCAGATCATGAGAGGGTTATTGTACAGTACTAGATCTGTGTGGCTCAGGGATGGTTTTACAGAGCTAAATGTGATCTAACAAAAGGATGCAATGCCTTCCTCTTGATTCTACTGACTGCATTGTGGGTATCTGCAACCTACTAATTGATGTTGCTGAAATGCATTGGGCTGTCATGGATAGTTTCAGATACTGCGTTCTTTTGGAGAGACATGCAACCTTATTGGTGTTTGGACTGCAGCAATCACTTTTCTTCCCTCGAGTTGCTATTTTCTGTTTGTGTTCCTCTTAAGAATGTATTGAAATGTACTGCATTAGGTATTCATGGGAACCTAGGTCCTGGTGGGGTTAATGGAACCTTGAGGTAGAAATGGGAGGAGGAGCCTGCAGGATCTTACCATGAAGATTGTGTTTCTAGCAACCTGCATAGCCGGCTCCTGATGCAGAAGAACCTTATGAATAAGAGGTTGGTCATACTGAAGCAGGAGAACAAGGAAGTATACGCTGATTGGACCATCATTCAGCAATACCTGATTGACATGAACCTGATTGATAAAGATGAAGAGGAGAAGCCCAGCATCCTCCAGGACCAACAACATCAGGTACTGACTGATAACATTTTCCCATTGCATCCATCTTTGCTTTCACCTAGCACCTTTCTAATCCACACTCGCACCCACCTCAGAGAATGCAGTTGTTCATTGCGTGGTCTCTGCACAAGGATTCGGGGTTGTTAGCCTTGTGATAAACTGATGTATTGGCAAGTATACCTTACTACTCCTCTTTAATCTGAAGACTAGTAAGGGTGATAGATCAATAACACACCACATTCCCACACATGCTCATGTTAGCTGGGCTGCTTTGCAGAGCTTTGAGCAAGTTCTATGTCCTGTGACAGAGGTCATGCATGGGTCATGTGACTTCCCCAGTGGGAAGCATCTTGCAGGGTTAAAATCCAAATGCTAATAGGAAACATGTTCTTCTCCTTGTGTTTGATCTGTGCATTTTCCCTTCTTCCTGTAACCCAGTGAGGTCTCTTCTCATTGCCCATTTCTTGTTATGCACTGATAGAAGTCTGAGTAACAGCTCTCAGGCCCATGTATTGGGTGAATGGTGCTGGATGTTCTGCTGTGCCTGCACTTAGAACAGCAATGGTGTCAGTTAAAAGATCAACGATAACATTCCTGTTGAGATGTTGAGAGGCAGCAGCCTGACAGCTGACATTTAGGTTCCCAACAAGCCTCTGTCTTAATAACTGCCTTCCTCTTCTAGGATACAGAGAGTGTAGCAAGAGCTGAAATTTCCACAGCCCAGGAAGAGGGCCTCCTGCAGAATGAGTTGCCACTTCAGGAAGACACTGCTGATCTCCAACTCCAACAGCCACAAAATAACTTGGAGGAATCTTCTTACACATAATTCAGTTCCTCAGGGCGAATAGGCCCTAACTCCCTAGCCAGTGAGCCAGGCAATTCAGTGTGTTATTCACTTTCCTGTGCTGACACAAGCCCTTGAGAAAACTGAGGTGACTGACCTGCTACCCTATGTCCAAGAGAAGAAACAGTCTGTTAGAGTTATGGTTGATGTTTTGCTTTTTGTTGCTTTGATATTTGTTATGTTATAAATTAATGTTATTATATGAATATTATGAATATTATAAATTATTTTTATTGTTTTTAATTGTTGTTATGCTTTTCACTGTTTACAGTAATTTTCATTTCAAACCCGTTTTCTAATGTATTTCTGATGAATAAAAAATTATTAGATGCTTCTCCGCCATCCGAAGTTCTTCAGGTGAGATTTCTTTGTTTTTTTTAATTTTATTCGATATATTTTGATTTACATTTCAAATGATTTCCTCTCTTCTGTTTCCCCACTCCCCGAAAGTCACATAAGCCCCCTTCTGGCTATTATAAATAGGACTGCTATGAACATAGTGGAACATATATCCTTATTACATGCTGGGGAATCCTCTGGGTATATGCCCAGGAGTGGTATAGCAGGATCTTTCAGAAGTGACATGCCCAGTTTTCTGAGGGACTGCCAGATTGATTTCCAGAGTGGTTGTACTAATTTGCAACCCCACCAGCAGTGGAGGACTGTTCCTCTTTCTCCACATCCTCACCAACATCTGCTCTCTCCTGAGTTTTTAATCATAGCTATTCTGACTGGTGTAAGGTGAAATCTCAGGGTTGCTTTGATTTGCATTTCCCTGATGACTAGTGAAGTTGAGTTTCTCTGCCATCCGAAGTTCTTCAGGTGAGAATTTTTTGTTTAACTCTGTACCCCATTTTTAATAGGGTTATTTGGTTTTCTGGGGTCTAACTTCTTGAGTTCTTTGTATATATTGGATATTAGCCCTCTATCTGATGTAGAGTTGGTGAAGATCTTTTCCCAATTTGTTGGTTGCCAATTTGTCCTTTTGATGGTGTCCTTTGCATTACAGAAACTTTGTAATTTTATGAGGTAAATTTGTAATCTAAGATGAAGACATTTGTAAATTCTTGATCTTAGAGCATAAGCTATTGGTGTTCTGTTCAGGAACTTTCCTCCTGTACCGATGTCCTCAAGGGTCTTCCCGAGTTTCTTTTCTATTAGCTTCAGAGTGTCTGGCTTTATATGGAGGATTGATGCCCCAGGATAGTAGAATGCTCAATCTGTAAGGCAGGAAAGGGGGAGTGGTGGAGGCCCTCATACAGGCAAAGGGGAGGGGGAAAGGGAAGATGTGGTTTGAGGGGTTGTTGGAGGCATAACCAGGAAGTGGTATATCATTTGAGATTTATTCAATGGAATGATTAATAAATACATTTAAAACAACACACATATGCTAGCCATTTAAATTTAACAATGAAGATTCAGGAGCCAGATGCTGGAGTGAAAACCTGCCAGGTCAGAGAGCCAGGGAAAGCCCTCAGCTGACTTTTCTACTGACCTCCCAGAAGGAAAGCATTCTTCATCCCTCTCCACACTGTTTTAAATATCTTTCAACCTAAATACCTTCCTTTTGTTTAGTTATATTGATTCCATTTCAACTGGTTCCTTGATCTGCCTCTTGCCCTGGAGTTGACATTCTTTTGCCTTGCAATAAAGGTGTGTACTTGGGCTAAGCCAAAGGACAATAAAGTACTTGTTTACAGTAAACATAAAGCTCTTAGATTAAAAATCTATGCTAGGTCTGAGCTACACGATACAAAATGTATTCTGTAAATAACACAATCTTGGGGTTTACAACGATAATGAATACACTGCAACATAAGTAAACAATGTTCTATCTGCTATAGAAATCATGATGGGAACACCATGATCCTAAAGAAAACCAAAACTGGACTCTTGAAGCTGTTGCACATGACCAACAAGGACATAAAGAGCACCAAAGAGACTCCTAATCCTTATCAGAAGGGATAAATTATCAATTCCTTTTGTCACATATTTTAGGCCAAGATATCACCATTCCTGATCTTGGCTCATTGTCCCAGGGGCTGCTGAAGGGAAGCGTTCGTGTCCAGGGGTCACCCAACAAACCACAGGAACACTGAATTAAGTTAAACACGGATGGTTTGATGAATACACACCCTACGATGGACCAATGAGGGCAACAGCTCAAATCTGAGCAGGAGACATTGCAGCATGGAATGGCCTTGCCTCAACATGTAGGAGGCCCTTAGTCCCATGGAAGATTGATGCCCCAGTGGAGTGGAGTGCTGAAGCAGTAGGGGAGGAGAAGGTGCATGGGTGGGGGAGCACCATCATACAAGCTAAGGGCCCTGACTCAAGCCATTTTAGACATAATAATGCATATTGACCTTGAATTTGATGGGTACTAGGTGAAGGATATAGATGTGAAATTTCCTGATTAAAATCCTCACAACATGCAGTTCATAACACAGAACATGGACAGAATGACCCTGGTCTGAATCAAGATTTTTTTCTTTTGTTTTACATGGTCATGTAGGCATGTTACAACAACAGTATGAAATAGATGGCTAGCAAGTGACAAATTTGCTACAGTTATGCTATGGCACAAAAAATTATCAGAAAAAAAATGTATCCTTATGAAAAATTTCTGCATGACCTTACCATGTTTAGACAAGTTCTGTGGCCTCAAAAGGAGCTCCTTAGAAGTAGAACAGAAAAGGTGTTTGTTACCTGAAAGGAGGGGCCTGAGCAGTGTTGCTCAGCCTTCTCAGTGACAATTGCACCTCACTCTGTCCCTGCAGGGGATCCCAAACTGTCCTTCCAACTTCCCTGTAAACCAGTGTAGGCACAGAAAGGCCAGGAACCAGTGCTGGTGTCCCACTCCTCACTTATGCTCCATTTTCAACAATGTACATGTAGAAGCAAATACAGCGTGACCACTTGACATTCATACTCTTCACATCTTACTGAGGGCAGCAATTGCTTGACTACACCCAAATCTATAAAATATGTGGGCACTAGGGAAGTATATCAAGATAAAGTTAGGAGAGAGGTGCATGAACTCTGCCCTGGATTGAATGCAGAAATGTGGGAGTGGGGCAAACATGTATGGTTAAATATCCCACTAAGTTCACATTGTGTCTGCTTGATTTACTCTCAGGGCCAGGAAGTGTAGTATCTCTGATGGTGTCTGTCAAGTCCCTCGAAAAGTTCACTGGGTTTTGGCCTCAGCACTTGATATGTGGTGATGTGGCAGTGGCACTCAGGAAAGCTAGAGATTGTAACTGGCACTGTATCATGCTAGCAGCAGTGGATAATACTCAGTTGTCCAGATGGTGATACCCACTCTCATTATTTCTTTTTTTAAAATATTTTTTATTTTCTATATTCTTTGTTTACATTCCAAATGATTTCCCCTCTCCCAGATCTCCCCTCCCCATATTTCCCATAAACCTTCTTCATTTCTTAATGTGAACCCAGGGAAAGAGAGAAAAAATTCCTTAGGAAAGAAAGAACATTTCCCCTTCTCCATCTTCCCAGCTAGAAACACTTGCAGAGAGAAAATGGTAAATTCATTAAAATAGACAAAGATTGGTAGGTGAGACCTTGAATGGAGGGTGTGTTTCAGTGTTTTCTCTGAAACTGAGTCTTAAAAATTCCATTTCACCTGAAGAACTTTGGATGGCGGAGAAGCATCTTAAAAAATGCTCAACTTCATTAGTCATTAGGGAAATGCAAATCAAAACTACCCTAAGATTTCATCTTACACCAGTCAGAATGGCTAAGATTAAAAATTCAGGAGACAGCAGGTGTTGGAGAGGGTGTGGAGAAAGAGGAACACTCCTCCACTGCTGGTGGGGTTGCAAATTGGTACAACCACTCTGGAAATCAGTCTGGCGGTTCCTCCGAAAACTGGGCACCTCACTTCCAGAAGATCCTGCTATACCACTCCTGGGCATATACCCAATGGATTCCCCACCATGCAATAAGGATACATGCTCTACTATGTTCATAGCAGCCCTATTTATAATTGCCAGATACTGGAAAGAACCCAAGTATCCCTCAACAGAAGAGTGGATGCAAAAAATGTGGTATATCTACACAATGGAGTACTATTCAGTCATTAGAAACAATAAATTCATGAAATTCTTAGGCAAATGGATGGAGCTAGAGAACATCATACTAAGTGAGGTAACCCAGACTCAAAAGGTGAATCATGGTATGCACTCACTAATAAGTGGTTATTAACCGAGAAAACTGGAATACCCAAAACATAATCCACACATCAAATGAGGTACAAGAAGAAAGGAGGAGTGGCCCCTGGTTCTGGAAAGACTCAGTGAAACAGTATTCGGCAAAACCAGAATGGGGAAGTGGGAAGGGGTGGGTGGGAGGACAGGGGAAGAGAAGGGGGCTTAGGGGACTTTCGGGGAGTGGGGGGCTAGAAAAGGGGAAATCATTTGAAATGTAAATAAATTATATCGAATAAAAAAATTAAAGAAAAAATTCCATTTCATCCTCTACCTGGCGTCCCAGGCTAACCTTCACCTCAGATAATCCTGCTTCCACTTTACTGTTGTTAGGCTTACAAGTGGGGCTCCTAGGAATGGTAGGACACGACTAGTCACTGACAGAGACCTGGGTTTTCTAATGTTGACGTGTGTACCCAACAGTGCAGCTACAGACATTTTGTTCTATGTCAGCTCCCTAGTTCGATTACTGCTATAATGTGCCTGCCAAATCACTGACACAGAAAAGTAACTTGTCCCAGAGGAAGGTCGTGTTGACACATACTCTTATGTTCTTTATGATATTTGTTAAACTTATCATGTTCAACAAAATTTACATAGGACCCATCAAATTAATGGTCAATATACATTCTTATATCTAAAATGACCTAATCAGAAATGAGCACTGGACACTTCCTACAACTTCATAGAAGCTACATGTAATTTGGGTTTTCTATTTGTTTGTTTGTTTGTTTTTGTTTTTTGCTTTAGAAGTTGATGAATATAGATGTTTGTAGCCATGGCTCAGCTCCGAAAATCTGATATGTGGTCCTGTTCAATCAGTATTATGGTCTACATTCATTAATCCATCCTTATTTATTTGAAAAAGGTGTTTTTCTGGCTTGTGGGGCCAATCATGAACCCAAGCACAAGATGTTAGGCCCTTGCTCTGTGCACTAACCTACATCTATTTTATTTTCATACACCCTTACCAATTTTGACTATTTTATTTTGTTCTGACATAATCTCATTTTATAGATTATAGAGGGCTATAAGCAATCCTCCTTTGGTGACACTGGTGCAGAAATGAGACTCTCATACTCTGCCTGAGGGCCTTTCCATTGGTGGCTCCAATATTTTACTTTCCTCTGTCAACTGATCTCCAGACTCTTGCCAGAACCATGAGGACTGCAACACTCTATCTTTCTCTGTCTCTGTCTCTCTCTCTGTCTCTGTCTCTCTGTCTCTCTGTCTCTGTCTCTCTGTTTCTCTCTGTCTCTCTGTCTCTCTCTCTTTCTCTCTCTCTCTCTCTCTCTCTCTCTCTCTCTCTCTCTCTGTTTCTCTCTCTCTCACTCACTGACTCTATCCTGTCTCTCTCTCTGTGAAGTCATCTTGGGGCAGCTTTAAAAAAGCTAAGCACAAGATATCATGAGTGTAGCCCCTAACACACATCCACATATTAACCTGCCCTGCAGGCTCTGCCTGGATGTACTTTCATGCACCTGTACCAAAGACAGGAGAACTTTTGATTGCACTTAAGAACTGGAGTTATTTCTCAGTACATTTTAAAGGTTCATATTGCTGACTGAGGAAAATTTGAGATAGGATGAGATATTTCTGAGAAGGGTTTGAAAAGGAAACCCTCAGTTAGAAACACAGGGATTACTGAGGTGATGGCAATTAAGCCCAGAGTAAACCATGGCCTTGGAAGGAAGATGAGCTCAGTGGCTATGCCCCAGGAGAGTCTTCAGGAAAGAGCACCTCAGCTTTCTGTTCAGTACAAGGAGAATATTAGCAGGGAGCTAAGGCTGTATATAACCCATGACATCAGCAGTCCCTTCTTGAACATTCTATAATCTTCCGGAGAGTTCTTGGCATGAGCTGTGATGTCACCAGTGTTGTAGCAACAGCAGAGCATTGAGGTTTCTCAGTCAATGTCTAGAGGATACACTGATAGACATGTTTGCCCGACTCAGAAAACTTTTTTGGAGAACAAATGTGGATAGGAGAGAGACAAGAGAGAGGAGGAAGGAAGCTGGCCTTTCATCTGAGAGTAATGAAGGACAAAGGAGGTGGTCATGGAGAATGTGGAGTAAGTACTGGGAAGTGGATATTCAGCTTCCTGGCAGGGTGGCCCGAGCTGGCCTTTCTAGCAAATTCCAATTCTTCACTTTCACTGAGTATTGTGGTTGTTACTTGGGGACAGAATGAGAGCATCAGGAGTCACAGAGGATCTAACCTACACCAATTTAGGGAAGGGCATCACTTCCTTCGCTACCATGCTTCTAGCTTCAGCTTCTCTGACAATAGTACCAGGGAGAGATTTGGGCCCCTGCTGATAACCTCTTGTTCTCAGAACTACTCTGACTTCCTCTCCCTCAAAGTTCCCACCTTAGCTTTCCCACTGGTTGTGGATGGCAGGAATAATTGTACTGTAACCAAAGACCTATCAGAGTTGATAAATCCAGCAGAGATTCCATCCTCTGGCCACTTCTGGAGTGCTTGTTGTTTCAATAGAGGAAATAAATCAGTGTGTTCTTCCCCTGCAGGATATTTTAAGGCCGTGTCCTGGGCCTAGAGTAACAGGGTAGGAGATCTGAACATCATACAGCACTCAAGCATTTGTGAATAGTGAATTCATCATGTGACTTGTGAAGCCACAGAACTGAGGATTCTGAGGACAAGTTGCACTCTGTGCATTTGTTAATAAGCCAGGAGAAGCCATCTCTATGGTCATCATAAGAATACATAGGGAGGCAGAGGACACACATGGCTGCTTACATCTCCTAGACTCTATAGAGTGATGGGAGAACTGAGATACACTGAGGATGCATCTAAAGCCTGGATGAAACTCTGTGTGGTGTCACTGGGTTCTAGGCCTGTGGTCTACTTTATAGGCCTCAGAGTAGACTGTCTACACTCTATGCATTCCACAAATGCAAGTTCACTTGTGTTCTTTTACCTACAGGGGCAGGCAGGCAGACATCATCCCCTGTAACTGTCCTAAGCAAGAAGCAGGCCAAGGAGGAAGAGGAGAGGCTGACCAGAGAGCTGCATCTCGTTACCCAAGAGAGAAAGGAGCTGAGAGATCGCTTGATCTATGTCACAGAGGGAGCCATGAACAAGAGGTATGCATTGCTCCAAATGCTGTGGTGTTCATCTGGAGTCAATGCCACACTTGTCTTTTTAAGGCGGTTGATCATAGCAAGGTGTATCTTCATAATATCCCTGGGTCAAACTTCATGTCCCTAAATACTTCTTAGAGGAGAGGCAGAACCTGAAGCTTGGTCAGGAGTAAGATGGGAAATGGACTCTTCTGCTTCCTCCAGATCAAAAGTGGGACTTGTGGTCTGAGTGAAGAATTCAGGGATAGAGGCAATGGTCAGTGAGTTCCCAGAGTGCTTTTGGAACGCCCTTGAAAGGAGGTGCTTTTCTGAGGTTATAGGAGCTAAGAGTTTGTGGTGAGTGTTTGTACTGGACTGGCAGGTGACTGAGTGCTGTAAATTGCTAGATGCAGATGGAAGGGCCTGGTCCCACATTGTTCATCTCAGTGCTTGACTAGACGCCTGAGGCTCTGCCTGTTCCGCTTTCTCTGAGTGACTTATACTCTGAGACTGTAATGTTGCATGCATTTCTTCTGCATCTCGTGTTCTCTCTGCTTCTGTCTCTGATTCACTCTCTCTCTCTTTCTGTTACTCTGTCTCTTTTTTCCCTTACATTTGTGTACACACATTGTATACATGTGTGTATATCTGTTTCTGTGTGTATGCATGTGTGTATGCACATGATTGTGGTGTCTCTTGTGAATTAATTTTTTGCATGCTTATATTTATCTCTACTCTTTTAAATTCAGGGATCTGTGACATCCAGGGTACTCTGAGACAGTAATGTTGCATACATTTCTGCTGATTCTCATTCTGTTCTCTCTAGTTCTGTCTCTGTCTTTATTTCTCATTCTCTTGCTCTGTGTCCTTTTCTCCTAATGTGTGTGTGCCAGTCTATGAGTCTGTTTGCTTCCAGGTGTGCATACAAGTGCTTTTGTATCTTTATATTTACTCCACACTTTGGAATCTTGTGGTTTGTGTATTGGACTGAGGATTTACATGCAGTTTCAAGGTGATGTGAGTCCTGATGTCTGGGAGCCCCCACTTTAAATAGCACTGTTCCTTCTCTTTATGGGGACATTTATGTAAACAGTTGCACCTCTTGGGCAGATTATAAAGCATTGGTTATGTCTGGTCTCATCTCAAGAATTATATTTAATGTCTGCCTCTGAAGTGTTAGTTATCGTGGAATTATAGTCACTGATGTCAAAACAGGGAAAATATAATCACAGGTGTCTAGTTGGCAACGACCTGTGGCCTAGGCTATTGAGGGCACAAGGGGCTAGACTGCCCCTCCAGAGCTAATGAGTAAACACAGGGAGCCAGGGCACCCTCCATCTGGATACATAGCTTATGCTGTCCTTGGGAAAGGATAAAACGTTTCCAAAGATGAAAAAGATCCCAGCATGTAGAATCCAGGAATTGACCTTCCTGTGCTGGGAGTACAAGACCCAGTCTGTGTTCATGTGTTCTTAGAACAGAGGAGTGGCCCCTGGTTATGGAAAGCAGTAGCAGTATGGGGCAATACCAGAACAGTAAAGTGGGAAGGGGTGGATGAGGGAGTAGGGGGAGGGAAGAGGGCTTGTGGGAGTTTTGAGGAGTGGTAAGCCAGAAAAGGGGAAATCATTTGAAATGTAAATAAAAAAAATATATCGAATAAAAAGAAAAAGAAACACATTTTCAGCCAGGCCATGGTAGCACACACCTGTATTCCCAGCATTTGGAAAGCAGTGGCAGATGGATTTCTGAGTTTGAGGCCAGCCTTGTCTACACAGTGAGTTTCAGGACAGCCAGGGCTACACAGAGAAACCTTGTCTCAAAAGTACAAAAAAAATAAATATAAATATAAATAAATAAATAAATAAATAAATAAATAAATAAATAAATAAATAAATAAAATACTTAGATGTGTATGTGTCTTGGTTTCTGAAAAGGTGTTTTAAAAAAAGCACATGTTTATAGAGTTCTATCATCCTGGGGACAGGCCATACTACACACCAAATCCATTATATGAAAAATTAAAGTTAAAGGAGAAGGAGATTATGACATTTCTACACACCTTAGAGGAGAACATGGAGGCCAAACAGACCTTCCAGGATCTCAAGAAAGAGATTAACTTCTATCGGTAAGTACTGTTCATGGAGGTCACCAGGTGTGCAATGGCCATTTCTGACTTCCTTTGTTCCTGGACTGGAGAGTCTGCAGGTCTGATTCTATCCCTTCTGCCTTTTAGCCATCACTGTGCCTTGGGACTTCTCCTGTCAGTTTCAAAGTCTGTAAGAGACTGTTACTCATCCTAACATTGTACAGGCATCATCAGGAGCCTCTCATTAGAAGAGTGATTCAGATCATGAGAGGGTTATGGTACAGTTCTAGGTCTGTGGTGCTCAGGGATGGTTTTGCAGAGCTAAATGTGATCTAACAAAAGGATACAATGCCCTCCTCTTGATTCTACTGACTGCATTGAGGGTATCTGCCACCTACTAATTGATGTTGCTGAAATGCATTGGGCTGTCATGGATACTTTCAGATACCTTGTTCTTTGGAGAGACATGCAACCTTATTGGTGTTTGGGCTGCAGCAATCATTTATTTCTTCCCTCAAGTTGCTATTTGCTGTTTGTGTACCTCTCAAGAATGTATTGAGAAGTATTGCATTAGGTATTCCTGGGAGCCTAGGTCCTGCTGGGGTTAATAGGACCTTGACGTAGGAATGGGAGGAGGAGACTGCAGGATCTTACCATGAAGATTGTGTCTCTAGCAACCTGCACAGCCGGCTCCTGATGCAGAAGGACATTATGAATAAGAGACTGGTTACACTGAAGCAGGAGAACAAGAAAGTACATGCTGATTGGACCATCATTCAGCAATACCTGATTGACTTGAACCTGAATGTTAAAGATGAACAGGACAAGACCAGCATCCTCCAGGGCCAACAACAGCAGGTAGGTACAAGCAGCTCAGCCTGGCTTATACTGACTGATAACATTTTCCCACTGCATCCATCTTTGCTTTCACACAGCACCATTCTAATGCACAGTCCCAAGCAGCCACCCACCTCATGGAATGTAGTTGGTCATTGCTAGGGCTATGCACATTCTGGGTTGTGAACCTCTTGAGATAAGCTGAAATATGGCAAGTATACCTGTCTACTCCTCTTTATTCTGAAGACCAATAAGGATGATAGATCAATATCATGCAGCATTCCTACACCTGCTCATGATACGTGGGCTGCTTTGCAGAGCTTTGGGTAAGTTCTGGGTCCTGTGACAGAGGTCACGCTAGGGTCATGTGACTTCCCAAGTGGGAAGCAACTTGAACTGTTAAAATTCAAACACTAATAAAAAATATGTTATTCTCCTTGTCTTTGATCTGTGTGGCATGTGGCATTTTCCTTTCCTCCTGTAACCCAGTGAGGTCTCTTCCAATTGCCCATTTCTTGGTGTGCCCTGATAAAAATGAGTAGCATCTTGTCAGCCCATGTAATAGGCTAATGTTGCTGGATATTTTGCTGTGCCTGCAGTTATAACAGCAATGGTGTCAGTTAAAAGATCAACGATAACATTCCTGTTGAGATGTTGGGAGGCAGCAACCTGACAGCTGACATTTAGGTTCCCAACAAGCCTCTGTCTTAATAACTGCCTTCCTCTTCTAGGATGCAGAGAGTGTAGCAATAGCTGATATTTCCACAGCCCAGGAAGAGGGCCTCCTGCAGAATGAGTTGCCACTTCAGGAAGCCCCTGATGAGCTCCATCCTCAACAGCCACAAAATTCCTTGGATGAGTCTTCTACCACATAATTGAACTCCTCAGGTTGAATAGGCACTAACTACCTAGCCAGTGAGCCAATCAATTCAGGAATTTATTCCCTTTCCTGTACAAAAAATACCACTTGGGGGAGAACTGAGGTGACTGCCTTGCCACCACATGTCCAAGAGAAGAAACAGACTGTAAGTCCCTGTTGCTGAAAGTGTAGTGAGAGAACTCTGGTTCATATAATTTACTGTAAGAGTTTTGGTTGCTGTTTGATTTTTTGCTGTTTTGTTACTTGTTATGTTATTGGATATTATATATTATTGTTATTGCTTTTTTTCCTTATGCTTTTCACTGTTTATAGTAATTATCTTTAAAAGCCTGTTTTTGAAATGTATTTCTGATGAATAAAAATTTATTTGTAACTCCTCACTTTTGAGACCATATTACTTATTCAGGTTTTCTCTCCTATCCTGTAGACATAGACCTCACAACCACAGATGGATCTCTGTAATCCCCAGGAAGCCTGGCTACAGACTGATTTCAAAGCCCATTAGGGTATACAAGACAATGGTCTTTTGTATGAATAATGTGGCTTCTCCCATGGATACACACTTTAGGATGTAATCACTGACATACTCTCTCCATGCTGACATGTATTCTCCTACTCCTAAAATATAGAACTCTATTAGAATGGAGACTGCAGCTCCTATCTATTTAATATAGCCCATGAATTTCTACCTAGAGCAATCAGACAACAAAATGACATCATGGGCATACAAAAGGTAAGGGACAATGTCAAAGTATTGCTATTTACACATGGTATGATAGTATACTTAAGTGATTCCTAAAGATGTACATAAGAACTATACCTGATAAACAGCTACAGGGAAAGTCTCTTGATTCATAATGAAGTTAAAAAAAGTCAGTAGCTGTTTTTATTGAAAGGATAAAGAAGCTGGAAAAAAATTAGGAAAGCCACAACATACAGTACCCAGAATTAATAAACTGCATCTTGGTGTAAGTTTATGTAAGCAATGAAAGACCTATAAGACAAGATTTTCAAATCTATGCTCCAAATGCAAGTGCACCCTCATTCGTCAAAGAATCTTTACTAAAGCTCAAATCACACATTACACCTGACACAATAGTTGTGGGTGACATCAACACCCCACTCTCCTCAATGAACTGATGAGGAAAGCAGAAACTAAACAGGGACACAGTGAAACATACTGAAGTTTTGGACCAATTGGATTTAACAGATATATATATATAGAGAGAACATTTTATCCTAAAGCAAAATAATATATATTTTTCTCAGCACCTCATGGTACTTTCTTCAAAATCGACCATATAATTGGTCACAAGACATACCTCAACAGATATAAGAAGATAAAAATAATCCCATACCTCCTATCAGATCACTATGGAGTAAGAGTTGTCCTCAATAGCAACAAAAACAACAGAAAGCCCACATACCCAGGGAAGCTGAACAATACTCAATGACACCTTGGTCAAGGAAGACATAAAGAAATCAAAGACCATTTAGAATTTAAAGAAAATAGAGGCACAACATACCCAAATTATGGGACACAATAAAAGCAGTGCTAGAAAACTTATAGCCCTGAGTGCCTCCAAAAAGAAACTGGAGAAAGCATACATTAGCACCTTAATGACACACCGGAATCGCCTGGAACAAAAATGTTAATTAAACCAAGAGGAGTAGAAGACAGGAAATCATCAAACTCAGGGCTGAAATCAATCAAGAAGAAACAAAGAGAACCATACAAAGAAAAATCTGGAAAAAATTATCATGAGAGGGAAAGAGCTCCCATGATCAGAGTTAACAAGGATTACCATAGAGAAAATGGACATCTGAGGGAAAGCAACTTACAGATATGATACATTCCTATCAAAATCCCAACACAATTAATTACAGGTCTTGATAGAGCCCTTCTTCTGTTCATATGGATAAACAAAAAGCCCAGTGTCTTAGTTAGGTTTTCCTTTACTGTGAAAAGACACAACGCCCAAGGCAACTTTGTTATAAGAGGCAACATTTAATTGGGGCTGGGTGACAGGTCCAAAGGTTCAGTCCATTATCATCACTGAGAATAGAGCAGAGTCCAAGATGGTATGGCACTGGAGGATCTGTGAGAAGGAGCTGTGTCTTCTTCTGCGTGCAAACAGAAGACTGTCTAATTTATAGCTACATGGAGGGTCTCACAGACCAATATCACTGTCACACACCTACTCCAAGGAGGCCACAACTTTTAACAGTGGTATTGCCTTGGTCAAGCTTATTGAAACCACACATTCCACTCCCTGGCTAACATAAGCTTGATCAACTGGATGAGTCTATTATGGCCATACCAATCCATAGCATAAGAGAAAATACTCTTAATCAAACTCAGAGGTCCCACAGATCATAAGAGGTTCAAAAATGTTAAAACTCCAAAATTCAAAGTCTCTTCTTACATACACACCTATAAAATCAAAAGATGTAAATCACAGGCATCTAATATCACAGGTATATATACCACCATTTAAAAAATGTCATACTGAGAAAATACCAGATTAAAGCAAGACAAAAACACAGCTTCTCAAACTGCAACTCTAAGTTTTCCTGGGTGAACATCTATGTTACAAATGAATAGGCACCCACATTCATAAAATAAACTTTACTAAAGCTCAAATCATGCATTGCATCTCACACAATAATAGTGGGAGACTTCAACACCACATCCTCATTATTGGACAGATCATGGAAACCCAAACTAAACAGATACAGAATGAAACTAACAGCAGTTATTGACCATATTATAATATATATCAAAAGAATATTTTATCATAAACTAGAAGAATATATCTTCTCAGCACCTCATGGTACCTGCTTCAAATATGACCATCCTCTCGATTACAAAACAAGCTACACCTGATACAAGAAAATTGAAATAATTCCATGTATCCTATTAGATGACCACAGTCTAAGGCTGGTCTTCAATGGCAACAAAAACAACAGAAATCCCACATACACATGTAAGCTGAACTATACCCTACTCAATGATAACTTGGTCAAGGGAGAAATAAGAAAACATTTCAGAATTTAATGAAGATGAAGACACAACATCCCCAAACTTATGGGACACAATGAATGCAGTGCTAAGATGAACACTCAAAGCTCTGAATGCATCCATAAAGAAACTGAAGAGAAATCTCAGGGTTGTTTTGATTTGCATTTCCCTAATGACTAATGAAGTTGAGCATTTTTTAATATGCTTCTCTACCATCCGAGGTTCTTCAGGTGAGAATTCTTTGTTTAACTCTGCACCCCATTTTTAATAGGGTTGTTTGGTTTTCTGGAGTCTAACTTCTTGAGTTCTTTATATATGTTGGATATAAGCCCTCTATCTGATGTAGGATTGGTGAAGATCTTTTCCCAATTTGTTGGTTGCCGATTTGTCCTTTTGATGGTGTCCTTTGCCGTACAGAAACTTTGTAATTTTATGAGGTCCCATTTGTCAATTTTTGATCTTAGAGCATGCGCTATTGGTGTTCTGTTCAGAAACTTTCTCCCTGTACTGATGTCCTCAAGGGTCTTCCCCAGTTTCTTTTCTATTAGCTTCAGAGTGTCTGGCTTTATGTGGAGGTCATTGATCCATTTGGATTTGAGCTTAGTACAAGGAGACAAGGATGGATCAATTCGCATTCTTCTGCATGCTGACCTCCAGTGGAACCAGCACCATTTGTTGAAAAGGCTATCTTTTTTCCATTGGATGTTTTCAGCCCCTTTGTCGAGGATCAAGTGGCCATAGGTGTGTGGGTTCATTTCTGGATCTTCAATCCTGTTCCATTGATCCGCCTGCCTGTCTCTGTACCAATAGCATGCAGTTTTTAACACTATTGCCCTGTAGTATTTCTTGAGGTCAGGGATACTGATTCCCCCAGAATTTCTTTTGTTGCTGAGAATAGTTTTAGTTTTCCTGGGTTTTTTGTTATTCCAGAATTAACTAATTCATTAGTTAATTGCTCTTTCTAACTCTGTGAAGAATTGAGTTGGGATTTTGATGGGTATTGCATTGAATCTGTATATTGCTTTTGGCAAAATGGCCATTTTAACTATATTGATCCTGCCGATCCATGAGCATGGGAAGTTTTCCCATTTTTTAGGTCTTCTTCCATTTCCTTCTTCAGAGTCTTGAAGTTCTTCTCATAAAGATCTTTCACATGTTTGGTAAGAGTCACCCCAAGATACTTTATACTGTTTGTGGCTATTGTGAAGAGGGTCATTTCCCTAATTTCTCTCTCAGCCTGCTTATCCTTTGAGTATAGGAAGGCCACTGATTTGCTTGTGTTGATTTTATAACCTGCCACTTTGCTGAAGTTGTTTATCAGCTGTAGGAGTTCTCTGGTGGAGTTTTTTGGGTCACTTAGGTAGACTATCATGTCATCTGCAAATAATGATAGTTTGACTTCTTCCATTCCAATTTGTATCCTTTGACCTCAGGTGTTGGAGAGGATGTGGAGAAAGAGGAACACTCCTTCACTGCTGGTGGGGTTGCAAACTGGTACAACCACTCTGGAAATCAGACTGGCGGTTCCTCCGAAAAATGGGCACCTCACTTCCAGAATATCCTGCTATACCACTCCTGGGCATATACCCAGAGGATTCCCCACCATGTAATAAGGATACATGCTCTACTATGTTCATAGCAGCCCTATTTATAATTGCCAGATGCTGGAAAGAACCCAGGTATCCCTCAACAGAAGAGTGGATGCAAAAAATATGGTATATCTACACAATGGAGTACTATTCAGCCATTAGAAACAATGAATTCATGAAATTCTTAGGCAAATGGATGGAGCTAAAGAACATCATACTAAGTGAGGTAACCCAGACTCAAAAAGTGAATCATGGTATGCACTCACTAATAAGTGGATATTAACCTAGAAAACTGGAATACCCAAAACATAATCCATACATCAAATGAGGTACAAGAAGAAAGGAGGAGTGGCCCCTTGTGCTGGAAAGACTCAGTGAAGCAGTATTCGGTAAAACCAGAATGGGGAAGTGTTAAGGGGTGGGTGGGAGGACAGGGGGAGAGAAGGGCGCTTATGGGACTTGCGGGGAGTTGGGGGCTAGAAAAGGGGAAATCATTTGAAGTGTAATTAAAAAATATATCGAATAAAAAAAAGAATTGAGATTAAAAAAAAGAAAGAAAGAAACTGAAGAGAGCATACACTAGAAGCTTGACAGTACACCTGAAAGCTCTAGAACAAAAAGAAGCAAATACATCCAAGAGGAGTAAATGGCAAAATCACACTTGAATTAGCAAAAGACTCATTATCATTGGACATCTTTTGTCCCCCACCCCATTACCTTTTGTTCCCAACTTGTTTAGTTTTGGAGACAGGGTCTCAATACACTGTAGCCCTAGCTGGCCTGAAACACTGAGATCCATTGCCTCTGCCTCACAAATGCTAGAATCATAGGCATGTGCCACCATGGCCAGCACCAAGTTGTATTTCTGTTTTTAGTTTTTATCTGTATAAGTGTTTACCTGTATGTATGTATATATGTACACTGCAAATGGGACCTAGTGCACACAAAGATCAGAAGAGGCACCAGATTCCATGAAACTGGTTCTGGGAACTAAACTCATGTCCTCTACTAAACCAACCTGTGGTCTTAGCAGCTAAGCTAAGAACATGAATTTTTATAACTTAGTAGTAGGATGAATAGGAACTTTATGGACTTTAAGAAATGCAAAGAGGAAAATTCATAGCCCTGAGATCCTCCATAAAGAAATTAGAGAGATCTTACTCTAGCAGCTTAACTGATCATCTAAAAGCTCTAGAACAAAAAGAAGCAAACACACTCAAGAGGAGTAGATGGCAGGTAATAATGAAATTCAGGATGCAAATCAATCAAGGAGAAAGAAACAGAATTATACCAAGAATCAACAAAACCAGGAGCTGGTTCTTTGAGAAAATCAACAAAATAGAAAAATCCTTAGCCAGACTAACTAGAGGGCATAGAAACACTATTCAAATTAACAAAATAAGAAATGAAATGGAAGAAATAACAACAGAAACTGGGGAAATACAAAACAAATTCTACTCAGATTCAGATTTTACTAAAAAGGAATGCATTCAACAAAAGTGGAAAATCTGGATGAAATAGGTAATTTTTCTCGACAGATACCACTTACTAAAATTAAATCAGGATAAACCATCTATATCGCACCATACCCCCCACCCAAAGAAATAGAAGCAGTCATTAAAAGTCCTGCAAGCAAAAATATCCAGGGACAGATGATTTTAGTGCAGAATTCTATCAGAACTTCAAAGATGATCTACTACCAATACTTATCAAATGCTTTCAAAAAACAGAAACAAAAGGAAACAAAAGAACATCACCGAATTCAGTCTATGAAGACACATTTATACTGATTCCAAAACCATAAACAGAGCCAAAAAAGAAAGAAAACTTCAGACCAATTTCAGTTATGAATATCAATTCAAAAATACTCAATAGAATTCTCACAAACTGAATCCAGGACCACATCAAAACAATCACTCACCTTGATTAAGTAGGCTTCATCCAGGAATGCAGGGATGGTTCAATGTATGGGAATCCATCAATGTAATCCACTCTATAAACAAACTCAAAGATAATAACCACATGATTATCTCATTAAATACTGAAAAAGCACTCAACAAAAGATAACACCCATTCATGTTACAAGTATTGGAGAGATCAGGAATTCATGCTTCATACCTAAATATAAGAAAAGCAATATACAGCAAACCAATAGCCAACATCAAACTAAATGGGAAAAAGCTTAAAGCAATCCCATTAAAATCAGGGACAAGGCAAGGCCCTACCTATTCAAAATAGTACTTGAAGTTCTAGCTAGAGCAATAAGACAACACAAGGAGGACAAAAGGATACAAATTGGAAAGGAAGAAGTCAAAATATCACTTTTTTCAGTTGATATGATAGTATACTAAAGGGACCCCAAAATTTCTACCAGAGAGATCCTGTAACTTCAGCGAAGTGGCTGGATGTAAAATTAATTCTACCAAATCATCAGCCATTCCACTACTCAAAGTATAAATTGGCTGAGTAAGATATTAGGGAAATTATACCTTTCACAATAGTCAAAAATAATATAAAATATCTTTTTATGACTCTAAACCTCTAATGAAGCAAGTGAAAAATCTGTTTGGCAAGAACTTCAAATCCCTGAAGAAAGAAATCAAAGAACTAAAAGATGGAAAAATGTCCCAAGCTTGAGGATCAGCATGATTGACAGAGTAAAATGTCATCTCACAATCTTGCAATTTACAGGTTTAATGAAAACCCCATCAAAATTCCAAGTCAATTTTCAGAGTTAGAAAGAGAATTTCTCAGATTCATTTGTAATAATACATACACACACACACACAAGATAATGAAAACTATTCTCAACAATAAAAGAACTTCTGGTGGAATCACTATCCCTGGCTTCAAACTATGATATAGAGCAATATTGACAAAAACTGCATGGCATTGGAACAGGCACAGGCCAGTAGTTCAATGGAATAGAATTGATTATCCAGAATTGAACCCACACAAATATGGTCACTTGATCTTTGACAAAGAAGCTAAAACCATCCAGTGGAATAAAGACAGCATTTCCATAAAATAGTGCTGGTTCAAGTGGAGTTAAGAATATAGTCCCACCCCCCTCACGGAGATATTTTGTTAGACATAAATTACTTGGTCAAGAGTTTGAATCATTGACTGCTCAGACTAGCCCAACCTGCTGCTGAGAGCAGCTATGAATACAGGGCAAACACAAAACTGTAAAATCTTAACTTACTTTATGCGATTTTGTTCTCCAGGGTGACATTAGCAGTCAACAACGTCAAAAGATTGCACCAAGAATCCTCTGCCTCCTCAATGTACAGAGCCTTGAAGGGACAGGGAGGAACCTGGGAGCAGTAGTGAGCTACACTAGGGTTTGGGAGCAGTGGCTGATGGTGCCTTCCTGACCTTCTGGCACTAGGCAGGTCCATAGGGCAATGGGACTGGGGACAGGGGAGGGTAAAGAGGTTGTCACCTTTCTTATATAAAACAAACTGGGTATCTATGAGAACCTGTCCTAAACAAACAAAAAAAAAACGGTATTTTAATTTTTCCTAACATGATATAACTATCCCCATACAACCTAAACACATTACTTATTCTCCAAGAAAAAATAGTGAAGTCCCTTTTGGAATGTTTACAGTTTAAATATGCTAATATAGATTAAAAACTTAAGTACTCATATCAACTCAATGCTATGTTATATAATAAAAGGAAAGGAAGGAAAACATGGATGTTATATACAAGAAGACACACATAGACACACATAGACATCTATCCTATGTATACATGTACAAATGTATCCTTAACAAAATGGGACAAAATCACTCATGACATTTATACTCCTCATTTCTGTAAATGGTCATATGGCCACAGCTGGTATTATCTCCTTATAGCTTAGTTTTTTGTTTTCTTGTTTTATTCTTTATTTGTGAATGTGAGTGTAGGCACACATGTGCCATTACACATATGTGGTAGAAAGAAGACACAACAATGGGACACAACCTCTGTCTCATCTTCTACCTTCTTTGAGACAGGCTCTCTTGTCACCTGCTGCTCTGTGTGCCAGGCTGGCTGATACATAAGTTTTCAGGGACTCTCCTGTCTCTGCCAGCTTCCTTTCTGTAGGAGCACTGGAGCTGTAGATGCCCACAAGCACATTCAAGCCTTTGTGGATTCTGGGATCTGAGGTTCAAGTCATCATGCTTGTATGCAGTTCTCCTTCTTCCCACCCATCTTTAAGCATTTGCACCAAGTCCTGCTGTTTTAGAATGGTCAACCCATTGAGGCCTTTCTGCACATCTATACATTTCCTTCAAGAATGTTTTAGGTGTTACTTAAACACAGATGACTTTCCTGTAATGGCCTCTAATTTCTGTGAGTATCTGAATTTAATCTGCAAATGATCAACACCTGAAGAGGAACTAAGAATAATGATAGAGTGAAGTGCTGGACCTGAGATGTTTGAGGTAATTCTACATCTAATAGACAATACCATGTCTCAAACATAGGAGAAAAACCTGTCCTGTTTAGGTGATTGAAGCTATGGGGGCTAGTAAAATCTTTCAGGCCAATGAACAGAGGGAGAAGACAGGAGAAAGACATTGGCCACAGATTTGAAGAAAATTACCAACATGAGAAATAAGGACAGGCAGACCTGTTCTAACCTGATAATATCTGTTTAATGTGTATTTCAAAGCTTTAAATTGTCCCTACCCCCCACAGCATTTAGCTGTGACCCTCCTGGCCTGCAGCCTCCACCCTTCCCCAGTCTCTATCGCTAACTGTCGTCTTGACTCATTTCCCTTTCGTCCCCTTCCAGCTTATCCCCAGAATTCTCTTCCAGATACCCACATGTGGCCGAGGGCGGCTACATTAAACAGGTATGTAAATCTGGGAACTTGGAGATACTAATATTTAGAGGGTTGTCCAGTCCACAGTGGTTCACATGAAGGCATTTTGTGGGTTGACCACACCCACATTTGAATTTCTTCTAGCCTACTTGGAATGCTGTTGCATTCAAGATTCCACCATCTGTCTGATGTAGGGTAGGTGAAAATCCTTTCCCAATTTGTTGGTTGCCATTTTGTCCACTTGACAGTGCCTTTGCCTTACAAAAACTGTAATTTTATGAGGTCCCATTTGTCGATTCTTGATCTTAGAGCATAAGCTATTGGTGTTCTATTCAAGAACATTTCCCCTGTGCCCATGTCCTCAAGGGTCTTCCCCAGTTTCTTTTCTATCAGTTTCAGTGTGTCTGGATTTATGTGGAGGTCCTTGATCCACTTGGAGTTTAGCTTAGTACAAGGAGATAAGAATGGATAAATTTGCATTCTTCTGCATGCTGACCTCCAGTTGAGCCAGAACCATTTGTTGAAAAGGCTATCTTTTTCCCACTGGATAGTTTCAGGTCCTTTGTCAAAGATCAAGTGTTCATAGGTGTGTGGATTCATTTCTGGGTCTTCAATCCTATTCCATTGATCTACCTGCCTGTCACTGTACCAGTACCATGCAGTTTTTCACACTATTGCTCTGTAGTACTGCTTGAGGTCCAGGATACTGATTTCCCCAGAAGGACTTTTACTGTTGAGAAAAGTTTTAGCTATCCTGGTTTTTTTATTCCAGATAAACTTGAGAATTTCTCTTTCTAACTCTATGAAGAACTGAGTTGGGAATTTGATGGGGATTACATTCAATCTGTAGTATGCTTTTGATAAGATGACTATTTTTACTATTTTAATCCTGCCAATCCACGACCATGGAAGATCTTTCCATTTTCAGATGTCTTCTTCCATTTTCTTCTTCAGAGACCTGACGTTCTTCTCATACAGATCTTTCACTTGCATGGTTAGTCACACCAAGATACTTTATATTGTTTGTGGCTATTGTGAAGGGTGTCATTTCACTAATTTCTTCCTCAGCCTGCTTATCCTTTGCATATAGGAAGGCTATTGATTTGCTTGAGCTGATTTTATAACTCCAGAGAGCCAAATAACCCTATTAAAAATGGGGTACAGAGCTAAACAAAGACTTTTCACCCGAAGAACTTCCAATGGCTGAGAAGCAACTGAAAAAAAATGTTCAACCTCATTAGTCATTAGGGAAATGAAAATCAAAACAACCTTGAGATTTCACCTTATACCCATCAGAATGGCTAAGATTAAAAACTCAGGAGACAGTAGGCGTTGGTGAGGATGTGGAGAAAGAGGAACACTCCTCCACTGCTGGTGGGAATGCAGCTTGGTACAACCACACTGGAAATCAGCCTGGCATTTCCTCAGAAAACTGAACATAACACTTCTGGAGGACCCTGCAATACTACTTCTGAGCATATACCCAGAGGATTCCCTGGCATGCAATAAGGACACATGCTCCACTATGTTCATAGCACCCCTATTTATAATAGCCAGAAGCTGGAAAGAACCCAGATGTCCCTCAATGGAGGAATGGATACAGAAAATGTGGTATATTTACACAGTGGAATACTACTCAGCAATTAAAAACAATGAATTCATGAAAGTCTTAGGCAAATGGTTGGAACTGGAAAATATCATCCTAAGTAAGGTAACCCAATCACAAAAGAACACACATGGAATACAGTCACTGATAAGCAGATAGCTCAGAAACTCTGAATACTTAAGACAAAATTCACACATCAAATGACGCCCAAGAAGGAGGAAAGAGATGTCCCTGATCCTGAAAATGCATTGTAGGGGAATACCAGGACAGAGAAGTAGGAGGGGGTTGATAGGAGAATGGGTGGAGGGAACAGTGCTTAAGGAACTCATGGGGAGGGGGGAACTGGGAAAGGGAAAATCATTTTGAATGTAAAAAAAGAATATTGAAAATAAAATATTATATATATATATATATATATATAAAGAAGTTTCCATCAGCCCATCTTAACAGTTATCACAGCAACCCAAGACATAATATACTTTTAGTCTTTACACTTTTCCTATTTCTACTTTGTTTATTAGATATATTCTTCCACTTACATTTCAAATGTTATCCCCTTTTCTCATTCTCCACCCCGTGCAAGTCTCATAACCCATCATCCCTCCCCCCTCTTCCCAATCGACCCTCTACCACTTGCCTGTCCCAGCATTCTCCCACATCGAAGCATCTAGTCTTTCGAGGCCCAAGGGCCTCTTCTCCCTTTGATGTCCAACAAGGCCATGTTCTGCTTCCTATGTGTCTGGAGCCAGGGGAAACTCCATGTGCACTCTCTGGTTGATGGTTTTGTCCCTGGGAGCTCTGGGAGTACTGGGTGGCTCATATCATTGCTCCTCCTATAGCGCTGCAAAACCCTTCAGCAACTTGGATCTTGTCTCTAGCTCTCCCATTGTGGACCATGTGCTCAGTCCAAATGCAGGCTGAAATTTTCCCCCTCTGTATTTGTCATGCTCCAGCAGAGGCTCCCAGGTGACAACTATATCCAGTTCTAGTCACCAAGCCCTTGTTGGCATCCACAATAGTGTCTGGGTTTTGTGTGTGTGTATGGGATGGATCACTAGATGGGGTAGTCACTGGATGGTCTTTCCCTCAGACTCTGCTCCACACTTTGTCTTTGTATCTCCTTCTGTGGGAATTTTGTTCCCCCTTCTATGAAGGTCAAGAGTATTCATACTTTCTTCTTTCTTCTTCTTGAGCATCATTTGATAATGTGAATTGTGTCTTGGGGATTTCAAGCTTCTGGGCAAATATCCACTTATCGGTGAGTGCATAGCATAGGGGATCTTTGGTGATTGGATTACCTCACTCAGGATGATGTTTTCCAGTTCCACCCATTTGCTCCAAAATTTCATGCATTCATTGATTTTAATAGCTGAGTAGTATTCCATTGTATAAATATACCATATTTTCTGTATCCATACCTCCATTGAGGGACATCTGGGTTCTGTCCAGCTTCTGGCTATTATAAATAGGGCTTCTATGAACTTAGTGGAGCATGTGACCTTATTACATGGTGGAGAATCCTCTGAGTATATGCCCAGGAGTGTTATAAATGGGTCCTCTGCTAGTATTATACCCATTTTTCTGAGAAACTTCCAAAATGTTTTCCAGAGTGGTTGTATCCTAGCCAGCACCTAATGTTTCCTGAGTTTTTGATCTTAGACATTTTGACTGGTGTGAGGTGAATTCTCAGGGCTGTTTGGATGTGCATTTCCCTAATGACTAATGAAGTTATACATTTCTTTAGGTGCTTCTCAACCATACAATATTCCTCAGGTGAAAATCCTTTGTTTACCTCTGTACCCCATTTTTAAGGGGGATATTTGTCTCTCTGGAGTCTACCTTCTTGAGTTTTTTGTATAACTTGGATATAAGCCCTCTGTTGGATATAGTGTTGCTAAAGATCTTTTCCCAATTTGTTGGTTGTCATTTTGTCCTTTTGACAATGTCCTTTGCCTTACAGACACTTTGAAATTTTATTAGGTCCCATTTGTCAATTCTTGATCTTAGAGCATAAACTATTGGTGTTCTGTTCAGGAAATTTTTCCCCTGTGCCCATGTGCTCAGGGCTCTTCCTCAGTTGCTTTTCTATTAGTTCAGTGTGTCTGGTTTCATGTGGAGGTCCTTGATCCACTTGGACTTGATTTTTGTACAAGGAGATAAAAATGGATCAGTTTGCATTCTTCTGCATGTTAGCCAGCAGTTGAACCAGCACCATTTGTTGAAAAGGCTATCTTTTTTACACTGGATGTTTTTCGTTTCTTTGTCAAATATCAAGTGACAGTAGGAGTGTGGCTTAATTACTAGGTCTTCAATTCTGTTCCATTGATCTACCTGCCTATCACTGTACAAAGGCCAAGTCCTAGTGATCCAAGCATCTCAACATTAAACCACATACACTGCATCTAACAGAAGAGAAAGTGGGTAAGAGCCTCGAACACATAGGCAAAGGGGAAACCTTCCTGGACAGAATACCAATGGCTTATGCTTTAAAATCTAATACAAACAAATGGCACCTAACAAAATTGCAAAACTTCTGTAAGGCAAAGGACACTGTCAATAAGACAAAAGAGCAACCTACAGATTGAGTAATTTTTTTCCAACCCTATATCTGATAGAGGGCACATATCTAAAATATACAGAGAACTGAACAAGTCAGACTCCAGAGAACCAAATAGCCCTATGAAAAAAGAGGAGTACTGAGTTAAACAGAAATCTCAGAGAATGCCTGAGAAGTACTTAAAGAAATGTTCACCATCCTTGATCAATAGGGAAATACAACTCAAAACAACTTTGAGAATTGACCACACAGGTTACAGCAAATGATAGCCAGGCTGTGGGTAAAAAGGAACAATCCTCCATTTTTGGTGGGACTGCAAGCAAGTAAAACAACTTCAGAAATCAATCTGGCAGTGCCTAATAATATTAAAAATAGTTTTACCTGAAGACCTAGCTATACCACTACTGGGCATATACCCAAAAAATATTTCAACACATAACAAGGACACATTTTCTACTATGTTCATAGCAGACTTATTTATAATAGCCAGAAGCTAGAAAGGACTCAGATGTCCCTCTACAGAAGAATGAATACAGAAAATATGGTTACAGAATGGAGTACTACTAAGCAATAAAAAAAACAATGCCTTTATACAATATGCAGGCAAATGAATAGAACTAGAAAATATCATCCTGAGTGAGGGAACCCAGACACAAAGTAACACACATGTTATGTGTTTACTGATAAGTGGATATTTGCTCTAAACTTCACAATGCCCATGATACAACCCACAGACACTATGGAGCTTAGAAGGAAGGGAGACCAGGGCATGGCTGCTTCAGTCCTGCATTGTGGACATAACAGTAGGACGATGGGAGGTGGAGGTAGAGGAGACCTGGGAGGGAGAGAGTAGGGGGAGGATATAAGGGGGCAGTCTCAGGTACTGGTGAGGATAGGAGGTAGGTAGAGTGTCTGGAAATAGAACAAAAATATATAGCAGGGAGGGTGAGGAACTGGGGATAGCCACCTGAGGGACACAGACAACAGGTAAACATGAGGCTCCCAGGACCCAAAACGGATGACTTTAGGTGAAATGCACAGAGAGTGGAGAGATAGAACCTGTAGAGACCACCTCCAGTGGATAGGAACACCTCCCCACACTCCCACGATCCCCAGGGACCACCCTCCTTCAGGGGATGATGTCACCAACTCATTTCAAAATGTGCAATCCAGAAATGTTCCTGAGCAAAAGAAGAGCAGGGACTACACATAGTTCAGAGACTGAAGGAAGGGCCATCCCGGCACTGCCCTACCTGGAGATCCATCATGTCTGCAGACACCAAACCAGACACTGTTGCTGTGGTAAAGAGGTGCCTGCTGACAGTATCCTCTCGTGAAGGTTCTTAGAGAAGTCTGTCCAGCAACTGACCATTGGAGCCAACCATTACACTGAGCTCAGGGAACCTGGTGGTGGAGCTGGTAGAAAACCTGGAGGAGCAGAGGGGAATTGAAACACTGTTAGAAGAACAACATCTGTTGCCAGGACCACCCAGTCCCCCCCAGTGAATAGACCACAAACTTGGAAGTATGCAGGGAGGGATGGATAGCTCCAGATACATTGTAGCAGAGGATGGCCTTGCTTGACAGCAATGGAGGAGAGGCACTTAGTACTGTGGAGATTTGATGCTCTGAAGCAGTAGGGCAGGAGAGGGTGGGTGAGTGGGGGAGCGCCCTCATACAGGCAAAGGGGAGTGGGAAAGGGCAGATGTTGTTTGAGGGGTTGTTGGAGGGGCAAGCAGGAAGTGGTATATTATTTCAGATGTAATCAAATGGAATAATTAATAAATACATTTAAGAAATACACATATGACGGCCATTTAATTTTAACAATGAAAACTCGGGAGCCAGATGCTGGGGTGAAAACCTGCCTGGTCAGAGTGGCAGGGAAAGCCCTCAGCTGACCCTCCCACTCCACACTGTCCTCAATATCTTACAACTTAAAGACCTTCCTTTGGTTTACTTATATTCATTCCCTTTCAAGGGTTACTTGCTCTGGCTCTTGTCCTGGAGTTGATCTCCTTTTGTTTTGCAATACAGGTGTGTGCTAGGGCTGAGCCACAGGACAAGAAAGTAAAATAAACAGAAAGCTCTTGGGTTCAAGGTCTGTGCTAAGGCTGGGCTAAACTGTAAAATCATTTGTTTGTTTGTTTTCAGTAAATAACACACTCTTGTAGTTTACAATCAGAACAAATATCCTGCAACATAAGTTAGCAACGTTACCTTCATTATAGAAATCCAGCTCTCTGTCAGTTGTTCTGGTTGTTCCCAGGCACGTCTGAGTGCATCATCATGAGAACAAAATGATCCCAAGGAAGATCAGAACTGGGCTCTTGAAGGTGTTGCACATGGCCAATAGGCACCTAAAAAGCACCAAGTACACCCCTGATCCTTATCACAATGGATAAATCACCCATCCTACTGTTACACAATGTATTGTAAGATGTCACCATTCCTGACCTTGACTCAGTGTCCTAAGTGCTCCTAAATGGAAAGGTTCATGTCTAGGGGTCACTCAACAAACCAAACAAACACTGAATTCAGTTAAACAGAAATGGTTTATTGAATGCATTCCTCAAGACTGACCAATCAGATCAATAATATGCACTACCTATTTCTCAGGGCCAGCTCTGTGTTAAAACCACAAGAGCTCATGCACAAGGGCTGGAAATGCTGCCCTATGTGGATCCTGACTCAAGCTATTTTAGACATAATAGTAATACTGACCTTAAATTTGATGGATCTATAGGATGTACACAGATATGGAAATTAATAAGATTAACCTCACAACATGCAGAACATTACATAGTACGTGGTCAGTATGACCCTACTCTGAATCAAGATTTTGTTTTCTTTTGTTTTACATCCCTGACTGGTAGGCATATTACAGCAACATTATGAAATAGATGGCTGTGATGTGACAAGTTTGCTGTAGATTTGCAAGGGGCAAAGGCTTATCAAGAAGAATTGTACCATTAGGAAAGATATCTGCATGACCTTCCCATGTTTAGATAAGTTCTGTGGCTTCAACCTGAGCTCCTTGAAAGAACAGAGACTGTTTGTTACCTGAAAGGAGGGGCCTGAGCAGTGTTGCTCAGCCTTTGCAGTCCCCATTCTACCTCACTCTGTCCCTGCAGGGGGTCCCCAAGTGTCCTTCCACATTTCCTGTGAACCAGGTCTAAGCACACAAATTCCAGGACACAGTGCTGGTGACCCCCTCATCACTTATGCCCCATTTTCCATGACTGTACATGTGTAAGCAAATGCAGTGTGCTCACTTGTTATTGATGCTCTTCACATCTTACTGAGGGCAGCAATTGCTGGACTACACTCAATTTTCTAAAAGACGTGGGCTCTGGGGAAATGTATTAAGATAAATCTGGGATAGAGGTACATGAACTCTGCCCTGGACTGAACTAAGGAATGTGAGGTGGGAGAAAGATGTATATTTAAATAGTCCACTAAGTTCACATTGTGTTTGCTTGAATTAATATCAGGACAAGGAAGTGGAGTATCTCTGATGGCTTCTGTCTAGCCCCTTGAAATGTTCCCTGGGCTTTAGCCTCAGCACTTGATACTTCATAATGGGGCACCAGCACTCAGGGGAGCTAGAGATTGTCATCGGCACAGTATCATGCTAGCAGCAGTGGATAATACTCAGTAGTTTAGAAGTCAATACCCACTTTCATTTGTTATTAATGTGGTCCCAGGGAAAGAGAGAACAAAATCTTTAGAAAAGAAAGATTATCTCTACTTCTCCATCCTCCCAGAATGAAAGGCTCTTAAGGAGAGAATGGTAAGTTATTTTTAATAGACAAGGATTCATAGCCGAGACCTTGGATGTGTGGTATTTTTCAGTTTTGTTTCCTGAAACAGGCTCCCAAATATTCCATGTTGTCCTCTACCTGGCTTGCCAGGTTAACCTTCAGCTCAAATATTCCTGCTTCCACTTTCTAATGTGTAGGTTTACAAGTGGGGCTCCTAGGGCTTTTAGGTCAGCCCTAGTCACTGAGAGAGACCTGGGTTTTCTAATGCTGAGGCCTGTACCCACCAGTATAGCTACAGCCATTTTGTTCCATGTCTGCCCCCTATTTCAGATTGTTGCTGTAATATGCAATAATTGACACAGAAAAAGTAACTTGACTAAGAGAAAGGTCATGGGGATCACATCCTGTTGTGCTCTGTATGATGTTTGTTAACTTTATAATGTTCTAAAAAACTTTACATGGGACCCATAAAATTAAGAGGACCTGAGTTCAGTTCCCAGCATCCACATGGCTGGTTCACAAGAAAGTCCAGCTCTGAGGAGCATGATGCCCTCTTCTGAACTCCATGTACAACTGAACACATGTGGCAAATGCTCACAAAGACACACATACACACACATACAAAACACACAAACACACACACACACACACACAGGAGCTAAAAGCAATCCACCCGAGATGCATGAAGCAACATGAATATCGATAGTAACACAATGCTAAGTATCCTGTTTGCTAAAGAACAAATAGGAAGCAGCAAAACTATTGAGATATAGTTTCTGATAAGAGAATGCAAAATAATTTTTAAAATAGGCATGGATTTACCATGACACCCACGATGATGACATCTCCAAGGGGAAAAAGACACTGTGGATGCCAAGGGCTCACTGGCCAGCCATTCTAGCTAAAATGGCAGGCTACAGCTACAAAGAGAGACCCTGTGTCTAAACGGAAAGTGGGTGTTATAGAGGGAGCCCAACATGGACTCTGTCTTTGCATGTGCGTGTGTACATGCATACGAGACAGAAACAAAGAGACAGAGACTAAGTAAATTATTTCCTGAAACAATCGATACAAGGGAAGTTGGTAGCAGATAAACAAGATCTGAAGGCATTGGCAGTCACTGTAAATACAGGGGCAAAAATGTCAGCACAGTAAGAAGCAATGAATGAATGTTAGAGAGGACAAGTCTATGCTGCCTGTGTCAGAAAAATGATGTCAGGAATAAAGGAAGCTTATGAGAAGAATTAATATTTAAACTTGCCTTGTTAGATGGAAATTTACACTCACACTAATATAAAAGAGAAAATAGTATGTTAATCCAGTGACCACAGAACTGTGGCAAAAACCCACTTCAAAAGGATGTTTTAATAAATTCCAAAGCGATTTATCACTCAGATCACATTCTTTCATCAAGATGAAACAAAGTAGAAAGGATAGTGTCTAAACACTAGCATCTGCTTGACAGTCTCTCATTGGCTCTCCTTGGCAACCTCTGATTGGCTCCTAAAGCAGGAAGAATGGACTCTCCCCCTTAACTGTTTACAGAACCTGGGAATCAGAGCAGAGCTTCAGCATGGATTCAAAGGGTGGCAGTGACACAATTGGCCACTAGATGGCAATAGTACTTCTTTTTTTTTTTATTCGATATAATTTATTTACATTTCAAATGATTTCCCCTTTTCTAGCCTCCCCCCCCACTCCCCGAAAGTCCCGTAAGCCCCCTTCTCTTCCCCTGTCCTCCCTCCCACCCCTTCCCACTTCCCCGTTCTGGTTTTGCCAAATATTGTTTCACTGAGTCTTTCCAGAACCAGGGACCACTCCTGCTTTCTTCTTGTATCTCATTTGATGTGTGGATTATGTTTTGGGTATTCCAGTTTTCTAGGTTAATAACCACTTATTAGTGAGTGCATACCATGATTCACCTTTTGAGTCTGGGTTACCTCACTTAGTATGATGTTCTCTAGCTCCATCCATTTGCCTAAGAATTTCATGAATTCATTGTTTCTAATGGCTGAATAGTACTCCATTGTGTAGATATACCACATTTTTTGTGTCCACTCTTCTGTTGAGGGATACCTGGGTTCTTTCCAGCATCTGGCAATTATAAATAGGGCTGCTATGAACATAGTAGAGCATGTATCCTTATTACATGGTGGAGAATCCTCTGGGTATATGCCCAGGAGTGGTATAGCAGGATCTTCTGGAAGTGAGGTGCCCAGAGTTCGGAGGAACCGCCAGACTGCTTTCCAGAGTGGTTGTACCAATTTGCAACCCCACCAGCAGTGGAGGAGTGTTCCTCTTTCTCCGCACCCTCTCCAACACCTGCTGTCTCCTGAATTTTTAATCTTAGCCATTCTGACTGGTGTAAGATGAAATCTTAGGGTTGTTTTGATTTGCATTTCCCTAATGACTAATGAAGTTGAGCATTTTTTAAGATGCTTCTCCGCCATCCGAAGTTCTTCAGGTGAGAATTCTTTGTTTAACTCTGTACCCCATTTTTTAATAGGGTTGTTTGGTTTTCTGGAGTCTAACTTCTTGAGTTCTTTATATATATTGGATATTAGCCCTCTATCTGATGTAGGATTGGTGAAGATCTTTTCCCAATTTGTTGGTTGCCGATCTGTCCTCTTGATGGTGTCCTTTGCCTTACAGAAACTCTGTAACCTTATGAGGTCCCATTTGTCAATTCTTGCTCTTAGAGCATACGCTATTGGTGTTCTGTTCAGAAATTTTCTCCCTGTACCGATGTCCTCAAGGGTCTTCCCCAGTTTCTTTTCTATTAGCTTCAGAGTGTCTGGCTTTATGTGGAGGTCCTTGATCCATTTGGATTTGAGCTTAGTACAAGGAGACAAGGATGGATCAATTCGCATTCTTCTGCATGCTGACCTCCAGTTGAACCAGCACCATTTGTTGAAAAGGCTATCTTTTTTCCATTGGATGTTTTCAGCCTCTTTGTCGAGGATCAAGTGGCCATAGATGTGTGGGTTCATTTCTGGATCTTCAATCCTGTTCCATTGATCCTCCTGCCTGTCACTGTACCAATACCATGCAGTTTTTAACACTATTGCTCTGTAGTATTGCTTGAGGTCAGGGATACTGATTCCCCCAGATTTTCTTTTGTTGCTGAGAATAGTTTTAGCTATCCTGGGTTTTTTGTTGTTCCAGATGAATTTGATAATTGCTCTTTCTAACTCTGTGAAGAATTGAGTTGGGATTTTGATGGGTATTGCATTGAATCTGTATAGTGCTTTAGGCAAAATGGCCATTTTAACTATATTGATTCTACCAATCCATGAGCATGGGAGGTTTTCCCATTTTTTGAGGTCTTCTTCCATTTCCTTCTTCAGAGTCTTGAAGTTCTTGTCATACAGATCTTTCGCATGTTTGGTAAGAGTCACCCCAAGATACTTTATACTGTTTGTGCCAATTGTGAAGGGGGTCATTTCCCTAATTTCTTTCTCAGCCTGCTTATCCTTTGAGTATAGGAAGGCCACTGATTTGCTTGAGTTGATTTTGTAACCTGCCACTTTGCTGAGATGGAGAAACTAAGATATTTCATGACAAAACCAAGTTCACCCAATATCTATCCACAAACCCAGCCCTAAAAAGGATAATAGGAGGACAACACCAATACAAGGAGGGAAACTTCACCCTGAAAAAAGCAAGATAGTAACCTTTCATCAAACCCCAAAGAAGTTAAGCAATCAAATTTAAAAAATAACGTCAAAAATGATAGGAAGTAACAATCACTATTCCTTAATATCTCTTAACATCAATGGACTCAATGCCCCAATAAAAAGACACAGACTAACTGACTGGATACGTAAACAGGACCCTACATTTTGCTGCTTACAGGAAACACACCTCAGGGTCAAAGACAAACACTACCTTAGAGTAAAAGGCTGGAAGACAATTTTACAAGCAAACGGTCTCAGGAAACAAGCTGGAGTAGCCATTTTAATATCAGATAAAATTGACTTTCAACCCAAAGTCATCAAAAGAGACTCTGAGGGACACTTCTTGCTGGTCAAAGGAAAAATACAACAAGAAGAACTCTCAATCCTGAACATCTATGCTCCAAATGCAAGGGCACCCTCTTTCATAAAAGAAACTTTATTAAAACTCAAAGCACACATTGCACCTAACACAATAATTGTGGGTGACTTCAACACTGCACTTTCCTCAATGGACCGATCAGGAAAACAGAAACTAAACAAGGACACAATGAAACTAATTGAAGCTTTGGACCAATTAGATTTAACTGATATATATATATAGAACATTCTATCCTAAAACAAAAGAATATACCTTTTTTTTCAGCACCTCATGGTACCTTCTCCAAAATCGACCATATAATTGGTCACAAGACAGACCTCAACAAATATAAGAAGATCAAACTAATCCCATGCCTCCTATCTGATCACTATGGAATAAAAGTGGTCTTCAATAGCAACAGAAACAACAGAAAACCCACATACACGTGGAAATTGAACAATACTCTACTCAATGATACCTTGGTCAAGGAAGAAATAAAGAAAGAAATTAAAGACTTTTTAGAACACAATGAAAATGAAAACACAACATACCCAAATCTATGGGACACAATGAAAGCAGTGCTAAGAGGAAAACTCATAGCCCTGAGTGCCTCCAAAAAGAAAATGGAGAGAGTATACATTACCAACTTAATGACACACCTGAAAGCCCTAGAACAAAAAGAAGCTATTTCACCCAGGAGGAGTAGAAGGCAGGAAATCATCAAACTCAGGGCTGAAATCAATCAAGTAGAAACAAAGAGAACCATACAAAAAATCAACAAAACCAGGAGCTGGTTCTTTGAGAAAATCAACAAGATAGATAAACCCTTAGCCAGACTGACCAAAGGGCACAGAGAAAGTATCCAAATTAAAAAACTTAGAAATGAAAAGGGAGACATAACAACGGAAACTGAGGAAATCCAAAAAATCATCAGATCCTACTACAAGAGCCTGTACTCAACACAACTGGAGAATCTGGAGGAAATGGACAATTTCCTTGACAGATACCAAATACCAAAATTAAATCAGGACCAACTAGACCATCTGAACAGTCCCATAAAGCCCAAAGAAATAGAAGGAGTCATAGAAAGTCTTCCAACCAAAAAAAGCACAGGACCAGATGGTTTCAGTGCAGAATTCTACCAGACCTTCAAAGAAGAGTTAACACCAATACTCTTCAAACTATTCCACAAAATAGAAACAGAAGGAACACTACCCAATTCCTTCTACGAAGCCACAATTATGCTGATACCAAAGCCACACAAAGATCCAACAAAGAAAGAGAACTTCAGACCAATTTCCCTTATGAACATCGATGCAAAAATACTCAATAAAATTCTTGCCAACCGAATCCAAGAACACATCAAAACGATCATCCACCATGATCAAGTAGGCTTTATCCCGGGAATGCAGGGTTGGTTCAGTATACGGAAATCCATCAATACAATCCACTACATAAACAAACTCAAAGAACAAAACCACATGGTCATTTCATTGGATGCTGAAAAAGCATTTGACAAAATTCAGCATCCTTTCATGCTTAAAGTCTTGGAGAGAACAGGAATTCAAGGCCCATACCTAAACATAGTAAAAGCAATATACAGCAAACCGGTAGCCAGCATCAAACTAAACGGAGAGAAACTTGAAGCAATCCCACTGAAATCAGGGACCAGACAAGGCTGCCCCCTTTCTCCTTATCTTTTCAATATTGTACTTGAGGTACTAGCTCGGGCAATTCGACAACATAAGGAGGTCAAAGGGATACAAATTGGAAAGGAGGAAGTCAAACTATCATTATTTGCAGACGACATGATCGTCTACCTAAGTGACCCAAAGAACTCCACTAGAGAGCTCCTACACCTGATAAACAACTACAGTACTTCTTTATCTTCATTTACCAGAGAGCTTCAATGGTTCCATTAATCCCTATGCAACATAAAGACTAGGTTTTCTTTTCTTTTCTTTTCTTTTCTTTTCTTTTCTTTTCTTTTCTTTTCTTTTCTTTCCTTTCCTTTCCTTTCCTTTCCTTTCCTTTTCTTTTCTTTTCTTTTCTTTCTTTTCTTTCTTTTTTTATTTTTAGGACGTTTATTGTCACATTATTTAATTTTTTGCAGTAATAGATGAGGTCAAATACCTCCTATTTTTCCAACCTTGCAACATAAAAGACAATAGCCAAGGTAACAGTGAAATTAAAATTAAAAAATGCATATACAAAAATCTAAGGTCTGGGAGGAAACCTGAGTACAATCCACATGTAGAAACGTGCAAATGACCCGAGCCTTGTCTTCGGATTGCACCACTTCACAGATCACAGAGTGGGGTGTCCTGGCACAGAGGACTCAGCCAGGCTCAGCTCCAGGGGTGGTGGCCTCTGCCCATTCACATGGGTTCTGCTCAGCTGAGGTTCACATCTTGCTACTCACGTGCTGCCGGCTTTCAGAGACTGGTACAAATGTGCAGGCTATCAGAGGACAGCGCTCTCCCTGGCAACCCCACACTCACCTCGGTCACTGTGGCCCAGCAGTGGCTGGGAAGAGGTTGTCTGTTTGAAGTCTCAGCACTGAGATACAGGGGACACCTGGTGAGGGCTGCTCACTGTGTGTGGACCTGAAACCCCCAAGGATCCCTGAAAGGTTGCTGGTCCCTGGTACTAACCTGGCCATACCCCTCAGCTTGTGAAGACTTGGTGAAGCAGGCAGACAGCTGTTCTCTCCTCACAGGAAAGAGCCAGAAGCTCAGCAAGCACTGATATAAACCGTTGAGCACAGAGGGGAAGCAAGTGAGCGAGAGACTGACCGCTACTTCCTAGTCAGAGCACTGCCATAAAGAGGGCTCTAAGAAGTGGTCCCATTCTGTCTCCTAGATTGTCATCTGCTCTAAGAATCCTGTGTGTCTGGTGGCTGAAATGAGATGCAATAGGGATCAAGTGTCAGGAGCAGTTCAGTTGCAGACAGGGCCCTTATATGTGTTAGAGAGCTAAAGAACACTCTGGAAAAGTTATAATTCACACCCGAGCTCCCAGAAAGTAATTAATGTACAGAGGGGCAGGCCTGGAATTCAATATATTAAAAAAACAGTAGGATGACTGCCAGGAGCCTGGACAGGACAGGCCAAGTCTTAGGAGGTAACACTGAGGTCCCCAGCCTTCTGCACCCTCATGGACCAGGGCAAGGAGGGTGCCAACTGGCTTTGTATGCACAGCAACAGAATGCAGCCTGCCAGACTGCTCTGAGAGCAGAGCATGCTGTGTGAAGGCAATGGTGAGGATGGTGTGCAGAGCCCAGGGCTGCTCCTGAACGGCCAGAGGCTGGGGCCCACCAAGAAGCCAAGACTGAAGATGCTCTAGGCCTACAGAGCATCTCTGGCCAATGTCACAGCCCAGGACAGGGGACACTACAGGCCACCATCAAGTAAGAAAACCTACAAGGCACTTGGTTATGCATCTTTGCCATGGGCTGGAGAGATGGCTCAGCGGTTAAGAGCCCCGACTGTTCTTCCAGAGGTCCTGAGTTCAAATCCCAGCAACCACATGGTGGCTCACAACCATCCGTAATGAGATTGGATGCCCTCTTCTGGGGTGTCTGAAGACAGCTACAGTGTACTTACATATAATAAATAAATAAATCTTAAAAAAAAAAAAAGAAAGAAAACCTACAAGGCACTTGGTTATGCATCTTTGCCATGGGCTGTGGAGGGCCAGGAGAAGGAGTAGAGAGCACCACTATGTGTGCACAGGCTGGCCAGAGCTGCCACCTTCCCACACTGTGACCTGCTGAGCATGGAGCCATGGAAAGTGGCTGCCAGGGCACTAAGCTGGGACACAGCTCCCACCTGTTCTCTGCAGTAGGGAGAGTGAAACCCTCACCCGGCCTCTTTGCTCATCCTGAAATGCCTGAGAGCAGAGCCTTGGAAGGCGATGGCACAATCTTAAAGGCGGTGTGTTCACTTTGGGAGGTGGCACTGAGGCCTGAGCTTGGCCACTCTGAGCTTAGCTGCATCGCTTGCCCCTCTACAGCCTAATGTGAGGCCAAGCTTCCAAGTTCGTGTGTTTCAGTGAGAACCTGCATGTCAAAGGGAAGAGTCGTCTGCAAGATCAGCTGGGGTTGTGTTTCATTAATGGGAGCACAGGTGTGTGTCTATGCAAACCTGAACCTTGGTTAAGTTGTGTCAGCAAGGAAGAGTTTCTGAAGGGAGGGAGGAAGCTGTGTTCCAAGGTTTTACAAATCAATACCAGAGCTATGGAGTGGATTCAGCGGTTTTGCAGTCCCTGACTCAGTAGCTCACACTGACTCACCCAAGTCCTCCTGCCAGGAGCTCGCTGATGTGGCTGCTAGTCCAGTATTCTAGGGTCAGGTTTTGGATGGCATACATTTGAGACAAACACTGCAGGTCCATGCAGGAGGCAGACACATCAGAGACACGAGGCCACAGGCCAAGGAAGCCATGAGAGGACGGCAGAGGGACTGCCTCTCACTGCAACATGATGTCTTTCAGGTTCTCCTGCAGGATCATGTCCTTCACAGCATGAAACAGGACAGGATGTTCTTGGTGTCTATGGCAGTGGTGAAGTGGTGGAACAGGGGTTGCTCTGTTCCTGAGCTTCCTGTCAAAGCACTGCACTAGGTAGTGCTGGACATCCTCCAGCCATGCGGGGTCACCCTTGAAATCAGGGAAGAGCTTCTAAATGCTCACCAACTTCACCTTCTCCACCAGGAGGTCCATCGTGTTGAGGAAGAGGATGATAGAAACATTGAAGAAGAGCTTGTTGTTGATGATGGTCTCGAAGATGTTCATGGATTCCACGAGCCAGCTGGTGTGCCTCACCTCCATGAGGACCTGGTTGTACTCACTGGAGGAGTCCATGAACAGGGTGGATGTGATCCCAGGGAAGCACTGGAACCACTTCTGGCGCTGCAACCTCTGGCCACCCATATCCACCATCTTAAATGAGATTTTCTTTATAATAAAGTCAATTTCAATGATTCCCTTGGTGGCCTTTCTAGCCAGCAGGATGTCTTGTTTACTGGGGAAGTAGTTCAGTTGGCCAATGCAATCTATGTTATCCAGGAAGTACTTCACTGATTCACCAATCTGTAACTCACTTTTGCGGCTGAAGGCTTCCCTGATCCCCGAGTCTCTCCAGAGTGCACGCAGCACTGGCACAAGGAGCTGGAAGGTGGCGTGCTCCACAGGCAGGCCTGCCTTGTTCTCAAGGCCATCAGAAACATCCCTGCTTCTCCTTCTCAGAGTGCTGCCAGGGAATGCTGAGCTTGTCGCGAGGGTCTACAAGCATCCTTGGGCCTCGCCATTAAGTGTGCAGCCAGTGCATACCTCCTTGTCTGTTCTGGCATGAGGGTCTCGATTCTCAGGACCACAGCTAGAATCTTCTGAGAGGAAAGCCTCAGTTGGGAAACTGCAGAGATCAAAGTATTCTTAAGGATGTTGTTGAAGATGGATGGTGTAGAGGAACTCCAGCAGCTCCTTCTGGTGGAACTCCAGGCCCTAGATGATGTGCATCTGCTTGAGGAAGGTGGACTTGCTGCTCTAGCCTGCGCCCAGCAGCAGGATCTTGACCAGCAGCCACAGCTCAGCATTGATGTCTCAGTTGTGCCACCAGGCCTGGTGCTTGAGTCATGCACTGTGCCTGCCCTGCGCTCTCAGTCTAAGGCCTCTAAAGGCAACAAGCCGCTGCTGAGTGTCTGCACTATCTGGACACAACCTTCCTCAGGTCTCGGCCATGACCCACTGGGGGCCTCACGCCATGCACACCCCTCAGCTGGCACGGCCCTCCCTGACCACACTCTGCCCTGCCTGCCTCTCCCTCAGGCTGTGTCCACCTTCACCGCTGCTGCCCAGAGGCTTTCACTCACCTGGCCAGCTGAGGGGCAGAGGGGAAGGTGAAGACTAGCTTTTCAGATTCTATTCTGGGCCCTTCAGGGTTTGTCTCAAATAGCTAATAATGAGAATATGATATTTATGGTTAATAAGTTATTGTCTCATAAACATAATATTCCTTGTTTATTCCTTCAGATTGCTAAAGCACTTATGGGTCCTTTAAGAGATATGGGCAAGACATTTGCTGTATGCTAAACTGTTAGGGGAAAAAATTGAAGCATTCTAAGATGTTTCTAATTTGAATATGTAATAAATTGTCTCATGTTAACAACACAAGGATATAAATTCACAAAGTAAGTCTTGAAAAAAATCTATCTTGTGTATTTAATTTCAGGTAATAGAAAAAACAGAAACAAAAACTGACAAATGGGAAGCAACTCTATTTTAAAGAGTCTATGGGAGGAAACCCTAAGTCAGGAAGTTGCTGCTGTTCCAAATCCCCCTGATGTAGTGTAATCCCATTTCCTTTAGGACAGGCTTCCTGGGAGGATGAAGACCATCTGCAGATGTGGACTGTAACACCCTGATATCCTAGGATGTGCATCTGAGGCTCCCAGTCAGAGAAGTGCAAGCCATCTCTGGTAAACCAACAGAATAGTTCCAGAGCTGTCATAGCAAGAAGCTCTCAGATAAAAGCCTGATGCACAGAGGTGTGAGCATGTGCACAGCTTATGGCCAACTAAAACGTGTTTCTAGTATTGGTCATCCTAGTAATCTTTCCCACTAGTTCCTTCTGAAAGCTTACACATGCTTCCTAAATCATAAGGATGCTTCCAAAGTCAACTGTGGATTCCACTTGGAATAAGAAGAAATCAATCTGGTGGTTCCAAAGAAAACTGGAAATGATTTTAGCTGAAGACCCAGCTATATCACTTCTGGGCATACATCCAGAAATGTATTGACATATAAAAAGGACACATATTCCACTATGTTCATAGCAGCCTTATTCATAATAATCAGAAGCCAGAAAGAACCCAGATGCCCCTCTATGGAAGAATGGATACAGAAAGTATGGTTACAGAATGGAGTACTACTAAGCAATTAAAAAACCAATGACTTCATACAATTTGCAGGCAAATGGATGATCTAGAAAATATCCTGAGTGAGGTAACCCAGACACAAAGGAACACACATGGTATTTGTTTACTGAAAAGTTGATATTTGTCATAAAGTTCACAATGTCCATGATACAACCCACAGACACTATGGAGCTTAGAAGGAAGGGAGACCAGGGCATGGCTGCTTCAGTCCTGCATTGAGGGGGTAACAGGATGATGGTGGGAGGTGGAGGTAGAGGAGACCTGGGAGAGAGAGAGGTGAGGGAGGAAATAAGGGGCAATATTAGGTACTGGAGAGGATAGGAGAGAAGGAAAGAGGGTCTGGAAATGGAACAAAAATGTGTAGCAGGGGGGATGAGGAACTGGGTTAGCGATGTGAGGGACCCAGACACCAGGGAAACGTGAGGTTCCCAGGACCCAAGGGGGAGGACTTTAGCTCTAATGTGCAGAGAAAGGGGAAATAGAACCTGTAGAGACCACCTCCATGGGATAGGTACACCTCCACACACTTAAACAACCCTGAGACCCCACTCCTTAAAGGGATGATGCCACACACTCATTTTGAAATTTTAACCCATAAATGTTCCTCAGCAAAGTAATAACAGGGACAACAAATGGAGCAGAAACAGAAGGAAGGGACATACAGGGACTGCCCTACCTGGGAATCCATCATAATTGCAGACACTGATGGTGTGGTCAAGAGGTGTTTGCTGACAGGAACCTCTTGTGAAAGTTCTTAGGGAAGTCCAGCAGGCAACTTACCCTTGGTGCCACCCATTAGACTGAGTTCAGGGAAACTGGTGGGGAAGCTAGGGGAAAAGCTGAAGGGTCAAGGGGAATTGCAACCCCATTGGAAGAACATCTATTGCCAGGATCACCCAATGTTCCCAGTGAGTAGACGATAAACAGAGGAGTGTACAGGGAGGGATCTTTAGCTCCAGATACATTGTAGCAGAGGATGGCCCTGCCTGACAGCAATGGGAGGAGAGGTCCTTAGTCCTGTGGAGGATTGATGCCCCAGGGTAGTAGAACGCTAAATCTGTAGGGCAGGAAAGGGGGAGTGGGGGAGGCCCTCATACAGGCAAAGGGGAGGGAGAAAGGGAAGATGTGGTTTGAGGGGTTGTTAGAGGCATAACCAGGAATTGGTATATCATTTGAGATGTATTCGAATGGAATGATTAATAAATACATTTAAAACAATACACATATGCCAATCATTTAATTTTCACAATGAAGACTCAGGTGCCAGATGCTGGGGTGAACACCTGCCAGGTCAGAGAGGCAAGGAAAGCCCTCAGCTGACTTTGCTACTTCACTGACCTCCCAGAAGGAAAGCATTCTTTAACCCTCTCCAAATTGTTTTAAATATCTTTCAACTTAAAGACCTTCCTTTTGTTTAGTTATATTGATTCCATTTCTACTGGTTCCTTGCTCTGCCTCTTGTCCTGGAGTTGACATTCTTTTGCCCTGCAATAAAGGTGTGTACTTGAGCTAAGCCAAAGAACAATAAAGTACTTGTTTACAGTAAACAGAAAGATCTTGGGTTAAAGGTCTGTGCTAGTTCTGAGCTACACCATAAAAAAATGTATTCTGTAAATAACACAATCTTGGGGTTTACAATGTAAATGAATAAACTGCAACATAACTTAGCAGTGTTCTCTCTGCTATAGAAATCATGATGGGAACACCATGGTCCCAAAGAAAATCAGAACTGGACTCTTGATGCTGTTGCACATGACCAACAAGTACCTAAACAGCACCAAGGAGACTCCTAATCCTTATCACAAGGGATAAATTACCCATTCCTCTTGTCACATATTTTAGGCCAAGATATCACCATTCCTGGCCTTGGCTCTTTGTCCTAGGTGCTGCTGAAGGGAAGGGTTGGTATCCAGGGTTCACTCAACAAACGACAGGGAACACTGAATTAAGTTAAACAGTGAAGGTTTGATGAATACACACCCCGAGATGGAATGAGGGCAACAGCTCAAACCTGAGCAGAAGACATTGCAGCAGGGAATGACCTTGCCTCAACAGGTGGGAGGCCCTTAGTCCCATGGAAGATTGATCCCCTAGTGGAGTGGAGTGCTGAAGCAGTAGGGGAGGAGATGGTGCATGGGTGGGGGAGCACCATCATACAAGCAAAGGGCCCTGACTCCAGACATTTTAGATGTAATAGTACATATTGACCTTGAATTTGATAGGTACTAGGTGAAGGATATAGATGTGAAATTTCCTGATTAAAATCCTCACAACATACCGTACATAACATGGTACATGGACAGCATGACCCTGGTCTCAGTCAAGATTTTTTTCATTTGTTTTCCATGAAGGACTTGGAGGCATGTTACAACAACAGTATGAAATAAATGGCGAGCAATTGACAAATTTGCAACAGTTATGCAATGGCACAAAAAATTATCAGAAAAAAATGTATCATTATGAAAAATTTCTGCATGACCTTATCATGTTTAGACAAGTTCTGTGGCCTCAACAGGTGATCCTTGGAAGGAGAACAGAGAAGGTGTTTGTTGCCTGAAATGAGGGGCCTGAGTGTTGCTCAGCCTTCTCAGTGACAATTGCACCTCACTCTGTCCCTGCAGGGGATCCCAAACTGTCCTTCCAGCTTCCCTGTGAACCATTCTAGGCACAGAAAGGCCAGGAACCAGTGCTGGTGTCCCACTCCTCACTTATGCTCCATGTTCAACAATGTACATGTACAACACTGTACAAATACAGCGTGGCCACTTGACATTGATACTCTTCACATCTGACTGAGGGCAGCAATTGCTTGACTACACCCAAATCTATAAAATATGTGGGCACTAGGGAAGTATATCAAGATAAAGGTAGGAGAGAGGTACATGAACTCTGCCCTGAATTGAATGCAGAAATGTGGGGGTGGGAGACACATGTATGGTTAAATATCCCACTGAGTTTACATTGTGTCTGCTTCATTAACTCTCAGGGCAAGGAAGTGTAGTATCTCTGATGGTGTCTGTCAAGTCCCTCGAAAAGTTTACTGGGTTTTGGCCTTAGCACTTGATATGTGGTGATGTGGCAGTGGCACTCAGGAAAGCTAGAGATTGTAACTGGAACTGTATCATGCTAGAGCAGTGGATAATAAATACTCAGTTGTCCAATTGGTGATACCCACTCTCATTATTTCTTTTTTTTAATATTTTTATTTTCTATATTCTTTGTTTACATTCCAAATGATTTCCCCTTTCCCAGATCCCCCCTCCCCATATGTCCCATAAACCTTCTTCATTTCTTAATGTGAACCCAGGGAAAGAGAGAACAAAATCCTTAGAAAAGAAAGAACATTTCCCTTTCTCCATCTTCCCAGCTAGAAACACTTGCAGAGAGAAAATGGTAAGTTCATTAAAATAGACAAAGATCGGTAGGTGACGCCTTGAATGGAGGATGTGTTTCAGTGTTTTCTCTGAAACCAAGTCTTAAAAATTCCATTTCATCCTCTACCTGGCCTCCCAGGCTAACCTTCACCTCAGATAATCCTGCTTCCTCTTTACTGTTGTTAGGCTTACAAGTGGGGCTCCTAGGAATGGTAGGACAGGACTAGTCACTGACAGAGACCTGGGTTTTCTAATGCTGAGGTGTGTACCCACCAGTGTAGCTACAGACATTTTGTTCTATGTCAGCTCCCTAGTTCAATTACTGCTATAATGTGCCTGACAAATCACTGACACAGAAAAGTAACTTGTTTCAGAGGAAGGTCATGTTGACACATATTCTTATGTTCTTTATGACATTTGTTCAACTTATCATGTTCAACAAAATTTACATAGGACCCATCAAATTAATGGTCAATATACACTCTTATATCTAAAATGACCTGATCAGAAATGAGCACTGGACACTTCCTACAACATCAGAGAAGCTACATGTATTTTGGGTTTTCTGTTTGTTTGTTTGCTTGTTTGTTTGTTTTTGTTATTTGCTTAAAAGTTGATGAATATAGATGTTTGTAGCCATGGGTCAGCTCCCAAAATCTGATACGTGGTCCTGTTCAATCAGTGTTATGGTCTACATTCATTAATCCATCCCTATTTATTTGAGAAAGGTGATTTTCTGGTTTGTGGAGCCGATCATGAACCCAAGCACAAGATGTTAGGCCCTTGCTCTGTGCACTAACATACATCTATTATATTTTCATACACCCTTACCAATTTTGTCTATTTTATTTTGTTCTGACATAATCTCATTTTATAGATTATAGAGGGCTATAAGCAATCCTCCTTTGGTGACACTGGTGCAGAAATGAGACTCTGCTTGAGGGCCTTTCCATTGGTGGCTCCAATATTTTACTTTCCTCTGTCAACTGATCTCCAGACTCTTGCCAGTCTCTTTCTCTCTCTCTCTCTCTCTCTCTCTCTCTCTCTCTCTCTCTCTCTCTCTCTCTCTCTCTCTTTCTCTCTCTCTTTCTCCTGTCTCTCTCTCTCTCTTAAGTCATCATGGGGCAGCTTTAAAAAAGCTAAGCACAAGATATCATGAGTGTAGCCCCTAACACACATCCACATATTAACCTGCCCTGCAGGCTCTGCCTGGATGTAATTTCATGCACCTGTACCAAAGACCAGAGAACTTTTGACTGCACTTTCCAACTGGAGTTATTTCTCAGTACATTTTAAAGGTTCATATTGCTGAATGAGGAAAATTTGTGATAGGATGAGACATTTCTGAGAAGGGTTTGAAAAGGAAACCCTCAGTTAGAAACACAGGGATTACTGAGGTGATGGCAATTAAGCCCAGAGTAAACCATGGCCTTGGAAGGAAGATGGGCTCAGTGGCTATGCCCTAGGAGAGTCTTCAGGAAAGACCACTTAAGCTTCATGTTCAGTACAGGGAGAACATTAGCCGGGAGCCAAGGGCTGTATGTAACCCATGACATCAGCAGTCCCTTCTTGAACATTCTATAATCTTCCAGAGAGTTCTTGGCATGAGCTGTGATGTCACCAGTGTTGTAGCAACAGCAGAGCATTGAGGTTTCTCAGTCAGTGTCTAGAGGGTACACTGATAGACATGTTTGCCCGACTCAGAAAACTATTTCGGAGAACAGATGTGGATGGGAGAGAGACTAGAGAGAGGAGGAAGGGAGCTGGCCTTTCATCTGAGAGTAATGAAGGACAAAGGAGGTGGTCTTGGAGAATGTGGAGTAAGTACTGGGAAGTGGATATTGAGCTTCCTGGCAGGGTGGCCCGAGCTGGCCTTTCTAGCAAATTCCAATTCTTCACTTTCACTGAGTATTGTGGTTGTTACTTGGGGACAGAATGAGAGCATCAGGAGTCACAGAGAATCTAACCTACACCAATTTAGGGAAGGGCATCACTGCCTTCACTACCATGCTTCTAGCTTCAGCTTCTCTGACAATAGTACCAGGGAGAGATTTGTGCCCCTGCTGATAACCTCTTGTTCTCAGAACTACTCTGACTTCCACTCCCTCAAAGTTCCCACCTTAGCTTTCCCACTGGTTGTGGGTAGCAGGAATAATTGTACTGTAACCAAAGACCTATCAAAGTTGATAAACCCAGCAGAGATTCCATCCTGTGGCCACTTCTGGAGTGCTTGTTGTTTCAATAGAGGAAATAAATCAGTGTGTTCTCCCCCTGCAGGATGTTTTAAGGCCATTTCCTGGGCCTAGAGTAACAGGATAGGAGATCTGAACATCATACAACACTCAAGTACTTGTGAATAGTGAATTTATAGTGTGACTTGTGAAACCACAAGACTAAGGACTCTGAAGCCAAGTTGCACTCTGTGCATTTGTTAATAAGCCAGGAGAAGCCATCTCTGTGGTCATCATAAGAATACATAGGGAGACAGAGGACACACATGGATGCTTACATCTCCTAGTCTCTATAGAGTGATGGGAGAACTGAGATCCACTGAGGAGGCATCTAAAGACTGGACGAAACTCTCTGTGGTGTCACTGGGTTCTAGGCCTGTGGTCTACTTTATAGGCCTCAGAGTAGATGTCTATACTCTATGCATTCCAAAAATGTAAGTTCACTTGTGTTCTTTTACCTACAGGGGCTGGCAGGCAGACGTCATCCCCTGCAACTGTCCTAAGTAAGAACCAGGCCAAGGAGGAAGAGGAGAGGCTGACAAGAGAGCTGGAGCTCGTTACCCAAGAGAGAAACGAGCTGAGAGATCGCTTGATCTATGTCACAGAAGGAGCCATGAACAAGAGGTATGCATTGCTCCAAATGCTGTGGTGTTCATCTGGAGTCAATGCCACACTCGTCTTTTTAAGGTGGTGGATCATAGGAAGGTGTATTTTCATGATATCCCTGGGTCAAAACTCAAGTCCCTAAATACTTCTTAGAGGAGAGGCAGAACCTGAAGCTTGGTCAGGAGTAAGATGGGAAATGGACTCTTCTGCTTCCTCCAGATCAAAAGTGGGACTTGTGGTCTGAGTGAAGAATTCAGGGATAGAGGCAATGGTCAGTGAGTTCCCAGAGTGCTTTTGGAAAGCTCTTGAAAGGAGGTGCTTTTGTGAGGTTCTAGAAGCTGAGATTTTGTGGTGAGTGTTTGTACTGGACTGGCAGGTGATTGAGTGCTGTATACTGCTAAATGCAGATGGAGGGGCCTGGTCCCACATTGTTCATCTCAGTGCTTGACTAGATGCCTGAGGCTCTACCTGTTCCTCTTTCTCTGAGTGACTTATACTCTGAGACTATAATGTTACATGCATTTCTTCTGCATCTCGTGTTCTCTCTGCTTCTGTCTCTGATTCATTCTCTCTCTCTTTCTGTTACTCTCTCTTCTCCCTTACATGTGTGTACACATGTGTGTATATCTTTTTCTGTTTGTATGCATGTGTGTGTGCACATGATTGTGGTGTCTCTTGTGAATTAATTTTTTGCATGTTTATATTTCTCTCTACTCTTTTAGATTCAGGGATCTGTGACATCCAGTGTACTCTGAGACCATATTGTTGCATACATTTCTGCTGATTCTCATTCTGTTCTCTCTAGTTCTGTATCTGTCTTTATTTCACATTCTATTGCTCTGTTTCCTTTTCTCCTAATTTGTGTGTGCCAGTATATGAGTCTGTTTGCTTCCACGTGTGCATACAAGTGCTTCTGTTTCATATGTTTATATTTACCTCCACACTTTGGAATCTTTTGGTCTATGTATTGGACTGAGGATTTACATGAAATTTCAAGGTGATGTGAGTCCTGATGTCTGGGAGCCCCCACTTTAAATAGCACTGTTCCTTCTCTTTATGAGGACATTTTTTTATACAGTTGCATCTCTTGGGTAGATAATAAAGCATTGGTGATGTCTGGTCTCATCTCAAGAATTATGTGTAATGTCTGCCTCTGAAGTGTTAGTTATCCAGGAATTATAATCCGTGTTGTCAAAACAGGGAAAATATAATCACAGGTGTCTAGTGGGCAACGACCTGTGGCCTAGGCTCTTGAGAGCACAAGGGGCTAGACTGCCCCTCCAGAGCTGATGAGTAAACACAGGGAGCCAGGGCACCCTCCATCTAGATACATAGCTTATGCTGTCCTTGGGAAAGGATAAAAAGTTCCAAAGATGAAAAAGATCCCAGCATGTAGAATCCAGGAACTGACCTTCCTGTGCTGGGAGTACAAGACCCCAGTCTGTGTTCATGTGTTCTTAGAACAGAGGAGTGGAAAGCAGTAGCAGAATGTGGCAATACCAGAACAGGGAAGTGGGAAGGGGTGGATGAGGGAGTAGGGGGAGGGAAGAGGGCTTATGGGACTTTTGGGGAGTGGTAAGCCAGAAAAGGGGAAAACATTTGAAGCATAAATAAAAAAAATACATCAAATAAAAAAAAAAAAAACACATGTTCAGCCAGGCCATGGTAGCACACACCTGTATTCCCAGCATTTGGGAGGCAGTGGCAGATGGATTTCTGAGTTTGAGGCCAGCCTTGTCTACACAGTGAGTTGCAGTACAGCCATGGCTACACAGAGAAAACTTGTCTCAAAAATACAATATATATATATATATATATATATATATATATATATATATATAAATACTTAGATGTGTATGTGTCGTGGTTTCTGAAAAGGTGTTTTTAAAAAAGCACATGTTCATGGAGTTCTATCTTCCTGGGGACAGGCCATACTACACACCAAATCCGTTATATGAAAAATTGAAGTTAAAGGAAAAGGAGATTATGACATTTCTACACACCTTAGAGAAGGAGAACATTGAGGCCAAACAGACCTTCCAGGATCTCAAGAAGGAGATTAACTTCTATCGGTAAGTACTGTTCATGGAAGTCACCAGGTGTGCAATGGCCATTTCTGACTTCCTTTGTTCCTGGACTGGAGAGTCTGCAGGTCTGATTCTATCCCTTCTGCCTTTTAGCCATCAGTGTGCCTTGGGACTTCTCCTGTCATTTTCAAATCTGTAAGAGACTGTTACTCACCCTAACATTGTCCAGGCATCATCAGGAGACTCTCATTAGAAGAGTGATTCAGATCATGAGAGGGTTATGGTACAGTTCTAGGTCTGAGGGACTCAGGCATGGTTTTACAGAGCTAAATGTGATCTAACAAAAGGATACAATGCCCTCCTCTTGATTCTACTGACTGCATTGAGGGTATCTGCAACCTACTAATTGATGTTGCTGAAATGCTTTGGGCTGTCATGGATAGTTTCAGATCCCTTGTTCTTTGGAGAGACATGCAACCTTATTGGTGTTTGGGCTGCAGCAATCATTTATTTCTTCCCTCAAGTTGCTATTTGCTGTTTGTGGACCTCTCAAGAATGTATTGAGATGTATTGCATTAGGTATTCCTGGGAAACTAGGCCCTGGTGGGTTAATGGGACCTTGATGTAGGAATGGGAGGAGGAGCCTGCAGGATCTTACCATGAAGATTGTGTCTTTAGCAACCTGCACAGCCGGCTCCTGATGCAGAAGAACAGTATGAATAAGAGATTGGTTACACTGAAGCAGGAGAACAAGGAAGTACATGCTGATTGGACCATCATTCAGCAATACCTGATTGACTTGAACCTGAATGTTAAAGATGAACAGGACAAGACCAGCATCCTCCAGGGCCAACAACATCAGGTAGGTACAAGCAGCTCAGCCTGGCTTATACTGACTGATAACATTTTCCCACTGCATCCATCTTTGCTTTCACACAGCACCATTCTAATGCACAGTCCCAAGCAGCCACCCACCTCATGGTATGTAGTTGATCATTGCTAGGGCTACGCACATTCTGCATTGTGAACCTCTTGAGATAAGCTGAAATATGGCAAGTATACCTTTCTACTCCTCTTTATTCTGACGACCAGTAACGGTGATAGATCAATATCATGCAGCATTCCTACACCTGCTCATGAAAAGTGGGATGCTTTGCACAGCTTTGAGTAAGTTCTTGGTCCTGTGACAGAGGTCACACAAGGGTAATGTGACTTCCCAAGTGGTTAGCAACTTGCAGGGTGAAAATTCAAACACTAATAAGAAATATGTTATTCTCCTTGTCTTTGATCTGTGTGGCATGTGGCATTTTCCTTTCCTCCTGTAACCCAGTGAAGTCTCTTCCAATTGCCCATTTCTTGGTGTGCCCTGATAAAAATGAGTAGCAGCTTGTCAGCCCATGTAATAGGTTAATGTTGCTGGATATTTTGTTGTGCCTGCAGTTATAACAGCAATGGTGTCAGTTAAAAGATCAATGATAACATTCCTGTTGAGAGGGTGGGAGGCAGCAGCCTGACAGCTGACATTTAGGTTCCCAACAAGCCTCTGTCTTAATAACTGCCTTCCTCTTCTAGGATGCAGAGAGTGTAGTAAGAGCTGAAATTTCCACAGCCCAGGAAGAGGGCCTCCTGCAGAATGAGTTACCACTTCAGGAAGCCCCTGATGAGCTCCATCCTCAACAGCCACAAAATTCCTTGGATGAGTCTTCTACCACATAATTGAACTCCTCAGGTTGAATAGGCACTAACTACCTAGCCAGTGAGCCAATCAATTCAGGAATTTATTCCCTTTCCTGTACAAATAACACCCCGTGGGAGAAAACTGAGGTGACTGCCCTGCCACCACATGTCCAAGAGAAGAAACAGACTGTATGTCCCTGTTGCTGAAGGTGCAGTGAGAAAATTCTGGTTCATATATTTTACTGTTAGAGTTTTGGTTGCTGTTTGGTTTTTTTTTTTTTTTTTTTTTGCTGTTTTGTTACTTATTATGTTATTGGATATTATATATTATTGTTATTGCTTTTTTTCCTTATGCTTTTCACTGTTTATAATAATTATCTTTAAAAGCCTGTTTTTGAAATATATTTCTGATGAATAAAAATTTATTTGTAACTCCTCACTTTTGAGACCATTTTACTTATTCAGGTTTTCTGTCCTATCCTGTAGACATAGACCTCACAACCACAGATGGATCTCTGCAAGCCCCAGGAAGCCTGGCTACAGACTGATTTCAAAGCTCATTAGGGTATACAAGACAATGGTCTTTTGTATGAATAATGTGGCTTCTCCCATGGATACACACTTTAGGATGTAATCACTGACACACTCTCTCCATGCTGTCATATATTCTCCTACTCCTAAAATATAGAACTCTATTAGAATGGAGACTGCAGCTCCTATCTATTTAATATAGCCCATGAATTTCTACCTAAAGCAATCAGACAACAAAATGACATCAAGGGCATACAAAAGGAAAGGGGAAATGTCAAAGTATTGCTATTTACACATGATGTGATAGTATACTTAAGTGATTCCTAAAGATGTACAAAAGAACTATACCTGATAAACACCTACAGGAAAAGTCTCTTGATTCATAATGAACTTAAAAAAGTCAGTAGCTGTTTTTATTGAAACGATAAAGAAGCTGAAAAAAATTAGGAAAGCCACAAGATACAGTACCCAGAATTAATAACCTGTATCTTGGTATAAGTTTATGCAAGCAATGGAAGACCTATAAGACAAGATTTTCAAGTCTATACTCCAAATGCAAGTGCAACCTCATTCATCAAAGAATCTTTATTAAAAATCAAATCACACATTGTACCTGACACAATAGTTGTGGGTGACTTCAACACCCCACTCTCCTCAATGAACTGATCAGGAAAGCAGAAACTTTCCTGGATGTAAAGTTTTTTCTACCAAATCATTTCCTGGCTGGATGTAAAATTAATTCTACCAAATCATCAGCCATTCCTCTACTCAAAGTATAAATTGGCTGAGTAAGATATTAGGGAAATTATACCTTTCACAATAGTCACAAATAATATAAAATATCTTGTTATGACACTAAACCTCTAATGAAGCAAGTGAAAAATCTGTTTGGCAAGAACTTCAAATCTCTGAAGAAAGAAATCAAAGAACTAAAAGATTGAAAAATGTCCCAAGCTTGAGGACCAGCATGATTGACAGAGTAAAATGACATCTCACAATCTTGCAATCTACAGCCTTAATGCAAACTGCATCAAAATTCCAAGTCAATTCTTCAGAGTTAGAAAGAGAATTTCTCCGATTCATTTGGAATAACACACACACACACACACACACACACACACACACACACACACACACACACACAAAAGATAATGAAAACTGTTCTCAACAGTAAACGAACTTCTGGTGGAATCACTATCCCTGGCCTCAAACTATGCTATAGAGCAATATTGACAAAAACTGCATGACATTGGAACAAGCACAGGCAAGTAGTTCAATGGAATAGAATTGATGATCCAGAATTGAACCCACACACCTATGGTCACTTGAACTTTGACAAAGAAGCTAAAACCATCCAGTGGAATAAAGACAGCATTTCCATGAAATAGTGCTGGTTCAAGTGGAGTTACGAATGTAGTAGAATGCCAATTCCACCATTTTTACCCTCACCCCCTTCCCTGAGTCCCACCCCTCTCACAGAGATATTTTATTAGACACAAATTACTTGGTCAAGAGTATGAATCATTAACTGCTCAGACTAGTCCAACCTGCTGCTGAGAGCAGCTATGAATACAGGGCAAACACAAAACTGTAAAATCTTAACTTTCTTTATGTGATTTTGTTCTCCAGGGTGACATTAGCAGTCAACAACATCAAAAGGTTGCAACAAGAATCCTCTGCCTCCTCAATGCCCAGAGCCTTAAAGGGACAGGGAGGAGCCTAGAAGCAGCAGGGAGCTACACTAGGGTTTGGGAGCATTGGCTGATTGTGCCTTCCTGACCTTCTGGCACTAGGCAGGTCCCTAGGGCAGTGGGACTGGGGACAGGGAAGGGTAAAGAGGACCAGACCTGTGACTTCCTCCAAAGAGTCCTGCTGCTGCCTCCTTCTCCATGGCGATTACCACGCTTATGGAGTCCTGGGATCCAGCGGCTCTCCCTGCCAGAAGCTGTGATCTTGGCAGGGGCACAGGGGGCTGGGCATAAGTCATGACCAGGCAGCTTCCATAGAGCTCCAGGACACACCCACAGCTCAGGAACCAACCAATCACTTCTGCATGCAGAACGTCCTGGTTGGCTGTTTGCTTGCCAATTTTCCAGGTTGAATTCATGCTACTTAGCATGGGAGCACAGCTGGCTTTCCTTAAGTAGGTTTCCATGAGTAAAAATGGAAATACTACTATTCCAATGAGTAGCACCTTTACTCATTGGAATCCGAGATTCTCTCCTACTGCTGTCCAACAAGGCCATCCTCTGCTACATATGCTGCTGGAGCCATGTGTACTCTTGGGTTGTTGGTTTAGTCCCTGAGAACTCTGGGGGCACTGGTTGATTCATACTGATGTTCCTCCTATGGAGCTGCAAACCCCTTAAGCTCCTTGGGTCCTTTCCATTGGGGACCCTATGAGAACCACTACTTTAGAGACAAGAACTCAGTGGCTACTCAATTCACAGAGTTGGATGTCTCAGCACTGAAGACACAGGACACAAGGCTCTCCTCCCTCTCTCATCCCACTCCCCACAAGAGTCCCTGATCCTTTATATTGAGATCATGTTGGAAGGCTGAAGAACCTTGAGTATAACATTGGGGGAGCATGGCAAAAGTAATGATAGATGCACTCAGGAAGAATTGAAGGTTGGCAGGCACACATTGGGCTTTCCTTGACCCTCTCTACATATGGACTGCCTAGATGGGGCCACCCAATCTGAGGATGGACGTTCAGCTAATCTCTGGAAACATTCTCTCAAACACAATCAGAAATATATTTTTCAGGTCATTCTAGATCCCATTAAGTGGGTAATGGAGACAACCCATCACATGCTTTCCCCTTTGACACCCAACCACTTCCTATGTTACACTTAATTTCCAAATAAAAACAATAAAAGTGCTTGGAATGTAGCATAACTGGGAGGTGCTTGCCTGGCATGTATGAGGCCCTGGTTTGAGTCCCAGCCCCACATAAGATGGACATGATGGTACACAGATGTAGTGCTTAAAGTTGTGAGGTTCGCTAAGCAGTTCAGAAGTTCAAAGCTATCCTGAGCTACATAGATACTGATCCTTTCTTATATAAAACAAATTGGGTATCTATGAGAACCTGTCCTAAAACAAACAAAAAGACAACGGTATTGTAATTTTACCTAACATGATATAACTATCCCCATACAACCTAAACACATTAATTATTCTCCAAGAAAAGATATTGAAGTCCCTTTTGGAATGTTTACAGTTTAAATATGCTAATATAGATTAAAAACTTAAGTACTCATATCAACTCAATGCTATGTTATATAATAAAAGGAAAGGAAGGAAAACATGGATGTTATATACAAGAAGACACACATAGGCACACATAGATATCTATCCTATGTATACATGTACAAATGAATCCTTAACAAAATGGGACAAAATCACTCATGACATTTATACTCCTCATTTCTGTAAATGGTCATATGGACACAGCTGGTATTATCTGCCTATGGCTTTGTTTTTTGTTTTCTTGCTTTTTTCTTTTCTTGTGAATGTGAGTGTAGGCACACATGTGCCATTACACATATGTGGTAGAAAGAAGACACAACAATGGGACACAACCTCAGTCTCACCTTCTACCTTCTTTGAGACAGGCTCTCTTGTCACCTGCTGCTCTGTGTGCCAGGCTGGCTGATCCATAAGTTTTCAGGGACTCTCCTGTCTCTGCCAGCTTCCTTTTGGTAGGATCACTGGAGCTGCAAATGCCCACAAGCACACTCAAGTCTTTGTGGATTCTGCGCTCTGAGGTTCAAGTCATCATGCTTGTATGCAGTTCTCCTTCTTCCCACCCATCTTTAAGCATTTGCACCAAGTCCTGCTGTTTTAGAATCGTCAACCCATTGAGGCCTTTCTGCAATCTACACATTTCCTTCAAGTATGCTTTAGGTGTTACTTAAACAAAGATGGGTTTCCTGTAATGGTCTCTAATTTCTGTGAGTATCTAAATTTAATCTTCAAATGATCAATACCTGAACAGGAAGTAAGAATAATGATAGAGTGAAGTGCTGAACCTGAGATGTTTGAGGTAATTCTACATCTAATAGACAATACCGTGTCTCAAACATAGGAGAAAAACCTGGCCTGTTTAGGTGATTGAAGCTATGGGGGCTAGTAAAATCTTTCAGGCCAATGCACAGAGGGAGAAGACAGGAGGAAGACATGGGGCACAGATTTGAAGAAAATTACCAGCATGAGAAATCAGGACAGACAGACCCCTTTACTAGTTCTACCCTGATAATATTAGTTTAATGTGTATTTCAAAGCATTAAACAGGTATGTATATCTGGAAGCTTGGGAGCTACTAATATTTAGAGGGTCGTCCAGTCCACAGCTGTTCACAGGCAGGCATTTTGGAGGTTGACCACATCCACATTTGAATTTCTTCTAGCCTATTTGGAATGTTGTTGCATTCAAGATTCCACCATCTGTCGGATGTAGGGTAGGTGACGATCCTTTCCCAATCTAATCTAATAGAAGAGAAAGTGGGGAAGAGCCTTGAACACAAAGGCAAAAGGAAAACTATCCTGGACAGAATACCAATGCCTTATGCTTTAAGATCAAATACAGACAAATGGCACCTCACAAAATTGCAAAACGTCTGTAAGGAAAAGGACACTGTCAATAAGACAAAACAGCAACCTACAGATTGAGTAATTTTTTTACCAATCCTATATCTGATAGAGGGCACATACCTAAAATATACAGAGAACTCAACAAGTTAGACTCCAGAGAATCAAATAGCCCTATGAAAAAAGAGGAGTACTGAGTTAAACAGAGAAATCTCAGAGAATGCCTGAGAAGTACTTAAAGAAATGTTCAACATCCTTGGTTAACAGGGAAATACAAATCAAAACAACTTTGAGAATCCACCCCACAGGTGACAGCAGATGATAGCCAGGCTGTGGATAAAAAGGAACAATCCTCCATTTTTGATGGGACTACAAGCGAGTAAAACAACTTTAGAAATCAATCTGGCAGTGCCTAACAATATTAGAAATAGTTTTACCTGAAGACCTAGCTATATCAATACAGGGCATATACCCAAAAAATGTTCTAACACATAACAAGGACACATTTTCTACTATCTTCATAGCAGACTTATTTATAATAGCCAGAAGCTAAAAAGAACTCAGATGTTCCTCTACAGAAGAGTAGATACAGAAAATATGGTTACAGAATGGAGTACTACTAAGCAATAAAAAAAACAATGCCTTTATACAATATGCAAGCAAATGAATAGAACTAGAAAATGTCATCCTGAGTGAGGGAACACAGACACAAAGTAACACAGATGTTATGTGTTTACTGATAACTGGATATTTGCTCTAAACTTCACAATGCCCATGATACAACCAACAGACACTATGGAGCTTAGAAGGAAGGGAGACCAGGACATGGCTGCTTCAGTCCTGCATTGTGGACATAACAGGATGATGTTGGGATGTGGAGGTAGAGGAGACCTGGGAGGGAGAGAGTAGGGGGAGGATATAAGGGGGCAGTCTCAGGTACTGGTGAGGATAAGAGGGAGGTACAGAGGGTCTGGAAATAGAACAAAAATATATAGCAGGCAGGGTGAGGAACTGGGGATAGCCACCTGAGGGACACAGACAACAGGTAAACAAGAGGCTCTCAGGACCCAAAGCGGATGACTTTAGGTGAAATGCACAGAGAAGGGAGAGATAGAACCTGTAGAGACCACCTCCTAGGAACACCTCCCCACACTCCCATGATCCCCAGGGACCACCCTCCTTCAAGGGATGGTCCCACCAACTCATTTCAAAATTTGTAACCCAGAAATGTTCCTGAGCAAAAGAGCAGAGACTGCTCATAGTCTAAAGACAGAAGGAAGGGCCATCCATGGACTGCCCTACCTGGTGATCCATCATGTCTGCAGACACCAAACCAGACACTGTTGCTGTGGTAAAGAGGTGCTTGCTGACAGGATCCTCTTGTGAAGGTTCTTACAGAAGGGTGGCTAGCAGCTGACCATTGGAGCCAACCATTAGACTGAGCTCAGGGAACCTGGTAGGGAGCTGAGAGAAAAGCTGGAGCAGCAGAGGGGAATGGAAGCACTGTTGGAAGAACAACATCTGCAGCCAGGACCACCTCGTGATCCCAATGACTAGACTACAAACTGAGAAGTGTTCAGGGAGGGATCTTTACCTCTAGATACATTGTAGCAGAGGATGGCCTTTCCTGACAGCAATGGAGGAGAGGCACTTAGTACTGTGGAAGTTTGATGCCCTAGGGTAGGATGCGGAAGCAGTAGGTCAGGAGAGGGTGGGTGAGTGGGGGATTGCCCTCATACAGGCACAGGGCAGTGGGAAAGGGCAGATGTTTTTTGAGGGGTTGCTGGAGGAGTAAGCAGGAAGTGGTATATTATTTAAGATGTAATCAAATGGAATAATTAATAAATACATTTAAAAAATACACATATGCCAGTCATTTAATTTTAACAGTGAAGACTCAGGAGCCAGATGCTGGGGTGAAAACCTGCCAGGTCAGAGAGGTCAAGCCCTCACCTGACCCTCCTACTCCACTCTGTCCTCAATATCTTACAACTTAAAGACCTTCCTCTGGTTTACTTATATTCATTCCCTTTCAAGGGTTACTTGCTCTGCCTCTTGACCTGGAGTTCACTTTCTTTTGCTTTACAATACAGGTGTGTGCTAGTGTTGAGCCACAGGACAAGAAAGTAAAATGAACCGAAAGCTCTTGGGTTAAAGGTCTGTGCTAGGGCTGGGCTAAACTGTAAAATGTTTTGTTTGTTTGTTTTCAGTAAATAACACAATCTTACAGTTTGCAATCAAAACAAATATCCTGCAACATACGTTGGCAATGTTACCTTCATTATAGAAATCCAGCTCTCTGTCAATTGTTCTGGTTGTTCCCAGGCATGTCTGAGTGCATCATCATGGGAACAAAATGGTCCCAAGCAAGGAAAATCAGAACCGGGCTCTTGAAGGTGTTGCACAAGGCCAATAGGGACCTAAAAATCACCAAGGACACACCTGATCCTTATCACAAGGGATAAATCACCCATCCTACTGTCACGTAATATATTGCAAGATATCACCATTCCTGACCTTGGCTCACACCCCTAAGTGCTGCGAAATGGAAGGGTTCTTGTCCAGGGTTCACTCAAAAAACCAATAACTAAAAATAAAAAAACCCTGAATCCAGCTAAACAGAGATGGTTTATTGAATGCATACCTCAAGACTGACCAATCAGGACAACAGATCAATAATATGCACTACCTATTTCTGAGGGCCAGCTCCGTGTAAAAACCACAAGAGCTCATGCACAAGGGCTGGAAATGCTGCCCTATATGGACCCTGACTCAAGCTATTTTAGACATAATAGTAATACCGACCTTGAATTTCATGGGGCTATGGGAAGTATATAGATGTAGAAATTAATAAGATTAACAAACCTCACAACATACAGAACATTCCATGGTACATGGTCAGCATGACTCTGCTCTGAATCAAGATTTTTCTTTTGTTTTATATCCATGACTGAGAGGCATATTACATGATATAGATGGCTGTGATATGACAAGTTTGCTACAGATATGGAAGGGGGCAAGCCTTATCAAGAAGAATTGTATCATTAGGGAAAATAACAGCATGACCTTACCATGTTTAGACAAGTTCGAGGCCTCAACAGGAGCTCCTAAGAAGGAGAACAGAGACTGTGTTTGTTACCTGAAAGGAGGGGCCTGAGCAGTGTTGCTCAGCCTTCTCAGTGCCCAGGTAGTGAGGGAGCGGCTCTGGGCCTCTATGGGTGCTGGATGATTCTTACCAAATGACCTGCACCTGCCAGTTCTCGAGAGAGTATCAGGAGGTAAGATTTTCTCCTTGTCAGATGTGGAACACGTCTACCACATCTAATGGAACGGGGCAGTGGCGATTAACCTGCTCCTGCCAGTTCTCTAGAGAGTGTCAGGAAGTGAGATCTTGCCCTTGTCAGATGTGGCACAGGTCTCTGAAAGCAGGGCTCTCTCCCTCTAAGTGCAGGACTCCATGCAAGTCAGATGCTCCCTTGCAGGATACGTGGCCAGACACCTGTAGAGCTGCCCAGTTCCTACGTGCAGAAGGAACCCAGGAGGGCTGTGTCCCAAGCAATCTTTCAGGTTCGTCTTCCCTGCATTTCTGGCTGAGCTGGCTGCTTGGTCACAGGAGCCAAGATGGTGGTGACCTCAGACGGCAGGGCAATGATCTTCAAATCTTATTGAGGGCAACAATTACTTGACTACACCCAATTTTCTAAAAGGTCTGGGCTCTGGGGAAGTAAATCAAGATAAATCTGGGATAAAGGTGCATGAACTCTGTCCTGTACTGAACTAAGAAACATGGGAGTGGGAGAAGGATGTATGGCTAATTAGACTACTAAGTACCCATTGTGTCTGCTTGATTTAATCTCAGGACATGGAAGTGGAGTATCTCTGATGACTTCTGTCTATCCCCTTGAAAGGTTCACTGGGCTTTAGCCTCAGCACTTGATATTTCATAATGGGGCAGCAGCACTCAGGGAAGCTAGAGATTGTCATTGGCACAGTATCATGCCAACAGCAGTGGATAATACTCAATAGTTCAAAACATCATAACCACTTTCATTTGTTATTAATCTGGACCCAGGGAACAATAGAACAAAATCTTTAGAAAAGAAAAATCATCTCTACTTCTCCATCTTCCCAGAATGAAAGACTGGTAAGGAGAGAATGGTAAGTTCTTTATAATAAACAAGAATTTGTAGCTGAGGCCTTGGGTGTATAGTATTTTTCAGTGTTGTTTCCTGAAACAGTGTCTCAAAGATTCCATGTTGTCCTCTACCTGGCTTTCCAGGTTAACCTTCAGCTCAAACATTCCTGCTTCCACTTTCTAGTAGCTAGGCTTACAAGTGGGGCTCCTAGGACTCTTAGGTCAGTACTAGTCACTGGAAGAGAACTGGGATTTCTAATGCTGAGGCATGTACACACCAGCATAACTACAGCCATTTTTTTATGTCTGCCCCAACAATTTCAGATTGTTGCTGTAATATGCCTGCCAATCATTGACACAGAAAAACAAACTTGTCTCAGAGCAAAGTCATGGTGATCAAATCCTGTTGTGTTTAGTATGATGTTTGTTAAACTTACAAGGTTCTAAAACATTTACATGAAACCCATCAAATTAAGATCCACTATGCACTCTTATATCTGAAATGGCCCGATCATAACTGACCACTTCATATGAGCTACTTGTGGTTGTTTTGTTTAATTTTGTTTTGTCTTCTTTTGAATTTATAAGTTGACAAAGACAAATGTTTGGGGTCATTGCTTAACAACCAAAACATTAGCTATCATTCTGATCAAACAGTATTAAGGTCTGAATTCAATAAAACTGCCCTATCTTCCTTAGATAAGTATTTGTGTGGTTTACGGGGCCAATCATGAACCCAAACAGGGATGCTCTGTGCACCAACCTATATCTATTATTTTATCCTACACACTTTATTGCTGTTGACTATTTTATTTTGTTCTAACAGAATCTCATTTTGTAGCTTACAGAGGGCTGTAAGCAATTCTCTTTTGGTGACTCTGGTGGAGAGATGAGAGCCTCAACTCAGCCTGAGGGCCTTTCCATTGGTGGCTCAAATATTCTAGTTTCCCCTAACAACAGATCTCAAATTATTGCCAACACAAAGATACTGTTACTCTCTCTATCTCCTAAGACATCTTGGGGCAATTTTGAAATGCTAAACACAGGGCTTCATGACTGTCCCCCCTAACACACACCGACATTGCAACCTGCCCTGCAGGAACTGCCTGGATGTGATTTCATGAACCTGTACATGATGAGAAAGAAGAACTTTTGACTGCATATTAAAACTGGAGTGAGTTCTCAGCAGATTTTAATAGTTCATATAGCTGATTGCAAAAATTCTGAGGTAGGATGAGACATTTCTGAGAAGGTTTTGAAAAGTAAACACTCAGAAAGATACATAGGGAGGACTTGGGTGTTGCCAATCAAGCCTAGAGCAAACCCTGGCTTTGGAAGGAGGATGGGCTCAATGGCAAAGCCCCAGGGGAGACTCCAGGAAAGGGCAGCTCAGCTTTCTATCAGTATAGGGAGAACATTAGCAGGGAGCCAATGGCTGTAACCCATGACATCAGCAGTCCCTTCTTAGACATTCTATTGTTTCCCAGAGAGTTCTTGGCATCCTCTGTGATGTAACCAGTGTTGTAGCAACAACACGTACACTGAGGTTTCTCAGTCAGTGTATAGAGGATACTTCTATAGACATGTTTACCCGACTGAGAAAACTTTTTGGGAGAGCGAGGGTAGATGGGAGAGAGACTAGAGAGAGGAGGAAGGAAACTGCCCTTTCTTCTGAGAGTATTGAAGGACGAAGGAGATGGTCTTGGGGAATGCGGAGTAAGTTCGGGGAAGTGGATGTGCAGGGGTGGCCTGAGCTGGCCTTTCTAACAATGAGGCACAGGAACTGCAGTGTCTGGGTAGGAAAAGAACTTTCATGATTATCGCAATTCTTGAAAATCAAGGATTTCAGAACATTATTTTCTCTAGTCCTTAAGGCAGGAGATGGCAAGGTCAAAGCTGTTATTCTGTGAACTCCAAGTCTTTACTTTCAATGGGCATAGTGGGTGTTACAGGGGACAGAATGAGAGCATCAGGAGTCACAGAGGGTCTAACCTATGCAAATTTAGGGCAGGGCATCACTGCACTTCACTCTCATGGCTTCATTTAGCACCAGTGGCTATCTGACAGTAGTAGCAGGGAGAGAATTGTGCTCCAGGCCATGACCTGATGTTCTCCTCTCCCTGACAGTTCCCACCCTACCTTTCTTTATCACCAGCAGTGGGTAGGAAGCATTTCTGTACTACATACAAAAATCTGTAGCAGGGGATACACCCAGACAGAGATGTGATTCAATTGATACTTCTGGGGTGTTTGGGGTTTCAGTAGGGGGATCTGATCAGTGTGTTGAGCATGTTCTCATTTTGCATGATGTTATAATCCCATGTCCCCGGCATCACGTAACAGGGTAGGAGATTTGAACATCTCCAAGTACTCATATACTTGTGGACCATGAATTTATCATCTGACTTGTATAACCACAGGACTGAGGACTCTGAAGCCAAGATGCACCCTGTGCAGATGTTAATAAGCCATGAAAGCCATCTCTGTGGTCATCTTAAGCATGTGTTGGGAGACAGAGGACAAACCTGTCTGCTTACATCTCCAGGTCTCTATACAGTGATGGGAGATCTGAGATGCACTGAGGAGGCATCTCAAGCCTGAACCAAACCCTGTGTGGTGTCACTGGGTTCTAGGCCTGTTGTCCTTCTGTACGGGTCTCAGGGTTGTCTGTCTACACTCTGTTTCCCCACCATGAAAGTTCACCAGTGTTATTCTACCTGCAGGGGCTGGCAGGCAAACATCATCCCCTGAAACTGTCCTAAGCAAGAAGCAGGCCAAGAAGGAAGAGGAGAAGCTGACCACAGAGCTGCAGCTCATTACCCAGGAGAGAAACGAGGTGAATGATCGCCTGATCTCCATCACAGAGGGAGCCATGAACAAGAGGTATGCATTGCTCCAAACACAGTGGTGTCATTCTGGGGTCAGCAATGTCACCCTCATCTTACCATTTTAAGGAGGGGTTTTCTAGGAAACTGTACCACCAGAATGTCCCTGTGCCCAACCTCATGTCCCAAAATACTTCTTAGAGGAAAGGCAGAACCTGAAGCTTGCTCAGGAGCAATGTGGTAAATGGACTCTTCTGATCTCTCCAGTGGAAAAGAGGGACTTGTTGTGGGAATGAGGAATTCAGGGATAGAAATAGGGGAAAATGAGTGCCAGAGTACATTTGGAAAGCCCTTGGTATGAGGTGGATTTGTGAGTTTGTAGGAGCTGTGAGTTTGTGCTGAGTGTTTGTAATTGCCTGGCAGACGACTGAGTGCTGCAAGCTCCTGGAAGCAGCTGGAGAGGCCTGGTCTACATTGTTCATCTCAGTGCTTGACTAGATGCCTGATGCTCTGCCTGTTCCTCTTTGTGGACCTTATACTCTGAGACAGTAATGTTGCATGCATTTCTTCTGCATCTCATTGTACTCTTTCCGTTTCTATCTCTGTCTCTCTCATTCTCTGACTCTGTTTCCATTTCTCCTTGTATGTGTGTCCAATTCTGTGTGTCTGTGTGTGTGCTCATGCACCTACCTGTGCATGCACTTTGTATGTTTATATTTCCCTTCACACTTTGGAAACTAGTGGTCTGTGTTTTGTCTTGATGATTTACCTATAAGACAGTTTCAAGTATATGTTAGTGCTGAACTCTGGGAGCCCCCGTCAACACTGTTCTTTGGCTCTGGGGTCACAATTGTTCTTACATTTGTATCTCCTGGGCAGATTATAAAGATGTGATGATGTCTGGTCTCATCTCCACAATTATGTGTAATGTCCGTCTCTAAGGTATAAGTTACTCAGGATTTAGAATCCCTGTTGTGAAAACAGGAAATATATCCCAGGTTTCTGATGGGCAAAGATCTGTGGCCTAGACTCATGAGATTATAGCTGCTTAGACTGCATCTCCAGCCCTACTGAGCGAACACAGGGAGACCTGGCACCCTCCACCTGGATGCCTAGCTTCTGCTACCCCGGAGACAGGAAAACAAGTTTCCAAAGCGGAAGAATATCCCAGTATATAGAATCTAGAATGTGGTTTTCTGGGCCTGGGGTAGTACAGGACCCAGTCTGAGATGATGTATTCTTAACCATCCACATTCATGGAGTTCTGTGCTCCTGGGAACAGGACCTTCCAGAGGCTGAATCCAATGTATGAACAAATGAAGTTAAAGGAGAAGGAGATCAAGTCATTTCTTCACAACTTAGAGATGGAGAAGATTGAGGCCCGAGAGAACACCCAGGAGCTCAAGAAGGAGATTAACTTTTATAGGTAAGTACCAGTGAGGGAGGCCACCAGTTGTGGAAAGGCCATTTCTGCCTTCCTTTCTTTCTGGACTGGAGAGTCTGCAGGTCTGGTTCTGTCCCTTCTGATGTTTAGCCAACAGTGTTCCTTGGGATTTTGGACTCACTTTTTATAAGTCTGTAAGAGACTGTTACCCCTCCCAGTATTATCAAGGCATACTCAGGAGTCTCTAGATAGAAAGGTGATTTAGTTCATGAGAGGGTTATTATGCAGTACAAGGTCTCTGGTATTCAGGCAGGGTTTATAGACCTGACTGTGATATAATACAAGGATAGAATGCCTTCCTCTTGGTTCTACTGACCTTCTTTGATGGGATTTGCTCCCTACTAATAGATGTTGCCCTGTTGCTTTGGGCTGTCATGGATAGTTGGAGATCCCCCTTTCTTTTGGAGAGACGTGGACACTTACTGGTATTTGGGCTGCAGCAATCCTTACTACCTCAAGTTGCTGTTTGCTATTTGTGCAGCTGTGATGGATGTATTAAGATGTATTGTATTAGGTCTTCAGGGAAACCTGGGTCCTGGTGGGCTTAATGGGACCTGTAAGTATGAATGGAGGAGGATCTTACTATACAGAGTGTGCTTCCAGCAACCTGCATAGCCGGCTCCTCATGGAGAAGATGCTTGTGAAGAAGAGAAGGGTCATGCTGATGCAGGAGAGCAAGGAAGTACTTCTTGACTGGTCTCTCATAGAGAAATACTTGGTTGGCTTGAATATGAATGGTAAAGACGAACAGGAGAAGACCAGCCACCTCCAAACCCAACATCAGGTAGGGACAACCAGTTCAATCAGGCTAATACTGTTTTATACCATTTTTCCATTGGATCCATCTTTGCTTTCACCTAGCACCTTTCTAATCCACATGCTCAAGCAGTCACTGACCTCCTGGAATGTAGTTGTTCATTGCTCTGTCTATGTGCAAGTATTCTGGGATGTTAGGCTCTTGTGAGATACTGAATTATTGTTGAGTGTACTTTGGTGCTCTGCTTGAAACTACAGTACAATAAGGGTGACAGATGAATAACCTGTCACATTCCTACATGTGCTCATTATAGGTGAGATGCCATGCAGAGCTTTGAGCAAATTATAGGTCGTGTAATGCTCCATTATGTTTATAGCAGCCTTATTTATAATAGACAGAAGCTGGAAAGAACACAGATGTCCCTCAGTGGAGGAATGGATACAGAAAATGTGGTATATTTACATAATGGAGTACTACTCAGCAATTAAAAACAATGAATTCATGAAATTTTTAGGCAAATGGTTGGATCTGGAAAATATCATCCTAAGTGAGGAAACCCAACCACAAAATAATACATATAGAATACAATCTCTGATAAGTGGATATTAATTAGCCCAGAAGCTCTGAATACCCAAGGCACAATTAGCATAACAAATGACTCCCATGAAGAAGTAAGGAGAGGGTCCTGAACCTGGAAAGGCTTGATCTAGCATTGGAGGGGAGTATCAGGACAGAGAAAAAGGAGAGAGGTGATTGGAGAATGAGTGGAGAGAAGGTTTATGGGACATATGGGGAGGGGGCAAGGGGAATCATTTGGAATGTAAACAAAGAATATAGAAAATAAAAATATATAATTTTAAAAAAGGAAAAAAATATAGGTCCTGTGACAGAGGTCATGCAAGGGATGTATGACTTCCCAGGTGGGAAACAACTTGCAGGAATAACAACCAAATGGAAACATCATTGAGTGCTTCTCATTTTAATTGATCAGGTGGCATGTGACCTTCTGCTTTTTGGGGGGAACCCAATGAAGTCTCTTCCCATTGCCCATTTATTGGTTTGCTCTGATAGAAGTCTGAGTGACATCTTGTCAGCCTATGTATTTGTGAGTGTTGCTGAATATTTTGCCCTGCCTGCAGTTATAACAGCAATGGTGTCAGTTCAAAGATCAGTGATAACTTTCCTGCTGAGGTAGTGGGAGGCAGAAGCCTGACAGCTGACATTTATGTCTCCACCAAGCCTCTATCTTAATAGATGCCTTCCTCTTCCAGGTCCCAGAAATGGTAGCAAGAGCTGAAATTTCCACAGACCCAGAAGAGGGTCTCCTGCAGAATGATTTCCCACCTCAGGAGCCCCCTGCAGAGCACCATCCTCAACAACCACATAATTTCCTGGATGAATCTTCCTCTACATAATTCAATTCCTCAGGGCGAATAGGCCCTAACTACCCAGCCAATGAGCCAGCTGATTCAGGATGTCATTCCCTTTCCTGCTCTGACAACACCCCTTGAGAGAGAACTGAGGACTGCCCTGCCACCAAGTGTCCAAGAGGAGAAACAGGCTGTACCTCTGTGTTCCTAAGAGTGCAGTGAGAGAACTGTGCTTCATATAATTTACTGTTAGACTTTTGGTTGAAGTTCTGTTTTTTATTGTTTTGCTATTTGTTATGTTATTGGGATGTTATTTGTTCTTATTATTACTTTTCATTTTTGCTCATGCTTTTTACTGTTTTTATTAACTGTCATTTTAAAGCCTGTTTTTTATTTATTTATGAATGAAAATTTGATTTGTAAATCTTGACTCCTTTCTTCGAAGCCACATTGTGCATTAGTTAATTAATGAGTTATTTTCATACACTCCATATTTTATACCCCACCCCACCACCTCCTGTACACCCTCCAACTGATCCATATCCCATACCTCCTCGTCTCCCCCATCTCCACGTGGATGTCCCCACCCCACCCCCACCTGACCTCTAAATTCCCTGGAACCTCTTATCGCTTGAGGGTTAGGTAAACCATCTCTAAATGAACACAGGCCTGGCAGACCTCTAGTGTATGTGTGCTGGGAGCCTCATATCAGCTGGTGTAGGCTGCCTGTTTGGTGGGCCAGTGTTTGAGAGATTCTGGAGGTCCAGAGTAATTGAGACTGCTGGTCCTCCTCCTGGATTGCCCTCAGCTTCTTTTAGCCTTCCTTAGCTCATTAACAGGGATCAGGTGTTTCTGTCATTGATTGGGTGCACATAACTGTATCCACTGTTTCAGATGTTTGTTGGGTCTTTCAGAGTCCTGCCAGGCTAGGTCCTTTTTTGTGAGTGCACTCTCTGGTTGATGGGTTTGTCCCTGTGAGCTCTGGGAGTACTGGGTGGCTCATATTGTTGTTCCTCCTATGGTGCTGCAAACCCCTTCAGATCCTTGGATCCTTTCTCTTCCTCCGCTATTGGTGATCCTCTTTAGTGGCTTGCTGAGACTGTCCCCCTTTGTATTTGGCATGTACTAGCAGAGCCTCCCAGGTGACATCTATATCCTATATCCGGCTCCAGGCAGCAAGTACTTGTGGGCATCAATAATAGTGTCTGGGTTTTGTAGCTGTATATGGGATGGATCACTAGGTGGGGTAGTCTCTGGATGGTCTTTCCCTCAGTCTCTGCTCCATACTTTGTGGGAATTTTGTTTCCCCTTCTAAGAAGAACTAGAGTATTTATACTTTGTTCTTCCTTCTTGAGTATCATTTGATATGTGAATTGTGTCTTGGGTATTCCTGGAAACCAAGACAGAAAATCAATGTGCTGTCCATATTAGGAAGAGATTTTGCAAACAGAAAGTAATCATAATTATATTAATTGATGATGGAAGATATACAACATAAAATTTGCCTATTTTCCTTGGCCAATTTCTAGCACAAGCCGCAGCGATCACACGATTATTGGTCCCAGAGACAATGGGTGCTTTCTTCACAGCACTTCAAGTCACATGACACATTACATCTTAACAATATTACTTATCATGAGCTCAAACCACTGACAAAACATAGCAGACATGTGCATTCCATGCCCAGTCTTGCCAACAGGAGTTCTTAGGAGCTTCAGCTGCATTCAGCAGCAGGAGTGGAATGGGCCCATGGTCCCTTCTTCGTAGCACTAACCACATGGATGTCCAAATGTCAGCTCAGAAATACTTCATCCTGACATGTTTCCAAATTTTTAAAATCTAAGAAGTGTTCATGAAAATAATCACATGGCTTTGATCAATTTCATAGCAGTAGGAGGTTGGTCTGGTGCTGCTTGTTATCAAATGATAAAGTTTATACCTCAAGATCTGGTTGCCCCATGAGGAGATTCTCACTTACACCAAGGGATGCTGTGTTACCTTGCTCCACAAGTTAATTGGCAAATAAAAGGCTAAGCCTGGCATTGGGCAATAGATAGAGGTAGGTGGGTTTTTAGTTATCTGACTTGGGGCTACAAGTGTAAACAGGAGAGAGAGAAGAGGGGAGACCAAAGGAGGAGGGAGCCACCATGAGAGACAGACCATGAGCACTTGGCCAGGAGAAACAGCAAGTAACAAGGGACATGGGACTGGGATGTAAGTCAGAATACCTCCAAAACCTGTGCAATCTAGACTGACAGTGTGTAAATAAACAAGTAAAAGAGTGGAGTCTAGCCTCACTTGAAATAAGAACTAAGTATCTATTGACAGGAGAGTGAGTAGAGTTCACATACTCAAAAATCATAAAGCTTTTGCCTGTCTGAAGTAATGGCTTAGCAGTTGAGAATGTTTGCTGATCTTCCAGAGGACCTGAGTTCAGTTCCCAGCACTCACATGGCTGGCTCACAACGAAATCCAGCTCTGAGGAGTCTGACACCCTCCTCCATGTACAACTGCAAGTGCACTTAGGGAAACACACACACACACACACACAATGAGCTAAAGTGATCCACCAGAGATGCATGAAGCAACATGATTATCAAACCCAACAGTAACAACACTAAGTATCCTGTTTGCTAAAGAACAAATAGGAAGCAGCAAAACTATTGAGATGTAGTTTCTGACAAGAGAAGGCAGAATAATTTTTAAAACAGGCATGGATTTAACATGGCACCCATGACAATGACATCTCCAAAGAAGAAGAGACACTGTGGATACCAACTGCTCGCTGGCTAGACAGTATAGCCAAATCGGCAGGCCATAGCTCCAAAGGGAGACCCTGTATCAAAAGGGAAAGTGTGGGTAATAGAGGGAACCCAACATGGACTCTCCATTCACCTGTGTGTGCACACATGCATATGAGACAGAAACAGACAGAGACCACACAAACTCTTTCCTGAAACAATTTATAAAAGGGAATTGGTAGATGAATGAGACTCGAGGGCAGTGGCAGTCACTGTAAATACAGGGGAAAAAATGTCAACACAGAAAGAAGCAATGAATCAAAGTTAGAGAGGCCAAGTCTATGTTGCCTGTGTCCGCAAAATGATGTCAGGAATAAAGGAAGCTTATGAGAAGGTGGAGAAACCCAATATTTAAACTTGCTGTGTTAGCTGGAAATTTACAAGCTCACACAAATATAAAAAAAATAGTAAGTTCATCAAGTGCCCACAGAAATGTGACAAAAACTCACTTCAAAAGGAAGTTTTAATAAATTCCAAAGCGGTTTATCAGTGGGATCACATTCTGTCACCAAGATGAAATTCAATTAGTAAACAAAAAGTGAAAGGATACTGTCTAAGCACTAGCATCTGTCTGACAGTCTCTCATTGGCTCTTGTTGGTAACCTCTGATTGGCTCCTAAAGCAGGAAGAATGGACTCTCCCCCTTCCAGGTCTGCTTAACTGTTTACAGAGCCTGGGATCAGAGCTGAGATTCAGCTCTGACTCAAATGGTGGCAGTGACACAAAGTGGCCACTAGATGGAAATGACACTTCATATTTATCTTCATTTGCCAGCTTCCTAGAGCATCCATCAATCCATAAGCAAAATAAAGGCTTGCTTTTGAAATTCAATTCTGGGCCTTTCAGGGTTTGTCTCAAATAACTAATAATGAGAAAGTAATATTATCTATGTTCAACCATTTATTGTCCCGTAAGCATAATATTTCCTGCTTATTATTTTTCTAAAGCACTTTTGAGATCCTTTAAGAGATAAGAGCAAGACCTTTGCTACATGCTAAATTGTTAGGGAAAAAATTGAAGCATTTTAAGTTGTCTCTAAATATGCAATAAACTGTCTCTGTTTAACAACACCAGCATATAAATTCATGAAAAGAGTATTGAAAAAAAATATATCCTGTGTATTTTCATTCAATTAAAAAATAGACACAAAAACTGACAAAAACTGACAAATAGGAAGCAACTCTATTTTTAAAGATTCTATTGGAGGAAACCATCAGTTAGGAAGTTGCTCCTGTTCCAAATCCCCCTGGTGAAGTGTAATCCCATTTCCTTTAGGACAGGCTTCCAGGGAGGATGAAGGCCATCTGCAGATGTGGACTGTAACACCCTGGCATCCTGGGGTGTGCATCTGAGGCTCCCAGTCAGAGAGGTGCAAGCCCTCTCAGGTAAACCAATAGAATAGTTTCAGTGCTGTACAAGAAAGAAGCTCTAAAATAAAAGCCTGATTCACAGAGGTGTGAGCGTGTGCACATGGGTATGAGTGCATAAACATATTACATACATACATACAAACATACATACATACATACATACATACATACATACATACATACATACATACAAAGAGATCAAACCTTGACGTTCAAAGATAGAACCTTAAGGTAAAGAGATAAAGGTACTGAAAAGAGCTAACAGCGGATGTTCTGGAATCTACTACTCTGTCCCCTCCCTCCTCTCTCTCTTCTCCCCACCACATCTCCTCTTCCTCCCTATCCCTAAGCAACATTCCCAGACCTTCCCTCCTTCCTTTTTCCTGCTTCCTTCCATCTTTTTTTTTAACATCACAACTACTCCATCCTCAAGAAAAAAAGATCAAGCAATACTGGTCTAACAAAGTGAAAAAGTTAAAACCTTGCTGCTGCCTCTGGCTAGGCAGTAACCATGGGCACCAAAATGGTTGTTTCCTGTGTCTCTCTTGGGGCATTTCCTTGCATCCTCAGAGATAATGGAAGGACAGGAGCAGAGAAGGAAAGAGAAGAGAGTAGTGTCCACATGCCTGGGGCAGTTCTGCATGCTCTGCCCTGCAGTCTGTCTCTCACACTAAAGCATGGAGTGCAATGTTTTAACCTTTGCACTATGTGAGACCAGCATCCCAGGGACTGAATGTGTTTTCACCTAGCTGCTCTTTGTACTTCATGTACACAGACATGCCCCCATGTCTGTAATCCCAGGAACAGGATTGCCAAGAGTTTGGGGCTAACCTTGACTACACAGAGAAACCCTGCCTCAAAAAATAAAAAGCAAGCAAACATTCCCGAGAGATATTTGGGGAGGGTCTATACGATTGGTTGAACATTTTTCCCCTGATCGCTATTTAAACTGTCCCACTGGAAACTCAGGACCACCTTGCATGGAATCCAGTTAACAGAAAGCCACATGATACATGGCCAGCAGGCAAGGCCAGCACAGTCACAATCTCATTTTGATGACTACACTAATCTAGGAAGAAATGTCAGGTAAAAGAATTAAGTGACTTGGGAAGTTCAAGGTGTTTCTCTGTGGACTGCAGCTTGGGGATTTCTGGTGGTCCATACTTAGAATTCTGAGTGGCCTCCATGTGACACAGGAAACAAGTGTAGCCTTCCCTGGGCACTGACAGATTCAGTGAGCACTGGAAAGCTTTCTCAGCACACCTTCTGCAGGATGTCACTCGCCACACTACAGTGAGGTCTTTGCCTGCACACATCTCACATGTCACGTGTCTTCTGCTAAGTGGATTCCACACCAGACTATCCTGAGTCTCAAGGACAGTCTACAGTCAATTCTACAATCATCTGATTGTAGAATTAGTCTTTGTATGCTGATATCACACGAGGTAGGAACCAAGGCTCATACACATTTTACTTGTTTTTCAGAAGCACTTGCCTATGTGTACACGGGTATATCAAAATTAGAGATCTGCCTCGAGTGTTGTTCCTTGGGTACCAGACGCATTGTTTGTTTGTTTGTTTTGTTACTTCAGAGGGCATCTTTTCCTGTCCTTTGCTAGCGGATTGGGCTAGGCTGCCTGGCAAGTAAACCACAGGGATGTGCCTGTCTCTGCCTCCCAACACTGGGATTACAGGCTCATGGTACCATCTCTCACTTCTTTATATGGATTCTGGGAATCAAACTCAAGTTCTCACGCTGGCCCAGCAAACACTTTACCAACTAAACAAGTCAGGATGGTGTGTTTAACCATCTACATGGTAAATAATCCCTAAGAACCTCCCATATCATTTATGGAAATGAGATCAAACAGGATTGCTTTCATTTTGATGAGCACTGAACTAATCAAGGGAAGGAATGCTAAATGACAATTTCAGTGGCATGGGGAGTTGGAGGTGTTTATTGTGTAGGCTGGAGAATCCTGGATGGAATGGTCCATACCTTAGAGATCTGGGGGAATGCCATGCCAGGAAAAAATTGTAGCCTGCCCTGGGAGTGAGGTAGAGAGTTACCATATTCAGTGTGCATTGTGGTGCTTCATCAGCATGCGTACTGCAGGGCCTGACCTCTCTGCTGGGCCACTGTCCTTTCTAAGTGCACAGTCATGGCCACCGCTTGACAGGCATGACAAGAAGGCAGACAATGGCCAAGAAGGAAACACTCACAGAGGAGAAAATGCACTCATTCAAGGGATTTAGTGGTCAGGGATGTCATGTCTTATGTCCAATTCCAGGATGCATGTGGTGGTGTTTAAGCCATGTATATTCAACTCAAAAAATGTGAGGAATAACTGTTATCAGCTTGTGGGCATGGACATATCCCTAAGAATCAATGGCTGTTTGGTTGCACAGCCTAACAGTCAACAAAGTCGTTCTTTACTATGAAGTTTTAAATAAACTTTTACTAGATTTAGATCATTAAAATTGGTTAGAATATCATGAGACTGATTGCAAAGGCTGAACAGACTCTGGAGATAACAGAATCACACAGGGGTCTGCAGTCAGGAGACAAATGCACCTGGGTCCTGGGTTCCTCCCAAAGTGATCGGAAAACCATTGCCCTCTCTACCTCAAAGTACCTAATAACTTGTGTGTGTGTGTATGTGTGTGTGTGTGTGTGTTGTTGTTGTTGTTGTTGTTGTTGTTGTTGTTGTATTGGGGAAAGAGGTTACTTCTCCAGAGGAACAGTGGTTAAAGGAAGGTAATGCCATTTTAACTGTAACCAGATCCACTGATTATGAACCTAGGTAAGGAGAAGGAATAATCATAGGGTGTGTTATAAGTCCAACTAAAATGTGTTTCTGGTATTGGTCATCCTAGTAATCTTTCCCATTAATTCTTTCTGAGCAGCATATGTATGCTTCTTAAATCACTAGGATCCTTACAAAGTCTACAGCAGTTTCTGCTTCCAAATATGGTAGGACTAATTAGGCAACTTCATAAAAGTCAAGAACTCTAATCCTAGACAGGTTGCCATCAATGTTCAAGTTAATGAGAATGTAATTGAACTTTGCTGCTTCAGACTAAGCACCTGCACTGGGCTATAGCCTGGCATGTTTGTAGATTAAGATGACAATGTAGGCAATCATCTGGTACATCAGACAAATACTTTCTTGTGGGTCCTTAAGCCTGTATGAATGAAATAACAGTTGCTGGGACTTCATAAGAAGCACTGGAGAACACTGAACATGTTAACATAGTCGGCCACAAATAAAAGGGAGGTCTGGGTGATTATCCTAGGATATTTTACATTGTCATATTTTTTTTAAAAAAGCTACCATTTGTGCTTGCATTCATGTATGGATCCTCCTTCTTGTCTTTCTTAGAAAGGGGAACAAAATACCCAGAGGAAGAGATACAAAGACAAAGTGTGGAACAGAGACTGAAGGAAAGACAATCCAGAGACTGTCCCACCTAGGCATCCATTCCATATACTGTTATAAACCCAGACACTCTTGTGCATTCCAAAAAGTGCTTGCCGACAGGAGCCTGATATACCTTTCACACGGGAGACTCTGCTATTGCACAACAAATACAGAGGACTGCCTTGTTGGACATCAAAGGGAGAAGGGGCCCTTGGTCCTGAGAATATTCCATGTCCCAGTATATGGGAATGCCTGGACAGGGAAACTGGAGTGGGTGGATTGGTGAGCAGGGGAAGGGAGATGCGTTAGGGGATTTTCAGGGGGAAAGCAGGAAAGGGGGAAACATTTGAAATGTAAATAAAGAATATATCTAATAAAATTTTTTTAAAATAAATCAATCTGGTGGTTTGTAAGAAAATTGGAAATGTTTTTACCTGAAGACACAAATATATCACTACTGGGCATATATCCAAAAAATTTTCCTACATATAAAAAGTACATATATTCCACTTAGTTTATAGCACCCGTATTGATAATAGTCAGAAGCTGGGAAGAACCCAGATGTCCTTCTACAGAAGAATGCAAACAGAAAATATGGTTACAGAATGGAATACTACTAAGCAATTAAAAAACAATAACTTCTTAAAATTTGTAGGCAAATGGAAGGAAACAGAAAATAATATCATGAGTGAGGTAACACAGACAGAAGAAACATACAGGGTCTGTGTTTACTAAGAAGGGGATATTTGCCCTAAAGTTCACAATGCACATGATACAATCTGCCGACGTTATGGAGCTCCTAAGGAAGGGAGACCTGGTTATGGTTAATGCTTCAGTCCTGCATTGAGGGGCAGACAGGATGATCTCGGGAGGTGGAGGTAGAGGAGATCTGGGAGGGAGAGAGGAGAAGAAGGATATAAGCGGCAATATCAGGTACTGGAGAGGATGGAAGAGAGGTACAGAGGGTCTGGAAAAGGAACAAAAATATGTAGCAGGGAGAAGAGGAACTTGGGATAAACACGTGAGGAAACTCGGCACCAGGGAAATGTAAGGACACAAAGCATTATGACTTTAGCCAAATTGTGCAGAGAAGGGGGAAAGAGAAATTGTAGAGACCACCTTCAGTGAATAGGTGCATTTCCACCCAACACCAACATCACCCTCCTGAAACCCCTCAGTCTAGGGAGGTGCCATCCATCTTTCATAAAGTTTGTAAACCATAAATTTTCCTAAGCAAAATAAGAGCAGAGAAAGCAAATGGAGAAGAGACTGAAGAAAGGGCCATCCAGGGACTGCCCTATGTTGGAATCCATCAAGTCTGCAAACACCAAACTGGACACTGTTGGTGCAGTCAAGAGGTGTTTCTGCCCATCTTTAAAAAAAGTTCAACTTCATTAGTCATTAGGGAAATGCAAATCAAAACAACCCTGAGATTTCACCTTACACCAGTCAGAATGGCTAAGATTAAAAATTCATGAGACAGCAGGTGTTGGCAAGGATGTGGAGAAAGAGGAACACTCCTCCACTGCTGGTGGGGTTGCAAAATGGTACAACCACTCTGGAAATCAGTCTGGCGGTTCCTCCGAAAACTGGGCACCTCACTTCCAGAAGATCCTGCTATACCACTCCTGGGCATATACCCAGAGGATTCCCCACCATTTAATAAGGATACATGCTCTACTATGTTCATAGCAGCCCTATTAATAATTGCCAGATGCTGGAAAGAACCCAGGTATCCCTCAACAGAAGAGTGGATGCAAAAAAATGTGGTATATCTACTCAATGGAGTACTATTCAGCCATTAGAAACAATGAATTCATGAAATTCTTAGGCATATGGATGGAACTAGAGAACATCATACTAAGTGAGGTAACCCAGACTCAAAAGGTGAATCATGGTATGCACTCACTAATAAGTGGATATTAACCTAGAAAATTGTAATACCCAAAACAATCCACACATCAAATGAGGTACAAGAAGATAGGAGGAGTGGCCCCTTGTTCTGGAAAGACTCAGTGAAGCAGTATTTGGCAAAACCAGAACGGGGAAGTGGGACGGGGTGGGTAGGAGGACAGGGGGAGAGAAGGGGGCTTATGGGACTTTCAGGGAGTGGGGGGCTAGAAAAGGGGAAATCATTTGAAATGTAAATAAAAATATATCGAATAAAAAAATCACTAAAAAAAAAATGAAGCACCTTTGTGTTTATTATAGCAACTTGGAGGTCGGAGAGAGAAAGTGTAATTTTATTCTTGGAAAAGGGTGTAGGTTAAATACCTTTCTAAAGGTTGCACAAGTAACCACCGGCAGGCCCAGATCTTCAGCACCAGTCTTTTGCCTTCCTATGCATGGTCCTCCCACTCCCTAGCTGTGTTCAGTTCTGTCTCGGAGAAGATCTTCAGTGGTTACCTCACAGACGTCTCTGTGCAGGGGAGGAAGATGGGAATAATGTACTACTCTCCAAATCCCTTCAGAAATAAATAGACAAATAAATGATTGCTGCCTCTGCTTTTATGTGTGCTGCATGTTGGTAAACGTGTCTTTAAACAAACAAACAAAAAAACCCTAACAGGAGACTAGAAAGAAATAAAAGACCAAGTATTACCCTGCCTTAAAGTGCGTGGGAAGGATGGGCGGTCATTGTGCACGCCTGTAATCCCAGCAATCTGGGAGGCAGAGGCAGGCGGATTTCTAAGTTCGAGGCCAGCCTGGTCTACAGAGTGAGATCCAGGACAGCCAGGGTTATACAGAGAAACCCTGTCTCGAACCAAATCCAACCCCCACCCCAAAAATAATAAATTCATTAAATTCTTAGGCAAATGATTGGAACTGGAAAACATCATCCTAAGACATGAAATGCTGTCACTGATTAGTGGATATTAATTAGCTCAGAAGCTCTGAATTCCAAGACACATTCACATATCAAATGATCCCCAAGGATAAGGAAGGAAAGGGCCATGGTCCTAGAAAGTCTTGATGCAGAAATGTAGGGGATTACCTATACAGCGGAGTGGGAGGGTGTTGTTTAGGGAATGGGTGGAGGGAAGAGGGCTTATGGAATTTATGGGGAGGGAGGAACCAGGAAAGTTTTCTTTTTTTAAATTTCCTCTGTCAACTGATTTCCAGACTCTTGCCAACACTATGATGTGTGCAACTCTTTCTCTGCTAAGACATCTTGAGGCAACTTCAAATGCTAAGAAGAAGACTTCATGAGTGTAGCCCCTGTCATTCATCCACATATTAATTTGCCCTGCAGGCACTGGATGTGATTTCATGCACCTGTACATAAGACAAGAAACGTTTTGACTGCATATTAAAACTTGAGTGATATCTCAGTAGATAATCTGAGATGTTAATGGCTCATATTGCTGATTGAGGGAAATGTGAGGCAGGATGATACATTTCTGAGAAGGGTTTGAAAAGAAAACCCTCAGTTAAATGCACAGGGATTCCTGAGGTTATGTCAATCAAGCCTAGAGCAAACCCTGGCTTTGTAAGGATGATGGGCCCAATGGCTATGTTCCAGGAAAGTCACCAGGAAAGGGCACCTCAGCTTCCTGTTAAGGAAGAAAATTAGCAGGGAGCAGAAGACTGTAACACATGACATCACAGTCCCTTCTTGAGCATTCTTTTGTCTCCTGGAGAGTTCTTGGCATGAGCTGTGATGTCACCAGTATTGTAGCAAGAGCACAAGCCCTGCGGTTTCTCAGTCAGTGTCTAGACCATACATTGATAGACATGTTTGCCCGAATCAGAAAACTTTTTCAGAGAACCAATGTGGACACAAGAGAGACTAGAGAGAGGAGGAAGGAAGCTGGCCTTTCATCTGAGAGTAATAAAGGACAAAGGAGGTCATGGAGGATGTGGAGTAAGTACTGGGAAGTGGATATTCAGCTTCCTGCCAGGGTAGCCTGAGCTGGCCTTTCTAGCAAAGTGACAAAGGAATTGAAGCTTCTTGGAAGCAAAAGAGATTCCAGGATTTTCACAACTCTTGAACATCAAGGATATCAGAACATTATTTTTTCAACTCTTAAAGCAGGAGATGGCAAGATCAAAGCTGTAATGGTGTGAACTCCAATTTTCTCTTTCAGTGGGTATTTTGGTTGTTTCTTGGGGACAGAATGAGACCATCAGGAGTCACAGAGGACCTAACCTACACCAATTTAGGGCACGCATCAATGCATTCACTACCATGCTTCTTTCAGCTTCAGTTTCTCTCTGACAGTAGTACATGGAAGAGAGTTGTGCCCCCTGGAGATCACCTCTTGTTCTCAGAACTACTCTGACCTCCTCTCCTTCAAAGTTCCCCTTAGCTTATCATTGGTTGTGAGTGGCAGGTATTATTGTACTGTAACTACACCCAGACAGAGACTCCACCCTCTGGCCACTGCTGGAGTGTTTGGTGTTTCAGTAGAGGAAATAATTGGTCAGTGTGTTAGCCATGTTCTCCCCATGCAGGACATTTTAAGGCCATGTCCTGGGCCAAGAGTAACAGGGTAGGAGATCTGAACATCAGGAATTCATCATGTGACTTGAGAAACCACAGAACTGAGGATTCTGAGGACAAGTTGCACTCTGTGTATTTGTTAATAAGCCAGGAGAAGCCATCTCTGTGGTCATCATAAGAATACATAGGGAGACAGAGGACACACATGGCTGCTTACATCTCTTAGTCTCTATAGAGTGATGGGAGAACTGAGATCCACTTAGGATGCATCTAAAGCCTGGACGAAACTCTGTGTGGTGTCACTGGGTTCTAATTCCTGCTGTCCTACTTGATAGGCCTCAGAGTAGTTTGTCGATACTCTATGCATTCCCAACATTTAAGTTCACTTGTGTTCTTTTACCTACAGGGGCTGGCAGGCAGACATCATCCCCTGTAACTGTCCTGAGCAAGAAGCAGTCCAAGGAGGAAGAGGAGAGGCTGACCAGAGAGCTACACCTCATTACACAAGAGAGAAATGAGCTGAGAGATAGCTTGATCTATGTCACAGAGGGAGCCATGAACAAGAGGTATGCATCCCTCCAAATGCTGTGGTGTTTGTATGGAGTCCAAAATGCCACACTTGTCTTTTTAAGATGGTGAATCATAGGAAGATGTATTTTCATGATATCCCTGGGCAAAACCTCATGTCCCTAAACCCTTATTGGAGGAGAGGCAGAACCTGCAGTTTTCACAGGAGTAAGATGGGAAATGGAGTCCTCTGCATCCTCCAGGTCAAAAGTGGGACTTGTGGTCTGAGTGAAGATTCAGGGATACAGGAAATGGAGAGTGAGTGCCCAGAAAGCATTTGGAAAGCCCTTGAAAGGAGGTGCTTTTGTGAGGTTTTAGGAGCTGAGAGTTTGCTGTGAATGTTTGTACTGGACTGGTAGGTGACTGAGTGCTGGAAACTGCTAGATGCAGAAGGTGGGGCCTAGTCCCACATTGTTCAGCTCAGTTCTTGACTAGACGCCTGAGGATCTGCCTGTTCCTCTTTTTCTGTGTGTCTTATACTCTGAGACAGTAATGTTGTATTTCTTCTGCATATCATTGTGTTCTCTCTGATTCTGTCTCAGATTCACTCTCTCTCATTCTGTGACTGTGTGTAATTTTCTCCCTCTCATGTGTATATACATGACTGTTTTTTGTGTGTACATGTGTGTGGGGTACACATGATTGTGTTATCTCCTGGGAATGAATTTTCGAATGTTTATATTCCTCTCTACTCTTTGAAATTCAGGGATCTGTGACATCCAGGGTACTCTGAGACAGTAATGTTGCATACACTTCTGAATCTCATCCTATTCTCTGTGGTTCTGTCTCTGTCTTTATTTCTCATTCTCTTGCTCTGTGTCCTTTTCTCCTATTTTGTGTGTGCCATTCTATGAGTCTGTTTGCTTCCACATGTACATACATGTGCTTCTGTTTTGTGTGTTTATATTTACCTCTACACTTAGGAATCTTGGGCTCTGTGTGTTGGACTTAGGATTTAAATGCTGTTTCAAGGTGATCTGAGTCCTGATGTCTGGGAGCCCCTACTTTAAATAGTTCTGGTCAGGCCAGGCAGAGGTAGCATATGGCTTTAATCCCATCACTTTGGAGGGAGAGGCAGGCAGATTTCTGAATTCGAGGCCAGCCTGGTCTACAGAGTGATATCCAGGACAGCGAGGGCTACACAGAGAAACCCTGCCTCAGAAAAAAAAAACAAGAGAGAGAGAGAGAGAGAGAGAGAGAGAGAGAGAGAGAGAGAGAGAGAGAGAGAGAGAAGAGGAGAAGAGAGAAGGGGGAGGAGAGAAGAGGAGAGGAGAGAAGAGGGGAGGATAGAAGAGGGGAATGGAGGGGAGAGGAGCGGAGGAGAGGACAGGAGATGGGAGGGGAGGGGAGGGGAGGGGAGGGGAGGGGAGGAGAGGAAAGGAGAGGAGAGGAGATAGAGATTCTTGTGGTTAAAGTAGGAATCAAATTAAATAGCATTGATCCTTCCCTTCATGGGCCCACTTATGCATACAGTTGCATCTTTTGGGCAGATTATAAAGAGGTCATTATGTATGGTATCACCTCAAGAATTATGTGTAATGTCTGCCTCTGAAGTATTAGTTATCCAGGAATTACAATCCCTGTTGTTAAAATAGGGAAAATATAATCACGGGTGTCTAGTTGGCAACAACCTGTGGCCTAGGCTCTTGAGAGCACAAGGGGCTAGAATGCCCCTCCAGAGCTAATGAGTAAACACAGGAAGCCAGGGCACCCTCCATCTGGATACATAGCTTATGCTGTCCTTGGGAAAGGATAAAAAGTTTCCAAAGATGAAAAAGATCCCAGCATGCGGAATCCAGGAATTGACCTTCCTGTGCTGGGAGTACAAGACCCAGTCTGTGTTCATGTGTTCTTAGAACGGAGGAGTGGCCCCTGGTTATGGAAAGCAGTAGCAGAATGAGGCAAAACCAGAACAGGGAAGTGGGGAGGGGTGGATTGGGGAATAGGGGGAGGGAAGAGGGCTTATGGAAATTTTGTAGAGTGGAAGTCAGAAAAGGGGAAATAATTTGAAATGTAAATAAAAAATATATCAAAGAAAACATAGGAAAAAAAAAGAAACACATTTTCAGCTGGGCCATGGTAGCACACGCCTGTAATCTTAGCACTTGGGAGGCAGTGGCAGACAGATTTCTGTGTTCGAGGCCAGCCTGGTCTACAGAGTGAGTTCCAGGATAGCCATGGGTACACAGAGAAACCCTGTCTCAAAAAACCAAAATAAATAAATTAATTAAAATAAATTAAAATGCTTAGATGTGTATGTGTCTTGCTTTCTGAAAAGGTGTTTTAAAAAAAAAGCACATGTTCATGGAGTTCTATCTTCCTGGGGACGTACTACACACCAAAGGCCATACTATACACCAAATCCATTATATGAAAAATTAAAGTTAAAGGAGAAGGAGATTATGACATTTCTACACACCTTAGAGAAGGAGAATATTGAAGCCAAACAGAACTTTCAGGATCTCAGGAAGGAGATTAACTTCTATCAGTAAGTACTGTTCATGGAGGTCACCAGGTGTGGAATGGCCATTTCTGACTTCCTTTGTTTCTGGACTGGAGAGTCTGCAGGTCTGATTCTATCCCTTCTGCCTTTTAGTCATCAGTGTGCCTTGGGACTTCTGTCAGTTTCAAAGTCTGTAAGAGACTGTTACTCATCCTAACATTGTCCAGGCATCATCAGGAGCCTCTCATTAGAAGAGTGATTCAGATCATGAGAGGGTTATAATACAGTACTAGATCTGTGTGGCTCAGGGATGGTGTTACAGAGCTAAATGTGATCTAACTACCGGATACAATGCCTTCCTCTTGGTTCTACTGACCTGCATTGTGGGTATCTGCAACCTACTAATTGATGTTGCTGAAATGCATTGGGCTGTCATGGATAGTTTCAGATACTGCGTTCTTTTGGAGAGACATGCAACCATATTGGTGTTTGGTCTGCAGCAATCACTTTTTCTTCCCTCAAGTTGCTATTCTCTGTTTGTGTTCCTCTTAAGAATGTATTGAGATGTACTGCATTAGGTATTCATGGGAACCTAGGTCCTGGTGGGGTTAATGGGACCTTGATGTAGAAATGGGAGGAGGAGCCTGCAGGATCTTACCATGAAGACTGTGTTTCTAGCAACCTGCACAGCCTGCTCCTGATTCAGAAGAACCTTATGAATAAGAGGTTGGTCATACTGAATCAGGAGAACAAGGAAGTACACGCTGATTGGACCATCATTCAGCAATACCTGGTTGACTTGAACCTGATTGATAAAGATGAACAGGAGAAGCCCAGCATCCTCCAGGGCCAACAACATCAGGTAGGTACAAGCAGCTCAGCCTGGCTTATACTGACTGATAACATTTTCCCATTGCATCGATCTTTGCTTTCAACTAGCACCTTTCTAATCCACACTCCCACCCACCTCAGAGAATGCAGTTGTTCATTGTGTAGTCTCTGCACAAAGATTCGGGGTTGTTAGCCTTGTGATAAGCTGATATATTCGCAAGTATACCTTACTACTCCTCCTTAATCTGAAGACTAGTAAGGGTGATAGATCAATAACACACCACATTACTACACATGCTCATGTTAGCTGGGCTGCTTTGCTGAGCTTTGAGCATGTTCTATGTCCTGTGACAGAGGTCATGCATGGGTCATGTGACTTCCCCAGCGGGAAGCATCTTGCAGGGTTAAAATCCAAATGCTAATACGCAATATGTTCTTCTCCTTGTCTTTGATCTGTGCATTTTCCCTTCTTCCTGTAACCCAGTGAGGTCTCTTCTCATTGCCCATTTCTTGTTGTGCACTGATAGAAGTCTGAGTAACAGCTCTCAGGCCCATGTATTGGGTGAATGCTGCTGGATGTTCTGCTGTGCCTGCACTTAGAACAGAAATGGTGTCAGTTAAAAGATCAACAATAACATTCCTGTTGAGCTATTGAGAGGCTGCAGCCTGACAGCTGACATTTAGGTTCCCAACAAGCCTCTGTCTTAATAACTGCCTTCCTCTTCTAGTATGCAGAGAGTGTAGCAAGAGCTGAAATTTCCACAGCCCAGGAAGAGGGCCTCCTGCAGAATGAGTTGCCACTTCAGGAAGACACTGCTGATCTCCAACTCCAACAGCCACAAAATAACTTGGAGGAATCTTCTTACACATAATTCAGTTCCTCAGGGAGAATAGGCCCTAACTCCCTAGCCAGTGAGCCAGGCAATTCAGTATGTTATTCACTTCCTGTGCTGACACCACCCTTTGGGAGAGAACTGAGGTGACTGACCTGCCAGTCTGTGTCCAAGAGAAAAAACAGGCTGTTAGAGTTTTGGTTGATGTTTGGCTTTTTGTTGCTTTACTATTTGTTATATTATAAATTAATGTTATTATATTGATATTATGGATATTATAAATTATTGTTATTGCTTTTAATTTTTCTTTATGCTTTTCACTTTTCATTGTAATTTTCAATTAAAACCCATTTTCTTATGTATTTCTGAAAAATAAAAATTTTTTAGATACTCATCGTTTTTGAAACCATGTTCCTTTTCAAGTTTTTATACTATCCTGTCCAGTAGATATAGAACTCACAAGAAGAAATGAATCTCTGTAAGCTCCAGGACTTCTGGGCTACAGATTGAATTCAAAGCCTACAATGGTATACGAGACAATGGTCTTTTTTATGGATAATATGTCTTCCCCCATGGATAAATACTTTACGATGTGTGATACCTTATCCATGTTGTCATGTATTCTCCTACTACTAGAATATAGCACTCTATTGCAGACATTTCTTATTGGCCCTGTGTACCTGTTATTGAGTAATGTACTATCACTTGATGTACAGCTGCTGGGAAAATTACCACATTCACAAATGAATACATAAGGAATAAGGAATCACAGAGGCATGTGCCTTAGCTTTTGTTGCAAGAGAGCATAAGTGATAATCACAGAATAGAGATAGTGGCCTTTGTATACACTTGCCCAAAAGTAACTTATGATAGATGACCAGACATTTTATCATTGACCAGATATTTTCTGTGTTTTTGTTGTTGCTGTTTAGATTCCTTTTTATTATTTATTAGAATTGGGTGTTTTTACTTCTGTAGGTCTGTGTCCCTTCCTTAGTGAAGTCCAGTCAGATGACACAAGAAGGAATAACTTTCCATGTTGTAGATGATTGTTAGATATCTTGTGGATCTTCTGAGTGCAGTAGATGCTCTAACCAGTGAGTCATCCCCACATCTCCTGCGGGTGGCTTTTTACCTTCCACATCACTTCTGCTGTATTATGTGGACTGGATCACGGCCAACTGAGTGGAGAAATCTCAGGAGATGTGTAGGTTCAGGGGATTTAGCTGCACGTGCTAATTGTCTTGTGGGCCAGGCATCAAAGCTGGTCTCTGATAGGACCACTGCTCTTTGTGTCTTCAGGTTTATGCCCCAATATCCCTTCTTTTCAATATTACTGAAAATGTTTTCACCTCTAATCTAGGATGACAATGTAGACTAGACATATCTGTAAACTTCAGAATTGAGACTAGCCTCCTGTAGTCTGTAATGGGATAATGAATCCATCTTGGTAACAAGAAACAGATCTTAATCTAAGAAGTTTTGGCAGGAAGCTCAAGGGCAGCCACAGTGAGTGGAGACTGCAGCTGTGGCTATGTTTCTGATGGAGAGCATGACTGTGCAAATGTGGAACCTAAGAGGGACAGGCAAAGCTGCACTTTTGTCATAGAAGATCTGTGAGTATAGTGAGGATAGTTTCTTCCATGTGACTGTTTTAGTTTTTGAATGGAACTGACTAACTGATACTGTAGGTTAGTCAGAGTGTTAAAATATGGAGGAAGTGGTCAAGTGGGTCCACAAACAGTTAGAGGTGAACCAGGGCTTTTAGCTCAGCCTATAGAGCATCAGGGTAGAGAGGCTTCTGTTACTCTCTACCTTAGGTGCTCTGGCTTTTATGATCTGATCCTGATGGAGAAAGGGTCATCAGTAGCACACTGGAAACAAGCAGATCCTAGACTTAGGTCACACTACATGTTTTATCTTATTGTGGGGTCTCTTTGAACATCTTAGACCTTGCATGTGACCTGGGTCTCACACTCACACATGGGTTCTCACAACAGTTTGTGGTTTGTTCGATAAACGCTACCAGATGCAAACATTAATCTGGAAAATCTAAATGAAATAGATAGTGTTCTAGACAGATAGCAATTATCCAAGTTTAACCTAGATCTGCTAAATTAACTAAGTAATCCTATAATCCCTAAGGAAATAGTAAATGTCATCAAAAGGCTCCCAATACAAACAGGGCAAGGCCAAATGGTTTTGGTGTCTCATTCTACCAGTTTGAAAAAGCTGTTAATGCCAACACTCTTCAACCTATTCCAAAGAATATAAAGAGAAGGAATATTGCCATGCTCATTCTCTGAAGCCATGGTAAGCTGATACCTAAAACACAAAGATTCAACATGAATGCGGAATTCAGACCACTTTACATTTTGAACATTGATGTAAAAATAGTGAATGAAATATGGACATACAGAATCCAGGGACACACTAAAGATATCCTTTCCCATTGTTAAGCAGTCTTCATTTCAGGAATGCAAGCATTGTACAATATAGGAAAATCCATCGATTCCTTCTAACAAAACTACACTGAAATATATAAGCACATGATCATCTCATTAGATGGCGAAAAGATCACTGACAAAAGTTGAACTCCCTGTTATATTAAAAGTACTGTAGTACAGGGATACAAGGCACATAACTGAACATAATAAAAGCAATAAACATCAAGTCTATAGAAAACATCAAAATCAGTGGAGAGAATCTTAAATTTATTTCACTAAAATCAAGGCCAGGAAAAGGTTTCTCTTCCTATCTATTCAACTTAATCCATGAATATCTACCTATAGCAATCAGAAAACCAAACTACATCAAGGCGATACAAAAGGTAAAGGAAAATGTCAAAGAACTGCTATTTGCACATAATATGATAGTATTCATAAGTGATTCCTAAAGATGTCCCATAGAACTACAGCTGATAAACATGTACAAGAAACTCTCTAGATACACAATGAACTGAAAAACGTAAGAAACTGTCTTTAGTGAGTGATAAAAATCTGAAAAGAATTAGGAAAGCCGCATCTTACAATACCCAGGATTAATAAAAATGTATCTTGGTATAAGTCTAAGCAAGCAATGAAAGACCTATAGGACAAGATTTTCAAGTATCTCAAGAATGAATCTGGAAAAATATCATGTGCACCTCCTAGCACCCTTAGGAGAGCACTAGTCACTGAAAGAGACCTGGGTTTTCTAATGCTGAGGCCTGTACCCACCAGTATAGCTACAGCCATTTTGTTCCATGTCTGTCCCTTATTTCAGATTGTTGCTGTAATATCCAATAATTGACACAGAAAATGTAACTTGACTCAGAGCAAGGTCATGGTGATCTCATCCTGTTGTGCTCTGTATGATGTTTGTTAACTTTATAATGTTCTAAAAACCTTTATCTGGGACCCTTCAAATAAAGAGGACCTGAGTTCAATTCCTAGCACACACATGACTGGCACACAATGAAGTCCAGCTCTGAGGAGTCTGATGCCCTCCTCTGAACTCCATGTACAACTGAATACATGTGGCAAATGCTCACAGGAACACACATACACACACTCAAAACACACACTCACACACACACACACACACACACACACACACACACTAGCTAAAAGCAATCCACCAGAGATGCATGAAGCAACATGAATATCAAACCCAACAGTAACACAACACTTCATATCCTGTTTGCTAAAGAACAAATAGGAAGCAGCAAAACTATTGAGATATAGTTTCGGACAAGAGAAGGCAGAATAATTTTTAAAACAGGCATGGATTTAACATGACACACTTGATGATGACATCTCCAAGGGGAAAAAGACACTGTGGATGCCAAGGGCTCGCTGGCCAGCCATTCTAGCTAAAATGGCAGGCAATAGCTCCGAAGTAGGACCCTGTATCTAAAGGGAAAGTGGGTGTTATAGAGGGAGCCCAACATGGACTCTGTCTTCACATGTGTGTGCACGCATGCATATGAGACAGAAACAAAGAGACACAGACCAAATAAATTATTTCCTGAAACAATCGATAAAAGGGAAATTGGTAGCTGATAAACAAGATCTGAAGGCAGTGGCAGTCACTGTAAATACAGGGGCAAAAATGTCAGCACAGTAAGAAGCAATGAATCAATGTTAAAGAGGACAAGTCTATCTTGCCTGTGTCAGAAAAACGATGTCAGGAATAAAGGAAGCTTATGAGAAGGTGGAGCTACCCAATTAGTATTTAAACTTGCCTTGTTAGATGGAAAGTTTCACACACGAATACAAAAAAGAAAATAGTACATTCATCAAGTGACCACAGAACTGAGACAAAGGAAGTTTCAATAAATTCCAAAGCAATTCACCACTCAGATCACCTTCTTTCCTCAAGATGAAACAAAGGTGAAAGGATAGTGTCTAAGCACTAGCATCTGCTTGACAGTCTCTCATTGGCTCTCCTTGGTAACCTCTGATTGGCTCCTAAAGCAGGAAGAACAGACTCACCCCATTCCAGGCTTGCTTAACTGTTTACAGTGTCTGGGATCAGAGCTGAGGTTCAGGTCAGCCTCAAATGGTGTAGTTGACACAACGTGGCCACTAGAGGGCAGTTATACGTCATATTTATCTTTATTTACCAGAGAGCATCAATTGTTGCATCAATTTGTATGTAACATAAAGACTAGATTTTCTTTTTTTTTAATTTTTTCTTTTTTTATTTTTCATTTTTTTTCTTTTTAGGACATTTATTGCCACATTTATTTAATTTTTTGTAGTAATAGATGAGGCACAAATAACTTCTGCTTTTCCAACACTGCAACAAAAAGGACAATAGTGAAGGGTAACAGTGAAATTAAAATTAAAATAATAATAATAATACAAAATCCTAAGGTCTGGGAGAAAACCTGACTACAATCCACATGTAGAAACATGTAAATGACCTTGTCTTCCTATTGCACCAATTCACAGATCACAGAGTGGGGTGTCCTGCCAGAGAGGACTGTCAGTCTCAGCTCCAGGGGAGGTGGCCTCTGCCCATTCACCTGCATTCTGCTCAGCTGAGGTTCACATCTTGCTACTCACATGCTGCCAGCTTTCAGAGATTGGTACATATGTGCAGGCTATCAGAGGACAGCGCTCTCCCTGGCAACCCCACACTCAACTAGGTCCCAGTGGCCCAGCAGCAGCTGGACAGATTGTGTCTGTTTGGAGTCTCAGCACTGACAGATACAAGGGGCACCTGGTGAGGGCTGCTCCCTGTGTGTGGACCCGAAATACCCAAAGGTTGCTGGTCCCTCGTACTAACCTGGCCACATCTCCTCAGCTTGTGATGACTTATGAAGCAGGCAGGATGGCCTTCTGCACACTCATGGACCAGGGCTAGAAGGCTGCCAACTGGCTTTGTGTGCATAGTGACAGAAAGCAGCTTGCCAGACACTCTGTGAGCAGAGCATGCTGTGTGAAGGCAATGGTGAGGATGGTGTGCAGAGCCCAGGGCTGCTCCTGAACAGTGTGTGGCTGGGGCCCACCAAGAAGCCAAGACTGGGGCCAACTGGTGGTGGCACACACCTGTAATCCCAACACTTTGGGAGGCAGAGGCAGGTGGATTTCTGAGTTCAAGGCCAGCCTGGTCTACAGAGTGAGTTCCAGGACAGCCAAGGCTATACAGAGAAAATCTGTCTCCAAAAAACCAAAAAAGAAGAAGGAGGAGGAGGAGGAGGAGGAGGAGGAGGAGGAGGAGGAGGAGGAGGAGGAGGAGGAGGAGGAAGAGGACAAGACTGAAGATGCTCTAGACCTACAGAGCATCTCTGGCCACTTTCAGAGCCCCGGACAGGGGACACTACAGGCCACCATCAAGTAAGACAACCTACAAGGCACTTGGTTATGCATCTTTGCCATGGGCTGTGGAGGGACAGGAGAAGGGGTAAAGAGGACCACTATGTGTGCACAGGCTGGCCAGAGCAGCTTCAGAGGCCACCTTCCCACACCACAGCAGGCTGGGCATGGAGCCATGGAGAGTGGCTGCTGGGGCACTAAGGCAGGGTCACAGCTCCTACCTGTTCTCTACAGTAGGGAGAGTGAACCCCTGACCCAACCTCTTTGCTCATCCTGATATGCCTGAGCACAGAGACTCAGAAGGCATTGGAATGGTCTTAAAGGCAGTGTGTTCACTTTGCGAGGTGGCTCTGAGGACTGAGCTTGGCCACTCTGAGTTTAGCTGCATTGTTTGCCCCTCTACAGCTTAATGTGAGGCTAAGCTTCCGACTTAGTGTGTCTCAGTGAGGACCTGAATGTCAGAGGGAAGAGTCGTCTGCAAGACAGACCAGCTGGGGCTGTGTTTCTGTCATTAATGGGAGCACAGGTGTGTGTCTGTAAACACCTGAACCCTGGTTAAGTTGTGTCAGCAAGGAGGAGTTTCTAGAGGGAGGGAGAAAGCTGTGTTCTCAGGTTTTACAGATCAACAACAGAATGATGGCTTGGATTCAGTAGTTTCACAGTTCGGGATTCAGTAGCTAGCACTGACACTCCAATGTCCTCTTGCCCGGAGTTCGCTGATGTGGCTGGTAGTCCAGCATTCTTGGGCCAGGTATTGATTGGATGGTGTGGATTTGATTCGCCCACTGCAGGTCCATGCAGGTGACAGGTGTCTATGGTAGTGGTGAAGTGGTGGAACAGGGGCTTGATTAGTTCCTGTGCTTCCTGTCAAAGCACTGCACTAGGTAGTGCTGGACATCCTCCAGCTCTGAGAGGTCACCCTTGAAATCTGGAAAGGGCTTCTTAATACTCACTGACTTCACCTTCTCCATCAGGAGGTCCATCTTGTTGAGGAAGAGGATGAAGAGATATTGAAGAAGAGCTTGTTGTTGACAATGGTCTCAAAGATGTTCATGGACTCCATCAGCAGGATGGTGCACCTGTCCTCCATGAGGACCTGGTCGTAGTCACTCGAGGAGTCCATGAACAGGATGGATGTGATCCCATGGAAACACTGGAAACACTTCTGGTGCTGCAACCTCTGGCCGCCCACATCCATCATCTTAAATGAGATTTTCTTTATAATAAAGTCAAGTTCAATGATTCCCTTGGTGGCCTTTCTAACCAGCAGGATGTCTTGTTTACTGGGGAAGTAGTTCAGTTGGCAAATCCAATCTAAGTTATCCAGGAAGTACTTCACTGATTCACCCAGCTGTAACTCGCTTCTGCAGCTGAAGGCTTCCCTGATCCCCGAGTCTCTCCAGAGTGCACGCAGCACTGGCACAAGGAGCTGGAAGGTGGCAGGCTCCACAGGCAGGCCTGCCTTGTTCTCAAGGCCATCAGAAACATCGCTGCTTCTCCTTCTCGGAGTGCTGCCAGGGAATGCTGAGCTTGTCCCGAGGGTCTATAAGCAGCCTTGGGCCTCGCCATTAAGTTTGCAGCCAGTGCATACCTCCTTGTCTGTTCTGGCATGAGGGTCTCGAGTCTCAGGACCACAGCTAGAATCTTCTGAGAGGGAAGCCTCAGTTGGGGAACTGCAGAAATCAAAGAAATCTTAAGGAAGTTGTTGAAGATGGATGGTGTAGAGGAACTCCAGCAGCGCCTTCTGTTCCAACTCCGGGCCATGGTTGATACACATCTGCTTGAGAAAGGTCGACTTGCAGCTCTAGCCTGCATCCAGCAGCAGGATCCTGACCAGCCGCCCCATCTCAGCATTGACATCTCAGCTGCTCAGCTGTGCCACCTGGCCTGGTGCTTGAGTCATGCACTGTGCCTGCCCTGCACTCCCAGTCTAAGGCCTCTAAGGGCAGCAAGCAGTGACTGAGGGTCTGCACCACCCAGACATGGCCTTCCTCAGGCCTCGGCCGCGTCCCACTGGGGGCCTCACGCCATGGACACCCCTCAGCTGGCATGGCTCTCCCTGATCACACTCTGCCCTGCCCGCCTCTTCCTCAGGCTGTGTCCACCTTCACCCCTGCTGCCCAGAGGCTTTCCCTCGCCTGGCCAGCTGAGGGGCGGAGGGGAAGGCGAAGACTAACTTTTCAAATTCAATTCTGGGCCCTTCCGGGTTTGTCTCAAATAGATAATGATGAGAATATATTATTTATGGTCAATAATTTGTTGTCCCATAAACACAATATTCCTCATTTATTCCTGCAGTTTGCTAAAGCACTTTTGGGTCCTTTAAGAGATAAGGGCAAGACATTGCTGTATGCTATATTGTTAGGGGGGAAAATTGAAGCATTCTAAGATGTTTCTAATTAGAATATGTAAAAAAGCTGTCTCCTGTTAACAACACAAAAATATAAATTCACAAAGTGAGTCTTGAAAAAATGTATCCTATATATTTTCATTCAATTAAAAAAAAAAGACACAAAAACTGACAAATAGGAAGCAACTCTATTTTTAAAGATTCTATGGGAGGAAACCCTCAGTCAGGAAGTTGCTCCTGTTCAAATCCCCCTGGTGAAGTGTAATCCCAGTCCTTTAGGACAGGCTTCCAGGGAGGATGACGGCCATCGGCAGATGTGGACTCTAACACCCTAGCATTCTGGGGTATGCATCTGAGGATCCCAGTCAAAGATGCAAGTCTCCAATAGAATAGTTCGAGAGCTGTCAGAGAAAGAAGCTCTCAGATAAAAGCCTGATGCACAGAGGTGTGATCATGTGCACAGCTTAAGGCCAACTAAAACAGGTTTCTAGTATTGCATATCCTAGTAATCTTTCCCACTAGTTCCTCCTGAGCAGCATACACATGCTTCTTAAATCATAAGTATGCTTCCAAAGTCAACAGTGGTTTCTACTTCTGAATAAGAAGAAATCAATCTGGTGGTTCCAATGAAAATTGGAAATGGTTTTACCTGAAGACCCAGCTATATCACTTCTGGGCATATACCCAAAATTGTTCTGACATATAAAAAGGACACTTAGTCCACTATGTTCATAGCAGCCTTATTGATAATAATCAGAAGCCAGAAAGAACCCAGATGTCCCTATGGAAGAATGGATACAGAATGTACGGTTACAGAATGGAGTACTACTAAGCAATTAAATAACCAATTACTTCATACAATTTGCAGGCAAATGGTCGATCTAGAAAATATCCTGAGCGAGGTAACCCAGACACAAAGAAACACACATGGTATGTGTTTACTAAAAAGTTGATATTTGCCCTAAAGTTCACAATGTCCATGATACCCCCCACAGACACTATGGATCTTAGAAGGAAGGGAGACCAGGGCATGGCTGCTTCAGTCCTGCATTGAGGGGGTAACAGGATGATGGTGGGAGGTGGAGGTAGAGGAGACCTGGGAGGGAGAGAGGTGAGGGAGGAAATAAGGGACAGTATTAGGTACTGGAGAGGATAGGAGAGAAGTAAAGAGAATCTGGAAATGGAACAAAAATATGTAGGAGGGGGGATGAGGAACTGGGTTAGCCACAGGAGGGACCCAGACACCAGGGAAACGTGAGGTTCCCAGGACCCAAGGGGGTGGACTTTAGCCCAAATGTGCAGAGAAGGGGAAAATAGAACCTGTAGAGACCACCTTCAGGGGATAGGAACACCTCCATACATTTAACCCTGTGACCCCCCTCCTTAAAGGGATGATGCCACACACTCATTTTGAAATTTTAACCCATAAATGTTCCTCAGCAAAGAAAGAACAGGGACAACAAATGGAGCAGAGACAGAAGGAAGAGACATCCAGGGACTGCCCTACATGGGGATCCATCATAATTGCAGACACCAAACCAGACACTGATGGTGTGGTCAAAAGATGTTTGCAGACAGGAACCTCTTGTGAAGGTTCTTAGGGAACTTTAGCAGGCAACTTACCCTTGGTGCCTCCCATTAGACTGAGGTCTGGAAAACTGGTGGGGAAGTTAGGGGAAAAGCTGAAGGGTCAAGGGGAATTACAACCTCACTGGAAGAACAACATCTATTGCCAGGATCACCCAATGTTCCCAGTGAGTAGACCATAAACAGAGGAGTGTACAGGGAGGGATCTTTAGCTCCAGATACATAGGAGCAGAGGATGGCCCTGTCTGACGAAATGGGAGGAGAGGCCCTGAGAACCTGTGGAGGATTTTTTTTTTTGCCTGTAGTTCTTTTGTTTTTAAATTTTATTCGATATATTTTTATTTACATTTCAAATGATTTCCCCTTTTCTGTTTCTCCACTCCCCGAAAGTGACATAAGCCCCCTTCCCTACCTCTGTTCTCCCACCCATCCTTTCCCACTTCCCTGTTCTGGTTTTGTCTTATACTGCTACACTGGGTCTTTCCAGAACTAGGGGCCACTCCTCCATTCTTCTTGTACGTCATTTGAAGTGTGGATTACGTTTTGCATATTCCAGTTTTCCAAGCTAATATCCACTTATTAGTGAGTGCATACCATGATAGATCTTTTGAGACTGGGTTACCTCACTTAGTATGATATTCTCCAGCTCCATCCATTTGCCTAAGAATTTCATGAATTCATTGTTTCTAATGGCCGAATAGTACTCCATTGTGTAGATATACCACATTTTTTGCATCCATTCTTCTGTTGAGGTATACCTGTGTTCTTTCCAGCTTCTGGCTATTATAAATAGGGCTGCTATGAAGATAGTGGAACATATATCCTTATTACATGCTGGGGAATCCTCTGGGTATATGCCCAGGAGTGGTATAGCAGGATCTTTCAGAAGTGACATGCCCAGTTTTCTGAGGGACTGCCAGATTGATTTCCAGAATGGTTGTACTAATTTGCAACCCCACCAGCAGTGGAGGAGTGTTCCTCTTTCTCCACATCCTCACCAACATCTGCTGTCTCCCGAGTTTTTAATCTTAGCCATTCAGACTGGTGTAAGATGAAATCTCAGGGTTGTTTTGATTTGCATTTCCCTAATGACTAATGAAGTTGAGCATTTTTTAAGATGCTTCTCCACCATCCGAATTCTTTGTTTAACTCTGTACCCCATTTTTTAATAGGGTTATTTGGTTTTCTGGGGTCTAGCTTCTTGAGTTCTTTGTATATATTGGATATTAGCACTCTATCTGATGTAGAGTTGGTGAAGATCTTTTCCCAATTTGTTGGTTGCCGATTTGTCTGTCCTTTTGATGGTGTCCTTTGCTTTACAGAAACTTTGTAATTTTATGAGGTCCCATTTGTAAATTCTTGATCTTAGAGCATAAGCTATTGGTGTTCTGTTCAGGAACTTCCTCCTGTACCGATGTCCTTAAGGTTCTTCCCCAGTTTCTTTTCTATTAGCTTCAGAGTGTCTGGCTTTATATGGAGGATTGATGCCCCAGGGTAGTGGGATGCTAAATCTGTAAGGCAGGAAAGGGGGAGTGGTGGAGTGCCCTCATACAGGCAAAGGGGAGGGGGAAAGGGAAGATATGGTTTGAGGGGTTGTTGGAGGCATAACCAGGAAGTGGTATATCATTTGAGATCTATTCAATGGAATGATTAATAAATACATTTAAAACAATACACATATGCCAGCCATTTAATTTTAACAATGAAGACTCAGGTGCCAGATGCTGGGGTGAAAACCTGCCAGGTCAGAGAGTCAGGGAAAGCCCTCAGCTGACTTTGCAACCCTGCTGCCCTCCCAGAAGGAAAGTATTCTTTATCCCTCTCCACACTGTTTTAAATATCTTTCAACCTAAATACCTTCCTTTTGTTTAGTTATATTGATTCTATTTCAACTGGTTCCTTGATCTGTCTCTTTCACTGGAGTTAACATTCTTTTGCCTTGCAATAAAGGTGTGTACTTGGGCTAAGCCAAAGGACAATAAAGTACTTGTTTACAGTAAACAGAAATCTCTTAGATTAAAGGTCTATGCTAGGTCTGAGCTACACCATACAAAATGTATTCTGTAAACAACACAATCTTGGGGTTTCCAATGATAATGAATACACTGCAACATAAGTAAACAATGTTCTCTCGGCTATAGAAATCATGATGAGAACACCATGATTTTAAAGAAAACCAGTACTAGACTCTTGAAGCTGTTGCACATGACCAACAAGGACAAAAAGCACCAAGGAGACTCTTGATCCTTATCACAAGGGATAAATTATCAATTCCTTTTGTCACATATTTTAGGCCAAGATATCACATTCCTGATCTTGGCTCATTGTCCTAGGGGATGCTGAAGGGAAGGGTTGGTGTCCAGGAGTCACCCAACAAACCACAGGAACAGTGAATTAAGTTAAACAGGGATGGTTTAATGAATACACACCCCACGATGGACCAATGAGGACAACAGCTCAAATCTGAGCAGGAGACATTGCAGCATGGAATGGCCTTGTCTCAACAGGTGGGAGGCCCTTAGTCCCATGGAAGATTGATGCCCCAGTGGAGTGGAGTGCTGAAGCAGTAGGGGAGGAGAAGGTGCGTGGGTGGGGGAGCACCATCATACAAGCAAAGGGCCCTGACTCAAGCCATTTTAGACATAATAATGCATGTTGACTTTAAATTTGATGGGTACTAGGTCAAGGATATAGATGTGAAATTTCCTGATTAAAATCCTCAAAACATGCAGTACATAACATGGAACATGGATAGAATGACCCTGGTCTGAATCAAGATTTTTTTCTTTTGTTTTAAATGAAGGTCATGTAGGCATGTTACAGCAACAGTATGAAATAGATGGCTAGCAAGTGACAAATTGGCTACAGTTATGCTATGGCACAAAAAATTATCAGAAAAAAATGTATCCTTATGAAAATTTTCTGCATGACCTTACCATGTTTAGACAAGTTCTGTGGCCTCAAAAGGAGCTCCCTAGAAGTAGAACAGAAAAGGTGTTTGTTACCTGAAAGGAGGGGCCTGAGGAGTGTTGCTCAGCCTTCTCAGTGACAATTGCACCTCACTCTGTCCCTGCAGGGATCCCAAAGTGTCCTTCCAACTTCCCTGTGAACCAGTCTAGGCACACAAAGGCCAGGAATCAGTGCTGGTGTCCCACTCCTCACTTATGCTCCATTTTCAACAATGTACATGTAGAAGCAAATACAGTGTGGCCACTTGACATTGATACTCTTCACATCTTACTGAGGGCAGCAATTGCTTGACTACACCCAAATCTATAAAATATGTGGGCACTAGGGAAGTATATCAAGATAAAGCTAGGAGAGAGGTGCATGAACTCTGCCCTGGATTGAATGTAGAAATGTGGGGGTGGGACAAACATGTATGGTTAAATATCCCACTAAGTTCACATTTACTCTCAGGGCAAGGAAGTGTAGATCTCTCTCTGATGGTGTCTGTCAAGTCCCTCAAAAAGTTCACTGGGTTTTGGCCTCAGCACGTGATATGTGGTGATGTGGCAGTGGCACTCAGGAAAGCTAGAGATTGTAACTGGCACTGTATCATGCTAGCAGCAGTGGATAATACTCAGTTGTCCAGATGGTGATACCCACTTTCATTATTTCTTTATTTTAAATATTTTTATTTTCTATATTCTTTGTATATATTCCAAATCATTTCCCCTTTCCCAGATGCCCCCTCCCCATATGTCCCATAAACCTTCTTCATTCCTTAATGTGAACCCAGGGCAAGAGAGAACAAAATCCTTAGAAAAGAAAGAACATTTCCCCTTCTCCATCTTCCCAGCTAGAAACACTTGCAGAGAGAAAATGGTAAGTTCATTAAAATAGACAAACATTGGTAGGTGAGGCCTTGAATGGAGGGTGTGTTTCAGTGTTTTCTCTGAAACCGAGTCTTAAAAATTCCATTTCATCCTCTACCTGGCCTCCCAGGCTAACCTTCACGTCAGATAATCCTGCTTCCATTTTACTGTTGTTTGGCTTACAAGTGGGGCTCCTAGGAATGGTAGGACAGGACTAGTCACTGACAGAGACCTGGGTTTTCTAATGCTGAGGTGTGTACCCACCAGTGTAGCTACAGACATTTTGTTCTATGTCAGCTCCCTAGTTCGATTACTGCTATAATGTGCCTGCCAAATCACTGACACAGAAAATTAACTTGTCTCAGAGGAAGGTCATGTTGATACATACTCTTATGTTATTTATGACATTTGTTAAACTTATCATGTTCAACACAATTTACATAGGACCCATCAAATTAATGGTCAATATACACTCTTATATCTTATGAAACTGGGGAAGAACCTTGAGGACATTGGTACAGGGAGAAAGTTTCTGAACAGAACACCAATAGCGTATGCTCTAAGAGCAAGAATTGAGAAATGGGACCTCATAAAATTACAAAGTTTCTGTAAGGCAAAGGGCACCATCAAGAGGACAAATCGGCAACCAACAAATTGGGAAAAGATCTTCACCAATCCTATATCAGATAGAGGGCTAATATCCAATATATACAAAGAACTCAAGAAGTTAGACTCCAGAAAACCAAACAATCCTATTAAAAAATGGGGTACAGAGTTAAACAAAGAATTCTCACCTGAAAAACTTCGGATGGCCTAGAAGCATCTTAAAAAATGCTCAACTTCATTAGTCATTAGGGAAATGCAAATCAAAACAACCCTGAGATTTCACATTACACCAGTCAGAATGGCTAAGATTAAAAATTCAGGAGACAGCAGGTGTTGGAGAGGGTGTGGAGAAAGAGGAACACTCCTCCACTGCTGGTGGGGTTGCAAATTGGTACAACCACTCTGGAAAGCAGTCTGGCGGTTCCTCCGAAAACTGGGCACCTCACTTCCAGAAGATCCTGCTATACCACTCCTGGGCATATACCCAGAGGATTCCCCACCATGTAATAAGGATACATGCTCTACTATGTTCATAGCAGCCCTATTTATAATTGCCAGATGCTGGAAAGAACCCAGGTATCCCTCAACAGAAGAGTGGATGCAAAAAATGTGGTATATCTACACAATGGAGTACTGTTCAGCCATTAGAAACAATGAATTCATGAAATTCTTCGGCAAATGGATGGAGCTAGAGAACATCATACTAAGCGAGGTAACCCAGATTCAAAAGGTGAATCATGGTATGCACTCACTAATAAGTGGATATTAACCTAGAAAACTGGAATACCCAAAACATAATCTACACATCAAATGAGGTACAGGAAGAAAGGAAGAGTGGCCCCTTGTTCTGGAAAGACTCAGTGAAGCAGTATTCGGCAAAACCAGAAAGGAGAAGTGAGAAGGGGTAGGTGGGAGGACAGGGGAAGAGAAGGGGGCTTACAGGACTTGCGGGGAGTGGGGGCCTAGAAAAGGGGAAATAATTTGAAATGTAAATAAAAATATATCCAATAAAAAAATAAATAAAAAATCATTATGGAAATCAGTATAGGAAAAAAAATTCCATTTCATCCTCTACCTGGCCTCCCAGGCTAACCTTCACCTCAGATAATCCTGCTTCCACTTTACTGTTGTTAGGCTTACAAGTGGGGCTCCTAGGAATGATAGGACAGGACTAGTCACTGACAGAGACCTGGATTTTCTAATGTTGATGTGTGTACCCACCAGTGTAGCTACAGACATTTTGTTCTATGTCAGCTCCCTAGTTCAGATTGCTGCTATAATGTGTCTGCCAAATCACTGACACAGAAAAGTGACTTGTCCCAGAGGAAGGTCATGTTGACACATACTCTTATGTTCTTTATGATATTTGTTAAACTTATAATGTTCAACAAAATTTACATAGGACCCATTAAATTAATAGTCAATATACACTCTTATATCTAAAATGACCTGATCAGAAATGAGCACTGGACACTTCCTACAACTTCATAGAAGCTACATGTAATTTGGGTTTTCTGTTTGTTTGTTTGTTTGTTTTTGTTTTTTGCTTTAGAAGTTGATGAATATAGATGTTTGTATCCATGGCTCAGCTCCCAAAATCTGATATGTGGTCCTGTTCAATCAGTATTATGGTCTACATTCATTAATCCATCCCTATTTTTTTGAGAAAGGTGTTTTTCTGGTTTGTGGGGCCGATCAAGAACACAAGCACAAGATATTAGGCCCTTGCTCTGTGCACTAACCTACATCTATTATATTTTCATACACCCTTACCAATTTTGACTATTTTATTTTGTTCTGACATAATCTTCATTTTATAGATTATAGAGGGCTATTAGCGATCCTCCCTTGGTGACACTGGTGCAGAAATGAGACTCTCATAATCTGCCTGAGGGCCTTTACATTGGTGGCTCCAATATTTTATTTTAATTTCCTCTGCCAACTGATCTCTAGACTCTTGCCAGAACCATGAGGACTGCATCTCTCTCTCTCTCTCTCTCTCTCTCTCTCTCTCTCTCTCTCTCTCTCTCTCTCTCTCTCTCTCTCTCTCTCTCTCTCTCTCTGTTAAGTCATCTTGGGGCAGCTTTAAAAAAGCTAAGCACAAGATTTCATGAGTGTAGCCCCTAACAAACATCCACATATTAACCTGCCCTGCAGGCTCTGCCTGGATGTAATTTCATGCACCTGTACCAAAGACAGGACAACTTTTGACTGCACTTTAGAACTGGAGTTATTTCTCAGTACATTTTAAAGGTTCATATTGCTGATTGAGGAATATTTGAGATAGGATGAGACATTTCTGAGAAGGGTTTGAAAAGGAAACCCTCAGTTAGAAACACATGGATTACTGAGGTGATGGCAATTAAGCCTAGAGTAAACCATGGCCTTGGAAGGAAGATGGGCTCAGTGGCTATGCCCCAGGAGAGTCTTCAGGAAAGAGCACTTAAGCTTCATGTTCAGTACAGGGAGAACATTAGCAGGGAGCCAAGGGCTGTATGTAACCCATGACATCAGCAGTCCCTTCTTGAACATTCTATAATCTTCTGGAGAGTTCTTGGCATGACCTGTGATGTCACCAGTGTTGTAGCAACAGCAGAGCATTGAGGTTTCTTAGTCAGTGTCTAGAGGATACACTGATAGACATGTTTTCCCGGCTCAGAAAACTATTTCGGAGAACCAATGTGGATGGGAGAGAGACTAGAGAGAGGAGGAAGGAAGCTGGCCTTTCATCTGAGAGTAATGAAGGACAAAGGAGGTGGTCATGGAGAATGTGGAGTAAGTACTGGGAAGTGGATATTGAGCTTCCTGGCAGGGTGGCTTGAGCTGGCCTTTCTAGCAAATTCCAATTCTTCACTTTCACTGAGTATTGTGGTTGTTACTTGGGGACAGAATGAGAGCATCAGGAGTCACAGAGGATCTAACCTACACCAATTTAGGGAAGGGCATCAATGCCTTTACTACCATGCTTCTAGCTTCAGCTTCTCTGACAATAGTACCAGGGAGAGATTTGTGCCCCTGCTGATAACCTCTTGTTCTCAGAACTACTCTGACTTTCTCTCCCTCAAAGTTCCGAACTTAGCTTTCCCACTGGTTGTGGGTGGCAGGAATAATTGTATTGTAATCAAAGACCTATCAGAGTTGATAAACCCAGCAGAGATTCCATCCTGTGGCCACTTCTGTAGTGCTTGTTGTTTCAATAGAGGAAAGAAATCAGTGTGTTCTCCCCCTGCAGGATGTTTTAAGGCCATTTCCTGGGCCTAGAGTAACAGGATCGGAGATCTGAACATCATACAGCACTCAAGTACTTGTGAATAGTGAATTTATAGTGTGACTTGTGAAACCAGAGGACTAAGGACTCTGAAGCCAAGTTGCACTCTGTGCATTTGGTAATAAGCCAGGAGAAGCCATCTCTGTGGCCATCATAAGAATACATAGGGAGACAGAGGACACACATGGCTGCTTACATCTCCTAGTCTCTATGGAGTGATGGGAGAACTGAGATCCACTGAGGATGCATCTAAAGCCTGGACGAAACTCTGTTTGGAGTCACTGGGTTCTAGGCCTGTGGTCTACTTTATAGGCCTCAGAGTAGTCTGTCTATACTCTATGCATTACCAACGTTTAAGTTCACTTGTGTTCTTTTACCTACAGGGTCTGGCAGGCAGACATCATCCCCTGCAACTGTCCTGAGCAAGAAGCAGGCCAAGGAGGAAGAGAAGAGGCTGACCAGAGAGCTGCAGCTCGTTACCCAAGAGAGAAATGAGCTGAGAGATCGCTTGATCTATGTCACAGAGGGAGCCATGAACAAGAGGTATGCATTGCTCCAAATGCTGTGGTGTTCATCTGGAGTCAATGCCACACTTGTCTTTTTAAGGTAGTTGATCATAGGAAGGTTTATCCTCATGATATCTCTGGGTCAAACCTCATGTCCCTAAATACTTCTTAGAGGAGAGGCAGAACCTGAAGCTTGGTCAGGAGTAAGATGGGAAATGGACTCTTCTGCTTCCTCCAGATCAAAAGTGGGACTTGTGGTCTGAGTGAAGAATTCAGGGATAGAGGCAATGGTCAGTGAGTTCCCAGAGTGCTTTTGGAACGCCCTTGAAAGGAGGTGCTTTTCTGAGGTTATAGGAGCTAAGAGTTTGTGGTGAGTGTTTGTACTGGACTGGCAGGTGACTGAGTGCTGTAAATTGCTAGATGCAGATGGAAGGGCCTGGTCCCACATTGTTCATCTCAGTGCTTGACTAGACGCCTGAGGCTCTGCCTGTTCCGCTTTCTCTGAGTGACTTATACTCTGAGACTGTAATGTTGCATGCATTTCTTCTGCATCTCGTGTTCTCTCTGCTTCTGTCTCTGATTCACTCTCTCTCTCTCTGTCGTTCTGTTACTCTGTCTCTTTTTTCCCTTATATGTGTGTACACATGTGTGTATATCTGTTTCTGTGTGTATGCATGTGTGTGTGCACATGATTGTGGTGTCTCTTGTGAATAAATTTTTGCATGTTTATATTTCTCTCTACTCTTTTAAATTCAGGGATCTGTGACATCCAGGGTACTCTGAGACAGTAATGTTGCATACATTTCTGCTAATTCTCATTCTGTTCTCTCTAGTTCTGTCTCTGTATTTCTCATTCTCTGGCTCTGTGTCATTTTCTCCTAATTTGTGTGTTCCAGTCTATGAGTCTGTTTGCTTCCATGTGTACATACATGTGCTTCTGTTTTGTAAATTTATATTTATCCACACTTTGGAATCTTGTGGTCTGTGTACTGGACTGAGGATTTACTTGCAGTTTCAAGGTGATGTGAGTCCTGATGTCTGGGAGCCCCCACTTTAAATAGCACTGTCCCTCTCTTTATGGGGACATTTATGTAAACAGTTGCACCTCTTGGGCAGATTATAAAGCATAGGTTATGTCTGCTTTCATCTCAAGAATTATGTGTAATGTCTGCCTCTGAAGTGTTAGTTATCCAGGAATTATAATCAGTGTTGTCAAAACAGGGAAAATATAATCACAGGTGTCTAGTTGGCAACGACCTGTGGCCTAGGCTATTGAGGGCACGAGGGGCTAGACTGCCCCTCCAGAGCTAATGAGTAAACACAGGGAGCCAGGGCACCCTCCATAAGGATACATAGCTTATGCTGTCCTTGGGAAAGGATAAAAAGTTTTCAAAGATGAAAAAGATCTCAGCATGTAGAATCCGGGAATTGACCTTCCTGTGCTGGGAGTACAAGACCCAGTCTGTGTTCATGTCTGTGGACATGTGTTCGTAGAACAGAGGAGTGGCCCCTGTTTATGGAAATCAGTAGCAGTATGGGGCAATACCAGAACAGGGAAGTGGGAAAGGGTAGATTGGGGAGTAGGGGGAGGGAAGAGGGCTTATGAGACTTTTGGGGAGTGGTAACCCAGAAAAGGGGAAAACGTTTGAAATGCAAATATATATATATATATATATCGAATAAAAAAAAGAAACACATTTTCAGCCAGGCCATGGTAGCACACACCTGTATTCCCAGCATTTGGGAGGCAGTGGTACATGGATTTCTGAGTTTGAGGCCAGCCTTGTCTACACAGTGAGGTGCAGGACAGCCAGGGCTACACAGAGAAACCTTGTCTCAAAAATACAACAAAAAATATATAAATATAAATATAAATAAAAAATAAATAAAATACTTAGATGTCTATGTGTCTTGGTTTCTGAAAAGGTGTTTAAAAAAGCACATGTTCATGGAGTTCTATCTTCCTGGGGACAGGCCATACTACACACCAAGTCCATTATATGAAAAATTAAAGTTAAAGGAGAAGGAGATTATGACATTTCTACACACCTTAGAGAAGGAGAACATTGAGGCCAAACAGAACTTCCAGGATCTCAGGAAGGAGATTAACTTCTATCGGTAAGTACTGTTCATGGAGGTCACCAGGTGTGCAATGGCCATTTCTGCCTTCCTTTGTTCCTGGACTGGAGAGTCTGCAGGTCTGATTCTATCCCTTCTGCCTTTTAGCCATCACTGTGCCTTGGGACTTTTCCTGTCAGTTTCAAAGTCTGTAAGAGACTGTTACTCACCCTAACATTGTCCAGGCATCATCAGGAGCCTCTCATTAGAAGAGTGATTCAGATCATGAGAGGGTTATGGTACAGTTCTAGGTCTGTGGGACTCAGGCATGGTTTTACAGAGCTAAATGTGATCTAACAAAAGGATGCAATGCCCTCCTCTTGATTCTACTGACTGCATTGAGGGTATCTGCAAGCTACTAATTGATGTTGCTGAAATGCTTTGGGCTGTTATGGATGGTTTCAGATACCGTGTTCTTTGGAGAGACATGCAACCTTATTGGTGTTTGGACTGCAGCAATCATTTATTTCTTCCCTCAAGTTGCTATTCTCTGTTTGTGTACCTCTCAAGAATGTATTGAGAAGTATTGCATTAGGTATTCCTGGGAACCTAGGTCGTGGTGGGGTTAATGGGACCTTGATGTAGGAATGGGAGGAGGAGCCTGCAGGATCTTACCATGAAGATTTTGTCTCTAGCAACCTGCACAGCCGGCTCCTGATGCAGAAGAACATTATGAATAAGAGATTGGTTACACTGAAGCAGGAGAACAAGGAAGTACATGCTGATTGGACCATCATTCAGCAATACCTGATTGACTTGAACCTGAATGTTAAGGATGAACAGGACAAGACCAGCATCCTCCAGGGCCAACAACATCAGGTAGGTACAAGCAGCTCAGCCTGGCTTATACTGACTGATAACATTTTCCCACTGCATCCATCTTTGCTTTCACACAGCACCATTCTAATGCACAGTCCCTAGCAGCCACCCACCTCATGGAATGTAGTTGGTCATTGCTATGCACATTCTGGGTTGTGAACCTCTTGAGATAAGCTGAAATATGGCAAGTATACCTTTCTACTCCTCTTTATTCTGAAGACCAGTAAGGGTGATAGATCAATACCATGCAGCATTCCTACACCTGCTCATGATATGTGGGCTGCTTTGCAGAGCTTTGAGTAAGTTCTGGGTCCTGTGACAGAGGTCACACAAGGGTCATGTGACTTCCCAAGTGGAAAGCAATTTGCAGGGTTAAAATTCAAACACTAATAAGAAATATGTTATTCTCCTTGTCTTTGATCTGTGTGGCATGTGCCATTTTCCTTTCCTCCTGTAACCCATTGAGGTCTCTTCCAATTGCCCATTTCTTGGTGTGCCCTGATAAAAATGAGTAGCAGCTTGTCAGCCCATGTAATAGGTTAATGTTGCTGAATATGTTGCTGTGCCTACAGTTATAATAGCAATGGTGTAAGTTAAAAGGTCAATGATAACATTCCTATTGAGTTGGTGGGAGGCAGCAGCCTGACAGCTGACATTTAGGTTCCCAACAAGCCTCTGTCTTAATAACTGCCTTCCTCTTCTAGGATGCTGAGAGTGTATCAAGAGCTGAAATTTCCACAGCCCAGGAAGAGGGCCTCCTGCAGAATGAGTTGCCACTTCAGGAAGACACTGCTAATCTCCATCCTCAACAGCCACAAAATTCCTTGGATGAGTCTTCTACCACATAATTGAACTCCTCAGGTTGAATGGGCACTAACTACCTAGCCAGTGACCAATCAATTCAGGAATTTATTCCCTTTCCTGTACAAACAACACCCCTTGGGGGAGAACTGAGGTGACTGCCCTGCCACCACATGTCCAAGAGAAGAAACAAACTGTATGTCCCTGTTGCTGAAAGTGTTGTGAGAGAACTCTGGTTCATATAATTTATTGCTAGAGTTTTGGTTGCTGTTTGGTTTTGTTTTTTGTTTTTTGTTTTGATTTTTGTTTTTTGTTTTTGCTGTTTTGTTACTTGTTATGTTATTAGATATTATATATTATTGTTATTGCTTTTTTTCGTTATGCTTTTCACTGTTTATAGTAATTATCTTTAAAAGCCTGTTTTTGAAATGTATTTCTGATGAATAAAAATGTATTTGTAACTCCTCACTTTTGAGACCATATTACTTATTCAGGTTTTCTGTCCTATCCTGTAGACATAGACCTCACAACCACAGATGGATCTCTGTAAGCCCCAGGAAGCCTGGCTACAGACTGATTTCAAAGCCCACTAGGGTATACAAGACAATGGTCTTCGTATGAATAATGTGGCTTCTCCCACGGATACACACTTTAGGATGTAATCACTGACATACTCGCTCCATGCTGTCATGTATTCTCCTACTCCTAAAATATAGAACTCTATTAGAATGGAGACTGCAGCTCCTATCTATTTAATATAGCCCATGAATTTCTACCTAGAGCAATCAGACAACAAAATGACATCAAGGGCATACAAAAGGTAAGGGACAATGTCAAAGTATTGCTATTTACACATGATATGATAGTATACTTAAGTGATTCCTAACGATGTACAAAAGAACTATACCTGATAAACACCTACAGGGAAAGTCTCTTGATTCATAATGAACTTAAAAAAGTCAGTAGCTGTTTTTATTAAAGGATAAAGAAGCTGAAAAAAATTAGGAAAGCCACAACATACAGTACCCAGAATTAATAAATTGTATCTTGGTATAAGTTTATTCAAGCAATGAAAGACCTATAAGAAAAGATTTTCAAATCTATGCTCCAAATGCAAGTGTATCCTCATTCATCAATGAATCTTTACTAAAGCTCAAATCACATATTGCACCTGACACAACAATTGTGGGTGACTTCAACACCCCACTCTCCTCAATGAACTCATCAGGAAATCAGAAAATAAACAGGGACTCAGTGAAACAAATTAAAGTTTTGGACCAATTGGATTTCTTTTTTTTTTTTTAATTTTTTTAAATTTTTTTATTTGATATAATTTATTTACATTTCAAATGATTTCCCCTTTTCTAGCCCCCCAACTCCCCGAAAGTCCCGTAAGCCCCCTTCTCTTCCCCTGTCCTCCCTCCCACCCCTTCCCACTTCCCCGTTCTGGTTTTGCCGAATACTGTTTCACTGAGTCTTTCCAGAACCAGGGGCCACTCCTCCTTTCTTCTTGTATCTCATTTGATGTGTGGATTATGTTTTGGGTATTCCAGTTTTCTAGGTTAATAACCACTTATTAGTGAGTGCATACCATGATTCACCTTTTGAGTCTGGGTTACCTCACTTAATATGATGTTCTCTAGCTCCATCCAATTTGCCTAAGAATTTCATGAATTCATTGTTTCTAATGGCTGAATAGTACTCCATTGTGTAGATATACCACATTTTTTGCATCCACTCTTCTGTTGAGGGATACCTGGGTTCTTTCCAGCATCTGGCAATTATAAATAGGGCTGCTATGAACATAGTAGAGCATGTATCCTTATTACATGGTGGGGAATCCTCTGGATATATGCCCAGGAGTGGTATAGCAGGATCTTCTGGAAGTGAGGTGCCCAGTTTTTGGAGGAACCGCCAGACTGATTTCCAGAGTGGTTGTACCAATTTGCAACCCCACCAGCAGTGGAGGAGTGTTCCTCTTTCTCCACACCCTCTCCAATACCTGCTATCTCCTGAATTTTTAATCTTAGCCATTCTGACTGGTGTAAGATGAAATCTTAGGGTTATTTTGATTTGCATTTCCCTAATGACTAATGAAGTTGACATGTCATACTGAGAAAGTACCAGATTAAAGCAAGACAAAAACACAGCTTCTCAAACTGTGAAAAGACACAACGACCAAAGCAACTTTGTTATAAGAGGCAATATTTAATTGTGGCTGGGTGACAGGTTCCAAGGTTAAGTCCATTAGTCCATTATCATCATTGAGAATAGAGCAGAATCCAAGATGGTATGACACTGGAGGAGCTGTAAGAAGGAGCTGTGTCTTCTTCTGCATGCAAACAAAAGACTGTATAGTTTAAGAATAATGATAGAGTGAAGTCTGGACCTGAGATGTTTGAGGTAATTGTACATCTAACAGACAATACCATGTCTCAAACATAGGAGAAAAACCTGGCCTATTTAGGTGATTGAAGCTATGGGAGCTAGTAAAATCTTTCAGGCCAATGCACAGAGGGAGAAGACAGGAGGAAGACATGAGCCACAGATTTGAAGAAAATTACCAACATGAGAAATCAGGACAGACAGACCCCTTTACTAGTTCCAACCTGATAATATTTGTTTAATGTGTATTTCAAAGCATTAAACAGGTATGTATATCTGGAAGCTTTGGAGCTACTAATATTTAGAGGGTCGTCCGGTCCACAGCTGTTCACAAGCACGCATTTTGCGGTTGACCACACCCACATTTGAATTTCTTCTAGCCTATTTGGAACGTTGTTGCATTCAAGATTCCACCATCTGTCTGATGTAGGGTAGGTGAAGATCCTTTCCCAATCTAATCTAATAGAAGAGAAAGATTGGAAGAGCCTTGAGCACAAAGGCAAAAGGAAAACCATCCTGGACAGAATACCAATGCCTTATGCTTTAAGATCAAATACAGACAAATGGCACCTCACAAAGTTGCAAACTTCTGTAAGGCAAAGGACACTGTCAATAAGACAAATCAGCAACCTACAGATTGGATATTTTTTTACCAATCCTATATCTGATAGAGGGCACATATCTAAAATATACAGAGAACTCAACAAGTTAGACTTCAGAGAACCAAATAGCCCTATGAAAAAAGAGGAGTACTGAGTTAAACGGAGAAATCTCAGAGAATGCCTGAGAAGTACTTAAAGAAATGTTCAACATCCTTGGTTAACAGGGAAATACAAACAAAACAACTTTGAGAATCCACCCCACAGGTGACAGCAGATGATATCCAGGCTGTGGATAAAAAGGAACTATCCTCCATTTTTGATGGGACTACAAGCGAGTAAAACAACTTTAGAAATCAATCTGGCAGTGCCTAACAATATTAGAAATAGTTTTACCTGAAGACCTAGCTATACCAATACTGGGCATATACCCCCCCAAAAAAATATTCCAACACATAACAAGGACACATTTTCTACTATCTTCATAGCAGACTTATTTATAATAGCCAGAAGCTAAAAAGAACTCAGATGTCCCTCTACAGAAGAGTAGATATAGAAAATATGGTTACAGAATGGAGTACTAGTAAGCAATAAAAAATGCCTTTATACAATATGCAGGCAAATGAATAGAACTAGAAAATATCATCCTGAGTGAGGGAACCCAGACACAAAGTAACACACATGTTATGTGTTTACTGATAAGTGGATATTTGACCTAAGCTTCACAATGCCCATGATACAACCCACAGACACTATGGAGCTTAGAAGGAAGGGAGACCAGGGCATGGCTGCTTCAGTCCTGCATTGTGGACATAACAGGATGATGTTGTGATGTGGAGGTAGAGGAGACCTGGGAGGGAGAGAGTAGGGGGAGGATATAAGGGGGCAGTGTCAGGTACTGGTGAGGATAGGAGGGAGGTACAGAGGGTCTGGAAATAGAACAAAAATATATAGCAGGGAGGGTGAGGAACTGGGGATAGCCACCTGAGGGACACAGACAACAGGTAAACATGAGGCTCCCAGGACCCAAAGGGGATGACTTTAGCTGAAATGCACAGAGAAGGGAGAGGTAGAACTTGTAGAGACCACCTACAGTGATAGGAACACTTCCCCACACTCCCACAAACCCCAGGGACCACCCTCCTTCAAGGGATGGTCCCACCAACTCATTTCAAAATTAGTAACCCAGAAATGTTCCTGAGCAAAAGAGCAGGGACTGCTAATAGTCCAGAGACGGAAGGAAGGGCCATCCAGGGACTGCCCTACCTGGGGATCCATCATGTCTGCAGACACCAAACCAGACACTGTTGCTGTGGTAAAGAGGTGCTTGCTGATAGGATCCTCTTGTGAAGGTTCTTACAGAAGGTTGGCTAGCAGCTGAACACTGGAGCCAACCATTAGACTGAGCTCAGGGAATCTGGTGGGGAGCTGAGAGAAAAGCTGGAGCAGCAGAGGGGAATGGAAACACTGTTGGAAGAACAACATCTGCAGCCAGGACCACCTCGTGATCCCAATGACTAGACTACAAACTGAGAAGTGTTCAGGGAGGGATCTTTACCTCTAGATACATTGTAGCAGAGGATGGCCTTGCCTGACAGCAATGGAGGAGAGGCACTTAGTACTGTGGAAGTTTGATGCCCTAGGGTATGATGCGGAAGCAGTAGGTCAGGAGAGGGTGGGTGAGTGGGGGAGCGCCCTCATACAGGCACAGGGCAGTGGGAAAGGGCAGATGTTGTTTGAGGGGTTGTTGGAGGGGTAAGCAGGAAGTGGTATATTATTTAAGATGTAATCAAATGGAATAATTAATAAATACATTTAAAAAATACACATATGCCAGTCATTTAATTTTAACAATGAAGACTCAGGAGCCAGATGCTGGGGTGAAAACCTGCCAGGTCAGAGAGGTCAAGCCCTCACCTGACCCTCCTACTCCACTCTGTCCTCAATATCTTTCAACTCAAAGACCTTCCTTTGGTTTACTTATATCCATTACCTTTCAAGGGTTACTTGCTCTGCCTCTTGACCTGGAATTGACTTTCTTTTGCTTTGCAATACAGGTGTGTGCTAGTGTTGAGCCACAGGACAAGAAAGTAAAATGAACCGAAAGCTCTTGGGTTAAAGATCTGTGCTAGGCCTGGGCTAAAATGTAAAATGTTTTCTTTGTTTGTTTTCAGTAAATAACTCAATCTTATAGTTTGCAATCAAAACAAATATCCTGCAACATAAGTTGGCAATGTTACCTTCATTATAGAAATCCAGCTCTCTGTCAATTAATTGTTCTGGTTGTTCCCAGGCATATCTGAGTGCATCATCATGGGAACAAAATGGTCCCAAGGAAAATCAGAACCGGGCTCTTGAAGGTGTTGCACAAGGCTGATAGGGACCTAAAAAGTACCAAGGACACCCCTGATCCTTATCACAAGGGATAAATCACCCATCCTACTGTCACATAATGTATTGTAAGATGTCTCCATTCCTGACCTTGGCTCACACTCCTAAGTGCTGCGAAATGGAAGGGTTCTTGTCCAGGGTTCACTCAAAAAACCAATAACTAAAAAAAAAAAAAACAAAAAACCCTGAATCCAGCTAAACAGGGATGGTTTATTGAATGAATACCTCAAGACTGACCAATCAGGGCAACAGATCAATAATATGCACTACCTATTTCTCAGGGCCAGCTCTGTGTAAAAACCACAAGAGCTCATGCACAAGGGCTGGAAATGCTGCCCTATGTGGACCCTGACTCAAGCTATTTTAGACATAATAGTAATACTGACCTTGAATTTCATGGGGCTATGGGAAGTATATAGATGTAGAAATTAATAAGATTAACAAACCTCACAATGTACAGAACATTCCATGGTACATGGTCAGCATGACTCTGCTCTGAATCAAGATTTTTCTTTTGTTTTATATCCATGACTGAGAGGCATATTACATAATATAGATGGCTGTGATATGACAAGTTTGCTACAGATATGGAAGGGGGCAAGCCTTATCAAGAAGAATTGTATCATTAGGGAAAATAACAGCATGACCTTACAATGTTTGGACAAGTTCGAGGCCTCAACAGGAGCTCCTAAGAAGGAGAGCAGAGACTGTGTTTTTTACCTGAAAGGAGGGGCCTGAGCAGTGCTGCTCAGCCTTCTCAGTGCCCAGGTAGTGAGTGAGCGGCTCTGGGCCTCTATGGGTGCTGGATGATTCTTACCAAATGACTTGCTCCTGCCAGTTCTCGAGAGAGTATCAGGAGGTAAGATCTTCTCCTTGTCAGATGTAGCACACGTCTACCACATCTAATGGAACAGGGCAGTGGTGATTAACCTGCTCCTGCCAGTTCTCTAGAGTGTCAGGACGTGAGATCTTCCCCTTGTCAGATGTGGCACAGGTCTCTGAAAGCAGGGCTCTCTCCTTCTAAGTGCAGGACTCCATGCAAGTCAGATGCTCCCTTGCAGGATATGTGGCCAGACACCTGTAGAGCTGCCCAGTTCCTACGTGCAGAAGGAACCCAGGAGGGCTGTGTCCCAAGCAATCTTTCACTCTCGTCTTCCCTGCATTTCTGGCTGAGCTGGCTGCTTGGTCACAGGAGCCAAGATGGTGGTGACCTCAGACCGCAGGGCAATGATCTTCAAATCTTATTGAGGGCAGCAATTGCTTGACTACACCCAATTTTCTAAAAGGTCTGGGCTCTGGGGAAATAAATCAAGATAAATCTGGGATAAAGGTGCATGAACTCTGTCCTGTACTGAACTAAGAAACATGGCAGTGGGAGAAGGAGGATGTATGGCTAATTAGACTACTAGGTCCTCATTGTGTCTGCTTGATATAATCTCAAGACATGGAAGTGGAGTATCTCTGATGACTTCTGTCTATCCCCTTGAAAGGTTCACTGGGCTTTAGCCTCAGCACTTGATATTTCATAATGGGGCAGCAGCACTCAGGGAAGCTAGAGATTGTCATTGGCACAGTATCATGCCAGCAGCAGTGGATAATATTCAGTAGTTCAAAAAGTCATAACCACTTTCATTTGTTATTAATCTGGACCCAGGGAACAATAGAACAAAATCTTTAGAAAAGAAAAATCATCTCTACTTCTCCATCTTCCCAGAATGAAAGACTGGTAAGGAGAGAATGGTAAGTTCTTTATAATAAACAAGGATTTGTAGCTGAGGCTGTGGGTGTATAATATTTTTCAGTGTTGTTTCCTGAAACAGTGTCTCAAATATTCCATGTTGTGCTCTACCTGGCTTTCCAGGTTAACCTTCAGCTCAAATATTCCTGCTTCCACTTTCTCGTAGCTAGGCTTACAAGTGGGGCTCCTAGGACTCTTAGGTCAGTACTAGTCACTGGAAGAGAACTGGATTTTCTAATGCTGAGGCATGTACACACCAGCATAACTACAGTCATTTTTTTCTATGTCTACCCCAACCATTTCAGATTGTTGCTGTAATATGCCTGCCAATCATTGACACAGAAAAACAAACATGTCTCAGAGCAAAGTCATGGTGATCAAATCCTGTTGTGTTTAGTATGATGTTTGTTAAACTTACAAGGTTCTAAAACATTTACATGAGACCCATCAAATTAAGATCCACTATGCACTCTTATATCTGAAATGGCCTGATCAGAACTGACCACTTCATATGAGCTACTTGTGGTTGTTTTGTTTTGTTTAGTTTTGTTTTGTCTTGTTTTGAATTTATAAGTTGACAAAGACAAATGTTTGGGGTCATTGCTTAACAACCAAAACATTAGCTATCATTCTGATCAAACAGTATTAAGGTCTGAATTCAATAAAACTGCCCTATCTTCCTTAGATAAGTATTTGTGTGGTTTATGGGGCCAATCATGAACCCAAACAGAGATGCTCTGTGCACTAACCTATATCTATTATTTTTTCCTACACACTTTATTGCTGTTGACTATTTTATTTTGTTCTGACAGAATCTCATTTTGTAGCTTACAGAGGGCTGTAAGCAATCCTCTTTTGGTGACTCTGGTGCAGAGATGAGAGCCTCAACTCAGCCTGAGGGCCTTTCCATTGGTGGCTCAAATATTCTAGTTTCCCCTAACAACAGATCTCAAATTATTGCCAACACAAAGATACTGTTACTCTCTCTCTCTCTCTCCTAAGGCATCTTGCGGCAATTTTGAAATGCTAAACACAGGGCTTCATGACTGTCACCCTAACACACACCGACATTGGAACCTGCCTTGCAGGAACTGCCTGGATGTGATTTCATGAACCTGTACATGATGAGAAAGAAGAACTTTTGACTGCATATTAAAACTGGAGTGAGTTCTCAGCAGATTTTAATAGTTCATATAGCTGATTGCAAAAATTCTGAGGTAGGATGAGACATTTCTGAGAAGGTTTTGAAAAGTAAACATTCAGAAAGATACATAGGGGTGACTTGGGTGTTGCCAATCAAGCCTAGAGCAAACCCTGGCTTTGGAAGGAGGATGGGCTCAATGGCAAAGCCCCAGGGGAGACTCCAGGAAAGGGCAGCTCAGCTTTCTATCAGTATAGGGAGAACATTAGCAGGGAGCCAATGGCTGTACCCCATGACATCAGCAGTTCCTTCTTGGACATTCTATTGTTTCCTAGAGAGTTCTTGGCATCCACTGTGATGTCACCAGTGTTGTAGCAACAACACGTACACTGAGGTTTCTCAGTCAGTGTATAGAGGATACTTCCATAGACATGTTTGCCCGACTGAGAAAACTTTTTGGGAGAGCGAGGGAAGATGGGAGAGAGACTAGAGAGAGGAGGAAGGAAACTGCCCTTTCTTCTGAGAGTAATGAAGGACGAAGGAGATGGTCTTGGGGAATGCGGAGTAAGTTCGGGGAAGTGGATGTGCAGGGGTGGCCTGAGCTGGCCTTTCTAACAATGGGGGGCAGGACCTGCAGTGTCTGGGTAGGAAAAGAACTTTCATGATTATCACAATTCTTGAAAATCAAGAATTTCAGAACATTATTTTCTCTAGTCCTTAAGGCAGGAGATGGCAAGGTCAAAGCTGTTATTCTGTGAACTCCAAGTCTTTACTTTCAATGGGCATAGTGGGTGTTACAGGGGACAGAATGAGAGCATCAGGAGTCACAGAGGGTCTAACCTATGCAAATTTAGGGCAGGGCATCACTGCCCTTCACTCTCATGGCTTCATTTAGCACCAGTGGCTATATGACAGTAGTAGCAGGGAGAGAATTGTGCTCCAGGCCATGACCTTATGTTCTCTCCGTGACAGTTCCCACCCTACCTTTCTTTATCACCAGCTGTAGGTAGGAAGCATTTCTGTACTACATACAAAAATCTGTAGCAGGGGATACACCCAGACAGAGATGTGATTCAATTGATACTTCTGGGGTGTTTGGAGTTTTAATAGGGGGATCTGATCAGTGTGTTGAGCATGTTCTCACACTGCATGATGTTATAATCCCATGTCCTGGGCATCAAGTAACAGGGTAGGAGATTTGAACATCTCCAAGTACTCATATACTTGTGGACCATGAATTTATCATCTGACTTGTATAACCACAGGACTCTGAAGCCAAGATGCACCCTGTGCAGATGTTAATAAGCCCTGAAAGCCATCTCTGTGGTCATCTTAAGCATGTGTAGGGAGACAGAGGACACACCTGTCTGCTTACATCTCCAAGTCTCTATACGGTGATGGGAGATCTGAGATGCACTGAGGAGGCATCTCAAGCCTGAACCAAACCCTGTGTGGTGTCACTGTTTTCTAGGCCTGTTGTCCTTCTGTACAGGTCTCAGGGTCGTCTGTCTATACTCTGTGTCCCCACCATGCAAGTTCACTTGTGTTATTCTACCTACAGGGGCTGGCAGGCAGACATCATCCCCTGCAACTATCCTAAGCAAGAAGCAGGCCAAGAAGGAAGAGGTGAAGCTGACCACAGAGCTGCAGCTCATTACCCAGGAGAGAAACGAGGTGAATGATCGCCTGATCTCCATCACAGAGGGAGCCATGAACAAGAGGTATGCATTGCTCCAAACACCGTGGTGTCAGTCTGTGGTCAGCAATGTCACCCTCATCTTACCCTTTTAAGGAGGGGTTTTCTAGGAAACTGTACCACCATGTCCCTGTGCCCAACCTCATGTCCCAAAATACTTCTTAGAGGAAAGGCAGAACCTGAAGCCTGCTCAGGAGTGATGTGGTAAATGGACTCTTCTGATCCCTCCAGTGGAAAAGAGGGACTTGTTGTGGGAATGAAGAATTCAGGGATAGAAATAGTGGAAAATGAGTCCCAGAGTGCATTTGGACTGCCCTTGACATGCGGTGGCTTTGTGAGTTTATAGGAGCTGTGAGTTTGTGCTGAGTGTTTGTAATTGCCTGGAAGTTGACTGACTGCTGGAAGCTCCTGGAAGCAGCTGGAGAGGCCTGGTCTACATTGTTCATCTCAGTACTTGACTAGACGCCTGATGCTCTGCCTGTTCCTCTTCACAGGCCTTATATTCTGAGACAGAAATGTTGCATGCATTTCTTCTACATCTCATTGTGCTCTTTCCATTTCTATCTCTGTCTCTCTCATTCTCTGACTCTGTTTCCATTTCTCCTTGTATGTGTGTCCAATTCTGTGTGTCTGTGTGTGTTCACGTGCACCTACCTGTGCATGCACTTTGTATGTTTATATTGCCCTTCACACTTTGGAATCTAGGAGTCTGTGTTTTGTCTTGATGATTTACCTGTAAGACAGTTTCAGGTATATGTTAGTACTGAACTCTGGGAGCCCCCATCAACACTGTTCTTTGGCTCTGGGGTCACAATTGTTCATACATTTGTATCTCCTGGGCAGATTATAAAGATGTGATGATGTCTGGTCTCATCTCCACAATTATGTGTAATGTTCATCTCTAAGGTATAAGGTACTCAGGATTTAGAATCCCTGTTGTGAAAATAGGAAATATATAACCACAGGTTTCTAGTGGGCGAAGATCTGTGGCCTGGGCTCTTAACAATATAGCTGCTTAGACTGCATCTCCAGCCCTACTGAGCGAACACAGGGAGCCATGGCACCCTCCACCTGGATGCCTAGCTTCTGCTACCCTGGAGACAGGAAAACAAGTTTCCAGTGCTGAAGAATATCCCAGTATATAGAATATAGAATGTGGTTTTCTGGGTGTGGGGTAGTACAGGACCCAGCCTGAGATGATGTATTCTTAACCATCCACATTCATGGAGTTCTCTGTTCCTGGTAACAGGACCTTCCAGAGGCTGAATCCAATGTATGAGCAATTGAAGTTAAAGGAGAAGGAGATCAAGTCATTTCTTCACAACTTAGAGATGGAGAAGATTGAGGCCCAAGAGAACATCCAGGATCTCAAGAAGGAGATTAACTTTTATAGGTAAGTACCAGTGAGGGAGGCCACCAGTTGTGGAAAGGCCATTTCTGCCTTCCTTTCTTTCTGGACTGGAGAGTCTGCAGGTCTGGTTCTATCCCTTCTGATGTTTAGCTGACAGTGTTCCTTGGGATTTTGGACTCACCTTTTATAAGTCTGTAAGAGACTGTTACCCCTCCCAGTATTATCAAGGCAGACTCAGGAGTCTCTAGATAGAAAGGTGATTTAGTTCATGAGAGGGTTATTATGCAGTACTAGGCCTCTGGTACTCAGGCAGGGTTTTACAGACCTCATTGTGATATAATACAATGACAGAATGCCTTCCTCTTGGTTCTACCGACCTTCTTTGATGGGATTTGCCCCCCACTATTAGATGTTGCCCCATTGCTTTGGGCTGTCATGGATAGTTGGAAATCCCCCTTTCTTTTGGAGAGACGTGGACACTTACTGGTATTTGGGCTGCAGCAATCCTTATTCCCTCAAGTTGCTCTCTGCTATTTGTGCAGCTGTGATGGATGTACTGAGATGTATTGTATTAGGTCTTCATGGCAACCTGGGTCCTGGTGGGCTTAATGGGACCTGTAAGTATGAATGGAGGAGGATCTTACTATACAGAGTGTGCTTCCAGCAACCTGCATAGCCGGCTCCTCATGGAGACGATGCTTGTGAAGAGGAGAAGGTTCATGCTGATGCAGGAGAGCAAGGAAGTACTTCTTGACTGGTCTCTCATAGAGAAATACTTGGTTGGCTTGAACATGAATGGTAAAGACGAACAGGAGAAGACCAGCAACCTCCAAACCCAACATCAGGTAGGGACAAGCAGCTCAATCAGGCTACTACTGTTTTATACCATTTTTCCATTGCATCCATCTTTGCTTTCACCTAGCACCTTTCTAGTCCACATGCTCAAGCAGTCACTGACCTCATGGAATGTAGTTGTACATTGCTTTGTCTATGTGCAAGTATTCTGGGATGTTAGGCTCTTGTGAGATACTGAATTATTGTCAAGTGTATTTTGCTGTTCTGCTTGAAACTACAGTACAATAAGGGTGACAGGTGAATAACCTGTCACATTCCTGCATGTGCTCATTATAGGGGAGATGCCATGCAGAGCTTTGAGCAAATTATAGGTCGTGTAATGCTCCATTATGTTCGTAGCAGCCTTATTTATAATAGCCAGAAGCTGGAAAGAACACAGATGTCCCTCAGTGGAGGAATGGATACAGAAAATGTGGTATATGTACACGATGGAATACTACTCAGCAATTAAAAACAATGAATTCATGAAATTTTTAGGCAAATGGTTGGATCTGGAAAATATCATCCTAAGTGAGGAAACCCAATCACAAAAGAATACATATGGAATGCAATCTCTGATAAGTGGATATTAATTAGCCCAGAAGCTCTGAATACCCAAGGCACAATTAGCATATCAAATGATTCCCATGAAGAAGTAAGGAAAGGGTCCTGATCCTGGAAAGGCTTGATCTAGCATTGGAGGGGAGTATCAGGACAGAGCAAAGGGAGAGAGGTGATTCGAGAATGAGTGGAGAGAAGGTTTATGGGACATATGGGGAGGGGAGAAAGGGGAAATCATATGGAATGTAAACAAAGAATATAGAAAATAAAAATATATAATTTTAAAAAGGAAAAAAATTATAGGTCGTGTAACAGAGGTCATGCAAGGGAAGTATGACTTCCCAGGTGGGAAACAACTTGCAGGAATAACAACCAAATGGAAACATCATTGCGTGCTTCTCCTTTTAATTGATCAGGGTGGCATGTGACCTTCTGCTTTTTGGGGGGAACCCAATGAAGTCTCTTCCCATTGCCCATTTATTGGTTTGCACTGATATAAGTCTGAGTGACATCTTGTCAGCCTATGTATTTGTGAGTGTTGCTGAATATTTTGCCCTGCCTGCAGTTATAACAGCAATGGTGTCAGTTCAAAGATCAATGATAACTTTCCTGCTGAGGTGGTGGGAGGCAGCAGCCTGACAGCTGACATTTATGTCCCCACCAAGCCTCTATCTTAATAGCTGCCTTCCTCTTCCAGGTCCCAGAAATGGTAGCAAGAGCTGAAATTCCCACAGACCCGGAAGAGAGTCTCCTGCAGAATGATTTCCCACCTCAGGAGCCCCCTGCAGAGCACCATCCTCAACAACCACATAATTTCCTGGATGAATCTTCCTCTACATAATTCAATTCCTCAGGGCGAATAGGCCCTAACTACCCAGCCAATGAGCCAGCTGATTCAGGATGTCATTCCCTTTCCTGCTCTGACAACACCCCTTGAGAGAGAACTGAGGACTGCCCTGCCACCAAGTGTCCAAGAGGAGAAACAGGCTGTACATCTGTGTTCCTAAGAGTGCAGTGAGAGAACTGTGCTTCATATATTTTACTGTTAGACTTTTGGTTGAAGTTTTGTTTTTTATTGTTTTGCTATTTGTTATGTTATTGGGATGTTATATGTTCTTATTATTACTTTTCATTTTTGCTCATGCTTTTTACTGTTTTTATTCACTGTCATTTTAAAGCCTGTTTTTTTTATTTATTTATGAATGAAAATTTGATTTGTAAATCTTGACTCCTTTCTTCGAAGCCACTTTGTGCATTAGTTAATTAATGAGTTATTTTCATACACTCCATATTTTATACCCCACCCCACCACCTCCTGTACACCCTCCAACTGATCCATATCCCATACCTCCTCCTCTCCCCCATCTCCACGTGGATGTCCCCACCCCACCCCCACCTGACTTCTAAATTCCCTGGAACCTCTTATCTCTTGAGGGTTAGGTAAACCATCTCTAAATGAACACAGGCCTGGCAGACCACTAGTGTATGTGTGCTGGGAGCCTCATATCAGCTGGTGCATGCTGCCTGTTTGGTGGGCCAGTGTTTGAGAGATCCTGGATGTCCAGAGTAATTGAGACTGCTGGTCCTCCTCCTGGATTGCCCTCAGCTTCTTTCAGCCTTCCCTAGCTCATTAACAGGGATCAGGTGCTTCTGTCATTGATTGGGTGCACATATATGCATCCACTGTTTCAGCTGTTTGTTGGGTCTTTCAGAGTCCTGCCATGCTAGGTCCTTTTTTGTGAGTGCACTCTCTGGTTGATGGGTTTGTCCCTGTGAGCTCTGGGAGTACTGGGTGGCTCATATTGTTGTTCCTCCTATGGTGCTGCAAACCCCTTCAGATACTTGGATCCTTTCTCTACGTCTGCTACTGGTGATCCTCTTCAGTGGCTTGCTGAGACTGTCCCCCTTTGTATTTGGCATGTACTAGCAGAGCCTCCCACGTGACATCTATATCCTATATCCGGCTCCAGGCAGCAAGTACTTGTGGGCATCGATAATAGTGTCTGGGTTTTGTAGCTGTATATGGGATGGATCACTAGGTAGTCTCTGGATGGTCTTTCCCTCAGTCTCTGCTCCACACTTTGTGGGAATTTTGTTCCCCCTTCTAAGAAGAACTAGAGTATTTATACTTTGTTCTTCCTTCTTGAGTAGCATTTGATATGTGAATTGTGTCTTGGGTATTCCTGGAAATCAAGACAGAAAATCAATGTGCTGTCCATATGACAAAGAACTTTTGCAAACAGAAGGTAATCATAATTATATTAATTGATGATGGAAGATATACAACATAAAATTTGCCTAACTATTTTTCTTGGCCAATTTCTGGCACAAGCCGCAGCGACCACACGATGATTGGTCCCAGAGACAATGGGTGCTTTCTTCACAGCACTTCAAGTCACATGACACATTACATCTTAACAATATTACTTATCATGAGCTAAAACCACTGACAAAACATAACAGACATATGCATTCCATGCCCAGTCATGCCAACGGGAGTTCTTAGGAGCTTCAGCTGCATTCAGCAGCAGGAGTGGAATGGGCCCATGCTCCCTTCTTCGTAGCACTAGACACATGGATGTCCAAATGTCAGCTCAGAAATACTTCATCCTGACATGCTTCCAAATTTTTAATATCTAAGAAATGTTCATGAAAATAATCACATGGCTTTGATCAATTTCATAGCAGTAGGAGGTTGGTTTGGTGCTGCTTGTTATCAAATGATAAAGTTTATACCTCAAGATCTGGTTGCCCCATGAGGAGATTCTCACTTACACCAAGGGATGCTGTGTAACCTTGCTCCACAAGTTAATTGGCAAGTAAAAGGCTAAGCCTGTGATTGGGCAATAGATAGAGGTAGGTGGGTTTTTAGTTATCTGACTTGGGGCTACAAGTATAAACAGGAGAGAGAGAAGAGAGGAGACCAAAGGAGGAGGGAGTCGCCATGAGAGGAGATGGACCATGAGCACTTGGCCAGGAGAAACAGCAAGTAACAAGGGACATAGGACTGGGATGTAAGTCAGAATAGCTCCAAAACCTGTGCAATCTAGACTGACAGTGTGCAAATAAACAAGTAAAAGAGTGGAGTCTAGCCTCACTTGAAATAATAACTAAGTTTCTATTGACAGGAGAGTGAGTAGAGTTCACATACTCAAAAATCATAAAGCATATGCCTGCCTGAAATAATAGCTTAGCAGTTAAGAGTGTTTGCTGATCTTCCAGAGGATCTTAGTTCAGTTTCCAGCACTCACATGGCTGGCTCACATCGAAATCCAGCTCTGAGGAGCCTGACACCATCCTCCATGTACAACTGCACACGTGTGGCAAGTGCACATAGGGAAACACACACAAACACACACACACACACACACATGAGCTAAAGTGATCCACCAGAGATGCATGAAGCGACATGATTCTCAAACCCAACAGTAACAACACTAAGTATCCTGTTTGCTAAAGAACAAATAGGAAGCAGCAAAACTATCGAGATGAAGTTTTTGACAAGAGAAGGCAGAATAATTTTTAAAACAGGCATGAATTTAACATGGCATGCATGATGATGACAGCTCCAAGGAAGAAGAGACACTGTTGTTACCAACGGCTCGCTGGCTAGAAAGTATAGCCAAATTGGCAGGCTGCAGCTCCAAAGGGAGACCCTGTATCAAAAGGGAAAGTGTGGGTAATAGAGGGAACCCAACATGGACTCTACATTCACCTGTATGTGCACACATGCATATGAGACAGAAACAGAGACCAAACAAATTCTTTCCTGAAACAATTGATAAAAGGGAATTGGTAGAAGATAAGTGAGACCTCAATGCAGGGGCAGTCACTGTAAACAACAGGGCAAAAATGTCAGCACAGAAAGAAGCAATAAATCAAAGTTAGAGAGGCCAAGTCTATGTTGCCTGTGTCAGCAAAATGATGTCAAGAATAAAGGAAGCTTATGAGAAGGTGGAGAAACCCAATATTTAAATTTGCTGTGTTAGTTGGAAATTTACACGCTCACACAAATATAAAAAGAAAAATAGTAAGTTCATCAAGTGCCCACAGAAATGTCACAAAAACTCACTTGAAAAGGAAGTTTTAATAAATTCCAAAGCGGTTTATCAGTGGGATCACATTCTGTCACCAAGATGAAATTCAATTAGTAAACAAAAAGTGAAAGGATACTGTCTAAGCACTAGCATCTGTCTGAGAGTTTCTCATTGGCTCTTGTTGGTAACCTCTGATTGGCTCCTAAAGCAGGAAGAATGGACTCTCCCCCTTCCAGGTCTGCTTAACTGTTTACAGAGCCTGGGATCAGAGCTGAGGTTCAGCTCTGACTCAAATGGTGGCAGTGACACAAAGTGGCCACTAGATGGAAATGACACTTCATATTTATCTTCATTTGCCAGCTTCCTAGAGCATCCATCAATCCATAAGAAAAATAAAGGCTTGCTTTTGAAATTCAATTCTGGGCCTTTCAGGGTTTGTCTCAAATAGCTAATAATGAGAAAGTATTATTACTTATGTTCAATCATTTATTGTCCAAAAAACATAATATTTCCTGCTTATTATTTTTCTAAAGCACTTTTGAGATCCTTTAAGAGATAAGAGCAAGACCTTTGCTGTATGCTAAATTGTTAGGGAAAAAACTGAAGCATTTTAAGTTGTCTCTAAATATGCAATAAACTGTCTCTGTTTAACAACACAAGCATATAAATTCATGAAAAGAGTCTTGAAAAAATATACCCTGTGTATTTTCATTCAATTAAAAAAAAGACACAAAAACTGACAAATAGGAAGAAACTCTATTTTTAAAGATTCTATGGGAGGAAACCATCAGTCAGGAAGTTGTTCCTGTTCCAAATCCCCCTGGTGAAGTGTAATCCCACTCCTTTAGGACAGGCTTCCAGGGAGGATTAAGGCCATCTGCAGATGTGGACTGTAACACCCTGGCATCCTGGGGTGTGCATCTGAGGCTCCCAGTCAGAGAGGTGCAAGCCATCTCAGGTAAACCAATAGAATAGTTCCAGTGCTGTACAAGAAAGAAGCTCTAAAATAAAAGCCTGATTCACAGAGGTGTGAGCGTGTGCATGTCCGTGTGAGTGCATAAACATATTACATACATACACACAAACATGCATACATACATACATACATACATACATACATACATACAAAGAGATCAAACCTTGACGTTCAAAGATAGAACCTTAAGGTAAAGAGATAACAGTAGTGAAAAGAGCTAACAGCGGATGTTCTGGAATCTACTACTCTGTCCTTCTAAATAAATACTAACAAACATTAAGGGAGGCAGGATGCAGAAGTCAAGGCCTGGACCAGACAGTTCCTTGCACCCAGGCCTACGGTGCACTTTCAAGATTAGGACTGTGATTGTGCAGGCCTTTCCTGCTGTCCCCTCCCTCCTCTCTCTCTTCTCCCCACCACATCTCCTCTTCCTCCCTATCCCTAAGCAACATTCCCAGACCTTCCCTCCTTCCTTTTTCCTGCTTCCTTCCATCTTTTTTTTTTAACATCACAACCACTCCATCCTCAAGAAAAAAAGATCAAGCAATACTGGTCTAACAAAGTGAAAAAGTTAAAACCTTGGTGCTGCCTCTGGCTAGGCAGTAACCATGGGCACCAAAATGGTTGTTTCCTGTGTATCTCTTGGGGCATTCCCATGCATCCTCAGAGATAATGGAAGGACAGGAGCAGAGAAGGAAAGAGGGGAGAGTAGTGTCTACATGCCTGGGGCAGTTCTGCATGCTCTGCCCTGCAGTCTGTCTCTCACACTAAAGTATGGAGTGCAATGTTTTAACCTTTGCACTATGTGAGACCAGCATCCCAGGGACTGAATGTGTTTTCACCTAGCTGCTCTTTGTACTTCATGAACACAGACATGCCCCCATGTCTGTAAACCCAGGAACAGGATTGCCAAGAGTTTGGGGCTAACCTTGACTACACAGAGAGATCCTGCCTCAACAAGTAAAAAGCAAGCAAATATTCCCGAGAGATATTTGGGGAGGGTCTATATGACTGGTTGAATATTTTCCCCTGATAGCTATTTAAACTGTCCCACTGGAAACTCAGGACAACCTTGCATGGAATCCAGTTAACAGACAGCCACATGACACATGGCCAGCAGGCAAGGCCTGCACAGTCACGATCTCATTTTGATGACTACACTAATCTAGGAAGAAATGTCAGGTAAAAGAATTAAGTGACTTGGGAAGTTCAAGGTGTTTCTCTGTGGACTGCAGCATGGGGATTTCTGGTTGGAATGGTCCATACTTAGAGTTCTGGGTGCCCTCCATGTCACACAGGAGACAAGTGTAGCCTTCCCTGGGCACTGACAGATTCAGTGAGCACTGGAAAGCTTTCTCAGCACACCTTCTGCAGGATGTCACTCCCCAAACTACAGTGAGGTCTTTGCCTGCCCACATCTCACATGTCACGTGTCTTCTGCTAAGTGGATTCCACACCAGACTGTCCTGAGTCTCAAGGACAATCTACAGTCAATTCTACAATCATCTGATTGTAGAATTAGACTTTGTATGCTGATATCGTATGAGGTTGGAACCAAGGCTCATACACATTTTACTTGTTTTTCAGAAGCACTTGCCTATGTGTACACGGGTATATCAAAATTAGAGATCTGCCTCGAGTGTTGTTCCTGGGATCCCAGATGCATTGTTTGTTTGTTTGTATTGTTTGTTTGTTTGTTTGTTTTGTTACTTCAGAGGGCATCTTTTCCTGTCCTTTGCTAGCTGATTGGGCTAGGCTGCCTGGCAAGTAAACCACAGGGATGTGCCTGTCTCTGCCTCCCAACACTGAGATTACAGGCTCATGGTACCATCTCTCACTGCTTTATATGGATTCTGGGAATCAAACTCACATTCTCATGCTGGCCCAGCAAACACTTTACCAACTAAACAAGTCAGGATGGTGTGGTTAACCATCTACATGGTAAATAATCCCTAAGAACCTCCCATATCATTTATGGAAATGAGATCAAACAGGATTGCTTTCATTTTGATGAGCACTGAACTAATCAAGGGAAGGAATGCTAAATGAAAATTTTCAATGGCATGGGGAGTTGGAGGTGTTTATTCTGTAGGCTGGAGAATCCTGGATGGAATGGTCCATACCTTAGAGATCTGGGGGAATGCCATGCCAGGAAAAAATTGTAGCCTGCCCTGGGAGTGAGGTAGAGAGTTACCATATTCAGTGTGCATTGTGGTGCTTCATTAGCATGCCTACTGCAGGGCCTGACCTCTCTGCTGGGCCACTGACCTTTCTAAGTGCACATCATGGCCACTGCCTGACAGGCATGACAAGAAGACAGACAATGGCCAAGAAGGAGACACTCTCAGAGGAGAAAATGCACTCATTCAAGGGATTTACTGGTCAGGGATGTCATGTCTTATGTCCAATTCCAGGATGCATGTGGTGTTGTTTAAGCCGTGTATATTCAACTCAACAAATGAAAGGAATAACTGTTATCAGCTTGTGGGCATGAATATATCCCTAAGAATCAAAGGTTGTTTGGTTGCAGAGCCTAACAGTCTACAAAGTTGTTCTTTGCTATGAAGTTTTAAATCAACTTTTACAAGATTTAGATCATTAAAATTGGTTAGAATATCATGAGACTGATTGCAAAGGCTGAACAGACTCTGGAGATAACAGAATCACACAGGGGTCTGCAGCCAGGAGACAAATGCACCCGGGTCCTGGGTTCCTCCCAAAGTGGTCGGAAAACCATGGCCCTCTCTACCTCACAGTACCTAACAACTTGTGTGTGTGTGTTGTTGTTGTTGTTGTTGTTGTTGTTATTGTTGTATTGGGGAAAAGGGGTACTTCTCCAGAGGAACAGTGGTTAAAGGAAGGTAATGCCCTTTTAACTGTAACCAGATCCACTGATTATGAACCTAGGTAAGGAGAAGGAATAATCATAGGGTGTGTTATAAGTCCAACTAAAATGTGTTTCTGGTATTGGTCATCCTAGTAATCTTTCCCATTAATTCCTTTTGAGCAGCATATGTTCTTAAATCACAAGGATCCTTACAAAGTCTACAGCAGTTTCTGCTTCCAAATATGGTAGGACTAATTAGGCAATTTCATAAAAGTCAAGAACTCTAATCCTAGACAGGTTGCCATCAATGTTCAAGTTAGTGAGAATGTAATTGAACTTCAGACTGCTTCAGACTAAGCACCTGCACTGGGCTATAGCCTGGCATGTTTGTAGATTAAGATGACAGTCCAGGCCAGCCTCTGGTACATCAGACAAATAACTTTCTTGTGGGTCCTTAAGCCTGTATGATTGAAACAACAGTTGCTCGGGTTTCATAAGAAGCACTGGAGAACACTGAACATGTTAACATAGTCAGCCACAAATAAAAGGGAGGTCTGGGTGATTATCCTAGTATATTTTACATTGTCATATTTTTTTTTTTAAAAAAAAAAAGCTACCATTTGTGCTTGCATTCATGTACGGATCCTCCTTCTTGTCCTTCTTAGAAAGGGGAACAAAATACCCAGAGGAAGAGATACAGAGACAAAGTGTGGAACAGAGACTGAGGGAAAGACAATCCAGAGACTGGCCCACCTAGGCATCCATTCCATATACCGTTATAAACCCAGACACTATTGTGGATTCCAAAAAGTGCTTGCCGACAGGAGCCTGATATACCTTTCAAATGGGAGTCTCTGCTACTGCACGACAAATACAGAGGACTGCCTTGTTGGACATCAAAGGGAGGAGAGGCCCTTGGTCCTGAGAATGTTCCATGCCCCAGTATATGGGAATGCCTGGACAGGGAAACTGGAGTGGGTGGATTGGTGAGCAGGGGAAGGGAGATGGGTTAGGGGATTTTCAGGGGGAAAGCAGGAAAGGGGGAAACATTTGAAATGTAAATAAAGAATATATCTAATAAAAAATTTTTAAAAATAAATCAATCTGGTGGTATGTAAGAAAATTGGAAATGTTTTTACCCGAAGACACAAATATATCACTACTAGGCATATATCCAAAAAATGTTCCTACACATAAAAAGTACATATATTCCACTAAGTTTATAGCACCCTTATTGATAATAGTCAGAAGCTGGGAAAAACCCAGATGTCCTTCTACAGAAGAATGGATACAGAAAATATGGTTACAGAATGGAATACTACTAAGCAATTAAAAAACAATAACTCCTTAAAATTTGTAGGCAAATGAATGGAAACAGAAAATATCATCCTGAGTGAGGTAACACAGACAGTAGGAACATACAGGGTATGTGTTTACTGAGAGGGGGATATTTGCCCTAAAATTCACAATGTACATGATACAACCTGCAGACGTTATGGAGCTCCTAAGAAGGGAGACCTGGTTATGGTCAATGCTTCAGTCCTGCATTGAGGGGCAGACAGGATGATCTTGGGAGGTGGAGGTAGAGGAGATCTGGGAGGGAGAAAGGAGAAGAAGGATATAAGCGGCAGTATCAGGTACTGGAGAGGGTGGAAGAGAGGTACAGAGGGTCTGGAAAAGGAACAAAAATGTGTAGCATGGAGAAGAGGAACTGTGGATAACCACGTGAGGGAACTCGGCACCAGGGAAATGTAAGGACACAAAGCGTTATGACTTTAGCCGAATTGTGCAGAGAAGGGGGAAAGAGAAACTGTAGAGACCACCTTCAGTGAATAGGTGCATAACCACCCAACACCAATATAACCCTCCTGAAGCCCCTCAGTCTAGGGAGGTGCCATCCATCTTTCATAAAGTTTGTAAACCAGAAATATTCCTAAGCAAAATAAGAGCAGAGAAAGCAATTGGAGAAGAGACTGAAAGAAGGGCCATTCAGGGACTGCCCTATGTTGGAATCCATCAAGTCTGCAGACACCAAACCAGACACTGTTGGTATAGTCAAGAGGTGCTTCTGCCTAGGAACCACTTGAGAAGGTTCTTAGGGAAATCCTTCCAAAAACTGACCCTTGGAGCCAAACATTAGATTGAGATCAGGGAACCTGGTGGGGGAACTTGGGGAAAACCTAGAGGAGCAGATGGGGATTCCAACTCCATTGGAAGAACAACATATGCTGTCAGGATCACCTAGTGCTCCCAGTTACTAGACCACAAACCCAGGAGTGTTAAGGGAGAGATCTATAGCTCCAGATACATTGTAGCAGATGATAGCCTTGCCTGACAGCAAGGGTAGGAAGGCCATTCATCCTGTGGAGGTTTGATGCCCCAGTGTAGTGGGATGCAGAAGCAGTGGGGCAGGAGAAGGTGGGTGGGTGGCGAAGTGGCCTCATACAGGCAAAGGGGAAAGGAAAGGGCAGATATGAGTTGAGGGGAGGTTGAAATGATATCCAGGAAGCAGAATATCATTTGAGATGTAATTGATGGAATGATTAAAGAATAAATTTAAAACAATGCACATGTGCCAGGCATTTAATTTTAACAATGAAGACTCAGGAGCCAGATGCTGGTGTGACAACCTGGAAGGTCATAGAGGCAGGGAAAGCCCTCAGCTGACCTTCCTATTCCTCTGATTTCCCAGAAGGAAAGCATTCTTTATCCCTCTCCATACTTTTATCCCTAAGAGCGCCTTGACTCAACCCATCTTAGACATAATAGTGCATATTGACCTTGGATTAGATGGATCCTTGGTGAAGCTTATAGATGTGGAATTTCATAAGTTTAAAATCCTGACAACATAAAGAACATAACATGGGACAATGGTCAGCATAACCGTGATTTGAATCAAGATTAAGGCTAGCAAGATCTGTGCCCTGAGGAAGTATATCAAGACAAATCTGGGATAGTGGTATATGAACTCTACCCTGGATAAAACTCACAAATGTGAGATGGGAGAAGGATGTATTGTTAAATAGCACACTAAGTTTACATTGTGTTTGCTTGATTTAATCTCGGGACAAGGAAGTGCAGTATCTCTGATGGCTTCTCTCTAGCCCCTTGAAAGTTTCACTAGGCTGTAGCCTCAGCACTTGATACTTCATGATGGGACAACAGCACTCAGGGAAGCTAGAGATTGTCATTGGCACAGTATCATGCTAGCAGAGGGTATTACTCAGTTATTCAGAAGGTGATACCCATTCTCATTTGTTCTTAATATGAACCCAGGTAAAGAGAGAACAAGGTCTGTAGAACAGAAAGATCATTTGCACTTCTCTGTCTTCCCAGCAAGAAATACTTGTAGAGAGAGACTGGTAAGTTCTTTATAATAGCCAAAAATTGGTAGGTAAGGCCTTGGATGTAATGTGAGTTTCAGTGTTGTTTTCTGAAACAGGGTCTCAAATATTCCATGTTGTCTTCTACCTGGCTGCCCAGGTAAACATTCACCTCAGATAATCCTGTTTCCACTTTCCTATTCCTAGGCTTACAAATGTTGTTCATAGGAATGTTCGGAAAGCACTAGTCAGTGATAGAGACCTGGGTTTTCTAAAGCTGAGGTGTGTACCCACCAGTGTAATTACCGCCAGTTAATCTATGTCTGCTCCCTAGTTCAGCTTGTTGCTGTAATGTGCCTGCCAATCACTGGCACAGAAAAATAACTTGTCTTAAAGCAAGTTCATTTTGATCACATATTCTTATGTTCTTTATGGCATTTGTTAATCTAACAATGTTCCACAAAGCTTTACATAGGACCCATCAAAGTAATGGCAAATGTACACTGTTATATTTAAATGGCCTGATCAGAACTCAATATTGGACACTTTCTGTAAATTCATATGAGCTACTTTTACTTTATCTTTGTTTATCTGTAATGGTTTTATTTTTTGCTTTATAGATTGAGAAAGTTTTCTGGGGTCATGGCTCACCTCCCAAAATCTTTGCTATGTTTCTATTCAATCAGTATAAGGATCTGCATTCGTTAAATCATCCATTTTGCACAGATATATATGTTTATCTGGTTTGGGGGGCCAATCATGAAACCAAAAACAAGATGTTAGGCCCCCTTGCTCTGTTCACTTACCTATATCTATTGCATTTCCATACACCCTTAACTCTGTTGACTATATTATTTTTTTCTGACAAAAATCTCATTTTATAACTTACAGAGGTCTGGAAGCAATCCTCCTTTGGTTACTCTGGTTCACAGATGAGAGTCTCATACTCAGACTGAGGGTCTTTTCATTGGTGGCCTCAATATTTTACTATCCTCTGCCAACAGATCTCAAGAATTTTGCCCACACAATGAAGATTACAACTCTATCTCCCCTAAGGAATCTTGAGACAAGTTTCAAATGTTAAGCACAATACTTCATGAATATAACCTCTAACACACACTCACATAGCAACATGTTACACACCCTCTGCCTGGATGTGATTTCATGCAACTGTACCTGATAAGACAGGAGACATTTGTGGCTTCATAGTCAAACTGGCATGAAATCTTAGTCGATTTTAATGTCTCATATTGCTGACTGAGGGAAATTTGAGGTAGTATGAGACATTACTGTGAAGTGTTTGAATAAGAAACACTCAGATACATGGGGATGATTTACGTGTTGCCAATCAGGCCTAGAGCAAACCCTGTCTTTAGAAAGTGGATGGGCTCAATGGCTATGACCTAGGAGAGTCTCCAAGAAAGCACACCTTAGTTTCCTGTCAGTATAGGGAAAAAAATTAGCAAGAAGCCAATGCCATAACCCATGACATCAGCATTCCATTCATGAACATTCTATTGTCTCGTGGAGAGTTCTTGGCATTAGCTGTGATCTCACCAGTGTTGTAGCAACAGGAGAAGCACTGGAGTTACTCAGTTTGTAGAGGATACTTCGTTGAACATGTTTGCCAAACTCTGCAAACATTTTGGGAGAGCCAATGAGGATGGAAGAGAGACTAGAGAGAGGAGGAAGGAAGTTGGCCTTTCATCTGAGAGTAATGAAGGATAAGAATGTGTTTGGGGGGAATATGGATTAAGTACTGGGAAAGGAAGTTGAGCTTCCTGGCAGAGTGGCTGACCTGGCCTTTCTAGCAAAGGGGCAAAGGAATTGGAGCTTCTTGGAAAGAAAAGAATTTCCATGATTGTCACAACTCTTGAACATCAAGGATGTGAGAACATTATTTTCTACATCCCTTAAAGCAGGAGAGGCCAGGCCAAAGCTTTAATGATGAGAACTCCAAGTCTTTACTTTCTCTGGGTGTTCTGGACATGGACAGAATGAGACCATCAGGAGTCACAGAGGGAATTACCTAGGCCAATGTAGGGCAGGGCACCACTGCTTTTCGTCCCATGGGTTCTTTTAACTTCAGCTTTTCTCTGACAGTAGTACCAGGGAAAGAGTTGTGCTCCTGGGAATAATGTTTTGATCTCAGAAGTCCTCAGACCTCCACTCCATAACAGAGTTCCCACCATAGCTATTTTTATCACTAGACGTATGTGGCAGGCATTTCTGTACTGTAACCAAAGACCTGTAAGTGTTGATACACTCAGTCAGAGACTAGATACTCTTGCCATCTCTGGGGTGTTTGTTGTTTCAGTAGAGGAAATTAATCAATGTGTTGGCTATGTTCTCCCCATGCATGACCTTTGAAGGCCATGTCCTGGGACTAGAGTAACAGGGCAGGAGATCTGAGCATCTCCAAGGACTGAAGTAAATGTGGATAGTGAATTTATCATCTGACATGTGAAACCACAGGATTGAAGGCTCTCAAACCAAGACATACCCCTAGCAGTTGTCAATAAGCCAAGAGAAGTCATCTCTCTGGTCATCATAAGCATGTGTATGGAGAAAGAGTACACACATGTATGCTTACATCTCCTGGTCTCTGTACAGTGATGGGAGAGCTGAGAGCCACTGAGGAGACATCTCAAGCAAGGACCATACTCTGTGTGTTGTCACTGGGTTCTAGGCATGTTGTCCTTATGGGCCTCAGTGTCATCTGTATATACTTTGTGCATTGCCACCATGTAAGTTCACTTGTGTTATTCTCTCTACAGAGGCTGGCATGAACACATCATGCCATGCAACAATCCTAAGCAAGAAGCAGGCCAAGAAGGAAGAGAAGATGCTGACCAGAGAGCTACAGCTTGTTACCCAAGAGAGAAATCTTCTAAGAGAACGCCTGATATATGTCACAGAGGGAGCCATGAATAAGAGGTATGCATTCCTCCAAATTCTGTGTTATTTGTCTGGGATCACCAGTGTCATGATAATCTTTTTAAGGTGGTTCATCCTATAAAGATATATCTTCATGATGTCCCAGTACCCAATCTCATGTGCCTAAATACATCTTAGAAGAGAGAGAGAACCTGAAACTGGGTCAGGACTGATATGGGAAAGGGATCCTTCTGATGCCTCCAATTGAAAAGAGAATTCAGGGATAGAGGCTATAGAAAGTGAGTTTCCAGAGTGTGCATGGAAAGACCTTGAGAGGAGGTGGCTTTGTGAGGCGCTAGGACTTGAGAGTTTGTGGTGAGTTTTTGTACATGCCTGGCAGTTAAGTGAGTGAAGGAAGCTCCTGGATGCACCTGGAGGGCCCTTGTCCCACATTGTTCATCTCAGTGCTTGATTAGACACCCGAGGTTCATGCCTGTTCCTATTTTTCTGTGTGCCTTATACTCTGAGAGTTTAAGATGCTTTTGTTCTCAATGCTTCTGTCTCTGAATCATGTTCTCTCTCATTCTTTGACTCAGTCTCCTTTTCTAATTCTCAAGTGTATACCCAAGATTGTGTGTGTGTGTGTTTCTATGTCCATGTTTGTGTCCACTTGTGTGTGTGTGAACATGATTGTGTTTTCTCCTGTGCATGAATTTTTCTTGTTTATATTTCTCTCCACTCTGAAATTCAGGGATCTGTGAAATACTGTATATTCTGAGACAGTACTGGTTCTACTGGTTCTTAATTTAATATCTCTGTTTCTGTCTCTGTCTCTGTCTCTGTTTCTCATTCTCTGGCTGTGTCCCTTTACCCTTCTTCTTTCTCTGTGGCATTCTGTGTGTGTGCACATGTACATATGTGCTTATGCTGGGCCATTATAAAACATTTGAGAAGGATGGTCTAATCTCTAGAATTATGTATAATGTCTGCCTCTGAAGAAGTAATTATCTAGGATTTAGAATCCTTTTGTCAAAACAGAGAAATATATAATCACAGATATGTAGTAGGAAAAGTCCTGTGGCCTAGGCTACTGAGAGCACACGGCACTAGACTGCCCTTCCAGCACAACTGAGTGAACACACGGAGCCCGGGCACCATCCAGCTGGATGCCTAAATTCTGCTGTCCTTAGGACAGAATAAAAGTTTCCAAAGATGAAGAAGATCCCAGCATGTAGAACCCAGGAATTGACCTTCCTGGGCTGGGGTAATACAAGACCCAATCTGAGTTCATGTGTTCCTAAAAGCAAAGGTTCATGGAGCTCTGTCTTCCTGGAGACAGGCCCTACTATACACCAAATCCATTCTATGAAAAATTGAAGTTAAAAGAGAAGGAGATCATGTCATTTCTACAAAACTTAGAGATGGAGAACATTGAGGCCCGACAGAAATTCGAGGAGCACAAGAAGGAGATCAACTTCTATCGGTAAGTATTGTTCAGGGAGTCCACCATGTATGGAATGGATGTTTCTGCCTTCCTTGATTCTGGACTGGAGAGTCTGCAGGACTGGTTCTGTCTGTTCTGCTTTTTAGTAATCAGTGTGCATTGGGACTTTTGGAATCAGTTTTCAAAATCTCTAAGAGACTCCTTACTCCATTACTCCTACAGGCATTGTCCAGGCATCCACAGGAGCCTCTCAATAGAAGAGTGATACATATGATGAGAAATGTATTATACATTACTAGGTCTGTGGGGTGCAGGTATGGTTTTACAGAGCCGAATGTGATGCAACACAAGAATAGAATGGCCTCCTCTTAGTTCTACTGACCGATGTTGAGGGGATTTGCAAACTACAAAGTGATATTGCTGAAATGTATTGCAGTGTCATGGATAGTTGGAGATCCCTCTTTCTTTTGCTGAGATATGCAACCCTTTGGTGTTTGGTCTGCAGCAATATTTTTTTTCTTTCCTCAATTTGCTATTTGCACTTTGTGCAGCTCTCATGGATATATTAGGTCTCCATGGGAAACTGTATCCTAGTGGGATTAATGGGACCTTGATGTAGGAATGGGAGAAAGAGCCTGCAGGATCTTACCGTGCAGAATGTGTTTCCAGGAACCTGGAGAGCTGCCTCCTGATACAGAAAGACATTATAAATAAGAGGTTGGCTGAACTGAAGCAGGAGAACAAGGAAGTACATGCTGATTGGACCATCATTCAGCAATACCTGATTGACTTGAATCTGAGTGATAAATTCGAAAAGGAGAAGGCCAGAATTCTCCAGGACCAACAACATCAGGTAAGTTTAAGCAGCTCAGCTTGGCTATTACTGACTGAGAACATTTGCCCACTGCATCCATTTTTGCTTTCACCCAGCATTTTCTAATCCACACCCCCAAGGAGCCACCTACCTCATGGAATGTAGTTGTTCATTGCTCAGTCTATGCACAAGTATTCTGAGATGTTAGTCCCTTGTGAGAAACTGAAGTATTGGCAAGTATACCTTGCTACTCCTCTTTAATGTGAAGACTAGTAAGGGTGAAAGATCAATAACATGCCAGTTTCCTCCATGTGGTAATGATAGGTGGGATGTTTTGCAGAGCTTAGAACAAGTTAGTTCTAGGTCCTGCAACAGAGGTCATGAAAGGATCATGTGACTTCCAAAATGGAAACATCTTACAGGGTTAAAATGCAAATGGAAATACAAACTATTTGCTGCTCATTGTCATTGATCTGGGTGCCCTGTGGCATTTTCCTTACTTCCTGCAACACAATTAGGTCTCTTCCAATTGCCCATTTCTTTTTTTTTTTTAATTTTTTTATTCGATATAATTTATTTACATTTCAAATGATTTCCCTTTTTCTAGCCCCCCACTCCCCGAAAGTCCCGTAAGCCCCCTTCTCTTCCCCTTTCCTCCCACCCACCCCTTCCCACTTCCCCGTTCTGATTTTGCTGAATACTGTTTCACTGAGTCTTTCCAGAACCAAGGGCCACTCCTCCTTTCTTCTTGTACCTCATTTGATGTGTGGATTATGTTTTGGGTATTCCAGTTTTCTAGGTTAATATCCACATATTAGTGAGTGCATAACATGATTCACCTTTTGAGTCTGGGTTACCTCACTTATTATGATGTTCTTGTTATGCACTGATGGAAGTCTGAGTAGCAGCTTGTCAGCCCATGTATTTAGTAAATGTTATGGATATTTTGCCCTGCCTCAACTTATAACCCCAATGGTGTCAGTTAAATGGTCAATGATAACATTCCTGTTGAGTTGGTGGGAAGTAGCAGCCTGACAGCTGACATTTAGTTCCTGACCAAGCTTCTGTCTTAATAAGACCCTTCCTCTTCTAGGTCTCCAAAACTGTAGCAAAAGCTGAAATTTCTACAGCCCAGGAAGAGGGCCTACTGCAGAATGAGTTGTCACCTCAGGAGCCCCCTGCTGAGCTCCATTCTCAACAGCCAAAAAACTCCTTGGAGGAATCTTCTTCTACATAATTCAATTCCTCATGGTGAATAGGCCCTAAATACCTAGCCAGTGAGCCACCCAATTCATAAGTTATTCCCTTTCCTGTTCTGAAAACACCCCTTGAGAGATAACTGAGGTGACTGCCCTGCCACAATATGTACAAGAGGAGAAACAGGCTGTACATCTGTGTTGCTAAAAGCACAGTGAGAGATCTTTGTTTCATATAGTAATTGTCATTTGAAGCCTATTTTCTTTAAATTGTATTTCTGAGGAATAAAAATTTATTTGTGACTCGGGACTCTTAAGACAATGTTTCTTATTCATGTGTTCTGTCCTCTTCTGTGGACCTAGATCTCACAGTCAGAGATGGATTTCTGTAAGCTCTAGGCAGCCTGGGCTACAGAGTGAATTCAGAGTCAACTAGGTTATATAAGGCAATGTCTTTCTGTATGAATATTGTGGTTTCCCCCAATGATACACAGTTTATGATTTAATTACTGCCATAATAGATCCATGCTGTCGTGTATTCTCATGTACAGGTGTTATTGTCATTGATCATGCATTTTCTGTTTTTTGTTTTGTTTGGTTTGGTTTTGTTTGGTGGCTGTTTAGATTCATATTTATTATTAATGACAATTGTGTGCTTTCCTACTGTATGTATCTGACCTGCCTGTGTGCAGTTGCCTCAGAAGCAGGAAGAAGGAATAATTCCTCCTGTTGTAGATTTTGCCCTCCCCCTTCCCCCAGCAGCCATTTTAGCAGGAATTCCAGACCTCAGTGCTTGCCACAATCTCCTACACATAGAGTGGAGTGCTCAGACCAAGGTGAAGTCCAGTGTTCTTCCAGATCTACAATTCCCTGATTTAAGCAGGCTACCCAACTAGCAGTGGAGAGTTGGAGCCAACACAGGCTGAGCAGACTCTCAAACCTTGGGGGAAAGAATCTTGCCCCCAACTTTAAATTCTTAGTCACCAATTAAAACTTGGACCTTGATCAGCAATCTTTGGTCATGGTCTCCTTCCTTTCTTACTGCCTTCCCATTCATCCCCAGCTTCCCTTCCAGGTAATGTATTCGATATAACTGCAGGCAGTTGCAGTAGATGATTGTTAGGTACCATGTTGGTTTTCTGTCAGCATTAGATTCTCTAACCTGTTAGTCTTAATCACATCTCCTACACTTAGCCCTTGTCCTTCCAGATCATGTGATATGTTATGTGGACTGTATCACATAAAATTGAGTGCAGACATCTCAGGAGACTTTTAGGTGCCACTGCTTGAGCTGCACATGCTCACGGTTTTATGTTGCCAGGCATCAGTACAGGTCTCTGATATTACCACTGCTCTTTGGGCATTTAGGTTTGGCCCCAGTAATCTTATTTTCAATTTTAGTGCAGATTTTTCCCCTCTGATCTGGGATGACACTGTAAACTAGGCATATATGTGAAATTCAGAATGGAGACTAGCCTCCTATAGGCTGTGCTGGGATAATGAATCACTCTTGCTAACAAAAAAAAAATGACTGCTGATCTAAGGAGCTTTGATAGGAAGCTCAAGAGCAGCCACAGAGAAGGGAGCCTGCAGCTGTGAGCACATGTGTCCACTGGAAAGCATGACTGTGCAAGTGTGGAACCTAGGAGGGACAGGTAGAGCTGCTCTTTTGCCAAAGAAGTTCTGAGAGGATATGGATAGTTCCTTCCTAGTGACTCTTACTTTTTGAATAGAACTGACTAACTGACATCTTAGGATAGTCAGAGTGTTAAAAATGTCAAGGAAGTAAGCCAGTGGGTCCACAAACAGCTACTGGAAAACCAGGGCATTTAGCTCAGCCTCCAGAGCATCAGGGTAGAGAGGCTTTGGTTACTCTCTACCTTAGGTCCTCTGGCTTTTATGAGCTGATTCTTATGGAGAAAGAGTCATCAGTAGCACAATGGGAACAAGGTGAGACATGATTTAGAACAAACTACCAGGTTACTATTGTATTTGTGGGGTTTCCTTGAACATCGTAGAACACATAAGTGGTCTGGGTCTTGATAAGCCTACTCACATATGGGTTATCATTGTTTTTGGTTTGGTTGATAGACACTAGCAGATGCATACATTATGAGATGATATTTCATGTCAGTTCTAACAAGACTAAATTGTCCTCAATGTACAATGTGAAATACCCTGCTGTATTTTCTCTCCCCGCTAACTGAACTGTTCCCAGGCTTAAAAGCATTCTGTCATCCATTCTGACTGACGTCTGACAAACAGAGGTTTGTACAGGGCTCTGTTAATGTCTCATGGCAACTTGCAGATAACACTGACATGATGGAACAGCTAAATACATTCTAAATGCTGGCTGTATAATGTGTTCAGTAAAGGTGTGGTATACATCATCCACACACAAAACAGCAAGAGCTTCATTTATTGCATGATCCAGTTCCCAATGTCAGGCAAAACCTGAAACCACTGAGAGATAGGATTTGATGGCAGGAAATAAAATCTGGGCTGAAAAAAAGAGAATAATATAAATAGTCAAGGAAATGAAGAGCTGGTACTTTGATAAAATCAGCAAAGCAGACAACACCTTCTCTAAACTAATCAAAAGGCAGAATGAAAACACACAAATTATCAAAATCAGTAATGAAAAGGGGGATATAACGATAGACACTGGGGGCATGAAAAAAAATCAGTAGTTCTAATTTCAGAAGCCTAAACTCCAAAAAAAAATGGATAATCTAAATGACTTTCTAGACAGATATCAATTATCCAACCTCAATCCAGATCTGAAAAGTGATAAAGTAATCTTATAACCCCTAAGGAAATAGAAATAGTCATCAAAAGACTCCCAAAATAAATAGAAAAAGTCCAAATGATTTTACTGTAGAACTCTTCCAGAATTTTAAAAAAGTGCTAATACCAACAATCTTCAAAGAGTTCCAGTGAATAAAAATAGATCAAGTATTGCCAAACTCAATCTCTGGGGCCACAATCAAACTGATAAAGCACACAAATAGTCATCATGAAAAAGGTATTCAGAACAATTTCCATGATGAACATTGAGGGAGGTAAAACTATTCCATAAAATATTTGCAAACAGAATCCAAGGACATACAAAAGACATTCTCTACCTTGATCAAGTAGGCTTCTTTTCAAGAATGCAAGCATGGTACAATATAGGAAAACACTGCAATGAAATCTACCAATTAACCACAATGAAAGAAATATAACCATATGATCATTAGATGGATAAAATATCACTGGCAAGATCAAACTAACCTTCATGTTAAAAGTCCTGTAGTACAGGGATAAAAGGCAAATAACTAAACATAATAAAATTAATAAACACCAAGTCTATAGAGATCATTAAATTCAATGGAGAGAAACTTAAAGCTCTTTCACTAAAATCAAGGCCAAGGAATGGCTACTCACTCTCTCACAATATATTCATTAGAGTCCTTTAATTTCTAGCGAGAGCAATCATAAACCAAAACGACATCAAGAGGATAGAAAAGGTAAAGGAAAACGTTAAAGTACTGAATTTGCAAATGATGTAAGTGATTTCAAAGATGTACCAGAGAAGTACAGCTGATAAACAACTACAGCAAAGTATCTAGATACCAAATGAATTATAAAAGTCAGTAGACATCTTTATTGAAATGGTATTGGCTGAAAAATAAATTGGGATTGCAACATCTTAAGATACACAGAAATATATATATATATTTTTAATTTCCTCAGCTTCTGTTCTTATTTTTCCCCTTTCATTTCTGGTTAGTCTGGCTAAAGTTTATCTATCTTGTTGATTTTCTCAAAGAACCAGCTCCTGGTTTTCTTGATTATTAGTACAGTTCTTTCTGTTTCAACGTGGTTGATTTCAGCCCTGATTTTGATGATTTCCTGCATTCTACTCCTCATGCAATACACAGGGTGTATTAGCTTCTTTCTGTTCTAAAGCTCTCAGGTGTGCTATTAAGCTGCTAGTGTATGCTGTCTCCAGTTTCTTTTTGGAAGCTCTCAGAACTATGAATTTTACACTTAGCACTGCTTTCATTGTGTACCATAAATTTGAATATGTTGTGCCTTCATCTTCATTAAATTCTAAAATGTCTTATTTCTTCCTTGACCAACTTACATTGAGTAGGATATTGTTCTGCTTCCATGTGTATGTGGGCTTTCTGTTGTTTTTGTTGCTATTGAAGACCAGCCTTAGTCCATGGAGATCTAATAGGATGTATCAGATTATTTCAATTTTCTTGTATCAGTTCAAGCTTTTTTTTGTGATCAAGAGGATGGTGAACTTTGTAGCATGTACCATGAGGTGCTCAGAAGAAGGTATGTTCTTCTATTTTAGGATGAAATATTCTTTCAATATCTATTATTCCATTGTCAGTAACAGCTCTTAGTCTCATTCTGTCTCTGTTAACTTTGGGTTTCCATGGACTGTCCAATGATTAGAATGTAATTGAAGTCTCCCATTATTATTGTGTGAGATGCAATGCATGCTTTTAGCTTTAGTAAAGTTTATTTTATGAATGTGGGTGCCCTGGCATTTAGAACATAGATGTTCAGAGATAGAAACTTAGAGGTGCAATTTGAGAAGCTGTGTTTCTGTCTTGCTTTAGTCTGGTACTTTCTCAGTATGACATTTTTAAATGGCAGTATATATCGTGTAATTTTAGACATATGTGATCTACATCTTCTTTTGATTTTATAGGGGATTATACTTTAGAGAATGCTTGTATGCAAGAAGAGACAATGAATTTGGACTTTTAATATTCTTGAACCTCCTAGGGTCTATGGGACATCTGAGTTTGAATAAGTATATTTTCTGTTATGGTATCGATAGGTATGGCCACAATAGACTCATCCATTTGAACAAACTTATATTAGCCAGGGAGTGGAATGTGTGGTTTCAATATACTTGACTAAAGCAATAGCACTGTTAAAAGGTGTGACCTCCTTGGAGTAGATGTGTGACAGTGGGGTTGGGCTTTGAGGACCTCCTTGTGGCTATATGCTAGATAGCCTTCACCTGTTTGCATGCAGAAGACACCCCTCCTTCTCACAGTTCCTCCAGTGCCTCCATCTTGTACTCTGCTCTACTCTCAGTGATGATAATGGACTGAACTTCAGAACATGTCGGTCAGTCCCAATTAAATGTTGTCCCTTATAACAAATTTGCTTTGGTCATTGTGTCTTTTCACAGTAATGGAAAATGTAAATAACACACCGTTTTGCTTTTCCATATGAATGTACGAAGGGTTCTATCAAGAACTGTAATTAATTGTTTTAAACTTTTGATGGGAATGCATTGAATCTGATACAATGAAAACTTTAAGACACAGAAAAAATTGAATAAGAAACCAGAAAATGGAATGCCTTTCCATGTTCATATATAATAGGATTAATATTGCTATATGGAATCCTACTGTAATCAATATAAAGGTTTAAATGTATCCCATCATAATTCCAATAAAAAGCTTCATAGTATAAGGGAAAAAGAATCTAAAAACTAATACAGAATCACAAATGAGCAGGATAGTCCAGATAACCTTAAATAATAAAACAGTAAAACAGAGGTGGACCCATTACCATTCATAATTTCTAGTTGATTACAAGTCATAGTATTAAAAGCAATATGTTAATATCATAAGAACAGACACATTGACTAATGGAGTAATAGTGAGAACCCTGATATTAGGCTATGCTCTTACATCCATCTGGGTTTTGACAAAGAGGCAAAACAAACAAACAAATCACACACACACAGGAGTAGCTGTTTTCAACTTGTGTGTTGCAACTCCATTGGGGGGAGCTCATATATCAGATATACTATATATCAGATATTAACATTACAAGTCATAACTGTAGCAAAATTACAGTTATTACTTAACGTCATAACTATAAATAAAAGCAACAAAATAATTTTGTAGTTGGAGGTTGGTCACCACAAGGCAACCCTATTGCTGAAGATATTATAAAATTGAGTCATGAGAAATTTAGAAACCAAGATGATATAAACCTGGAAGTTTTATTAGTGGTGGCTAACTTTTATAATTGTGTTTTTTTTGTATATTTGGCCCAGGGATTGGCACTATTGGAGGTGTGGTCTTGTTGGAATAGGTATGGCCTTATTGAAAAAGTAAGTCATTGTGGGGGTGGCCTTTGAGAGCTTCTTCCTAGCTTCTGAGGACATCAGACCTCTCCTATTTCCTTCAGAACAAGATGTAGAACTGTTGGATCCTCCAGCACCATGCCTGCCTGGATGCTGTCATGCTCCCTGCCGTGACTATAATGGACTGAACCTCTGAACTTGTAGGACGGCCCCAATTAACTTCTATAAGTTTCAATGTGTCTCTGTTTAGTTTCTATTTCCATGGTCTTCCCACTAATGAGAGTGGGGTGTTGAAATCTCCCACTATTATTGTATGAGGTTCAGTGTTTTCTTTGAGCTTTAATAAAGTTTCTTTTATGAATGTTGGTTTTTTTGCATTTGGAGCATAGATGTTGCGAATTGAGAGTTCATAATGGTAAATGTTTCCTTAGACTAGTACGAAGTTTCTTTCCTTCTCCTTTTTTAAACATTTTGTTTGAAAGTTGATTTAATCAATATTAGAATGGCTACTGCAGTTTCTTTTGGGGACCATTTTCTTGGAAAATTGTTTCCCTGCCTTTTATTTTGAGGTAGTGTCTCCTTTTGTTACTGATGTGTGTTTCCTGTATGCAGCAAAATACTGGGTTCTGGTTATGTATCCAGTCTGTTAGTCTATGTCTTTTATGGGGAAATTGAATCCATTAATATTAAGAGGTATTGCTGGTGGCGGCTGCGGCGGCAGCAGCAGTGGCTGGTCCAGCTGAAGGGCCATCAGCGGTGGAACCAAGGCGACACAGGGTCAAGTTAGGCCCTGCGCCCACGACCACTGACCTTCGCTGACCAGCCGGGCGGCAAGCAGCTGCGGTTCTGTGGAGCCTTTCGCTGCACGGAAGCCACTTCAGAACTCGGCTTCCCGCCAGTCAGGAGAGACTCACCTCCATCTTGATTTCGGACTCCAGAGATCGGACAGACTGAGGTACACAAACATAATCCGAGGCCCAACACCGCAGGGGTCTGAGCCCGACGGGCGTTGGCCTGCACCCAGGCCCTGGGCTGTTCGGGTGGCCATCGGGGTGCCAACCCAGCTAGGAGGTTTTTTTGCCCTGGCCAGCGCACGCGCCGCCATTTTGCCTACAGGACCCAGAGTGCTCGGGAGGGCAGAGACGGCTAACAAGCGTAGCCTGAGGCTAACAAAACGGGGGTCTAGGCCCCAAAAGGAACAGGACTGACCCCAAGAACTGGGCGGCTTGGTGGGCCATCTGTGTGTCAACCCGCCCAGGAGGTTGTTAGCACAACAGACTCTCCCGGCACTTTCGGGGAGCGCGGATGCTCACGCCGGCCATCCAGGTCACCTGGCAGACCCAATTAACAGTCATAGCCCTAGGGGAACTTTGCTGGGACCTTGGCCTCCCAGGCTTTTGCCTGGACTCAGGGCCTGGGCGACCAGGCTAACCTTGTGTGCGCCAGCCTGGTTGGGGAATCGACTGCCCAGCGGAGTGAGCGGAACACAGGGGAGGTCACAGCAGCATACACCTTCAGCGCTCCCTGGGGGTGCACACGGGCTCCATCTGGTCCACAGACACAATCTGGGGCAAGGCCTCAGGCAGAAGCCCTCAGCTCAACTCTGTCCGCTTCAGATAAGCCTGGGCGGCCGCACCACATCTCCAGGTCCCTCAAGAGGCTAGCGGGGGCTTCCGGGCGGCCAGCTGGGAGAAGTTGGTGTGCTCCGGTAAATCCTGCGGGCCCCAGTGGGAGCCTTCAGGTGCCTGCTTCGGGATCTGAACAGCCTGGACAGCAGCACCCTGTCTACAGGCAGTGCAGGGTGTAAGCTGTGCACCAGAGGCCAACGGGGAAGGGGCAGGTTGCACTGGTGAGTCCAGTACTGACAAGACTAAGTAACACCAGTGAGAGCTAGATGGCAAAAGGCAAACGCAGGAACGTCACTAACAGAAATCAAGGCAATATGGCAACATCTGAACCCAATTCTCCTCTACCAGCATGTCCTGGATACCCCATCACACCAGTAAAACAAGATTTGGATTTAAAATCACTGGTCATGATGCTGGTACAGGAACACATGAAGGACATACTTAAAGAAATTCAGGAGAAAATGGATCAAAAGTTAGAAGCCCTTGCAAGGGAAACCCAAAAATCATTGAAAGAAATCCAGGAGAATACAAAATCCAACAAGGAGGAAATGCAAAAAACACTTAAAGAAATACAGGAGAACTTTGGTCAACAGACTGAGGTCATGAAAGACGAAACACAAAAATCTCTTAAAGAAATACAGGAGAACTTTGGTCAACAGGCTGAGGTCATGAAAGAGAAAACACAAAAATCTCTTAAAGAATTACAGGAAAACACAAACATGCAAGTGAAGGAGCTAAGCAAAACCATCCAGGATCTAAAATCAGAAGTAGAAACAACTAAGAAAACTCAAAAGGAGACAACTTTGGAGATAGAAAGCCTTGGGAAGAAATCAGGGGACAGAGATGCAAATATCAACAACAGAATACAAGAAATAGAAGAAAGAATCTCAGATGCTGAAGATTCCATAGAAACCATGGACTCAACAGTTAAAGAAAATGCAAAATGCAAAAAGCTTGTAACCCAAAATATCCAGGAAATCCAGGACACAATGAGAAGACCAAACCTAAGGATTATAGGCATAGATGAGAGTGAAGATTTACAACTTAAAGGGCCAGCAAATATCCTCAATAAAATTATGGAAGAAAACTTCCCTAACCTAAAGAGAGAGATGCCCATGAATATACAAGAAGCCTACAGAACTCCAAACAGACTGGACCAGAACAGAAATACTTCCCGTCACATAATAATCAAAACACCAAATGTTTTAAACAAAGAAAGAATATTAAAGGCAGTAAGAGAAAAAGGCCAAGTAACATATAAAGGAAGACCTATCAGAATCACAGCAGACTTTTCACCTGAGACTATGAAGGCTAGAAGGTCCTGGGCAGATCTCATGCAGACTCTAAGAGAACACAAATGCCAACCAAAACTACTATATTCAGCAAAACTCTCAATCACCACAGATGGAGAAACTAAGATATTTCACGACAAAACCAAGTTTACCCAATATCTATTCACAAACCCAGCCCTAAAAAGGATAATAGGAGGACAACACCAATACAAGGAGGGAAACTTCACCCTGGAAAAAGCAAGATAGTAACCTTTCATCAAACCCAAAAGAAGTTAAGCAATCAAATTTAAAAAATAACGTCAAAAATGATAGGAAGTAACAATCACTATTCCTTAATATCTCTTAACATCAATGGACTTAATGCCCCAATAAAAAGACACAGACTAACTGACTGGATACGTAAACAGGACCCTACATTTTGCTGCTTACAGGAAACACACCTCAGGGTCAAAGACAAACACTACCTTAGAGTAATTTTACAAGCAAATGGTCTCAGGAAACAAGCTGGAGTAGCCATTTTAATATCAGATAAAATTGACTTCCAACCCAAAGTCATCAAAAGAGACTCTGAGGGACACTTCTTTCTGGTCAAAGGAAAAATACAACAAGAAGAACTCTCAATCCTGAACATCTATGCCCCAAATGCAAGGGCACCCTCTTTCATAAAAGAAACTTTATTAAAACTCAAAGCACACATTGCACCTAACACAATAATTGTGGGTGACTTCAACACTGCACTTTCCTCAATGGACCGATCAGGAAAACAGAAACTAAACAAGGACACAATGAAACTAACTGAAGCTTTGGACCAATTAGATTTAACTGATATATATAGAACATTCTATCCTAAAACAAAAGAATATACCTTTTATTCAGCACCTCATGGTACCTTCTCCAAAATCGACCATATAATTGGTCACAAGACAGACCTCAACAAATATAAGAAGATCAAACTAATCCCATGCCTCCTATCTGATCACTATGGAGTAAAAGTGGTCTTTAATAGCAACAGAAACAATAGAAAACCGACATACACGTGGAAATTGAACAATACTCTACTCAATGATATCTTGGTCAAGGAAGAAATAAAGAAAGAAATTAAAGACTTTTTAGAACACAATGAAAATGAAAACACAACATACCCAAATCTATGGGACACAATGAAAGCAGTGTTAAGAGGAAAACTCATAGCCCTGAGTGCCTCCAAAAAGAAAATGGAGAGAGCATACATTACCAGCTTAATGACACACCTGAAAGCCCTAGAACAAAAAGAAGCTATTTCACACAGGAGGAGTAGAAGGCAGGAAATCATCAAACTCAGGGCCGAAATCAATCAAGTAGAAACAAAGAGAACCATACAAAAGATCAACAAAACCAGGAGCTGGTTCTTTGAGAAAATCAACAAGATAGATAAACCCTTAGCCAGACTGACCAAAGGGCACAGAGAAAGTATCCAAATTAACAAACTTAGAAATGAAAAGGGAGATATAACAACGGAAACTGAGGAAATCCAAAAAATCATCAGATCCTACTACAAGAGCCTGTACTCAACACAACTGGAGAATCTGGAGGAAATGGACAATTTCCTTGACAGATACCAAATACCAAAATTAAATCAGGACCAACTAGACCATCTAAACAGTCCCATAAAGCCTAAAGAAATAGAAGGAATCATAGAAAGTCTTCCAACCAAAAAAAGCACAGGACCAGATGGTTTCAGTGCAGAATTCTACCAGACCTTCAAAGAAGAGTTAACACCAATACTCTTCAAACTATTCCACAAAATAGAAACAGAAGGAACACTACCCAATTCCTTCTACGAAGCCACAATTACGCTGATACCAAAGCCACACAAAGATCCAACAAAGAAAGAGAACTTCAGACCAATTTCCCTTATGAACATCGATGCAAAAATACTCAATAAAATTCTTGCCAACCGAATCCAAGAACACATCAAAATGATCATCCACCATGATCAAGTAGGCTTTATCCCGGGAATGCAGGGTTGGTTCAGTATACGGAAATCCATCAATACAATCCACTACATAAACAAACTCAAAGAAAAAAAACCACATGGTCATTTCATTGGATGCTGAAAAAGCATTTGACAAAATTCAGCATCCTTTCATGTTTAAAGTCTTGGAGAGAACAGGAATTCAAGGCCCATACCTAAACATAGTAAAAGCAATATACAGCAAACCGGTAGCCAGCATCAAACTAAATGGAGAGAAACTTGAAGCAATCCCACTGAAATCAGGGACCAGACAAGGCTGCCCCCTTTCTCCTTATCTTTTCAGTATTGAACTTGAGGTACTAGCTCGGGCAATTCGACAACATAAGGAGGTCAAAGGGATACAAATTGGAAAGGAGGAAGTCAAACTATCATTATTTGCAGACGACATGATCGTCTACCTAAGTGACCCAAAAACTCCACTAGAGAGCTCCTACAGCTGATAAACAACTTCAGCAAAGTGGCAGGTTATAAAATCAACTCAAGCAAATCAGTGGCCTTCCTATACTCAAAGGATAAGCAGGCTGAGAAAGAAATTAGGGAAATGACCCCCTTCACAATAGCCACAAACAGTATAAAGTATCTTGGGGTGACTCTTACCAAACATGTGAAAGATCTGTATGACAAGAATTTCAAAACTCTGAAGAAGGAAATGGAAGAAGACCTCAAAAAATGGGAAAACCTCCCATGCTCATGGATCGGTAGAATCAATATAGTTAAAATGGCCATTTTGCCTAAAGCAATATACAGATTCAATGCAATACCCATCAAAATCCCAACTCAATTCTTCACAGAGTTAGAAAGAGCAATTATCAAATTCATCTGGAACAACAAAAAACCCAGGATAGCTAAAACTATTCTCAGCAACAAAAGAAAATCTGGGGGAATCAGTATCCCTGTCCTTAAGCAATACTACAGAGCAATAGTGTTAAAAACTGCATGGTATTGGTACAGTGACAGGCAGGAGGATCAATGGAACAGGATTGAAGATCCAGAAATGAACCCACACACCTATGGCCACTTGATCCTCCACAAAGAGGCTGAAAACATCCAATGGAAAAAAGATAGCCTTTTCAACAAATGGTGCTGGTTCAACTGGAGGTCAGCATGCAGAAGAATGCAAATTGATTCATCCTTGTCTCCTTGTACTAAGCTCAAATCCAAATGGATCAAGGACCTCCACATAAAGCCAGACACTCTGAAGATAATAGAAAAGAAACTGGGGAAGACCCTTGAGGCCATCGGTACAGGGAGAAAGTTTCTGAACAGAACACCAATAGCGTATGCTCTAAGAGCAAGAATTGACAAATGGGACCTCATAAGGTTACAGAGTTTCTGTAAGGCAAAGGACACCATCAAGAGGACAGATCGGCAACCAACAAATTGGGAAAAGATCTTCACCAATCCTACATCAGATAGAGGGCTAATATCCAATATATACAAAGAACTCAAGAAGTTAGACTCCAGAAAACCGAACAACCCTATTAAAAAATGGGGGTACAGAGTTAAACAAAGAATTCTCACCTGAAGAACTTCAGATGGCAGAGAAGCATCTTAAAAAATGCTCAACTTCATTAGTTATTAGGGAAATGCAAATCAAAACAACACTAAGATTTCATCTTACACCAGTCAGAATGGCTAAGATTAAAAATTCAGGAGACAGCAGGTGTTGGAGAGGGTGTGGAGAAAGAGGAACACTCCTCCACTGCTGGTGGGGTTGCAAATTGGTACAACCACTCTGGAAATCAGTCTGGCGGTTCCTCCAAAAACTGGGCACCTCACTTCCAGAAGATCCTGCTATACCACTCCTGGGCATATACCCAGAGGATTCCCCACCATGTAATAAGGATACATGCTCTACTATGTTCATAGCAGCCCTATTTATAATTGCCAGATGCTGGAAAGAACCCAGGTATCCCTCAACAGAAGAGTGGATGCAAAAAATGTGGTATATCTACACAATGGAGTACTATTCAGCCATTAGAAACAATGAATTCATGAAATTCTTAGGCAAATGAATGGAGCTAGAGAACATCATACTAAGTGAGATAACCCAGACTCAAAAGGTGAATCATGGTATGCACTCACTAATAAGTGGTTATTAACCTAGAAAACTGGAATACCCAAAACATAATCCACACATCAAATGAGATACAAGAAGAAAGGAGGAGTGGCCCCAGGTTCTTGAAAGACTGAGTGAAACAGTATTCGGCAAAACCAGAACGGGGAACTGGGAAGGGGTGGGAGGGAGGACAGGGGAAGAGAAGGGGGCTTACGGGACTTTCGGCGAGGGGGGGGGCTAGAAAGGGGGAAATAATTTGAAATGTAAATAAATTATATCGAATAAAAAAATTTTAAAAAAAGGACTTAAAAAAAGAGTTGCTTACTGCTATAGAGTTGGAATAACAAATCATATTGTGCTATAAATTTAATTAATAATGTTCAGATGTTAACAAGTATTGCTCATTGTTTGAATGTCACTAGTACATACAATCATGGTAGAATTCAAAACAGTAGTAGGTAATATTTATCAACTTAATAGAGTAGGAATGTATGAAAACTCTTTTCTTTTGCAGAAATGTTTAAACAATAAATCTTGAAAAAAAATATTAAGAGGTATTAAGGAAAAATAAGGTTTCTGTTGCTATCTTCCATTGGGTTTGTTGAAAGGAGATTAATTTCTTGCTTTCACTTTTGAAAAAAACCTTTATTTTTTAAAGGATGAACTTGAAAATAAAAAGAAATCACACAACTGGATTGCTTTATACACTTGAGCAAGCATTTCGTGGGATCCAATACATCTCAATGAAGCACTTAACAGACAAACACACACAGACACACAGACACACACACACACACACACACACACACACACATTTTTTTAATTTTTTTATTCGATATAATTTATTTACATTTCAAATGATTTCCCCTTTTCTAGCCCCCCACTTCCCGAAAGTCCCGTATGCCCCCTTCTCTTCCCCTGTCCTCCCACCCACCCCTTCCCACTTCCCCGTTCTGGTTTTGCCGAATACTGCTTCACTGAGTCTTTCCAGAACAAGGGGCCACTCCTCCTTTCTTCTTGTACCTCATTTGATGTATGGATTATGTTTGGGGTATTCCAGTTTTCTAGGTTAATATCCACTTATTAGTGAGTGCATACCATGATTCACCTTTTGAGTCTGGGTTACCTCACTTAGTATGATGTTCTCTAGCTCCTTCCATTTTCCTAAGAATTTCATGAATTCATTGTTTCTAATGGCTGAATAGTACTCCATTGTGTAGATATACCACATTTTTTGCATCCACTCTTCTGTTGAGGGATACCTGGGTTCTTTCCAGCATCTGGCAATTATAAATAGGGCTGCTATGAACATAGTAGAGCATGTATCCTTATTACATGGTGGGGAATCCTCTGGGTATATGCCCAGGAGTGGTATAGCAGGATCTTCTGGAAGTGAGGTGCCCAGTTTTCGGAGGAACCGCCAGACTGATTTCCAGAGTGGTTGTACCAATTTGCAACCCCACCAGCAGTGGAGGAGTGTTCCTCTTTCTCCACACCCTCTCCAACACCTGCTGTCTCCTGAATTTTTAATCTTAGCCATTCTGACTGGTATATGATGAAATCTCAGGGTTGTTTTGATTTGCATTTCCCTAATGACTAATGAAGTTGAGCATTTTTTAAGATGCTTCTCCGCCATCCGAAGTTCTTCAGGTGAGCTTTTTGCATTTTGCATTTTCTTTGACTGTTGAGTCCATGGTTTCTATGGTATCTTCGGCATCTGAGATTCTTTCTTCTATCTCTTGTATTCTGTTGTTGATATTTGCATCTAAGGCCCCTGATTTCTTCCCAAGGTTTTCTATCTCCAAAGATGTCTCCCTTTGTGCTTTCTTAGTTGTTTTTACTTCTGTTTTCAGATCCTGGAAGTTTTTGCTCAGTTCTGTCATTTGCTTTTTTGTGTTTTCCTCTAATACTTTGATAGATTTTTGTGTTTCCTCTTTCATGACTTCTGCCTGTTGATCAAACTTCTGTTTTTTTTTTTTTTTTAAGTGAATTTTGCATTTCCTCCTTATTGGCTACAAACATCTGACCCATATTGTCCTGAATTTCTTTAAGTGATTTTTGTGTTTCCCTTGTAAGGGCTTCTAGCTTTTGATCATTTTTTCTCCTGAATTTCTTTAAGAGATTTATTTATGCCCTTCATGTGTTCCTCTAACAGCATCCTTACCAGTGCGTTTAAATCCAACTCTTGTTTTTCTGGTGTTGGGGTATCCAGGACTTGCTATTGTTGGAGAATTGTGTTCAGATGCTGCCATAATGCCATGGTTTCTATTAGCAACGTTCCTATGCTTGCCTTTAGCCATCCAGTTCTCACTGATATTAGATGGTCTTATTGTCACTGGCTGGTGCCACAATCTATTGTGGACTTTTAGGGCTATTTCTGAGACACTGGATGACTGGGTTTCCTCTTGCACAGATTACTGATAAAGCCTTCCTCTTTTGTGCCTTTGAAGCCCTGCTCAGTCTTGCCTCAGGAAATGTTATACTTGGTTTGTCAAGGTGAACCAGGTGTTCTCAGACTGCTTTGTTATGAAGCAAAGATGGTGAATAAGGGGTCACTCCCTCTGTTGATTCTCAGGTAGGATACAGATCCCACGACCGACTGGCTTGCAGATAAACCACATATGTTCTCAGGTCCTGAGCGCAGGCAGACCCCTGGAGATTTGCACCCCCAGAGATCATAAGCTCAGGATAAAACAGTACCTAGTGATGTTTTTTCTGCCCTGGCAGGCCGCGAAGATGGCCACAGGAGTAGCTCCCTCTGCTGTTCTCTGCAAAGGATACAGGCCCCACGGACCTACCAGCTGGGAGATAAACCAACTGTGTGCTCAGGTCCTGTGAGCAGGCAGACCTCTGGCTGTTTGCACCCCCAGAGATTTAAAGCTCAGGGTGATACAGGACCTAGTGATGCTCTTCTGCTCCAGCAAGCAGAGAATATGGCCACAGGGATTCTCTCCCTCTGCTGGTCTCTAGGCAGGACACGGGCCCCACGCCCAGCGGACTGGCAGATGAACCACCTATGTGCTCAGCTCACTGCAGGCAGACCCCTGGTGGTTTGCACCCCCAGAGATCTAAAGCTCAGGGTGATAGAGTACTTAAGGAAGCTTTTCTGCTCCGGCAGGCAGCGAATATGGCCGCGGGATTCTCTCCCTGTGCTGGTCTCAATTTTTTCTTTTTATTTATTTGAATATTTTTAATACTATATTTGAAAATGTATTCATAAGACAATTGTTTATTCACAGATCCCTTCCATTTTTATTTACCTAGACATTGTAATCAAGGTCAGGAATCATTCAACATAGCACCACCATAAGTAGGGTGATTTCTTTACTGTGTAACAATTTTCTCAGAATTTAAAGGGACCATACTAAGGAAAGGCTCCTTAATGCTCAGGAGTTTCTAGTTGAACTAGTGAAAATTAGTTTTATTTATAAAGGAAGGAAAAGGCTCCTTCAATTATGGAAATGGGCGACTCACAATTCTGAAATAATCTCAAAACTAAAAAGATTACACAAGGCCAGGTTAAGAAAGCTACAGACACAAGCTGGGAAGAGAGACACCTGGACGTGCTATATTCCTGGGAATGTCTGCATGTAACACTGCTGGTAATCATAAAGAGAGCTCTACAGTGCAATTTCCAGAGGGGTTCATGGGACAGTTTGTAGAGTCACCTACCTTTAAGTCTTCACATAACTGTAAATAATCCTCACCTACACTATTTTAATTAGTCAAAATGACTCATTGATTCTTTTTATTAAATATATTCTTTATTTACATTTAAAATGTTTTCCACTTTTGGGTCCCCCCAGCCCCACTGAAAATCCCCTAATCCATACCCCTCCCCCTGCTCACCAATCCACCCACTCTGATTGCCTGTCCAGGCATTCCTCGATACTGGGGCATCGAGTCTTCTCAGGACCATGGAACTCCTCTTCCTTTGATGGCCAGCAAGACCATCCTCTGCTGAATAAACATCTGGAGCAATGGGTTCTTACATGGATGGTGGTTTTGGGAGCTCTGGGGATACTTGGTGGTTCAAATGGTTGTTCCTTCTATGGATCTACAAACCCCTATAGCTCCTACGGTCCATTCTTTAGCTACTCCATTGGGGAACCTATGCTCAGTTCAATGGTTGGCAGGGAGTGTCCCCTTCTGTATTTTTCATGCGCTAGCAGAGCCTCCCAGGTGACAACTATATCAGGCTCCTCTCAGCAAGCACTGTAACTGGGTTTTGTAACTGTATATGGGATGGATCCCTAGGAGGGGCAGTCTCAGTATAATCTTTCCCCCAGGCTCTTCTCCACACTTTGTCTCTGTTCCTCCTCCTGTGGGTATTTTGCACACCCTTCTAAGAAAGATGAGAGTATCCATACTTTATTCTTACTTCTTGAGCTTCATTTGGTCTGTGAATTATATCTTGATTATTCCAAGCTTCTAGGCTAATATCCACTTATCAGTGAGCACTTACCATGGTACCATGTGTGTTCTTTTGTGATTGCGTTACCACACTCAGGATGATATTTTCTAGTTTCATCTATTTGCTTAAGAATTTTATGATTTTATTGTTTTTAATAGCTGAATAGTTCCATTGTGTAAATGTACCTCGTTGTCTGTATCCATTCCTCTTTTGAGGGACATCTGGGTTTTTTCTAGCTTCTGGCTATTATAAATAAGGCTGCTATAAACATAGTGGAGTATGTGTCCTTATTAAATGCTGGATAATCCTCTGGGTATATTCTCAGGAGTGGTATAGCAGAGTCCTCCATTAGTATAATGCCTAATTTTCTGAGGAACAACCAAACTGAATTCCAAAGTGGTTGTACCACCTTGCAATCCCACTACAAGTGTAGGAGTAGTCCTCTTTCTCCACATACTCACCAACAACTGCTGTCTCCTGAGTTTTTGGACATCAAAGCAGGGAGAGGCCCTTGAGTCCAGAAAGTCTCATTGCTGCAGTGTAGAGGAATACCAGGACAGGGAAGCTGGTGTGGGTTGACTGGGGAACAGGGGTAGGAGAAATGGGTTATGGGAATTTCAGGGGGGACCATGAAAAGGGACAACTTTTGAAATGTAAAGAATGTATCTAATTAAATATTTAAAAGAAAAATATATATCTAATAAAAAATTAAAAGAAAAATATGTTTCCTCTAGTTCTTCATGAGTTAGTTACACTTCCTTTTATTTTTCCTCTCCACTATGGCAATTAGAACTTTAAAAAACAAACAAAGAAAACTTTGCTTAATTTAAGTCACTTATTCATATGTGAGGTAATTATATAACTGTGTCACTTTTGCCCCGGAATATATGAAGTAACACACTGTCAGAAGTATTACCCTGTTTTCTAGAATGTAATTGTTGTCCAAAACAGATTCCAAAAAATCCAAGTTTCAAGTATTTTTGTAAAGAATTTTGTTCGATAACTTTTTCTTTGAGAGATTTATTAGAGGGCATTATTTCCTATTTATCGAGTTTTTACTTATTAATATCTCTCTTTTAAATGATTAGGGCACTAGACTGGCTGGTTTACCTTGGTCATGAACTCTGTTGACAGACTTGTAACACCCAGAAGTTCCACTTCTAGGAGCTCTAAGACACCCAGGATCATAGGATGAGACATAAGGAGGACAAAACATCTGTCCTAACACCACTGGACATCACTGGGACTAGTGGGATCCAGAAACACAGGATACATGCCTGATCAGTGGCATGGGTACATTTCAGTCTTGGCTGGTTTACCTTGGTTGCTAACTCTGAAGGCAGTCCAGCAACACCAAGAGGAAACTATAATCCTAGGTGCTCTAACATGATCATAATCACAGTATTCCTGGGTCCCAAGATCTCAGGAGCTTGGTCACACAAGGATTACAAGATCCCAGAGGCAACTTGACTCCCAGGAGCTCTGACACATCCAGGATTTCAGGATCACAAAATCTCAGAATCACAGAACCACAGAGACAGCTAGACTCTCATGAATTCTGACACAACCAGGATAATAGGCTCCAGTCACATTTAGTCAGGGCAGGTAGCACTAGAGATAATCAGATGGCAGGAAGCAATCAAAAGACCATAAGTAACAGAAACCATGGTAACTTGGCATCATCAGAACCCAATTCTCCTACCATATTAAGTTGTGCATAAAGCATCACACTGGAAAAGCAAGATTCAGATATAAAATCACTTTTCATGATGACAATGGAGGACCTAAGAAGGACAGGAATGACTCCCTTAAAAAATACAGGACAACACAGGTAAACAGGCAGAAGCTATTTAAGAGGAAACTTAAAATTCCATTAAAGAATTATAGGAAAACACAATCAAACAGGCAAACAAAATGAACAAAACAATCCAAGATCTAAAAATGGAAATAGAAACAATAAAGAAATCAAAAAGGGAGACAAACCTGGAGTTAGAAAACCTAGAAAAGAGATCAAGAGTTGTCAACAGAATACAAGAGATAGAAGAGAGACTTTCAGGTGCAGAAGTTACCATACAAAACATTGACACAATAGTAAAAGAAAATGCAAAAGGGAAAAAAGGCCCTAACCCAAAACATGCAGGAAATTTAGGATATAATGAGTAGAGCAAACCTAAGGATAATAGTTATAGAAAAGAAGGAAGATGCCCACCTTAATGGACCAATAACTATCTAAAACAAAGCTATCAATGAAACATCCCTAAACTAAAGAAAGAGATACCCATGAACCATAAGAAGCCAACAGTACTCCAAATAGACTGGACTAGAACAGAAATTTCTCCTGTCGAATAATAATCAAAACACCAAATTCACTTAACAAAGAAAGAACATTAAAAGCAGTAAGGGGACAATATCATGTAACATATAAAGGCAGATATATCTATATTATACCAGACTTCTCACCAGAAACTAGGAAAACTGGAAGATCCTGGGAAGATTTCATAAAGACCATTAGAGAAAATAAATGGGAGCCCAGGCTAAAATACCCAGAAGAATTCTCAATTACCATAGATGGTGAAAACAAGATATTCTGTGACAAAACTAAATTTACGTAATAACTTTCCACAAACCCAGCTCTACAAAGGATATTATTAGAAATACAGCAACACTTGGAGCGGAACTACAACCTAGAAAAAGGAAGAAGGTAATCTTTCAACAAACCCAAATAGCCATACAAATATAATACCAATTCTAACAACAAAAATAACAGGAAGGAACAATCACTTTTCCTTAATACCTCTTAACACCAATTAAAAAAAATTTTCCCCAAAGAAAAGACATAGACCAACAGACTGGATACATAAATAGGTCTCAGGATTTTGATGCATACATGAAATACAACTCAGTGACAAAGACAGATACTACCTCGGAGTAAAAGGTTGGAAGACAATTAATATTTAAATAAAATCAACTTTCAACCAGAAGTTATCAAAAAATAGTGAGGAAGGATACTATGTATTCATCAAAGGAAAAATACACCAAGATTAACTCATTTTTAAACATCTATGCAGCAAACAGTAGGGCACCCATATTTGTAAAGAAAACAATACTGTAATTAAATGCACAAACCTCACAAGATAAGAATAAGACTTCTTATAACAATAAGAAGAGGAGAGCTCAACCCCCCTCTCTCACCAATGGACAGATCATGGGAACAGAAACCAGAGACACAATAAAATTAAAAGAAGCTATAAAGCCAATGGATTTAACAGATATCTAAAGAACACTTCGCCTGAAAATGTAGACGGACACAAAAAAAAAAAACTCAACAGATACAAGAACATTGAATTACTTCCATGCATTCTATTGAACCACCACAGATTCAGACAAGTCTTCAAAACCAAAAGGAACAACATGCACAGGGAAGCTGAACAACTACCTACTCAATGATAACTTGGTCAGGGAAGAAATAAAGAAATAAATTAAAATTTTTTTAAAGTTTAATAAAAATGAAGATATAACATATCCAAACTTATGGGACACAATGAAAGCAGTGCTTGCTAAGAGGAAATCTCATAGTCCTGAGTGCATTCATAAAGAAATTGGAGAAATCTAACACTAGGATCTCAACTGCTCTTCTGAAAGCTCTTGAAGAAAACGAAGAATATTCATAGATGAATAGTAGATGGTAGGAAATAATCACACTCAGGGATGAAATCAAGCAAGTAGAAGCAAAGAGAACTAGACAAAAAAATCATCAAAACTAGGAGTTGGTTCTTTGAGAAAATTGACAAGATAGATAATCACTTACCAAGTCTAACCAGAAGGCACAGAGACTGTATCCAAATTGAAAAAATCATGACAGAACATAACAACAGAAACAGAAGAAACAACAGTACATAACAACAGAAACAACAGAAAGTGAAGACATCCAAAAAATCAGATGCTACTACAAAAGAATATATTTAACAAAATTGGAAAATATAGATAAAAATAGATGATTTTTCTAGACAGATATCAGGGACTAAAGCAAAATCAGGATCAGATAGACCAACTAAATAACCCCATAACTTCTAGGGAAATAGAAGCAGTCATTAGAACTCTCCAAAGCAAGAAAAGCCAAGGGCCAGATTGATTTAGGGCAGGATTCTATCAGGCCTCAAAGAAGATCTAATAACAATATATCTCAACGTCTTTCATAAAATAGAGAAAGACTACTCAGATCTATCTATGCACTCACAAGTATATTGATACCTAAATGGTAAAAAAACAATGAAAGAGAACTTCAGACCAAATTACCTTATAAATATCACCTCAAATATATTCAATTAAATACTTGCAAACTGAACCCATAAATGTGTTAAATCACCATGATCAAGTAGGTTTTATCCAGGAATACAGAGATTTTTCAAAGTATGGAATTCCATCACTGTAGTCCACTCTATAAACAAACTCAAAGATGATAACTACATGAACATCCCATTACATCCTGAAAAAGTACTGGACAAAAGACAAAACCCATTGATGTTAAAATTATCAGAGAGAACAGGAATTCAAGCTTTATACCTAAATATAAGAAAAGCACCATATAGCAAAACAATAGTTAATATCAAACTAAATGGAGAGAAACTCAAAGCAACCCGTTAAAAGACAAGGACCTACCTATGAAAAATAGTACTCGAAGTTCTACTTAGGAAAAAAAAAAAGAAAACAAAAGGAAGTCAAAACAATACCTATTGGAAAGGAAGAAGTCAAAATAACATTATTTTCAGATGATATGATAGTATACATAATTGACCCCAAAACTTCAACCACGGAGCTCCTACCACTGAAAAACATGATCAGCAAAGTAGCTAGATATAAAATTAACAGAATAAATCAGTATCCTATTTATCCTCTACTCAAAGTACAAATGGGCTGGGAATTATGTAAGGGAAACAACACCCTTCACAATAGTCACAAATACTATAAAATATCTTGCTGTGAGTCTAACCAAGCAAGTGAAAAAACCTTCTATATGACTAGAACTTCAAATCCCTAAAGTAAGAAATAGAACACAGAAGATGGAAAAAATCTCCAAAGCTCATGGATCAGCATGATTAACAGAGTAAAAATGGCCATCTAAAAATCTTGCAATCTAAAGATTGAATGCAATTATCATCAAAATTCCAACACAATGGAATTAGAAAGAGCAATTGTCAAATTCATTTGGAATAACAAAAACACCCAATATAGCAACAAATTCTCTCAACAATAAAAGAAATTCTGGCTGAATCAACATAAAATCTATATGGTATTGGTATGGGAACACTCAGGTAGACCAGTGGAATTGAATTGAAGACCCAGGAATGAATCCACACATCTGTGGTCACTTGATCTTTGACAAAGAAGTTAAGCCCATCCAGTGGAAAAAGGCAGCATTTTCAACATATGGTGCTGGTTCAACTGGCAGTCAGCATGTAGAAGAATGCTAATTGATCCATTCCTTTCTCCTTATACAAAGCTCAAGTCCAAGAGGATCAAGTACATCCACATAAAATCAGATATGTTGAATCTAATAGGGGAGAAAGTGGGGAAGAGCTTCACAAACCTGAGCACAGGGCAAAATTCTAGAACAGGGTATCCATAGCTTATGTTTTAAGATCAACTATCAACAAATGGAAGCTCATAAAGCTGCAAGGCTTCTGTAAGCAAAGGACATTTTCAACAGGACAATATGGTAAACTAACAATTGAAAAAGATCTTTACTAACCACACATCTGTTAGACGGCTCATAGCTAAAATATACTATCAAGAAGTTAGACTCCAAAAGACCAAAAAACCCTATTAAAAACTGGAGTACATGGGGGTCCAGAAAAGGGGAAATCATTTGAAATGTAAATAAATATATCAATAAATTAAAAAAAACTGGAGTACAATTATAAATAGGGCAGCTATGAACATAGTGGAACATGTATCCTTATTACATACTGGGGAATCTTTTGGGTATATGCCGAGGAGTGGTATAGCAGGATCTTCTGGAAGTGAGGTGCCCAGATTTTGGAGGAACCGCCAGACTGATTTCCAGAGTGGTTGTACCAATTTGCAACCCCACCAGCAGTAGAGGAGTGTTCCTCTTTCTCCACACCCTCTCCAACACCTGCTGTCTCCTGAATTTTTAATCTTAGCCATTCTGACTGGTGTAAGGTGAAATCTCAGGGTTGTTTTGATTTGCATTTCCCTAATGACTAATGAAGTTGAACATTTATTAAGATGTTTCTCCGCCATCTGAAGTTCTTCAGGTGAGAATTCTTTGTTTAACTCTGTACCCCATTTTTTAATAGGGTTGTTTGGTTTTCTGGAGTCTAACTTCTTGAGTTCTTTATATATATTGGATATTAGCCCTCTATCTGATGTAGGATTGGTGAAGATCTTTTCCCAATTTGTTGGTTGCCGATTTGTCCTTTTGATAGTGTCCATTGCCTTACAGAACTTCGTAATTTTATGAGGTCCCATTTGTCAATTCTTGATCTTAGAGCATACGCTATTGGTGTTCTGTTCAGAAACTTTCTCCCTGTACCGACGTCCTCAAGGGTAGAAGAGTGGATGCAAAAAATGTGGTATATATACACAATGGAGTACTATTCAGCCATTAGAAACAATAAATTCATGAAATTCATAGGCAAATGGATGGAGCTGGATAACATCATACTAAGTGAGGTAACCCAGACTCAAAAGATGAATCATGGTATGCACTCACTAATAAGTGGATATTAACCTAGAAAACTGGAATACCCAAAACATAATCCAAACATCAAATGAGGCACAAGAAGAACGGAGGAGTGGCCACTTGTTCTGGAAAGACTCAGTGAAGCAGTATAGGGCAAAACCAGAACGGGGAAGTGGGAAGGGGTGGGTGGGAGGACAGGGGGAGAGAAGGGGGCTAATGGGACTTTCGGGGAGTGGGGGGGCTAGAAAAGAGGAAACCATTGAAAATGTAAATAAAAAATATATTGAATTAAAAAAAATAGAAAAAAAACTGGAGTACAGAACTAAACAGAGAATCTCAACGAAGAAATCTCAAATGAATGGCCGAGAAGCATTTAAAGAAATGTTCAACATCCTAAGTCATCAGAGAAATGCAAATTAAAACAACATTGAGATTCCATCTCACACAAATCACAATGGCTAAGATCAAAAATGCAGGTGACAGCAGATGTTGGCCAGGTTGCGTATAAAAGGAAATTCTCTTCCATTGCTTGTGGGACTGCAAGCTGGTAAAACCACTTTCGAAATAGATTTGGGAGTTTCTGAGAAAAGGGGAATAGTTTTACCTGAAGGCCCAGCTATACCACTACTGGGAATATGCCCAAAAATTATTCCAACATATAGCAAGAGCACATGCTCCACTATGTTCATAGCAGCCTTATTTATTATACCCAGAAACTGGCTAGAACCTAGATGTCCCTCAACAGAAGAATGGATGTAGAAATGTGGTTACATATGGAGTGCTACTCACAAATTAAAAACAATGACTTGATACAATTCACAGGCCAATGGATGGAACTGGAAATGCTCATCTTGACTGAAGTAACCCAGACAAAAAAGGGAGCACACATGATATGTGTTTAGTGATAATAGATATTTGCCCTAAATTTCACAATGCCCATAATACAGCCCACAGCCCATATGGAGCTTATAAGGAAGGGAGAGGAGGGTATGGATGCTCCAGTCCTGCGCTGAGGGGGAACAGGATGATCATGGGTGGTGGAGGGAGAGAGGAGGGGGAGTAAATAATGGAGCAGTATCATGTAATGGAGAAGGTCAGGAAATTGAAGAAAAACATGTAGGGGGGATGATGAACTGGGGATCGCTATATGAGTTTTCCCTCTGGGAAAGGAAAAACTCCCTGAGCCTGAAAGGGATGACTTTAGCCAAAGTGCATAGAGAAGGGGAGATAGAACCGGTAGAGACCACCTCCAGTGCATAGGTAAGGCTCCCATGAATCCACGTGTCACCACCTCCATTAAAGGAGGGTGCCACTCACCCTCTTACAGGTTTTCACCCATAAATGTTCCTGAGCAAAGGAAGAACAGGAAAGACAAATGGAGCAGAGACTGAGGGAAGGGTCATTTAGGGACTTCCCTACCTGGGAATCCATCATGTCTGCAGACACCAAAACAGACACTGTTGCTCTGGTCAAGAACCCCTTGCTGACAGAATCCTCAGGCATGGCTCCTTGGAAGGTCTGCCCAGCATCTGACAATTGGAGCCAGTCAGTAGACTGAGCTCAGGAATCCTAGTGGGTGAGTTTGCAGAAAATCTAGAGGAATAGAGGGGAATTGCAACCCTACAGGAAGAACAACATCTGCTGGCAGGGTCCACCATTGCTCCCAGAAGCTAGTCAGCAAACTGAGCAAGGTACAGGGAGGGATCTATAGATGCAGATAAATTGTAGCAGATGATGGTCTTGCCTGACAGCAATAGGAGGGGAGGCACTTTGTCCTGTGGAGGTTTGATGCCCCAGTATAGTGGGATGCAGAAGCAGTAGGGCAGGAGAGAGAAGGTGGGTAGGGAAGCACCCTCATTCAGGCAAAGGGGAGGGTGAGAGGAAAAATGAGATTTGAGGGGTCTGTGTGGGTTATCCAGGAAGTGTTTTATCATTTGAGATGTATTGCAATGGAATAATTTATAAATAAATTTAAAACAATACACATATGCCAGCCATTAAACTTTAACAATGAAGACATAGGAGCCAGATGCTGGGGTGAAAGCCTGCCAGCTCAGAGAGACAGGGAAAGCACCCAGCTGACCTTCCTACTTCCCTGACCTCCCAGAGGGAGAGCATTCTTTATCCCTCCCCACACTGTCTTAAACATCATTCAACTTAGAGACCTTCCTAGTTCTTCCTGCTTCTTTATTTATGTTCATTCTCTTCCAACTGCTTACTTGCTCTGCCTCTTTACCTTGAGTTGACCTTCTTTTGGTTTGCAATACGGGTGTTTGCTAGGGCTGAGCCACAGAACAAGAAAGTACAGTAAACAGAAAGCTCTTGGTTAAAGTTCTGTGCTAGGGCTGAGCTACACAAATATTTTTTCTTTTCAGTAAATAACACAATCTTGGGGTTTACAGTGTGAACAAATATCCTGCAACATAAGTTAGCAATGTTCCCTCCACTATAGAAATCAAGCTCTCTGTCAATTGTTCTGCTTGTTTCCAGGAATGTCTGAGTGCATATTCATGAGGACAAAATGATCTCAAGGAAGATCAGAACTGGGCTCTTGAAGCTGTCGCACAAGGCCAATAGGGACCAAAAAAGCACCAAGGACACCGCTGATAATTATCACAAGTGATAAACTATCCATCTCTCTTCTCACCTAATTTATTCCACGATGTTACCATTCCTGGCCTTGGCTCATTGTCCTAAGTGCTGAAGTATGGAAGGCTTCATGTTCAGGGGTTATCCAACAAACAACAGAAACACGGAATTCAGTTATACATGCATGATTTATTGAAGGCACACCACAAGTTTGATCAGTCAGGGCAACAGATCAAAACTGCACTAGATATTTCTCAGCTACAGCTTTGTGTATAAACTACAAAGAGCTCATGCAAAAGTGCTGGAAATGCTGCCCTATGAGTACCCTGACTCAAGTTATTTTAGACATAATATTATATACTGGCCTTTAATTTGATGGGTTCTATGGAAAGCATATAGATGTAGAATTTCATAAGATTAACAAACCTTACAACATAGAGAACATAACATGGTCATGATGACCCTGTTCAAATTAAGATGTTTTTCTTTTGATTTATATCCATGACTAGGAGGTATATTACAGTAACAGTATGAAATAGATGTTTGCTGAGTGATAAGTATGCTACAGCTATGTTATGGGTGCAAACCTCATCAAAAACAATTTTATCATTAGAAAAATGCATTTGTGTTACCTTACCATGTTTACACAAGTTCTGTGGCCTCAACAATGGCTCCTGGACACAGAAAAGAAATTGTGTTTTCTACCTGGATGGAGGTGCTAGAGCTGTGTTGCACAGCCTTCTCAGTGCCCATTCCACCTCAATCTGTCCCTACAGGTGATGCAAAATTGTCACTCCACCTTCCCTGTGAACCCGGTCTAAGCATACAAAGGCCAGGAGACACTGCTGGTGTCCCAGTCCTCATTTATGCTCCATTTTTCACGAATGTGGAAGATCATTTCCACTTCTCCTACTTTCCAGCAAGAAACACTTGTAGAGAGAGAATGTAACTATTCTCCACAGTTAAAGACCTTCTGTGGTAAACAGTATCCCAGACCTCAAGCAGTACTACAGAGAAATAGTGTTAAAAGTTGCATGGCATTGGTACAGTGACAGGCATGTAGATCATTGGAATAGAATTGAACTCCCAGAAATGAACACACACACCTACGGTCACTTGATATTCCACAAAAATGCTAAAGCCATCAAGTGGAAAAGGGTAGCCTTTTCAACAAATGGTGCTGGTTCAACTGGAGGTCAGCATGCAGAATGCAAAATGATCTATTATTATCTCTTTATACTAAGCTCAACTCCACGTGAATCATGGATCAAGGACCTCCAATAAAACCAGACACACTAAAATTAATAGAAAAGAAACTGGGGAAGAGCAATGAGCACATGGGTGCAGGGGAAAATATCCTAAACAGAACACCAATAGCTTATGCTCTAAGGTGAAGAATTGACAAATGGGACCTCATAATATTACAAAGCTTCTGTAGGGCAAATGACACTATCAAACAGACAAAATGACAACCAACAAATTGGGAAAAGATCTTCACCAACCCTATATCTGACAACTCTAATATTCAATATATACAAAGAATTCAAGAAGTTAGACTCCAGAGAGCCAAATAATCCTATTAAAAATGGGGTACAGAGCTAAACAAGAATTTTCACCTGAACAATTTTGAATGGCTGAGAAGCACCTTAAGAAATGTTCAACATAATTAGTCATTAGGGAAATGCAAATCAAAACTTCCCTGAGATTTCACCTCACACCACTCAGAATGGCTAAGGTTAAAAACTCAGGAGTTAGGAGGTGTTGGCCAGGATGTGGAGAAAGCAGAACACTCCTCCACTGCTGGTGGGATTGCAAGCTGGCACAACCACTCTGGAAATCAGTCTGGCTGTTCCTCAGAAAACTAGGCATGATACTTCCAGGGAACACTGTTATACCACTCCTGGGTATATACCCAGAGTATTCCCTGGCATGCAATAAGGACACATGCTCCACTATGTATATAGCATCCTTATATATTTATTTATTCTTATCCCAGGATGCAGGGTTGGTTCAATATATGGAAATCCATCAATGCAATCCAATACATAAACAAACTCAAAGAAAATAAACACATCATCACTTCATTGGATGCTGAAATAGCATTTGACAAAATTCAGCATCCTTTTGTGCTTAAAGTCTTGGAAAGAACAGGAATTCAAGGCCCATACCTAAACATAGTAAAAGCAATATACAGCAAACCGGTATCCAGCATAAACTAAATGGAGAGAAACTTGAAGCAATCCCACTAAAATCAGGGTCTAGACAGGGCTGCCCCCTTTCTCCTTATCTTTTCAATATTGTACTTGAGGTACTAGCTCGGGCAATTAAACAATATAAGGAGGTCAAAGGGATACAAATTGGAAAGGAAGAAGTCAAACTATCATTATTTGCAGATGATATGATAGTCTACCTAAGTGATGCAAAAAACTCCACTAGAGAAATCCTACAGCTGATAAACAACTTCAGCAAAGTGGCAGGTTATAAAATCAACTCAAACAAATCAGTGGCCTTCCTATACTCAAAGGATAAGCAGGCTGAGAAAGAAATTAGGGAAATGACCCCTTTCACAATAGCATCCTTATTTATAATAGCCAGAAGCAGGAAAGAACCTAGATATCCCTCAATGGAGAAATGCATACAAAAAATGTGATATATTTACACAATGGAATACTACTCAGCAATTAAAAATAAAAAAAATTCATGAAATTCTTAGGCAAATGGTTGGAACTGGAAAACATCATCCTAAGACATGAAATGCTGTCACTGATTAGTGGATATTAATTAGCTCAGAAGCTCTGAATTCCAAGACACATTCACATATCAAATGATTCCCAAGGATAAGGAAGGAGAGGGCCATGGTCCTGGAAAGTCTTGATGCAGAAATGTAGGGGATTACCTGGACAGAGGAGTGGGAGGGGGTTGTTTAGGGAATGGGTGGAGGGAAGAGTGCTTATGGAATTTATGGGGAGGGAGGAAGCAGGAAAGTTTTTATTTTTAATTTCCTCTGCCAACTGATTTCCAGACTCTTGCCAACACTATGATGTGTGCAACTCTTTCTCTGCTAAGACATCTTGAGGCAACTTCAAATGCTAAGAAGAAGACTTCATGAGTGTAGCCCCTAACATATATCCACATATTAATTTGCCCTGCAGGCTCTGGATGTGATTTCATGCACCTGTACATAAGACAGGAAAAGTTTTGACTGCATAGTAAAACTTGAGTGATATCTCAGTAGATAATCTGAGATGTCAATGGCTCATATTGCTGATTTGGGGAAATGTGAGGTAGGATGATACATTTCTGAGAAGGGTTTGAAAAATCCCTCAGTTAAATGCACAGGGATTCCTGAGGTTATGTCAATCAAGCCTAGAGCAAACCCTGGCTTTGTAAGGATGATGGGCTCAAAGGCTATGTCCCAGGAGATTCTCCAGGAAAGGGCACCTCAGCTTCTTGTTAAGGAAGAAAATTAGCAGGGAGCAGAAGGCTGTAACCCATGACATCAGCAGTCCCTTCTTGAGCATTCTATTGTCTCCTGGAGAGATCTTGGCATGAGCTGTGATGTCACCAGTGTTGCAGCAACAGCACAAGCCCTGCGGTTTCTCAGTCAGTGTCTAGAGCATACATTGGTAGACATGTTTGCCCGAATTAGACAACTTTTTCAGAGAACCAATGTGGATGCAGAGAGATAGGAAAGAGGAGGAAGGAAGCTGGCCTTTCATCTGAGAGTAATAAAGGACAAAGGAGGTCATGGAGGATGTGGAGTAAGTACTGGGAAGTGGATATTGAGCTTCCTGGCAGGGTGGCCCGAGCTGGCCTTTCTAGCAAAGCGACAAAGGAATTGAAGCTTCTTGGAAGCAAAAGAGATTCCAGGATTTTCACAACTCTTGAACATTAAGTATATCAGAACATTATTTTTTCATCTCTTAAAGCAGGAGATGGCAAGATCAAAACTGTAATGATGTGAACTCCAATTTTTCTCTTTCACTGGGTATTGTGGTTGTTCCTTGGGGACAGAATGAGACCATCAGGAGTCACAGAGGATCTAACCTACATCAATTTAGGGCAGGGCATCAATGCCTTCACTACAATGCTTCTTTTAGCTTCAGTTTCTCTGACAGTAGTACAAGGAAGAGAGTTGCTCCCCCTGGAGATCACATCTTGTTCTCAGAACTACTCTGACCTCCTCTCCCTCAAAGCTCCCCTTAGCGTATCATTGGTTGTGAGTGGCAGGTATTATTGTACTGTAACTACACCCAGACAGAGACTCCACCCTCTGGCCACTGCTGGAGTGTTTGGTGTTTCAGTAGGGGAAATAATTGGTCAGTGTGTTATCCATGTTCTCCCCATGCAGGACATTTTAAGGCCATGTCCTGGTCCAAGAGTAACAGGGTAGGAGATCTGAACATCATGAAATCAACAAGTGACTTGAGAAACCACAGAACTGAGGACTCTGAGGACAAGTTGCACTCTGTGCATTTCTTAATAAGCCAGGAGAAGCCATCTCTGTGGTCATCATAAGAATATATAGGGAGACAGAGACACACATGGCAGCTTACATCTCCTAGTCTCTATAGAGTGATGGGAGAACTGAGATCCACTGCGAAAGCATCTAATGCCTGGAGGAAACTCTGTGTGGTGTCACTGGGTTCTAAGTCCTGCTGTCCTACTTTATAGGCCTCAGAGTAGTCTGTCTACACTCTATGCATTCCCAACATTTAAGTTCACTTGTGTTCTTTTACCTACAGGGGCTGGCAGGCAGACATCATCCCCTGTAACTCTCCTGAGCAAGAAGCAGGCCAAGGAGGAAGAGGAGAGGCTGACGAGAGAGCTGCAGCTCATTACCCAGGAGAGAAATGAGCTGAGAGATCGCTTGATCTATGTCACAGAGGGAGCCATGTACAAGAGGTATGCATTGCTCCAAATGCTGTGGTGTTTTTATGGAGTCCAAAATGCCACACTTGTCTTTTTAAGATGGTGAATCATAGGAAGATGTATTTTCATGATACCCCTGGGCAAAACCTCATGTCCCTAAACCCTTATTAGAGGAGAGGCAGAACCTGCAGTTTTCACAGGAGAAAGATGGGAAATGGAGTCGTCTGCATCCTCCAGGCCAAAAGTGGGACTTGTGGTCTGAGTGAAGATTCAGGGATACAGGAAATGGAGAGTGAGTTCCCAGAAAGAATTTTGAAAGCCCTTGAAAGGAAGTGCTTTTGTGAGGTTTTAGGAGGTGAGAGTTTGCTGTGAGTGTTTGTACTGGACTGGTAGGTGACTGAGTGCTGGAAAATGCTAGATGCAGAAGGCGGGGCCTAGTCCCACATTGTTCATCTCAGTTCTTGACTAGACGCCTGAGGATCTGCCTGTTCCTCTTTTTCTGTGTGTCTTATACTCTGAGACAGTAATGTTGTATTTCTTCTGCATATCATTGTGTTCTCGCTGCTTCTGTCTCAGATTCACTCTCTCTCATTCTGTGACTGTGTCTAATTTTCTCCCTCTCATGTATATACATGTCTGTTTTTTGTGTGTACATGTGTGGGGGATGCACATGATTGTGTTATCTCCTGGGAATGAATTTTTGAATGTTTATATTCCTCTCTACTCTTTTAAATTCAGGGATCTGTGAAATCCAGGATACTGTGAGACCATATTGTTGCATACACTTCTGTTGATTCTCATCCTATTCTCTCTGGTTCTGTCTCTGTCTTTATTTCTCATTCTCTGGCTCTCTGTCCTTTTCGCCTAATTTGTGTGCGCCAGTCTATGAGTCTGTTTGCTTCTACATGTACATACATGTGCTTCTGTTTTGTGTGTTTATATTTACCTCCACATTTAGGAATCTTGGGCTCTGTGTTTTGGACTGAGGATTTAAATGCTGTTTCAAGGTGATCTGAGTCCTGATGTCTGGGAGCCCCTACATTAAATAGTTCTGTTCAGGCCAGGAAGAGGTAGCATATGCCTTTAGTCCCATCACTTAGGAGGGAGAGGCAGGCAGATTTCTGAATTCGAGGCCAGCCTGGTCTACAGAGTGATATCCAGGACAGCAAGGGATACACAGAGAAACCCTGCCTTGGAGAGAGAGAGAGAGAGAGAGAGAGAGAGAGAGAGAGAGAGAGAGAGAGAGAGAGAGAGAGAGAGAGAGAGAGAGAAGAGGAGAGGAGAGGAAAAGTGAGGAGAGAAGAGGGGAGGGGAGGCGAAAGGAGGAGAGAACAGGAGAGAACAGGAGAGGACAGGAGAGGACAGGAGAGGACAGGAGAGGACAGGAGAGGACAGGAGAGGAGAGGAGACAGATATTCTTGTGGTTAAAGTAGGAATCAAATTAAATAGCATTGAGCCTTCCCTTCATGGGCACACTTATGCATACAGTTGCATCTCTTGGGCAGATTATAAAGAGGTCATTATGTATGGTATCACCTCAAGAATTATGTGTAATGTCTGCCTCTGAAGTATTAGTTATCCAGGAATTACAATCCGTGTTGTCAAAACAGGGAAAATATAACTACAGGTGTCTAGTTGGCAAGGACCTCTGGCCTAGGCTCTTGAGAGCACAAGGGGCTAGACTGCCCCTCCAGAGCTAATGAGTAAACACAGGGAGCCAGAGCACCCTCCATCTGGATACATAGCCTATGCTGTCCTTGCGAAAGGATAAAAAGTTTCCAAAGATGAAAAAGATCCCAGCATGCAGAATTCAGGAATTGACCTTCCTGTGCTGGGAGTACAAGACCCAGTCTGTGTTCATGTGATCTTAGAACGGAGGAGTGGCCCCTGGTTATGGAAAGCAGTAGCAGAATGTGGCAATACCAGAACTGGGAAGTGGGGAGGGGTGGATTGGGGAATATGGGGAGGGAAGAGGGCTTATGGAAATTTCGTAGAGTGAAAGTCAGAAAGGGGGAAATCATTTGAAATGTAAATAAAAAATATATCGAAGAAAAAAATAGGAAAAAAAAAGAAACACATTTTCAGCTGGGCCATGGTAGCACTTGGGAAGCAATGGCAGACAGATTTCTGAGTTTGAGGCCAGCCTGGTCTACAGAGTGAGTTCCAGGATAGCCAGGGCTACACAGAGAAACCCTTTCTCAATAAACCAAAATAAATAAATAAATAAATAGATAAATAAATAAATAAATAAATAAAAATAAAATACTTAGATGTGTATGTGTTTTGGTTTCTGAAAAGGTGTTTAAAAAAAACCCCACATGTTCATGGAGTTCTATCTTTCTGGGGACAGGCCATACTACACACCAAATCCATTATATGAAAGATTAAAGTTAAAGGAGAAGGAGATTATGACATTTCTACACACCTTAGAGAAGGAGAATATTGAAGCCAAACAGAACTTCCAGGATCTCAGGAAGGAGATTAACTTCTATCGGCAAGTACTGTTCCTGGAGGTCACCAGGTGTGGAATGGCCATTTCTGACTTCCTTTGTTTCTGGACTGGAGAGTCTGCAGGTCTGACTCTATCCCTTCTGCCTTTTAGCCATCAGTGTGACTTAGGACTTCTCCTGTCAGTTTCAAAGTCTGTAGGAGACTGTTACTCACCCTAACATTGTCCAGGCATCATCAGGAGCCTCTCATTAGAAGAGTGATTCAGATCATGAGAGGGTTATAATACAGTCTGTGTGGCTCAGGGATGGTTTCACAGAGCTAAATGTGATCTAACAAATGGATTCAATGCCTTCCTCTTCATCCTACTGACTGCACTGAGGGTATCTGCAACCTACTAATTGATGTTGCTGAAATGCATTGGGCTGCCATGGATAATTTCAGATACCGTGTTCTTTTGGAGACACATGCAACCATATTGGTGTTTGGACTTCAGCAATCACTTTTTCTTCCCTCAAGTTGCTATTCTCTGTTTGTGTACCTCTTAAGAATGTATTGAGATGTACTGCATTAGGTATTCATGGGAACCTAGGTCCTGGTGGGGTTGAGACCTTGATGTGGGAATGGGAGGAGGAGCCTGCAGGATCTTACCATGAAGATTGTGTTTCTAGCAACCTGCACAGCCTGCTCCTGATGCAGAAGAATCTTATGAATAAGAGGTTGGTGACACTGAAGCAGGAGAACAAGGAAGTGCACGCTGATTGGACCATCATTCAACAATACCTGGTTGACTTGAACCTGATTGATAAAGATGAACAGGAGAAGCCCAGCATCCTCTAGGGCCAACAACATCAGGTAGGTACAAGCAGCTCAGCCTGGCTTATACTGACTGATAACATTTTCCCATTGCATCCATCTTTGCTTTCACCTAGCACCTTTCTAATCCACACTCCCACCCACCTCAGAGAATGCAGTTGTTCATTGCGTGATTTCTGCACAAGGATTCAGGGTTGTTAGCTTTGTGATAAGCTGATGTATTGGCAAGTATACCTTACTACTCCTCTTTAATCTGAAGACTAGTAAGGGTGATAGATCAATAACACACCACATTCCTACACATGGTCATGTTAGCTAGGTTGCTTTGCAGAGCTCTGAGCAAGTTCTATGTCCTGTGACAGAGGTCATGCATGGGTCATTTGACTTCCCCAGTGGGAAGCATCTTGCAGGGTTAAAATCCAAATGCTAATATGAAATATGTTCTTCTCCTTGTCTTTGATCTGTGCATTTTCCCTTCTTCCTGTAACCCAGTGATGTCTCTTCTCATTGCCCATTTCTTCTTATGCCCTGATAGAAATCTGAGTAACAGCTCTCAGGCCCATGTATTTGGTGAATGCTGCTGGATGTTTTGCTGTGCCTGCACTTATAACAGCAATGGTGTCAGTTAAAAGATCAACGATAACATTCCTGTTGAGATGTTGAGAGGCAGCAGCCTGACAGCTGACATTTAGGTTCCCAAGAAGCCTCTGTCATAATAACTTCCTTCCTCTTCTAGGATGCAGAGAGTGTAGCAAGAGCTGAAATTTCCACAGCCCAGGAAGAGGGCCACCTGCAGAATGAGTTGCCACTTCAGGAAGACACTGCTGATCTCCAAGTCCAAAAGCCACAAAATAACTTGGAGAAATCTTCTTACACATAATTCAATTCCTCAGTGAATAGGCCCTGACTTCCTAGCCAGTGAACCAGGCAATTCAGTATGTTATTCACTTTCCTGTGCTGACACCACCCTTTGGGAGAGAACTGAGGTGACTGACCTGCCACCCTGTGTCCAAGAGAAGAAACAGGCTGATAGAATTTTGGTTGATGTTTTGCTTTTTGTTGCTTTACTGTTCATTATGTTATAAATGAATGTTATTATATGGATATTATGAATATTATAAATTAATTTTATTGCTTTTAATTTTTGTTATGCTTTCCACTGTTCATAGTAATTTTCATTTCCAACACTTTTTCTAATGTATTTCTGATGAATAAAAAATTATTAGAAACTCATAACTTTTGAAACCATGTTCCTTATTCACGTCTCTTTATCCTAACCTGTAGACATAGACCTCACAACCAGAAATGGATCTCTGTAAGCTCCAGGATGTCTGGGATACGGATTGAATTCAAAGCCCATCAGTGTATACAAGACAATGGTCTTTTTTATGGATAATATGGCTTTCCCATGGATAAACACTTTATGATGTGTGATACCTTATCTATGTTGTCATATATTCTCCTACTACTAGAATATAGCACTCTATTGCACACATTTCTTATTGGCCCTGTGAATCTGTTATTCTGCAACATACTATCATTTGATGTACAGCTGCTGGGAAAATTACCACATTCACAAATGAGTACATAAAGAATGAGGAATCACAGAGCCATGAGCCTCAGCTTTTGTTGCAAGAGAGAATCAGGGATAATAAAAGACTAGAGATAATGGCCTTTGAATACACTTGCCCAGAATTAACTTATGGTAGATGACCAGACATTTTATCATTGACCAGACATTTTTTGTGGTTTTGTTTTTGCTGTTTAGATTCATTTTTATTATTTATTGGAATTGGGTGTTTTCACTCCTGTATTTCTGTGTACCCTCCTTAGTTCAGTCCCCTCATATGACACAAGAAGTAATAACTTTCCCTGTTGTAGATGATTATTAGATATCTTGTGGTTCTTCTGAGTGCTGTAGATGCTCTAACCAGTGAGTCATCCCCACATCTCCTGCGGGTGGCTTTTTACCTTCCACATCACTTGTGCTGTATTATGTGAACTGGATCACCTCCAACTGAGTGAAGAAATCTCAGGAGATGTGTAGGTTCAGGGATTCAGCTGCACATTCTCATTGTCTTGTGTGGCCAGGCATCAAAGCAGGTCTCTGATAGGACCACTGCTCTTTGTGTCTTCAGGTTTATGCACCAATAGCCCTTCTTTTCAATTTTACTGAAAATGTTTTCACCTCGAATCTAGGATGACAATGTAGACTAGACTTATCTATAAGCTTCAGAATTGAGACTAGCCTCCTGTAGTCTGTGATGGGATAATGAACCCATCTTGGTAACAAGAAACAGATCTTAATCTAAGCAGTTTTGACGGGAAGGTCAAGGACAGCCACAGTGAGTGGAGACTGCAGCTGTGGCCATGTTTCTGATGGAGAGCATGACTGTGCTAATGTGGAACCTAAGAGGGACAGGTAAAGCTGCACTTTGTCATAGAAGATCTGTAGTATAGTGAGGATAGTTTCTTCCAGGTGACTGTTTTAGTTTTTGAATGGAACTGACTAACTGACACTGTAGGTTAGTCAGAGTGTTAAAATATGTAGGAAGTAGTCAAGTGGGTCCACAAACAGTTAGTGGTAAACCAGGGCTTTTAGCTCAGCCTATAGAGCATCAGGGTAGAGAGGCTTCTGTTACTCTCTACCTTAGGTGCTCTGACATTTATGAGCTGATCCTGATGGAGAAAGGGTCATCAGTAGTACACTGGAAACAAGCAGATCCTAGACTTAGGTCACACTACATGTTTTATCTTATTGTGGGGTCTCTTTGAACATCTTAGAACTTGGAAGTGGCCTGGGTCTCACACTCACTTATGGGTTCTCACAACAGTTTGTGGTTTGTTTGATAAACACTACTAGATGCATACATTAATCTGGAAAATCTAAATGAAATAGATGGTGTTCTAGACAGATACCAATTACCCAAGTTTAACCTAGATCTGGTAGATTAACTAAGTAATTCTATAATCCATATGGAAATAGTAACTGTCATCAAAAGGCTCCCAATACAAACAGGGCAAGGCCAAATGATTTTGGTGCCTCATTCTACCAGTTTTAAAAAGCTGTTAATGCCAACATTCTACAACCTATTCCAATGAATAGAAAGAGAAGGAATATTGCCATGCTCATTCTCTGAAGCCATGGTAACCTGATACCTAAAACACAAAGATTCAACATGAATGCGGAATCCAGACCACTTTACATTTTGAACATTGATGTAAAAATACTCAATGAAATACGGGCATACAGAATCCAGAGACACACTAAAGATATCCTTTCCCATTGTCAATCAGTCTTCATTTCAGGAATGCAAGCGTTGTACAATATAGGAAAATCCATCGATTCTATCTAACAGAACTACACTGAAATATATAAGCACATGATCATCTCATTAGATGGCAAAAAGATCACTGACAAAGTTGAACTCCCTGTTATATTAAAAGTGCTGTAGTACAGGGATACAAGGCACATAACTGAACATAATAAAAGCAATAAACATCAAGTCTATAGAATACATCAAAATCAGTGGAGAGAATCTTAAAGTTATTTCACAAAAACCAAGGCCAGGAAAAGGTTTCTCTTCCTATCTATTCAACTTAATCCATGAATATCTACCTATAGCAATCAGAAAACCAAACTACATCAAGGGGATACAAAAGGTAAAGGAAAATGTCAAAGAACTGCTATTTGCACATAATATGATAGTATTCATAAGTGATTCCTAAAGATGTCCCATAGAACTACAGCTGATAAAAACCTACAGGAAACTCTCTAGATAGACAATGAACTTAAAAACTTAAGAAACTGTCTTTAGTGAATGTTAAAAATCTGAAAAGAATTAGGAAAGCTGCATCTTTCAATACCCAGGATTAATAAAAATGTATCTTGGTATAAGTCTAAGCAAGCAATGAAAGACCTATTGGACAAGATTTTCAAGTATCTCAAGAATGAATCTGGAAAACTATCACGTGTACCTCCTAGGACTCTTAGGAGAGCACTAGTCACTGAAAGAGACCTGGGTTTTCTAATGCTGAGGCCTGTACCCACCAGTATAGCTACAGCCATTTTGTTCCATGTCTGCCCCTTACTTCAGATTGTTGCTGTAATATCCAATAATTGACACAGAAAAAGTAACTTGACTCAGAGCAAGGTCATGGTGATCTCATCCTGTTGTGCTCTGTATGATGTTTGTTAACTTTATAATGTTCTAAAAACCTTTATCTGGGACCCTTCAAATAAAGAGGACCTGAGTTCAATTCCCAGCACACACATGACTGGCACACAATGAAGTCCAGCTCTGAGGAGTCTGATGCCCTCCTCTGAACTCCATGTACAACTGAATACATGTGGCAAATGCTCACAGGAACACACATACACACACTCAAAACACACACTCACACACACACACACACACACACACACACACACACACTAGCTAAAAGCAATCCACCAGAGATGCATGAAGCAACATGAATATCAAACCCAACAGTAACACAACACTACGTATTGTTTGCTAAAGAACAAATAGGAAGCAGCAAAACTATTGAGATATAGTTTCTGACAAGAGAAGGCAGAATAATTTTTAAAACAGGCATGGATTTAACATGACACCCATGATGATGACATCTCCAAGGGGAAAAAGACACTGTGGATGCCAAGGGCTTGCTGGCCAGCCATTCTAGCTAAAATGGCAGGCTACAGCTCCAAAGTGGGACCCTGTGTCTAAAGGGAAAGTGGGTGTTATAGAGGGAGCCCAACATGGACTCTGTCTTCACATGTGTGTGCACGCATGCATATGAGACAGAAACAAAGAGACACAGACCAAATAAATTATTTCCTGAAACAATCGATAAAAGTGAAATTGGTAGCTGATAAACAAGATCTGAAGGCAGCGGCAGTCACTGTAAATACAGGGGCAAAAATGTCAGCACAGTAAGAAGCAATGAATCAAAGTTAAAGAGGACAAGTCTAGGTTGCCTGTGTCAGAAAAACGATGTCAGGAATAAAGGAAGCTTATGAGAAGGTGGAGAAACCCAATTAATATTTAAACTTGCCTTGTTAGATGGAAAGATTCACACACGAATACAAAAAAGAAAATAGTACATTCATCAAGTGACCACAGAACTGTGACAAAGGAAGTTTCAATAAATTCCAAAGCAATTCACCACTCAGATCACATTCTTTCATCAAGATGAAACAAAGTTGAAAGGATAGTGTCTAAGCACTAGCATCTGCTTGACAGTTTCTCATTGGCTCTCGTTGGTAACCTCTGATTGGCTCCTAAAGCAGGAAGAACAGACTCACCCCATTCCAGGCTTGCTTAACTATTTACAGTGTCTGGGATCAAAGCTGAGGTTCAGGGCAGCCTCAAATGGTGTAGTTGACACAACGTGGCCACTAGAGGGCAGTGATACGTCATATTTATCTTTATTTACCAGAGAGCACCAATTGTTGCATCAATTTGTATGTAACATAAAGACTAGATTTTCTTTTTTTTTAATTTTTTTCTTTTTTTATTTTTCATTTTTTCTTTTTAGGACATTTATTGCCACATTTATTTAATTTTTTGTAGTAATAGATGAGGCACAAATAACTTCTGCTTTTCCAACACTGCAACAAAAAGGACAATAGTGAAGGGTAACAGTGAAATTAAAATTAAAATAATAATAATAATACAAAATCCTAAGGTCTGGGAGAAAACCTGACTACAATCCACATGTAGAAACATGTAAATGACCTTGTCTTCCTATTGTACCACTTCACAGATCACAGAGCGGGGTGTCCTGCCAGAGAGGACTGTCAGGCTCAGCTCCAGGGGTGGTGGCCTCTGCCCATTCACCTGCGTTCTGCTCAGCTGAGGTTCACATCTTGCTACTCACATGCTGCCGGCTTTCAGAGATTGGTACATATGTGCAGGCTATCAGAGGACAGCGCTCTCCCTGGCAACCCCACACTTAACTAGGTCCCAGTGGCCCAGCAGCAGCTGGACAGATTGTGTCTGTTTGGAGTCTCAGCACTGAGAGATACAAGGGGCACCTGGTGAGGGCTGCTCCCTGTGTGTGGGCCCGAAATACCCAAAGGTTGCTGGTCCCTCATACTAACCTGGCCACATCCCCTCTGCTTATGATGACTTATGAAGCAGGCAGGATGGCCTTCTGCACACTCATGGGCCAGGGCTAGAATGGTGCCAACTGGCTTTGTGTGCACAGTGACAGAAAGCAGCTTGCCAGACACTCTGTGAGCAGAGCATGCTGTGTGAATGCAATGGTGAGGATGGTGTGCAGAGCCCAGGGCTGCTCCTGAACGGTGAGTGGCTGGGGCCCACCAAGAAGCCAAGACTGGGGACAGCTGGTGGTGGCACACACCTGTAATCCCAACACTTTGGGAGGCAGAGGCAGGTGGATTTCTGAGTTCAAGGCCAGCCTGGTCTACAGAGTGAGTTCCAGGACAGCCAAGGCTATACAGAGAAAATCTGTCTCCAAAAAACCAAAAAAGAAGAAGAAGGAGGAGGAGGAGGAGGAGGAGGAGGAGGAGGAGGAGGAGGAGGAGGAGGAGGAGGAGGAGGAGGAGGAGGACAAGACTGAAGATGCGCTAGACCTACAGAGCATCTCTGGCCACTTTCAGAGCCCCGGACAGGGGACACTACAGGCCACCATCAAGTAAGACAACCTACAAGGCACTTGGTTATGCATTTTTGCCATGGGCAGTGGAGGGACAGGAGAAGGAGTAGAGAGCACCACTATGTGTGCACAGGCTGGCCAGAGCTGCTTCAGAGGCCACCTTCCCACACCACGGCACGCTGGGTATGGAGCCATGGAGAGTGGCTGCCGGTGCACTAAGGCAGGGTCACAGCTCCCACCTGTTCTCTACAGTAGGGAGAGTGAACCCCTGACCCAACCTCTTTGCTCATCCTGATATGCCTGAGCACAGAGACTCAGAAGGCATTGGAATGGTCTTAAAGGCAGTGTGTACACTTTGGGAGGTGGCTCTGAGGACTGAGCTTGGCCACTCTGAGTTTAGCTGCATCGTTTGCCCCTCTACAGCTTAATGTGAGGCCAAGCTTCCGACTTAGTGTGTCTCAGTGAGGACCTGAATGTCAGAGGGAAGAGTCGTCTGCAAGACAGACCAGCTGGGGTTGTGTTTCTGTCATTAATGGGAGCACAGGTGTGTGTCTGTAAACACCTGAACCCTGGTTAAGTTGTGTCAGCAAGGAGGAGTTTCTAGAGGGAGGGAGAAAGCTGTGTTCTCAGGTTTTACAGATCAACACCAGAATGATGGCTTGGATTCAGTAGTTTCACAGTTCGGGATTCAGTAACTAGCACTGACACTCCAATGTCCTCTTGCCTGGAGTTCGCTGGTGTGGCTGGTAGTCCAGCATTCTTGGGCCAGGTGTTGATTGGATGGTGTGGATTTGATTCGCCCACTGCAGGTCCATGCAGGTGACAGGTGTCTATGGTAGTGGTGAAGTGGTGGAACGGGGGCTTGATTAGTTCCTGTGCTTCCTGTCAAAGCACTGTACTAGGTAGTGCTGGACATCTTCCAGCCCTGAGGGGGTCACCCTTGAAATCTGGAAAGGGCTTCTTAATACTCACTGACTTCACCTTCTCCATCAGGAGGTCCATCTTGTTGAGGAAGAGGATGAAGAGACATTGAAGAAGAGCTTGTTGTTGACAATGGTCTCAAAGAGGTTCATGGACTCCATCAGCAGGATGGTGCACCTGTCCTCCATGAGGACCTGGTCGTAGTCACTCGAGGAGTCCATGAACAGGATCGATGTGATCCCATGAAAACACTGGAAACACTTCTGGTGCTGCAACCTCTGGCCGCCCACATCCATCATCTTAAATGAGATTTTCTTTATAATAAAGTCAAGTTCAATGATTCCCTTGGTGGCCTTTCTAGCCAGCAGGATGTCTTGTTTACTGGGGAAGTAGTTCAGTTGGCAAATCCAATCTAAGTTATCCAGGAAGTACTTCACTGATTCACCCAGCTGTAACTCGCTTCTGCGGCTGATGGCTTCCCTGATCCCCGAGTCTCTCCAGAGTGCACGCAGCACTGGCACAAGGAGCTGGAAGGTAGCAGGCTCCACAGGCAGGCCTGCCTTGTTCTCAAGGCCATCAGAAACATCCCTGCTTCTCCTTCTTGGAGTGCTGCCAGGGAATGCTGAGCTTGTCCCGAGGGTCTATAAGCAGCCTTGGGCCTCGCCATTAAGTTTGAAGCCAGTGCATACCTCCTTGTCTGTTCTGGCATGAGGGTCTCGAGTCTCAGGACCACAGCTAGAATCTTCTGAGAGGGAAGCCTCAGTTGGGGAACTGCAGAGATCAAAGAAATCTTAAGGAAGTTGTTGAAGATGGATGGTGTAGAGGAACTCCAGCAGCGCCTTCTGTTCCAGCTCCGGGCCATGGTTGATACACATCTGCTTGAGAAAGGTCGACTTGCCGCTCTAGCCTGCACCCAGCAGCAGGATCCTGACCAGCCGCCCCAGCTCAGCATTGACATCTCAGCTGCTCAGCTGTGCCACCTGGCCTTGTGCTTGAGTCATGCACTGTGCCTGCCCTGCACTCCCAGTCTAAGGCCTCTAAGGGCAGCCAGCAGTGACTGAGGGTCTGCACCACCCAGACATGGCCTTCCTCAGGCCTCAGCCGCGTCCTACTGGGGGCCTCACGCCATGGACACCCCTCAGCTGGCATGGCTCTCCCTGATCACACTCTGCCCTGCCCGCCTCTCCCTCAGGCTGTGTCCACATTCACCCCTGCTGCCCAGAGGCTTTCCCTCGCCTGGCCAGCTGAGGGGCGGAGGGGAAGGCGAAGACTAACTTTTCAAATTCAATTCTGGGCCCTTCAGGGTTTGTCTCAAATAGATAATGATGAGAATATATTATTTATGGTCAATAATTTGTTGTCCCATAAACACAATATTCCTCATTTATTCCTGCAGTTTGCTAAAGCACTTTTGTGTCCTTTAAGAGATAAGGGCCAGACATTGCTGTATGCTATATTGTTAGGGGGAAAAATTGAAGCATTCTAAGATGTCTCTAATTAGAATATGTAAAAAAGCTGTCTCCTGTTAACAACACAAAAATATAAATTCACAAAGTGAGTCTTGAAAAAATGTATCCTATGTATTTTCATCCAATTAAAAAAAAAGACACAAAAACTGACAAATAGGAAGCAACTCTATTTTTAAAGATTCTATGGGAGGAAACCATCAGTCAGGAAGTTGCTCCTGTTCCAAATCCACCCTGATGAAGTGTAATCCCAGTACTTTAGGACAGGCTTCATCCAGGGAGGATGAAGGCCATCTGTAGATGTGGACTGTAATACCCTGGCATCCTAGGATGTGCATCTGAGGGTTCCAGTCAGAGATGCAAGTCTCCAATAGAATAGTTCGAGAGCTGTCAGAGAAAGAAGCTCTCAGATAAAAGCCTGATGCACAGAGGTGTGATCATGTGCACAGCTTAAGGCCAACTAAAACAGGTTTCTAGTATTGCACATCCTAGTAATCTTTCCCACTAGTTCCTCCTGAGCAGCATACACATGCTTCTTAAATCACAAGGATGCTTCCAAAGTTGACAGTGGATTCTACTTCTGAATAAGAAGAAATCAATCTGGCGCTTCCAACGAAAATTGGAAATGGTTTTACCTGTAGACCCAGCTATATCACTTCTGGGCAAACATCCAAAAATGTTCTGACATATAAAAAGGACACATATTCCACTATGTTCATAGCAGCCTTATTGATAATAATCAGAAGCCAGAAAAAACCCAGATGTCCCTCTATGGAAGAATGGATACAAAAAGTATGGTTACAGAATGGATTACTACTAAGCAATTAAAAAACCAATGACTTCATACAATTTCTAGGCAAATGGACGATCTAGAAAATATCCTGAGTGAGGTAACCCACACAAAGGAACACACATGGTATGTGTCTCCTGAAAAGCTGATATTTGCCCTAAAGTTCACAATGTCCATGATACACCCCACAGACACTATGGACCTTAGAAGGAAGGGAGACCAGAGCATGGATGCTTCAGTCCTGCATTGAGGGGGTAACAGGATGATTGTGGGGGATGGAGGTAGAGGAGACCTGGGAGAGAGAGAGGTGAGGGAGGAAATAAGGGGCAGTATTAGGTACTGGAGAGGATAGGGGAGAAGTAAAGAGTGTCTGGAAATGGAACAAAAATGTGTAGCAGGGGGGGATGAGGAACTGGGTTAGCCACGTGAGGGACCCAGACACCAGGGAAACGTGAGGTTCCTAGGACACAAGGGGGAGGACTTTAGCCCAAATGTGCAGAGAAGGGGAAAATAGAACCTGTAGAGACCACCTCCAGGGGATAGGTACACCTCCACACACTTAAACAACCCTGTGACCCCCCCTCCTTAAAGGGATGATGCCACACACTCATTTTGAAATTTTAAGCCATAAATGTTCCTCAGCAAAGGAAGAACAGGGACAACAAATGGAGCAGAGACAGAAGGAAGGGACATCCAGGGACTGCCCTACCTGGGAATCCATCATAATTGCAGACACCAAACCAGACACTGATGGTGTGGTCAAAAGATGTTTGCAGACAGGAACCTCTTGTGAAGGTTCTTAGGGAAGTCCGGCAGCAACTTACCCTTGGTGCCACCCATTAGACTGAGGTCTGGAAAACTGGTGGGGAAGTTAGGGGAAAAGCTGAAGGGTCAAGGGGAATTGCAACCTCACTGGAAGAACAACATCTATTGCCAGGATCACCCAATGTTCCCAGTGAGTAGACCATAAACAGAAGAGTGTATAGGGAGGGATCTTTATCTCCAGATACGTAGTAGCAGAGGATGGCCCTGCCTGACAGAAATGGGAGGAGAGGCCCAGAGACCTGTGGAGGATTTTTTTTTTTGCCTGTAGTTCTTTTTTTTTTAAATTTTATTCAATATATTTTTTATTTACATTTCAAATGATTTCCCCTTTTCTGGTTCCCCACGCCCCAAAAGTCACATAAGCCCCCTTCCCTCCCTCTGTTCTCCCACCCATCCTTTCCCACTTCCCTGTTCTGGTTTTGTCTTATACTGCTACACTGGGTCTTTCCAGAACTAGGGGCCACTCCTCCGTTCTTCTTGTACCTCATTTGAAGTGTGGATTATGTTTTGCATATTCCAGTTTTCCAAGCTAATATCCACTTATTAGTGAGTGCATACCATGATTGATCCTTTGAGACTGGGTTACCTCACTTAGTATGATGCTCTCTAGCTCCATCCATTTGCCTAAGAATTTCATGAATTCATTGTTTCTAATGGCTGAATAGTACTCCATTGTGTAGATATACCACATTTTTTGCATCCATTCTTCTGTTGAGGAATACCTGTGTTCTTTCCAGCTTCTGGCTATTATAAATAGGGCTGCTATGAACATAGTGGAACATATATCCTTATTACATGCTGGGGAATCCTCTGGGTATATGCCCAGGAGTGGTATAGCAGGATCTTTCAGAAGTGACATGCCCAGTTTTCTGAGGGACTGCCAGAATGATTTCCAGAGTGGTTGTACTAATTTGCAACCCCACCAGCAGTGGAGGAGTGTTCCTCTTTCTCCACATCCTCGCCAACATCTGCTGTCTCCTGAGTTTTTAATCTTAGCCATTGTGACTGGTGTAAGGTGAAATCTCAGGTTTGTTTTGATTTGCATTTCCCTGATGACTAGTGAAGTTGAGTTTCTCTGCCATCTGAAGTTCTTCAGGTGAGAATTCTTTGTTTAACTCTGTACCCCATTTTTAAATAGGGTTATCTGGTTTTCTGGGGTCTAACTTCTTGAGTTCTTTGTATATATTGGATATTAGCCCTCTATCTGATGTAGAGTTGGTGAAGATCTTTTCCCAATTTGTTGGTTGCCGATTTGTCCTTTTGATGGTGTCCTTTGCTTTACAGAAACTTTAAAATTTTGTGAGGTCCCATTTGTAAATTCTTGATCTTAGAGCATAAGCTATTGGTGTTCTGTTCAGGAACTTTCCTCCTGTACCGATGTCCTCAAGGGTCTTCCCGAGTGTCTTTTCTATTAGCTTCAGAGTGTCTGGCTTTATATGGAGGATTGAGGCCCCAGGGTAGTGGGATGCTAAATCTGTAAGGCAGGAAAGGGGGAGTGGTGGAGTGCCCTCATACAGGCAAAGGGCAGGGGGAAAGGGAAGATGTGGTTTAAGGGGTTGTTGGAGGAAGAACCAGGAAGTGGTATATCATTTGAGATCTATTCAATGGAATGATTAATAAATACATTTAAAACAATACACATATGCCAGCCATTTAATTTTAACAATGAAGACTCAGGAGCCAGATGCTGGGGTGAAAACCTGCCAGGTCAGAGAGTCAGGGAAAGCCCTCAGCTGACTTTGCTACCTGCTGACCTCCCAGAAGGAAAGCATTCTTTATCCCTCTCCACACTGTTTTAAATATCTTTCAACCTAAATAACTTCCTTTTGTTTAGTTATATTGATTCCATTTCAACTGGTTCCTTGATCTGCCTCTTGCCCTGGAGTTGACATTCTTTTGCCTTGCAATAAAGGTGTGTACTTGGGCTAAGCCAAAGGACAATAAAGTACTTGTTTACAGTAAACAGAAAGCTCTTAGATTAAAAATCTATGCTAGGTCTGAGCTACACCATACAAAATTTATTCTGTAAATAACACAATCTTGGGCTTTACAATGATAATGAATACACTGCAACATAAGTAAACAATGTTCTCTCTGCTGTAGAAATCATGATGGGAACACCATGATCCTAAAAGAAAACCAGAACTGGACTCTTGAAGCTGTTGCACATGACCAACAAGGACAAAAAGAGCACCAAGGAGACTCTTGATCCTTATCACAAGGGATAAATTATCAATTCCTTTTGTCACATATTTTAGGCCAAGATATCACCATTCCTGATCTTGGCTCATTGTCCTAGGGGATGCTGAAGGGAAGAGTTGGTGTCTAGGGGTCACCCAACAAACCACAGGAACAGTGAATTAAGTTAAACAGGGATGGTTTGATGAATACACACCTCATGATGGACCAACGATGGCAACAGCTCAAATCTGAGCAGGAGACATTGCAGCATGGAATGGCCTTGTCTCAACAGGTGGGAGGCCCTTAGTCCCATGGACGATTGATGCCCCAGTGGAGTGGAGTGCTGAAGCAGTAGGGGAGGAGAAGGTGCGTGGGTCGGGGAGCACCATCATACAAGCAAAGGGCCCTGACTCAAGCCATTTTAGACTTAATAATGCATATTGACCTTGAATTTGATGGGTACTAGGTAAAGGATATAGATGTGAAATTTCCTGATTAAAATCCTTAAAACATGCAGTACATAACATAGAAAATGGAAAGCATGACCCTGGTCTGAATCAAGATTTTTTTCTTTTGTTTTACATGAAGGTCATGTAGGTATGTTACAACAACAGTATGAAATAGATGGCTAGCAAGTGACAAATTGGCTACAGTTATGCTATGGCACAAAAAATTATCAGAAAAAAATGTATCCTTATGAAAAATTTCTGCATGACCTTATCATGTTTAGACAAGTTCTGTGACCTCAAAAGTAGCTCCTTAGAAGTAGAACAGAAAAGATGTTTGTTACCTGAAAGGAGGTGCCTGAGCAGTGTTGCTCAGCATTCTCAGTGACAATTGCACCTCACTCTGTCCCTGCAGGGTATTCCAAACTGTCCTTCCAACTTCCCTGTAAACCAGTCTAGGCACACAAAGGTCAGGAATCAGTGCTGGTGTCCCACTCCTCACTTATGCTCCATTTTCAACAATGTACGTGTAGAAGCAAATACAGCGTGGCCACTTGACATTGATACTCTTCACATCTTACTGAGGGCAGCAATTGCTTGACTACACCCAAATCTATAAAATATGTGGGCACTAGGGAAGTACATCAAGATAAAGCTAGGAGAGAGGTTCATGGACTCTGCCCTGGATTGAATGCAGAAATGTGGAGGTGGGACAAACATGTCTAGTTAAATATCCCACTAAGTTCACATTGTGTTTGCTGGATTTACTCTCAGGGCAAGGAAGTGTAGTATCTCTGATGGTGTCTGTCAAGTCCCTCGAAAAGTTCACTGGGTTTTGGCCTCAGCACTTGATGTGGTGATGTGGCAGTGGCACTCAGGAAAGCTACAGATTGTAACTGGCACTGTATCATGCTAGCAGCAGTGGATAATACTCAGTTGTCCAGATGGTGATACCCACTCTCATTATTTCTTTTTTTAAATATTTTTATTTTCTATATTCTTTGTTTACATTCCAAATGATTTCCCCTTTTCCAGATCCCCCCTCACAATATGTCCCATAAACCTTCTTCATTTCTTAATGTGAACCCAGGGAAAGAGAGAAAAAATTCCTAAGAAAAGAAAGAACATTTCCCCTTCTCCATCTTCCCAGCTAGAAACACTTGCAGAGAGAAAATGGTAAATTCATTGAAATAGACAAAGATTGGTAGGTGAGGCCTTGAATGGAGGGTGTGTTTCGGTGTTTTTCTCTGAAACCAAGTCTTAAAAATTCCATTTCATCCTCTACCTGGCCTCCCAGGCTAACCTTCACCTCAGATAATCCTGCTTCCACTTTACTGTTGTTAGGCTTACAAGTGGGGCTCCTAGGAATGGTAGGACAGGACTAGTCACTGACAGAGACCTGGGTTTTCTAATGCTGAGGTGTGTACCCACTCATGTAGCTACAGACATTTTGTTCTATGTCTGCTCCCTAGTTCAGATTGCTGCTATAATGTGCCTGCCAAATCACTGACACAGAAAAGTAACTTGTCTCAGAGGAAGGTCATGTTGACACATACTCTTATGTTATTTATGATATTTGTTAAACTTATAATGTTCAACAAAATTTACATAGGACCCATCAAATTAATGGTCAATAGACACTCTTATATCTAAAATGACCTAATCAGAAATGAGCACTGGATACTTCCTACAACTTCATAGAAGCTACATGTAATTTGGGTTTTCTATTTGTTTGTTTGTTTGTTTTTGTTTTTTGCTTTAGAAGTTGATGAATATAGATATTTGTAGCCATGGCTCAGCTCCCAAAATCTGATATGTGGTCCTGTTCAATCAGTATTATCTTCTACATTCATTAATCCATCCCTATTTATTTGAGAAAGGTGTTTTTCTGGTTTGTGGGGCCAATCATGAACCCAAGCACAAGGTGTTAGGCCCTTGCTCTGTGCACTAACATACATCTATTACATTTTCATACACCCTTACCAATTTTGACTATTTTATTTTGTTTTGACATAATATCATTTTATAGATTATAGAGGGCAATAAGCAATCCCCCTTTGGTGACACTGCTGCAGAAATGAGACTCTGCCTGAGGGCCTTTCCATTGGTGGCTCCAATATTTTACTTTCCTCTGTCAACTGATCTCCAGACTCTTGCCAGAACCATGAGGACTGCAACTCTGTCTCTGTCTCTGTCTCTGTCTCTCTCTCTTCTGTCTCTCTCTCTCTCTCTGTTAAGTCATCTTGGGGCAGCTTTAAAAAAGCTAAGCACAAGATATCTTGAATGAGGCCCCTAACACACATCCACATATTAACCTGCCCTGCAGGCTCTGCCTGGATGTAATTTCATGCACCTGTACCAAAGACAGGAGAACTTTTGATTGCACTTAAGAACTGGAGTTATTTCTCAGTACATTTAAAGGTTCATATTGCTGACTGAGGAAAATTTGAGATAGGATGAGATATTTCTGAGAAGGGTTTGAAAAGGAAACCCTCAGTTAGAAACACAGGGATTACTGAGGTGATGGCAATTAATCCCAGAGTAAACCATGGCCTTGGAAGGAAGATGAGCTCAGTGGCTATGCCCCAGGAGAGTCTTCAGGAAAGAGCACCTCAGCTTCCTGTTAAGTACAAGGAGAATATTAGCAGGGAGCTAAAGGCTGTAATCCATGATATCAGCAGTCCCTTCTTGAACATTCTATAATTTTCCAGAGAGGTCTTGGCATGAGCTGTGATGTCACCAGTGTTGTAGCAACAGCAGAGCATTGAGGTTTCTCAGTCAGTGTCTAGAGGATACACTGAGGTTTTGAGGTTCTAGGATACACTGATAGACATGGTTGCCCGAATCAGAAAACTTTTTCGGAGAACCAATGTGGATGAGAGAGAGACAAGAGAGAGGAGGAAGGAAGCTTGCCTTTCATCTGAGAGTAATGAAGGACAAAGGAGGTGGTCTTGGAGAATGTGGAGTAAGTACTGGGAAGTGGATATTGAGCTTCCTGGCAGGGTGGCCCGAGCTGGCCTTTCTAGCAAATTCCAATTCTTCACTTTCACTGAGTATTGTGGTTGTTACTTGGGGACAGAATGAGAGCATCAGGAGTCACAGTGGATCTAATCTATACCAATTTAGGGAAGGGCATCACTGCCTTCACTACCATGCTTCTAGCTTCAGCTTCTCTGACAATAGTACCAGGGAGAGATTTGTGCCCCTGCTGATAACCTCTTGTTCTCAGAACTACTCTTAATTCCTCCCCCTCAAAGTTCCCACCTTAGCTTTCCCACTGGTTGTGGATGGCAGGAATAACTGTACTGTAACCAAAGACCTATCAGAGTTGATAAACCCAGCAGAGATGCCATCCTGTGGCCACTTCTGGAGTACTTGTTGTTTCAATAGAAATAAATCAGTGTGTTCTCCCCCTGCAGGATGTTTTAAGGCCATTTCCTGGGCCTAGAGTAACAGGGTAGGAGATCTGAACATCATACAGCACTCAAGTACTTGTGAATAGTGAATTTATAGTGTGACTTGGGAAACCAGAGGACTGAGGACTCTGAGGACAAGTTGCATTCTGTGCATTTGGTAATAAGCCAGGAGAAGCCATCTCTGTGGTCATCATAAGAATGCATAGGGAGACAGAGGACACACATGGCTGCTTACATCTCCTAGTCTCTATAGAGTGATGGGAGAACTGAGATCCACTGAGCATGCATCTAAAGCCTGGAGGAAACTCTGTGTGATGTCACTGGGTTCTAGGCCTGTGGTCTACTTTGTAGGCCTCAGAGTAGACTGTCTACACTCTATGCATTCCACAAATGTAAGTTCACTTGTGTTCTTTTACCTACAGGGGCTGGCAGGCAGACATCATCCCCTGTAACTGTCCTAAGCAAGAAGCAGGCCAAGGAGGAAGAGGAGAGGCTGGCCAGAGAGCTGCAGCTCGTTACACAAGAGAGAAATGAGCTGAGAGATCGCTTGATCTATGTCACAGAGGGAGCCATGAACAAGAGGTACGCATTGCTCCAAATGCTGTGGTGTTCATCTGGAGTCAATGCCACACTTGTCTTTTTAAGGCGGTTGATCATAGGAAGGTGTATCTTCATAATATCCCTGGGTCAAACTTCATGTCCCTAAATACTTCTTAGAGGAGAGGCAGAACCTGAAGCTTGGTCAGGAGTAAGATGGGAAATGGACTCTTCTGCTTCCTCCAGGTCAAAAGTCGGACTTTTGGTCTGAGTGAAGAATTCAGGGATAGAGGCAATGGTCAGTAAGTTCCCAGAGTGCTTTTGGAAAGCCCTTGAAAGGAGGTGCTTTTCTGAGGTTCTAGGAGCTGAGATTTTGTGGTGAGTGTTTGTACTGGACTGGCAGGTGACTGAGTGCTGTAAACTGCTAGATGCAAATGGGAGGGCGTGGTCCCACATTGTTCTTCTCAGTGCTTGACTAGATGCCTGAGGCTCTGCCTGTTCCTCTTTCTCTGAGTGACTTATACTCTGAGACAGTAGTGTTGCATGCATTTCTTCTGAATCTCGTGTTCTCTCTGCTTCTGTCTCTGATTCACTCTCTCTCTCTTTCTGTTACTCTGTCTCTTTTTTCCCTTACATGTGTATACACATATGTGTATATCTGTTTCTGTGTGTATGCATGTGTGTGTGCACATGATTGTGGTGTCTCTTGTGAATTAATTTTTTGCATGCTTATATTTCTCTCTACTCTTTTAAATTCAGGGATCTGTGACATCCAGGGTACTCTGAGACAGTAATGTTGCATACATTTCTGCTGATTCTCATTCTGTTCTCTCTAGTTCTGTCTCTGTCTTTATTTCTCATTCTTTTGCTCTGTGTCCTTTTCTCCTAATGTATGTGTGCCAGTCTATGAGTCTGTTTGCTTCCAGGTGTGCATACAAGTGCTTCTGTTTTGTATCTTTATATTTACCTCCACACTTTGGAATCTTGTGGTCTGTGTATTGGACTGAGGATTTACATACAGTTTCAAGGTGATGTGAGTCCTGATGTCTGGGAGCCCCCACTTTAAATAGCACTGTTCCTTCTCTTTATGGGAACATTTATGTAAACAGTTGCACCTCTTGGGCAGATTATAAAGCATTGGATATGTCTGGTCTCATCTCAAGAATTATGTGTAATGTCTGCCTCTGAAGTGTTAGTTATCATAGAATTATAGTCCCTGTTGTCAAAACAGGGAAAATATAATCACAGGTGTCTAGTTGGCAACGACCTGTGGCCTAGGCTATTGAGGGCACAAGGGGCTAGACTGCCCCTCCAGAGCTAATGAGTAAACACAGGGAGCCAGGGCACCCTCCATCTGGATACATAGCTTATGCTGTCCTTGGGAAAGGATAAAAAGTTTCCAAAGATGAAAAAAGATCCCAGCATGTAGAATCCAGGAATTGACCTTCCTGTGCTGGGAGTACAAGACCCAGTCTGTGTTCATGTGTTCTTAGAACAGAGGGGAGGCCCCTGGTTATGGAAACAGTAGCAGTATGGGGCAATACCAGAACAGGGAAGTGGGAAGGGGTGGATGAGGGAGTAGGGGGAGGAAAGAGGGCTTGTGGGAGTTTTGAGGAGTGGTAATCCAGAAAAGGGGAAATCATTTGAAATGTAAATAAAAAATATATCGAATAAAAAAAAAAAAAGAAACACATTTTCAGCCAGGCCATGGTAGCACACACCTGTATTCCCAGCATTTGGGAGGCAGTGGCAGATGGATTTCTGAGTTTGAGGCCAGCCTTTTCTACACAGTGAGTTGCAGGACAGCCAGGGCTACACAGAGAAAACTTGTCTCAAAAATACAAAAAAATATATAAATATAAATGAATAAATAAATAAATAAATAAATAAATAAATAAATAAATAAATAAATAAAATACTTAGATGTGTACTTGTCTTGGTTTCGGAAAAGGTGTTTTAAAAAAAGCACATGTTCATGGAGTTCTATCTTCCTGGGGACAGGCCATACTACACACCAAATCCGTTATATGAAAAATTAAAGTTAAAGGAGAAGGAGATTATGACATTTCTACACACCTTAGAGAAGGAGAACATTGAGGCCAAACAGACCTTCCAGGATCTCAAGAAAGAGATTAACTTCTATCGGTAAGTACTGTTCATGGAGGTCACCAGGTGTGCAATGGCCATTTCTGACTTCCTTTGTTCCTGGACTGCAGAGTCTGCAGGTCTGACTCTATCCCTTCTGCCTTTTAGCCATCACTGTGCCTTGGGACTTCTCCTGTCAGTTTCAAAGTCTGTAAGAGACTGTTACTCATCCTAACATTGTCCAGGCATCATCAGGAGCCTCTCATTAGAAGAGTGATTCAGATCATGAGAGGGTTATGGTATAGTTCTAGGTCTCTGGGGCTCAGGGATGGTTTTACAGAGCTAAATGTGATCTAACAAATGGATACAATGCCCTCCTCTTGAATCTTCTGACTGCATTGAAGGTATCTGCCACCTACTAATTGATGTTGCTGAAATGCATTGGGCTGTCATGGATACTTTCAGATACCTTGTTCTTTGGAGAGACATGCAACCTTATTGGTGTTTGGGCTGCAGCAATCATTTATTTCTTCCCTCAAGTTGCTATTTGCTGTTTGTGTACCTCTCAAGAATGTATTGAGAAGTATTGCATTAGGTATTCCTGGGAACCTAGGTCCTACTGGGGTTAATAGGACCTTGATGTAGGAATGGGAGGAGGAGCCTGCAGGATCTTACCATGAATATTGTGTCTCTAGCAACCTGCACAGCCGGCTCCTGATGCAGAAGAACATTATGAATAAGAGATTGGTTACACTGAAGCAGGAGAACAAGAAAGTACATGCTGATTGGACCATCATTCAGCAATACCTGATTGACTTGAACCTGAATGTTAAAGATGAACAGGACAAGACCAGCATCCTCCAGGGCCAACAACATCAGGTAGATACAAGCAGATCAGCATGGCTTATACTGACTGATAACATTTTCCCACTGCATCCATCTTTGCTTTCACACTGCACCATTCTAATGCACAGTCCCAAGCAGCCACCCACCTCATGGAATGTAGTTGGTCATTGCTAGGGCTATGCACATTCTGGGTTGTGAACCTCTTGAGATAAGCTGAAATATGGCAAGTATACCTTTCTACTCCTCTTTATTCTAAAGACCAGTAAGGGTGATAGATCAATATCATGCAGCATTCCTACACCTGCTCATGATACATGGGCTGCTTTGCAGACCTTTGGGTAAGATCTGGGTCCTGTGACAGAGGTCACGCAAGGGTCATGTGACTTCCCAAGTGGGAAGCAACTTGAAGTGTTAAAATTCAAACACTAATAAGAAATATGTTATTCTCCTTGTCTTTGATCTGTGTGGCATGTGGCATTTTCCTTTCCTCCTGTAACCCAGTGAAGTCTCTTCCAATTGCCCATTTCTTGGTGTGCCCTGATAAAAATGAGTAGCAGCTTGTCAGCCCATGTAATAAGTTAATGTTGCTGGATATTTTGCTGTGCCTTCAGTTGTAACAGCAATGGTGTCAGTTAAAAGATCAATGATAACATTCCTGTTGAGATGTTGAAAGGCAGCAGCCTGACAGCTGACATTTAGGTTCCCAATAAGCCTCTGTCTTAATAACTGCATTCGTCTTCTAGGATGCAGAGAGTGTAGCAAGAGCTGAAATTTCCACAGCCCAGGAAGAGGGCTTCCTGCAGAATGAGTTGCCACTTCAGGAAGACCCTGCTGAGCTCCATCCTCAACAGCCACAAAATTCCTTGGATGAGTCTTCTACCACATAATTGAACTCCTCAGGTTGAATAGGCACTAACTACCTAGCCAGTGAGCCAATCAATTCAGGAATTTATTCCCTTTCCTGTACAAACAACACCCCTTGGGGGAGAACTGAGGTGACTGCCCTGCCACCACATGTCCCAGAGAAGAAACAGACTGTATGTCCCTGTTGCTGAAAGTGTACTGAGAGAACTCTGGTTCATAGAATTTACTGTTAGAGTTTTGGTTGCTGTTTGGTTTTTTGCTGTTTTGGAACTTGTTATGTTATTGGATATTATATATTATTGTTATTGCTTTTTTCCTTATGCTTTTCACTGTTTATAGTAATTATCTTTAAAAGCCTGTTTTTGAAATGTATTTCTGATGAATAAAAATTTATTTGTAACTCCTCACTTTTGAGACAATATTACTTATTCAGGTTTTCTGTCCTATCCTGTAGACATAGACCTCACAACCACAGATGGATCTCGGTAAGCTCCAGGAAGCCTGGCTACAGACTGATTTCAAAGCCAACTAGGGTATACAAGACAATGGTCTTTTGTATGAATAATGTGGCTTCTCCCATGAATACACACTTTGGGATGTAATCACTGCCATACTCTCTCCATGCTGTCAGGTATTCTCCTACTCCTAAAATATAGAACTCTATTAGAATGGAGACTGGAGCTCCTATCTATTTAATATAGCCCATGAATTTTCTACCTAGAGCAATCAGACAACAAAATGACATCAAGGGCATACAAAAGTTAAGGGGAAATGTCAAAGTATTGCTATTTACACATGATATGATAGAATAGTTCAGTGATTGCTAAAGATGTACAAAAGAACTATACCCGATAAACACCTACAGGGAAAGTCTCTTGATTCATAATGAATTTAAAAAAGTCAGTAGTTGTTTTTATTGAAAGGATAAAGAAGCTGAAAAAAATTAGGAAAGCCACAACATACAGTACCCAGAATTAATAAACTGCATCTTGGTATAAGTTTATGCAAGCAATGAAAGACCTATAAGACGAGATTTTCAAATGTATGTTCCTAATGCAAGTGCACCCTCATTCATCAAAGAATCTTTACTAAAGCTCAAATTACACATTGCACCTGATACAATAGTTGTGGGTGACTTCAACACCCCACTCTCCTCAATGAACTGATCAGGAAAGCAGAAACTAAACAGGGACACAGTGAAACAAATTGAAGTTTTGGACCAATTGGATTTAACAGATATATATAGAGAGAACATTTTATCCTAAAGCAAACGAATATATATTTTTCTCAGCACCTCATGGTACTTTCTCCAAAATCGACCATATAATTGGTCAAAAGACATACCTCAACAGATATAAGAAGATTAAAAATAATCCCATACCTCCTACCAGATCACTATGGAGTAAGAGTTGTCCTCAGTAGCAACAAAAACAACAGAAAGCCCACATACACAGGGACGCTGAACAATACTCAATGACACCTTGGTCAAGGAAGAAAGAAAGAAATCAAAGACTGTTTAGAATTTAAAGAAAATAGAGGCACAACATACCCAAATTATGGGGCACAATGAAAGCAATGCTAAGAGGAAAACCCATAGCCCTGAGTGCCTCCAAAAAGAAACTGGAGAGAGCATACATTAGCACCTTAAGGACACACCTGAATGGCCTGGAACAAAAAAGTTAATTCACCCAGGAGCAGTAGAAGACAGGAAATCATCAAACTCAGGGCTGAAATCCATCAAGTAGAAACAAAGAGAACCATACAAAGAAAAATCTGGAAAAAATTATCAGAGAAGGAACGAGCTCCCATGGTCAGAGTTAACAAGGATTACCATAGAGAAAATGGACATCTGAGGGAAAGCAACTTACAGATACAATACATTCCTATCAAAATCCCAACACAATTAATTACAGGTCTTGATAGAGCCCTTCTTCTGTTCATATGGATAAAAAAAAGCACAGTGTCTTAGTTAGGTTTTCCTTTACTGTGAAAAGACACAACGACCAAAGCAACTTTGTTATAAAAGGCAACATTTAATTGGGGCTGGGTGTCAGGTTCCGAGGTTCAGTCCATTAGTCCATTATCATCATTGAGAATAGAGCAGAGTCCAAGATGGTATGGCACTGAAGGAGCTGTGAGAAGGAGCTGTGTCTTCTTCTGCATGCAAACAGAAGACTATCTAGTTTATAGCTACATGGAGGGTCTCAAAGACCAATCCCACTGTCACACAACTACTCCTAGGAGGCCACAACTTTCAACAGTGATATTTCCTTGGTCAAGCTTATTGAAACCACACATTCCACTCCCTGCTAACATAAGCTTGATCAACTGGATGAGTCTATTGTGGCCATACCTATCCATAACATAACAGAAAATATTCTTAATCCAACTCAGAGGTCCCATAGATCATAAGAGGTTCAAAAATGTTAAAACTCCAAAATTCAAAGTCTCTTCTTACATACACACCTATAAAATCAAAAGATGTAAATCACAGGCATCTAATATCACAAGGTATATATACCACCATTTAAAAAATGTCATACTGAGAAAATACCAGATTAAAGCAAGACAAAAACACAGCTTCTCAAACTGCAACTCTAAGTTTTCCTGGGTGAACATCTATGTTACAAATGAATAGGCACCCACATTCATAAAATAAACTTTACTAAAGCTCAAATCATGCATTGCATCTCACACAATAATAGTGGGAGACTTCAACACCACATCCTCATCATTGGACAGATCATGGAAACCCAAACTAAATAGATACAGAATGAAACTAACAGCAGTTATTGACCATATTATAATATATATCAAAAGAATATTTTATCATAAACCAGAAGAATATATCTTCTCAGCACCTCATGGTACCTGCTCCAAATATGACCATCCTCTCGATTACAAAACAAGCTACACCTGATACGAGAAAATTGAAATAATTCCATGTATCCTATTAGATTACCACAGTCTAAGGCTGGTCTTCAATGGCAACAAAAACAACAGAAATCCCACATACACATGTAAGCTGAACTATACCCTATTCAATGATAACTTGGTCAAGGAAGAAATAAGAAAACATTTCGGAATTTAATGAAGATGAAGACACAACATCCCCAAACTTATGGGACACAATGAATGCAGTGCTAAGATGAACACTCAAAGCTCTGAATGCATCCATAAAGGAACTGAAGAGAAATCTCAGGGTTGTTTTGATTTGCATTTCCCTAATGACTAATGAAGTTGAGCATTTTTTAAGATGCTTCTCTACCATCCGAAGTTCTTCAGGTGAGAATTCTTTGTTTAACTCTGCACCCCATTTTTAATAGGGTTGTTTGGTTTTCTGGAGTCTAACTTCTTGAGTTCTTTATATATATTGGATGTAAGCCCTCTATCTGATGTAGGATTGGTGAAGATCTTTTCCCAATTTGTTGGTTGCCGATTTGTCCTTTTGATGGTGTCCTTTGCCGTACAGAAACTTTGTAATTTTATGAGGTCCCATTTGTCAATTTTTGATCTTAGAGCATGCGCTATTGGTGTTCTGTTCAGAAACTTTCTCCCTGTACCGATGTCCTCAAGGGTCTTCCCCAGTTTCTTTTCTATTAGCTTCAGAGTATCTGGCTTTATGTGGAGGTCCTTGATCCATTTGGATTTGAGCTTAGTACAAGGAGACAAGGATGGATCAATTCGCATTCTTCTGCATGCTGACCTCCAGTTGAACCAGCACCATTTGTTGAAAAGGCTATCTTTTTTCCATTGGATGTTTTCAGCCCCTTTGTCGAGGATCAAGTGGCCATAGGTGTGTGGGTTCATTTCTGGATCTTCAATCCTGTTCCATTGATCCGCCTGCCTGTCGCTGTACCAATACTATGCAGTTTTTAACACTATTGCCCTGTAGTATTTCTTGAGGTCAGGGATACTGATTCCCCCAGAATTTCTTTTGTTGCTGAGAATAGTTTTAGCTATCCTGAGTTTTTTGTTATTCCAGAATTAACTAATTCATTAGTTAATTGCTCTTTCTAACTCTGTGAAGAATTGAGTTGGGATTTTGATGGGTATTGCATTGAATCTATATATTGCTTTTGGCAAAATGGCCATTTTAACTATATTGATTCTGCCGATCCATGAGCACGGGAGGTTTTCCCATTTTTGAGGTCTTCTCCCATTTCCTTCTTCAGAGTCTTGAAGTTCTTTTCATAAAGGTCTTTCACATGTTTGGTAAGAGTCACCCCAAGATACTTTATACTGTTTGTGGCTATTGTGAAGAGAGTCATTTCCCTAATTTCTTTCTCAGCCTGCTTATCCTTTGAGTATAGGAAGGCCACTGATTTGCTTATGTTGATTTTATAACCTGCCACTTTGCTGAAATTGTTTATCAGCTGTAGGAGTTCTCTGGTGGAGTTTTTTGGGTCACTTAGGTAGACTATCATGTCATCTGCAAATAATGATAGTTTGACTTCTTCCTTTCCAATTTGTATCCTTTGACCTCAGGTGTTGGAGAGGATGTGGAGAAAGAGGAACACTCCTTCACTGCTGGTGGAGTTGCAAACTGGTAGAACCACTCTGGAAATCAGTCTGGCGGTTCCTCCGAAAAATGGGCACCTCACTTCCAGAAGATCCTGCTATACCACTCCTGGGCATATACCCAGAGGATTCCCCACCATGTAATAAGGATACATGCTCTACAATGTTCATAGCAGCCCTATTTATAATTGCCAGATGCTGGAAAGAACCCAGGTATCCCTCAACAGAAGAGTGGATTGAAAAAATATGGTATATCTACACAATGGAGTACTATTCAGCCATTAGAAACAATGAATTCATGAAATTCTTAGGCAAATGGATGGAGCTAGAGAACATCATACTAAGTGAGGTAACCCAGACTCAAAAGGTGAATCATGGTATGCACTCACTAATAAGTGGATAATAACCTAGAAAACTGGAATACCCAAAACATAATCCATACATCAAATGAGGTACAAGAAGAAAGGAGGAGTGGTCCCTTGTGCTGGAAAGACTCAGTGAAGCAGTATTCGGCAAAACCAGAACGGGGAAGTGGGAAGGGGTGGGTGGGAGGACAGGGGGAGAGAAGGGGGCTTATGGGACTTGCAGGGAGTTGGGGGCTAGAAAAGGGGAAATCATTTGAAATGTAATTAAAAAATATATCGAATAAAAAAAAAGAATTGAGATAAAAAAAAAAGAAAGAAAGAAACTGAAGAGAGCATACACTAGAAGCTTGACAGTACACCTGAAAGCTCTAGAACAAAAAGAAGCAAATACATCCAAGAGGAGTGAATGGCAAAATCACACTTGAATTAGCAAAAGACTCATTATCATTGAACATCTTTTGTCCCCCACCCCATTACCTTTTGTTCCCAACTTGTTTAGTTTTGGAGACAGGGTCTCAATACACTGTAGCCCTAGCTGGCCTGAAACACTGAGATCCATTGCCTCTGCCTCACAAATGCTGGAATCATAGGCTTGTGCCACCATGGCCAGCACCAAGTTGCATTTCTTTTTTTACTTTTTATCTGTATGAGTGTTTACCTGTATGTATGTATATATGTACATTGCATATGGGACCTAGTGCACACAAAGATCAGAAGAGGCACCAGATTCCATGAAACTGGTTCTCGGAACTAAACTCATGTCCTCTACTAAACCAACCTGCGGTCTTAGCAGCTAAGCTGTTCCTGAAGCCCACTCCAACATGAATTTTTATAACTTAGTAGTAGGATAAATAGGAACTTTATGGACTTTAAGAAATGCAAAGAGGAAAATTCATAGCCCTGAGATCCTCCATAAAGAAATTAGAGAGATCTAACTCTAGCAGCTTAACTGATCATCTAAAAGCTCTAGAACAAAAAGAAGCAAACACACTCAAGAGGAGTAGATGGCAGGAAATAATGAAATTCAGGATGCAAATCAATCAAGGAGAAAGAAACAGAATTATACCAAGAATCAACAAAACCAGGAGATGGTTCTTTGAGAAAATCAACAAAATAGAAAAATCCTTAGCCAGACTAACTAGAGGGCATAGAAACACTATTCAAATTAACAAAATAAGAAATGAAATGGAAGAAATAACAACAGAAACTGGGGAAATACAAAACAAATTCTACTCAGATTCAGATTCTACTAAAAAGGAATGCATTCAACAAAAGTGGAAAATCTGGATGAAATAGGTAATTTTTCTCGACAGATACCACTTACTAAAATTAAATCAGGGTAAACCATCTATATAGCACCTTACGCCCCACCCAAAGAAATAGAAGCAGTCATTAAAAGTCCTGCAAGCAAAAATATCCAGGGACAGATGATTTTAGTGCAGAATTCTATCAGAACTTCAAAGATGATCTACTACCAATACTTATCAAATGCTTTCAAAAAACAGAAACAAAAGGAAACAAAAGAACATCACCGAATTCAGTCTATGAAGACACATTTATACTGATTCCAAAACCATAAACAGAGCCAAAAAAGAAAGAAAACTTCAGACCAATTTCAGTTATGAATATCAATGCAAAAATACTCAATAGAATTCTCACAAACTGAATCCAGGACCACATCAAAACAATCACTCACCTTGATTAAGTAGGCTTCATCCAGGAATGCAGGGATGGTTCAATGTATGAGAATCCATCAATGTAATCCACTCTATAAACAAACTCAAAGATAATAACCACATGATTATCTCATTAAATACTGAAAAAGCACTCAACAAAAGACAACACCCATTCATGTTACAAGTATTGGAGAGATCAGGAATTCACGCTTCATACCTAAATATAAGAAAAGCAATATACAGCAAACCAATAGCCAACATCAAACTAAATGGGAAAAAGCTTAAAGCAATCCCATTAAAATCAGGGACAAGGCAAGGTCCTACCTATTCAAAATAGTACTTGAAGTTCCTTAACAAAATGGGACAAAATCACTCATAACATTTATATTCCTCATTTCTGTAAATGGTCATATGGACACAGCTGGTATTATCTCCTTATAGCTTAATTTTTTGTTTTCTTGTTTTATTCTTTATTTGTGAATGTGAGTGTAGGCACACATGTGCCATTACACATATGTGGTAGAAAGAAGACACAACAATGGGACACAACCTCTGTCTCATCTTCTACCTTCTTTGAGACAGGCTCTCTTGTCACCTGCTGCTCTGTGTGCCAGGCTGGCTGATCCATAAGTTTTCAGGGACTCTCCTGTCTCTGCCAGCTTCCTTTCTGTAGGAGCACTGGGGCTGTAGATACCCACAAGCACATTCAAGCCTTTTTGGATTCTGGGAACTGAGGTTCAAGTCATCATGATTGTATGCAGTTCTCCTTCTTCCCACCCATCTTTAAGCATTTGCACTAAGTCCTGCTGTTTTAGAATGGTCAACCCATTGAGGCCTTTCTGCACATCTATACATTTCCTTCAAGTATGCTTTAGGTGTTACTTAAACACAGATGACTTTCCTGTAATGGCCTCTAATTTCTGTGAGTATCTGAATTTAATCTGCAAATGATCAACACCTGAACAGGAACTAAGAATAATGATAGAGTGAAGTGCTGGACCTGAGATGTTTGAGGTAATTCTACATCTGATAGACAATACCATGTCTCAAACATAGGAGAAAAACCTGGCCTGTTTAGGTGATTGAAGCTATGGGGGCTAGTAAAATCTTTCAGGCCAATGCACAGAGGGAGAAGACAGGAGAAAGACATTGGCCACAGATTTGAAGAAAATTACCAGCATGAGAAATCAGGACAGGCAGACCTGTTCTAACCTGATAATATCTGTTTAATGTGTATTTCAAAGCTTTAAACTGTCCCTACCCCCCCCCACAGCATTTAGCTGTGACCCTCCTGGCCTGCAGCCTCCGCCCTTCCCCAGGTGTCATCTCCAGCCTATTCAAGCTGCAACCTTCCTGGCCTGCAGCCTCCACACTTCCCCAGGTGTTATCTCTGGCCCTTGTTCAGCTGGGAACAATACAGCAGCTTTCACCTTAACAACCAAGGCTGCCTCAGGGCAGTCGTGACTGGAAGCAGGCAACCCGCTGAGAAGAAGAACCAAGGAATTCGCAGCCATTTGGGGCACAGGGTTGTTTTCTAAAGACTATATATATATTGGCTAAATAACAGTAAAGTCAGTCTCTATCGCTAACTGTCCTCTTGACTCATTTCCCTTTCATCCCCTTCCAGCTTATCCCCAGAATTCTCTTCCAGATACCCAGTTCGCATGTGGCCGAGGGCGGCTACATTAAACAGGTATGTAAATCTGGAAACTTGGAGATACTAATATTTAGAGGGTTGTCCAGTCCACAGTGGTTCACATGAAGGCATTTTGTGGGTTGACCACACCCACATTTGAATTTCTTCTAGCCTACTTGGAATGCTGTTGCATTCAAGATTCCACCATCTGTCCGATGTAGGATAGGTGAAGATCCTTTCCCAATTTGTTAGTTGCCATTTTGTCCACTTGACAGTGCCTTTGCCTTACAAAAACTTTGTAATTTTATGAGGTCCCATTTGTCGATTCTTGATCTTAGAGCATAAGCTATTGGTGTTCTATTCAAGAACATTTCCCCTGTGCCCATGTCCTCAAGGGTCTTCCCCAGTTTCTTTTCTATCAGTTTCAGTGTGTCTGGATTTATGTGGAGGTCCTTGATCCACTTGGAGTTTAGCTTAGTACAAGGAGATAAGAATGGATAAATTTGCATTCTTCTGCATGCTGACCTCCAGTTGAGCCAGAACCATTTGTTGAAAAGGCTATCTTTTTTCCACTGGATAGTTTCAGGTCCTTTGTCAAAGATCAAGTGATCATAGGTATGTGGATTCATTTCTGGGTCTTCAATCCTATTCCATTGATCTACCTGCCTGTCACTGTACCAGTACCATGCAGTTTTTCACACTATTGCTCTGTAGTACTGCTTGAGGTCAAGGATACTGATTCCCCCAGAAGGACTTTTACTGTTGAGAAAAGTTTTAGCTATCCTGTTTTTTTTTTTATTCCAGATAAACTTGAGAATTTCTCTTTCTAACTCTATGAAGAATTGAGTTGGGAATTTGATGGGGATTGCATCCAATCTGTACTTTGCTTTTGATAAGATGGCTATTTTTACTATTTTAATCCTGCCAATCCACGACCATGGAAGATCTTTCCATTTTCAGAGGTCTTCTTCCATTTTCTTCTTCAGAGACCTGACCCTCTTCTCATACAGATCTTTCACTTGCATGGTTAGTCACACCAAGATACTTTATATTGTTTGTGGCTATTGTGAAGGGTGTCATTTCACTAATTTCTTCCTCAGCATGCTTATCCTTTGCATATAGGAAGGCTACTGATTTGCTTGAGTTGATTTTATAACTCGAGAGAGCCAAATAACCCTACTAAAAATGGGTTACAGAGCTAAACAAAGACTTTTCACCCAAAGAACTTCCAATGGCTGAGAAGCAACTGAATAAAAATGTTCAACCTCATTAGTCATTAGGGAAATGAAAATCAAAACAACCTTGAGATTTCACCTTATACCCATCAGAATGGCTAAGATTAAAAACTCAGGAGACAGTAGGCGTTGGTGAGGATGTGGAGAAAGAGGAACACTCCTCCACTGCTGGTGGGAATGCAGCTTGGTACAACCACACTGGAAATCAGCCTGGCATTTCCTCAGAAAACTGAACATAACACTTCTGGAGGACCCTGCAATACCACTTCTGGGCATATACCCAGAGGATTCCCTGGCATGCAATAAGGACACATGCTCCACTATGTTCATAGCACCCCTATTTATAATAGCCAGAAGCTGGAAAGAACCCAGATGTCCCTCAGTGGAGGAATGGATACAGAAAATGTGGTATATTTTTTTTAATTTTTTATTCGATATAATTTATTTACATTTCAAATGATTTACCTTTTCTAGCCCCCCCACTCCCCGAAAGTCCCGTAAGCCGCCTTCTCTTCCCCTGTCCTCCCACCCACCCCTTTCCACTTCCCCATTCTGGTTTTGCCGAATACTGTTTCACTGAGTCTTTCCAGACCCAGGGGCCACTCCTCCTTTCTTCTTGAACCTCATTTGATGTGTGGATTATGTTTTGGGTATTCCAGTTTTCTAGGTTAATATCCACTTATTAGTGAGTGCATACCATGATTCACCTTTTGAGTCTGGGTTACCTCACTTAGTATGATGTTCTCTAGCTCCATCCATTTGCCTAAGAATTTCATGAATTCATTGTTTCTAATGGCTGAATAGTACTCCATTGTGTAGATATACCACATTTTTTGCATCCACTCTTCTGTTGAGGGATACCTGGGTTCTTTCCAGCATCTGGCAATTATAAATAGGGCTGCTATGAACATAGTAGAGCATGTATCCTTATTACATGGTGGGGAGTCTTCTGGGTATATGCCCAGGAGTGGTATAGCAGGATCTTCTGGAAGTGAGGTGCCCATTTTTCGGAGGAACCGCCAGACTGATTTCCAGAGTGGTTGTACCAATTTGCAACCCCACCAGCAGTGGAGGAGTGTTCCTCTTTCTCCACACCCTCTCCAACACCTGCTGTCTCCTGAATTTTTAATCTTAGCCATTCTGACTGGTGTAAGATGAAATCTTAGGGTTGTTTTGATTTCCATTTCCCTAATGACTAATGAAGTTGAGCATTTTTTAAGATGCTTCTCCGCCATCCGAAGTTCTTCAGGTGAGAATTCTTTGTTTAACTCTGTACCCCATTTTTTAATAGGGTTGTTCGGTTTTCTGGAGTCTAACTTCTTGAGTTCTTTATATATATTGGATATTAGCCCTCTATCTGATGTAGGATTGGTGAAGATCTTTTCCCAATTTGTTGGTTGCCGATTTGTCCTCTTGATGGTGTCCTTTGCGTTACAGAAACTTTGTAATTTTATGAGGTCCCATTTGTCAATTCTTGCTCTTAGAGCATACGCTATTGGTGTTCTGTTCAGAAACTTTCTCCCTGTACCGATGTCCTCAAGGGTCTTCCCCAGTTTCTTTTCTATTAGCTTCAGAGTGTCTGGCTTTATGTGGAGGTCCTTGATCCATTTGGATTTGAGCTTAGTACAAGGAGACAAGGATGGATCTATTCACATTCTTCTGCATGCTGACCTCCAGTTGAACCAGCACCATTTGTTGAAAAGGCTATCTTTTTTTCCATTGGATGTTTTCAGCCTCTTTGTCGAGGATCAAGTGGCCATACGTGTGTGGGTTCATTTCTGGATCTTCAGTCCTGTTCCATTGATCCTCCTGCCTGTCACTGTACCAATACCATGCAGTTTTTAACACTATTGCTCTGTAGTATTGCTTGAGGTCAGGGATACTGATTCCCCCAGAATTTCTTTTGTTGCTGAGAATAGTTTTAGCTATCCTGGGTTTTTTGTTGTTCCAGATGAATTTGATAATTGCTCTTTCTAACTCTGTGGAGAATTGAGTTGGGATTTTGATGGGTATTGCATTGAATCTGTATATTGCTTTAGGCAAAATGGCCATTTTAACTATATTGATTCTACCGGTCCATGAGCATGGGAGGTTTTCCCATTTTTTTTAGGTCTTCTTCCATTTCCTTCTTCAGAGCCCTTAGCCAGACTGACAAAAGGGCACAGAGAAAGTATCCAAATTAACAAACTTATAAATGAAAAGGGAGATATAACAACGGAAACTGAGGAAATCCAAAAAATCATCAGATCCTACTACAAGAGCCTGTACTCAACACAACTGGAGAATCTGGAGGAAATGGACAATTTCCTTGACAGATACCAAATACCAAAATTAAATCAGGACCAACTAGATCATCTAAACAGTCCCATAATGCCTAAAGAAATAGAAGGAGTCATAGAAAGTCTTCCAAGCAAAAAAAGCACAGGACCAGATGGCTTCAGTGCAGAATTCTACCAGACCTTCAAAGAAGAGTTAACACCAATACTCTTCAAACTATTCCACAAAATAGAAACAGAAGGAACACTACCCAATTCCTTCTATGAAGCCACAATTACGCTGATACCAAAGCCACAAAAAGATCCAACAAAGAAAGAGAACTTCAGACCAATTTCCCTTATGAACATCGATGCAAAAATACTCAATAAAATTCTTGCCAACCGAATCCAAGAACACATCAAAACGATCATCCACCATGATCAAGTAGGCTTTATCCCGGGAATGCAGGGTTGGTTCAATATACGGAAATCCATCAATACAATCCACTACATAAACAAACTCAAAGAACAAAACCACATGGTAATTTCATTGGATGCTGAAAAAGCATTTGACAAAATTCAGCAACCTTTCATGCTTAAAGTCTTGGAGAGAACAGGAATTCAAGGCCCATACCTAAACATAGTAAAAGAAATATACAGCAAACCGGTATCCAGCATCAAACTAAATGGAGAGAAACTTGAAGCAATCCCACTGAAATCAGGGACCAGATAAGGCTGCCTCCTTTCTCCTTATCTTTTCAATATTGTACTTGAGGTACTAGCTCGGGCAATTCGACAACATAAGGAGGTCAAAGGGATACAAATTGGAAAGGAAGAAGTCAAACTATCATTATTTGCCGACGACATGATCGTCTACCTAAGTGACCCAAAGAACTCCACTAGAGAGCTCCTACAGCTGATAAACAACTTCAGCAAAGTGGCAGGTTATAAAATCAACTCAAGCAAATCAGTGGCCTTCCTATACTCAAAGGATAAGCAGGCTGAGAAAGAAATTAGGGAAATGACCCCCTTCACAATAGCCACAAACAGTATAAAGTATCTTGGGGTGACTCTTACCAAACATGTGAAAGATCTGTATGACAAGAAAATGTGGTATATTTACACAATGAAATACTACTCATCAATTAAAAACAATGAATTCATGAAAGTCTTAGGCAAATGGTTGGAACTGGAAAATATCATCCTAAGTAAGGTAACCCAATCACAAAAGAACACACATGGAATACAGTCACTGATAAGCAGATAGCTCAGAAACTCTGAATACCTAAGACAAAATTCAGACATCAAATGACGCCCAAAAAGGAGGAAAGGGATGTCCCTGGTCCTGAAAATGTATTGTAGGGGAATACCAGGACAGAGAATTAGGAGGGGGTTGATAGGAGAATGGGTGGAGGGAACAGTGCTTAAGGAACTCGTGGGGAGGGGGGAACTGGGAAAGGGAAAATCATTTTGAATGTAAACAAAGAATATTGAAAATAAAATATTATATATATATATATAAAGAAGTTTCCACCAGCCCATCTTAACAGTTATCACAGCAACCCAAGACATAGTATACTTTTAGTCTTTACACTTTTCCTATTTCTACTTTGTTTATTAGATATATTCTTCCACTTACATTTCAAATGTTATCCCCTTTTCTCATTCTCCACCCCGTGCAAGTCTCATAACCCATCATCCCTCCCCCCTCTTCCCAATCGACCCTCTACCACTTGCCTGTCCCAGCATTCTCCCACATCGAAGCATCTAGTCTTTTGAGGCCCAAGGGCCTCTTCTCCCTTTGATGTCCAACAAGGCCATTTTCTGCTTCCTATGTGTCTGGAGCCAGGGGAAACTCCATGTGCACTCTCTGGTTGATGGTTTTGTCCTTGGGAGCTCTGGGAGTACTGGGTGACTCATATCATTGCTCCTCCTATAGCGCTGCAAAACCCTTCAGCAACTTGGATCTTGTCTCTACCTCTCCCATTGTGGACCCTGTGCTCAGTTCAATGGCAGGCTGAAATTTTCCCCCTCTGTATTTGTCATGCTCCAGCAGAGCCTTCCAGGTGACAACTATATCCAGTTCTAGTCACCAAGCACTTGTGGGCATCCACAATAGTGTCTGGGTTTTGTGTGTGTGTATGGGATGGATCACTAGATGGGGTAGTCACTGGATGGTCTTTCCCTCAGACTCTGCTCCACACTTTGTCTTTGTATCTCCTTGTGTGGGAATTTTGTTCCCCCTTCTATGAAGGTCAAGAGTATCCATACTTTGTTCTTTCTTCTTATTGAGCATCATTTGATAATGTGAATTGTGTCTTAGGGATTTCAAGCTTCTGGGCAAATATCCACTTATTGGTGAGTACATAGCATATGTGATCTTTTGTGATTGGATTACCTCACTCAGGATGATGTTTTCCAATTCCACCCATTTGCTCCAAAATTTCATGCATTCATTGATTTTAATAGCTGAGTAGTATTCCATTGTATAAATATACCATATTTTCTGTATCCATACCTCCATTGAGGGACATCTGGGTTCTGTCCAGCTTCTGGCTATTATAAATAGGGTTTCTATGAACTTAGTGGAGCATGTGACCTTATTACATGGTGAAGAATCCTCTGAGTATGTGCCCAGGAGTGTTATAAATGGGTCCTCTGCTAGTATTATACCCATTTTTCTGAGAAACTGCCAAAATGATTTCCAGAGTGGTTGTATCCTAGCCAGCACCTAATGTTTCCTGAGTTTTTGATCTTAGACATTTTGACTGGTGTGAGGTGAATTCTCAGGGCTGTTTGGATGTGCATTTCCCTAATGACTAATGAAGTTATACATTTCTTTAGGTGCTTCTCAACCATTCAATATTCCTCAGGTGAAAATCCTTTGTTTACCTCTGTACCCCATTTTTAAGGGGGATATTTGTCTCTCTGGAGTCTACCTTCTTGAGTTTTTTGTATAACTTGGATATAAGCCCTCTGTTGGATATAGTGTTGCTAAAGATCTTTTCCCAATTTGTTGGTTGTCATTTTGCCCTTTTGACAATGTCCTTTGCCTTACAGACACTTTGAAATTTTATTAGGTCCCATTTGTCAATTCTTGATCTTAGAGCATAAACTATTGGTGTTCTGTTTAGGAAATTTTTCCCCTGTGCCCATGTGCTCAGGGCTCTTCCTCAGTTGCTTTTCTATTAGTTCAGTGTGTCTGGTTTCATGTGGAGGTCCTTGATCCACTTGGACTTGATTTTTGTACAAGGAGATAAAAATGGATGAGTTTGCATTCTTCTGCATGTTAGCCAGCAGTTGAACCAGCACCATTTGTTGAAAAGGCTATCTTTTTTCCACTGGATGTTTTTCGTTTCTTTGTCAAATATCAAGTGACAATAGGAGTGTGGCTTAATTACTGGGTCTTCAATTCTGTTCCATTGATCTACCTGCCTATCACTGTACAAAGGCCAAGTCCTAGTGATCCAAGCATCTCAGCATTAAACCACATACACTGCATCTAACAGAAGAGAAAGTGGGTAAGAGCCTCGAACACATAGGCAAAGGGGAAACCTTCCTGGACAGAATACCAATGGCTTATGATTTAAAATCTAATACAAACAAATGGCACCTAACAAAATTGCAAAACTTCTGTAAGGCAAAGGACACTGTCAATAAGACAAAAGAGCAACCTACAGATTGAGTAATTTTTTTCCAACCCTATATCTGATAGAGGGCACATATCTAAAATATACAGAGAACTGAACAAGTCAGACTCCAGAGAACCAAATAGCCCTATGAAAAAAGAGGAGTACTGAGTTAAACAGAAATCTAAGAGAATGCCTGAGAAGTGCTTAAAGAAATGTTCAACATCCTTGATCAATAGGGAAATACAACTCAAAACAACTTTGAGAATTGGCCACACAGGTTACAGCAAATGATAGCGAGGCTGTGGGTAAAAAGGAACAATCCTCCATTTTTGGTGGGACTGCAAGCAAGTAAAACAACTTCAGAAATCAATCTGGCAGTGCCTAACAATATTAGAAATAGTTTTACCTGAAGACCTAGCTATACCACTACTGGGCATATACCCAAAAAATATTTCAACACATAACAAGGACACATTTTCTACTATGTTCGTAGCAGACTTATTTATAATAGCCAGAAGCTAGAAAGGACTCAGATGTCCCTCTACAGAAGAATGAATACAGAAAATATGATTACAGAATGGAGTACTACTAAGCAATAAAAAAAAACAATGCCTTTATACAATATGCAGGCAAATGAATAGAACTAGAAAATATCATCCTGAGTGAGGGAACCCAGACACAAAGTAACACACATGTTATGTGTTTACTGATAAATGGATATTTGCTCTAAACTTCACAATGCCCATGATACAACCCACAGACACTATGGAGCTTAGAAGGAAGGGAGACCAGGGCATGGCTGCTTCAGTCCTGCATTGTGGACATAACAGTAGGACGATGGGAGGTGGAGGTAGAGGAGACCTGGGAGGGAGAGAGTAGGGGGAGGATATAAGGGGGCAGTCTCAGGTACTGGTGAGGATAGGAGGTAGGTAGAGTGTCTGGAAATAGAACAAAAATATATAGCAGAGAGTGTGAGGAACTGGGGATAGCCACCTGAGGGACACAGACAACAGGTAAACATGAGGCTCCCAGGACCCAAAACGGATGACTTTAGGTGAAATGCACAGAGAGTGGAGAGATAGAACCTGTAGAGACCACCTCCAGTGGATAGGAACACCTCCCCACACTCCCACCATCCCCAGGGACCACCCTCCTTCAGGGGATGATGTCACCAACTCATTTCAAAATGTGCAATCCAGAAATGTTCCTGAGCAGAAGAGCAGGGACTACAAATAGTCCAGAGACTGAAGGAAGGGCCATCCAGGCACTGCCCTACCTGGAGATCCATCATGTCTGCAGACACCAAACCAGACACTGTTGCTGTGGTAAAGAGGTGCTTGCTGACAGTATCCTCTCCTGAAGGTTCTTAGAGAAGTCTGTCCAGCAACTGACCATTGGAGCCAACCATTAGACTGAGCTCAGGGAACCTGGTGGCAGAGCTAGTAGAAAACCTGGAGGAGCAGAGGGGAATTGAAACACTGTTAGAAGAACAACATCTGTTGCCAGGACCACCCAGTGCCCCCAGTGACTAGACCACAAACTTGGAAATATGCAGGGAGGGATGGATAGCTCCAGATACATTGTAGCAGAGGATGGCCTTGCTTGACAGCAATGGAGGAGAGGCACTTAGTACTGTGGAGCTTTGATGCTCTGAAGCAGAAGGGCAGGAGAGGGTGGGTGAGTGGGGAAGCGCCCTCATACAGGCAAAGGGGAGTGGGAAAGGGCAGATGTTGTTTGAGGGGTTGTTGGAGGGGCAAGCAGGAAGTGGTATATTATTTCAGATGTAATCAAATGGAATAATTAATAAATACATTTAAGAAATACACATATGACAGCCATTTAATTTTAACAATGAAAACTCGGGAGCCAGATGCTGGGGTGAAAACCTGCCAGGTCAGAGAGGCAGGGAAAGCCCTCACCTGACCCTCCCACTCCACACTGTCCTCAATATCTTACAACTTAAAGGCCTTCCTTTGGTTTACTTATATTCATTCCCTTTCAAGGGTTACCTGCTCTGGCTCTTGACCTGGAGTTGACCACCTTTTGCTTTGCAATACAGGTGTGTGCTAGGGCTGAGCCACAGGACAAGAAAGTAAAATAAACAGAAAGCTCTTGGGTTCAACGTCTGTGCTAAGGCTGGGCTAAACTGTAAAATCATTTGTTTGTTTGTTTTCAGTAAATAACACACTCTTGTAGTTTACAATCAGAACAAATATCCTGCAACATAAGTTAGCAATGTTACCTTCATTATAGAAATCCAGCTCTCTGTCAGTTGTTCTGGTTGTTCCCAGGCACGTCTGAGTGCATCATCATGAGAAAAAAATGATCCCAAGGAAGATCAGAACTGGGCTCTTGAAGGTGTTTCACATGGCCAATAGGCACCTAAAAAGCACCAAATACACCCCTGATCCTTATCACAATGGATAAATCACCCATCCTACTGTCACACAATGTATTGTAAGATGTCACCATTCCTGACCTTGGCTCAGTGTCCTAAGTGCTCCTAAATGGAAAGGTTCATGTCTAGGGGTCACTCAACAAACCAAACAAACACTGAATTCAGTTAAACAGAAATGGTTTATTGAATGCATTCCTCAAGACTGACCAATCAGATCAATAATATGCACTACCTATTTCTCAGGGCCAGCTCTTTGTTAAAACCACAAGAGCTCATGCACAAGGGCTGGAAATGCTGCCCTATGTGGACCCTACTCAAGCTATTTTAGACATAATAGTAATACTGACCTTAAATTTGATGGATCTATAGGATGTACATAGATATGGAAATTAATAAGATTAACCTCACAACATGCAGAACATTACATAGTACGTGGTCAGTATGACCCTGCTCTGAATCAAGATTTTGTTTTCTTTTGTTTTACATCCCTGACTGGTAGGCATATTACAGCAACATTATGAAATAGATGGATGTGATGTGACAAGTTTGCTGTAGATTTGCAAGGGGTAAAGGCTTATCAAGAAGAATTGTACCATTAGGAAAGATATCTGTATGACCTTCCCATGTTTAGATAAGTTCTGTGGCTTCAACCTGAGCTCCTTGAAAGAACAGAGACTGTGTTTGTTACCTGAAAGGAGGGGCCTGAGCAGTGTTGCTCAGCCTTCGCAGTCCCCATTCCACCTCACCCTGTTCCTGTAGGGGGTCCCCAAGTGTCCTTCCACATTTCCTGTGAATCAGGTCTGAGCACACAAATTCCAGGACACAGTGCTGGTGACCCCCTCATCACTTATGCCCCATTTTCCATGACTGTACATGTGTAAGCAAATGCAGTGTGCTCACTTGTTATTGATGCTCTTCACATCTTACTGAGGGCAGCAATTACTGAACTACACTCAATTCTCTAAAAGACGTGGGCTCTGGGGAAATGTATTAACATAAATCTTGGATAGAGGTACATGAACTCTACCCTGGACTGAACTAAGGAATGTGAGGTGGGAGAAAGATGTATATTTAAATAGTCCACTAAGTTCACATTGTGTCTGCTTGAATTAATATCAGGACAAGGAAGTGGAGTATCTCTGATGGCTCTGTCTAGCCCCTTGAAAGGTTCACTGGGCTTTAGCCTCAGCACTTGATACTTCATAACAGGGCATCAGCACTCAGGGGAGCTAGAGATTGTCATCAGCACAGTATCATGCTAGCAGCATTGGATAATACTCAGTAGTTCAGAAGTCAATAACCACTTTCATTTGTTATTAATGTGGTCCCAGGGAAAGAGAGAACAAAATCTTTAGAAAAGAAAGATTATCTCTACTTCTCCATCCTCCCAGAATGAAAGACTCCTAAGGAGAGAATGGTAAGTTACTTATAATTGACAAGGATTCATAGCCGAGACCTTGGATGTGTGGTGTTTTTCAGTTTTGTTTCCTGAAACAGGCTCCCAAATATTCCATGTGGTCCTCTACCTGGCTTGCCAGGTTAACCTTCAGCTCAGATATTCCTGCTTCCACTTTCTAATGTGTAGGTTTACAAGTGGGGCTCGTAGGACTCTTAGGAGAGCACTAGTCACTGAGAGAGATCTGGGTTTTCTAATGCTGAGGCCTGTACCCACCAGTATAGCTACAGCCATTTTGTTCCATGTCTGCCCCCTATTTCAGATTGTTGCTGTAATATGCAATAATTGACACAGAAAAAGTAACTTGACTAAGAGTAAGGTCATGGGGATCACATCCTGTTGTGCTCTGTATGATGTTTGTTAACTTTATAATGTTCTAAAAACCTTTACCTGGGACCCATAAAATTAAGAGGACCTGAGTTCAGTTCCCAGCATCCACATGGCTGGTTCACAAGAAAGTCCAGCTCTGAGGAGCGTGATGCCCTCTTCTGAACTCCATGTACAACTGAACACATGTGGCAAATGCTCACAAAGACACACATACACACACATACAAAACACACAAACACACACACACACACACACACACAGGAGCTAAAAGCAATCCACCCGAGATGCATGAAGCAACATGAATATCAATAGTAACACAATGCTAAGTATCCTGTTTGCTAAAGAACAAATAGGAAGCAGCAAAACTATTGAGATATAGTTTCTGACAAGAGAATGCAGAATAATTTTTAAAATAGGCATGGATTTAACATGACACCCATGATGATGACATCTACAAGGGGAAAATGTCCCTGTGGATGCCAAAGGCTCACTGGCCAGCCAGTCTAGCTAAAATGGCAGGCAATAGCTCCAAAGAGAGACCCTGTGTCTAAACGGAAAGTGGGTGTTATAGAAGGAGCCCAACATGGACTCTGTCTTTGCATGTGCGTGTGCATATGCATACGAGACAGAAACAAAGAGACAGAGACTAAGTAAATTATTTCCTGAAACAATCGATACAAGGGAAGTTGGTAGCAGATAAACAAGATCTGAAGGCATTGGCAGTCACTGTAAATACAGGGGCAAAAATGTCAGCACAGTAAGAAGCAATGAATGAATGTTAGAGAGGACAAGTCTATGCTGCCTGTGTCAGAAAAATGATGTCAGGAATAAAGGAAGCTTATGAGAAGAATTAATATTTAAACTTGCCTTGTTAGATGGAAATTTACACTCACACTAATATAAAAGAGAAAATAGTATGTTAATCCAGTGACCACAGAACTGTGGCAAAAACCCACTTCAAAAGGAAGTTTTAATAAATTCCAAAGCAATTTATCACTCAGATCACATTCTTTCATCAAGATGAAACAAAGTAGAAAGGATAGTGTCTAAGCACTAGCATCTGCTTGACAATCTCTCATTGGCTCTCCTTGGCAACCTCTGATTGGCTCCTAAAGCAGGAAGAATGGACTCGCCCCCTTCCAGGGTTGCTTAACTGTTTACAGAACCTGGGAATCAGAGCAGAGGTTCAGCAAGGATTCAAAGGGTGGCAGTGACACAATTGGCCACTAGATGGCAATGGTACTTCTTCTTTATCTTCATTTACCAGAGAGCTTCAATGGTTCCATTAATCCCTAGGCAACATAAAGACTAGGTTTTCTTTTCTTTTCTTTCTTTTCTTTCTTTTTTTTTATTTTTAGGACGTTTATTGTCACATTATTTAATTTTTTACAGTAATAGATGAGGTCAAATACCTCCTGCTTTTCCAACATTGCAACATAAAAGACAATAGTCAAGGTAACAGTGAAATTAAAATTAAAAAATACATATACAAAAATCTAAGGACTGGGAGGAAACCTGACTACAATCTACATGCAGAAACGTGCAAATGACCCCAGCCTTGTCTTCGGATTGCACCACTTCACAGATCACAGAGTGCGGTGTCCTGGCACAGAGGACTCAGCCAGGCTCAGCTCCAGGGGTGGTGGCCTCTGCCCATTCACATGGGTTCTGCTCAGCTGAGGTTCACATCTTGCTACTCACGTGCTGCCGGCTTTCAGAGACTGGTACATATGTGCAGGCTATCAGAGGACAGCGCTCTCCCTGGCAACCCCACACTCACCTCGGTCACTGTGGCCCAGCAGTGGCTGGGAACAGGTTGTCTGTTTGAAGTCTCAGCACTGAGATACAGGGGGCAATTGGCGAGGGCTGCTCACTGTGTGTGGACCTGAAACCCCCAAGGATCCCTGAAAGGTTGCTGGTCCCTGGTACTAACCTGGCCACACCCCTCAGCTTGTGAAGACTTGGTGAAGCAGGCAGACGGCTGTTCTCTCCTCACAGGAAAGAGCCAGAAGCTCAGCAGGCACTGATATACACCGTTGAGCACAGAGGGGAAGCAAGTGAGCGAGAGACTGACCGCTACTTCCTATTCAGAGCACTACAATAAAGAGGGCTCTAAGAAGTGGTCCCATTCTGTCTCCTAGATTGTCATCTGCTCTAAGAATCCTGTGTGTCTGGGGGCTGAAATGAGATGCAATAGGGATCAAGTGTCAGGAGCAGTTCACTTGCAGACAGGGCCCTTATATGTGTTAGGGAGCTAAAGAACACTCTGGAGAAGTTATAATTCACACCCGAGCTCCCAGAAAGTAATTAATGTACAGAGGGGCAGGCCGGGATGCAATATATTAAAAAAAAACAGTGGGATGACTGCAGGAGGCTGGGGGACCAGACAAGGAGGCTCAGGGACCAGACAAGGCTGCCCCCTTTCTCCTTATCTTTTCAATATTGTACTTGAGGTATTAGCTCAGGCAGTTCAACAACATAAGGAGGTCAAAGGGATACAAATTGGAAAGGAAGAAGTCAAACTATCATTATTTGCAGATGACATGATAGTCTACCTAAGTGACCCAAAAAACTCCACTAGAGAACTCCTACAGCTGATAAACAACTTCAGCAAAGTGGCAGGTTATAAAATCAACTCAAGCAAATCAGTGGCCTTCCTATACTCAAAGGATAAGCAGGCTGAGAAAGAAATTAGGGAAATGACCTAATTTCTTTCACAACACCCACAAATAGTATAAAGTATCTTGGGGTGACTCTTACCAAACATGTGAAAGATCTGTATGACAAGAACTTCAAGACTCTGAAGAAGGAAATGGGAGAAGACCTCAAAAAATGGGAAAACCTCCCATGCTCATGGATCAGTAGAATCAATATAGTTAAAATGGCCATTTTGCCAAAAGTAATCTACAGATTCAATGCAATACCCTTCAAAATCCCAACTCAATTCTTCACAGAGTTAGAAAGAGCAATTATCAAATTCATCTGGAATAACAAAAAACCCAGGATAACTAAAAATATTCTCAGCAACAAAAGAAATTCTGGGGGAATCAGTATCCCTGACCTCAAGCAATACTACAGAGCAATAGTGTTAAAAACTGCATGGTATTGGTACAGTGACAGGCAGGAGGATCAATGGAACAGGATTGAAGATCCAGAAATGAACCCACACACCTATGGCCACTTGATCCTCGACAAAGAGGCTGAAAACATCCAATGGAAAAAAGATAGCCTTTTCAACAAATGGTGCTGGTTCAACTGGAGGTCAGCATGCAGAAGAATGCGAATTGATCCATCCTTGTCTCCTTGTACTAAGCTCAAATGCAAATGGATCAAGGACCTCCACATAAAGCCAGACACTCTGAAGCTAATAGAAAAGAAACTGGGGAAGACCCTTGAGGACATCGGTACAGGGAGAAAGTTTCTGAACAGAACACCAATAGCGTATGCTCTAAGAGCAAGAATTGACAAATGGGACCTCATAAAATTACAAAGTTTCTGTAAGGCAAAGGACACCATCAAGAGGACAAATCGGCAACCAACAAATTGGGAAAAGATCTTCACCAACCCTACATCAGATAGATCAAGAACTTAGACTCCAGAAAACCAAACAACCCTATTAAAAAATGGGGTACAGAGTTAAACAAAGAATTCTCACCTGAAGAACATCGGATGGCAGAGCAGCATCTTTAAAAATGCTCAACTTCTTTGGTCATTAGGGAAATGCAAATCAAAACAACCCTGAGATTTCACCTTACAACAGTCAGAATGGCTAAGATTAAAAATTCCGGAGATAGCAGGTGTTGGAGAGGGTGCGGAGAAAGAGGAACACTCCTCCACTGCTGGTGGGGCTGCAAATTGGTACAACCACTCTGGAAATCAGTCTGGCGGTTCCTCCGAAAACTGGGCACCTCACTTCCAGAAGATCCTGCTATACCACTCCTGGGCATATACCCAGAGGATTCCCCGCCATGTAATAAGGATACATGCTCTACTATGTTCATAGCAGCCCTATTTATAATTGCCAGATGCTGGAAAGAACCCAGGTATCCCTCAACAGAAGAGTGGATGCAAAAAATGTGGTATATCTACAAATGGAGTACTATTCAGCCATTAGAAACAATGAATTCATGAAATTCTTAGGCAAATGGATGGAGCTAGAGAACATCATACTAAGTGAGGTAACCCAGACTCAAAAGGTGAATCATGGTATGCACTCACTAATAAGTGGATATTAACCTAGAAACCTGGATTACCCAAAACATAATCCATACATCAAATGAGGTACAAGAAGAAAGGAGGAGTGGCCCCTTGTGCTGGAAAGACTCAGTGAAGCAGTATTCGGCAAAACTAGAACGGGGAAGTGGGAAGGGGTGTGTGGGAGGACAGGGGGAGAGAAGGGGGCTTACGGGACTTTTTGGGAGTGGGAGGGCTATGAAAGGGGAAATCATTTGAAATGTAAATAAAAAATATACCGAATTTAAAAAAAAAAAAAAGATGTACACTGGTAAAAGATGGAGCAGAATTAAAAAAAAAATGTACAGAGGAGCAGGCCTGGAATGCAATATATTTAAAAAAAACAGTGGGATGACTGCCAGGAGGCTGGACAGGACAGGCCAAGTCTTAGGAGGTAACGCTGAGGTCCCCAGACTTCTGCACCCTTATGGGCCAGGGCAAAGAGGGTTCCAACTGGCTTTGTATGCACAGTAACAGAATGCAGCCTGCCAGACTGCTCTGAGAGCAGAGCATGCTGTGTGAAGGCAATGGTGAGGATGGTGTGCAGAGCCCGGGGCTGCTCCTGAATGGCCAGAGGCTGGGGCCCACCAAGAAGCCAAGACTGAAGATGCTCTAGGCCTACAGAGCATCTCTGGCCACTGTCACAGCCCAGAACAGGGGACACTACATGCCACCATCAAGTAAGACAACCTACAAGGCACTTGGTTATGCATCTTTGCCATGGGCTGTGGAGGGACAGGCGAAGGAGTAGAGAGCACCACTATGTGTGCACAGGCTGGCCAGAGCTGCCACCTTCCCACACTGTGACCTGCTGGGCATGGAGCCATGGAAAGTGGCTGCCAGGGCACTAAGCAGGGACACAGCTCCCACCTGTTCTCTACAGTAGGGAGAGTGAACCCCTGACCCGGCCTCTTTGCTCATCCTGAAATGCCTGAGAGCAGAGCCTTGGAAGGCGATGGCACAATCTTAAAGGCGGTGTGTTCACTTTGGGAGGTGGCACTGAGGCCTGAGCTTGGCCACTCTGAGCTTAGCTGCATCGCTTGCCCCTCTACAGCCTAATGTGAGGCCAAGCTTCCAAGTTAGTGTGTCTCAGTGAGAACCTGCATGTCAGAGGGAAGAGTCGTCTGCAAGATCAGCTGGGGTTGTGTTTCTGTCATTAATGGGAGCACAGGTGTGTGTCTATGCAAACCTGAACCTTGGTTAAGTTGTGTCAGCAAGGAAGAGTTTCTGGAGGGAGGAAGCTGTGTTCCAAGGTTTTACAGATCAACACCAGGGCTATGGAGTGGATTCAGCGGTTTTGCAGTCCCTGACTCAGTAGCTCACACTGACTCACCCAAGTCCTTCTGCCAGGAGTTCGCTGTTGTGGCTGCTAGTCCAGTATTCTAGGGTCAGGTATTAGATGGCATACATTTGAGACAAACACTGCAGGTCCATGCAGGAGGCAGACACATCAAAGACACGTGGCCACAGGCCAAGGAAGCCATGAGAGGACAGCAGAGGGACTGTCTCTCACTGCAGCATGATGTCTTTCATGTTCTCCTGCAGGATCATGTCCTTCACAGCATGAAACAGGACAGGATGTTCTTGGTGTCTATGGCAGTGGTGAAGTGGTGCAAAAGGGGCTTGCTCTGTTCCTGAGCTTCCTGTCAAAGCACTGCACTAGGTAGTGCTGGACATCCTCCAGCCATGCGGGGTCACCCTTGAAATCAGGGAAGAGCTTCTAAATGCTCACCAACTTCACCTTCTCCACCAGGAGGTCCATCATGTTGAGGAGGAGGATGATAGAAACATTGAAGAAGAGCTTGTTGTTGATGATGGTCTCGAAGATGTTCATGGACTCCACCAGCCAGCTGGTGTTCCTCCCCTCCATGAGGACCTGGTTGTACTCACTGGAGGACTCCATGAACAGGATGGATGTGATCCCAGGGAAGCACTGGAACCACTTCTGGCGCTGCAACCTCTGGCCGCCCACATCTACCATCTTAAATGAGATTTTCTTTATAATAAAGTCATGTTCCACGATTCCCTTGGTGGCCTTTCTAGCCAGCAGGATGTCTTGTTTACTGGGGAAGTAGTTCAGTTGGCCAATCCAATCTATGTTATCCAGGAAGTACTTCACTGATTCACCCAGCTGTAACTCGCTTCTGCGGCTGAAGGTTTCCCTGATCCTCGAGTCTCTCCAGAGTGCACGCAGCACTGGCACAAGGAGCTGGAAGGTGGCAGGCTCAACAGGCAGGCCTGCCTTGTTTTCAAGGCCATCAGAAACATCCCTGCTTCTCCTTCTCGGAGTGCTGCCAGGGAATGCTGAGCTTGTCCCGAGGGTCTACAAGCACCCTTGGGCCTCGCCATTAAGTTTCCATTCAGTGCATACCTCCTTGTCTGTTCTGGCATGAGGGTCTCGATTCTCAGGACCACAGCTAGAATCTTCTGAGAGGAAAGCCTCAGTTGCGGAAAAGCAGAGATCAAAGTAATCTTAAAGATGTTATTGAAGATGGATGGTGTAGAGGAACTCCAGCAGCGCCTTCTGGTGGAACTCCAGGCCCTGGATGATGTGCATCTGCTTGAGGAAGGTGGACTTGCTGCTCTAGCCTGCGCCCAGAAGCAGGATCTTGACCAGCCGCCACAGCTCAGCATTGATGTCTCAGTTGTGCCACCAGGCCTGGTGCTTGAGTCATGCACTGTGCCTGCCCTGCGCTCTCAGTCTAAGGCCTCTAAAGGCAACAAGCAGCTGCTGAGGGTCTGCACTATCTGAACACGGCCTTCCTCAGGCCTCGGCCGTGACCCACTGGGGGCATCATGCCATGGACACCCCTCAGCTGGCACGGCCCTCCCTGGCCAGGCTCTTCCCTGTCCTCCTCTCCGTCATGCTGTGTCCACCTTCACCGCTGCTGCCCAGAGGCTTTCACTCACCTGGCCAGCTGAGGGGCGGAGGGGAAGGCGAAGACTAGCTTTTCAAATTCAATTCTGGGCCCTTCAGGGTTTGTCTCAAATATCTAATAATGAGAATATGATATTTATGGTTAATAATTTATTGTCTCATAAGCATAATATTCCTTGTTTATTCCTTCAGATTGCTAAAGCACTTATGGGTCCTTTAAGAGATATGGGCAAGACATTTGCTGTCTGCTAAACTGTTAGGGGAAAAAAATTAAAGCATTCTAAGATGTTTCTAATTTGAATATGTAATAAATTGCCCCATGTAAACAACACAAGGATATAAATTCACAAAGTAAGTCTTGAAAAAATCTATCTTGTGTATTTAATTTCAGGTAATAGAAAAAAACAGAAACAAAAACTGACAAATGGGAAGCAACTCTATTTTAAGATTCTATGGGAGGAAACCATCAGTCAGGAAGTTGCTCCTGTTCCAAATCCCCCTGGTGAAGTGTAATCCCACTCCTTTAGGACAGGCTTCCTAGGAGGATGAAGGCCATCTGCAGATGTGGACTGTAACACCCTAGCATCCTGGGGTGTGCAACAGAGGCTCCCAGTTAGAGAAGTGCAAGCCATCTCAGGTAAACCAACAGACTAGTTCCAGAGCTGTCGGAGAAAGAAGCTCTCAGATAAAAGGATGATGCACAGAGATGTGAGCATGTGCACAACTTAAGGCCAACTAAAACGTGTTTCTAGTATTGCTCATCCTAGTAATCTTCCCCACTAGTTCCTTCTGACAGCATACACATGCTTCCTACATCACAAGGATGCTTCCAAAGTCAACAGTGGATTCCACTTCTGAATAAGAAGAAAACAATCTGGTGGTTCCAAAGAAAACTGGAAATGGTTATACCTGAAGACCCAGCTATACCACTTCTGGGAATATACCCAAAAATGTTGTGACATATAAAAAGGACACATATTCCACTATGTTCATAGCAGCCTTATTCATAATAATCAGAAGCCAGAAAGAACCCAGATGTCCCTCTATGGAAGAATGTATACAGAAACTATGGTTAAAGAATGGAGTACTACTAAGCAATTAAAAAACCAATGACTTCATACAATTTGCAAGCAAGTGGATGATCTAGAAAATATCCTGAGTGAGGTAACCCAGACACAAAGGAACACACATGGTATTTGTTTACTGAAAAGTTGATATTTGCCCTAAAGTTCACAATGCCCATGATATAATCCACAGACACTATGGACCTTAGAAGAAAGGGAGACCAGGGCATGGCTGCTTCAGTCCTGCATTGAGGGGATATCAGGATGATGGTGGGAAGTAGAGGTAGAGGAGACCTGGAAGAGACAGAGGTGAGGGAGGAAATACGGGGCAGTATTAGGTACTGGAGAAGATAGGAGAGAAGGAAAGAGGGTCTGGAAATGGAACAAAAATGTGTAGCAGGGGGGATGAGGAACTGGGTTAGCCACGTGAGGGACCCAGACACCAGGGAAACGTGAGGTTCCCAGGACCCAAGGGGGAGGATTTTAGCCCTAATGTGCAGAAAGGGGAAATAGAACCTGTAGAGACCACCTCCATGGGATAGGTACACCTCCACACACTCAAACAACCCTGAGACCGCCCCTCCTTAAAGGGATTATGCCGCACACTCATTTTGAAATTTTAACCCATAAATGTTCCTTATCAAAGGAAGAACAGGGACAACAAATGGAGCAGAGACAGAAGGAAGGGACATACATGGACTGCCCTACCTGGGGATCCATCATAACTGCAGACACTGATGGTGTGGTCAAGAGGTGTTTGCTGACAGGAAACTCTTGTGAAGGTTCTTAGGGAAGTCCAGCAGGCAACTTACCCTTGGTGCCACCCATTAGACTGAGGTCAGGGAAACTGGTGGGGAAACTAGGGGAAAAACTGAAGGATCAAGGGGAATTGCAACCTCACTGGAAGAACAACATCTATTGCCAGGATCACCCAATGTTCCCAGTGAGTAGACCATAAACAGAGGAGTGTACAGGGAGGGATCTTTAGCTCCAGATACATTGTAGCAGAGAATGGACCTGCCTGACAGCAATGGGAGGAGAGGCCCTTAGTCCTGTGGAGGATTGATGCCACAGGGTAGTGGAATGCTGAATCTGTAGGGCAGGAAAGGAGGAATGGGGGAGGCCCTCATATACGCAAAGGGGAAGGAGAAAGAGAAGATGTGGTTTGAGGGGTTGTTAGAGGCATAACCAGGAATTGGTATATCATTTGAGATGTATTCGAATAGAATGATTAATAAATACATTTAAAACAATACACATATGCCAATCATTTAATTTTCACAATGAAGACTCAGGTGCCAGATGCTGGGGTGAAAACCTGTCAGGTCAGAGAGTCAGGGAAAGCCCTCAGCTGACTTTGCTACTTCACTGACCTCCCAGAAGGAAAGCATTCTTTAACCCTTTCCACATTGTTTTAAATATCTTTCAACTTAAAGACTTTCCTTTTGTTTAGTTATATTGATTCCATTTCAACTGGTTCCTTTCTCTGCCTCTTGTCCTGAAGTTGGCAGTCTTTTGCCTTGCAATAAAGGTGTGTACTTGGGCTAAGCCAATGGACAATAAAGTACTTGTTTACAGTAAACAGAAAGCTCTTGGGTTAAAGGTCTATGCTAGTTCTGAGCTACACCATAAAAAAATGTATTCTGTAAATAACACAATCTTGGGGTTTACAATGTAAATGAATAAACTGCAACATAACTTAGCAATGTTCTCTCTGCTATAGAAATCATGATGGGAACACCATGGTCCCAAAGAAAATTAGAACTGGACTCTTGAAGCTGTTGCACATGATCAACGAAGACCTAAAAAGCACCAAAGAGACTCCTAATCCTTATCACAAGGGATAAATTACCCTTTCCTCTTGTCACATATTTTAGGCCAAGATATCACCATTCCTGTCCTTGGCTCCTTGTCCTAGGTGCTGCTGAAGGGAAGGGTTGGTGTCCAGGGGTCACCCAACAAACTACAGGAACACTGAATTAAGTTAAACAGTGAAGGTTTGATGAATACACACCCCAAGATGGAATGAGGGCAACAACTCAAACCTGAGCAGGAGACATTGTAGCAGGGAATGGCCTTGACTCAACATGTGGGAGACCCTTAGTTCCATAGAAGATTGATCCCCTAGTGGAGTGGAGTGCTGAAGCAGTAGGGGAGGAGAAGGTTCATGGGTGGGGGAGCACCATCATACAAGCAAAGGGCTCTGAATCAAGCCATTTTAGATGTAATAGTACATATTGACCTTGAATTTAATGGGTACTAGGTGAACGATATAGATGTGAAATTTCCTGAGTAAAATCCTCACAACATACAGTACATAACATGGTACATGGACAGCATGACCCTGGTCTCAGTCAAGATTTCTTTCTTTTGTTTTACATGAAGGACTTGGAGGCATGTTACAACAACAGTATGAAATAAATGGCGAGCAATTGACAAATTTGTTACAGTTATGCAATGGCACAAAAAATTATCAGAAAAAAATGTATCATTATGAAAATTTTCTGCATGACCGTACAGTTTAGACAAGTTCTGTGGCCTCAACAGGTGATCCTTGGAAGGAGAACAGAAAAGGTGTTTGTTGCCTGAAATGAGGGGCCTGAGCAGTGTTGCTCAGCCTTCTCAGTAACAATTGCACCTCACTCTGTCTCTGCAGGGGATCCCAAACTGTCCTTCCAGCTTCTCTGTGAACCAGTCTAGACACACAAAGGCCAGGAACCAGTGCTGGTGTCCCACTCCTCACTTATGCTCCATGTTCAACAATGTACATGTAGAAGCAAATACAGTGTGGCCACTTGACATTCATACTCTTCACATCTGACTGAGGGCAGCAATTGCTTGACTACACCCAAATCTATAAAATATGTGGGCACTAGGGAAGTATATCAAGATAAAGCTAGGAGAGAGGTGCATGAACTCTGCTCTGGATTGAATACAGGAATGTGGGGGTGGGACAAACATGTATGGTTAAATATCCCACTAAGTTCACATTGTGTCTGCTTGATTTACTCTCAGGGCCAGGAAGGGTAGTATCTCTGATGGTGTCTGTCAAGTCCCTCGAAAAGTTCAGTGGGTTTTGGCCTCAGCACTTGATATGTGGTGATGTGACAGGGGCACTCAGGAAAGCTAGAGATTGTAACTGGCACTGTATCATGCTAGCAGCAGTGGATAATACTCACTTGTCCAGATGGTGATACACACACTCATTATTTCTTTTTTTAAATATTTTTATTTTCTATATTCTTTGGTTACATTCCAAATGATTTCCCCTTTCCCAGATCCCCCCTCCCCATATGTCCCATAAACCTTCTTCATTTCTTAATGTGAACCCAGGGAAAGAGAGAACAAAATCCTTAGAAAAGAAAGAACATTTCCCCTTTTCCATCTTCTCAGCAAGAAACACTTGTAGAGAGAAAATGGTAAGTTCATTAAAATAGACAAAGATTGGTAGGTGAGGCCTTGAATGGAGGGTGTGTTTCAGTATTTTCTCTGAAACCGAGTCTTAAAAATTCTATTTCATCCTCTACCTGGCCTCCCAGGCTAACCTTCACCTCAGATAATCCTGCTTCCACTTTACTGTTGTTAGGCTTACAAGTGGGGCTCCTAGGAATGGTGGGACAGGACTAGTCACTGACAGAGACCTGGGTTTTCTAATGCTGAGGTGAGTACCCACCAGTGCAGCTATAGACATTTTGTTCTATGTCAGCTCCCTAGTTCAGATTGCTGCTATAATGTGCCTGCCAAATCACTGACACAGAAAAGTAATTTGTGTCAGAGGAAGGTCATGTTGACACATACTCTTATGCTCTCTCTTTATGACATTTGTTAAACTTATCATATTCAACAAAATTTACACAGGACTCATAAAATTAATGGTCAATATACAATCTTATATCTAAAATGACCTGATCAGAAATGAGCCCTGGACACTTACAACAATTTCAGAGAAGCTAAGTGTACTTTGGGTTTTTTTGTTTGTTTGTTTGTTTGTTTGTTTGTTTGTTTGTTTTTGTTTTTGTTTTTTGCTTTAGAAGTTGATGAATATAGATGTTTGTAGCCATGGCTCAGCTCCCAAAATCTAATATGTGGTCCTGTTCAATCAGTATTATGGTCTGCTTTAATTAATCCATCCCTGTTTGATTGAGAAAGTTGTTTTTTCTGGTTTGTGGGGCCAATGATGAACCCAAGCACAAGATGTTAGGCCCTTGCTCTGTGCACTAACATACATCTATTATATTTTCATACACCCTTACCAATTTTGACTATTTTATTTTGTTCTGACATAATCTCATTTTATAGATTATAGAGGGCTATAAGCAATCCTCCTTTGGTGACACTGGTGCAGAAATGAGATTCTGCCTGAGGGCCTTTCCATTGGTGGCTCCAATCTTTACTTTCCTCTGCCAACTGATCTCCTGACACTTGCCAGAACCCTGAGGACTGCAACTCTCTCTCTCTCTCTCTCTCTCTCTCTCTCTCTCTCTCTCTCTCTCTCTCTCTCTCTCTCTCTCTCTCTCTGTTAAGTCATCTTGGGGCAGCTTTAAAAAAGCTAAGCACAAGATATCATGAGTGTAGCCCCTAACACACATCCACATATTAACCTGCCCTGCAGGCTCTGCCTGGATGTAATTTCATGCACCTGTACCAAAGACAGGAAAACTTTTGACTGCACTTTAGAACTGGAGTTATTTCTCAGTACATTTTAAAGGTTTATATTGCAGATTGAAGAAAATTTGAGACAGGATGAGACATTTCTGAGAAGCATTTGAAAAGGAAACCCTCAGTTAGAAACACAGGGATTACTGGGGTTATAGCAATTAATCATAGAGTAAACCATGGCCTTGGAAGGAAGATGGGCTCAGTGGCTATGCCCCAGGAGAGTCTTCAGGAAAGAGCACTTAAGCTTCATGTTCAGTACGGGGGGGGGGGGGGAAATTAGCAGGGAGCCAAAGGCTTTATGTAACCCATGACATCAACAGTCCCTTCTTGAACATTCTATAATCTTCCAGAGAGTTCTTGGCATGCGCTGTGATGTCACCAGTGTTGTAGCAACAGCAGAGCATTGAGGTTTCTAAGTCAGTGTCTAGAGGATACACTGATAGACATGTTTGCCCGACTCAGAAAACTATTTCGGAGAACCAATGTGGATGGGAGAGAGACTAGAGAGAGGAGGAAGGGGGCTGGCCTTTCATCTGAGAGTAATGAAGGACAAAGGAGGTGGTCATGGAGAATGTGGAGTAAGTACTGGGAAGTGGATATTGAGCTTCCTGGCAGGGTGGCCCGAGCTGCCCTTTCTAGCAAATTCCAATTCTTCAATTTCACTGAGTATTGTGGTTGTTACTTGGGGACAGAATGAGAGCATCAGGAGACACAGAGGATCTAACCTACACCAATTTAGGGAAGGGCATCACTGCCTTCACTACCATGCTTCTAGCTTCAGCTTCTATGACAATAGTACCAGGGAGAGATTTGTGCCCCTGCTGATAACCTCTTGTTTTCAGAACTACTCTGACTTCCTCTCCCTCAAAGTTCCCACCTTAGCTTTCCCACTGGTTGTAGGTGGCAGGAATAATTGTACTGTAATCAAAGACCTATCAGAGTTGATAAACCCAGCAGAGATTCCATCCTGTGGCCACTTCTGGAGTGCTTGTTGTTTCAATAGAGGAAATAAATCAGTGTGTTCTCCTCCTGCAGGATGTTTTAAGGCCATTTCCTGGGCCTAGAGTAACAGGATAGGAGATCTGAACATCATACAGCACTCAAGTACTTGTGAATAGTGAATTTACAGTGTGACTTGTGAAACCAGAGGACTAAGGACTCTGAAGCCAAGTTTTACTCTCTTCATTTGGTAATAAGCCAGGAGAAGCCATCTCTGTGGTCATCATAAGAATACATAGGGAGACAGAGGACACACATGGCTGCTTATATCTCCTAGTTTCTATAGAGTGATGGGAGCACTGAGGTCCACTGAGGATGCATCTAAAACCTGGACGAAACTCTGTGTGGTGTCACTGGGTTCTAAGTCCTGCTGTCCTACTTTATAGGCCTCAGAGTAGTCTGTCTACACTCTATGCATTCCCAACATTTAAGTTCACTTGTGTTATTTTACCTACAGGGGCTGGCAGGCAGACATCATCCCCTGCAACTGTCCTAAGCAAGAAGCAGGCCAAGGAGGAAGAGGAGAGGCTGACCAGAGAGCTGCAGCTCGTTACACAAGAGAGAAGTGAGCTGAGAGATCGCTTGATCTATGTCACAGAGGGAGCCATGAACAAGAGGTATGCATTGCTCCAAATGCTGTGGTGTTCATCTGGAGTCAGTGCCACACTTGTCTTTTTAAGGCGGTTGATCATAGGAAGGTGTAGCTTCATGATATCCCTGGGTCAAACCTCAAGTCCCTAAATACTTCTTAGAGGAGAGGCAGAACCTGAAGCTTGGTCAGGAGTAAGATGGGAAATGGACTCTTCTGCTTACTCCAGGTCACAAGTGGGACTTGTGGTCTGAGTGAAGAATTCAGGGATAGAGGCAATGGACAGTGAGTTCCCAGAGTGCTTTTGGAAAGCCCTTGAAAGGAGGTGCTTTTGTGAGGTTCTAGGAGCTGAGATTTTGTGGTGAGTGTTTGTACTGGACTGGCAGGTGACTGAGTGCTGGAAACTGCTAGATGCAGATGGAGGGGCCTGGTCCCATATTGTTCATCTCAGTGCTTGACTAGACGCCTGAGGCTCTGCCTGTTCCTCTTTCTCTGAGTGACTTATACTTTGAGACAGTAATGTTGCATGCATTTCTTCTGAATCTCTCGTGTTCTCTCTGCTTCTGTCTCTGATTCACTCTCTCTCTCTTTCTGTTACTCTGTCTCTTTTTTCCCTTACATGTGTGTACAAATGTGTGTATATCTGTTTCTGTGTGTATGCATGTGTGTGTGCACATGATTGTGGTGTCTCTTGTGAATTAATTTTTTACATGTTTATATTTCTCTCTACTCTTTTAAATTCAGGGATCTTTGACATCCAGGGTACTCTGAGACAGTAATGTTGCATACACTTCTGCTGATTCTCATTCTATTCTCTCTGGTTCTGTCTCTGTCTTTATTTCTCATTCACTGGCTTTGTGTCCTTTTCTCCTAATTTGTGTGTGCCAGTCTATGGGTCTGTTTGCTTCCAGGTGTGCATACAAGTGCTTCTGTTTTGTATCTTTACATTTACCTCCCCACTTTGGAATCTTGTGGTCTGTGTATTGGACTGAGGATTTACATGCAGTTTCAAGGTGATGTGAGTCCTGATGTCTGGGAGCCCCCACTTTAAATGGCACTGTTCCTTCTCTTTATGGGGACATTTATGTAAACAGTTGCACCTCTTGGGCCCATTATAAAGCATTGGTTATGTCTGGTCTCATCTAAGAATTATGTGTAATGTCTGCCTCTGAAGTGTTAGTTATCCACGAATTATAATCCCTGTTGTCAAAACAGGGAAAATATAATCACAGGTGTCTAGTTGGCAACGACCTGTGGCCTAGGCTATTGAAGGCACAAGGGACTAGACTGCTCCACCAGAGCTAATGGGTAAACACAGGAAGCCAGGGCACCCTCCATCTGGATACATAGCTTATGCTGTCCTTGGGAAAGGATAAAAAGTTTCCAAAGATGAAAAAGATCCCAGCATGTAGAATCCAGGAATTGACCTTCCTGTGCTGGGAGTACAAGACCCAGTCTGTGTTCATGTGTACTTAGAACAGAGAAGTGGCCCCTGGATATGGAAAGCAGTAGCAGTATGGGGCAATACCAGAACAGGGAAGTGGGAAGGGGTGGATGAGGGAGTAGGGGGAGGGAAGAGTGCTTATGGGACTTTTGGGGAGTGGTAATCCAGAAAAGAAGAAAACATTTGAAATGTAAATTAAAAAAATATATCAAACAAAAAAAGAAAAAAAAAAGAAACACATTTTCACCCAGGCCATGGTAGCACACACCTGTATTCCCAGAATTTGAGAAGCAGTGGCAGATGGATTTCTGAGTTTGAAGCCAGCCTTGTCTATACATTGAGTTGCAGGACAGCGAGGGCTACACAAAAAACCATTGTCTCAACAATACAAAAAAATATATAAATATAAATGAATAAATACATAAATATAAATAAATAAATACATAAATACATAAATACATAAAATACTTAGATGTATATGTGTCTTGGTTTCTGAAAAGGTGTTTTAAAAAAAAAGCACATGTTCATGGAGTTCTATCTTCCTGGGGACAGGCCATACTACACACCAAATCCGTTATATGAAAAATTGAAGTTAAAGGAGAAGGAGATTATGACATTTCTACACACCTTAGAGAAAGAGAACTTTGAGGCTAAACAGACCTTCCATGATCTCAAGAAGGAGATTAACTTCTATCGGTAAGTACTGTTCATGGAGGTCACCAGGTGTGCAATGGCCATTTCTGACTTCCTTTGTTCCTGGACTGGAGAGTCTGCAGGTCTGATTCTATCCCTTCTGCCTTTTAGCCATCAGTGTGCCTTGGGACTTCTCCTGTCAGTTTCAAAGTCTGTAAGAGACTGTTACTCATCCTAACATTGTACAGGCATCATCAGGAGCCTCTCATTAGAAGAGTGATTCAGATCATGAGAGGGTTATGGTACAGTTCTAGGTCTGTGGGACTCACGCATGGTTTTACAGAGCTAAATGTGATCTAACAAAAGGATACAATGCCCTCCTCCTGATTCTACTGACTGCATTGAGGGTATCTGCAACCTACTGATTGATGTTGCTGAAATGCTTTGGGCTGTCATGGATAGTTTCAGATACCCTGTTCTTTGGAGAGACATGTAACTTATTGATGTTTGGGCTGTAGCAATCATTTATTTCTTCCCTCAAGTTGCTATTTGCTGTTTGTGTACCTCTCAAGAATGGATTGAGAAGTATTGCATTAGGTATTCATGGGAACCTAGGTCCTGGTGGGGTTAATGGGACCTTGATGTAGGAATGGGAGGAGGAGCCTGCAGGATCTTACCATGAAGATTGTGTCTCTAGCAACCTGCACAGCCGGCTCCTGATGCAGAAGAACATTATGAATAAGAGATTGGTTACACTGAAGCAGGAGAACAAGGAAGTACATGCTGATTGGACCATCATTCAGCAATACCTGATTGACTTGAACCTGAATGTTAAAGATGAACAGGACAAGACCAGCATCCTCCAGGGCCAACAACATCAGGTAGGTACAAGCAGCTCAGCCTGGCTTATACTGACTGATAACATTTTCCCACTGCATCCATCTTTGCTTTCACCCAGCACCATTCTAATGCACAGTCCCAAGCAGCCACCCAGCTCATGGAATGTAGTTGGTCATTGCTAGGGCTAAGCACAAGTATTCTGGGTTATGAGTCTCTTGAGATTAGCTGAAATACGGCAAGTGTACCTTTCTAATCATCTTTATTCTGAAGACCAGTAAGGGTGATAGATCAATATCATGCAGCATTCCTACACCTGCTCATGATAGGTGGGCAGCTTTGCAGAGTTTTGTGTAAGTTCTAGGTCCTGTGACAGAGGTCACACAAGGGTCGTGTGACTTCCCCAGTGGGAAGCATCTTGCAGGGTTAAAATTCAAACACTAATAAGAAATATGTTATTCTCCTTGTCTTTGATCTGTGTGGCATGTGGCATTTTCCTTTCCTCCTGTAACCCAGTGAGGTCTCTTCCAATTGCCCATTTTTTGGTGTGCCCTGATAAAAATGAGTAGCAGCTTGTCAACCCATGTAATAAGTTAATGTTGCTGGATATTTTGCTGTGCCTGCAGTTATAACGGCAATGGTGTCAGTTAAAAGATCAATGATAACTTTCCTGTTGACTTGGTGGGAGGCAGCAGCCTAATAGCTGACATTTAGGTCCCCAACAAGCCTCTATCTTAATATCTGCCTTCCTCTTCCAGGTCGCAGAAACTGTACCAAGAGCTGAAATTTCCACAGCCCAGGAAGAGGCCCTCCTGCAGAATGATTTTCCACCTCAGGAAGCCCCTGATGAGCTCCATCCTCAACAGCCACAAAATTCCTTGGATGAGTCTTCTACCACATAATTGAACTCCTCAGGTTGAATAGACACTAACTACCTAGCCAGTGAGCCAATCAATTCAGGAATTTATTCCCTTTCCTGTACAAACAATACCCCTTGGGGGAAAACTGAGGTGACTGCCCTGCCACCACATGTCCAAGAGAAGAAACAGACTATGTCCCTGTTGCTGAAAGTGTAGTGAGAGAACTCTGATTCATATAATTTACTGTTAGAGTTTTGGTTGCTGTTTGTTTTTGGTGGTTTTTTTGTTTTGTTTTGTTTTGTTTTTTTGTTTTTTTTTTTTTGCTGTTTTGTTACTTGTTATGTTATTGGATATTATATATCATTGTTATTGCTTTTTTTCCTTATGCTTTTCACTGTTTATAGTAATTATCTTTAAAAGCCTGTTTTTCAAATGTATTTCTGATGAATAAAAATTTATTTGTAACTCCTCACTTTTGAGACCATATTACTTATTCAGGTTTTCTGTCCTATCCTGTAGACATAGACCTCACAACCACAGATGGATCTCTGTAAGCCCCAGAAAGCCTGGCTACAGACTGATTTCAAAGCCCACTAGGATATACAAGACAATGGTCTTTTGTATGAATAATGTAGCTTCTCCCATGGATACACACTTTAGGATGTAATCACTGACATACTCGCTCCATGCTGTCATGTATTCTCCTACTCCAAAAATATAGAACTCTATTAAAAAGGAGACTGCAGCTCCTGTCTATTTAATATAGCCCATGAATTTCTACCTAGAACAATCAGACAAGAAAATGACATCAAGGGCATACAAAAGGTAAGGGACAATGTCAAAGTATTGCTATTTATACATGATATGATAGTATACTTAAGTGATTCCTAAAGATGTACAAAAGAACTCTACCTGATAAACACCTACAGGGAAAGTCTCTTGATTCATAATGAACTTAAAAAAGTCAGTATCTATTTTTATTGAAAGGATAAAGAAGCTGAAAAAACTAGGAAAACACAACATACAGTACCCAGAATTAATAAACTGTACCTTGGTATAAGTTTATTCAAGCAATGAAAGACCTATTAGAAAAGATTTTCAAATCTATGCTCTAAATGCAAGTGCATCCTCATTCATCAAAGAATCTTTACTAAAGCTCAAATCACACATTGCACCTGACACAATAGTTGTGGGTGACTTCAACACCCCACTCTCCTCAATGAACTGATCAGGAAAGCAGAAACTAAACATGGACACAGTGAAATAAATTAAAGTTTTGGACCAATTGGATTTAACATATATATAGAGAGAATATTTTATCCTAACACAAAAGAATATATATTTTTCTCAGCACCTGATGGTACTTTCTCCAAAATCGACCATATAATTGATCACAAGACATACTTCAACAGATATAAGAAGATCAAAATAATCCCATACCTCGTATCAGATCACTATGGAGTAAGAGTTGTCCTTAATAGCAACAAAAACAACAGAAAGCCCACATACACAGGGAAGCTGAACAATAATCAATGACACCTTGGTCAAGGAAGAAATAAAGAAATCAAAGACTGTTTAGAATTTAAAGAAAATAGAGGCACAACATACACAAATTATGGGACACAATGAAAGCAGTGCTAAGAGGAAAACTCATAGCCCGGAGTGCCTCCAAAAGAAACTGGAGAGAGCATACATTAGCACCTTAAGGACGCACCTGAATGGCCTGGAACAAAGAAGTTAATTCACCCAGAAGCAGAAAAAGACAGGAAATCATCAAACTCAGGGCTGAAATCAATCAAGTAGAAACAAAGAGAACCAAACAAAGAAAATTCTGGAAAAAAATATCATGAGAAGGAAAGAGCTCCCATGGTCAGAGTTAACAAGGATTACCATAGAGAAAATGGACATCTGAGGGAAAGCAACTTACAGATACAATACATTCCTATCAAAATCCCAACACAATTAATTACAGGTCTTGACAGAGCCCTTCTGTTCATATGGATAGACAAAAAGCCCAGTGTCTTAGTTAGGTTTTCCTTTACAGTGAAAAGACACAACGACCAAAGCAACTTTGTTATAAGAGGCAGCATTTAATTGGGGCTGGGTGACAGGTTCCAAGGTTCAGTCCATTAGTCCATTATCATCATTGAGAGTAGAACAGAGTCCAAGATGGTATGGCAATGGAGGAGCAGTGAGAAGGAGCTGTGTCTTCTTCTGCATGCAAACAAAAGACTGTCTAGTTTATAGCTACATGGAGGGTCTCAAAGACCAATCTCACTGTCACACACCTACTCCAAGGAGGCCACAACTTTTAACAGTGGTATTGCCTTGGTCAAGCTTATTGAAACCACACATTCCACTCCCTGGCTAACATAAGCTTGATCAAATGGATGAGTCTATTGTGGCCATACCTATCCATAGCATAACAGAAAATATTCTTAATCCAACTCAGAGGTCCCATAGACCATAAGAAGGTCAAAAATGTTAAAAGTCCAAACTTCAAAGTCTCTTCTTACATACACTCAATCTCTAAAGTGTAATCCCCTAGAAAATCAAAAGATGTAAATCATAGGCATCTAATATCACATGATATATACCACCATTTAAAAATGCCATACTGTGAAAGTCCCAGATTAAATCAAGACAAAAACACACCTTCACAAACTGCAACTCTAAATTTCCCTGGGGGAACATATATGTTACAAATGAGTAGGCACCCACATTCATAAAATAAACTTCACTAAAGCTCAAATCATGCATTGCATCTCACACAATAATAGTGCGAGACTTCAACACCACATCCTCATCATTGGACAGATTATGGAAACCCAAACTAAACAGATACAGAATGAAACTAACAGCAGTTATTGACCATGTTATAACAGATATCAAAAGAATATTTTATCATAAACCAGAAGAATATATCTTCTCAGCACCTCATGGTACCTGCTCCAAAGTTGACCATCCTCTCGATCACAAAACAAGCTACACCTGATACAAGAAAATTGAAATAATTCCATGTATCCTATTGGATCACCACAGTCTAAGGCTGGTCTTCAATGGCAACAAAAACAACAGAAATCCCACATACACATGTAAGCTAAACTATACCATACTCAATGATAACTTGGTCAAGGAAGAAATAAGAAAACATTTTAGAATTTAATGAAGATGAAGACACAACATCCCCAAACTTATGGGACACAATGAATGCAGTGCTAAGATGAACACTCAAAGCTCTGAGTGCATCCATAAAGAAAATAAAGAGAACATATACTAGAAGCTTGACAGTACACCTGAAAGCTCTAGAACAAAAAGAAGCAAATACATCCAAGAGGAGTAAATGGCAAAATCACACTTGAATTAGCAAAAGGCTCATTATCAGTGAGCATCTCTTGTCCCCCACCCCATTGCCTTTTATCCCCAACTTGTTTAGTTTTGGAGGCAGCGTCTCAATACACTGTAGCCCTGGATGGCCTGGAGCACTGAGATCCATTGCCTCTGCCTCACAAATGCTGGAATCATAGGCATGTGCCACCATGGCCAACAACAAGTTATATTTCTATCTTTACTTTTTATGTGTATGAGTGTTTACCTGTATGTATGTATATATGTACACTGCATATGTGACCTAGTACACACAAAGATCAGAAGAGGCACCAGATTCCCTGAAACTGGTTCTGGGAACTAAACTCATGTACTCTACTAGACCAACCTGTGGTCTAAGCAGCTAAGCTGTTCCTGAAGCCCACTCAACATGAATTATTATAACTTAGTAGTAGGATGAATAGGAACTTTAAGGACTTTAAGAAATGCAAAAAGGAACTTCATAGCCCTGAGTTCCTCTATAAGGAAATTAGAGAGATCTTACTCTAGCAGCCTAACTGATCATCTGAAAGCTCTAGAACAAAAAGAAGCAAACACACTCAAGAAGAGTAGATGGCAGGAAATAATGAAATTCAGGATGCAAATCAATCAAGGAGAAAGAAACAGAATTATACCAAGAATCAACAAAACCAGGAGCTGATTCTTTGAGAAAATCAACAAGATAGATAAATCCTTAGCCAGACTAACTAGAGGGCACACTATCCAAATTGACAAAATAAGAAATGAAATGGAAGAAATAACAACAGAAACTGGGGAAATACAAAAATATTCTACTCAGATTCAGATTCTACTAAAGAGGAATGCATTCAAAAAAAGTGGAAAATCTGGATGAAATAGATAATTTTTCTCAACAGATACCACTTGCTAAAATTAAATCAGGATAAACCATCTATATAGCACCATACCCCCCACCAAAGAAATAGAAGCAGTCATTAAAAGTCCTGCAAGCAAAAATATCCAGGGACATATGATTTTAGTGCAGAATTCTATCAGAACTTCAAAGAAGATCTACTACCAATACTTATCAAATGCTTTCCAAAAAACAGAAACAAAAGGAACATCACCGAATTCAGTCTATGAAGACACATTTATACTGATTCCAAAACCATAAACAGAACCAAAAAAGAAAGAAAACTTCAGACCAATTTCAGTTATGAATATCAACGCAAAAATACTCAATAAAACTCTCACAAACTGAATGCAGGACGACATCAAAACAATCACTCACCTTGATTAAGTAGGCTTCATCCAGGAATGCAGGGATGGTTCAATGTATGGGAATCCATCAATGTAATCCACTCTATAAACAAACTCAAAGATAATAACCACATGATTATCTCATTAAATGCTGAAAAAGCACTGGACAAAAGACAACACCCATTCATGTTAAAAGTATTGGAGAGATCATGAATTCACACTTCATACCTAAATATAAGAAAAGCAATATACAGCAAACAAATAGCCAACATTAAACTAAATGGGTAAAAGCTCAAAGCAATCCCATTAAAATCAGGGACAAGGCAAGGCCCTAACTATTCAAAATAGTACTTGAAGTTCTAGCTAGAGCAATAAGACAACACAAGGAGGACAAAAGGATACAAATTGGAAAGGAAGAAGTCAAAATGTCACTCTTTTCAGTTGATATGATAGTATACTAAAGGGACCCCAAAATTTCTACCAGAGAGATCCTGCAACTTCAGCAAAGTGGCTGGATGTAAAATTAATTCTACCAAATCATCAGCCATTCCTCTACTCAAAGTATAAATTGTCTGAGTAAGATATTAGGGAAATTATACCTTTCACAATAGTCACAAATAATATAAAATATCTTGCTATGACTCTAAACCTCTAATGAAGCAAGTGAAAAATCTGTTTGGCAAGAACTTCGAATCCCTGAAGAAAGAAATCAAAGAACTAAAAGATGGAAAAATGTCCCAAGCTTGAGGATCAGCATGATTGACAGAGTAAAATGACTTCTCACAATCTTGCAATCTACAGGTTTACTGCAAACTCCAGGAAATTCCAAGTCAATTCTTCAGAGTTAGAAAGAGAATTTCTCAGATTCATTTGGAATAACAAACACACACACACACACATACACAAGATAATGAAAACTATTCTCAACAATAAAAGAACTTCTGGTGGAATCACTATCCCTGGCCTCAAACTATGCTATAGAGCAATACTGACAAAAACTGCATGGCATTGGAACAGGCACAGGCCAGTAGTTCAATGGAATAGAATTGATGATCCAGAATTGAACCCACACACCTATGGTCCCTTGATCTTTGACAAAGAAGCTAAAACCATCCAGTGGAATAAAGACAGCATTTCCATAAAATAGTGCTGGTTCAAGGGAAGTTAAGAATATAGTAGAATGCCAATTGATCCGTTTTTCCCTGAGCCCCCTCCCCCGAACCTCACCCCCTCATGGAAATATTTTATTAGACATAAATAACTTGGTCAAGAGTTTGAATCATTAACTGCTCAGACTAGTCCAACCTGCTGCTGAGAGCAGCTACGAATACAGGGCAAACACAAAACTGTAAAATCTTAACTTTCTTTATGCGACTTTGTTCTCCAGCATGACTTAGCAGTCAACAACATCAAAAGGTTGCACCTAGAATTCTCTGCCTCCTCAATGCCCAGAGCCTTGAAGGGACAGGGAGGAGCCTGGAAGCAGCAGGGAATGACACTAGGGTCTGGAGGCAGTGGCTGATGGTGCCTTCCTGACTTTCTGGCACTAGGCAGGTTCCTAGGGCAGTGGGACTGGAGACAGGGGAGGGTAAAGAGGACCGGACCTGTGTCTTTCTCCAAAGAGGCCTGCTGTTGCCTCCTTCTCCATGGAGATTACCACGCTATGGAGTCCTGGGATCCAGCGGCTCACCCTGCCAGAAGCTGTGACCTTGGCAGGGGCACAGGAGGATGGGCATAAGTCATGCCCCAGTATCTTCCATAGAGCTCTCGGACCCGCCCACAGCTCAGGAACCACCCAATCACTTCGGCATGCAGAACGTCCTGGTTGGCTGTTTGCTTGCCACTTTTCCTGGTTGAATTCATGCTACTTAGCATGGTAGCATAGCTGGCTTTCCTTAAGTAGGTTTCCATGAGTAAAAATGGAAATACTACTATTCCAATGAGTAGCACCTTTACTCATTGGAATCCGAGATTCTCTCTTACTGCTGTCCAACAAGGGCATCTTCTGCTACATATGCTGTTGGAGCCATGTGTACTCTTGGGTTGTTGCTTTAGTCCGTTGGAACTCAGGGGTGTACTGGTTGATTCATACTGATGTTCCTCCTATGGAGCTGCAAACCCCTTCAGCTCCTTGGGTCCTTTCCATTGGGGACCCTTGAGAACCACTACTTTAGAGACAAGAACTCAGTGGCTACTCAGTCCACAGAGTTGGATGTCTCAGCACTGAAGACACAGGACAGAAGGCTCTCCTCCCTCTCTCACCCCAATCCGCACAAGAGTCTCTGATCCTTTATATTGAGATCATGTTGGAAGGCTGAAGAACCTTGAGTATAATATTGGGGGAGCATGGCAAAAGTAATGACAGATGCACTCAGGAAGAATTGAAGGTTGGCAGGCACACATTGGGCTTTCCTTGACCCTCTCTACATATGGGCTGCCTATTAGATGGGGCCACCAAATCTGAGGATGGACGTTCAGCTAATCTCTGGAAACATTCTCACAAACACAATCAGAAATATATTTTTCAGGTCATTCTAGATCCCATTAAGTTGGTAATGGAGACCACAGATCACATGCTTTCCCCTTTGACACCCAACCACTTCCTATGTTACACTTAATTTCCAAACAAAAACAATAAAAGTGCTTGGAATGTAGCATAACTGGGAGGTGCTTGCCTGGCAGGTATGAAGCCCTGGTTTGAGTCCCAGCCCCACATAAGATGGACATGATGGTACACAGATGTAGTGCTTAAAGTTGGCATGTTCACTAAGCAGTTCAGAAGTTCAAAGCTATCCTGAGCTACATAGATACTGATCCTTTCTTATATAAAACAAACTGGCTATCTATGAGAACCTGTCCTAAAACAAACAAAAAGACAATGGTATTGTAATTTTACCTAACATGATATAACTATCCCCATACAACCTAAGCACATTAATTATTCTCCAAGAAAAAATAGTGAAGTCCCTTTTGGAATGTTTACAGTTTAAATATGCTAATATAGATTAAAAACTTAAGTACTCATATCAACTCAATGCTGTGTTATATAATAAAAGGAAAGGAAGGAAAACATGGATGTTACATACAAGAAGACACACATAGGCACACATAGACATCTATCCTATGTATACATGTACAAATGTATCCTTAACAAAATGGGACAAAATCACTCATGACATTTATACTCCTCATTTCTGTAAATGGTCATATGGCCACAGCTGGTATTATCTCCTTATAGCTTAGTTTTTTTGTTTTCTTGTTTTATTCTTTATTTCTGAATGTGAGTGTAGGCACACATGTGCCATTACACATATGTGGTAGAAAGAAGACACAACAATGGGACACAACCTCAGTCTCACCTTCTACCTTCTTTGAGACAGGCTCTCTTGTCACCTGCTGCTCTGTGTGCCAGGCTGGCTGATCCATAAGTTTTCAGGGACTCTCCTGTCAATGCCAGCTTCCTTTCGGTAGGAACGCTGGGGCTGGAAATGCCTACAAGCACATTCAAGCCTTTGTGGATTCTGGGATCTGAGGTTCAAGTCATCATGCTTGTATGCATTTCTCCTTCTTCCCACCTATCTTTAAGCATTTGCACCAAGTCCTGCTGTTTTAGAATGGTCAACCCATTGAGGCCTTTCTGCACATCTACACATTTCTTTCAAGTATGCTTTAGGTGTTACTTAAACAAAGATAGATTTCCTGTAATGGCCTCTAATTTCTGTGAGTATCTGAATTTAATCTGCAAATGATCAACACCTGAACAGGAACTAAGAATAATGATAGACTGAAGTGCTGGACCTGAGATGTTTGATGTAATTCTACATCTAATAGACAATACCATGTCTCAAACATAGGAGAAAAACCTGGCCTATTTAGGTGATTGAAGCTATGGGGGCTAGTAAAATCTTTCAGGCCAATGCACAGAGGGAGAAGACAGGAGGAAGACATGGGCCACAGATTTGAAGAAAATTTCCAACATGAGAAATCAGGACAGACAGACCCCTTTACTAGTTCTAACCTGATAATATTTGTTTAATGTGTATTTCAAAGCATTAAACAGGTATTTATATCTGGAAGCTTGGGAGCTACTAATATTTAGAGGGTCGTCCAGTCCACAGCTGTTCACCGGCAGGCATTTTGGGGCTTGACCACACCCACTTTTGAATTTTTCTAGCCTATTTGGAATGTTGTTGCATTCAAGATTCCACCATCTGTTGGATGTAGGGTAGGTGAAGATCCTCTTCCAATCTAATCTAATAGAAGAGAAAGTGGGGAAGAGCCTTGAACACAAAGGCAAAAGGAAAACCATCCTGGACAGAATACCAATGCCTTATGCTTTAAGATCAAATACAGACAAATGGCACCTCACAAAATTGCAAAACTTCTGTAAGGCAAAGGACACTGTCAATAAGACAAAACAGCAACCTACAGATTGAGTAATTTTTTTATCAACCCTATATCTGATAGAGGGCACATATCTAAAATATACAGAGAACTCAACAAGTTATACTCCAGAGAACCAAATAGCCCTATGAAAAAAGAGGAGTACTGAGTTAAACAGAAAAATCTCAGAGAATGCCTGAGAAGTACTTAAAGAAATGTTCAACATCCTTGGTTAACAGGGAAATACAAATCAAAACAACTTTGAGAATCCACCGCACAGGTGACAGCAGATGATAGCCAGACTGTGGATAAAAAGGAACAATCCTCCATTTTTGATGGGACTACAAGCGAATAAAACAACTTTAGAAATCAATCTGGCAGGGCCTAACAATATTAGAAATAGTTTTACTTGAAGACCTAGCTATACCAATACTGGGCATATACCCAAAAAAAAATATTCCAACACATAACAAGGACACATTTTCTACTATCTTCATAGCAGACTTATTTATAATAGCCAGAAGCTAAAAAGAACTCAGATGTCACTCTACAAGAGAGTAGCTACAGAAAATATGGTTACAGAATGGAGTACTACTAAGCAATAAAAAAAAATGCCTTTATACAATATGCAGGCAAATGAATAGAACTAGAAAATATCATCCTGAGTGAGGGATCCCAGACACAAAGTAACTCACTTCTTATATGTTTACTGATAAGTGGATATTTGCTCTAAACTTCACAATGCCCATGATACAACTCACAGACACTATGGAGCTTAGAAGGAAGGGAGACCAGGGCATGGCTGGTTCAGTCCTGCATTGTGGACATAAGAGGATGATGTTGGGATGTGGAGGTAGAGGAGACCTGGGAGGGAGATTGTAGTGGGAGGATATAAGGGGGCAGTTTCAGGTACTGGTGAGGATAGGAGGGAGGTACAGAGGGTCTGGAAATAGAACAAAAATATATAGCAGGGAGGGTGAGGAACTGGGGATAGCCACCTGAGGGACACAGACAACAGATAAACATGAGGTTCCCAGTACCCAAAGGGGATGACTTTAGCTGAAATGCACAGAGAAGGGAGAGATAGAACATGTAGAGACCACCTACAGTGGATAGGAACACCTCCCCACACTCCCACAATCCCCAGGGACCACCCTCCTTCAAGGGATGGTCCCACCAACTCATTTCAAAATTTGTAACCCAGACATGTTCCTGAGCAAAGGAGCAGGGACTGCTAATAGTCCAGAGACAGAAGGAAGGGCCATCCAGGGACTGCCCTACCTGGTGATCCATCATGTCTGCAGACACCAAACCAGACACTGTTGCTGTGGTAAAGAGGTGCTTGCTCACAGGATCCTCTTGTGAAGGTTCTTACAGAAGGTTGGCTAGCAGCTGACCACTGGAGCCAACCATTAGACTGAGCTCAGGGAATATGGTGGGGAGCTGAGAGAAAAGCTGGAGCAGCAGAGGGGAATGGAAACACTGTTGGAAGAGCAACATCTGCAGCCAGGACCACCTCATGATCCCAATGACTAGACTACAAACTGAGAAGTGTTCAGGGAGGGATCTTTACCTCTAGATACATTGTAGCAGAGGATGACCTTGCCTGACAGCAATGGAGGAGAGGCACTTAGTACTGTGGAAGTTTGATGCCCTAGGGTATGATGCCTAAACAGTAGGTCAGGAGAGGGTGGGTGAGTGGGGGAGCGCCCTCATACAGGCACAGGGGAGTGGGAAAGGGCAGATGCTGTTTGAGGAGTTGTTGGAGGGGTAAGCAGGAAGTGGTATATTATTTAAGATGTAATCAAATGGAATAAGTAATAAAAACATTTAAAAAATACACATATGCCAGTCATTTAATTTTAACAATGAAGACTCAGGAGCAAGATGCTGGGGTGAAAACCTGCCAGGTCAGAGAGGTCAAGCCCTCACCTGATCCTCCTACTCCACTCTGTCCTCAGTATCTTTCAACTTAAAGACCTTCCTTTGGTTTACTTATATTCATTCCCTTTCAAGGGTTACTTGCTCTGCCTCTTGACCTGGAGTTGACTTTCTTTTGCTTTACAATACAGGTGTGTGCTAGTGTTGAGCCACAGGACAAAAAAGTAAAATGAACCAAAAGCTCTTGGGTTAAAGGTCTGTGCTAGGGCTGGGCTAAACCGTAAAATGTTTTGTTTGTTTGTTTTCAGTAAATAACACAATCTTATAGTTTATAATCAAAACAAATATCCTGCAACATAAGTTGGCAATGTTACCTTCATTATAGAAATCCAGATCTCTGTCAATTGTTCTGGTTGTTCCCAGGCATGTCTGAGTGCATCATCATGGGAACAAAATGGTCCCAAGGAAAATCAGACCTGGGCTCTTGAAGGTGTTGCACAAGGCCTATGGGGACCTAAAAAGCACCAAGGACACCCCTGATCCTTATCACAAGGGATAAATCACCCATCCTACTGTCACATAATGTATTGCAAGATATCACCATTCCTGACCTTGGCTCACACTCCTAAGTGCTGCGAAATGGAAGGGTTCTTGTCCAGGGTTCACTCAAAAAACCAATAACTAAAAATAAAAAAAACCCTGAATCCAGCTAAACAGGGATGGTTTATTGAATGCATACCTCAAGACTGACCAATCAGGGCAACAGATCAATAATATGCACTACCTATTTCTCAGGGACAGCTCTGTGTAAAAACCACAAGAGCTCATGCACAAGGGCTAGAAATACTGCCCTATGTGGACCCTGACTCAAGCTATTTTAGACATAATAGTAATACTGACCTTGAATTTCATGGGGCTATGGGAAGTATATAGATGTAGAAATTAGTAAGATTAACAAACCTCACAACATACAGAACATTCCATGGTACATGGTCAGCATGACTCTGCTCTGAATCAAGATTTTTCTTTTGTTTTATATCCATGACTGAGAGGCATATTACATGATATAGATGGCTGTGATATGACAAGTTTGCTACAGATATGGAAGGGGGCAAGCCTTATCAAAAGAATTATATCATTAGGGAAAATAACAGCATGACCTTACCATGTTTAGACAAGTTGGGGGCCTCAACAGGAGCTCCTAAGAAGGAGAACAGAGACTGTGTTTTTTACCTGAAAGGAGGGGCCTGAGCAATGCTGCTCAGCCTTCTCAGTGCCCAGGTAGTGAGTGAGAGGCTCTGGTTCTCTATGGGTGCTGGATGATTCTTACCAAATGACTTGCTCCTGCCAGTTCTCGGGAGAGTATCAGGAGGTAAGATCTTCTCCTTGTCAGATGTGGCACACGTCTACCACATCTAATGGAACAGGGCAGTGGCGATTAACCTGCTCCTGCCAGTTCTCTAGAGAGTGTCAGGAAGTGAGATCTTCCCCTTGTCAGATGTGGCACAGGTCTCTGAAAGCAGGGCTCTCTCCCTCTAAGTGCAGGACTCCATGCAAGTCAGATTCTCCCTTGCAGGATACGTGGCCAGACACCTGTAGAGCTGCCCAGTTCCTACGTGCAGAAGGAACCCAGGAGGGCTGTGTCCCAAGCAATCTTTCACTCTCGTCTTCCCTGCATTTCTGGCTGAGCTGGCTGCTTGGTCACAGGAGCCAAGATGGTGGTGACCTCAGACCGCAGGGCAATGATCTTCAAATCTTATTGAGGGCAGCAATTGCTTGACTACACCCAATTTTCTAAAAGGTCTGGGCTCTGGGGAAATAAATCAAGATAAATCTGGGATAAAGGTGCATAAACTCTGTCCTGTACTGAACTAAGAAACATGGGAGTGGGAGAAGGATGTATGGCTAATTAGACTACTAGGTCCCCATTGTGTCTGCTTGATTTAATCTCAGGACATGGAAGTGGAGTATCTCTGATGACTTCTGTCTATCCCCTTGAAAGGTTCACTGGGCTTTAGCCTCAGCACTTGATATTTCGTAATGGGGCAGCAGCACTCAGGGAAGCTAGAGATTGTCATTGGCACAGTATCATGCCAGCAGCAGTGGATAATACTCAGTAGTTCAAAAAGTCATAACCACTTTCATTTGTTATTAATCTGGACCCAGGGAACAAAATCTTTAGAAAAGAAAAATCATCTCTACTTCTCCATCTTCCCAGAATGAAAGACTGGTAAGGAGAGAATGGTAAATTCTTTATAATAAACAAGGATTTGTAGCTGAGGCCTTGGGTGTATAGTATTTTTCAGTGTTGTTTCCTGAAACAGTGTCTCAAATATTCCATGTTGTCCTCTACCTGGCTTTCCAGGTTAACCTTCAGCTCAAACATTCCTGCTTCCACTTTCTAGTAGCTAGGCTTACAAGTGGGGCTCCTAGGACTCTTAGGTCAGTACTAGTCACTGGAAGAGAACTGGATTTTCTAATGCTGAGGCATATACACACCAGCATAACTACAGCCATTTTTTCTATGTCTGCCCCAACAATTTCAGATTGTTGCTGTAATATGCCTGCCAATCATTGACACAGAAAAACAAACTTGTCTCAGAGCAAGGTCATGGTGATCAAATCCCGTTGTGTTTAGTATGATGTTTGTTAAACTTACAAGGTTCTAAAACATTTACATGAGACCCATCAAATTAAGATCCACTATGCACTCTTATATCTGAAATGGCCTGATCAGAACTGACCACTTCATATGAGCTACTTGTGGTTGTTTTGTTTTGTTTAGTTTTGTTTTGTCTTGTTTTGAATTTATAAGTTGACAAAGACAAATGTTTTGGGTCATTGCTTAACAACAAAAAATTTAGCAATCATTCTGATCAATCAGTATTAAGATCTGAATTCAATACCCTATCTTCCTTTGATAAGTATTTGTGTGGTTTATGGAGCCAATCGTGAACCCAAACAGAGATGCTCTGTGCACTAACCTATATCTATTATTTTATCCTACACACTTTATTGCTGTTGACTATTTTATTTTGTTCTGACAGAATCTCATTTTGTAGCTTACAGAGGGCTGTAAGCAATCTTCTCTTGGTGACTCTGGTGCAGAGATGAGAGCCTCAACTCAGCCTGAGGGCCTTTCCATTGGTGGCTCAAATATTATAGTATCCCCTACCAACACATCTCAAAATTATTGCCAACACAAAGATACTGTTTCTCTCTCTCTCCTAAGGCATCTTGGGGCAATTTTGAAATGCTAAACACAGGCTTCATGACTGTCCCCCCTAACACATACCCACATTACAACCTGCCCTGCAGGAACTGCCTGGATGTGATTTCATGAACCTGTACATGATGAGAAAGAAGAAATTTTGAATGCATATTAAAACTTGAGTGAGTTCTCAGCAGATTTTAATAGTTCATATAGCTGATTGCAAAAATTCTGAGGTAGGATGAGACATTTCTGAGAAGGTTTTGAAAAGTAAACACTCAGAAAGATACATAGGGATGACTTGGGTATTGCCAATCAAGCCTAGAGCAAACTCTGGCTTTGGAAGGAGGATGGGCTTGATGGCTAAGCCCCAGGGGAGACTCCAGGAAAGGGCAGCTCAGCTTTCTATCAGTATAGGGAGAACATTAGCAGGGAGCCAATAGCTGTACCCATGACATCAGCAGTCCCTTCTTGAACATTCTATTGTTTCCTAGAGAGTTCTTGGCATCCTCTCTATTGTAACCAGTGTTGTAGCAACAACACGGACACTGAGGTTTCTCAATCAGTGTATAGAGGATACTTCCATAGACATGTTTGCCTGACTGAGAAAACTTTCTGGGACAGTGAGGGAAGATGGGAGAGAGACTAGAGAGAGGAGGAAGGAAACTGCCCTTTCTTCTGAGTGTAATGAAGGACGAAGGAGATGGTCTTGGGGAATGTGGAGTAAGTTCGGGGAAGTAGATGTGCAGGGGTGGCCTGAGCTGGCCTTTCTAACAATGGGGCACAGGAACTGCAGTGTCTGGGTAGGAAAAGAACTTTCATGATTATCACAATTCTTGAAAATCAAGGATTTCAGAACATTATTTTCTCTAGTCCTTAAGGCAGGAGATGGCAAGGTCAAAGCTGTTATTCTGTGAACTCCAAGTCTTTACTTTCAATGGGTATAGTGGGTGTTACAGGGGACAGAATGAGACCATCAGGAGTCACAGAGGGTCTAACCTATGCAAATTTAGGGCAGGGCATCACTGCACTTCACTCTCATGGCTTCATTTAGCTTCAGTGGCTATCTGACAGTAGTAGCAGGGAGAGAATTGTGCTCCAGGCCATGACCTTATGTTCTCCTCACCCTGACAGTTCCCACCCTACCTTTCTTTATCACCAGCTGTGGGTAGGAAGCATTTCTGTACTACATACAAAAATCCGTACCAGGGGATACACCCAGACAGAGATGTGATTCAATTGATACTTCTGGGGTGTTTGGTGTTTCAGGAGGGGGATCTGATCAGTGTGTTGAGCATGTTCTCACGCTGCATGATGTTATAATCCCATGTCCCTGGCATCAAGTAACAGGGTAGGAGATTTGAACATCTCCAAGTACTCATATACTTGTGGACCATGAATTTATCATCTGATTTGTATAACCACAGGACTGAGGACTCTGAAGCCAAGATGCACCCTGTGCAGATGTTAATAAGCCATGAAAGCCATCTCTGTGGTCATCTTAAACATGTGTAGGGAGACAGAGGACACACCTGTCTGTTAACATCTCCAGGTCTCTATACGGTGATGGGAGATCTGAGATGCACTGAGGAGGCATCTCAAGCCTGAACCAAACCCTGTGTGGTGTCACTGGGTTCTAGGCCTGTTGTCCTTCTGTACAGGTCTCAGGGTTGTCTGTCTACACTCTGTGTCCCCACCATGAAAGTTCACCAGTGTTATTCTACCTTCAGGGGCTGGCAGGCAGACATCATCCCCTGCAACTATCCTAAGCAAGAAGCAGGCCAAGAAGAGGAGAAGCTGACCACAGAGCTGCAGCTCATTACCCAGGAGAGAAACGAGGTGAATGATCGCCTGATCTCCATCACAGAGGGAGCCATGAACAAGAGGTATGCATTGCTCCAAACACAGTGGTGTCAGTCTGGGGTCAACAATGTCACCCTCATCTTACCCTTTTAAGGAGGGGTTTTCTAGGAAACTGTACCACCAGAATGTCCCTGTGCCCAACCTCATGTCCCAAAATACTTCTTAGAGGAAAGGCAGAACCTGAAGCTTGCTCAGGAACGATGTGGTAAATGGCCTCTTCTGATCCCTCCAGAGGAAAAGAGGGACTTGTTGTGGGACTGAAGAATTCAGGGATAGAAATAGTGGAAAATGAGTCCCAGGGTGCATTTGGAAAGCCCTTGACATGTGGTGGCTTTGTGAGTTCATAGGAGCTGTGAGTTTGTGCTGAGTGTTTGTAATTGCCTGGCAGGTGACTGAGTGCTGGAAGCTCCTGGAAGCAGCTGGGGAGGCCTGGTCTACATTGTTCATCTCAGTGCTTGACTAGACGCCTGATGCTCTGCCTGTTCCTCTTCACAGGCCTTATATTCTGAGACAGAAATGTTGCATGCATTTCTTCTGCATCTCATTGTGCTCTTTCCGTTTCTATCTGTCTCTCTCATTCTTTGACTCTGTTTCCATTTCTCCTTGTATGTGTGTCCAATTCTGTGTGTGTGTGTGTGTGTGTGTGTGTGTGTGTGCACATGCACCTACCTGTGCATGCACTTTTTATTTTTATATTGCCATTCACACTTTGGAATCTAGGAGTCTGGGTTTTGTCTTGATGATTTACCTGTAAGACAGTTTCAAGTATATGTTAATGCTGAGCTCTGGGAGCCCCCATCAGCACTGTTCTTTGGCTCTAGGGTCACAGTTGTTCATACATTTGTATCTCCTGGGCAGATTATAAAGATGTGATGATACCTGGTCTCATCTCCACAATTATGTGTAATGTCCATCTCTAAGGTATAAGGTACTCAGGATTTAGAATTCCTGTTGTGAAAATAGGAAATATATAACCACAGGTTTCTGGTGGGCGAAGATCTGTGGCCTAGGCTCTTGAGATTATAGCTGCTTAGACTGCATCTCCAGCCCTACTGAGCGAACACAGGGAGCCATGGCACCCTCCACCTGGATGCCTAGCTTCTGCTACCCTGGAGACAGGAAAACAAGTTTCCAAAGCTGAAGAATATCCAAGTATATAGAATCTAGAATGTGGTTTTCTGGGCCTGGGGTAGTACAGGACCCAGCCTGAGATGTTGTATTCTTTACCATCCACATTCATGGAGTTCTCTGTTCCTGGGAACAGGACCTTCCTGAGGCTGAATCCAATGTAGGAACAACTGAAGTTAAAGGAGGAGGAGATCAAGTCATTTCTTCACAACATAGAGATGGAGAAGATTGGGGCCCAAGAGAACATCCAGGAGCTCAAGAAGGAGATTAACTTCTATAAGTAAGTACCAGTGAGGGAGGCCACCAGTTGTGGAAAGGCCATTTCTGCCTTCCATTCTTTCTATACTGGAGAATCTGCAGGTCTTGTTCTATCCCTTCTGATGTTTAGCCAACAGTGTGCCTTAAGATTTTGGACTCAATTTTTATAAGTCTGTAAGAAACTGTTACCCCTCCCAGTATTATGAAGGCTGACTCAGAAGTCTCTAGATAGAAAAGTGATTTAGTTCATGAGAGGGTTATTATGCAGTCCTAGGCCTCTGGTACTCAGGCAGGGTTTTACAGACCTCACTGTGATATAATACAAGGACAGAATGCCTTCCTCTTGGTTCTACTGACCTTCTTTGATGGGATTTGCTCCCTACTAATAGATGTTGCCCCATTGCATTGGGCTGTTATGGATAGTTGGAGATTCCCCTTTCTTTTGGAGAAATGTGGACACTTACTGGTATTTGGGCTGCAGCAATCCTTACTCCCTCAAGTTGCTGTTTGCTATTTGTGCAGCTGTGATGGATGTATTGAGATGTATTGCATTAGGTCTTCATGGGAACCTGGGTCCTGGTGGGCTTAATGGGACCTGTAAGTATGAAGGGGAGGAGGATCTTACTATACAGAGTGTGCTTCCAGCAACCTGCATAGCCGGCTCCTCATGGAGAAGATGCTTGTGAAGAAGAGAAGGTTCATGCTGATGCAAGAGAACAAGGAAGTACTTCTTGACTGGTCTCTCATAGAGAAATACTTGGTTGGCTTGAACATGAATGGTAAAGACGAACAGGAGAAGACCAGCAACCTCCAAACCCAACATCAGGTAGGGACAAGCAACTCAATCAGGCTAATACTGTTTTATACCATTTTTCCATTGGATCCATCTTTGCTTTCACCTAGCACCTTTCTAATCCACATGCTCAAGCAGTCACTGACCTCCTGGAGTGTAGTTGTTCATTGCTCTGTCTATGTGCAAGTGTTCTGGGATGTTAGGCTCTTGTGAGATACTGAATTATTGTTGAGTGTACTTTGGTGCTCTGCTTGAAACTACAGTACAATAAGGGTGACAGATGAATAACCAGACACATTCCTACATGTGCTCATTATAGGGGAGATGCCATGCAGAGCTTTTAGCAACTTCTAGGTCCTGTGACAGAGGTCATGCAAGGGTCATGTGACTTCCCAGGTGGGAAACAACTTGAAGGATTAACAACCAAATGGAAATATTATTGAGTGCTCCTCATTTTAATTGATCAGGGTGGCATGTTTCCTTCTGCTTTTTTGGGGGAACCCAATGATGTCTCTTCCCATTGCCCATTTATTGGTTTGCTCTGATAGAAGTCTGAGTGACATTTTTCAGCCTATGTATTTGTGAGTGTTGCTGAATATTTTGCCCTGCCTGCAGTTATAACAGCAATGGTGTCAGTTCAAAGATCAATGATAACTTTCCTGCTGAGGTAGTGGGAGGCAGCAGCCTGACAGCTGATATTTATGTCCCCACCAAGCCTCTATCTTAATATCTGCCTTCATCTTCCAGGTCCCAGAAATGGTAGCAAGAGCTGAAATTTCCACAGACCAGGATGAGCGCCTCATGCAGAATGATTTTCCACCTCAGGAACCCCCTGCAGAGCACCATCCTCAACAACCACATAATTTCCTGGATGAATCTTCCTCTACATAATTCAATTCCTCAGGGCGAATAGGCCCTAACTACCCAGCCAATGAGCCAGCTGATTCAGGATGTCATTCCCTTTCCTGCTCTGACAACACCCCTTGAGAGAGAACTGAGGACTGCCCTGCCACCAAGTGTCCAAGAGGAGAAACAGGCTGTACATCTGTGTTCCTAAGAGTGCAGTGAGAGAACTGTGCTTCATATAATTTACTGTTAGACTTTTGGTTGAAGTTCTGTTTTTTATTGTTTTGCTATTAGGTTATTGGGATGATACATGTTGTTATTACTTTTCATTTTTGCTAATGCTTTTTACTGTTTTTATTAACTGTCATTTTAAATCTTCTTTTTTATTTATTTATGAATGAAAAATTGATTTGTAACTCTTGACTCCTTTTCTTCGAAGCCACTTTGTGCATTTTTAATTAATGAGTTATTTTTATACACTCCATATTTTATTCCCCACCCCACCACCCCGTGTACACTCTTCAACTGATCCATATCCCATACCTCCTCCTCTCCCCCATCTCCAGTTGGATGTCCCCACCAACCACGCCACCTGACCTCTAAATTCCCTGGAACCTCTTATCTCTTGAGGGTTGGGTAAATCATCTCTAAATGAACACAGACCTGGCAGACCTCCACTGTAGGTCTGCTAGGGGCCTCATATCAGCTGGTGTATGCTGCCTGTTTGGTGAGAGAGTATTTCAGAGATCCTGGAGGTCCAGATTAATTGAGACTGCTGGTCCTCCTCTGGGGTTGCCCTGCATCTCCTGTTTCAGCTGTTTGTTGGGTCTTTCAGAGTGCTGCCATGCTAGGTCCTTTTTTTGTGAGTGCTCCATAGGCTCAGTAATATTGTCAGGCTTTGGGGCCTCCCCTTGAGCTGGATCCCACTTTGGGCCTGTCACTGAACCTTCTTTTCCTTGGCCTTCTCTCCACTTTCATGCCTTTCATTCTATTTTTCTTTTTTTTTATTAGATATATTCTTCATTTACATTTCAATTGTTGTCCCCTTTCCTGGTCCCCCAAACTCTCATACTCCATCTCCCCTTCTCCTGTTCCCCAATCAACCCTCTCCTGCTTCCCTGTCCCAGTATTCCCCTACATTGCAGCATCGAAGACCAAGGGCCTCTCCTCCCTTTGATGTCCAATAAGGCCATCATCTGCTGCCTATGTGTCTGGAGCCATGGGAAACTCCATATGCACTGTCTGGTTGATGGGTTTGTCCCTGGGAGCTCTGGAAGTACTAGGTGTTTCATATTGTTGTTCCTCCTATTGTGCTGTAAAACCCTTCAGATCCTTGGATCCTTTCTCTAGCTCCCCCATTGGAGATCCTGTTCTCAGTTCAGTGGCTTACTTAGAGTGTCCCCCTTTGTATTTGTCACGTACTAGCAGAGCCTCCCAGCTGACAGTAATATCCTATATCCACCTCCGGTCATCAAGTATTTGAGTATGGTCTTTCCCTCAGTCTCTGCTCCACACTTTGTCTCTGCATATCCTTCTGTGGATATTTTGTTCCCCCTTCTAAGAAGGAACAGAGTATCCATACTTTGTTCTTCCTTCTTCTTGAGCATCATTTGATATGTGAATTATGTCTTGAGTATTCCTGGAAACCAAAACAGAAAATCACTGTGCTGTCCATACCATGAAGTGCTTTTGCAGGCAATATTGCTTCTAAATATTTACTGATAGTAAAACAAAAATAACCTTAATTATATTTATTGATGATGGAAATTTTATGACATAAAATATTCCTTGTCCAGCTATTTTCCTTGATCAATCTCTAGTGCAAGCTGCAGCAACCACACAATGATTGGTCCAAGAGACAATGGGTGCTTTCTTCACAGCACTTGAAGTCACATGACACATTACATCTGAACAGTATTACTTATCATGAGCTCAAATCACTGACAAAACATAGCAGACATGTGCATTCCATCCCCAGTCACTCCAACAGGAGTTCTTAGGAGCTTCAGTTGCATTCAGCAGCAGGAGTGGAATGGACCCATGCTCCCTTCTTCGTAGCACTAACCACATGGATGTCCAAATGTCAGCTCAGAAATACTTCATCCCGACATGCTTCCAAATTTTTAATATCTAAGAAATGTTCATGAAAATAATCACATGACTTTGATCAATTTCATAGCAGTAGGGGGTTGGTCTGGTACTGCTTGTTCCCAAATGCTAAAGTTTATACCTCAAGATCTGGTTGCCCCATGAGGAGATTCTCACACCAAGGGATGCTGTGTAACCTTGCTCTACAAGGTAATTGGTCAATAAAAGGCTAAAGCCTGGCATTGAGCAATAGATAGAGGTAGCTGGGTTTTTAGTTATCTGACTTGGGGCTACAAGTATAGACAGGAGAGAGAGAAGAGGGGAGACCAAAGAAGTAGGGAGTCGCCATGAAAGGAGATGGACCATGAGCACTTGGCCAGGAGAAACAGCAAGTAACAAGGGACATAGGACTGGGATGTAAGTCAGAATAGCTCCAAAACCTGCACAATCTAGGCTGACAGTGTGTAAATAAAGGAGTAAAAGAGTGGAGTCTAGCCTCACTTGAAATAATAATTAAGTATCTATTGACAGGAGAGTGAGTAGAGTTCACATACTCAAAAATCATAAAGCATATGCCTGCCTGAAATAATAGCTTAGCAGTTAAGAATGTTTGCTGGTCTTACAGAGGACCTGAGTTCAGTTCCCAGCACCCACATGGCTGGCTCAAAACGAAGTCCAGCTCTGAGGAGCCTGACACCCTCCTCCATGTACAACTGCACATGTGTGGCAAGTGCACATAGGGAAACACACACACACACACACACACAAACACACACTCACACACTGAGCTAAAATTGATCCCCTAGAGATGCATGAAGCAACATGATTATCAAACCCAACAGTAACACAATGCTACGTATCCTGTTTGCCAAAGAACAAATAGGAAGCAGCAAAACTATTGAGATATAGTTTCTGACAAGAGAATGCAGAATAATTTTTAAAACACGCATGGATTTAACATGGCATGCATGATGATGACAGCTCCAAGGAAGAAGAGACACTGTGGATGCCAGTCTAGCCAAATTGGCAGGCTATAGTTCCAAAGAGAGACCCTGTATCAAAAGGGAAAGTGCAGGTAATAGAGGGAACCCAACATGGACTCTCCATTCACCGGTGTGTGCACACATGCATATGTGACAGAAACAGACAGAGACCAAACAAATTCTTTCCTGAAACAATTCATAAAAGGGAATTTGTAGTGGATAAATGACACCTCAATGCAGGGGCAGTCACTGCAAACAACAGGGCAAAAATGTCAGCACACAAAGAAGTAATGAATCACAGTTAGAGAGGACAAGTCTGTGTTGCCTGTGTCAGAAATACGATGTCAGGAATAAAGGAAGCTTATGAGAAGGTGGAGCAACCCAATATTTAAACTTGCTTTGTTAGATAGAAATTTACATGCTCACACAAATATAAAAAGAAAAATAGTATGTTCATCAAGTGCCCACGGAACTGTGACAAAAACACACTTCAAAAAGAAGTTTTAATAAGTTCCAAAGTTATTTATCACTGGGATCCCATTATGTCACCAAGTTGAAATTCAATTAGTAAACAAAAAGTGAAAGGATAGTTTCTAAGCACTAGCATCTGTCTGACAGTCTCTCATTGGCTCTCGTTGGTAACCTCTGATTAGCTCCTAAAGCAGGAAAAATGGACTCTGCCCATTCCAGCTGCTTATCTGCTCTGAGCCTAGGATCAGAGTTGAGGCTCAGCTCTGACTCAAATGGTGGCAGTGACTCAAATTGGCCACTAGATGGAAATAACACTTCATATTTATCTTTTTTTCCCCTATATTCTGTGTTTACATTTCAAATAATTTCCCCTTTCCCGGATCCCCCCTCCCCATACGTCCCATAAACCTTCTTCTCTCCATCCATTCTCCAATCACCTCTTAATACGCCAGCAACATAGCGTCCATCAATCCATAAACAACATAAAGACTGACTTTTCAAATTCAATTCTGGGCCATTCAGGGCTTGTCTCAAATAGCTAATAATGAGAAAATAATATTACTTATGTTCAGTCATTTATTGTCCCATAAACATAATATTTCATGTTTATTTCTTATTTTGCTAAAGCACTTTTGGATACCTTTGCTGTATGCTAAATTGTTAGGGAAAACATTGAAGCATTCTAAGTTGTTTCTAACTTGAATAAGCAATAAACTGTCTCTGCTTAACAACACAAGCATATAAATTCATGAAATGAGTCTTAAAAAATCTATCTTGTGTATTTTCATTCAATTAAAAAAAAAACAGAAACCCAAACTGACAAATAGGAAGCAACTCTATTTTTAAAGATTCTATGGGAGGAAACCATCAGTCAGGAAGTTGCTCCTGTTCCAAATCCCCCTGGTGAAGTGTAATCCCACTCCTTTAGGACAGGCTTCCAGGGAGGATGAAGGCCATCGGCAGATGTGGACTGTAACACCCTGGCATTCTGGGGTGTGCATCTGAGGCTCCCAGTCAGAGAGGTGCAAGCCATCTCAGGTAAACCAATAGAATAGTTCCAGTGCTGACAGAGAAAGAAGCTCTCAGATAAAATCCTGATTCACAGAGGTAAGCGCTCATGCCTGTACATGCTGGTGTGCATATGCAAGTACATAGAAATACACACCTGCATACATACATGCATGCATACATACATATGTACATACATACATACATACATGCATACATATGTACATACACACATATGTACATGCATGCATGCATGCATGCATACATGCATACATACATACATATATACATACAAAGAGATCAAACCATGAAGTTCAAAGATGGAACCTTAAAGTAAAGCGATAAAGGTACTGAAAAGAGCTAACAGCAGATGTTCTGGAATCTACTACTCTGTCTTTCTAAATAAATACTAACACACATTAAGGGAGGCAGGATGCAGAAGTCAAGGCCTGGACCAGACAGTTCCTTGCACCCAGGCCTATGGTGCACTTTCAAGATTAGGACTGTGATTGTGCAGGCCTTTCCTGTTGTCCCCTCCCTCCTCTCTCTCTTCTCCCCACCACATCTCCTCTTCCTCCCTGTCCCTAAGCAACATTCTGAGACCTTCCCACCTTCCTTTTTACTCCTTCCTTCCATCTTTTTTTCATTCTTTTTTCCTTTCCTTTTATTTTTCATTTTTTATTTTTATTTTTTTAATATCACAACCACTCCAACCTCGAGAAAAAAAAAGATCAAGCAATACTGTTCTAACAAAATGAAAAAGTTAAAACCTTGCTGCTGGATCTGGCTAGGCAGTAACCATAGGCACCAAAATCGGCAGATGTGGACTGTAACACCCTGACATTCTGGGGTGTGCATCTGAGGCTCCCAGTCAGAGAGATGCAAGCCATCTCAGGTAAACCAATAGAATAGTTCCAGTGCTGACAGAGAAAGAAGCTCTCAGATAAAATCCTGATTCACAGAGGTAAGCGCTCATGCCTGTACATGCTGGTGTGCATATGCAAGTACATAGAAATACACACCTGCATACATACATACATGCATACATACATATGTACATACATACATACATGCATACATACATATGTACATACATACATACATGCATACATATGTCTCTCTTGGGGCATTTCCATGCATCCTCAGAGATAATGGAAGGACAAGAGCAGAGAAGGAAAGAGAAGAGAGTAGTGTCCACATGCCTGGGGCAGTTCTGCATGCTCTGCCCTGCAGTCTGTCTCTCACACTAAAGCATGGAGTGCAATGTTTTAACCTTTGCACTATGTGAGACCAGCATCCCAGGGACTGAATGTGTTTTCACCTAGCTGCTCTTTGTACTTCATGAACACAGACATGCTCCCATGTGTGTAATCCCAGGAACAGGATTGCCAAGAGTTTGGGGCTAGCCTTGACTACACAGAGAGATCCTATCTCAAAATCAAAAAAGCAAACATTTCCGAGAGATATTTGGGAAGGGTCTATATTATTGGTTGAATATTTTCCCCTCAGAGCTGTTTAAACTGTCCCACTGGGAACTCAGGACAACCTTGCATGGAATCCAGTTAACAGAAAGCCATGTGACACATGGCCAGCATGCAAGGCCAGCACAATCACAATCTCATTTTGATGACTACACTAATCAAGGGAAGAATGTCAGGTAAAAGAATTCAGTGACTTGGGAAGTTCAAGGTGTTTCTCTGTGGGCTGAAGCTTAGAGATTTCTGGTTGGAATGGTCCATACCTTAGAGTTCTGAGTGGGCTCCATGTCACACAGGAAACAATGTAGCCTTCCCTAGGCACTGACATATTCAGTGTGCTCTGGAAAGCTTTATCAGCAAACCTTCTGCAGGATGTCTCTCCCCTCACTATGATGAGGTCTTTGCCCCCTTCTCACATGCTATGAGTCTTCTCTTAAATGGATTCAAAGCCTGGCTGTCCTGAATCTCAAGGACAATCTACAGTCATTTCTACAATCATCTGATTAGCCTCTGTATGGTGATATCACATGTGGTAGAAACAAAGGCTTATACACATTTTATTTTTTTCCGAAAAAATAAAATTTTTATTTTTTTCCGAAAAATGTATAACAAAGTGAGAGGTCTGCTTCAAGTGTTGTTCCTCCAGTACCAGACACATTACTTTGTTTGTTTTGTTACTTCAGAGGACATTTTTTCCTGTCCTTTGCTAGATGATTAGGCTAGGCTGCCTGGCAAGTAAACCACAGAGATGTTCCTGTCTCTGCCTCCCTACTGAGGGCTTACTGGCTCATGGTACCATTCCTCACTTCTTTATATGGGTTCTGAGAACTAAAGTTCTCCTGCTGGCCCAGCAAACACTTTACAAACTAAATGAGCCAGGACGGTGTGGTTTACCATCTACATGGTAAATAATCCCTAAAAACCTCCCATATCATTTATGGAAATAAGAGAAAACAGGTTTGCTTTCATTTTGGTGAGCACTGAACTAACGAAGGGAAGCAATGCCAAATGACATTTCAGTGGCATGGGGAGTTGCAGGTGTTTATTCTGTAGGCTGGAGAATCCTGGATGGAATGGTCCATACCTTAGAGATCTGGGGGAATGTCATGCCAGGAAAAAATTGTAGCCTGCCCTGGGAGTGAGGTAGAGAGTTACCATATTCAGTGTTCATTGTGGTGCTTCATCAGCATGCCTACTGCAGGGCCTGACCTCTCTGCTGGGCCACTGTCCTTTCTAAGTGCACAGTCATGGCCACCACCTGACAGGCATGACAAGAAGACAGACAATGGCCAAGAAGGAAACACTCACTCAGCAGAAAATTCACTCATTCAAGGGATTTAGTGGTCAGGGATGTCATGTCTTATGTCCAATTCCAGGATGCATGGGGTAGTTTTTAAGTCATGCATATTTAACAATAAATGCAAGGAATGGCTATTATCAACTTGGAGTATAAACATATTCCTAAGAATGAATGGCTGTTTGGTTGCAGAGCGTAACATAAACAAAGCTTTTTTTGCTATGGAGTTTTACATCAACTTTCACAAGCTTTAGATCATTAAAGTTGGTTAGAATGTCATGAGACTGAGTGCAAAGATTGAAGAGACTCTTGAGATAATAGAATCACACAGGGGTCTGCACTCAGGAGACAAATTAACCTGAGTCCTGGGTTCCTCCCAAAGTGGTTTGAAAACAATTGGCCTCTCAAAAGTGGTGCCAACCTCAAATTACCTAACAACTTGTGGGTATTGTTGTTGTTGCTGTTGTTGTTGTATCGGGGAAAGAGGGTACCTTCTCCAGAGGAACAGTGGTTAAAGGAAGGTAATACCATTTTAACTATAACCAGATCCACTATGATTATGAACCTAGGTAAGGAGAAGGAATAATAATAGGGTGTGTTATAAGTCCAACTAAAGCATGTTTCTAGTATTGGTCATCCTAGTAATCTTTTCCACTGGTTCCTTCTGATTAGCATATGTATGCTTCTCTAAATCACAAGGATTCTTACAAAGTCTACAACAGTTTATGCTTGTGAATATGGTAGTACTAATTAGGCAATTTCATAAAAGTCAAGAACTTTAATCCTAGACAGGTTGCCATCAATGTTCAAGTTAATGAGTATGTAATTGAACTTCCCTGCTTCAGACTAAGCACCTCCACTGGGATATAGCCTGGCATGTTTATAGATTAAGATGACAAGGTAGGCAATCATCTGGTACATCAGACAAATACTTTCTTGTGAGTGCTTAAGCCTGTATGATTGAAATAACAGTTGCTGGGACTTCATAAGAAGCACTGGAGAACACTGAACATGTTAACATAGTCAGCCTCAAATAAAAGGGGGTTCTGGGTGATTATCCTAGGATATTTTACATTGTCACATTAAAAAAAAAACCTACCATTCGTGCTTGCATTCATGTATGGATCCTCCTTCTTCTCCTTCTTAGAAAGGGGAACAAAATACCCAGAGGAAGAGATACGGAGACAAAGTGTGGAACAGGGAATGAGGGAAAGACAATCCAGAGACTGGCCCACCTAGGCATCCATTCCATATACTGTTATAAACCCAGACACTCTTGTGCATTCCAAAAAGTGCTTGCTGACAGGAGCCTGATATACATTTCACATGAGAGACTCTACTACTGCACGACAAATACAGAGGACTGCTTTGTTGGACATCAAAGGGAGGAGAGGCCTTGGTCCTGAGAATATTCCATGCCCCAGTATGTGGGAAGTCCTAGACAGGGAAACTAGAGTGGGTGGATTGGTGAGCAGTGGAAGGGAGATGGGTTAGGGGATTTTCAGGGGGAAATTAGGAAAGGGGGAAACATTTGAAATGTAAATAAAGAATATATCTAATAAAAACTTTTTTAAAAAATAAATCTGGTGGATTGTAAGAAAATTGGAAATGATTTTACATGAAGACACAAATACATCACTACTGGGCATATATCCAAAAAATGTTCCTACATATTAAAAGTACATATATTCCACTAAGTTTATAGCACCCTTATTGATAGTAGTCAGAAGCTGGGAGGAATCCAGATGTCCTTCTACAGAAGAATGGATACAGAAAATATGGTTACAGAATGGAATACTACTAACCAATTAAAAAATAGCTTCTTAAAATTTTTAGGTAAATGGATGGAACCAGAAAATATCATCATGAGTGAAGTAACACAGACAGAAGGAACATACAGGATCTGTGTTTACTAAGAAGGGGATATTTGCCCTAAAGTTCACAATGCACATGATACAACCTGCAGACGTTATGGAGCTCCTAAGGAAGGGAGACCTGGTTATGGTCAATGCTTCAATCCTGCATTGAGGGGCAGACAGGATGATTTTGGGAGGTGGAGGTAGAGGAGATCTGGGAGGGAGAGAGGAGAAGAGGATATATACGGCAGTATAAGGTACTTGAGAGGATGGAAGAGAAGTACAGAGGGTCTGGAAAAGGAACAAAAATATGTATCAGGGAGAAGAGAAACTGGGGATGACCACGTGAGGGAACTCGGCACCAGGGAAATGTAAGGACACAAAGCCTTATGACTTTAGGCCAATAGTGCAGAGAAGGGGGAAAGAGAAACTGTAGAGACCACCTTCAGTGAATAGGTGCATTTCCACCCACCACCAACAAAAACCTCCTGAAACCCCTCAGTCGAGGGATGGTGCCAACCATCTTTCATAAAGTTTGTAAACCAGAAATTTTCCTAAGCAAAATAAGAGCAGAGAAAGCAAATGGAGAAGAGACTGAAGAAAGGGGCATCCAGGGACTGCCCTATGTTGGAATCCATCAAGTCTGCAGACAGGAAACCAGACACTGTTGGTGTAGTCAAGAGTTGCTTCTGCCTAGGAACCACTTGAGAAGGTTCTTAGGGAAATCCTTTCAAAACCTGACCCTTGGAGCCAAACATTAGATTAAGATCAGGGAACCCGGTGGGGGAGCTTGGGGAAAACCTAGAGGAGCAGATGGGGATTCCAACCCCATTGGAAGAACAACATATGCTGCCAGGAATACCTAGTGCTCCCAGTTACTAAACCACAAACCCAGGAGTGTTAAGGGAGAGATCTATAGCTCCTGATACATTGTAGCAGATGATAGCCTTGCCTGACAGCAAGGGTAGGAAGGCCATTCATCCTGTGGAGGTTTGATGCCCCAGTGTAGTGGGATGCAGAAGCATTACGGCAGGAGAAGGTGGGTGGGTGGCAAAGTGGCCTCATACTGGCAAAGAGGAAAGGAAAGGGCAGATGTGAGTTGAGGGGAGGTTGAAATGATATCCAGGAAGCAGAATATCATTTGAGATGTAATTGATGGAATGATTAAAGAATAAATTTAAAACAATGCACATGTGCCAGGCATTTAATTTTAACAATGAAGACTCAGGAGCCAGATGCTGGTGTGACAACCTGGAAGGTCATAGAGGCAGGGAAAGCCCTCAGCTGACCTTCCTATTCCTCTGATTTCCCAGAAGGAAAGCATTCTTTATCCCTCTCCGTACTTTTATCCCTAAGAGCGCCTTGACTCAACCCATCTTAGACATAATAGTGCATATTGACCTTGGATTAGATGGATCCTTGGTGAAGCTTGTAGATGTGGAACTTCATAAGTTTAAAATCCTGACAACATAAAGAACAGAACATGGGACAATGGTCAGCATAACCGTGATTTGAATCAAGATTAAGGCTAACAAGATCTGGGCCCTGAGGAAGTATATCAAGACAAATCTGGGATAGTGGTATATGAACTCCACCCTGTATAAAACTCACAAATGTGAGGTGGGAGAATGATATATTGTTAAATAGCACACTCAGTTCACATTGTGTCTGCTTGATTTAATCTCGGGACAAGGAATTGTAGTATCTCTGATAGCTTCTGTCTAGACCCTTGAAAGGTTCACTATGCTATAGCCTCAGCACTTGATACTTCATGATAGGACAACAGCACTCAGGGAAGCTAGAGATTGTCATTGGCACAGTATCATGCCAGCAGCAGAGGGTATTACTCAGTTATTCAGAAGGTGATACCCATTCTCATTTGTTCTTAATATGAACACAGGTAAAGAGAGAACAAGGTCTGTAGAACAGAAAGATCATTTACACTTCTCTGTCTTCTCAGCAAGAAATACTTGTAGAGAGAGACTGGTAAGTTCTTTATTATAGACAAAAATTGGTAGGTAAGGCCTTGGATGTAGGGTGACTTTCAGTGTTGTTTTCTGAAACAGGGTCTCAAATATTTCATGTTGTCTTCTACCTGGCTGCCCTGGTAAACATTCACCTCAGATAATCCTGTTTCCATTTTCCTATTCCTAGTCTTACAAATGGGGTTCATAGGAATGTTAGGAAAGCACTAGTCAGTGATAGAGACCTGGGTTTTCTAAAGCTGAGGTGTGTACCCACCAGTGTAGTTACAGCTAATTTGTTCTATGTCTTCTCCCTAGTTCACCTTGTTGCTGTAATGTGCTTGCCAATCACTGGCACAGAAAAATAACTTGTCTCAGAGCAAGGTCATGTTGATCACATATTCTTATGTTCTTTATGACATTTGTTAATCTAACAATGCTCCAGAAAGCTTTACATAGGACCCATCAAATTAACGGCAAATGTACACTGTTATATTTAAATGGCCTGATCAGAACTCAGTATTGGACACTTTCTGTAAATTCACATGAGCTACTTGTACTTTATATTTGTTTGTTTGTAATGCTTTTATTTTTTTGCTTTATAAATTGAAAAAGATTTCTGGGGCCATGGCTTACCTCCCAAAATCTTAGCTATGGTTCTATTCACTCAGAATAAGGATCTGCATTCATTAAATCATCCATTTTGCATATATATATATATATATATTGGGGGGGGCAATAATGAAACCAAAAACAAGATGTTAGGCCCTTGCTCTGTTCACTTACCTATATCTATTGCATCTACATACACTCTTAACTCTGTTGACTATATTATTTTTTCTGACAAAAATCTCATTTTATAGCTTACAGAGGTCTATAAGCAATCACCCTTTGGTGTCTCTGGTCCACAGATGAGAGCCTCATACTCAGTCTGAGGGTCTTTTCATTGGCAGCTCCAATATTTTACTATCCTCTGCCAACCAATCTCAAGACTTTCGCCCCCACAACAAAGATTACAACTCTGTCTCTCCTAAAGCATCTTGGGACAAGTTTCAAATGTTAAGCACGATACTTCATGAATATAACCTCTAAAGCACACTCACATAGCAACCTGTTCTGCACCCTCTGCCTGGATGTGATTTCATGCTACTGTACCTGATAAGACAGGAGAAATTTGTGGCTTCATAGTCAAACTGGTATGAAATCTTAGTAGGTTTTAATTTCTCATATTGCTGACTGAGGGAAATCTGAGATAGTATGAGACATTCCTCCGAAGTGTTTGAAGAAGAAACACTCAGATACACAGGGATGATTTATGTGTTGCCAATCAGGCCTAGAGCAAACCCTGTCCTTAGAAAGTGGATGTGATCAATGGCTATAACCTAGGAGAGTCTCCAAGAAAGCACACCTTAGTTTCCTGTCAGTATAGGGAAAAAATTATCAAGAAGCCAATGCCATAACCCATGACATCAGCATTCCATTCTTGAGCATTCTATTGTCTCCTGGAGAGTTCTTGGCATTAGCTGTGATCTCACCAGTGTTGTAGCAACAGGAGAAGCACTGGAGTTACTCAGTTTGTAGAGGATACTTCGAAGAACATGTTTGCCAAACTCTGCAAACATTTTGGGAGAGCCAATGTGGATGGAAGAGAGACTAGAGAGAGGAGGAAGGAAGTTGGCCTTTCATCTGAGAGTAATGAAGGACTAAGAATGTGTTTGGGGGAAATGTGGATTAAGTACTGGGAAAGGAAGTTGAGCTTCCTGGCAGAGTGGCTGACCTGGCCTTTCACACAAAGGGGCAAAGGAATTGGAGCTTCTTGGAAACAAAAGAATTTCCATGTTTGTCACAACTCTTGAACATCAAGGATGTCAGAACATTATTTTCTACATCCCTTAAAGCAGGAGAGGCCAGGTCAAAGCTTTAATGATGAGAACTCCAAGTCTTTACTTTCTCTGGGTATTCTGGTTGTTACATGGGGACAGAACGAGACCATCAGGAGTCACAGAGGGACTTACCTATGCCAATTTAGGGCACGGCATCACTGCTTCCCCTCCCATGGGTTCTTTTAGCTTCAGCTTTCCTCTGACAGTAGTACCAGGGAAGAGTTGTGCTCCTGGGAATAACGTTTTGATCTCAGAACTCCTCTGACCTCCACTACCTAACAGAGTTTCCACCATAGCTATTTTTACCACTAGTTGTGTGTGGCAGGCATTTCTGTACTGTAACCAAAGACCTGTAAGTGTTGATACACTGAGTCAGAGACTAGATCCTCTGGCCATCTCTGGGGTGTTTGTTGTTTCAGTAGAGGAAATTAATCAGTGTGTTGGCCATGTTCTCCCCCTGCATGATCTTTGAAGGCCATGTCCTGGGACTAAAGTAACAGGGCAGGAGATCTGAGCATCTCCAAGCACTGAAGTAAATGGGGATAGTGAATTTATCATCTGACATGTGAAACCACAGGACTGAGGGCTCTCAAGCCAATATATACCCCAAGCAGTTGTCAATATGCCAAGAGAAGTCATCTCTCTGGTCATCATAAGCATGTGTAGGGAGACAGAGTACACACCTGTCTGCTTACATCTCCTGGTCTCTGTACAGTGGTGAGAGAGCTGAGATCCACTGAGGAGGCATCTCAAGCCTGCACCACACTCTGTGTGTTGTCACTGGGTTCTAGGCATGTTGTCCTTCTTATGGGCCTCAGGGTCATCTGTATACACTTTGTGCATTGCCACCATGTAAGTTCACTTGTGTTATTCTCTCTACAGAGGCTGGCATGAACACATCATGTCATGCAACAATCCTAAGCAAGAAGCAGGCCAAGAAGGAAGAGAAGATGCTGACCAGAGAGCTGCAGCTCGTTACCCAAGAGAGAAATGAGCTGAGAGATCGCCTGATGTATGTCACAGAGGGAGCCATGAATAAGAGGTATGCATCTCTCCAAATTCTGTGTTATTTGTCTGGGATCACCAGTGTCATGATAATCTTTTTAAGGTGATTCATCCTAGAAAGATATATCTTCATAATATCCCTGTACCCAATCTCATGTGCCTAAATACATCTTAGAAGAGAGAGAGAACCTGAAACAGGGTCAGGACTGAGATTGGGAATAGTCCCTTCTGATCCCTCCAATTGAAAAGAGAATTCAGGGATAGAGGCTATAGAAAGTGAGTTTCCAGAGTGTGCATAGAAAGAATTTGAGAAGAGGTGGCTTTGTGAGGCACTAGGACTTGAGAGTTTGTGGTGAGTTTTTGTACATGCCTGGCAGTTAAGTGAGTGAAGGAAGCTCCTGGATGCACCTGGAGGGCCCTTGTCCCACTTGTTCATCTCAGTGCTTGATTAGACACCTGAGGTTCATGCCTGTTCTTATTTTTCTGTATGCCTTATACTCTGAGAGTTCAAGATGCTATTGTTCTTGATGCTTCTGTCTCTGAATCATGTTCTCTCTAATTCTTTTACTCTGTCTCCTTTTCTAATTCTCAAGTGTATACCTAAGTTTGTGTGTGTGTGTGTGTGTGTCCATGTGTGTGTACACTTGTGTGTGTGCATATGATTGGGTTTTCTCCTGTGCATGAATTTTTCTTGTTTATATTTCTCTCCACTCTGAAATTCAGGGATCTGTGGAATACAGTATATTCTGAGACAGTACTGGTTCTACTGGTTCTTAATTTGATATCTCTGTTTCTGTCTCTGTCTCTGTTTCTCATTCTCTGGCTGTGTGTTCCTTTACCCTTCTTCTTTCTGTGTGGCATTCTGTGTGTGTGTGCACCTATACATATATATGCTTATGCTGGTCCATTATAAAACATTTGAGATGTATGGTCTAATCTCTAGAATTATGTATAATGTCGGCCTCTAAAGAAGTAATTATCTAGGATTTAGAATCCTTTTGTCAAAACAGGGAAAATATAATCACAGGTGTGCCGTAGGAAAAGACCTGTGGCCAAGGCTACTGACAGCACAAGGCACTAGACTGCCCTTCCAGCACTACTGAGTAAACACATGGAGCCCTGGCACTATCCATCTGGATGCCTAATTTCTGCTGTCCTTAGGACAGAATAAAAGTTTCCAAAGATATTAACCTAGAAAACTGGAATACCCAAAACATAATCCACACATCAAATGAGGTACAAGAAGAAAGGAGGAGTGGCCCCTGGTTCTGGAAAGACTCAGTGAAACAGTATTCAGCAAAACCAGAATGGGGAAGTGGGAAGGGGTGGGTGGGAGGACAGGGGAAGAGAAGGGGGCTTGCGGGACTTTCGGGGAGTGGGGGGGGGCTAGAAAAGGGGAAATCATTTGAAATGTAAATAAATTATATCGAATAAAAAAATAAACAAAAAAAAAGTTTCCAAAGATGAAGAAGATCCCAGCATGTAGAACCCAGGAATTGACCTTCCTGGGCTGGGGTAATACAAGACCCAGTCTGAGTTCATGTGTTCCTAAAAGCAAAAGTTCATGGAGCTCTGTCTTCTTGGGGACAGGCCCTACTATACACCAAATCCATTCTATGAAAAATTGAAGTTAAAGGAGAAGGAGATCATGTCATTTCTACAAAACTTAGAGATGGAGAACATTGAGGCCCGACAGAAATTCGAGGAACACAAGAAGGAGATCAACTTCTATCGGTAAGTATTGTTTTGGGATTCCACCGGGTATGGAATGTATGTTTCTGCCTTCCTTGATTCTGGACTGGAGAGTCTGCAGGACTGGTACTATCTGTTCTGCTTTTTAGTAATCAGTGTGCATTGGGACTTTTGGAATCAGTTTTCAAAATCTCTAAGAGACTCCTTACTTCATTACTCCTACAGGCATTGTCCAGGCATACACAGGAGCCTCTCAATAGAAGAGTGATATATATGATGAGAAATTTATTATACATTACTATGTTGTGGGGCTCAGGTACAGTTTTACAGAGCTGAATGTGATGCCACCCAAGAATAGAATGTCCTCCTCTTGATTCTACTGACCTATGTTGAGGGGATTTGCAAACTACAAAGTGATATTGCTGAAATGCATTGCAGTGTCATGAATAGTTGGAGATCCCTCTTTCTTTTGCTGAGAAATGCAACCCTTTGGTGTTGGGTCTGCAGCAGTAATTTTTTTCTTTCCTCAATTTGCTATTTTCACTTTGTGCAGCTCTCATGGAAATATTAGTTCTCCATGGGAACCTGTAGCCTAGTTGGGTTAATGGGACCTTGATGTAGGAATGGGAGAAAGAGCCTGCAGGATCTTACCATTCAGATTGTGTTTCCAGGAACCTGGAGAGCTGCCTCCTGATACAGAAAGACATTATGAATAAGAGGTTGGCCGAACTGAAGCAGGAGAACAAGGAAGTACATGCTGATTGGACCATCATTCAGCAATACCTGATTGACTTGAATCTGAATGATAAATTCGAAAAGGAGAAGGCCAGAATTCTCCAGGACCAACAACATCAGGTAAGTTTAAGCAGCTCAGCTTGGCTATTACTGACTGAGAACATTTGCCCACTACATCCATTTTTGCTTTCACACAGCATTTTCTAATCCACACCCACAAGTAGCCACCTACCTCATGGAATGCAGTTGTTCATTGCTCAGTCTATGCACAAGTATTCTGAGATGTTAGTCCCTTGGGAGAAACTGAAATATTGGCAAGTATACCTTGCTACTTCTCTTTAATGTGAAGACTAGTAAGGATGAAAGATCAATAACATGCCAGTTTCCTCCATGTGGTAATGATAAGTGGGATGCTTTGCAGAGCTTAGAACAAGTTAGTTCTAGGTCCTGCAACAGAGGTCATGAAAGGATCATGTGACTTCCAAAATGGAAACATCTTACAGGGTTAAAATGCAAATGAAAATACAAAATATTTGCTGCTCATTGTCATTGATCTGGGTGCCCTGTGGCATTTTTCTTACTTCCTGCAACACAATGAGGTCTCTTCCAATTGCCCATTTCATGTTATGCACTGATAGACGTCTGAGTAGCAGCTTGTCAGCCCATGTATTTGGTAAATGTTAGTAGATATTTTGCCCTGCCTCAACTTACAACACCAATGGTGTCAGTTAAAAGGTCAATGATAACATTCCTGTTGAGTTGGTGGGAAGCAGCAGCCTGACAGCTGACATTTAGTTCCTGACCAAGCTTCTGTCTTAATAAGACCCTTCCTCTTCTAGGTCTCCAAAACTGTAGCAAAAGCTGAAATTTCCACAGCCCAGGAAGAGGGCCTACTGCAGAATGAGTTGCCACCTCAGGAGCCCCCTGCTGAGCTCCATTCTCAACAGCCAAAAAACTCCTTGGAGGAATCTTCTTCTACATAATTCAATTCCTCATGGTGAATAGGCCCTAAATACCTAGCCAGTGAGCCACCCAATTCATAAGTTATTCCCTTTCCTGTTCTGAAAACACCCCTTGAGAGATAACTGAGGTGACTGCCCTGCCACAATATGTACAAGAGGAGAAACAGGCTGTACATCTGTGTTGCTAAAAGCACAGTGAGAGATCTTTGTTTCATATAGTAATTGTCATTTGAAGCCTATTTTCTTTAAATTGTATTTCTGAGGAATAAAAATTTATTTGTGACTCGGGACTCTTAAGACAATGTTTCTTATTCATGTGTTCTGTCCTCTTCTGTAGACCTAGATCTCACAGTCAGAGATGGATCTCTGTAAGCTCCAGGCAGCCTGGGCTGCAGAGTGAATTCAACCTCAGCTAGGTTATATAAGGCAATGTCTTTCTGTATGAATATTGTGGTTTCCCCCAATGATACACAGTTCATGATTTAATTACTGCCATAATAGATCCATGCTGTCATGTATTCTCATGTACAGGTGTTATTGTCATTGATCATGCATTTTCTGTTTTTTGTTTTGTTTGGTTTGGTGGCTGTTTAGATTCATATTTATTATTAATGACAATTGTGTGTTTTCCTACTGTATGTATGTGACCTGCCTGTGTGCAGTTGCCTCAGAATCTGGATGAAGGAATAATTTCTTCTGCTGTAGATTTTGCCCTACCCGTACCCCCAGCGGCCATTTTAGCAGAAATTCCAGACCTCAGTGCTTGCCACAATCTCCTACACATAGAGTGGAGTGCTCAGACCAAGGTGAAGTCCAGTGTTCTTCCAGATCTACATTCCCTGATTTAAGCAGGCTACCCACCTAGCAGTGGAGAGGTGGAGCCAACACAGGCTGAGCAGACTCTCAAACCTTGGGGGAAAGAATCTTGCCCCCAACCTTAAATTCTTAGTCACCGATTAAAACTTGGACCTTGATCAGCAATCTTTGGTCATGGTCTCCTTCCTTTCTTACTGCCTTCCCATTCATCCCCAGCTTCCCTTCCAGGTAATGCATTCGATATAACTGCAGGCAGTTGCAGTAGATGATTGTTAGGTACCATGTTGGTCTTCTGTCAGCATTAGATTCTCTAACCTGTTAGTCTTAATCACATCTCCTACACTTGGCCCTTGTCCTTCCAGATCATGTGATATTGTATGTGGACTGTATCACAAAAAAATGAGTGCAGACATCTCAGGAGACTTTTAGGTACCACTACTTGAGCTGCACATGCTCACGGTTTTATGCTGCCAGGCATCAGTACAGGTCTCTGATATTACCACTGCTCTTTGGGCGTTCAGGTTTTGCCCCAGTAATCTTATTTTCAATTTTAGTGCAGATTTTTCCCCCTCTCATATGGGATGACACTGTAAACTAGGCATATATGTGAAATTCAGAATGGAGACTAGCCTCCTATAGGCTGTGCTGGGATAATGAATCACTCTTGCTAACAAAAAAAAAAGACTGCTGATCTAAGGAGCTTTGAGAGGAAGCTCAAGAGCAGCCACAGAGAAGGGAGCCTGCAGCTGTGAGCACATGTGTCCACTGGAAAGCATGACTGTGCAAGTGTGGAACCTAGGAGGGACAGGTAGAGCTGCTCTTTTGCCAAAGAAGTTCTGAGAGGATATGGACAGTTCCTTCCTAGTGACTCATACTTTTTGAATAGAACTGACTAACTGACATCTAACGATAGTCAGAGTGTTAAAAATGTCAAGGAAGTAAGCCAGTGGGTCCACAAACAGCTACTGGAAAACCAGGGCATTTAGCTCAGCCTCCAGAGCATTAGGGTAGAGAGGGTTTGGTTACTCTCTACCTTAGGTCCTCTGGCTTTTACGAGCTGATTCTTATGGAGAAAGAGTCATCAGTAGCACAACGGGAACAAGGTGAGACATGATTTAGAACAAACTACCAGGTTGCTATTGTATTTGTGGGGTTTCCTTGAGCATCTTAGAACATGTAAGTTGTATGTGTCTTTATAAGCCTACTCACATATGAGTTATCACAGTTTTTGGTTTGATTGATAGACACTAGCAAATGCATACATTAACATAGATTTTTCAACTGACGCTTGTGACACGAGATGATATTTCATGTCAGTTCTAACCAGACAAAATTGTCCTCAATGTACAGTGTGAAATACCCTGCTGTATTTTCTCTCCCAGCTAACTGAACCATTCCCAGGCTTAAAAGCATTCTGTCATCCATTCTGACTGACCTCTGACAAACAGAGGTTTGTACAGGGCTCTGTTAATGTCTCATGGCAACTTGCAGATAACACTGACATGATGGAATAGCTAAATACATTCTAAATGCTGGATGTATAATGTGTTCAGTAAAGGTGTGGTATACATCAACCACACACAAAACAGCAAGAGCTTCATTTATTGCATGATCCAGTTCTCAATGGCAGGCAAAACCTGAAACCACTGAGAGATAGGATTTGATGGCAGGAAATAAAATCTGGACTGAAAAAAGAGAATAATATAAATAGTCAAGGAAATGAACAGCTGGTACTTTGATAAAATCAACAAAGTAGACAATACTTTCTCTAAACTAATCAAAAGGCAGAACGAAAACACCCAAATTATCAAAATCACTAATGAAAAGGGGGATATAACGATAGACACTGGGGGCATGAAAACAATCAGTAGATCTAATTTCAGAAGCCTATACTCCAAAAAATGGATAATCTAAATGACTTTCTAGACAGACATCAATTATACAACCTCAATCCAGATCTGAAAAGTGATAAACTAATCTTATAACCCCTAAGGAAATAGAAAGAGTCATCAAAATACTCCCCAAAACACATAGCAAAAGTTCAAATAATTTTAGTGCAGACCTCTTCCATGGTTTTAAAAAAAGTACTAATATCAACAATCTTCAAAGACTTCCAGTGAATAAAAATAGATGAAGTATTGCCAAACTCAATCTCTGAGGCCACAGTCAAATTGATACATAAAGCACACAAATATTCATCATGAAAAAAGTATTCAAAACAATGTCCATTATGAACATTGAGGTAAAAATATTCTATAAAATATTTGCAAACTGAATCCAAAGACATTCTCTACCTTGATCAAGTAGGCTTCTTTTCAAGAATGTAAGCATGGTACAATATAGGAAAACACTGCAATGCAATCTACGAATTAACCACAATGAAAGGAATATAACCACATGATCATTAGATGGATAAAATATCATTGACAAGATCAAACTCATCTTCATGTTAAAAGTCCTGTAGTGCAGGGATAAAAGGCAAATAACTAAACATAATAAAATTAATAAATACCAAGTCTGTAGAGATCATCAAATTCAATGGAGAGAAACCTAAAGCTCTTTCACTAAAATCAAGGCCAAGGAATGGCTACTCACTCTCTCACAATATATTCATTAGAGTCCTTTAATTTCTAGTGAGAGCAATCATAAACCAAAACGACATCAAGAGGATAGAAAAGGTAAAGGAAAACGTTAAAGTACTGAATTTGAAAATGATGTAAGTGATTCCAAAGCTGTACCAGAGAACTACAGCTGATAAACAACTACAGCAAAGTATCTAGATACCAAATGAATTATAAAAGTCAGTAGACATCTTTATTGAAATGGTATTGTCTGAAAAATAAATTGGGATTGCAACATCTTAAGATACACAGAAATATAATTTTTTGAATTTCCTCAGTTTCTGTTCTTATTTTTCCCCTTTCATTTCTGATTTTGTTAATTTGGAAACTGTCTCTGTACCCTCTGATTAGTCTGGCTAAAGTTAATCTATCATGTTGATTTTCTCAAAGAACCAGCTCCTAGGGTTTTTTTTTTTTTGTTGTTTTTTTTTTTTTTTTTTTTTTTTTTTTTTTGTATAGATCTTTCTGTTTCAACTTGGTTGATTTCAGCCCTGATTTTGATGATTTCCTGCATTCTACTCCTCATGCAATCCACGGGGTGTATTAGCTTCTTTCTGTTCTAAAGCTCTCAGGTGTGCTATTAAGCTGCAAGTGTATGCTGTCTCCGGTTTCTTTTTGGAGGCTCTCAGAACTATGAATTTTATACTTAGCACTGCTTTCATTGTGTCCCATAAATTTGAATATGTTGTACCTTCATCTTCATTAAATTCTAAAAAGTCTTCTTATTTCTTCCTTGACCAGCTTGCATTGAGTAGGGTATTGTTCTGCTTCCATGTGTAAGGGGGCTTTCTGTTGTTTTTGTTGCTATTGAAGACCAGCCTTAGTCCATGGAGATCTAATAGGATGCATCAGATTATTTCAATTTTCTTGTATCAGTTCAAGCTTTTTTTTGTGATCAAGAGGATGGTGAACTTTGTAGCAGGTACAATGAGGTACAGAGAAGAAGGTATATTCTTCTGTTTTAGGATGAAATATTCTTTCGATATCTGTTATTCCATTTTCAGTAACAGCTGTTAGTTTCATTCTGTCTCTGTTAACTTTGGGTTTCCATGGACTGTCCAATGATTAGAATGTGGTGTTGAAGTCTCCCACTATTATGCATGCTTTTAGCTTTAGTAAAGTTTATTTTATGAATGTGGGTGCCCTTGCCTTTGGAACATAGATGTTCAGACATGGAAACTTAAGAACTTCAATTTGAGAAGCTGTGGTTTTGTCTTCCTTTAGTCTGGAACTTTCTCAGTATGACATTTTTAAATGGCAGTATATATCCTGTCATTTTAGACATATATGATCTACATCTTCCTTTGATTTTATAGGGGATTATACTTTAGAGATTGTGTGTATGCAAGAAGAGACAATGAATTTGGACTTTTAATATTCTTGAACCTCCTAGGGTCTATGGGACATCTGAGTTTGATTAAGTATATTTTCTGTTATAGTATCAATAGGTATGGCCACAATAGACTCATCCATTTGAACAAGCTTATTTTAGTCAGGGAGTGGAATTGGTGGTTTCAATATGCTTGCCTAAGGCAATAGCACTGTTAAAAGGTGTGACCTCCTTGGAGTTGATGTGTGACAGTGGGGTTGGGCTTTGAGGACCTCCTTGTGGCTATATGCTAGATAGCCTTCACCTGTTTGCATGCAGAAGACACCCCTCCTTCTCACAGTTCCTCCAGTGCCTCCATCTTGGACTCTGCTCTACTCTCAATGATGATAATGGACTGAACCTCAGAACAAGTCAGTCAGCCCCAATTAAATGTTGTCTCTTATAACAAATATGCTTTGGTCATTGTGTCTTTTCACAGTAATGGAAAATGTGAATAACACACTATTTTGCTTTTCCATATGAATGTAAGAAGGGTTCTATCAAGAACTGTAATTAATTGTGTTAAACTTTTGATGGGAATGCAGTGAATCTGATACAATGAAAACAATAAGACACAGAAAAAATTGAATAAGAAACCAGGAAATGGAATGCCTTTCCATGTTCAAATATAATAGGATTAATATTGTTATATGGAATCCTACCAGAATCAATCTAAAGGTTTAAATGCATCCCATCATAATTCCAATAAAGAGCTTCATAGAATAGGGGGAAAAGAATCTAAAAACTAATACAGAATCACAAATGAGCAGGTTAGTCCAGATAATCTTAAATAATAAAACAGTAAAACAGAAGTGGACCCATTACCATTCATAATTTCTAGTTGATTACAAGTCATAGTATTAAAAACAATATGTTAATATCATAAGAAGAGACACGTTGACTAATGGAGTAATAGTGAGAACCCTGATATTAGGCTATGCTCTTACATCCATCTGGGTTTTGACAAAGAGGCAAAACAAACAAACAAATCACACACACACATACACACATGCACACACACACACACACAGGAGTAGCTGTTTTCAACCTGTGTGTTGCAACTCCTTTGGGGGGAGCTCATATATAAGATATATTATATATCAGATATTAACATTACAATTCATAACAACAGCAATATTACAGTTATGACTTAATGTCATAACTGTAAATAAAAGCAACAAAATAATTTTGTAGTTTGAGGTTGGTCACCACAAGGCAAACAACTGTATTAAAGGGTTGAATCATTATGAAGGCTGAGAACCCTTGCAATTTAAATGGAGTTAACCTGCAGCAGGAGAACAATAAATTTAAAGACACCTGGTCTAGGAAATACAAATTCTATCAACAGATTGATGTTACTTCTTTTCCAATTGTTGTTCAGTGGTTTTCCATAGATACCTTCCCATCCATACACATTACAGACTTGCTATTGTTCTTGGTCAACATCCAGAGTTTGATAGTCAACCCTGTTGCTAAAGATATTATAAAATTGAGTCATGAGAAATTTATAAACCACGATGATATAAACCTGGAAGTTTTATTAGTGGTGGCTAACTTTTATAATTGTGTTTTTTTGTATATGTTTGGCCCAGGGATTGGCACTATTGGAGGTGTGGTCTTGTTGGAGTAGGTATGGCCTTGTTGAAAAAGTAAGTCATTGTGGGGGTGGGCTTTGAGAGCTTCTTCCTTGCTTTAAGGCCATCAGACCTCTCCTGTTTGCCTTCAGAACAAAATGTAGAACTCTTGGCTCCTCCAGCACCATGCCTGCCTGGATGCTGTCATGCTCCCTGCCGTGACTATAATGGACTGAACCTCTGAACTTGTAGGACAGCCCCAATTAACTTCATTTTTTAAATTTTTTAAATTTTATTCGATATATTTTTATTTACATTTCAAATGATTTCCTGTTTTCTGGTCCCCCACTCCCCAAAAGTCACATAAGCCCCCTTCCCTCCCTCTGTTGTCCCACCCATCCCTTCCCACTTCCATGTTCTGGTTTTGTCTTATCCTGCTACATTGATTCTTTCCAGAACCAGGGGCCACTCCTCTGTTCTTCTTGTACCTCATTTGAATGTGTGGATTATGTTTTGGGTATTCCAGTTTTCCAGGCTAATATCCAATTATAAGTGAGTGCATACCATGAGTGATCTTTTGAGACTGGGTTACCTCACTTAGTATGATGTTCTCCAGCTCCATCGGTTTGCCAAAGAATTTCATGAATTCATTGTTTCTAATGGCTGAATTAGTGTATATATGGCTGAAATAGTGTATGTATCTAATGGCTCCATTGTGTATATATACCACATTTTTTGCATCCATTCTTCTGTTGAGGGATACCTGGGTTCTTTCCAGCTTCTGGTTATTATAAATAGGGCTGCTATGAACATAGTGGAGCATATATCCTTATTACATGCTGGGGAATCCTCTGGGTATATGCCCAGGAGTGATAGACCTCAAGCAATATTACCAAGCAATGGTGTTAAAAACTGCATGGTATTGGTACAGTGACAGGCAGGCAGATCTATGGAACAGGATTGAAGTTCCAGAAATGAACCCACACACCTATGGCCACTCGATCCTTGACAAAATGGCTGAAAACATCCAATGAAAAGAAGATAGCTTTTTCAACAAATGGTGCTGGTTCAACTGGAGGTCAGCATGCAGAAATGCAAATTGATTCATCCTGTCTCCTTGTACTAAGCTCAACTCCAAATGGATCAAGGACCTCCACATAAAGCCAGACACTCTGAATCTAATAGAAAAGAAACTGGGGAAGACCCTTGAGGACATCGGTACAGATGGAAAGTTCCTGAACAGAACATCAATAGCTTATGCTCTAAAATCAAGAATTGGCAAATGGGACCTCATAAAATTACAAAGTTTCTGTAAAGCAAAGGACACCATCAAAAGGACAAATCGGCAACCAACAAATTGGGAAAAGATCTTCACCAACCCTACATCAGATAGAGGGCTAATATCCAATATATACAAAGAACTCAAGAAGTTACACCCCAGAAAGCCAAATAACCCTATTAAAAATGGGGTACAGAGTTAAACAAAGAATTCTGACCTGAAGAACTTTGGATGGCGGAGAAACATCTTAAAAAATGTTCAACTTCACTAGTCATCAGGGAAATGCAAATCAAAACAGCCCTGAGATTTCACCTTACACCAGTCAGAATGGCTAAGATTAAAAACTCAGGAGACATCAGGTGTTGGTGAGGATGTGGAGAAAGAGGAACACTCCTCCACTGCTAGTGGGATTGCAAATTGGTACAACCACTCTGGAAATCAGTCTGGCGGTTCCTCCAAAAACTGGATATGTTACTTCTGAAATATCCCAATTAACTTCTATTAGTTTCAATGTGTCTGTTTAATTTCTGTTTCCATGGTCTGCCCACTAAGGAGAGTGGGGTGTTGAAATCTCCCACTAGTATTGTATGAGGTGCAGTGTGTTCTTTGAGCTTTAATAAAGTTTCTTTTATGAATTTTTTTTTTTTTTGCATTTGGAGCATAGATGTTCAGAATTGAGAGTTCATAATGGTAAATGTTTCCTTAGACTAGTATGAAGTTTCTTTCCTTCTTTTTTTAAAATTGTGGTTGAATGTTGATTTTAATCAATATTAGAATGGCTACTGCAGCGTGTTTCTTGGGACCGTTTTCTTGGAAAAATGTTTCCCTACCTTTTATTTTGAGGTAGTGTCTCTTTTTGTCACCAATGTGTGTTTCCTATATGCAGCAAAATACTGGGTTCTTGTTATGTATCCAGTCTGTTAGTCTATGTGTTTTATGGAGAAATTGAGTCCATTAATATTAAGAGGTATTAAGGAACAATTGAGGTTTGTGTTGCTATCTTCTATTGGCTTTGCTGAAAGGAGATTACTTTTTTGCTTTCACTTTTGAAAAAAGTGTTTATTTTCTGAAGGATGAGCTTGAAAATAAAAAGAAATCACACAACTGGATTACTTTATACACTTGAACAAGCATTTCATGGGATCCAATACATCTCAATGAAGCACTTACACACACACACACACACACACACACACACATTTTTAAACATATATATGCACACACTGTTGCTTAGTTTATTTTGTTTCTAAATAGGGTGATCTCTATTTTTAGTGTCAACTTGAATACACCTGGAAAAAACTGAAAAACAAGCAACTATGTACATTGGGAAGAATTTTTCTTTTTATTTATTTGTATATTTTTGATAATATATTTGAAATGCATTCATAAGACAATTGTTTATTCACAGATCCCTTCAATTTTTATTTACCTAGACATTGTAATAAAGGTTAGGAATCATTCAACATAGCACCACCATAAGTATGGTGATTTCTTTACTGTGTAACAATTTTCTCAGAATTTAAAGGGACCATACTAAGGAAAGGCTCCTTAACGCTCAGGAGTTTCTAGTTGAACTAGTGAAAATTGATTTTACTTATAAAGGAAGGAGAAGGCTCCTTCAATTATGGAAATGAGAGACTCACAATTCTCAAATAATCTCAAAATTAAAAAGGTTACACAAGGCCAGGTTAAGAAAGCTACAAACACAAGCTGGGAAGAGAGACACCTGGACTTGCTGTATTTCTGGGAATGTCTGCATGTAACACTGCTGGTAATCATAAAGAGAGCTTTACAGTGCAATTTCCAGAGGGGTTCATGGGACACTTTGTAGAGTCACCTACCTTTAAGTCTTCACGTAACTGTAAATAATCCTCACCAACACTATTTTAATTAGTCAAAATGACTCATTGATTCTTTTTTATTAAATATATTCTTTATTTGCATTTAAAATGTTTTCCACCTTTGGGTCCCCCCAGCCCCACCGAAAATCCCCTAACCCATACCCCCCCCCTGCTCACCAATCCACCCACTCTGATTGCCTGTCCAGACATTCCTCTATACTGGGGCATCGAGTCTTCTCAGGACCATGGGCCTCCTCTCCCTTTGATGGTCAGCAAGACCATCCTCTGCTGAATAAACATCTGGAGCAATGGGTTCTTCCATGGTTGGTGGTTTAGGGAGCTCTGGGGATACTTGGTGGTTCAAATGGTTGTTCCTTCTATGGAACTTCAAACCTCTTCAGCTCCTGAAGAGGTTTGAAGTGTCCCTTTCTGTATTTTTCATGCGCTAGCAGAGCCTCCCAGGTGACAGATATATCAGGCTCCTCTCAGCAAACACTATGACTGGGTTTTGTAACTGTATATGGTATGGATCCCTAGGAGGGGCAGTCTCAGTATAATCATTCCCCCAGGCTCTTCTCCACACTTTGTCTCTGTTCCTTCTCCTGTGGGTATTTTGCTCCCCCTTCTAAGAAAGATGAGAGTATCCATACTTAATTCTTACTTCTTGAGCTTCATTTGGTCTGTGAATTGTATCTTGATTATGCCAAGCTTCTAGGCTAATATCCACTTATCAGTGAGCACGTACCATGGTTCTATGTGTGTTCTTTTGTGATTGCGTTACCACAATCTGGATGATATTTTCTAGTTTCATCTATTTGCTTAAGAATTTTATGATTTTATTGTTTTTAATATCTGAATAGTTCCATTGTGTAAACGTACCTCATTGTCTGTATCCATTCCTCTTTTGAGGGACATCTGGGTTTTTTTCTAGCTTCTGGCTATTATAAATAAGGCTACTATAAACATAGTGGAGTATGTGTCCTTATTAAATGCTGGATAATCCTCTGGGTATATTCTCAGGAGTGGTATAGCAGAGTCCTCCATTAGTATAATGCCTAATTTTCTGAGGAACAACCAAACTGAATTCCAGAGTGGTTGTACCACCTTACAATTCTACTACTAGTGTAGGAGTAGTCCTCTTTCTCCACATACTCACCAACAACTGCTGTCTCCTGAGTTTTTGGACATCAAAGCAGGGAGAGGCCCTTGAGTCCAGGAAGTCTCAATGCTGCAGTTTATGGGAATAACAGGACACCAGGACAGGGAAGCTGGTGTGGGTTGACTGGGGAACAGGGATAGGAGAAATGGGTTATGGGAATTTCAGGGGGGACCACAAAAAGGGACAACTTTTGAAATGTAAAGAATGTATCTAATTAAAACTTAAAAGAAAAAATACATATCTAATAAAAAATTAAAAGAAAAATATGTTTCCTGTAGTTCTTCATGAGTTAGTTACACTTCCTTTTATTTTCCCCATCCACTATGGCAATTAGAACTTTAACAAACAAACAAAGAAAACTTTGCTTAATTTAAGTCACTCATTCATATTTGAGGTAATTGTATAACTGTGTCAGTTTTGCCCAGGAATATATGAAGTAGCACACTGTCAGAAGTAATACACTGTTTTCTAGAATGTAATTGTTGTCCAAAACAGATTCCAAGAAAAACCAAGTTTCAAGTTTTTTGTAAAAAATTTTGTTTGATAACTTTTCTTTTGAGAGATTTATTAGAGGAGGTGATTTCCCATTTATTGAGGTTTAACTTATTAATATCTCTCTTTTAACTGATTAGGGCACTAGACTGGCTGGTTTACCTTCGTCATGAACCTGTTGACAGACTTGTAACACCAAGAAGTTCCACTTCCAGGAGCTCTAAAACACCCAGGATCATAGGATGAGACATAAGGAGGACAAAACATCTGTCCTAACACCACTGGACATAACTGGGACTAGTGGGATCCAGAAACACAGGTTACATGCCCGACCAGTAGCATGGGTACATTTCAGTCTTCGCTGGTTTACCTTGGTTGCTAACTCTGAAGGCAGTCCAGCAACACCAAGAGGAAACTATAATCCTACATGTTCTAACATGACCAGAATCACAGTATTCCTGGGTTCCAGGATCCCAGGGGCTTGGTCACACAAGGATCACAAGATCCCAGAGGCAACTTGACTCCCAGGAGCTCTGACACATCCAGGATTTCAGGATCACAAAATCTCAGAATCACAGAACCACAGAGGCAGCTAGACTCTCATGAATTCTGACACAACCAGGATAACAGGCTCCAGTCACATTTAGTCAGGGCAGGTAGCACTAGAGATAATCAGATGGCAGGAAGCAATCAAAAGACCATCAGTAACAGATACCATGGGAACTTGGCATCATCAGAACCCAATTCTCCTACCATATTAAGTTGTGCATAAAGCATTACACTGGAAAAGCAAGATTCAGATATAAGATCTCTTTTCATGATGACAGTAGAGGACCTAAGAAGGACAGGAATGAATCCCTTAAAAATACAGGAGAGCTCTTCAGGAAGTGCGGGAGACTGGGTGTACACCCAGAGGCAGTCTGGGAGCACACAGCTTGCTCAGGTGGCACGGAGCTTAGGTTCCATTCCAGAGGCCTCTGGTGGGAGCCCTCAGATCTCTCTGCTTCCGGATACAGATCAGCCTGGGTGACAACACCACATCTCCAGGTCCTGCAAGAGGCAAGAGGGGCTTCCTGGAGGCCAGCTGGGAGGAGTCAGTGTGCTCTGGTGAACCCTGCGGGCCCCAGCAAGAGCCTTCAGGTGTCTGCTTCAGGATCTGAACAGCCTGGGCAACAGCACCCTGTCTCCAGGCAGTGGAGGAGGTAAGCTGTGCACCAGAGGCCACCTGGGAAGGGGCAGCTTACACTGGTGAGTCCAGCATTGACAAGACCAACTAACACCAGTGAGAACTAGATAGCAAAAGGCAAACACAGGAACGTCACTAACAGAAATCAAGGCAATAAGGCAACATCTGAACCCAATTCTCCTTTAACAGCATGTCCTGGATATCCCATCACACCAGTAAAACAAGACTTGGATTTAAAATCACTGGTCATGATGCTGGTTCAGGAACACATGAAGGACATACTTAAAGAAATTAAAGAGAAAATGGATCAAAAGTTAGAAGCCCTCGCAAGGGAAACACAAAAATCATTGAAAGAAATTCTAGGGAAATAGAAGCAGTCATTAGAACTCTCCAAATCAAGAAAAGCCAAGGGTCAGATGGATTTAGTGCAGGATTCTATCAGACCTCAAAGAAGATCTAATAACAATATATCTCAAAGTCTTTCATAAAATAGAAACAGAAAGAAGACTGCTCAGATCTATCTATGCACTCACAAGTATATTGATACCTAAATCATAAAAAACAACAACGAAAGAGAACTTCAGACCAAATTCCCTTATAAATATCACCTCAAATATATTCAATTAAATACTTGTAAACTGAACCCAAGAATGTGTTAAATCACCATGATCAAGTAGATTTCATCCAGGAATACAGAGATTTTTCAAAGTATGGAATTCCATCACTGTAATCCACTCTATAAACAAACTCAAAGATGATAACTATGTGAAGATCCCATTACATCCTGAAAAAGTACTGGACAAAAGACAAAACCCATTGATGTTAACATTATCAGAGAGATCAGGAAATCAAGCTTTATACCTAAATATAAGAAAAGCAAGACATAGAAAAACAATAGTTAACATCAAACTAAATGGAGAGAAACTCAAAGCAATCCTGATAAAAGACAGGGAACTATCTATTCAAAATAGTACTCGAACTTCTACTTAGAAAAATAAGAAAACAAATGGAAGTCAAAAAGAAACCAGTTGGAAAGGAAGAAGTCAAAATAACATTATTATCACATGATAGGATAGTATGCATAATTGACCCCAAAACTTCAACCACAGAGCACCTACCACTGATAAACATGATTAGCAAAGTAGCTAGATATAAAATTAACAGAATAAATCAGTATCCTATTTATACTCTGCTCAAAGTATAAATGGGGTAGGAATGATGTAAAGGAAACAACAGCCTTCACAATAGTCATAAATACTAAGAAATATCTTGCTGTGAGTCTAACCAAGCAAGTGAAAAAATCTTCAATATGACTAGAACTTCAAATCCCTAAAGTAAGAAATAGAACACAGAAGATGGAAAAAATCTCCAAAGCTCATGGATCAGCATGATTAACAGAGTAAAAATGGCCATCTAAAAATCTTGCAATCTAAAGATTGAATACAATTATCATCAAAATTCCAACACAATGGAATTAGAAAGAGCAATTGTCAAATTCATTTGGAATAACAAAAACACCCAATATAGCAACAAATTCTCTCAACAATAAAAGAAATTCTGGCTGAATCAACATAAAAATCTATATGGAATTGGTATGGGGACACTCAGGTAGATCAGTGGAATAGAATTGAAGACCCAGGAATGAATCCACACATTTGTGGTCACTTGATCTTTGACAAAGAAGTTAAGCCCATCCAGTGGAAAAAGACAGCATTTTCAATATATGGTGCTGGTTCAACTGGCAGTCAGCATGTAGAAGAATGCAAATTGATCCATTCTTTTCTCCTTATACAAAGCTCAAGTCCAGGAGGATCAAGTACATCCACATAAAATCAGATATGTTGAATCTAATAGGGGATGAATTGGGGAAGAGCTTCAAAACCTGAGCACAGGGCAAAATTCTGGAACAGAATACCCATACCTTATGTTTTAAGATCAACTATCAACAAATGGAAGCTCTTAAAGCTGCAAGGCTTCTGTAAGCAAAGGACATTTTCAAGAGGACAAAATGGTAAACTAATGATTGAGAAAAGATCTATAATAACCACACATCTGTTAGAGGGCTCATAGCTAAAATATACTATCAAGAAGTTAGACTCCAAAAAAACAAAAAACCCTATTAAAAACTGGAGTACAGAACTAAACAGAGAATCTCAACCAAGGAATCTCAAATGAATGGCTGAGAAGCAGTTAAAGAAATGTTCAATATCCTAAGTCATCAGAGAAATGCAAATTAAAACAACAGTGAGATTCCATCTCACACAAATCACAATGGCTAAGATCAAAAATGCAGGTGACAGCAGATGTTGGCCAGGTTGCGGATAAAAGGAAACTCTCTTCCTTTGCTTGTGTGACTGCAACCTGGTAAAACCACTTTTGAAATCAGTCTGGGAGTTTCTGAGAAAGGGGGAATAGTTTGACCTGAAGACCCAGCTATACTACTACTGGGAATATGCCCAAAAATTATTCCAACATATAACAAGAGCACATGCTCTACTATGTTCATAGCAGCCTTATTTATTATACCCAGAAGCTGGCTAGAACCTAGATGTCCCTCAACAGAAGAATGGATGTAGAAAATGTGGTTACATATGGAGTACTACTCACAAATTAAAAACAATGACTTGATACAATCCACAGGCCAATGGATGGAACTGGAAATGTTCATCTTGACTGAAGTAACCCAGACAAAAAAGGAGCACACATGATATGTGTTTACTGACAATAGATATTTGTCCTAAATTTCACAATGCCCATAATATAGCCCACAGCCCATATGGAGCTTATAAGGAAGGGAGAGGAGGGTATGGATGCTCCAGTCCTGTACTGAGGGGGAACAGGATGATCATGGGTAGTGGATGGAAAGAGGAGGGGGAGGAAATAAGGGGGCAGTATCATGTAATGGAGAAGATAGGAGAGAGGAACAGAGAAGGTCAGGAAATTGAAGAAAAATATGTAGGGGTGATGATGAACTGGGGATCGCTATATGAGTTTTCCCTCTGGGAAAGGAAAAACTCCCTGAGCCTGAAAGGGATGACTTTAGCCAAAGTGCATAGAGAAGGGGGAGATAGAACCGGTAGAGACCACCTCCAGTGGATAGGTAAGGCTCCCATGAATCCACGTGTCACCACCTCCATTAAGGGAGGGTGCCGCTCACCCTCTTACAGGTTTTCACCCATAAATGTTCCTGAGCAAAGGAAGAACAGGAAAAACAAATGGAGCAGAGACTGAGGGAAGGGACATTCAGGGACTTCCCTACCTGGGAATCCATCATGTCTGCAGACACCAAAACAGACACTGTTACTCTGGTCAAGAACCCCTAGCTGACAGAATCCTCAGGCATGGTTCCTTGGAAGGTCTGCCCAGCATTTGACAATTGGAGCCAGTCAGTAGACTGAGCTCAGGGATCCTAGTGGGTGAGTTTGCAGAAAAGCTGGAGGAACAGAGGGGAATTGCAACCCTACAGGAAGAACAATATCTGCTGGCAGGGTCCACCATTGCTCCCAGAAGCTAGTCAGCAAACTGAGCAAGGTACAGGGAGGGATCTATAGATGCAGATGATGGTCTTGCCTGTCAGCAATAGGAGGGGAGGCACTTTGTCCTGTGGAGGATTCATGCCCCAGTATAGTGAGATGCAGAAGCAGTAGAGCAGGAGAGAGTAGGTGGGTAGTGAAGCACCCTCATTCAGGCAAAGGGGAGGGTGAGAGGAAAAATGAGATTTGAGGTGTCTGTGTGGGTTATCCAGGAAGTGGTTTATCATTTGAGATGTATTCCAATGGAATAATTTATAAATAAATTTAAAACAATACACATATGCCAGCCATTAAACTTTAACAATGAAGACATAGGAGCCAGATGCTGTGGTGAAAGCCTGCCAGCTCAGAGAGACAGGGAAAGCACCCAGCTGACCTTCCTACTCCCCTGACCTCCCAGAGGGAGAGCATTCTTTATCCCTCCCCACACTGTCTTAAACATCATTCAACTTAGAGACCTTCCTAGTTCTTCCTACTTCTTTACTTATGTTCATTCTCTTCCAACTGCTTACTTGCTCTGCCTCTTGACCTGGAGTTGACCTTCTTTTGGTTTGCAATACAGGTGTGTGCTAGGGCTGAGCCACAGAACAAGAAAGTACAGTAAACAGAAAGCCCTTGGTTAAAGGTCGGTGCTAGGGCTGAGCACACAAATATTTTTTTTCTTTTCAGTAAATAACACAATCTTGGGGTTTACAGTGTGAACAAATATCCTGCAACATTAAGTTAGCAATGTTCCCTCCACTATAGAAATCAAGCTCTCTGTCAATTGTTCTGCTTGTTTCCAGGCACATCTGAGTGCATATTCATGAGGACACAATGATCCCAAGGAAGATCAGAACTGGGCTCTTGAAGCTGTTGCACAAGGGCCAAGAGGAACCAAAAAAGTACTAAGGACACCCCTGATCATTATGACAAGGGATAAACTATCCATCCCTCTTCTCACATAATTTATTCCACAATGTTACCATTCCTGTCCTTGGCTCATTGTCCTAAGTGCTGCAGCATGGAAGGGTTTATGTTCAGGGGTTACCCAACAAACAACAGAAACACGGAATTCAGTTATACTTGGATGGTTTATCTAAGGCACACCACAAGTTTGACCAATCAGGACAACAGATCAAAACTGCACTAGATATTTCTCAGCTACAGCTTTGTGTATAAACCCCAAAGAGCTCATGCCAAAGTGCTGGAAATGCTACCCTATGAGGACCTTGACTCAAGTTATTTTAGACATAATATTATATACAGGCCTTGAATTTGATGGGTTCTATGGAAAGCATATAGATGTAGAATTTCATAAGATTAACAAACCTCACAACATAGAGAACATAACATAGTCATGATGACCCTGTTCAAATTAAGATGTTTTTCTTTTGATTTATATCCATGACTAGGAGGTATATTACAGTAACAGTATGAAATAGATGTCTGCTGTGTGATAAATATGCTACAGTTATGTTGTGCAGGCAAACCTCATCAAAAACAATTTTATCATTAGAAAAATGCCTTTGTGTTACCTTACCATGTTTACACAAGTTGGTCTCAACAATGGCTCCTGGACGCAGAAAAGAAATTGTGTTTTCTACCTGAATGGAGGTGCTAGAGCTGTGTTGCACAGCTTTCTCAGTGTCCATTCCACCTCACTCTGTCCCTGCAGGTGACACAAAATTGTCACTCCACCTTCCCTGTGAACCCGGTCTAAGCATACAAAGGCCAGGAGACACAGCTGGTGTCCCAGTCCTCATTTATGCTCCATTTTGCACAAATGTGGAAGATCATTTCCACTTTTCCTACTTTCCAGCAAGAAACACTTGTAGAGAGAGAATGTAACTATTCTCCACAGTTAAAGACCTTCTGTGGTAAACAGTATCCCAGACCTCAAGCAGTACTACAGAGAAATAGTGTTAAAAGCTGCATGGCATTGGTACAGTGACAGGCAGGTAGATCAGTGGAATAGAACTGAACTCCCAGAAATGAACCCACACACCTACGGTCACTTGATATTCCACAAAAATGCTAAAACCATCAAGTGGAAAAAGGGTAGCCTCTTCAACAAATGGTGCTGGTTCAACTGGAGGTCAGCATGCAGGAGAATGCAAAATGATCCATTCTTATCTCTTTGTATTAAGCTCAACTCCACGTGGATCATGGATCAAGGACCTCCAATAAAACCAGACACACTAAAATTAATAGAAAAGAAACTGGGGAAGAGCAATGAGCACATGGGCACAGGGGAAAATTTCCTAAACAGAACACCAATAGCTTATGCTCTAAGATGAAGAATTGACAAATGGGACCTCAAAAAATTACAAAGTTTCTGTACGGCAAATGACACTGTCAACGGGACAAAATGGCAACAAACAAATTGGGAAAAGATCTTCACCAACCCTGTATCTGACAGAGGGCTAATATTCAATATATACAAAGAAATCAAGAAGTTAGACTCCAGAGAGCCAAATACTCCTATTAAAAATGGGGTACAGAGCTAAACAAAGAATTTTCACCTGAAGAATTTCGAATGGCTGAGAAGCACCTTAAATGTTCAACATGATTAGTCATTAGGGAAATGCAAATCAAAATGACCCTGAGATTTCACCTCACACCACTCAGAATGGCTAAGGTTAAAAACTCAGGAGACAGGAGGTGTTGGTGAGGATGTGAAGAAAGAGGAACACTCCTCCACTGCTGGTGGGTTTGCAAGCTGGTACAACCACTCTGGAAATCAGTCTGGCTGTTCCTCAGAAAACTGGGCATGATACTTCCAGAGGACACTGTTATACCACTCCTGGGCATATACCCAGAGAATTCTCTGGCATGCAATAAGGACACATGCTTCACTACGTATATAGCAGCCTTATTTATAATAGCCAGAAGCTGGAAAGAACCCAGATGCCCCTGTATGGAGGAATGCATACAAACAATGTGGTATATTTACACAATAGAATACTACTCAGCAATTAAAAACAATAAATTCATGAAATTCTTAGGCAAATGGTTGGAATTGGAAAATATCATCCTAAGACATGAAATGCTGTCACTGATAAGTGTATATTAAATAGCTCAGAAGCTCTGAATTCCAAGACACATTCACATATCAAATGATTCCCAAGGATAAGGAAGGAGAGGGCCATGGTCCTGGAAAGCCTTGATGAAGAAATGTAGGGGATTACCTGTACAGAGGGATGGGATGGGGTTGGTTAGGGAATGGGTGGAGGGAAGAGGGCTTATGGAATTTATGGGGGGGAAGAACCCAAAAAGGTTTTTTTTTTAATTTCCTCTGCCAACTGATTTTCAGACTCTTGCCAACACTATGATGTGTGTAACTCTTTCTCTGCTAAGATATCTTGAGGCAACTTCAAATGCTAAGAAGACTTCATGAGTGTAGCCCCTAACATTCATCCACATATTGATTTGCCCTGCAGGCTCTGGATGTGATTTCATGCACCTGTACATAAGACAGGAAAGGTTTTGACTGCATATTAAAACTTGAGTGATATCTCAGTAGATCATCTGAGATGTTAATGGCTCATATTGCTGATTGGGGGAAATGTGAGGCAGGATGATACATTTCTGAGAAGGTTTGAAAAGAAAACCCTCAGTTAAATGCACAGGGATTCCTGATGTTATGTCAATCAAGCCTAGATCAAACCCTGGTTTTGTAAGGATGATGGGCTCAATGGCTATGCCCCAGGAGAGTCTCCAGGAAAGGGCACCTCAGCTTCCTGTTAAGTAAAGGAAGAAAATTAGCAGGGAGCAGAAGGCTGTAACCCATGACATCAGCAGTCCCTTCTTGAACATTCTATTGTCTCCTGGAGAGTTCTTGGCATGAGCTGTGATGTCACCAGTGTTGTAGCAACAGCACAAGCCCTGTGGTTTCTCAGTCAGTGTCTAGAGCATACATTGATAGACATGTTTGCCCGAATCAGAAAACTTTTTCGGAGAACCAATGTGGATGCAAGAGAGATAAGAGAGAGGAGGAAGGAAGCTGGTCTTTCATCTGAGAGTAATGAAGGACAAAAGAGGTGGTCATGGAGAATGTGGAGTTAGTAGTGGGAAGTGGATATTCAGCTTCCTACCAGGGTGGCCTGAGCTAGTCTTTCTAACAAAGCGACAAAGGAATTGAAGCTCCTTGGAAGCAAAAGAGATTCCAGGATTTTCACAACTCTTGAATATCAAGGATATCAGAACATTATTTTTTCAACTCTTAAAGCAAGAGATGTTTGGTATCAAGGAAATTGTCCATTTCCTCCAGGTTCTCCAGTTGTGTTGAGTAAAGGCTCTTGTAGTAGGATCTGATGATTTTTTGGATTTCCTCAGTTTCTGTTGTTATATCTCCCATTTCATTTCTAAATTTGTTAATTTGGATACTTTCTCTGTGCCCTTTGGTCAGTCTGGCTAAGGGTTTATCTATCTTGTTGATTTTCTCAAAGAACCAGGTCCTGGTTTTGTTGATTCTTTGTATGGTTCTCTTTGTTTCTACTTGATTGATTTCAGCCCTGAGTTTGGTGATTTCCTGCCTTCTACTCCTCCTGGGTGAAATAGCTTCTTTTTGTTCCAGGGCTTTCAGGTGTGTCATTAAGCTGGCAATGTATGCTCTCTCCATTTTCTTTTTGGAGGCACTCAGGGCTATGAGTTTTCCTCTTAGCACTGCTTTCATTGTGTCCCATAGATTTGGGTATGTTGTGTCTTCATTTTTATTGTGTTCTAAAAAGTCTTTAATTTCTTTCTTTATTTCTTCCTTGACCAAGGTATCATTGAGTAGAATATTGTTCAATTTCCACGTGTATGTGGGCTTTCTGTTGTTTTTGTTGCCATTGAAGACCACTTTTACTCCATAGTGATCTGATAGGAGACATGGGATTAGTTCGATCTTATATTTGTTGAGCAGGTGTTGGAGAGGGTGTGGAGAAAGAGGAACACTCCTCCACTGCTGGTGGGGTTGCAAATTGGTACAACCACTCTGGAAATCAGTCTTGCGGTTCCTCCGAAAACTGGGCACCTCACTTCCAGAAGATCCTGCTATACCACTCCTGGGCATATACCCAGAGGATTCCCCACCATGTAATAAGGATACATGCTCTACTATGTTCATAGCAGCCCTATTTATAGTTGCCAGGTGCTGGAAAGAACCCAGGTATCCCTCAACAGAAGAGTGGATGCAAAAAATGTGGTATATCTACACAATGGAGTACTATTCAGCCATTAGAAACAATGAATTCATGAAATTCTTAGGCAAATGGATGGACCTAGAGAACATCATACTAAGTGAGGTAACCCAGACTCAAAAGATGAATCATGGTATGCACTCACTAATAAGTGAATATTAACCTAGAAACCTGGATTACCCAAAACATAATTTACACATCAAATGAGGTACAAGAAGAAAGGAAGAGTGGCCCCTAGTTCTGGAAAGACTCAATGAAGCAGTATTCAGCAAAACCAGAACGGGGAAGTGGGAAGGGGTGGGTGGGAGGACAGGGGGAGAGAAGGGGGCTTACGGGACTTTTTGGGAGTGGGGGGGGCTAGGAAAGGGGAAATCATTTGAAATGTAAATAAAAAAATATATCGAATAAAAAAAAGCAGGAGATGGCAAGGTCAAAGCTGTAATGGTGTAAACTCCAATTTTTCTCTTTCACTGGGTATTGTGGTTGTTCCTTGGGGACAGAATGAGCCCATCAGGAGTCACAGAGGATCTAACCTACACCAATTTAGGGCAGGGCATCAATGCCTTCAGTACCTTGCTTCTTTTAGCTTCAGTTTCTCTCTGACAGTAGTACAAGGAAGAGAGCTGTGCCCCCTGGAGATCACCTCTTGATCTCAGAACTACTCTGATCTCCTCTCCCTCAAAGTTCCGCTTAGCTTATCATTGGTTGTGAATGGCAGGTGTTATTGTACTGTAACTACACCCAGAGACTCCACCCTCTGGCCACTGCTGGAGTGCTTGGTGTTTCAGTAGAGGAAACGATTGGTCAGTGTGTTAGCCATGTTCTCCCCATGCAGGACATTTTAAGGCCATGTCCTGGGCCAATAGTAACAGGGTAGGAGATCTGAACATCATGAATTCATCATGTGACTTGAGAAACCACAGAACTGAGGACTCTGAGGACAAGTTGCACTCTGTGCATTTGGTAATAAGTCAGGAGAAGCCATCTCTGTGGTCATCATAAGAATATATAGGGAGACAGAGGACACACATGGCTGCTTACATCTCCTAGTCTCTATAGAGTGATGGGAGAACTGACATCCACTGAGGATGCATCTAAAGCCTGGACGAAACTCCGTGTGGTGTCACTGTGTTCTAGGCCTGTTGTCTCCTTTATAGGCCTCAGAGTAGTCTGTCTACACTCTATGCATTCCCAACATTTAAGTTCACTTGTGTTCTTTTACCTACAGGGGCTGGCAGGCAGACCTCATCCCATGCAACTGTCCTAAGCAAGAAGCAGGCCAAGGAGGAAGAGGAGAGGCTGACCAGAGAGCTCCAGCTCGTTACCCAAGAGAGAAATGAGCTGAGAGATCGCTTGATCTATGTCACAGAGGAAGCCATGAACAAGAGGTATGCATTGCTCCAAATGCTGTGGTGTTTGTATGGAGTCCAAAATGCCGCACTTGTCTTTTTAAGATGGTGAATCATAGGAAGGTGTATTTTCATGATATCCCTGGGCAAAACCTCATGTCCCTAAACCCTTATTAGAGCAGAGGCATAACCTTCAGTTTTCACAGGAGTATGATGGGAAATGGAGTCCTCTGCATCCTCCAGGTCAAAAGTGGGACTTGTGGTCTGAGTGAAGATTCAGGGTAGAAGTGATACAGGGATACAGGAAATGGAGAGTGAGTTCCCAGAAAGCATTTTGAAACCCCTTGAAAGGAGGGGCTTTTGTGAGGTTTTAGGAGCTGAGAGTTTACTGTGAGTGTTTGTACTGGACTGGTAGGTGACTGAGTGCTAGAAACTGCTTGATGCAGAAGGCAGGGCCTAGTCCCACATTGTTCATCTCAGTTCTTGACTAGAAACCTGAGGCTCTCTGCCTGTTCCTCTTTTTCTGTGTGTCTTATACTCTGAGACAGTAATTTTGTATTTCTTCTGCATATCATTGTGTTCTCTCTGCTTCTGTCTCAGATTCACTCTCTCTCATTCTGTGACTGTGTCTAATTTTCTCCCTCTCATGTGTGTATACATGACTGTATGTCTGTTTTTTTGTGTGTACATGTGTGGGGGTGCACAAGATTGTGTTATCTCCTGGGAATGAATTTTTGAATGTTTACATTCCTCTCTACTCTTTTAAATTCAGGGATCTATGAAATCCAGGATACTCTGAGACAGTAATGTTGCATACACTTTTTCTGAATCTCATCCTATTCTCTCTGGTTCTGTTTCTGTCTTTATTTCTCATTCTGTGGCTCTCTGTCCTTTTCGCCTAATTTGTGTGTGCCAGTCTATGAGTCTGTTTGCTTCCACATGTACATACATGTGCTTCTGTTTTGTGTGTTTATACTTACCTCCACACTTAGGTATCTTGGGCTCTGTGTTTTGGACTGAGGATTTAAGTGCTATTTCAAGGTGATCTGAGTCCTGATATCTGGGAGCCCCTACTTTAAATAGTTCTGTTCAGTCCAGGCAGAGGTAGCATATGCCTTTAATCCCATCACTTGGGAGGGAGAGGCAGGCAGATTTCTGAATTTGAGGCCAGCCTGGTCTAGAGAGTGATATCCAGGACAGCGAGGGCTACACAAAGAAACCCTGCCTCAGGAAAAAAAAGAGAGAGAGAGAGAGAGATGGGGGGGAGGAGAGGAGAGAAGAGGAGAGGAGAGGGGAGGGGAGGGGAGGGGAGGAGAGGAGAGGAGAGGAGAGGGGAGGGGAGGGGAGGGGAAGGGAGGGGAGAAAAGGGAAGAAGAGGGGAGGGGAAGGGACAGGAGGAGAGGAGAGGAGAGGAGAGCAGAGGAGAGGAGAGGAGAGGAGAGGAGAGGAGAGGAGAGGAGAGGAGAGGAGAGGAGAGGAGAGGAGAGGAGAGGAGACAGAGATTCTTGTGGTTAAAGTAGGAATCCAATTAAATAGCATTGATCCTTCCCTTAATGGGCACACTTATGCATACAGTTGCATCTCTTGGGCAGATTATAAAGAGGTCATTATGTATGGTATCACCTCAAGAATTATGTGTAATGTCTGCCTCTGAAGGATTAGTTATCCAGGAATTACAATCCCTGTTCTCAAAACAGGGAAAATATAATCACAGGTGTCTAGTTGGCAACGACCTGTGTGGCCTAGGCTCTTGAGAGCACAAGTGGCTAGACTGCCCCTCCAGAGCTAATGAGTAAACACAGGGAGCCAGGGCATCCTCCATTAGGATACATAGCTTATGCTGTCCTTGGGAAAGGATAAAAAGTTTCCAAAGATGAAAAAGATCCCAGCATGCAGAATCCAGGAATTGATCTTCCTGTGCTGGGAGTACAAGACCCAGTCTGTGTTCATGTGTTCTTAGAACGGAGGAGTGGCCCCTGGTTATGGAAAGCAGTAGCAGAATGTGGCAATACCAGAACAGGAAAGTGGGGAGGGGTGGATTGGGGAATAGGGGCAGGGAAGATGGCTTATGGAAATTTTGTAGAGTGGAAGTCAGAAAAGGAGAAATCATTTGAAATGCAAATAAAAAATATATCGAAGAAAAAATAGGAAAAAAAAAAGAAACACATTTTCAGCTGGGCCATGGTAGTACATGCCTGTAATCCTAGCACTTGGGAGGCAGTGGCAGACAGATTTCTGAGTTTGAGGCCAGCCTGGTCTACAGAGTGAGTTCCAGGATAGCCATGGGTACACAGAGAAACCCTGTCTCAAAAAACCAAACTAAATAAATAAATAAAAATAAATTAAAATACTTAGATGTGTATGTGTCTTGGTTTCTGAAAAGGTGTTTTTTAAAAAAAAGCACATGTTCACGGATTTCTATCTTCCTGGGGACAGGCCATACTACACACCAAATCCATTATATGAAAAACTGAAGTTAAAGGAGAAGGAGATTATGACATTTCTACACACCTTAGAGAAGGAGAATATTGAGGCCAAACAGACCTTCCAGGATCTCAAGAAGGAGATTAACTTCTATCGGTAAGTACTGTTCATGGAGGTCACCAGGTGTGCAATGGCCATTTCTGACTTCCTTTGTTGCTGGACTGGAGAGTCTGCAGGTCTGATTCTATCCCTTCTGCCTTTTAGCCATCACTGTGCCTTCAGACTTCTCCTGTCAGTTTCAAAGTCTGAAAGAGACTGTCACTCCTCCAACATTGTACAGGCATCATCAGGAGCCTCTCTTTAGAAGAGTAATTCAGATCATGAGAGGGTTATAGTACAGTAATAGATCTGTGGGACTCAGGCATCGTTTTACAGAGCTAAATGTAATCTAACAAAAGGATACAATGCCCTCCTCTTGATTCTACTGACCGCATTGAGGGTATCTGCAACCTACTAATTGATGTTGCTGAAATGCTTTGGGTTGTCATGGATAGTTTCAGATACCGAGTTCTTTTGGAGTGACATGCAACCTTATTGGTGTTTGGGCTGCAGCAATCATTTTTTTTTCTTCCCTCAAGTTGCTATTTGCTGTTTGTATACCTCTCAAGAATGTATTGAGATGTATTGCATTAGGTATTCCTGGGAACCTAGGTCCTGGTTGGGTTAATGGAACCTTGATGTAGGAATGGGAGGAGGAGCCTGCAGGATCTTACCATGAAGATTGTGTCTCTAGCAACCTGCACAGCCGGCTCCTGATGCAGAAGAACATTTTGAATAAGAGATTGGTTACACTGAAGCAGGAAAACAAGGAAGTACATGCTGATTGGACCATCATTCAGCAATACCTGATTGACTTGAACCTGAATGATAAAGATGAACAGGACAAGACCAGCATCCTCCAGGGCCAACAACATCAGGTAGGTACAAGCAGCTCAGCCTGGCCTATACTGACTGATAACATTTTCCCACTGCATCCATCTTTGCTTTCACACAGCACCATTCTAATGCACAGTCCCAAGCAGCCACCCACCTCATGGAATGTAGTTGGTCATTGCTAGGGCTATGCATAAGTATTCTGGGTTGTGAACCTCTTGAGATAAGCTGACATACGGCAAGTATACCTTTCTTCTCCTCTTTATTCTGAAGACCAGTAAGGGTGATAGGTCAATATCATGCAGAATTCCTATACCTGCTCATGATAAGTGGGCTACTTTGCAGAGCTTTGAGTAAGTTCTAGGTCCTGTGACAGAGGTCACACAAGGGTCATGTGACTTCCCAAGTGGGAAGTAACTTACAGGGTTAAAATTCAAACACTAATAAGAAATATGTTATTCTCCTTGTCTTTGATCTGTGTGGCATGTGGCATTTTCCTTTCCTCCTGTAACCCAGTGAAGTCTCTTCCAATTGCCCATTTCTTGGTGTGCCATGATAAAAATGAGTAGCAGCTTGTCAGCCCATGTAATAGGTTAGTGTTGCTGGATATTTTGCTGTGCCTGCAGTTATAACAGCAATGGTGTCAGTTAAAAGATCAATGATAACATTCCTGTTGAGAGGGTGGGAGGCAGCAGCCTGACAGCTGACATTTAGGTTCCCAACAAGCTTCTGTCTTAATTGATGCCTTCCTCTTCTAGGATGCAGAGAGTGTAGCAAGAGCTGAAATTTCCATAGCCCAGGAAGTGGGCCTCCTGCAGAATGAGTTGCCACCTCAGGAAGACACTGCTGAGCTCTATCCTCAACAGCCACAAAATACCTTGGATGAGTCTTCTACCACATAATTGAACTCCTCAGGTTGAATAGGCACTAACTACCTAGCCAGTGAGCCAATCAATTCAGGAACTTATTCCCTTTCCTGTACAAACAATACCCCTTGGGGGAGAACTGAGGTGACTGCCTGCCACCACATGTCCAAGAGAAGAAACAGACTGTATGTCCCTGTTGCTGAAGGGGCAGTGAGAGAACTCTGGTTCATAGAATTTACTGTTAGAGTTTTGGTTGCTGTTTGTTTTTTTGCTGTTTTGTTACTTGTTATGTTATTGGATATTAAATATTATGGTTATTGCTTTGTTTCCTTATGCTTTTCACTGTTTATAGTCATTATATTTAAAAGCCTGTTTTTGAAATGTATTTCTGATGAATAAAAATTTGTAACTCCTCACTTTTGAGACCATATTACTTATTCAGGTTTTCTGTCCTATCCTGTAGACATAGACCTCACAACCACAGATGGATCTCTGTAAGCCCCAGGAAGCCTGGCTACAGATTGATTTCAAGCCTACTAGGGTATACAAGACAATGGTCTTTTGTATGAATAATGTGGCTTCTCCCATGGATACACACTTTAGGATGTATTCACTGACATACACTCTCCATGCTGTCATGTACCCTCCTACTCCTAAAATATAGAACTCTATTAGAATGGAGACCGCAGCTCCTATCTATTTAATATAGCCCATGAATTTCTACCTAGAGCAATCAGACAAAAAAATGACATCAAGGGCATACAAAAGGTAAGGGACAATGTCAAAGTATTGCTATTTACACATGATATGATAGTATAATTAAGTGATTCCTAAAGATGTACAAAAGAACTATACATGAAAAGCACCTACAGGGAAAGTCTCTTGATTCATAATGGACTTAAAAAAGTCAGTAGCTGTTTTTATTGAAAGGATAAAGAAGCTGAAAATATTAGAAAAGCCACAAGATACAGTACCCAGAATTAATAAACTATCTTGGAATAAGTTTATGCAAGCAAGGAAAGACCTATAAGACAAGATTTTCAAATCTATGCTCCAAATGCAAGTGCACCCTCATTCGTCAAAGAATCTTTACTAAAACTCAAATCACACATTGCACCCGACACAATAGTTGTGGGTGACATCAACACCCCACTCTCCTCAATGAACTGATCAAGAAAGCAGAAACTAAACAGGGACACAGTGAAACAAACTGAAGTTTTGGAACAATTAGATTTAACAGATATATATAGAGAGAATATTTTATCCTAACGCAAAAGATTATATATTTTTCTCAGCATGTCATGGTACTTTCTCCAAAATCAACCATATAATTGGTCACAAGACATACCTCAACAGATATAAGAAGATCAAAATAATCCCATACCTCCTATCAGATCACTATGGAGTAAGAGTTGTCCTCAATAGCAACAAAAACAACAGAAAGCCCACATACACAGGGAAGCTGAACAATACTCAATGACACCTTGGTCAAGGAAGAAATAAAGAAATCAAAGACTGTTTAGAATTTAAAGAAAATAGAGGCACAACATACCCAAATTATGGGACACAATGAAAGCAGTGCTAAGAGGAAAACTCATAGCCCTGAGTGCCTCCAAAAAGAAACTGGAGAGAGCATACATTAGCACCTTAAGGACGCACCTGAATGGCCTGGAACAAAAAAGTTAATTCACCCAGGAGCAGTAGAAGACAGGAAATCATCAAACTCAGGGCTGAAATCAATCAAGTAGAAACAAAGAGAACCATACAAAGAAAAATCTGGAAAAAATTATCATGAGAAGGAAAGAGCTCCAATGGTCAGAGTTAACAGGGATTACCATAGAGAAAATAGACATCTGATGGAAAGCAGCTTACAGATACAATACATTCCTATTAAAATCCCAACACAATTAATTACAGGTCTTGATAGATCCCTTCTTCTGATCATATGGATAAACAAAAAGCCCAGTGTCTTAGTTAGGTTTTCCTTTACTGTGAAAAGACACAACGACCAAAGCAACTTTGTTATAAGTGGCAACATTTAATTGGGTCTGGGTGTCAGGTTCGGAGGTTCAGTCCATTAGTCCATTATCATCATTGAGAGTAGAGCAGAGTCGAAGATGGTATGGCACTGGAGGAGCTGTGAGAAGGAGCTGTGCCTTCTTCTGCATGCAAACAGAAGATTGTCTAGTTTATAGCTACATGGAGGGTCTCAAAGACCAATCTCACTGTCACACACCTACTCCAAGGAGGCCACAACTTTTAACAGTGTTATTGCCTTGGTCAAGCTTATTGAAGCCACACATTCCACTCTCTGGCTAACATAAGCTTGATCAAATGGATGAGTCTATTGTGGCCATACCAATCCATAGCATAACAGAAAATATTCTTAATCCAACTCAGAGGTCCCATAGATCATAAGAGGTTCAAAAATATTAAAAGTCCAAAATTCAAAGTCTCTTCTTACATACACACAATCTCTAAAGTGTAATCCCCTATAAAATCAAAAGATGTAAATCACAGGTATCTAATATCACAAGATATATACCACCATTTAAATAATGTCATACTGAGAAAGTACCAGATTAAAGTAAGACAAAAACACAGCTTCTCAAACTGCAACTCTAAGTCTTCCTGGGTGAACATCTATGTTACAAATGAATAGGCACCCACATTCACAAAATAAACTTTACTAAAGCTCAAATCATGCATTGCATCTCACACAATAATAGTGGGAGACTTCAACACCACATCCTCATCATTGGACAGATCATGGAAACCCAAACTAAACAGATACAGAATGAAACTAACAGCAGTTATTGACCCTGTTATAACAGATATCAAAAGAATATTTTATCATAAACCAGAAGAATATATCTTCCCAGCACCTTATGGTACCTGCTCCAAAGTTGATCATCCTCTCAATCACAAAACAAGCTACACCTGATACAAGAAAATTGAAATAATTCCATGTATCCTATTGGATCACCACAGTCTAAGGCTGGTCTTCAATGGCAACAAAAACAACAGAAATCCCACATACATGTGGAAGCTGAACTACTCTACTCAATGATAACTTGGTCAAGGAAGAAATAAGAAAACATTTTAGAATTTAATGAAGATGAAGACACAACATCCCCAAACTTATGGGACACAATGAATGCAGTGCTAAGATGAACACTCAAAGCTCTGAATGCATCCATAAAGAAAATTAAGAGAACATACACTAGAAGCTGGACAGTACACCTGAAAGCTCTAAAACAAAAAGAAGCAAATACATCCAAGAGGATTAAATAGCAAAATCACACTTGAATTAGCAAAAGACTCATTATCAGTGAACATCTTTTGTCCCCCACCCCATTTCCTTTTATCCCCAACTTGTTTAGTTTTGGAGGCAGGGTCTCAATACACTGTAGCCCTGGCTGGCCTGAAACACTGAGATCCATTGCCTCTGCCTCACAAATGCTGGAATCATAGGCATGTGCCACCATAGACAGCACCAAATTGTATTTCTATTTTTACTTTTTATGTGTATGAGTGTTTACCTATATGTATATGTGTATGTATGTATGTATGTATGTATACTGCATATAGGGCCTAGTGCACACAAAGATCAGAAGAGGCACCAGATTCCCTGAAACTGGTTCTTGGAACTAAATTCATGTCCTAGCTCTAGAACAAAAAGAAACAAACACACTCAAGAGGAGTAGATGGCAGGAAATAATGAAATTCAGGATGAAAATCAATCAAGGAGAAAGAAACAGAATTATACCAAGAATCAACAAAACCAGGAGCTGATTCTTTGAGAAAATCAACAAGATAGATAAATACTTATCCAGACTAACTAGAGGGCATAGAAACACTCTCCAAATTAACAAAATAAGAAATGAAATGGAAGAAATAAGAACAGAAACTGGGGAAATACAAAAAAAATTCTACTCAGATTCAGATTCTACTAAAAAGGAATGCATTCAACAAAAGTGGAAAATCTGGATGAAATAGTTAATTTTTCTCGACAGATACCACTTACTAAAATTAAATCAGGATAAACCATCTATATAGCACCATACCCCACCCAAAGAAACAGAAGCAGTTATTAAAAGTCCTGCAAGCAAAAATATCCAGGGACAGATGATTTTAGTGCAGAATTCTATCAGAACTTCAAAGAACATGTACTACCAATACTTATCAAATGCTTTCAAAAAACAGAAACAAAAGGAACATCACCGAATTCAGTCTATGAAGACACATTTATACTGATTCCAAAACCATAAACAGAACCAAAAAAGAAAGAAAACTTCAGACCAATTTCAGTTATGAATATCAATGCAAAAATACTTAATAAAATTCTCACAAACTGAATCCAGGACCACATCAAAACAGTCACTCACCTTGATTAAGTAGGCTTCATCCAGGAAAGCAGAGATGGTTCAATGTATGGGAATCCATCAATGTAATCCACTCTATAAACAAGCTCAAAGATAATAACCCATGATTATCTCATTAAATACAGAAAAAAAAGCACTGGACAAAAGACAACACCCATTCATGTTAAAAGTATTGGAGAGATCAGGAATTCAAGCTTCATACCTAAATATAAGAAAAGCAATATACAGCAAACCAATAGCCAACATCAAACTAAATGGGGGAAAAGCTCAAAGCAATCCCATTAAAATCAGGGACAAGGCAAGGCCCTACCTATTCAAAATAGTACTTGAAGTTCTAGCTAGAGCAATAAGACAACACAAGGAGGACAAAAGGATACAAATTGGAAAGGAAGAAGACAAAATATCAGTCTTTTCAGTTGATATGATAGTATACTAAAGGGACCCCAAAATTTCTACCAGAGATATCCTGCAACTTCAGCAAAGTGACTGGATGTAAAATTAATTCTACCAAATCATCAGCCCTTCCTCTACTCAAAGTATAAATTGGCTGAGTAAGATATTAGCGAAAATGTCCCAAGCTCAGGGATCAGCATGATTGACAGAGTAAAATGACATCTCAGAATCTTGCAATCTACAGGTTTAATGCAAACCCCATCAAAATTCCAAGTCAATTCTTCAGAGTTAGAAAGAGAATTTTTTTAAGATGCTTCTCCGCCATCCGAAGTTCTTCAGGTGAGAATTCTTTGTTTAACTCTGTACCCCATTTTTTAATAGGGTTGTTCGGTTTTCTGGAGTCTAACTTCTTGAGTTCTTTATATATATTGGATATTAGCCCTCTATCTGATGTAGGATTGGTGAAGATCTTTTCCCAATTTGTTGGTTGCCGATCTGTCCTCTTGATGGTGTCCTTTGCCTTACAGAAACTCTGTAACCTTATGAGGTCCCATTTGTCAATTCTTGCTCTTAGGGCATACGCTATTGGTGTTCTGTTCAGAAACTTTCTCCCTGTACCGATGTCCTCAAGGGTCTTCCCCAGTTTCTTTTCTATTAGCTTCAGAGTGTCTGGCTTTATGTGGAGGTCCTTGATCCATTTGGATTTGAGCTTAGTACAAGGAGACAAGGATGGATCAATTCGCATTCTTCTGCATGCTGACCTCCAGTTGAACCAGCACCATTTGTTGAAAAGGCTATCTTTTTTCCATTGGATGTTTTCAGCCTCTTTGTCGAGGATCAACACAATGGAGTACTATTCAGCCATTAGAAACAATGAATTCATGAAATTCTTAGGCAAATGGATGGAGCTAGAGAACATCATACTAAGTGAGGTAACCCAGACTCAAAAGGTGAATCATGGTATGCACTCACTAATAAGTGGTTATTAACCTAGAAAACTGGAATACCCAAAACATAATCCACACATCAAATGAGATACAAGAAGAAAGCAGGAGTGGTCCCTGGTTCTGGAAAGACTCAGTGAAACAGTATTTGGCAAAACCAGAACGGGGAACTGGGAAGGGGTGGGAGGGAGGACAGGGGAAGAGAAGGGGGCTTACGGGACTTTCGGGGAGTGGGGGGGGGCTAGAAAAAGGGAAATCATTTGAAATGTAAATAAATTATATCGAATAAAAAAAAGAATGAAAAAAAAAAGAAAGAGAATTTTTCAGATTCTTTTGGAATAACACACACACACACACACACACACACACACACACACAGACACACACACGATAATGAAAAGTATTCTCAACAATAAAAGAACTTCTGGTGGAATCACTATTCCTGGCCTCAAACTATGCTATAGAGCAATACTGACAAAAACTGCATGACATTGGAACAGGCACAGGCAAGTAGTTCAGTGGAATAGAATTGATGACCCGGAATTGAACCCACACACCTATGGTCACTTGATCTTTGACAAAGAAGCTAAAACCATCCAGTGGAATAAACACAGCATTTCCATGAAATAGTGCTGGTTCAAGTGGAGTTAAGAATATAGTAGAATGCCAATTGATCCATTTTTCCCCTCCCCCCTCCCCCAAATCCCACCCCTTTCATGGAGATATTTTATTAGACATAAATTACTTGGTCAAGAGTTTGAATCATTAACTGCTCAGACTAATCCAACCTGCTGCTGAGAGCAGCTATGAATACAGGACAAACACAAAACTGTAAAATCTTAACTTTCTTTATGTGATTTTGTTTTCCAGGGAGACGTTAGCAGTCAACAATGTGAAAAGGTTGCACCAGGAATCCTCTGTGTCCTTAATGCCCAGAGCCTTGAAGGGACAGGGAGGAACCTGGAAGCAGCAGGGAGCTAGGCTAGGGACTGGGAGCAGTGGCTAATAGTGCCTTCCTGACCTTCTGGCACTAGGCAGATCCCTAGGGCAGTGGGACTGGGGACAGGGGAGGGTAAAGAGGACCAGACCTGTGTCTTCCTCCAATGAGGCCTGCTGTTGCCTCCTACTCCATGGAGATTACCACGCTATGAAGTCCTGGGCTCCAGCATCTCTCCCTGCCAGAATTTGCAATCTTGGCAGGGGCACAGGAGGCTGGTCATGAATCATGCACAGGCAGCTTCCATAGAGCTTCAGGACACGCCTACAGCTCAGGGACCAACCAATCACTTCTGCACGCAGAACGTCCTGGTTGGCTGTTTGCTTGCCACTTTTCCTGGTTGAATTCATGCTACTTAGCATGGGAGCATAGCTGGCTTTCCTTAAATAGGTTTCCATGAGTAAAAATGGAAATACTACTATTCCAATGAGTAGCACCTTTACTCATTGGAATCCGAGATTTTCTCCTACTGCTGTCCAACAAGGCCATCCTCTGCTACATTTGCTGCTGGAGCCATGTGTACTCTTGGATTGTTGCTTTAGTCCCTGAGAACTCTGGGGGCACTGGTTGATTCATACTGATGTTCCTCCTATGGAACTGCAAACCCCTTCATCTCCTTGGGTCCTTTTCATTGGGGGACCCTATGAGAACCACTACCTTAGAGACAAAAGAACTCAGTGGCTATTCAGTCCACAGAGTTGGATGTCTCAGCACTAAAGACACAGGACACAAGGCGCTCCTCCCTCTCTCACCCCACTCCCCACAAGAGTCTCTGATCCTTTATATTGAGATCATGTTGGAAGGCTGAAGAACCTTGAGCATAATATTGGGGGAGCATGGCAAAAGTAATGATAGATGCACTCAGGAAGAATTGAAGGTTGGCAGGCACACATTGGACTTTCCTTGATCTTCTACATACGGGCTACCTATTAGACGGTGCCACCTAATCTGAAGATGGACGTTGAGCTAATCTCTGGAAACATTCTCACAAACACAATCAGAAATATATTTTTCAGGTCATTCTAGGTCCCATTATGTTGGTAATGAGACCAACCATCACATGCTTTCCCCTATGACACCCAATCACTTCCTATGTTACACTTAATTTCCAAATAAAGACAAGAAAAGTGCTTGGAATGTAGCATAACTGAGAGGTGCTTGCCTGGCAGGTATGAAACCCTGGTTTGAGTCCCAGCCCCACATAAGTTGGACATGATGGTACACAGATGTAGTGCTTAAAGTTGGGATGTTCACTAAGCAGTTCAGAAGTTCAAAGTTATCCTGAGCTACATAGATACTGACCCTGTCTTATATAAAACAAACTGGGAAAGTTTTCTTCCATATTTTTGATGAAGATATTTGCTGGCCCTTTCAGTTAAAAAATCTTCACTCTCATCTATACCTATAATCCTTAGGTTTGGTCTTCTCATTGTGTCCTGGATTTCCTGGATGTTCTTGGATACAAGCTTTTTGCATTTTGCATTTTCTATGACTGTTGAGTCAATGGTTTCTATCATATCTTCGGCATTTGAGATTCTTCCATTTCTTGTATTCTGTTGTTGATGTTTGTATCTATGGCCCCTGATTTCTTCTCAAGGTTTTCTATCTCCAAGGTTGTCTCCCTTTGTGATTTCTTAGTTGTTTCTGCTTCTGTGTTAGGTCCAGGATGGTTTTGCTCAGTTCCTTCATTTGTTTGTTTGTATTTTCCTTTAATTCTTTAAGAGATTTTTGTGTTTCCTCTTTCATGACTTCTGCCTGTTGACTCAAGTTCTCCTGCATTTCTTTAAGGTTTTTTTTTTTTTTTTTTTTTTTTTTTGCATTTCTTCTTTATTGGCTTCTATCTCTTGAGCCTTATTCTCCTGGATTTCTTTAAGTGATTTTTGTGTTTCCATTATACAGGTTTCTAGCTTATTCAGGTTCCCCTGTATTTCTTTAAGAGATTCATTTATGTCCTTTTTGTGTTCTTCTAGCAGCATCATGACCAGTGATCTTAAATCCAAATCTTGTTTTTCTGGTGTGTTGGCGTAACCAGGACTTGCTGATGTTGGAGAGTTTGCTTCAGATGCTGCCATATTGCCTAGATTCGGTTAGTAGCGTTCCTGCCTTTGCATCTTGTTCTCTGGAGTTAATTGGTCTTGTCTCTGGCTAGTATTTGATCCTCTTTTGAGGCTCTAGGGCTATTTCCGCAACACTGGATGGCTGGGATTCCCCTGGTCACAGATTGCTGATGGGCTGTCCTCCTCTTGGGTGCCCTTGGAGCCCTAGTGTGCCTTGCCCCAGATTGTTTCTGTGAACCAGGTGGTGCCTGTTTGGTGCCCATTTGCTCCTTCAGGGAGTGCTGATGGTGTATGCTGCGAGACCTTTTCCGAGTGATGATCACTCTGCTGGGCAGCCGATCTCCTATCTGGGTTGGTGCACACAAGGTTAGCCTAGCTGCTCAGGCCCCGAGTCTAGGCAAAACCTGGCAGGCCAAGGCCCAAGCAAAGTTCCCCTCAGGCTCTGAGTGTTAACTGGCTCTGTCAGGTGGCCAGGATGGTGGCGAGCATGTGCTCCCTGAAAGTGCAGAAGAGACTGCTGGGCTAAAAACCTCCTGGCCGGGTTGGCACACAGATGGCCCACAAAAAGAAGCCAATTCACCCAGGAGGAGTAGAAGACAGGAAATCATCAAATTCAGGGCTGAAATCAATCAAGTGGACACAAAGAGAACCATACAAAGAATCAACGAATCCAGGAGCTGGTTCTTTGAAAAAATCAACATGATAGATAAACTCTTAGCCAGACTGACCAAAGGGCACAGAGAAAGTATCCACATTAACAAAATTAGAAATGAAAAGGGAGATATAACAACAGAAACTGAGGAAATTCAAAAAATCATCAGATCCTACTACAAAAGCCTATATTCAACACAACTGGAGAATCTGGAGGAAATGGACAATTTCCTAGACAGACACCAAATACCAAAATTAAATCAGGACCAAATAGATCATCTAAACAGTCCCATAACCCCTAAAGAAATAGAAGGCGTCAGGAAAAATACAGCAAGAAGAACTCTCAATCCTGAACATCTATGCTCCAAATGCAAGGGCACCCTCTTTCATAAAAGAAACTTTATTAAAACTCAAAGCACACATTGCACCTAACACAATAATTGTGGGTGACTTCAACACTGCACTTTCCTCAATGGACCGATCAGGAAAACAGAAACTAAACAAGGACACAATGAAACTAATTGAAGCTTTGGACCAATTAGATTTAACTGATATATATAGAACATTCTATCCTAAAACAAAAGAATATACCTTTTTTTCAGCACCTCATGGTACCTTCTCCAAAATCGACCATATAATTGGTCACAAGACAGACCTCAACAAATATAAGAAGATAGAACTAATCCCATGCCTCCTATCTGATCACTATGGAATAAAAGTGGTCTTCAATAGCAATAGAAACAACAGAAAACCCACATACACGTGGAAATTGAACAATACTCTACTCAATGACACCTTGGTCAAGGAAGAAATAAAGAAAGAAATTAAAGACTTTTTAGAACACAATGAAAATGAAAACACAACATACCCAAATCTATGGGACACAATGAAAGCAGTGCTAAGAGGAAAACTCATAGCCCTGAGTGCCTCCAAAAAGAAAATGGAGAGAGCATACATTACCAACTTAATGACACACCTGAAAGCCCTAGAACAAAAAGAAGCTATTTCACCCAGGAGGAGTAGAAGGCAGGAAATCATCAAACTCAGGGCCGAAATCAATCAAGTAGAAACAAAGAGAACCATACAAAAAATCAACAAAACCAGGAGCTGGTTCTTTGAGAAAATCAACAAGATAGATAAACCCTTAGCCAGACTGACCAAAGGGCACAGAGAAAGTATCCAAATTAACAAACTTAGAAATGAAAAGGGAGACATAACAACGGAAACTGAGGAAATCCAAAAAATCATCAGATCCTACTACAAGAGCCTGTACTCAACACAACTGGAGAATCTGGAGGAAATGGACAATTTCCTTGACAGATACCAAATACCAAAATTAAATCAGGACCAACTAGACCATCTAAACAGTCCCATAAAGCCTAAAGAAATAGAAGGAGTCATAGAAAGTCTTCCAACCAAAAAAAGCACAGGACCAGATGGTTTCAGTGCAGAATTCTACCAGACCTTCAAAGAAGAGTTAACACCAATACTCTTCAAACTATTCCACAAAACAGAAACAGAAGGAACACTACCCAATTCCTTCTACGAAGCCACAATTACGCTGATACCAAAGCCACACAAAGATCCAACAAAGAAAGAGAACTTCAGACCAATTTCCCTTATGAACATCGATGCAAAAATACTCAATAAAATTCTTGCCAACCGAATCCAAGAACACATCAAAACGATCATCCACCATGATCAAGTAGGCTTTATCCCGGGAATGCAGGGTTGGTTCAATATACGGAAATCCATCAATACAATCCACTACATAAACAAACTCAAAGAACAAAACCACATGGTCATTTCATTGGATGCTGAAAAAGCATTTGACAAAATTCAGCATCCTTTCATGCTTAAAGTCTTGGAGAGAACAGGAATTCAAGGCCCATACCTAAACATAGTAAAAGCAATATACAGCAAACCGGTAGCCAGCATCAAACTAAACGGAGAGAAACTTGAAGCAATCCCACTGAAATCAGGGACCAGACAAGGCTGCCCCCTTTCTCCTTATCTTTTCAATATTGTACTTGAGGTACTAGCTCGGGCAATTCGACAACATAAGGAGGTCAAAGGGATACAAATTGGAAAGGAGGAAGTCAAACTATCATTATTTGTAGACGACATGATCGTCTACCTAAGTGACCCAAAGAACTCCACTAGAGAGCTCCTACAGCTGATAAACAACTTCAGCAAAGTGGCAGGTTACAAAATCAACTCAAGCAAATCAGTGGCTTTCCTATACTCAAAGGATAAGCAGGCTGAGAAAAAAAAAAAAAAAAAAAAAAAGCACAGGACCAGATGGTTTCAGGTTCTCTTGTCGCCTGCTGCTCTGTGTGCCAGGCTAGCTGATCCATAAGTTTTCAGGGACTCTCCTGTCTCTGTCAGCTTCTTTTCTGTAGGAGCACTGGGGCTGCAGATGCCCACAAGCACACTCAAGCCTTTGTGGATTCTGGGATCTGAGGTACAAGTTATCATGCTTGTATGCAGTTCTCCTTCTTCCCACCCATCTTTAAGCATTTGCAACAAGTCCTGCTGTTTTAGAATGGTCAACCCATTGAGGCCTTTCTGCAAGTCTACACATTTCTTCAAGTATACTTTAGGTGTCACTTAAACACAGATGGCTTTCCTGTAATGGCCTCTAATTTCTGTGAGTATCTGAATTTAATCTGCAAATGATCAACACCTGAACAGGAACTAAGAATAATGATATAGTGAAGTGCTGAACCTGAGATGTTTGAGGTAATTCTACATCTAATGGACAATACCATGTCTCAAACATAGGAGAAAAACCTGGCCTGTTTAGGTGATTGAAGCTATGGGGCTAGTAAAATCTTTCAGGCCAATGCACAGAGGGAGAAGACAGGAGGAAGACATGGGTCACAGATTTGCAGAAAATTACCAATATGAGAAATCAGGACAGACAGACCCTTTACTAGTTCTAATCTTATATTATTCGTTTAATGTGTATTTCAAAGCATTAAACAGGTATGTATATCTGGGAGCTTGGGAGCTACTAATATTTAGACGGTGGTCCAGTCCACAGCTGTTCACGGGCAGGCATTTTGGGGGTTCACCACACCCACTTTTGAATTTCTTCTAGCCTATTTGTAATGCTGTTGCATTCAAGATTCCACCATCTGTGGGATGTAGGGTAGGTGAAGATCCTTTCCCAATTTGTTGGTTGCCATTTTGTACACTTGAAAGTGTCCTATGACTTACAAAAACGTAATTTTATGAGGTCCCATTTGTCTATACTTGATCTTAGAGCATAAGCTATTGGTGTTCTATTCAAGAACTTTTCCCCTGTGCCCACGTCCTCAAGGGTTTTCCCCAGTTTCTTTTCTATTAGTTTCAGTCTGTCTGGTTTTAAGTGGAGGTCCTTGATCCACTTGGAGTTGAGCTTAGGACAAGGAGATAAGAATGGATTGAATCGTATTCTTCTGCAAGCTGACCTCCATTTGAGCCAGCACCATTTGTTAAAAAGGGTATCTTTTTTCCACTGGATGGTTTCAGGTCCTTTGTCAAATATCAAGTGACCATAGGTGTGTGGGTTCATTTCTGGGTCTTCAATCCTATTCCATTGATCTACCTGCCTGTCACTGTACCAGGACCATGCAGTTTTTCACACTATTGCTCTGTAGTACTGCCTGAGGTCCAGAATACTGATTCCCCTGGAAGTTCTCTTACTGTTGAGAATAGTTTTAGCTATCCTGGGTTTTTTGTTATTCCAGATAAACTTGAGAATTGCTCTTTCTAACTCTATGAAGAACTGAGTTGGGATTTTGATGGGGAATGCATTGAATCTGTAGATTGCTTTTGGTAAGATGGCCATTTTTACTATATTAATCCTGCCAATCCACGAGCATGGAAGATTTTTCCATTTTCTGAGATCTTCGATTTCCTTCTTCAGAGACCTGAAGTTCTTCTCATACATACCTTTCACTTGTTTGGTTAGTCACACCAAGATACTTTATATTGTTTGTGGTTATTGTGAAGGGTTTCTTTCCCTAATTTCTTTCTCAAGCTGCTTATCCTTTGCATATAGGAAGGCTACTAATTTGCTTGAGGTGATTTTATAATTCCAGAGAGCCAAATAACCCTATTAAAAATGGGGTATAGAGGTAAACAAAAAAATTTCACCTAAAGAACTTTGAATGGCTGAGAAGCACCTGAAAAAAATGTTCAACATCATTACTCATTAGGGAAATGCAAATTAAAGCAACCCTGAGATTTTACCTTACACCCGTCAGAATTGCTAAGATTAAAAACTCAGGAGAGAGTAGGTATTGGTGAGGATGTAGAGAAAGAGGAACACTCCTCCACTGCTGGTGGGAATGCAACTTGGTGAAACCATTCTGGAAATCATTCTGGCAGTTCCTCAGAAAACTGAACATAACCCTTGTGGAGGACCCTGCAATACCACTTCTGGGCATATACTCAGAGTATTCCCTGGCATGCAATAAGGACACATGCTCCACTATGTTTTTAGCACCCCTATTTATAATAGCCAGAAGCTGGAAAAAACCCAGATGTCCCTCAATGGAGGAATGAATACAGAAAATGTGGTATATTTACACTATGGAATACTACTCACCAATTCAAAACAATGAATTCATGAAATTCTTACGCAAATTTTTGGATCTGAAAAATACCATCCTAAGTGAACTAACCCAATCACAAAAGAACACACATGGAATACAGTCACTTAAAAGCAGACAGCGCAGAAACTCTGAATACCTTAGACAAAATTCACATTTCAAATGACTCCCAAGAAAGAGGAAAGAGAGTCCCTGGTCCTGAAAATGCCTGTTTGAGCATTGTAGGGGAATACAAGGACAGAGAAGTAGGAGGGTGTTGATAGGAGAATAGGTGGAGGGAAGATGGCTTCAGGAACTTTTGGGGAGTTGGGAACTGGGAAAGGGGAAATCATTTTGAATGTATACAAAGAATATTGAAAATAAAATATGTGTGTGTGTGTGTGTGTGTGTGTGTGTGTGTGTGTGTAAAAGAAGATTCCACCAGCCCATCTTAACAGCTCTCACAGCAATCCAACACCTAGTGTACATTTAGTCTTCACACTTTTCCTTTTTTACTTTGTTTATTAGCTATATTCTTCACTTACATTTCAAATGCTGTTCCCTTTTCTCATTCCCCACCCATGCAAGTCTCATAACCCATCATCCCTTCCCCTCTTCCCAATCATCCCTCTACCACTTGCCTGTACCAGCATTATCCCACATTGCAGCATCTAATCTTTCCAGGGCCAAGGGCTTCTCCTCCCTTTGATGTCCAACAAGGCCATCCTCTGCTGCCTATGTGTTTGGAGCCAGGGGAAACTCCATGTGTACTCTCTGGTTGATGGTTTCATGCCTGGGAGCTCTGGGAGTACTGGGTGACTCATATCGTTGCTCCTCCTATGGCACTGCAAACCCCTTCAACAACTTGAATCCTTTCTCTAGCTGCCCCATTGTGGACCCTGTGCTCAGTTCAATGGCAGGCTGAAAGTCTCCCCCCTCTGTATTTGTCATGAACCAGCAGAGCCTCCCAGGTGTCAACTATATCTCCCTCCTGTCACCAAGAACTTGTTGGCATCCACAATAGTGTCTGGGTTTTGTATGTGTATATGGGATGGATCACTAGATTGGGTAGTGGCTGGATGGTCTTTCCCTCAGACTCTGCTCCACACTTTGTCTTTGTATCTCCTTCTGTGGGAATTTTGTTCCCCTGCTAAGAAGGACAAGAGTATTCATAGTTTGTTCTTCTTGAGCATCGTTTGATAATGTGAATTGTGTCTTGGGTATTTCAAGCTTCTGAACTTATCAGTGAGTGCATAGCATGAGTGATCTTTTGTGATTGGGTTACCTCACTCAGGATAATATTTTCCAATTCCACCCATTTACCCAAAAAATTTCATGAAATCATTGATTTTAATAGCTGAGTAGTACTCCATTGTGTAAATATACCACATTTTCTGTATCCATTCCTCCATTGAGGGATATCTGGGTTCTTTCCACCTCTGGTTATTACAAATAGGGCTGCTATGAACTTAGTGGAGCATGTGCCGTTATTACATAGTGGAGAATCCTCTGGGTATATGCCCAGGAGTGGTATAACAGGGTCCACTGCTAGTATTATACCCATTCATCTGAAGAATCACCAATCTGATTTCCACAGTGGTTGTATCAGCTTGCAAAGCCAACAGAAGCAGAGGAGTGTCCCTCTTTTTCCACATCCTAGCCAGCACCTAATGTCTCCTGAGTTTTTGATCTTAGCCATTTTGACTGGTGTGAGGTGAAATCTCAGGGTTGTTTGGATTTGCATTTCCCTGATGACTAAGGAATTTGAATATTTTTTTAGGTGCTTCTCAGCCATTCGATATTTCTCAGGTGAAAATTCTTTGTTTAGCTCTGTACCCCCTTTTTTAATAAGTTTGTTTGGTTTTCTGGAGTCTAACTTCTTGAGTCCTTTGTATATATTGGATATTAGCCCTGTGTAGAATGTAGGCTTGGCAAAGATCTTTTCCCAATTTGATGGTTGATGTTTTGTTCTATTAACAGTGTCTTTTGACTTACAGAAACTTTGTAATTTTATTAGGTCCCATTTGTCAATTCTTGATCTTAGAGCATAAACTATTGGTGTTCTGTTCAGGAAATTTTCCCCCTGTGCCCATGTGCTCAGAGCTCTTTCTCAGGTTCTTTTCTATTAGTTTCAGTGTGTCTGGTTTCATGTGAAGGTCTTTGATCCACTTCGACTTGATTTTTGTGCAAGGAGATAAAAACAGATCAGTTTGCATTCTTCTGCATGTTAACCGGCAGTTGAAACCAGCACCATTTGTTGAAAAGGCGATCTTTTTTCCCTCTGGATGGTTTTAGCTCCTTTTTCAAACATCAAGTAACCATTGAAGTGTGGTTTCATTTCTGGGTCTTCAATTCATTTCTATTAATCTACCTGCCTGTCACTGAACAAAGCTCAAGTCCTAGTGATCCATGCATCTCAATATTAAACCACAAAAACTGCATCTAATAGAAAAGAAAGTGGGGAAGAGCCTTGAACACATAGGCAAAAGGGCAACCATCCTGGACAGAATACCAGTGGCTATGGTTTAAGATCAAATACAGACAAATTGCACCTCACAAAATTGCAAAACTTCTGTAAGGCAAAGTATACTGTCAATAAGACAAAACAGCAACCTACAGATTGAGTAATTTTTTTTTTAAATCCTATATCTGATAGTAGGCACATATCTAAAATATACAGAGAACTCATCAAGTTAGACTCCAGAGAACCAAATAGCCCTATGAAAAAAGAGGAATACTGAGCTAAACAGAGAATTCTCAGGAATGCCTGAGAAATACTTAAAGAAATGTTCAACATCCTTTATCAACAAGGAAATACAAATCAAAACAACTTTGAGAATCCACCCCACAGGTGACAGCAGATGATAGCCAGGCTGTGGGTAAAAATGAACAATCCTCCATTTTTGGTGTGACTGCAAGTGAGTAAAACAACTTTAGAAATCAATCTGTCAGTGCCTAACATTATTAGAAATAGTTTTACCTGAAGACCTAGCTATACCACTACTGGCACATACCAAAAAAATATCCCAATACATAACAAGGACACATTTTCTACTATGTTCATAGCCAGAAGCTAGACAGAACTCAGATGTCCCTCTACAGAAGAATGGATACAGTTTGTAGCTATTGTGAAGGGAGTCATTTCCCTAATTTCTTTCTCAGTCTGCTTATCCTTTGAATATATAAAGGCTACTGATTTGCTTGCAATGACTTTGTAGCCAGCCACTTTGCTGAAGTTGTTTATCAGCTGTAGGAGTTCTTTAGTAGAGTTTTTTTAGGGTCACTTAAGTATACGATCTGCAAATCTGCAAATAGTGATAGTTTGACTTCTTCCTTCCAATTTGTATCCCTTTGACTTCCTTATGTTGTCTAATTGCTCTAGCTAGGACTTCAAGAACTATAGTAAAAAGATATGGAGAGAGGGGACAGCCATGTCTAGTCCCTGATTTTAGTGGTATTGCTTCAAATTTCTCTCCATTTGGTTTGATGTTGGCTACCGGTTTGCTGTATATTGCTTTTACTATGTTTAGATATGGGCCTTGAATTCCTGTCCTTTCTAAGACTTTTAGCATGAAAGGATGCTGAATTTTGTCAAATGCTTTTTCAGCATCTAATTAAATGATCATGTGGTTTTGTTCTTTGAGTTTGTTTATGTAGTGGATAGCATTTATGGATTTCCTTATATTGAACCATCCCTGCATCCCTGGGATGAAGCCTACTTGACCATGGTGGATGATTGTTCTTTATGTGTTCTTGGATAGTTAAAATGGCCATCTTGCCAAAGGCAATCTACACATTCAATGCTATCCCCATAAAAATCCCAACCCAGTTCTTCATAGAGCTAGAAAGAGCAATTCTCAAATTCATTTGGAATAACAAAAAACCCAGGATAGCTAAAACTATACTCAACAGTAAAAGAACTTCAGGGGGATTCAGTATCCCAGACTTAAAACTTTACTACAGAGCAATAGTGATAAAAAATTTCATGGTATTGGTACAATATCAGGCAAGCGGATCAATGGAATAGGATTGAAGACCCAGAAATGAACAACACACCTATGGTCACTTAATCTTCAACAAAGGAGCTGAAAGCATCCAGTTGAAAAAAGATAGTCTTTTCAACAAAAGGTGCTGGTTCAATTGGAGGTCAGCATGCAGAAGAATGTGAATCAATCAATTCTTATCTCCTTGTACTAAGCTCAACTCCAAATGGATCAAGGACCTCCAAATAAAACCTGACACACTAAAACTAATCGAAAAGATACTGGGGAAGACCCTGGAGGACATGGGCACAGGGGAAAATTTCCTGAATAGAACACCAATAGCTTATGCTCTAAGATCAAGAATTGACAAATGGGACCTCATAAAACTACAAAGTTTCTGTAAGGCAAAGGACACTGTCAAAAGGACAAAATGTCAACCAACAGATTGGGAGAGGATCTTCACCAACCCTAAATTCAACACAGGGCTAATATCTAATATATACCAAAAAACTCAAGAAAGTAGAACCCAGAGAACCAAATAACCCCATTAAAAAGTGGGGTATGGAGCTAAACAAAGAATTTTCACATGAAGAACTTCAGAGATCTGAGAAACACCTTAAGAAATGTTCAACATCATTAATCATTGGGGAAATGCAAATCAAAACAACCCTGAGATTTCACCTCACACCAGTCAGAATGGCTAAGGTTAAAAACTCAGGAGACAGCAGGTGTTGGCGAGGATGTGGAGAAAGAGGAACACTCCTCCACTGCTGGTGGAAGTGCAAGATGGTGCAGCCACTTTGGAAATCAGTCTGGGGATTCCTCAGAAAACTGGGCATGTCACTTCCTGAGGACCCTGTTATACCACTCCTGGGCATATATCCAGAGGATTCTTCAGCATGCAATAAGGACACATGCTCAACTATAGCAGTAGTAGCCTATTTGTAGTAGCCAGAAGCTGGAAAGAACCTAGGTGTCCTTCAACAGAGGAATGGATACAAAAAATGTGGTATATTTACACAATGGAGTACTATTCATCTATTAGAAACAATGAATTCATGAAATTCTTAGACAAATGGATGGAGCTGGAGAACATCATACTAAGTGAGGTAACCCAATCTCAAAAGATCAATCATGGTATGCACTCACTGATAAGTGGATATTAGCCTAGAAACTTTGAATACCCAAGACATAATCCACAAATTAAATGATGTCCAAAAAGAATGGAGGAGTGGCCCCTGGTTCAGGAAAGACTCAGTGCAAGGGTATAGGGGAATTCCAGAACAGGGTAGTGAGAAGGGGTAGATGGAGGAACAGGGGGAGGGAAAAGGGCTTATGGGACTTGTGGGGAGTGGGGACCCAGAAAAGGGGAAATCATTTGAAATGTAAATAAAAAATATATCAATAAAAAAAGAAGAATGGATACAGAAAATATGGTTACAGAATGGAGTACTACTAAGCAGTTAAAAAAAAAAACAATGACTTCATAAAATTTGCAGGCAAATGGATAGAACTAAAAAATATCATCCTGAGTGAGGGAACCCAGACACCAAGTAACATACATGTTATATGTTTACTGATAAGTGGATATTTGGCCTAAACCTCACAATGCCCATGATGCAGCCCCCAGATACTATGGAGCTTAGAAGGAAGGGAGACCAGGGCATGGCTGCTCCAGTCCTGCATTGTGGACATAACAGGATGATGGTGGGAGGTAGAGGTAGAAGAGACCTGAGAGGGAGAGAGGAGGGGGATGATATAAGGGGGCAGTGTCAGGTACTGGTGAGGATAGGAGGGAGGTACAGAGGGTCTGGAAATAGAACAAAAATATATAGCAGGGAGGGTGAGGAACTGGCGATAGCCACCTGAGGGACACAGACAGCAGGTAAACCTGAGGTTGCCAGGACCCAAAGGGGATGACTTTAGCTGAAATGCAGAGAAGGGAGAAATAGAACCTGTAGAGACCACCTCCAGTGGATAGGAACACCTCCCCACACTCCCACAATCCCCAGGGACCACCCTCCTTCAAGGTTTGGTGTCACCAACTCATTTCAAAATTTGTAACCCAGAAATGTTCTGGAGCAAAAGAACAGCAGGGACTACAAATAGTCCAGAAAAGGAAGGAAGGGCCACCCAGGCACTGCCCTTCCTGGGGATACATCATGTCTGCAGACACCAAATCAGACACTGTTGCTGTGGTAAAGAGGTGCTTGCTGACAGTATCCTCTCGTGAAGTGTCTTAGGGAAGTCGGTTCAGCAACTGACCATTGGAGCCAACCATTAGACTGAGCTCAGGGAACCTGGTGCCGGAGCTGGCAGAAAAGCCACAGAGGGAGATTGTGACCCAATTGGAAAAACAACATCAGCTGCCAGGCCCACCCAGTGCTCCCAGTGACTAGACCACAAATTTAGAAGTATGCAGGAGGGGTGGATAGCTCCAGATACATTGTAGCAGAGGATGGCCTTGCCTGACAGAAATGGAGGGGAGGCACTTAGTACTGTGGAGCTTTGATGCCCCAAGATAAGACTCTGAAGCAGTAGAGCAGGAGAGGGTGGGTGAGTGGAGAAGCGCCCTCATACAGGGAAAGGAAAATGGGAAAGGGCAGATGTTGTTGGAGGGGTTGTTGGAGGGGTAAGCAGGAAGTGGTATATTATTTGAGATGTAATCGAATGGAATAATTAATAAATACATTTTAAAAGTACACATATGACAGCTATTTAATTTTAAGAATGAAGACTCTGGAGCCAGATGCTGGGCTGAAAACCTGCCAGCTCCAAGAGTCAGGGAAAGCCCTCAGCTGAACTTCCTACTCCATTGACCCACCCAGAAGGAAAGCATTTTTCCTTCCCCACACTGTTTTAAATATCTTTCACCTTAAATACCTTCCTTTGGTTTAGTCATATTGATTCCATTTCAACTGGTTCCTTGCTCTGCCTCTTTCCATGGAGTTGGTATTCTTGTGCCTTGCAATAAAGGTCTATACTAGTGCTAAGTCACAGGACAATAAAGTACTTGTTTACAATAAACAGAAAGCAATGTTCTCTCTCCTATAGAAATCATGATGGGAACACAATGATCCCAAAGAAGATCAGAACTGGACTCTTGAAGCTGTTGCACATGACAAACAAGGACATAAAGAGCAAGACTCCTGATCCTTATCACAAGGGATAAATTACCCATCCCTCATGTTACTTATTTTAGACCAAGATATCACCACTCCTGACCTTGGTTCATTGTCCTAACCACTGCTGAAGGGAAGGGTTGGTGTCCAGGGGTCACCCAACAAACCACAGGAACACTGAATCAAGTTAAACAGTGAAGGTTTGATGAATACACACCCCAGGATGGAACGAGGGCAACAGCTCAAACCTGAGCAGGAGACATTGTAGCAGGGAATGGCCTTGCCTGGCATCAGCAGGTGGGAGACCTTTAGTCCCATGGAAGATTGATGCCCCAGTAAAGTGGCGTGCTGAAGAAGTAGGGGAGGAGAAGGTGCGTGGGTGGAGGATCCATCATACAAGCAAAGATCCCTGACTCAAGCCATTTTAGACAACATTGTGCATATTGACCTTGAATTTGATGGGTACTAGGTGAAGCATATAGATGTGAAATTTCCTGATTAAAGTCCTCACAACATACAGTACATAACATGGTACATGGACAGCATGACCCTAGTCTGAATCAAATTTTTTTTCTTTTGTTTTACATGAAGGACTTGGAGGCATGTTACAACAACAGCATGAAACAGATGGCTAGCAAGTGACAAATTTCTGACAGTTATGCTATGGCACAAAAAAATCTGAAAAAATGTATCATTAGGAAAGATTTCTGCATGACCTTACAATGTTTAGACAAGTTCTGTGTCCTCAACAGGTGCTCCTTTGGTGGAGAACAGAAAAGGTATTTGTTACCTGAAAGGAGGGGCCTGAGCAGTGTTGCTAAGCCTTCTCAGTGCCCATTACAGTCCCCCTGCAGGGGATCCCAAACTGTCCTTCCAACTTCCCTGTGAACCAGTCTAGGCACACAAAGGCCAGGAACCAGTGCTGGTGTCCCACTCCTCACTTATGTTCCATTTTCAACAAATATACAAGTATAAGCAAATACAGTGTCATCAATTGCCATTGATATGTCTTACTGATGGCAGCAATTGCTTGACTACACCAAAATCTATAAAATATGTCAGCACTAGGGAAGTATATGAAGATAAATCTAGGATAGAGGTGCATAAACTCTTCTTGGAATTGAATGCAGAAATGTGGGGGTGGGAGAAACATGTATGGTTAAATATCCCAGTAAGTTCACATTGTGTCTGCTTGATTTACTCTCAGGGAAAGGAAGTGGAGTATCTCTGATGGCATCTGTCTAGCCCCTTGAAAGATTTTCTGGGTTTTGGCCTCAGCACTTGATACTTCCTGATGTGGCAGTGGCACTCAGGAAAGCTAGAGATTGTAATTGGCACAGTATCATGCTAGCAGCAGTGGATAATATTCAGTTGTCCAGATGGTGATACCCACTTTCATTATTTCTAAATGTAAACCCAGGGAGAGAGAGAACAAAGTCCTTAGAATGGAAAGAGCATTTTACTTTCTCCATCTTCCCAGCAAAAACAATTGCAGAGAGAGAATGGTAAATTCTTTATAATAGACAAAGATTTGTAGGTGAGGCCTTGGATGTAGGGTGTGTTTAAAGGTTGATTCTGAAACAGGGTCTCAAATAGTCCATGGTGTCCTCTACCTGGCTTCCCAGGTTAAACTTTAGCTCAGATAATCCTGCTGTTCTGAATGCATTGAGATGTATTGTACTAGGTCTCCTTTGTCCTGGTAGCTATAATGGGAGCTATAAGTAGGAATGGGAGAAGGAGGTTGGAAGATCTTACTATGCAGAGTGTGCTTCCAGCAAACTGAATAGCCGGCTCCTGATGGAGAAGACACATGTGAAGAACAGATTGGTCATGCTGAAGCAGGAAAGCAAGGAAGTACCTGTTGATTGGGCTTTCATATAGAAATATTTGGTTGACTTGAACATGAATGGTGAAATGGACATGAGAATACCAGCAACCTCCATACACAACATCAAGTAGGGACAAGCAGGTCAATCAGGCTAATGCTGACTGATACCATTTTTCCATTGGATGCATCTTTGCTTTCATCCAGCAACTTTCTAATCCATACTCCCTCATGGAAAGTAGTTGTTCATTGCTCTGTCTATGTGCAAGCATTCTGGGAAGTTAGGTTGTTGTGAGATACTGAATTATTGGCAAATGTACCTTGCTGCTTGAAGCTACATTGCAATGAGGGTGACGGATGAATAACCAGTCACATTCACACATTTTCTCATGATGGGTGAGATGTCATACAGATCGTTGAGCAAATTCTAGGTCCTGTGACAGAGGTCATACAAGGGTCCTGTGACTTCCTAGGTGGGAAACAAATTGCAGGGATAAAAGCCCAATGCAAATATCAAATGAGTGCCTCTCATGGTCATTGATCTGGGTGGATGTTGCCTTCAGCTTTCTATAGGCACCCAATGAGTTCTCTTCCCATTGCCCATTTCTTGGTTTGCTCTGAGAGACATCTGAGTGGCAGGTGGTCGACCCATGTACTTGTGAGTGTTGCTGGATATTTTTCCCTGCCTGAAGATATAACAGCAATGGTTTCAGTTAAAATATCAGTACTGTCTTGTTGAGGAGGTGAAAGGCAGCAACCTGACAGCTGACATTTAGGTCCCCACCAAGCCTCTGTCTTAATAACTGCCTTCCTCTTCCAGGTCTCAGAAACCATAGCAAGAGCTGAAATTCCTACCGCCCAAGAAGAGGGCCACCTGCAGAATGAGGAGGAGCCTCAGGAGCTCCCTGCTCAGCTCCATCCTCAGCAGCCACAAAATTCCTTGAATTAATATTCTTCCACATAATTCAGTCCCTGGGGGGTGATGGGAATAGGACCCAACTACCTAAGCAGTGAGCCAGCTGATTCAGGGTATTATTCCATTTCCTGTTCTGACAACACCCCTTGAGAGAGTACTGAGGTGACTGTCCTGCCACCAACTGTCCAAGAGGAGAAACAGGCTTTAGGTCTGGGTTGCAGTGTGAGAACTCTGCTTCATATAATTTACTATAAGAGTTTTCATTGATGTTTTGCTTTTATGTGATTTTGTTATTTATTATGATAGTATGATATTATATAAACTTATCATAGCTTTTTTGCTTATGCTATTTTTTACTGTTTATAGTAATTGTCATTAAAGCCTGTATTTTAAAAAAATGTATTTCTGTTGTATAAAAATATATTTGTCACTTGTGACTCTTAAGACCATGTTCCTTATTCAGGTGTTCTGTCCTCTCCTGAAGACATAGACCACACAGCCAGAGATGGATCTCTGTAAGCTCCAGGCATCCTGGTCTACAGAGTAAATTCAAAGCTAACAAGCATATGAAAGGCAATCATCTTTTTGTATGGATAATATGGCTTCCCCCATGGATACACACTTTATGATGTAATCACTTCCATACTGTATCCATGATGTAATGTAATTTCCTACTCCTAAAATATATCACTCTATAACACACAGTCCTTATTAACCCTGTAGACTTGTTGAGTAATATACTCTCATTAACCTCTAGATGCAAAAAATTAACCACATTCACAAAAGGGTATAGAAGAATCAGGAATCTCAGAGCCATGTGCCTCAGTTTTGTTGCAAGACAGCATCAGTGTTAACCACACAATAGAGATAAATGCCTTCTAAATCATTCTGAGAAGTAGCTTATGACTGGTTCTTTTGTCCTTGACCAAACATTTTCTGTGTTTTTGTTGTTGATGTTTAGAATCATTTTTATTATTTATCAGTATTGTGTGTTTTTCCTACTGTATGCTTGCAGCCTGCCCTGTTTGCAGGACACAAAAAATCCAGAAGAAACCATAACTTTGCCTGTTGTAGATGATTGGTAGGTACCATGTTCGTCTACTGTGAGCAGTAGATTCTCTAACCTGTGAGTCATCGCCATACATCCTGTACTTGGCCCTTGTCCATTCAGATAATGTGCTATAGTTTGTGTACTAGATTACCTAAAATTGAGTGGAGAAATCTCAGGAAATGTGTAGGTACAGGGGCTTGAGCTGTGCATGCGCATTGTTTTCTGCTGCCACTCATCAATACTGGTGTCCAATATTACCACTCTTCTTGGTGTACTCAAGTTTTGCCTCATTATCCCTTATTTTTAATTTTAGTGCAGATTTTTTCCCTCTGATCTAGGATGACAATGTAAACTAGGCATATACGTGAAATACAGAATAGAGACTAGCCTATGTAGGCTGTGCTGGGAAAATGAATCACTCTTGGTAATGAATGCATGCTAATCTAAGCAGTTTTGAGAGAAAGCTCAAGAGCAGCCACAGTGAATGGAGACTGCAGCTGTGACCACATGTTTCTGGTGGAGAGCATGACTGTGAGTGTGGAACCTAGGAGGGACAGGTAGAGCTGCACTTTTGCCACTGCAGATCTGTGAGTAGATTGAGGATAGTTTCTTCCAGGTGACTGTATTACTCCTTGAATGGAACTGACTAACTGACACTGTAGGATGGTCAGAGTGTTAGAATATGGAGGAAGTGATCCAGTGGGTCCGCAAACAGTTACTGGCAACCAGGGCTTTTAGCTCAACCTATAGAGCATCAGGGTAGAGAGGCTTCTGTTACTCTCTACCTTAGGTCCTCTGGCTTTTATGAGCTGATCCTGATGGAAAAAGGGTCATCAGTAGTACACAGGAAACAAGGGGAGACTAGATTAGGTGACACTAGCAGGTTTTATTGTATTTGTGGGGTCTCTGAGCATCTTAGAACCCTGAAGTATCCTGAGTCTCACACTCACTTATGGGTTCTCAGAACAGTTTGTGGTTTGTTTGAAAACACTACCAGATGTATACATTAACCTGGATTTTTCAACTGGCAATTGTAAAATGAGATGATAGTTCGTGGAGTGATCTATAGCTCCAGATACATTGTTGCAGAGGATGGACTTGCCTGACAGAAATGGGAAGGGGGGCCCTTAATCCTGTCTAGTTTTGATTCTCCAGCATAGTGGGATGTTGAAGCAGTAGGACAAGATAATGTGGCTTGGTAGGGGAGCACTCTCTTACAGGCAAAGAGGAGGGGGAGAGGGCAGACGTGGTTTGAGGGGTTGGTTGGGTTAAGCAGGAAGTGGCATAACATTTGAGATGTAATCGAATGTAGTGATTCATAAATCAATTTGAAACAATACCCATATGCCAATAATCTAATTTTTCCAATGAAGACTCAGGAGTCAGATTGGGGGAGGGGAACCTGCCAGCTCAGAGAGACAGGGAATGCACCCAGCTAACCTTCCTACTCCCCTGACCTCCCAGACAGAGAGCATTCTTTATCTCTCCTCACACTGTCTTAAATATCTTTCAGCTTAAGACTGTCCTTTGGTTTAGTTATGTTCATTCCCTTTCAACTGGTTGCTTGCTCTGCCTCTTGACTTATAATTGGCTTTCCTTAGCTTTGCAATAAAGGTGTGTGCTAGGATTGACCCTTGACCTTGACAGGACAAGAAAGTACAATAAACAGAAAGTTCTTGGATATAAGGTCTGTGCTAGAGATGAGCTACATTATAAAAAGATTTTTCAGTAAATAACACATTCTTACTTTTTACAATGTGAACAAATATCTTGTAACATAAGTTAGCAAAGTTCCCTCCACTATAGTATTCAGGCTCTCTGTCAATTGTTTTGCTTATTTCTTGGCATGCCTGAGTGCATCACAATGGAAACACAATGATTACAAGGATGATCATAATTCAGCTTTTTAAACTGTTGCACAAGACCAATAGGGACCTAAAATGCACCATAGACACTTCTCATCCTTATCACAAGGGATAAATTACCCATCCCTCTTGTCACATAATATATTGTAATATGTCACCATTCCTGACTTTGGCTCACTGTCGTAAGTGCTGCTGAATGGAAGGATTCATGTCCAGGCATCACCCAAAAAACCACTGAATTCAGTTATACAGGATGGTTTATTGGATGCATAACTCAAGCCTGGCCAACCAGGGCAACAGAATAAAATTGATCACTAGATGTTTCTCAGGGACAGCTCTGTGCAAAAACCACAAAGAGCTCATGCATAGGACTGGAAATGCTGCACTATGAGAGCCCTCTCTCAAGCTATTTTAGACATAATAGTACATACTGATCTTCAATTTGATGGGTCCTATATGAAGTTGATAGTTGTGGAATTTCATAAGATTAACAAACATCATAACTTAAAACATGTAATAGGGTATGTGGTCAGCATCACCCTGTTCAGAGTAAGGGGTTTTTTTGTGAGTATTTTTTTGCATCCATGTTTGGAGGCATATCACAGCAACAATATGAAATGTCTAACTGACATGTGTTGAATTTGCTGCAGTTATGCTAGTGAGGCAAGCCTTATCAGGAAGAATTTTGTATCACTGGGAAAGATGTCTGTGTGTCCTAACCATAGTAAAACAAGGTCCACAACCTGAACAAGAGCTACTAAGATGGGGAACAGACAATAAGATTTTTACCTCAAATGAGGGCCCTCAGCAGTGTTGCTCAGCCATCTCAGTGCATATACCACCTCACTCTGTCCCTGCAGAGGAGCACAAGGTGTGCCCCCCACCTGCCAGGGAGTGAGGTCTAGTCCTAGAAAGGCCAGGACTCAGTGCTGCTTCCCAACTCCTCAGTTAAACAAGATTTTCCACTAATGGAATTGTGTAAATAAATACAATGTGGTCACTTGTTATTAATACTTGTGACCTCTTACTTAGTCCAGCAAATGCTTGACTACACCCAATTCTATGAAAAATATGGACCCTGGTGATGTACATCAAGATAAATCTGGGATAGAGGTACATGAACTCTGCCCTGTACTGAACTCAGAACCATGGGGATGGGAGAAAGATGTGAGGTTAAATAGCTCACTGAGTTCACATTGTGTCTGCTTGATTTCATGTCAGGACAAAGAAGTGGAGTTTCTCTGATGGCTTTTGTCTTGACCCTTCAAGGGATCTCTGGGCTTTGGTCTCAGCACTTGATATTTCCTGCTGGGGCAGCAACACTCAGGGAAGCTAGTAATTCTCACAGCCATAGTATCATGCTAGCAGCAGTGGATATTGCTCAGTTGTTCAGATGGTGATACCAAGTTTCATTTGTTCTTAATGTGGACCTAAGGAAAGTAATAACAAGGTCCTTAGAATAGAAATATCATTTCCACTTCTTCATCTTCCCAGATTGAAAGACTTGTAGAGAGGCACTGGTAAGTTCTTTATAGTATAAAAGGATTAGTAGGTGAGACCTTGGATATAGGATGTGTTTCAGTGTTGTTTTCTAAAACAGGGTCTCATGTATTCCATGTGGTCCTCTACCTGGTTTCCCATATTAACCTTCAGCCAAGATAATCCTGCTTCCAATTTCCAATAGCTAGGCTTACAAGTGGGGCCTTGTAGGACTGTTAAGACAGCACTAGTCACTGACACCTGGCTTTTCTCATGCTGAAACATGTGCCTGCCAGTATACCTATACCCATTTTGTTCTATGTCTGCCAAATATTTCAAATTGTTGCTAGAATATGCCTGCCAATCACTGACACAGAAAAAAAAACTTGACTCAGAGCAAGATCATGGTGATCACATCATACTATGTTCTGTATGATATTTTTTAATCTCACAATGGTCCAAGAAGCTTTACATAGGACCCATCAAATTAAAAGACAATATACACTGATATATCTAAAGTAGCCTGATAAGAACTGACTACCTCATATAAGTTACTTGTGCTTTTGTTTTGTTTTGTTTTGTTTTATAAGTTGAAAGTGATAGATATTTGAGACCATGGCTCAGTTATGGTTCTAATTGATCAGTATAGGGTCTGCATTCAATAAATCATTGATGTTTGAAAGACATCGGTGTTTGTGTGTTTTGTTTGCCCAATCCTGAACCTAAACAGAAGATGCTAGATGCTTGTTTTGTCAACTGACCTATGTCTATTTTAGATTCCTATAACTTCTGCCTGCACTCCCCCAACTCTGTTGACTATTTTATTTTTTCTGACAGAATCTCATGGTATAGCTCACAGAGGACTGTGAGCAACCCCAACTGGTAACGTTGGTGCAGAGAGGAGATTCCCACACTCAGCCTAATGTCCGTTCATTGGTGGTTACAATATTTTTAAGTCTCCTCTGCCAACAGATCTCCACACTGTTGCCAGAACCATGATGGCTGCACATCTCTCTCCTAAGGCATAGGGGGGCATCTTTCAAATGCTACACGCAAGGCTTCATGAGTATATCCCCTAAGACACACCCACATTGCAACCAGCCCTACATGCTCTGCCTAGATTTGATTTCATGCACCTGTACATGATTAGACAGAAGAACTTTTGGCTGCATATTAAAACTGGTGTGATTTCTCATCGATTTTAATGGTTCAAATTTCTGATTGAAAAAAATTTGAGGTATGATGAGACATTTAAGAGAAGATTTTAGAAAGGAAACACTCAGACGCATACGAATGCCCCCATCCATTCCTTCCGCCCCCTTCACTGCTTGTTCTTTCTGCTTGGGAAGACTCTTCTAGGGTCTGCCACAGTGAAGACATCATCTCAAGATACATCTTAGAGTACCAATTGCACTCAGGGCAGTAGGAAAGAACCCCCAAAACCAACTCTGCAGTCCCAGAGCTGCTTCAGGGTGCCCAGCAGGACTCACTACTCAGCAAACACCAAAACCTGCACCATCCTGAATACTACAATCCTTCTGTTCCATCTATTCCTTCTGCCCTTTCTGTCACAGATCCCTATGCAGGAGTGCAGAGAGTCCTGACAGCACAGGTAAGACCACCCCTGATGCTCTAGGAACCAGTCAGAAGCCTCATCAAGAGCCTTCTGCTTTCTCTCTCCAAATAGGGAACATCTTCTCTCTCAGTGAGCCATATGCAGGGGATACGGGGAGATAGCTAACCTCCCAGGACTGTGCATAGGCCTGTGACGGTAGACCTGATCCTGGGCCAGAATTACATACCCAAGCACCAACACAGGAGAGCTGGTCTCCCAGCAGTGCCTACATAGCTGTGTACAGAGAGAATGGGAATCCCAGAAGTATAGATACAGAGACGTGCAGGAAAGAGAAGCCACAGTCAGAGACAGCAAGACCACCTAACACCAGAGATATCAAAAAGGCAAACACAAGAACATTACCAACAGAAACCAAGGCCGCATTATACTATCTGAACCCAGTTCTCCCACAACAGCAACACACTAGAAAATCAAGAGCTGGATTTAAAATCACATTTCATGATGCTGTTATAGGACTTCAAGAAGGACATAAATAACACCCTGGGGAACATTGGTCAACAGGTAGAAGCCCTTAAAGAGAAAAAATATGAATCCACTAAAGAAAAACAGGATAATATGGGTCAACAGGTAGAAGCCCTTAAAGAGAATACACAATATATCAGGAGGTGGGGGTCTTCCATGTGGCAGAACGGGCAGGGGGTCTACGACAGCAGAATGAACTGGGTGGGCAGCACTGGAGGAGTGAGGCGTAGACAGGACAGAATGGGAGTGGTGTTATGGCAGGAGGGCAGTGTTTTGTTTGTTTCTGGGTAGTGAGTCCCAGCCATCAGCTCTGAGCCTCCAGAGGTGGGGGTGGTCCTTACCAAACTCACTGCATACTTCTGGTACAGTACATATCAGGATGTCTGATCTTCCCTGTGGAATAACTTGCAGGGGTCTCTCATGGCAGAACAAACAGGGTGTGTGGCTGCTAGGGAGGGAGGGGTAAAAGGGATAGAAAGGGAGTGGTTAATATGGTATAAATGGCCATCTAGCCAAAAGCAATCTACAGATTCAGTGCAATCCCCAGCAAAATCCCAAATCAATTCTTCATAGATCTAGAAAGAGAAATTCTCAAATTTATATGGAATAACAAAAAACCCAGGATAGCAAAAACTATTCTCCACAACCAACGATCTCCTGGGGGAATCACCACCCCCAACCTCAAGCTCTATTACAGAACCATAGTAATAAAAAAAAATTGGTATTGGTATGCAGACAGGGAGGAAGATCAATGAAATAGAATTGAAGACCCAGAAATGAACCCACACACCTACAGTCACTTGGTATTTGACAAAGGAACTAAAAACATCCAGTAGAAAAAAGACAGCATTTTTAACAAATAGTGCTATATCAACAGGAGGTCAGCATGCAGAAAAATGCAAATTGACCCATTCTTATCCCCTTGTACAAAGCTCAAGTCCAAGTGGATCAAGGACCTCCACATAAAACCAGACACATTGAAAACTGGGGAAGAACCTTGAACACATGGTACAGGGCAAAATTTCCTAAATAGAACACCAATGGCTTATGCTCTATGATCAAGAATGGACAAATGGGACCTCATAAAATTACAAATGTTCTATAGGGCAAAGAAAACAGTCAATGGACAAAAAAAGCATCTAAATAGCCCCATAACCCACAAGGAAATGCTAGCAGGCATTAGAAGTCCCCCCCCCCCAACTATAAACTTCCAGAAACAGATGGTTTTAGCACAGAATTGTATCAGACTTTCAAAGAAGAACTGCTACCAATACTTCTCAAACTCTTTCAAAAAATACAGACAGAAGGAACATTGCCAAATCCATCCTATGAAGACACAGTTATACTGATGCAAAATCCTTAAATGACACAACAAAGAAAGAGAACTTAAAGCCAATTTCACTTATTAATATCAATGCAAAAATGCTCAATAAAATTCTCACAAACTGAATACAAGAACACATCAAAAAAATCATTCACCATGATTAAGTGGGTTTCATCCAGGACTGCAGAGATAGTTCAATGTATGGAATCCATCAATGTAATCCACTCTATAAACAGACTCAAAGAAGATTACCACATGATCATCTCATTACATGCTGAAAAAAAAATTGAAAAAAAGAACAACACCCATCCATGTTAAAAGTATTGCAGAGATCAGGAATTCAAGCTTCATACCTAATGGAAAAAAGCTCAAAACAATCCCATTAAAATCAGGGACAAGATTAGCTGGAGCAGTAAAACAACAAAAGGAGGTCAAAAAGACATGAATTGGAAAGGAGGAAGTCAAAATATCACTATTTGTAGCTGATATGATAAGATACTGAAGGGCCCACAAAAATTCTAGCAGAGAGATCCTGCAACTTCAGCAAAGTGGCTGGATGCAAAATTAATGCTACCAAATCAGAAACCATTTCTCTATTCAAAGTATAAATCGGTGGCTGAGAAAGATATTAGGGAAATGACACCCTTCACAGTAGCCACAAATAATACAGCATGACTTGTTCTGACTCTAACTAAACAAGTGAAAAATATGTATGACAAGAACTCCAAATCCCTGAAGAAAGAAATCTAAGAACTCAGAAGATGGAAAAATCTCCCAAGTTCATGGATCAGCATGATTAACATTGTGAAAATGCCATCTTACACTCTTGCAATCTACAGATTCAACGCAATCTCCATCAAAATTCGAACTCATTTCCTCATAGAGTTAGAAAGAGTAATTCATTTGGAATAAAAAAAATAAGCCCCAAGGTAGCTAAAACTATTCTCAACAATAAAAGAACTTCTGGCTGAATCATCATCCCTGACATCAAGCTATACTATAGAGCAATACTGACAAAAATCTGCATTGTATTGCAAGAGGGACAGGTAAGTACATGAATGGGATAGAATTGAAGACCCAGAATTAAACCCAAACACCTATTGTGCATTTTTGACAAAAAAGCTAAAACCATACACTGAAAAAAGACAGCATATTCAACAAACATTACTGGCTCAAGTGGAGGTCAGCATGTGCAAGAAAATTGATACATTCTTATCTCCTCTTACAAACCTCAAGTCCTAGTGGAACAAGGATCTCCACATAAAACCAGATACACTATATCTAATAGAAGAGAAAGTGGGAAGAGCCTCAAACATATGGGCAAAGGGTAAACCTTCCTGAACAGAAGACCAGTGGCTTATGCTTGAAGATCAACTATCAACAAATGGCACCTGATAAAATTGCAAAGCTTCTATTAGGCAAAGGACACTGTCAATAGGACAAAAGGGTAACCTACAGATTGGGAATTTTTAAACAACCCTATATCTGATAGAGGGCACATATCTAAAATATACAAAGAACTCAACAAGTTACACTCCAGAGAACTGAATTACACTATTATAAAGAGATGTACAGAGCTAAAACAGAGAATTCTCATAGAATGTCTGAGAAGTGCTTAAAGAAATGTTCAACATTCTTAGTGATCAGGGAAATGCAAATCCAAAGAACCATGAGATTCAACCTCAGAAGTGACAGCAGATGATAGCCAGGCTGTAGGTAAAAAAGAACACTCCTCCATTGACGGTGGGATGGCAAACTGGTAAAGAAAAACCACTTTGGAAATCAATCTGGTTGTTCCTAAGAAAATTAGAAATAGTTTTACCTGAAGACCCAGCTATACCTGGGCATATACCCCAAAAAGCATTCCAACATATAAAAAGGACACATGTTCCACTATGATTATAGCAGGCTTATTTATTTATTTATTTATTTATTTATTTATTTATTTATTTATTTATTTATTTAATTCGATATATTTTATTTACATTTCAAATGATTTCCCCTTTTCTAGCCCCCCACTCCCAGAAAGTCCCATAAGCCCCCTTCTCTCCCCCTGTCCTCCCACCCACCCCTTCTCCCTTCCCCGTTCTGGTTTTGCCCTATACTTCTTCACTGAGTCTTTCCAGAACAAGGGGCCACTCCTCCTTTCTTCTTGTACCTCATTTGATGTATGGATTATGTTTGGGGTATTCCAGTTTTCTAGGTTAATATCCACTTATTAGTGAGTGCATACCATGAGTCACCTTTTGAGTCTGGGTTACCTCACTTAGTATGATGTTTTCTAGCTCCATCCATTTGCCTAAGAATTTCATGAATTCATTGTTTCTAATGGCTGAATAGTACTGCATTGTGTAGATATACCACATTTTTTGCATCCACTCTTCTGTTGAGGGATACCTGGGTTCTTTCCAGCATCTGGCAATTATAAAAAGGGCTGCTATGAACATAGTAGAGCATGTATCCTTATTACATGGTAGGGAATCCTCTGGGTATATGCCCAGGAGTGGTATAGCAGGATCTTCTGGAAGTGAGGTGCCCAGTTTTCGGAGGAACCGCCAGACTGATTTCCAGAGTGGTTGTACCAATTTGCAACCCCACCAGCAGTGGAGAAGTGTTCCTCTTTCTCCACATCCTCTCCAACACCTGCTGTCTCCTGAATTTTTAATCTTAGCCATTCTGACTGGTGTAAGGTGAAATCTCAGGGTTGTTTTGATTTGCATTTCCCTAATGACTAATGAAGTTGAGCATTTTTTAAGATGCTTCTCCTCCATCCGAAGTTCTTCAGGTGAGAATTCCCTGTTTAACTCTGTACCCCATTTTTTAATATGGTTGTTTGGTTTTCGGGAGTCTAACTTCTTGAGTTCTTTATATATATTGGATATTAGCCCTCTATCTGATGTAGGATTGGTGAAGATCTTTTCCCAATTTGTTGGTTGCCGATTTGTCCTTTTGATGGTGTCCTTTGCCGTACAGAAACTTTGTAATTTTATTAGGTCCCATTTGTCAATTCTTGATCTTAGAGCATACGCTATTGGTGTTCTGTTCAGAAATTTTCTCCCTGTACCAATGTCCTCAAGGGTCTTCCCCAGTTTCTTTTCTATTAGCATCAGGGTATCTGGCTTTATGTGGAGGTCCTTGATCCATTTGGATTTGAGCTTAGTACAAAAAGACAAAGATGGATCAATTCGCATTCTTCTGCATGCCGACCTCCAGTTGAACCAGCACCATTTGTTGAAAAGGCTATCTTTTTTCCATTGGATGTTTTCAGCCCCTTTGTCGAGGATCAAGTGGCCATAGGTATGTGGGTTCATTTCTGGATCTTCAATCCTGTTCCATTGATCTGCCTGCCTGTCACTGTACCAATACCATGCAGTTTTTAACACTATTGCTCTGTAGTATTGCTTGAGCTCAGGGATACTGATTCCCCCAGAATTTCTTTTGTTGCTGAGAATAGTTTTAGCTATCCTGGGTTTTTTGTTATTCCAGATGAATTTGTTAATTGCTTTTTCTAACTCTGTGAAGAATTGAGTTGGGATTTTGATGGGTATTGCATTGAATCTGTATATTGCTTTTGGCAAAATGGCCATTTTAACTATATTGATTCTGCGGATCCATGAGCATGGGAGGTTTTCCCATTTTTTTGAGGTCTTCTTCCATTTCCTTCTTCAGAGTCTTCAAGTTCTTGTCGTAAAGATCTTTCCCATGTTTGGTAAGAGTCACCCCAAGATACTTTATACTGTTTGTGGCTATTGTGAAGGGGGTCATTTCCCTGATTTCTTTCTCAGCCTGCTTATCCTTTGAGTATAGGAAGGCCACTGATTTGCTTGTGTTGATTTTATATCCTGCCACTTTGCTGAAGTTGTTTATCAACTGTATGAGTTCTCTAGTGGAGTTTTTTGGGTCACTTAGGTAGACTATCATGTCATCTGCAAATAATGATAGTTTGACTTCTTCCTTTCCAATTTGTATCCCTTTGACCTCTTTTTGTTGTCGAATTGCCCGAGCTAGTACTTCAAGTTCAATATTGAACAGATAAGGAGAGAGGGAGCAGCCCTGTCTAGTCCCTGATTTTAGTGGGATTGCTTCAAGTTTCTCTCCATTTAGTTTGATGCTGGCTACCGGTTTGCTGTATATTGCTTTTACTATGTTTAGGTATGGGCCTTGAATTCCTGTTCTTTCCAAGACTTTAAGCATGAAAGGATGCTGAATTTTGTCAAATGCTTTTTCAGCATCCAATGAAATGACCATGTGGTTTTTTTCTTTGAGTTTGTTTATGTAGTGGATTGCATTGATGGATTTCCGTATATTAAGCCAACCCTGCATTCCCGGGATAAAGCCTACTTGATCATGGTGGATGATCGTTTTGATGTGTTCTTGGATTCAGTTGGCAAGAATTTTATTGAGTATTTTTGCATCAATGTTCATAAGGGAAATTGGTCTGAAGTTCTCTTTCTTTGTTGGATCGTTGTGTGGCGTTGGTATCAGCGTAATTGTGGCTTCGTAGAAGGAATTGGGTAGTGTTCCTTCTGTTTCTATTTTGTGGAATAATTTGAAGAGTATTGGTGTTAACTCTTCTTTGAAGGTCTGATAGAATTCTGCACTGAAACCATCTGGTCCTGTGCTTTTTTTGGTTGGAAGACTTTCTATGACTCCTTCTATTTCTTTAGACGTTATGGGACTGTTTAGATGATCTATTTGGTCCTGATTTAATTTTGGTATTTGGTATCTGTCAAGGAAATTGTCCATTTCCTCCAGATTCTCCTGTTGTGTTGAGTACAGGCTCTTGTAGTAGGATCTGATGATTTTTTGGATTTCCTCAGTTTCTGTTGTTATATCTCCCTTTCCATTTCTACGTTTGTTAATTTGGATACTTTCTCTGTGCCCTTTGGTCAGTCTGGCTAAGGGTTTATCTATCTTGTTGATTTTCTCAAAGAACCAGCTCCTGGATTCGTTAATTCTTTGTACGGTTCGCTTTGTTTCCAATTGATTGATTTCAGCCCTGAGTTTGATGATTTCCTGCCTTCTACTCCTCCTGGGTGAATTGGCTTCTTTTTGTTCCAGGACTTTCAGGTGTGTCATTAAGCTGCTAGTGTATGCTCTCTCCATTTTCTTTTTGGAGGCATTCAGGGCTATGAGTTTACCTATTAGCACTGCTTTCATTGTATCCCAAAGATTTGGGTATGTTGTGCCTTGATTTTCATTAAATTCTAAAAAATCTCTGATTTCTTTCTTTATTTCTTCTTTGGTCAAGGTGTCATTGAGTAGAGTATTATTCAGCCTCCATGTGTATGTGGGCTTTCTGTTGTTTTTGTTGCTATTGAAAATGACTCTTACACCATCGTGATCTGATAGGAGGCATGGGATTAGTTCGATCATCTTATATTTGTTGGGGTCTGCCTTGTGTTCAATTATATGGTCGATTTTGGAGAAGGTACCATGAGGTGCTGAGAAAAAGGTATATTCTTTTGCTTTAGGGTGAAATGTTCTATAAATATCAGTCAAATCCAATTGGTCCAAAGCTTCAATTAGTTTTACTGTGTCTCTGTTTAGTTTCTGTTTTCCCGATCGGTCCATTGAGGAAAGTGGAGTGTTGAAGTCCCCCACAATTATTGTGTTAGGTGCAATGTGTGCTTTGAGCTTTAGTAAAGTTTCTTTTACGAATGAGCGTGCCTTTGCATTTGGCGCATAGATGTTCAGAATTGAAAGTTCTTCTTGGTGGATTTTTCCTTTGACCAGCAAGAAGTGTCCTTCTGTGTCTCTTTTGATGACTTTAGGTTGAAAGTCAATTTTATCTGATATTAGAATGGCTACTCCTGCTTGTTTCCTGTGACCATTGGCTTGTAAGATTGTCTTCCAGCCTTTTACTCTAAGGTAGTTTTTATCTTTGACACTGAGGTGTGTCTCCTGTATACAGCAAATTGTAGGGTCCTGTTTCCTTATCCAGTCTGTTAGTCTATGTCTTTTTATTGGGGAATTGAGACCATTGATGTTAAGAGATATTAGGGAATATTGATTATTACTTCCTGTCATTTTTGATGTTCTTTTTATATTTGAGTGCTTATCTTCTTTTGGGTTTGATGAAGGAAGGTAACTATCTTGCTTTTTCCAGGGTGTAGTTTCCCTCCTTGTATTGGAGTTTTCCTCCTATTATTCTTTGCAGAGCTGGGTTTGTGGAAAGATATTGTGTAAATTTGGTTTTGTCATGGAATATCTTGGTTTCTCCATCTATGGTGAATGAGAGTTTTGCTGGGTATAGTAGTCTTGGCTGACATTTGTGTTCTCTTAGAGTCTGCATGAGATCTTCCCAGGATATTCTAGCTTTCATGGTCTCTGGTGAGAAGTCTGGTGTGATTCTGATAGGTCTTCCTTTATATGTTACTTGGCCTTTCTCTCTTACTGCCTTTAATATTCTTTCTTTGTTTAGTGCATTTGGGGTTTTGATTATTATGTGACGGGAGGTATTTCTGCTCAGATCCAGTCTGTTTGGAGTTCTGTAGGCTTCTTGTATATTCATGGGCATCTCTCTCTTTAGGTTACGGAAGTTTTCTTCTATAATTTTATTGAAGATATTTGCTGGCCCTTTCTGTTGTAAATCTTCACTCTCATCTATACCTATAATCCTTAGGTTTGGTCTTCTCATTGTATCCTGGATTTCCTGGATGTTCTGGGATACAAGCTTTTTGCATTTTGCATTTTCTTTGACTGTTGAGTCAATGGTTTCTATGGTATCTTCGGCATCTGAGATTCTTTCTTCCATCTCTTATATTCTGTTGTTTATATTTGCATCTATGGCCCCTGATTTCTTCTCAAGGTTTTCTATCTCCAAAGTTGTCTCCCTTTGTGATTTCTTAGTTGTTTCTACTTCTGTTTTTAGGTCCAGGGTGGTTTTGCTCAGTTCCATCATTTTTTTTTTTTTTGTCTGTGTTTTCCTGTAATTCTTTAAGAGATTTTTGTGTTTCCTCTTTCATGACTTCTGCCTGTTGACTCAAGTTCTCCTGCATTTCTTTAAGTTTTTTTTTCCTTTCTTCTTTATTGGCTTCTATCTCTTGGGCCTTCTTCTCCTGCATTTCTTTAAGTGTTTTTTGTGTTTCCATTATACGGGTTTCTAGCTTATTCATGTTCCTCTGTATTTCTTTAAGAGATTCATTCATGTCCTTTTTGTGTTCTTCTAGCAGCATCATGAACAGTGATTTTAAATCCAAATCTTGTTTCTCTGGTGTGTTGGCATAACCAGGACTTGCTGATGTTGGAGAGTTTGGTTCAGATGCTGCCATATTGCCTAGATTTCTGTTAGTAGCGTTCCTGCGTTTGCCCTTTGCCATCTTGTTCTCTAGAGCTAATTGGTCTTATCTCTGGCTGGTGTTTTAGCCTCCTGAGAGGCTCTAGGGCTATTTCTGCACCACTGGAGGGCAGGGTTTCCCCTGTTGCAGATTGCTAATGTGCTTTCCTCCTCTTGGGTGCCCTTGCAGCCCTAGTGTTCTTTGCCCCAGATTGTGTCTGTGAGCCAGAGGGTGCCTGTTTGCTCCTTCAGGGAGTTCTGAGGCTGTATGCTGCTGGGACCTTTTCTGAGTGCTGATCTCTCTGCTGGGCAGCGGAACTCCCAACCGGGTTGGTGCACACAAGGCTAGCCTAGCTGCTCAGGCCCTGAGTCTAGGCAAAAGCCTGGCAGGCCAATGTCCGAGCAAAGTTCCCCTCAGCTGTGAGTGTTAATTGGGTCTGTCAGGTGTTAGGATGGTGGCGTGTGCGTGCTCCCTGAGAGTGCTGGGAGAGTCTGCTGGGATAACAACCTCCTGGCCGGGTCAGCACACAGATGGCCCACCGAGCAGCCCAGGGCCTGGGGGCAGTCCAGGGCCTGACCGTCTGAGACCCCTGCTATGTCCGCCTCGGGCTATGCCTGTTAGCTGGTTTGGTTTTGCCTGCTAGGTCTCTCTGGCTTCCCGTAGGCAAAATGGCGGTGGTGCGCAAACCGGCCGGATAAACAACCTCTTGGCCGGGTCGGCACACAGATGGCCCACCGAGTAGCCCAGGGCCTGGGGGCAGTCCAGGGCCTGACCGTCTGCCACCCCTGCTATGTCCGCCTCAGGCTATGCCTGTTAGCTGGTTTGGTTTTGTCTGCTGGGTCTCTCTGGCTTCCTGTAGGCAAAATGGCAGCGGTGGCGGTGCACGCTGGCCCGGGCAAACAACCTCCTGGCTGGGTCGGCACACAGATGGCCCACCGAGCAACCCAGGACCTGGGGGCAGTCCAGGGCCTGACCGTCTGAGACCTCTGCTATGTCCGCCTCGGGCTATGCCTGTTAGCTGGTTTGGTTTTGTCTGCTAGGTCTCTCTGGCTTCCCTTAGGCAAAATGGCGGTGGTGCGCGCGCGCCAGCGGGGGGAGGGGGGAATCTCCTGGCCGGGTTTGCACCCTGGTGGCCCCCTGATCAGTCCAGGGCCTGGGTGTAGGCCAACGCCCGTCGGGCTTAGACCCCCGCGATGTTGGTCTCGGGTTATATTTGCGTACCTCTGTCTGATTTCTCTGGCGACCGAGAACCAATATGGAGGCCTCATAACTGACTGGCGGGAGGCAGAGTTCTGATGTGGCTTCTGTGTGGTGAAAGGTGCCGTAAATCCTCCGCTGCTCGCAGCCTGGCTGGCCAGCGATGGCCAGTGGTCGTGGGCGCAGGGTCTGCCTGGACGCTGTCCGCTTAGTTCTACTGCTGATGGCCCTTCCTCTGGACCAGCTGCTGCTGCTGCTACTGCTGCCGCTGCCGCCGCAGGCAGGCTTATTTATAATCGCCAGAAGCTGGAAAGAACCTAGATGTCACTCTACAGAAGAATGGATACAGAAAATGTGGTTACAGAATGGAGTACTACTAATCAATTGAAAACAATGACTCCATACAATTTACTGGCAAATAGATAGAACTAGAAAATATTACGTTGAGTGAGGTAACCCAGACAAAAAGGAATACACATGGTATGTGTTTACTGATAAGCGGATATTTGCCCTAAATTTCACAATAACCTTAATACAACCCACAGACCATATGGAGCTAATAAGGAAGGGAGACCAGGGTATGGATGCTTCAGTCCTGCATTGAGGGGTGAACAGGATGATCCTGGGAGATGGAAGTAGAGGAGAACTGGGAAGGAGAGAGGATGAGGAGGAAATAAGGGGGCAGTCCCAGGTGCTGGAGAAAATAGGAGAGACGTACAGGGAGCTCTGGAAATCAAACAGAAATAAATAGCAGGTGGGATGAGGAACTGGGGATAGCCCTATGAGGGACCCAGACACCAGGGAAACATGAGGCTCCTAAGACCCAAAGGGCACAATTTTAGCAGAAATGCTCAGAGAAAGAAGAGATAGAATCTGTAGAAACCACCTCTCGTGGATAACAAACCTCCACACAACTGCAACCACCCCTACGAGCCCCACCATCAAGGGACCCACCCATCTCAAAATTTTTAACCCAGAAATGTTTCTGAGCAGAGGAAGACCAGAGACAACAAATGGAGCATAGACTGAAGAAGGGGCCATCCAAGGACTGCCCTACCTGGGGATACATCATGTCTACAGACAGCAAACCAGACACTGTTGGTGTGGGAAAAGGCTCCTGCTTTCAGGAACCTCCCCTGAAGATTCTAAGGGAAGGTTGGCCCCCAACTTTGACTGTTGGAGCCAACCATTAGACTGAGTTCAGGGAACCTGGTGTAGGAGCTGTGGGAGAAAACCTGGAGGGGGAGAAGGGGATTGTAACCTCTTTGGAAGAACAATATCTGCTCCCAGGACTGCCTAGTGCTCCCAGTGACTATACCATAGAGGAGTGTTCAGGGAGGGATATATTGCTCTAGATACATTGTAGCAGAGGATGGCCTTGGCTGACAGCAATGGTAGAGGAAGCCCTTAGTCCTGTGGAGGTTTGATGACCCAGTATACTGTTATGCTGAAGCAATAGGACAAGAAATCATGGGTAGGTGAGGGATCACCCTCACACAGGCAAAGGGGACAGGAAAGGGCAGACATGGATTGAGGGGTTGTTGGAGGGATAACCAAGGGTGGAATATCATTAGAGATGTAATAGAATGGAATGATTAATAAATAAATTTAAAATCATACACATATGCCAGCCATTTAATTCTAACAAAGTCTCAGGAGCCAGATGCTGGGGCGAAAACCTGCCAGCTCAGAGAGGCAGGGAAAGCCCTCAGCTGACTTCCTACTCTGCTGAACTTTCAAAGCACTTTTTAGCCCTCTATACACTGTACTAAATATCGTTCAACATAAAGACCTTCCTTTGGTTTAGTTATATTCATTAACTTTCAACTGGTAACTTGTTGTGTCTCTTGACCTGGAGTTAACTTTCTTTTGCTGTGCAATAAAGGTTTGTGCTTAGGCTGATCCACAGGACAAGGAAGCTCTTGTGTTAAAGGTCCGTGGTAGGGCTGAGCTACAACAACAACAAAATTTTCAGTAAATAACAGAACCTTGGGGTGTACAATGTGAACAAATATCCTGCAACATAAGGTAGCAATGTTCCCTCTGTTAAAGAAATCAAGCTGTCTGTCAATTGTTCTGGTTGTTTCAGTTATGTCTGAGTGCATCATCAATGGGAACACAATGACCCCAAAGAAGATCAGAACTAGGCACTTTAACCTGTTGCACAGGGCCAACAAGGACCTAAGAAGCATCAAAGACACCCCTGATCTGTATCACAGGGATAAATTACCCATCCCTCTTGTCATATAATTTATTTCAAGATGTCACCATTCCTGTCCTTGGCTCATTGTCTTAAGTGCTTCGGAATGGACGGGTTCATGTCCAGGCCTCACCCAACAAACCATAGAAACACTGGATTCAGTTATAGATGCATGGTTTAATGAATGCACACCTCAAGACTGACCAGTCAGGGCAACAGATCAAAATTCTGCACTAGGTATTTCTCAGGGTCAGCCCCATGCAAAAACTCAAAGAGCTCATGCACAAGGTCTGGGAATGTTGCCCTGTGAGGGCCCTGATTCAAGCCATTTTAGACATAATAGTACATACTGACCTTGAATTTAATGAGTCTCATGTGAAGCATGTAGGTGTGGAATTTCATATGATTAACAAACCTCACAACATTTAGAGCATAACATGTTATACTGTCAGCATGCCCTGCACTGAATTAAGTTTTTTTTTCTTTTGTTTTACATCCATGACAAGGAGACATTGTATAGCAACAGTATAAAATAGATGGCTGGTATGTGATAAAGTTGCTACAGTTATGCTGGGGGGGTGGCAAGCCTTATGGGGAAGAATTGTATCATTTTTAAAGATTATTAAACATGAGCTTAAAAGTTTAGACAAATGCTGTGGCCACGAGAGTTGCTCCTTGGAAGGAGAACAGAGAATGTGTATGTTTCCTGAAAGGAGGTGCCTGAGCAGTGTTGCTCAGCCTTCTCCTTGCCCATTCCACATGACTCTGTCCCTGCAGGAATCCCAAAGTGCTATGACATTCCCTGTGAACCAGGTCTAAGCACACACATTCGAGCAGACAAGGCTGGTGTCCCACTCATCACTTATGCTACCATTTCCATGAATGTACATGTTCCATGAATGTACCATTTCCATGAATGTAAGCAAATACAGTGTGGCCACTTGTTACTGACACTCTTCACATCTTACTGAGGGCATAAACTGCTTGATAGGACAAATTCCATAAAAGATATGGGCCCTGGAGGATTGTGTCAAGATAAATCTGGGATAGAGGTGCATGAATTCTTCCCTGGTCTGATTTCAGAAATGTGGGGGTGGGAGAAAGATGTATGATTAAATAGCCCACAAAGTTCACATTATGACTGCTTGATTTAATTTCAGGACAAGAAAGTGCAGTACCTCTGATGGCGTCTGTCCAGCCCCAAGAAAATTTCACTGGCCTTTAGTGTCACCAATTGCTACTTCATGATGGGGGAGCAGCACTCAGGGAAGCTAAATATTGTCTTTGGCACAGTATCATGCGAGATGCAGTGGCTAATACTCTGTGGTTCAGATGGGGACACCCACTCTCATTTGTTCTTATATCCCTTCTCTTCAATTTTAGTGCAAAATTTTCACCTTTCATCTAGGATGACAATATAGACTAGGCATGTCTGTAAACCTCAGAATTGAGCCTAGCCTCCTGTAGTCTGTATTGGGATAATGAACCCATCTTGGAAATAAGAAACATATCTTAATCTTAGCAGTTTTGGCAGGAAACACAAGAGCAGCCATGGTAAATGGAGACTGCAGCTGTGGCCACATGTTTCTCGTGGAGAGCATGACTGTACAAATGTGGAGCCTAAGACAGACAGGTAAAACTGCACTTTTGCCATAGATTTGAGAGTATATTGAAGATAGCTTCAATAACAGCAGTTATTGACCTTGAAGTGAGAGATATCTAAAGAAAATTTCATCCTAAAAGAGAAGAATATACTTTCTTCTCAGCACCTCATGGTACCTTCTCCAAATTTGACCATTTAATCAAGCACAAAACAAGCATTAACTGACAGAAGGAAATTGACATAATCCCACGCATCCTATTAGATCTCCATGGACTAAGACTGGTCTTCCAAAGCAACAAAAAGAACAGAAAGCCCACATACACATGGAAACTGGACAACACCCTATTCAATGATAACTTGGTCATTGAAGAAATAAAGACAGAAATAATAAAAAAAAATTAGAATTTAATAAAATGAAGGCACAACAAAATCAGAATTATGAGGCACAATGAATGTAGTGCTAAGACAAACACTCAAAGCTCTGAGTGCCTCCAAAAAGAATCTGGAGAGAACATATACTAGCAGCTTTACAGCACACCTGAAAGCTCTAAAACAAACAAAAAAACAAAAAAACCCAAATATGTCCAAGAGGAGAAAATGCCAAGATCACACTTGAATTAGCAAAAGCTCATTATCAGTGAACATCTTTTGTCCCCAACTTGTTTGAGTTGGACAAAGGGTCTCACTATACTGTAGCCCTGGCTGGCCTGGAGCTCTGAGATCCATTGCCTCTGCCTCACAAGTGCTGGAATCACAGGCATGTGCCACCATTGCCAACTCCAAGTTTTATTTCTATTTTTACTTTTTATGTGCATGAATGTTTTCCTTCTTATGGGACCTAGTGCCCATGGCGATCAGAAGTGACTCCAGATCCCCTGAAATTGGTGCTGGGTACCAAACTCAGGTCCTCTGCTATAGCAACATGTACTCTTAGAAGCTGAGCTGTTCCTCCAGCCTGCTTCAACATATATTTTGTTAACTTTGTTGTAGAATAAATCAGAAACTCTCAGTTGTTCATGAGAATTGATGATTATTTTACAACTGACATGTGAACGTAAACTGTAACCTGACTCATTTTAACAAGTGAACTCTAACTTTGTGGGTATTTACCCTCCTTAGGCAAGGAAGCATGGTAGATGTTTTGTGAAGTAAATTCAGCTGTGGTCTTTTAAAACTTCTATTGTAAACTGAAAATCATAGCACAGATCTGAGGCAGGAGATAGGTTTGAGGCCAGTCTGGGCTACATGAGGCCCTGAAATGTTGGACAATTGTTGGATCACAAAGGTTCTTGTGCTCACCGACTAGCATTAGGGAAACAAGGAATGTTAAGTTCTGTACAAAGCTGTCTCCTTCATGGATGCATAACTCTTCTCTGCCCAAAAGGCTGGGAATGGATGTGACTGAGAATCACAATGACCTCTGTATAACTGATACCACACCAGATGCTCTCCTTTGGCCCATAAGATAATATATGTAACCTATCTTTAGAACCTATCTTCATGGAAGAAGGGGCACGTACTTTGAGGAGAGTTTTGATGTAATTATGCCTCCTTTTTCGTATAGGATTGTGTTATACCAGAGACTGGTTCTCCAAATTGTACTGTATTTTTTGTACTGTATTTAAATATGGATGAAATAACCTGCCTTATGTCAGAATAAAAAAGATTAAAAAAGAAAATCCCATCAGAACAGGGCCTAGCCACCTATTTTCTAAGTAGCTGCCAGTAGACAGTGTAGCCTCAATCAATAGGAGAAAGGTTAAGAAACTCAAGTTTTTTGTTGGTTTGCCTCCAGGCTTCACCTCCAAGAACTTCCAAGCCATTTTTGTGCTTGTGCAGATGGTCTTCTTCAATCCGGAAATGTGAGAATGAATTTCCTCACTAAGCTGCGTTTACATTGGAAATTGTGAATATGTAATTCCAGGTTCACTAGTTTCTGACTATATTTATTTCAAAGAAACCTCTGGTTCTTTGTCCTGTCAACCAGGGCTCTTCTATTCATTATTGACACTATCAAGTTGTTGTGATGGGAAAAGTTATGCCACATGATATCTTAACCAGTGAACTGGTTAGGTGTTGACTCACCAAATGCAAGTAGAATTGAGAGGAGAAAAGCAATCTGCTTTGGTCTTAATAAACTCCTAATATGTGGTTAAAAAATAATTCAAGAAATATCAGTATGAAATAGGCATAATCCTTATTCAGCTAATTAGAATGACATCATTTAACCTTTTATTTGCTGCTTCTATTTTCAATTCATCTAGAGTAGCACTATACAAGATCCTAAAGCCTCCAATTGTGGTGCTCCCTATCCTTTAGTCTCTCCTTGAGGACTTCTCAGGTGATTTACCAAAATCTGATGGCTTCTCATTTTGTCCACAGCAGGTATGATCTCTCTGTCTATAGATCTTGTCAAAAGTTGCAGAGCCAATAAATTGTCCTACAATACAAAAACTCCAGAAACTTAATTTGATACCAAAGTCTCAGGAGTCAGATGAGGGAATGAAAACCTGCCAGCAGAGAGAGTCTATTAAAGCACCCAACTGTCCTTTCTAAATCACTGCCCTCCCAGAAGAAGAGCATTCCATCTCTATCCTTTCTTCAATATACTTCAATTCAAATACTTTCCATTTGTTCAGTTATATTCATTCCCTTTCAGCTGTTCCTTGTTCTGTTCTGGAGGTTGTATTGACTTTTAAAGCTTTGCTGTAAAGTTGTGTGCAAGGGCTGAGCCACACAACAAGAAAGTACTTGTGTACAATAAACAGACTTGATCTTCGACAAAGGAGCTGAAAGCATCCAGTGGAAAAAAGATAGTCTTTTCAACAAATAGTGCTGGTTCAATTGGAGGTCAGCATGCAGAAGAATGCAAATCGATCCATTCTTATCTCCTTGTACTAAGCTCAACTCCAAATGGATCAAGGACCTCCACATAAAACCTGACACACTGAAACTAATAGAAAAGAAACTGGGGAAGACTCTGAAGGACATGGCCACATGGGAAAAGTTCCTGAATAGAACACCAATAGCTTATGCTCTAAGATCAAGAATTGATAAATGGGACCTCATAAAACTACAAAGTTTCTGTAAGGGAAAGGACACTGTCAAAAGGACAAAACGTCAACCATCAGATTGGGAAAGGATCTTCACCAACCCTAAATCCAGCAGGGGGGCTAATATCTAATATATACAAAGAACTCAAGAAGGTAGAACCCAGAGAACCAAATAACCCCATTAAAAAGTGGGGTACAGAGGTAAACAAAGAATTTTCACATGAGGAACGTTGGAGAGCTGAGAAACACCTTAAGAAATATTTAACATCATTAATCAGCAGGGAAATGCAAATCAAAACAACCCTGAGATTTCACTTCACACCAGTCAGAATGACTAAGTTCAAAAACTCAGGAGACAGAAGGTGTTGGCGAGAATGTGGAGAAAGAGGAACACTCCTCCACTGCTGGTGGGATTGCAAGATGGCGCAACCACTTTGGAAATCAGTCTGGAGGTTCCTCAGAAAACTGGGCATGACACTTCCTGAGGACCCTGTTACACCACTCCTGGGCATATATCCCAAGGATTCTTCATCATGCAATAAGGACATATGCTCCACTATGTTCATAGCAGCCCTATTTATAGTAGCCAGAAGCTGAAAAGAATCCAGGTGTCCTTCAACGGAGGAATGGATCCAAAATGTGGTATATTTATACAATGGAGTACTATTCAGATATTAGAAACAATGAATTCATGAAATTCTTAGACAAATGGATGGAGCTGGAGAACATCATACTAAGTGAGGTAACCCAGTCTCAAAAGATCAATCATGGTATGCACTCACTGATAAGTGGATATTAGCCTAGAAACTTTGAATACCCAAGACATAATCCACTAATTAAATGATGTCCAAAAAGAATGGAGGAGTTGCCCCTGGTTTGGGAAAGACTCAGTGCAAGAGTATAGGGGAATTCCAGAACAGGGAAGTGGGAAAGGGTAGATGGAGGAAAAGGGGGAGGGGAGAGGGCTTATAGGACTTGCAGGGACTGGGGACCCAGAAAAGGGGAAATCATTTGAAATGTAAATAAAAATATATCAATAAAATAAAAGAAGAAAAAAGAAGTCTGGACCAGAGCTGAGCTAACCACATTAAAATATTTCAATAGATAGCACATCCTTAGACTACACAGTGTGATCAAATATTCTGATACATAAGTTAGTAATATTTCCAGTGTCAATTAATCTCTCTGACAAGTATCTGGGTTGTTTTTAGGCATGTCAGAGTGAATCACCATGGGAATCCCAAGGAACATCACAACTGGGCTATTCAAACTGTTGCATATGGACCACAGGGACACAAAACCATCAAGGAGACCCCTGGTATATGACTCAAAGAAATTTCCCTCCTTCTTTTCATATAGTGTATGGGAAGAAGTAACCATTATTGCCCTTGTCTCACTTCCCAAAGTGTTGCTGAATGGAAATGTTGGGGTCTAGTGGTCACCCCCAAAACAACAAAAACACAGATCTCAGTTAATCAGGGATGATTTATTTTATCAAAAACATCCAGAAAATTCAGGATAGAATAAAAAGATCAAACCTAAGAATAATATGTATAGTAGACTGTGAAGATTCCCAAATCAAAATCATAGAAGAAAAAAATTCCTAACCTAAAGAAAGAGAATACAATAAAAGTACAACAGCCTGCAGAACACCAAATTTATTGGACCTGAAAAATTTCCCCCATTCAATGATAATCAAAACACAAAATGCAGCGAACAAAGAAAGAACATTAAAACTTGTAAGGAAAAAGCCAAGTAACATATAAAGTCAGACCTATCTGATTTATACCTGAATTCTCAAAAGAGATGAAAAGCCAGAAGATCTTGGGCAGATGTAATCTAGACAGTAAAAGAACAAAAATGTCAGCCCAAGCTACTATACACAGCAAAACTCTCAATCATTATGGATGGAAAAACCAAGGTATTCCATGACAAAACCAAATTTAAACACTATTTTTCCACTAATACAGCACTCCAGAAGATAGCAGAAGGAAAACTCAAAGTCAATGAGTAAAACTAATTACTAATCATCTCTCAACTACCACAAAAAGAGAACCAAATAATCATAATTCCACCTCTAAAAACAAAAATAAGAGGGAATAAAAATCATTGATCTTTAATGTCAATCCCAACTCCTGCAGAGCTCCCAGGGAGTAAACTGCCAACCAGAGTGTATGAAGGATGGGACTGTGGCTCTAGATCCTATGTAGTACAGGACTGTCTTCTCTGCCATCAGTGGGAAGGGAGGCCCTGAATCCTTTTTAGACCTATTGCCCAAGAAAAAGGAAATGATAGAGAGGTGACAGGAGAGTGGGTAGGTAGCTGTCGAGCACCATCTCAGAGGCAAATATGACAGGGAATAGGGATAGAGGGAGTCGAGGAAGGGGGACATTTGAAATGTAAATAAATAAAATAGCCAATTAATAAATGAATAGCTGAAAAGAAATGAAACTGGGGAAGACCCTTGATGACATCAGTGCAGGGAGAAAGTTCCTGAACAAAACACCAATAGCGTATGCTCTAAGATCAAAAATTGACAAATGGGGCCTCATAAAATTACAAAGTTTCTGTAAAGCAAAGGACACCATCAAAAGGACAAATCAGCAACCAACAAACTGGGAAAAGATCTTCACCAACCCTCCATCAGATAGAGGGCTAATATCCAATATATACAAAGAACTCAAGAAGTTAGACCCCAGAAAACCAAATAACCCTATTAAAAATGGGGTACAGAGTTAAAAAAGAATTCTCACCTGAAGAACTTCGGATGGTGGAGAAACATCTTAAAAAATGCTCAACTTCACTAGTCATCAGGGAAATGCAAATCAAAACAACCCTGAGATTTCCCCTTACATCAGTCAGAATGGCTAAGATTAAAAACTCAGGAGACAGCAGGTGTTGGCAAGGATATGGAGAAAGAGGAACACTCTTCCACTGCTGGTGAGGTTGCAAATTGGTACAACCACTCTGGAAATCAGTCTGGCCGTTCCTCAGAAAACTGGGCACCTCACTTCCTGAAGATCCTGCTATACTACTCCTGGGCATATACCCAGAAGATTCCTCAGTATGTAATAAGGATACATGCTCTACTATGTTCATAGCAGCCCTGTTTATAATAGCCAGAAGCTGGAAAGAACCCAGGTATCCCTCAACAGAAGAATGGATGCAAAAAAATGTGGTATATCTACACAATGGAGTACTATTCAGCCATTAGAAACAATGAATTCATGAAATTCTTAGGCAAATGGATGGAGCTGGAGAACATCATACTAAGTGAGGTAACCCAGTCTCAAAAGATAAATCATGGCAATCACTCACTAATAAGTGGATATTAGCCTGGAAAACTAGAATATCCAAAACATAATCCACACATCAAATGAGGTACAAGAAGAACAGAGGAGTGGCCCCTGGTTCTGTAAAGACTCAGTGTAGCAGTATAAGGCAAAACGAGAACAGGGAAGTGGGAAGGGGAGGGTGGGAGAACTGGGGGATGGAAGGGGGCTTATGTGACTTTCGGGGAGTGGGGGGCCAGAAAAGGGGAAATCATTTGAAATGTAAATAAAAAATATATCGAATAAAAAAATAAAAAATAAAAATAAATGAATAGCTGAAAATAAATAAAATAAAAATAAAAAGGGTAAAAATAAATTAATAAAAATTAACACAAATTATATGACCAAAAATTTAAAAATCCCTAATGACTTAATGCTGCTTGTATTCTAATACTAATTTGTAGTCCCTAATACTTGTTACCCCAAAGAGGAGTGACCCTACCCCAGTTAACTGTGATTTATAAAGATGCCAATAGCTATTAGCTAGGTAGAAGAGACATAGGCAAGTTTTAGTTTTCATGGGCTTTGGGAGAGAGAAAACCAGAAATGTTCAGTGGTGATTCCATCATAATTTCTATTATTGTTGAGAATAGTTTCCACTAACTTGTTTTTTTTATTCGATATAATTTATTTACATTTCAAATGATTTCCCCATTTCTAGCCCCCCCCACTCCCCGAAAGTCCCGTAAGCCCCCTTCTCTTCCCCTGTCCTCCCTCCCACCCCTTCCCAGTTCCCCGTTCTGGTTTTGCCAAATACTGTTTCACTGAGTCTTTCCAGAACCAGGGACCACTCCTGCTTTCTTCTTGTATCTCATTTGATGTGTGGATTATGTTTTGGGTATTCCAGTTTTCTAGGTTAATAACCACTTATTAGTGAGTGCATACCATGATTCACCTTTTGAGTCTGGGTTACCTCACTTAGTATGATGTCCTATAGCTCCATCCATTTGCCTAAGAATTTCATGAATTCATTGTTTCTAATGGCTGAATAGTACTCCATTGTGTAGATATACCACATTTTTTGTATCCACTCTTCTGTTGAAGGATACCTGGGTTCTTTCCAGCATCTGGCAATTATAAATAGGGCTGCTATGAACATAGTAGAGCATGTATCCTTATTACATGGTGGGGAATCCTCTGGGTATATGCCCAGGAGTGGTATAGCAGGATCTTCTGGAAGTGAGGTGCCCAGTTTTCGGAGGAACCGCCAGAGTGCTTTCCAGAGTGGTTGTACCAATTTGCAACCCCACCAGCAGTGGAGGAGTGTTCCTCTTTCTCCACACCCTCTCCAACACCTGCTGTCTCCTGAATTTTTAATCTTAGCCATTCTGACTGGTGTAAGATGAAATCTTAGGGTTGTTTTGATTTGCATTTCCCTAATGACTAATGAAGTTGAGCATTTTTTAAGATGCTTCTCTGCCATCCGAAGTTCTTCAGGTGAGAATTCTTTGTTTAACTCTGTACCCCATTTTTTAATAGGGTTGTTCGGTTTTCTGGAGTCTAACTTCTTGAGTTCTTTATATATATTGGATATTAGCCCTCTATCTGATGTAGGATTGGTGAAGATCTTTTCCCAATTTGTTGGTTGCCGATCTGTCCTCTTGATGGTGTCCTTTGCCTTACAGAAACTCTGTAACCTTATGAGGTCCCATTTGTCAAATCTTGCTCTTAGAGCATACGCTATTGGTGTTCTGTTCAGAAACTTTCTCCCTGTACCGATGTCCTCAAGGGTCTTCCCCAGTTTCTTTTCTATTAGCTTCAGAGTGTCTGGCTTTATGTGGAGGTCCTTGATCCATTTGGATTTGAGCTTAGTACAAGGAGACAAGGATGGATATATTCGCATTCTTCTGCATGCTGACCTCCAGTTGAACCAGCACCATTTGTTGAAAAGGCTATCTTTTTTCCATTGGATGTTTTCAGCCTCTTTGTCGAGGATCAAGTGGCCATAGGTGTGTGGGTTCATTTCTGGATCTTCAATCCTGTTCCATTGATCCTCATGCTTGTCACTGTACCAATACCATGCAGTTTTTAACACTATTGCTCTGTAGTATTGCTTGAGGTCAGGGATACTGATTCCCCCAGATTTTCTTTTGTTGCTGAGAATAGTTTTAGCTATCCTGGGTTTTTTGTTGTTCCAGATGAATTTGATAATTGCTCTTTCTAACTCTGTGAAGAATTGAGTTGGGATTTTGATGGGTATTGCATTGAATCTGTATAGTGCTTTAGGCAAAATGGCCATTTTAACTATATTGATTCTACCGATCCATGAGCATGGGAGGTTTTCCCATTTTTTGAGGTCTTCTTCCATTTCCTTCTTCAGAGTCTTGAAGTTCTTGTCATACAGATCTTTCGCATGTTTGGTAAGAGTCACCCCAAGATACATTATACTGTTTTTGGCTATTGTGAAGGGGGTCATTTCCCTAATTTCTTTCTCAGCCTGCTTATCCTTTGAGTATAGGAAAGCCACTGATTTGCTTGAGTTGATTTTATAACCTGCCACTTTGCTGAAGTTGTTTATCAGCTGTAGGAGCTCTCTAGTGGAGTTCTTTGGGTCACTTAGGTAGACGATCAGGTCGTCTGCAAATAATGATAGTTTGACTGACCAAAGGGCACAGAGAAAGTATCCAAATTAACAAACTTAGAAATGAAAAGGGAGACATAACAACGGAAACCGAGGAAATTCAAAAAATCATCAGATCCTACTACAAGAGCCTGTACTCATCACAACTGGAGAATCTGGAGGAAATGGACAATTTCCTTGACAGATACCAAATACCAAAATTAAATCACGACCAACTAGACCATCTGAACAGTCCCATAAAGCCTAAAGAAATAGAAGGAGTCATAGAAAGTCTTCCAACCAAAAAAAGCACAGGACCAGATGGTTTCAGTGCAGAATTCTACCAGACCTTCAAAGAAGAGTTAACACCAATACTCTTCAAACTATTCCACAAAATAGAAACAGAAGGAACACTACCCAATTCCTTCTACGAAGCCACAATTACGCTGATACCAAAGCCACACAAAGATCCAACAAAGAAAGAGAACTTCAGACCAATTTCCCTTATGAACATCGATGCAAAAATACTCAATAAAATTCTTGCCAACCGAATCCAAGAACACATCAAAACGATCATCCACCATGATCAAGTAGGCTTTATCCCGGGAATGCAGGGTTGGTTCAATATACGGAAATCCATCAATACAATCCACTACATAAACAAACTCAAAGAACAAAACAAAAAAAACCAATGGTCATTTCATTGGATGCTGAAAAAGCATTTGACAAAATTCAGCATCCTTTCATGCTTAAAGTCTTGGAGAGAACAGGAATTCAAGGCCCATACCTAAACATAGTAAAAGCAATATACAGCAAACCGGTAGCCAGCATCAAACTAAACGGAGAGAAACTTGAAGCAATCCCACTGAAATCAGGGACCAGACAAGGCTGCCCCCTTTCTCCTTATCTTTTCAATATTGTACTTGAGGTACTAGCTCGGGCAATTCGACAACATAAGGAGGTCAAAGGGATACAAATTTTTTTGTTATTCCAAATGAATCTGAGAATTGCTCTTTCAACTCTATGAAGAGTTGAGTTGGGATTTGGATGGGGTTTGCATTGAACCTGTAGATTGGAAGATCATGGAAGGAATTTTTACTTTGTTAATCATGCTGATCCCTGAGTTTGGGACATTTTTCCATCTTCTTTTTTTTTTTATTCGATATAATTTATTTACATTTCAAATGATTTCCCCTATTCTAGCCTCCCACTCCCCGAAATTCCCTTAAGCCCTCTTCTCTTCCCCTGTCCTCCTACCCACACCTTCCCACTTCCCTGTTCTGGTTTTGCGGAATACTGCTTCATTGAGTCTTTCCAGAACCAGGGGCCACTCCTCCTTTCTTCTTGTACCTCATTTGATGTGTGGATTATGTTTTGGGTATTCCAGTTTTCTAGGTTAATATCCACTTATTAGTGAGTGCATACCATGATTCACCTTTTGAGTCTGGGTTACCTCACTTCCATGGAAGGAAAAGAGAGACTGTGTTTGTTACCTGAAAGCAGGAACCTGAGCAGTGTTGCTCAACCTTCTCAGTGCCCATTCCACCTCACTCTGTCCCTGCAGGGGATCCCCAAGTGTCCTTCCACATTTCCTGTGAACCAGGTCTAAGCACACAAATTCCAGGACACAGTGTTGGTGACCCACTCCTCACTAATCCTCCATTGTCCATGATTGTACATGTGTAAGCACATACAGTGTGTTCACTAGTTATTGATACCGTTCACATCTTACTGAGGGCAGCAATTCCTTGTCTATACCCAATTATATAAAAAATCAGGACCCATGGAAAATATATCAAGATAAATCTGAGATGGAGGTACATGAACTCTGCCCTGTACTGAACTAAGAAATGTGAACATGGGAGAAAGATGTATGGTTAAATAACCCACTAAGTTCACAAATGTCTGCCTGATTTAATCTCAGGACACAGAGGTAGAGTATCTCTGATGGCTTCTGCCTAGCCCCTTGAAAGGTTCAATGGTCTTTAGCCACAGCACTTGATACTTCATATTGGGGCACCAGTACTCAGGGAAGCTGGAGATTGTCATTGGCACAGTATCGTGTTAGCAGCAGTACATATGATAGTTGCTCAGAAGGTGATACCCACTTTCATTGTTCTTAATGTGGACCCAGGGAACGAAAGAACAAAATCTTCAGAATAAAAAGATTATTTACACTTCTCCATCTTCCCAGAATAAAAGACTAATACGGACAGAATGCTAAGTTCTTTATAACAGACAAGGATTGTTAGGTGAGGCCTGATGTGTAGTATTTTTCAGTATTGTTTCTTGAAACAGGGTCTCAAATATTCCATGTTGTCCTCTACCTGGCTTGCCAGGTTAACCTTCAGCTCAGATATTCCTACTTCCACTTTCTAAGAGCTAGGCTTACAAGCAGGGCTCTTAGGACTCTTAGGTCAGCACTAGTCACTGAGAGAGACCTGGGTTTTCTAATGCTGAGGCCTGTACCCACCAGTATAGCTACAGCCATTTTATTCCATGTCTGAGCCCTATTTCAGTTTGTTGCTGTAATATGCCAGTCAATCATTGACACAGAAAAACAAACTTGTCTCAGCAAGGTCATGGTGATCACATCCTGTTATGTTTAGTATGATGTTTGTTAACCTTACAATGTTCTGAAAGCTTTCCATGGGACCCATCAAATGAAGATCCATATGCACTCTTATAACTGAAATGGCCTGATCATAACTGACCACTTCATATGAGCTACTTGTGCATTTTTATTTTGTTTTGTTTTGTTTTGAATTTATAACTTTAAAAGACAAATTATGGAGGTGATTGCTTAGCAACTAAAACCTGAGCTACCATTCTGATCAATCAGTATTAAGGTCTGAATTCAATAAACCTGAACTGTCTGACTAAGTGTTTGTGTGGTTTATGGGGCAAATCATGAACGCAAAGAGATGCTAGGCCCTTGCTCTGGGCACTCGACTGTATCTATTATATTTCCCTACACCTTCTGCATGCATGCCCTTATTGCTGTTGAATATTTTATTTTTTTCTCACAGAATCTCATTTTATAGCTTACAGAGGGCTGTAAACAATCCTCCTTTGGTGATACTGGTGAAGTGATGAGAGCCTCATACTCAGCCTGAGGGCCTTTCCATTGGTGGCTCCAGTGTTCTAGTTTCCCCTGACAACAGATCTCAAAACTATTGCCAGCACTATGAAGACTGCATCTCTCTCTCTCCTAAGGCATCTTGGGGAAATTTCAAAATGCTAAGCACAAGACATCATGACTGATACCCCTAACACACACACATTGCAACCTGCCCTGCAGGAACTGCTTGGATATGATTTTGCCCACCTGTACATGATGAGGCAGAAGAACATTTGACTGAATATTAAAACTGGAGTGATTTCTCAGGGGATGGTAATGGCTCATATTGCTGATTGAGGGAAATGTGAGGTACAATGAGACATTTCTGATAATGTTATGAAAAGTAAACACTCAGAGAGATACATCGGGATGACTTAGGTTGTGCCAGTCAAGCTTAGAGCAAACCCCGGCTTTGGAAGGAGGATGGGTTCAATGGCTATGCCTCAGGAGAGTCTCCAGGAAAGGGCACCTCAGCTTCCAGTTGGTACAGGAAGAACATTAGCAGGGAGCCAATGGCTGTAGCCCATGACATCAGCAGTCCCTTCTTGAACATTCTATTATCTCCTGGAGAGTTCTTGGCATCCTCTGTGATGTCACCAGTGTTGTAGCAACAACACGTACACTAAGGTTTCTCAGTCAGTGTATAGAGGATACTTCCATAGACATGTTTTCCCGACTGAGAAAACTTTTTGGGAGAGCAAGGGAAGATGGGAGAGAGACTAGAGAGAGGAGGAAGGAAACTGCCCTTTCTTCTGAGAGTAATGAAGGACGAAGGAGATGGTCTTGGGGAATGCGGAGTAAGTTCGGGGAAGTGGATGTGCAGGGGTGGCCTGAGCTGGCCTTTCTAACAATGAGGCACAGGAACTGCAGTGTCTGGGTAGGAAAAGAACTTTCATGATTATCACAATTCTTGAAAATCAAGGATTTCAGAACATTATTGTCTCTAGTCCTTAAGGCAGGAGATGGCAAGGTCAAAGCTGTTATTCTGTGAACTCCAAGTCTTTACTTTCAATGGGTATAGTGGGTGTTACAGGGGACAGAATGAGAGCATCAGGAGTCACAGAGGGTCTAACCTATGCAAATTTAGGGCAGGGCATCACTGCCCTTCACTCTCATGGCTTCATTTAGCACCAGTGGCTATCTGACAGTAGTAGCAGGGAGAGAATTGTGCTCCAGGCCATGACCTTATGTTCTCTCCATGACAGTTCCCACCCTACCTTTCTATATGACCAGCTGTAGGTGGCAGGCATTTCTGTACTACATTCAAAAACCTGTAACAGGGGATACACCCAGACAGAGATGTGATTCAATTGATACTTCTGGGGTGTTTGGTGTTTCAGTAAGGGGATCTGATCAGTGTGTTGACCATGTTCTCATTCTGCATTATGTTATAATCCCAGGTCCTGGGCATCAAGTAACAGGGTAGGATATTTGAACATCTCCACATACTTATATAATTTTGGACTGTGAATTTATCATCTGATTTGTGAAACTACAGGATTGAGGGCTCTGAAGCCAAGATGCACCATGAGCAGTTGCCAATAAGCCAAGAGAAGCCATCTCTCTGCTCATCATAAGCATGTGTGGAGAGGCAGTTGCCAATAAGCCAAGAGAAGCCATCTCTCTGCTCATCATAAGCATGTGTGGAGAGGACACACCTGTCTGTTCATATTTCCTGGTCTCTATACGGGGATGGTAGAGCAGAGATCCACTGAGGAGGCATCTCAAGTCTGAACCCCAAACCCTGTGTGGTGTCACTGGGTTCTATGCCTGTTGTCCTTCTGTACGGGTCTCAGGGTCATCTGTCTATACTCTGTGTCCCCATCATGCAGTTCACCTGTGTTATTCTACCTACAGGGGCTGGCAGGCAGACATCATCCCCTGAAACTGTCCTAAGCAAGAAGCAGGCCAAGAAGGAAGAGGAGAAGCTGACCACAGAGCTGCAGCTCATTACCCAGGAGAGAAACGAGGTGAATGATCGCCTGATCTCCATCACAGAGGGAGTCATGAACAAGAGGTATGCATTGCTACAAACACAGTGGTGTCAGTCTGGGGTCAGCAATGTCACCCTCATCTTACCCTTTTAAGGAGGGGTTTTCTAGGAAGCTGTACCACCAGAATGTCCCTGTGCCCAACGTCAGGCCCCGAAATACTTCTTAGAGGAGAGGCAGAACCTAAAGCGTGCTCAGCAGTGATGTGGGAAATGGACTCTTCTGATCCCTCCAGTGGAAAAGAAGACTTGTGGGAATGAAGAATTCAGGGATAGAATTAGTGGAAAATGAGTTCCCATAGTGCATTTGGAAAGCCCTTGACATGAGGTGGATTTGTGAGTTTGTAGGAGCTGTGAGTTTGTGCTGAGTGTTTGTAATTGCCTGGCAGAGGACTGAGTGCTGGAACACCTGGAAGCAGCTGGAGAGGCCTGGTCTACATAGTTCAACTCAGTGTTTGACTAGATTCCTGATGCTCTGCCTGTTCCCCTTTGTGGACCTTATACTCTGAGACAGTAATGTCGCATGCAATTCTTCTGCATCTCATTGTGCTCTTTCAGTTTCTATCTATATCTCATTCTCTAACTGTTTCCATTTCTCCTTGTATGTGTGTGTCCAAATCTGTGTGTCTCTGTGTGTTCACATGCACCTACCTGTGCATGCACATTGTATGGTTATATCTCCCTTCACACTTTGGAATCTAGGGGTCTGTGTTTTGTCTTGATGATTTACCTGTAAGACAGTTTCAGGTATATGTTAGTGATGAACTCTGGGAGCCCCCATCAACACTGTTCTTTGGCTCTGGGGTCACAATTGTTTATACATTTGTATCTCCTGAGCAGATTATAAAGATGTGGTGATGTCTGGTCTTATCTCCACAATTATGTGCAATGTCTGTCTCTAAGGTATAAGTTATTCAGGATTTAGAATTCCTGTTGTGAAAATAGGAAATATATAATCACAGGTTTCTGGTGGGCGAAGATGTGTGTCCTAAACTCTTGAGATTATAGCTGCTTAGACTGCATCTCCAGCCCTACTGAGCGAACACAGGGAGCCATGGCACTGTCCATCTGGATGCCTAGATTCTGCTACCCCGGAGACAGGAAAACAAGTTTCCAAAGCTGAAGAATATCCCAGTATATAGAACCTAGAATGTGGTTTTCTGGGCCTGGGGTAGTACAGGACCCATCGTGAGATGATGTATTCTTAACAATCCACATTCATGGAGTTCTGTGTTCCTGGGAACAGGACATTCCAGAGGCTGAATCCAATGTATGAACAAATGAAGTTAAAGGAGAAGGAGATCAAGTCATTTCTTCACAACTTAGAGATGGAGAAGACTGAGGCCCAAGAGAACATCCAGGAGCTCAAGAAGGAGATTAACTTCTATAGGTAAGTACCAGTGAGGGAGGCCACCAGTTGTGGAAAGGCCATTTCTGCCTTCCTTTCTTTCTGGACTGGAGAGTCTGCAGGTCTGGTTCTATCCCTTCTGATGTTTAGCCAACAGTGTGCCTTGGGATTTTAGACTCACCTTTTATAAGTCTGTAAGAGACTGTTACCCCTCCAAATATTATGAAGGCTGACTCAGAAGTCACTAGATAGAAAAGTGATTTAGTTCAAGAGAGGGTTATTATGCAGTACTAGGTCTCTGGTACTCAGGCAGGGTTTTATAGACATGACTGTGATATAATACCATGACAGAATGCCTTCCTCTTGGTTCTACTGACCTTCTTTGATGGTATTTGCCCCCTATTAATAGATGTTGCCCCATTGCTTTGGGCTGTCATGGATAGTTGGAGATCCCACTTTCTTTTGGAGAGATGTGGATACTTACTGGTATTTGGGCTGCAGCAATGGATGTATTAAGATATATTGTATTAGGTCTTCATGGCAACCTGGGTCCTGGTGGGCTTAATGGGACCTGTAAGTATGAATGGAGGAGGATCTTACTATACAGAGTGTGCTTCCAGCAACCTGCATAGCCGGCTCCTCATAGAGAAGATGCTTGTGAAGAAGAGAAGGGTCATGCTGATGCAGGAGAGCAAGGAAGTACTTCTTGACTGGTCTCTCATAGAGAAATACTTGGTTGGCTTGAACATGAATGATAAAGACAAACATGAGAAGACCAGCAACCTCCAAACCCAACATCAGGTAGGGACAAGCAACTCAATCAGGCTAATACTGTTTGATACCATTTTTCCATTGGATCCATCTTTGCTTTCACCTAGCACCTTTCTAATCCACATGCTCAAGCAGTCACTGACCTCCTGGAGTGTAGTTGTACATTGCTCTGTCTATGTGCAAGTGTTCTGGGATGTTAGGCTCTTGTGAGATACTGAATTATTGTTGAGTGTACTTTGGTGCTCTGCTTGAAACTACAGTACAATAAGGGTGACAGATGAATAATCAGACACATTCCTACATGTGCTCATTATAGGTGAGATACCATGCAGAGCTTTTAGCAACTTCTAGGTCCTGTGACAAGGTCATGAAATGGTCATGTGACTTCCCAGGTGGGAAACAACTTGAAGGATTAACAACCGAATGGAAATATCATTGAGTGCTCCTCATTTTAATTGATCAGGGTGGCATGTGACCTTCTGCTTTTTTGGGGGAACAAAATGACGTCTCTTCCCATTGCCCATTTATTGGTTTGCTCTGATAGAAGTCTGAGTGACATCTTGTCAGCCTATGTATTTGTGAGTATTTCTGAATATTTTGCCCTGCCTGCAGTTATAACAACAATGGTGTCAGTTCAAAGATCAATGATAACTTTCCTGCTGAGGTAGTGGGAGGCAGCAGCCTGACAGCTGATATTTATGTCCCCACCAAGCCTCTATCTTAATATCTGCCTTCCTCTTCCAGGTCCCAGAAATGGTAGCAAGAGCTGAAATTTCCACAGACCAGGATGAGCGCCTCATGCAGAATGATTTTCCACCTCAGGAGCCCCCTGCAGAGCACCATCCTCAACAACCACATAATTTCCTGGATGAATCTTCCTCTACATAATTCAATTCCTCAGGGCGAATAGGCCCTAACTACCCAGCCAATGAGCCAGCTGATTCAGGATGTCATTCCCTTTCCTGCTCTGACAACACCCCTTGAGAGAGAACTGAGGACTGCCCTGCCACCAAGTGTCCAAGAGGAGAAACAGGCTGTACCTCTGTGTTCCTAAGAGTGCAGTGAGAGAACTGTGCTTCATATAATTTACTGTTAGACTTTTGGTTGAAGTTCTGTTTTTTATTGTTTTGCTATTTGTTAGGTTATTGGGATGTTATATGTTGTTATTACATTTTCATTTTTGCTAATGCTTTTTACCTTTTTTTTAAATGTCATTTTAAATCTTCATTTTTATTTATTTATGAATGAAAGATTGATTTGTAACTCTTTACTCCTTTTCTTTGAAGCCCCTTCGTGCATTTTTAATTAATGAGTTATTTTTATACACTCCATATTTTATTCCCCACCCCACCACCCCCTGTACACCCTCCAACTGATCCATAACCCATACCTCCTCGTCTCCCCTATTTCCAGTTGGATGTCTCCACCAAACACGCCACCTGACCTCTAAATTCCCTGGAACCTCTTATCTCTTGAGGGTTAGGTAAATCATCTCTAAATGAACACAGACCTGGCAGACCTCCACTGTACATGTGCTAGGGGCATCATATCACCTGGTGTATGCTGCCTGTTTGGTGAGCCAGTGTTTGAGAGATCCTGGAGGTCCAGATTGGTTGAGACTGCTGGTCATCCTCCTGGGTTGCCCTGCATCTACTGTTTCAGCTGTTTGTTGTATCTTTCAGAGTGCTGCCACGCTAGGTCCTTTTTTTGTGAGTGCTCCATAGCCTCAGTAATATTGTCAGGCTTTGGGGCCTCCACTTGACCTGGATCTCACTTTGGGCCTGTCACTGAACCTTCTTTTCCTTGGCCTCCTCTCCACTTTCATGCCTTCAATTCTATTTTTTTCTTTTCTTTATTAGATATATTCTTCATTTACATTTCAATTGTTGTCCCCTTTCCTGGTCCCCCAAACTCTCATACTCCATCTCCACTTCCCCTGTTCCCCAATCAACCCTCTCCTGCTTCCCTGTCCCAGTATTCACCCACATTGCAGCATCGAGGAACAAGGGACTCTCCTCCCTTTGATGTCCAATAAGGCCATCATCTGCTGCCTATGTGTTTGGAGCCATAGGAAACTCCATGTGCACTGTCTGGTTGATGGATTTGTCCCTGTGAGCTCTGGAAGTACTGGGTGTCTCATATTGTTGTTCCTCCTATGGTGCTGTAAAACCCTTCAGATCCTTGGATCCTTTCTCTAGCTCCTCCACTGGAGATCCTGTTCTCAGTTCAGTGGCTTGCTTAGAGTATTCCCCTTTGTATTTGTCATGTACTAGCAGAGCCTCCCAGGTGACAGTTATATCCTATATCCGGCTCCAGTCATCAAGTACTTGTGGGCACCAATAATAGTGTCTTGGTTTTGTAACTATAGATGGCATGGATCACTAGTTTGGGTAGTCTCTGTATGGTCTTTCCCTCAGTCTCTGCTCCACACTTTGTCTCCTACTGTGGATATTTTGTTCCCCTTTCTAAGAAGGAACAGAGTATCCATACTTTGTTCTTCCTTCTTCTTGAGCATTATTTGATATATGAATTATGTCTTGAGTATTCCTGGAAACCAAGACAGAAAATCACTGTGCTGTCCATACCATGAAGTGCTTTTGCATGTAATATTGCTTCTAAATATTTACTGATAGTAAAACAAAAGTAATCTTAATTATATTTATTGATGATAGAAATTTTATGACATAAAATTTTCCTTGTCCAGCTATTTTCCTCGGTCAATCTCTAGTGCAAGCTGCAGCAACCACACAATGATTGGTCCCAGAGACAATGGGTGCTTTCTTCACAGCATTTCAAGTCACATGACACATTACATCTGAACAGTATTACTTATCATGAGCTCAAATCACTGACAAAACATAGCAGACATGTGCATTCCATCCCCAGTCACGCCAACAGGAGTTCTTAGGAGCTTCAGCTGCATTCAGCAGCAGGAGTGGAATGGGCCCATGGTCCTTTCTTCATAGCCACATGGATGCCCAAATGTCAGCTCAGAAATACTTCATCCTGACATGTTTCCAAATTTTTAATATCTAAGAAGTGTTCATGAAAATAATCACATGAGTGTGATCAATTTCATAGCAGTTGGGGGTTGGTCTGGTGCTGCTTGTTCCCAAATGCTAAAGTTTATACCTCAAGATCTGGTTGCCCCATCAGGAGATTCTCATTTACACCAAGGGATGCTGTGTTACCTTGCTCCACAAGTTAATTTGTCAATAAAAGGCTAAAGCCTGGCAGTGGGCAATAGATAGAGGTAGCTGGGTTTTTAGTTATCTGACTTGGGGCTACAAGTATAAACAGGAGAGAGAGAAGAGAGGAGACCAGAGGAGGAGGGAGCCGCCATGAGAGATGGACCATGAGCACTTGGCCAGGAGAAACAGCAAGTAACAAGGGACATAGGACTGTGATGTAAGTTAGAATAGCTCCAAAACCTGTGCAATCTAGGCTGAGAGTGTATAAAAGAGTGGAGTCTAGCCTCACTTGAAATAAGAACTAAGTATCTATTGACAAGAGAGTGAGTAGAGTTCACATACTCAAAAATCATAAAGCATATGCCTGCCTGAAATAATAGCTTAGCAAAAAAGAATGTTTGCTGCTCTTCCAGAAGATCTGAGTTCAGTTTCCAACACCCACATGGCTGGCGCACAACGAAATCCAGCTCTGAGGAGCCTGACACCCTCCTCTGAACTCCATGTACAATCTGCACACATGTGGCAAATGCACACAGGGAAACACATACACACACACACACACACACACACACACACACACACACACTGAGCTAAAATTGATCCCCCAGAGATGCATGAAGGAACATGATTATCAAACCCAACAGTAACACAATACTACGTATCCTGTTTGCTAAAGAACAAATAGGAAGCAGCAAAGCTATTGAGATATAGTTTCTGACAAGAGAAGGCAGAATAATTTTTTAGAACAGGCATGGATTTAACATGGCATGCATGATGATGACAGCTCCACGGAAGAAGAGACACTGTGGATGCCAAGGGCTTGCTGGCTAGCCAGTCTAGCCATATTGGCAGGCTACAGTTCCAAAGAGAGACCCTGTATCAAAAGGGAAAGTGCAGGTAATAGAGGGAACCCAACATGGACTCTCCATTCACCTGTGTGTGCACACATGAATATGAGACAGAAACAGACAGAGACCAAACAAATTCTTTCCTGAAACAATTCATAAAAGGGAATTTGTAGTGGATAAATTAGACCTCAATGCAGGGGCAGTCACTGTAAACAACAGGGCAAAAATGTCAGCACAGAAAGAAGCAATGAATCAAAGTTATAGAGGACAAGTCTATGTTGCCTGTGTCAGAAATATGTCAGAAATAAAGGAAGCTTATGAGAAGGTAGAGCAACCCAATATTTAAACTTGCTTTTTTTAGATGAAAATTTACATGCTCACACAAATATAAAAAGATAAATAGTAAGTTCATCAAGTGCCCACTGAACTGTGACAAAACCACACTTCAAAAAGAAGTTTTAATAAATTCCAAAGTTATTTATCACTGGGATTCCATTCTGTCACCAAATTGAAATTCAATTAGTAAACAAAAAGTGAAAGGATACTGTCTAAGCACTAGCATCTGTCTGACAGTCTCTCATTGGCTCTCGTTGGTAACCTCTGATTGGCTCCTAAAGCAGGAAAAATGGACTCTGCCCATTCCAGCTGCTTATCTGCTCTGAGCCTAGGATCAGAGTTGAGGCTCAGCTCTGACTAAAATGGTGACAGTGACTCAAAGTGGCCACTAGATGACAATGACACTTCATATTTATCTTAATATGCCAGCAACATAGCATCCATCAATCCATAAGCAACATAAACACTGGCTTTTCTAATTCAATTCTCGGCCATTCAGGGTTTGTCTCAAATAGCTAATAATGAGAAAATAATATTACTTATGTTCAGTCAGTTATTGTCCCATAAACATAATATTTCATGTTTATTTCTTATCTTGCTAAAGCACTTTTGGATACCTTTGCTGTATGCTAAATTGTTAGGGAAAAAATTGAAGCATTCTAAGTTGTTTCTTGAATAAGCAATAAACTGTCTCTGCTTAACAACACAAGCATATAAATTCATGAAATGAGTCTTAAAAAATCTACCTTGTGTATTTTCATTCAATTAAAAAAAAAAAACAGAAACCAAAACTGACAAATAGGAAGAAACTCTATTTTTAAAAATTCTATGGGAGGAAACCATCAGTCAGGAAGTTGCTCCTGTTCCAAATCCCCCTGGTGAAGTGTGATCCCATTTCCTTTAGGACAGGCTTCCAGGGAGGATGAAGGCCATCTGCAGATGTGGACTGTAACACCCTGGCATCCTGGGGGTGTGCAACAGACGCTCCCAGTCAGAGAGGTGCAAGCCCTCTCAGGTAAACCAATAGAATAGCTCCAGTGCTGACAGAGAAAGAAGCTCTCAGATAAAAGCCTGATTCACAGAGGTAAGCGCTCATGCCTGTACACGCTGGTGTGCACATGCAAGTACACAGATATTCACACCTGCATACATATATACATGCATACATACATATGTACATACATACATACATACATATATGCATACATATGTACATACATACATATGTACATACATGCAGGCATACATACATGCTTACACACAAACATACATACGTACATACATACATACAAAGAGATCAAACCTTGACGTTCAAAGATAGAACCTTAAAGTAATGCGATAAAGTTATTCAAAAGAGCTAACAGTGGATGTTCTGGAATCTACTACTCTGTCTTTCTAAATAAATACTAACAAACATTAAGGGAGGCAGGATGCAGAAGTCAAGGCCTGGACCAGACAGTTCCTTGCACCCAGGCCTATGGTGCACTTTCAAGATTAGGACTGTGATTGTGCAGGCCTTTCCTGCTGTCCCCCCTCCTCTCTCTCTTCTCCCCACTTCATCTCCTCTTCCTCCCTGTCCCTCAGCAACATTCCGAGACCTTCCCGCCTTCCTTTTTCCTGCTTCCTTCCATCTTTTTTTTAAACATCACAACCACTCCATCCTCGAGAAAAAAAATCAAGCAATACTGGTCTAACAAAATGAAAAAGCTAAAACCTTGCTGCTGCCTCTGGCTAGGCAGTGACCATGGGCACCAAAATGGTTGTTTCCTGTGTCTCTCTTGGGGCATTCCCATGCATCCTCAGAGATAATGGAAGAACAGGAGCAGAGAAGGAAAGAGAAGAGAGTAGTGTCCACATGCCTGGGGCAGTTCTGCATGCTCTGCCCTGCAGTCTGTCTCTCACAATAAAGCATGGAGTGCAATGTTTTAACCTTTGCACTCTGTGAAACCAGCATCCCAGGGACTGAATGTGTTTTCACTTAGCTGCTCTTTGTACTTCATGAACACAGACATGCCCCCATGTCTGTAATCCCAGCAACAGGATTGCCAAGAGTTTGGGGCTAGCCTTGACTACACAGAGAGATCCTACCTCAAAATCATAAAGCAAGCAAACATTCCCGAGAGATATTTGGGGAGGGTCAATATGATTGGTTGAATATTTTCCCCTCAGAGCTGTTTAAACTGTCCCACTGGGAACTCAGGACAACCTTGCATGGAATCCAGTTAACAGAAAGCCATGTGACACATGGCCAGCATGCAAGGCCAGCACAATCACAATCTCATTTTGATGACTACACTAATCAAGGGAGGAATGTCAGGTAAAAGAATTCAGTGACTTGGGAAGTTCAAGGTGTTTCTCTGTGGACTGAGGCTTAGAGATTTCTGGTTGGATTGGTCCACACCTTAGAGTACTGGGTGGGCTCCATGCCACACAGGAAACAATGTAGCCTTCCCTGGGCACTGACATATTCAGTGGGCTCTGGAAAGCTTTCTCAGCACACCTTCTGCAGGATGTCACTCCCCACACTACAGTGAGGACTTTGCCTGCCCCAGCCTCACATGACATATGTTTTCTGCTAAGTGGATTCCATACCAGCTTGTCCTGAGCCTCATGGACAATCTACAGTCAATTCTACAGTCATCTGATTAGCCTTTGTATGGTGATATCACATGAGGTAGAAACAAAGGCTCATACACATTTTACTTCTTTTTTCTGCAGCACTTGCCTATGTGTACACGGGTATATCAAAGTAAGAGGTCTGCCTCAAGTGTTGTTCCTCAGGTACCAGACACATTACTTTGTTTGTTTTGTTACTACAGAAGGCATCTTTTCCTGTCCTTTGCTAGCTGATTAGGCTAGGCTGCCTGGCAAGTAAACCACAGGGATGTGCCTGTCTCTGCCTCCCTACTCAGGGCTTACTGGCTCATGGTATCATTCCTCACTTCTTTATATGGGTTCTGAGAACTAAAGTTCTCCTGTTGGCCAGGCAAACACTTTACCACCTGAACAAGCCAGGATGGGGTGGTTTACCATCTACATGATAAATAATCCCTAAGAACCTCCCATATCATTTATGGAAATGAGAGAAATCAGTTTTGCTTTCACTTTGGTGAGCACTGAAGTAATGAAGGGAAGCAATGCCAAACGACAATTTCAGTGGCATGGAGAGTTGGAGGTGTTTATTTTGTAGGCTGGAGAATCCTGGATGGAATGGTCCATACCTTAGAGATCTGGGGGAATGCCATGCCAGGAAAAAATTGTAGTCTGCCCTGGGAGTGAGGTAGAGAGTTACCATATTCAGTGTTCATTGTGGTGCTTTATCAGCATGCCTACTGCAGGGCCTGACCTGTCTGCTGGGCCACTGTCCTTTCTAAGTGCACAGTCATGGCCACCACCTGACAGGCATGACAAGAAGACAGACAATGGCCAAGAAGGAAACACTCACAGAGGAGAAAATGCACTCATTCAAGGCATTTAGTGGTCAGGGATGTCATGTCTTATGTCCAATTCCAGGATGCATGGGGTAGTTTTTAAGTCATGCATATTTAACAACAAATGTAAGGAATGGCTATTATCAACTTGGGGTATAAACATATTCCTAAGAATCAATGGCTGGTTGCAGAGCCTAACATATACAAAGCTTTTTCTGCTACAGAGTTTTAAATCAACTTTTACAAGCTTTAGATCATTAAAGTTGGTTAGAATGTCATGAGACTGAATGCAAAGATTGAAGAGACTCTTGAGATAACAGAATCACACAGGGGTCTGCACTCAGGAGACAAAGTAACCTGAGTCCTGGGTTCCTCCCAAAGTGGTTTAAAAACATTTGGCCTCTCAAAAGTGGTGCCAACCTCAAATTACCTAACAACTTGTGGGTATTGTTGTTGTTGCTGTTGTTGTTGTATCGGGGAAAGAGGGTACCTTCTCCAGAGGAACAGTGGTTAAAGGAAGGTAATGCCATTTTAACTATAACCAGATCCACTATGATTATGAACCTAGGTAAGGAGAAGGAATAATAATAGGGTGTGTTATAAGTCCAACTAAAGCATGTTTCTAGTATTGGTCATCCTAGTAATCTTTTCCACTGGTTTCTTCTGATTAGCATATGTATGCTTCTCTAAATCACAAGGATCCTTACAAAGTCTACAATAGTTTATGCTTGTGAATATGGTAGTACTAATTAGGCAATTTCATAAAAGTCAAGAACTTTAATCCTAGACAGGTTGCCATCAATGTTCAAGTTAATGAGTATGTAATTGAACTTCTCTGGTTCAGACTAAGCACCTCCACTGGGCTATAGCCTGGCATGTTTGTAGATTAAAGTAACAAGGTAGGCAATCATCTGGTACATCAGACAAATACTTTCTTGTGAGTGCTTAAGCCTGTATGATTGAAATAACAGTTGCTGGGACATCATAAGAAGCACTGGAGAACACTGAACATGTTAACATAGTCAGCCTCAAATAAAAGGGGGGGTCTGGGTGATTATCCTAGGATATTTTTCATTGTCACATTTAAAAAAAAAACAACCTACCATTCGTTCTTGCATTCATGTATGGATCCTTCTTCTTCTCCTTCTTAGAAAGGGGAACAAAATACCCAGAGGGAGAGATACAGAGACAAAGTATGGAACAGAGACCGAGGGAAAGACAATCCAGAGACTGGCTCACCTAGGCATCCATTCCATATACAGTTATAAACCCAGACACTATTGTGGATTCCAAAAAGTGCTTGCCGACAGGAGCCTGATATACATTTCACATGGGAGACTCTGCTACTGCATGACAAATACAGAGGACTGCCTTGTTGGACATGAAAGGGAGGAGAGGCCCTTGGTCCTGAGAATATTCCATGCCCCAGTATACGGGAATTCCTAGACAGGGAAACTAGAGTGGGTGGATTGGTAAGCAGGGGAAGGGAGATGGGTTAGGGGATTTTCAGGGGGAAATCAGGAAAGGGTGAAACATTTGAAATGTAAATAAAGAATATATCTAATAAATTTTTTTTTAAAAAAATAAATCAATCTGGTGGATTGTAAGAAAATTGGAAATGATTTTACATGAAGACACAAATACATCACTACTGGGCATATATCCAAAAAATGTTCCTACATATTAAAAGTACATATATTCCACTAAGTTTATAGCACCCTTATTGATAATAGTCAGAAGCTGGGAAGAACCCAGATGTCCTTCTACAAAAGAATGCATACAGAAAATATGGTTACAGAATGGAATACTACTAAGCAATTAAAAACAATAACTTCTTAAAATTTGAGGGCAAATGGATGGAACCAGAAAATATCATCCTGAGTGAGGTAACACAGACGGAAGGAACATACAGGGTCTGTGTTTACTAAGAAGGGGATATTTGCCCTAAAGTTCACAATGCATATGATACAACCTGCTGACGTTATGGAGCTCCTAAGGAAGGGAGACCTGGTTATGGTCAATGCTTCAGTCCTGCATTGAGGGGAAGACAGAATGATCTTGGGATGTGGAGGTAGAGGGGATCTGGGAGGGAGAGAGGAGAAGAAGGATATAAGCGGCAGTATCAGGTACTGGAGAGGATGGAAGAGAGGTACAGAGGGTCTGGAAAATGAACAAAAATATGTAGCATGGAAAAGAGGGACTGGGAATAACCATGTGAGGGAACACTGCACCAGGGAAATGTAAGGACACAAAGCGTTGTAACTTTAGCCGAATTGTGCAGAATAAGTGGAAAAAGAAACTGTAGAGACCACCTTCAGTGAATAGGTGCATTTCCACCCAACACCAACATAACACTCCATCCATCTTTCATAAAGTTTGTAAACAGAAATTTTCCTAAGCAAAATAAGAGCAGAGAAAGCATATGGAGCAGAGCCTGAAAAAAGGGCCATCCATGGACTGCCCTATGTTGGAATCCATCAAGTCTGCAGACACCAAACCAGACACTGTTGGTGTAGTCAAGAGGTGCTTCTGCCTAGGAACCACTTGAGAAGGTTCTTAGGGAAATCCTTCCAAAAACTGAAATTGGAGCCAAACATTAGACTGAGATCAGGGAACCTGGTGGGGTAGCTTGGGGAAAACCAAGAGGAGCAGATGGGGATTCCAAATCCATTGGAAGAACAACATATGTTGCCAGGATGACCTAGTGCTCCCAGTTACTAGACCACAAGCCCAGGAGTGTTAAGGGAGAGATCTATAGCTCCAGATACATTGTAGCAGAGGATAGCCTTGCCTGACTGCAAGGGTAGGAAGGCCATTCATCCTATGGAGGTTTGATGCCCCAGTGTAGTGGGATGCAGAAGCAGTACGGCATGAGAAGGTGGGTGGGTGGCGAAGTGGCCTCATACAGGCAAAGGGGAAAGGAAAAGGCAGATGTGAGATGAGGGGAGGTTGAAATGATATCCAGCAAGCAGAATATCATTTGAGATGTAATTGATGCAATGATTAAAGAATAAATTTAAAACAATGCACATGTGCCAGGCATTTAATTTTAACAATGAAGACTCAGGAGCCCGATGCTGGTGTGACAACCTGGAAGGTCATAGAGGCAGGGAAAGCCCTCAGCTGACCTTCCTATTCCTTTGATTTCCCAGAAGGAAAGCATTCTTTATCCCTCTCCATACTTTTATCCCTAAGAGCGCCTTGACTCAACCCATCTTAGACATAATAGTGCATATTGACCTTGGATTAGATGGATCCTTGGTGAAGCTTAAAGATGTGGAATTTCATAAGTTTAAAATCCTGACAACATAAAGAACATAACATGTGACAATGGTCAGCATAACCGTGATTTGAATCAAGATTAAGGCTAGCAAGATCTGGGCCCTGAGGAAGTATATCAAGACAAATCTGGGATAGTGGTATATGAACTCTAGCCTGGATAAAACTCACAAATGTGAGGTGGGAGAATGATGTATTGTTAAATAGCACACTCAGTTCACATTGTGTCTGCTTGATTTAATCTCAGGACAAGGAAGTGTAGTATCTCTGATGGCTTCTGTCTAGCCCCTTGAAAGGTTCACTATGCTGTAGCCTCAGCACTTGATACTTCATGATGGGACAACAGCACTCGGGCAAGCTAGAGATTGTCATTGGCACAGTATCATGCTAGCAGCAGAGGGTATTACTCAGTTATTCAGAAGGTGATACATATTCTCATTTGTTCTTAATATGAACCCAGGTAAAGAGAGAACAAGGTCTGTAGAACAGAAAGATCATTTGCACTTCTCTGTCTTCCCAGCAAGAAATACTTGTAGAGAGAGACTGGTAAGTTCTTTATTATAGACAAAAATTGGTAAGTAAGGCCTTGGATATAGGGTGAGTTTCAGTGTTGTTTTCTGAAACAGGGTCTCAAATATTTCATGTTGTCTTCTACCTGGCTGCCCAGGCAAACATTCACCTCAGATAATCCTGTTTCCACTTTCCTATTCCTAGTCTTACAAATGGGGTTCATAGGAATGTTAGGAAAGCACTAGTCAGTGATAGAGACCTGGATTTTCTAAAGCTGAGGTGTGTACCCACCAGTGTAGTTACAGCTAATTTGTTCTATGTCTGCTCCCTAGTTCACCTTGTTGCTGTAATGTGCTTACCAATCACTGGCACAGAAAAATAACTTGTCTCAGAGCAAGGTCATGTTGATCACATATTCTGATGTTCTTTTTGACATTTGTTAATCTAACAATGTTCCACAAAGCTTTACATAGGACCCATCAAATTAATGGCAAATGTACACTGTTATATTTAAATGGCCTGTTCAGAACTCAGTATTGGACACTTTCTGTAAATTCACATGAGCTACTTGTACTTTATCTTTGTTTGTTTGTAATGTTTTTATTTTTTGCTTTATAAATTGAGAAAGATTTCTGGGGCCATGGCTCACCTCCCAAAATCTTAGCTATGGTTCTATTCACTCAGTATAAGGATCTGCATTCATTAAATCATCCATTTTGCACACACACACACACACACACACACACACACACACACACACACACACACACACATATATATATATATATATATATATATATATATATATATATATATATATATATATATATATATATATATATATGGTTTTGGGGCCCAATAATGAAACCAAAAACAAAACGTTAGGCCCTTGCTCTGTTCACTTACCTATATCTATTGCATCTCCATACACACTTAACTCTGTTGACTATATTAATTTTTTCTGACAAAAATCTCATTTTATAGCTTACAGAGGTCTGTAAGCAATCATCCTTTAGTGACTCTGGTCCACAGATGAGAGCCTCATACTCAGTCTGAGGGTCTTTTCATTGGCAGCTCCAATATTTTACTATCCTCTGCCAACTGATCTCAAGACTTTTCCCCCCACAACAAAGATTACAACTCTATCACTCCTAAGGCATCTTGGGACAAGTTTCAAATGTTAAGCACAATACTTCATGAATATAACCTCTAAAGCACACTCACATAGCAACCTGTTCTGCACCCTCTGCCTGGATGTGATTTCATGCTACTGTACCTAATAAGACAGGAGAAATTTGTGGCTTCATAGTCAAACTGGTATGAAATCTTAGTAGGTTTTAATGTCTCATATTGCTTACTGAGGGAAATCTGAGGTAGTATGAGACATTCCTCTGAAGTGTTTGAAGAAGAAACACTCAGATAAACAGGGATGATTTATGTGTTGCCAATCAGGCCTAGAGCAAACCCTGTCCTTAGAAAGTGGATGTGCTCAATGGCTATGACCTAGGAGAGTCTCCAAGAAAGCACACCTTAGTTTCCTGTCAGTATAGGGAAAAAATTAGCAAGAAGCCAATGCCATAACCCATGACATCAGCATTCCATTCTTGAACATTCTATTGTCTCCTGGAGAGTTCTTGGCATTAGCTGTGATCTCACCAGTGTTGTAGCAACAGCAGAAGCACTGGAGTTACTCAGTTTGTAGAGGATACTTAGATGAACATGTTTGCCAAACTCTGCAAACATTTTGGGAGAGCCAATGTGGATGGAAGAGAGACTAGAGAGAGGAGGAAGGAAGTTGGCCTTTCATCTGAGAGTAATGAAGAACTAAGAATGTGTTTGGGTGGAATGAGGATTAAGTACTGGGAAAGGAAGTTGAGCTTCCTGGCAGAGTGGCTGACCTGGCCTTTCTAGCAAAGGGGCAAAGGAATTGGAGCTTCTTGGAAACAAAATAATTTCCATGATTGTCACAACTCTTGAACATCAAGGATGTCAGAACATTATTTTCTACATCCCTTAAAGCAGGAGAGGCCAGGTCAAAGCTTTAATGATGAGAACTCCAAGTCTTTACTTTCTCTGGGTATTCTGGTTATTACATGGGGACAGAACAAGACCATCAGGAGTCACAGAGGGACTTACCTATGCCAATTTAGGGCAGGGCATTACTGCTTCCCCTCCCATGGGTTCTTTTAGCTTCAGCTTTTCTCTGAGAGTAGTACCAGGAAAGAGTTGTGCTCCTGGGAATAACATTTTGATCTCAGAACTCCTCTGACCTCCACTCCCTAACAGAGTTTCCACCATAGCTATTTTTATCACTAGTTGTGTGTGGCAGGCATTTCTGTACTATAACCAAAGACCTGTAAGTGTTGATACACTCAGTCAGAGACTAGATCCTCTGGCCATCTCTGGGGTGTTTGTTGTTTCAGTAGAGGAAATTAATCAGTGTGTTGGCCATGTGCTCCCCCTGCATGATATTTGAAGGCCATGTCCTGGGACTAAAGTAACAGGGCAGGAGATCTGAGCATCTCCAAGCACTGAAGTAAATGGGGATAGTGAATTTATCATCTGACATGTGAAACCACAGGATTGAGAGCTCTGAAACCAAGATATACTGGTAGCAGTTGTCAATAAGCCAAGAGAAGTCACCTCTCTGGTCACTATAAGCATGTGTAGGGAGACAGAGTACACACCTGTCTGCTTACATCTCCTGGTCTCTGTACAGTGATGGGAGAGCTGAGATCAACTGAGGAGGCATCTCAAGCCTGGACCATACTCTGTGTTGTCACTGGGTTCTAGGCATGTTGTCCTTCTTATGGGCCTCAGGGTCATCTGTATACACTTTGTGCATTGCCACCATGTAAGTTCACTTGTGTTATTCTCTCTACAGAGGCTGACATGAACACATCATGCCATGCAACAATCCTAAGCAAGAAGCAGGCCAAGAAGGAAGAGAAGATGCTGACCAGAGAGCTGCAGCTTGTTACCCAAGAGAGAAATCTTCTAAGAGAACGCCTGATGTATGTCACAGAGGGAGCCATGAATAAGAGGTATGCATTCCTCCAAATTCTGTGTTATTTGTCTGGGATCACCAGTGTCATGACAATCTTTTTAAGGTGATTCATCCTAGAAAGATATATCTTCATAATGTCCCTGTACCCAATCTCATGTGCCTAAATACATCTTAGGAGAGTGAGAGAACCTGAAACAGGGTCAGGACTGAGATGGGAAATAGTCCCTTCTGATCCCTCCAATTGAAAAGAGAATTCAGGGATAGAGGCTATAGAAAGTGAGTTTCCAGAGTGTGCATGGAAAGACTTTGAGAGGAGGTGGCTTTGTGAGGCACTAGGACTTGAGAGTTTGTGGTGAGTTTTTGTACATGCCTGGCAGTTAAGTGAGTGAAGGAAGCTCCTGGATGCACCTGGAGGGCCCTTGTCCCACATTGTTCATCTCAGTGCTTGATTAGACACCTGTGGTTCATGCCTGTTCCTATTTTTCTGTATGCCTTATACTCTGAGAGTTCAAGATGCTATTGTTCTTGATGCTTCTGTCTCTGAATCATGTTCTCGCTAATTCTTTGACTCTGTCTCCTTTTCTAATTCTCAAGTGTATACCTAAGATTGTGTGTGTGTGTTTCTGTGTCCATGTGTGTGTACACTTGTGTGTGTGCATATGATTGTGTTTTCTCCTGTGCATGAATTTTTCTTGTTTATATTTCTCTCCACTCTGAAATTCAGGGATCTGTGAAATACAGTATATTCTGAGACAGTACTGGTTCTACTGGTTCTTAATTTGATATCTCTGTTTCTGTCTCTGTCTCTGTTTCTCATTCTCTGGCTGTGTGTTCCTTTACCCTTCTTCTTTCTGTGTGGCATTCTGTGTGTGTGTGCACCTATACATATATGTGCTTATGCTGGTCCATTATAAAACATTTGAGATGTATGGTCTAATCTCTAGAATTATGTATAATGTCGGCCTCTGAAGAAGTAATTATCTAGGATTTAGAATCCTTTTGTCAAAACAGGGAAAATATAATCACAGGTATATAGTAGGAAAAGACCTGTGGCCAAGGCTACTGAGAGCACAAGGCACTAGACTGCCCTTCCAGCACTACTGAGTGAACACATGGAGCCCAGGCAACATCCATCTGGATGCCTAATTTCTGCTGTCCTTAGGACAGAATAAAAGTTTCCAAAGATGAAGAAGATCCCAGCATGTAGAACCCAGGAATTGACCTTCCTGGGCTGGGGTAATACAAGACCCAGTCTCAGTTCATGTGTTCAAAAAAGCAAAAGTTCATGGAGTTCTGTCTTCCTGGGGACAGGCCCTACTATAAACCCAATCCATTTTATGAAAAATTGAAGTTAAAAGAGAAGGAGATCATGGCATTTCTACAAAACTTAGAGATGGAGAACATTGAAGCCCGGCAGAAATTTGAGGAACACAAGAAGGAGATCAACTTCTATCGGTAAGTATTGTTTTGGGATTCCACCGGGTATGGAATGTATGTTTCTGCCTTCCTTGATTCTGGACTGGAGAGTCTGCAGGACTGGTACTATCTGTTCTGCTTTTTAGTAATCAGTGTGCATTGGGACTTTTGGAATCAGTTTTCAAAATCTCTAAGAGACTCCTTACTCCATTACTCCTACAGGCATTGTCCAGGCATCCACAGGAGCCTCTCAATAGAAGAGTGATACATATGATGACAAATGTATTATACATTACTAGGTCTGTGGGGCACAGGTATGGTTTTACAGAGCCGAATGTGATGCAACACAAGAATAGAATGTCCTCCTCTTGGTTCTACTGACCGATGTTGAGGGGATTTGCAAACTACAAAGTGATATTGCTGAAATGCATTGCAGTGTCATGAATAGTCGGAGATCCCTCTTTCTTTTGCTGAGATATGCAACCCTTTGGTGTTGGGTCTGCAGCAGTAATTTTTTTCTTTCCTCAATTTGCTATTTTCACTTTGTGCAGCTCTCATGGAAATATTAGTTCTCCATGGGAACCTGTATCCTAGTGGGGTTAATGGGACCTTGATGTAGGAATGGGAGAAAGAGCCTGCAGGATCTTACCATGCAGATTGTGTTTCCAGGAACCTGGAGAGCTGCCTCCTGATACAGAAAGACATTATGAATAAGAGGTTGGCCGAACTGAAGCAGGAGAACAAGGAAGTACATGCTGATTGGACCATCATTCAGCAATACCTGATTGACTTGAATCTGAATGATAAATTCGAAAAAGGAGAAGGCCAGAATTCTCCAGGACCAACAACATCAGGTAAGTTTAAGCAGCTCAGCTTGGCTATTACTGACTGAGAACATTTGCCCACTACATCCATTTTTGCTTTCACCCAGCATTTTCTAATCCACAACCCTAAGTAGCCACCTACCTCATGGAATGCAGTTGTTCATTGCTAAGTCTATGCACAAGTATTCTGAGATGTTAGTCCCTTGTGAGAAACTGAAGTATTGGCAAGTATACCTTGCTACTCCTCTTTAATGTGAAGACTAGTAAGGATGAAAGATCAATAAAATGCCAGTTTCCTCCATGTGGTAATGATAGGTGGGATGCTTTGCAGAGCTTAGAACAAGTTAGTTCTAGGTCCTGCAACAGAAGTCATGAAAGGATCATGTGACTTCCAAAATGGAAACATCTTACAGGGTTAAAATGCAAATGAAAATACAAACTATTTGCTGCTCATTGTCATTGATCTGGGTGCCCTGTGGCATTTTCCTTACTTCCTGCAACATAATGAGGTCTCTTCCAATTGCCCACTTCATGTTATGCACTGCTAGAAGTCTGAGTAGCAGCTTGTCAGCCCATGTATTTGGTAAATGTTACTGGATATTTTGCCCTGCCTCAACTTACAACACTAACGGTGTCAGTTAAAGGTCAATGATAACATTCCTGTTGAGTTGGTGGGAAGCAGCAGCCTGACAGGTGACATTTAGTTCCTGACCAAGCTTCTGTCTTAATAAGACCCTTCCTCTTCTAGGTCTCCAAAACTGTAGCAAAAGCTGAAATTTCCACAGCCCAGGAAGAGGGCCTACTGCAGAATTAGTTGTCACCTCAGGAGCCCCCTGCTGAGCTCCATTCTCAACAGCCAAAAAACACCTTGGAGGAATCTTCTTCTACATAATTCAATTCCTCATGATGAATAGGCCCTAAATACCTAGCCAGTGAGCCACCCAATTCATAAGTTATTCCCTTTCCTGTTCTGAAAACACCCCTTGAGAGATAACTGAGGTGACTGCCCTGCTACAATATGTACAAGAGGAGAAACAGGCTGTACATATGTGTTGCTAAAAGCACAGTGAGAGATCTTTGTTTCATATAGTAATTGTCATTTGAAGCCTATTTTCTTTAAATTGTATTTCTGAGGAATAAAAATTTATTTGTGACTCAGGACTCTTAAGACAATGTTTCTTATTCATGTGTTCTGTCCTCTTCTGTAGACCTAGATCTCACAGTCAGAGATGGATCTCTGTAAGCTCTAGGCAGCCTGGGATGCAGAGTGAATTCAAACTCAACTAGGTTATATAAGGCAATGTCTTTCTGTATGAATATTGTGGTTTCCCCCAATGATACACAGTTTATGATTTAATTACTGCCATAATAGATCCATGCTGTCGTGTATTCTCATGTACAGGTGATATTGTCATTGATCATGCATTTTCTGTTTTTTGTTTGGTTTGGTTTCGTTTGGTTTGGTTTGGTTTGGTTTGGTTTGGTTTGGTTTGGTTTGGTGGCTGTTTAGATTCATATTTATTATTAATGACAATTGTGTGTTTTCCTACTGTATGTATGTGACCTGCCTGTGTGCAGTTGCCTCAGAAGCAGGAAGAAGCAATAATTTCTTCTGTTGTATATTTTGCCCTACCCCTACCCCCAGTGGCCATTTTAGCAGGAATTCCAGGCCTCAGTGCTTGCCACAATCTCCTACACATAGAGTGGAGTGCTCAGATCAAGGTGAAGTCCAGTGTTCTTCCAGATCTGCAATTCCCTAATTTAAGCAGTCTACCCACCTAGCAGTGGAGAGGTGGAGCCAACACAGGCTGAGCAGACTCTCAAACCTTGGGGTAAAGAATCTTGCCCCCAACTTTAAATTCTTAGTCACCGATTAAAACTAGGACCTTGATCAGCAATCTGTGGTCATGGTCTCCTTCCTTTCTCACTGCCTTCCCATTCATCCCCAGTTTCCCTTCCAGGTAATGCATTGGATATAACTGCAGGCAGTTGCAGTAGATGATTGTTAGGTACCATGTTAGTCTTCTGTCAGCATTAGATTTTCTAACCTGTTAGTCTTAATCACATCTCCTACACTTGGCCCTTGTCCTTCCAGATCATGTGATATGTTATGTGGACTGTATCACATAAAATTGAGTGCAGACATCTCAGGAGACTTTTAGGTACCACTACTTGAGCTGCACATGCTCATGGTTTTATGTTGCCAGGCATCAGTACAGGTCTCTGATATTACCACTGCTCTGTGGGCATTTAGGTTTTGCCCCAGTAATCTTATTTTCAATTTTAGTGCAGATTTTTCCCCTCTCATATGGGATGACACTGTAAACTAGGCATATATGTGAAATTCAGAATGGAGACTAGCCTCCTATAGGCTGTGCTGGGATAATGAATCACTCTTGCTAACAAAAAAAAAAAATGACTGCTGATCTAAGGAGCTTTGAGAGGAAGCTCAAGAGCAGCCACAGAGAAGGGAGCCTGCAGCTGTGAGCACATGTGTCCACTGGAAAGCATGACTGTGCAAGTGTGGAACCTAGGAGGGACAGGTAGAGCTGCTCTTTTGCCAAAGAATTTCTGAGAAGATATGGATAGTTCCTTCCTAGTGACTCTTACTTTTTGAATGGAACTGACTAACTGACATCTTAGGATAGTCAGAGTGTTAAAAATGTCAAGGAAGTAAGCCAGTGGGTCCACAAACAGCTACTGGAAAACCAGAGCATTTACCTCAGCCTCCAGAGCATCAGGGTAGAGAGGCTTTGGTTACTCTCTACCTTAGGTCCTCTGGCTTTTACGAGCTGATTCTTATGGAGAAAGAGTCATCAGTAGCACAATGGGAACAAGGTAAGACATGATTTAGAACAAACTACCAGGTTGCTATTGTATTTGTGGGGTTTCCTTGAGCATCGTAGAACACATAAGTGGTATGGGTCTTGATAAGCCTACTCACATATGGGTTATCATTGTTTTTGGTTTGGTTGATAGACACTAGCAGATGCATACATTATGAGATGATATTTCATGTCAGTTCTAACAAGACTAAATTGTCCTCAATGTACAATGTGAAATACCCTGCTGTATTTTCTCTCCCTGCTAACTGAACCGCTCCCAGGCTTAAAATCATTCTGTCATCCATTCTGACTGACCTCTGACAAACAGAGGTTTGTACAGGGCTCTGTTAATGTCTCATGGCAACTTGCAGATAACACTGACATGATGGAATAGCTAAAAACATTCTAAATGCTGGCTGTATAATGTGTCCAGTAATGGTGTGGTATACATCATCCACACACAAAACAGCAAGAGCTTCATTTATTGCATGATCCAGTTCCTGGTGTCAGGCAAAACCTGAAACCACTGAGAGATAGGATTTGATGGCAGGATTTTCTGGGCTGAAAAAAGAGAATAATATAAATAATCAAGGAAATGAAGAGCTGGTACTTGATAAAATCAGCAAAGCAGACAACACCTTCTCTAAACTAATCAAAAGGCAGAACGAAAACACCCAAATTATCAAAATCAGTAATGAAAAGGGGGATATAATGATAGACACTGGGGGCATGAAAAAAATCAGTAGTTCTAATTTCAGAAGCCTAAACTCCAAAAAAAAATGGATAATCTAAATGACTTTCTAGACAGATATCAATTATCCAACCTCAATCCAGATCTGAAAAGTGATAAAGTAATCTTATAACTCCTAAGCAAATAGAAATAGTCATCAAAAGACTCCCAAAATAAATAGCAAAAGTCCAAATGATTTTAATGTAGAACTCTTCCAGAATTTTAAAAAAGTGCTAATACCAACAATCTTCAAAGAGTGCCAGTGAATAAAAATAGATGAAATCTTGCCAAACTCAATCTCTGAGGCCACAGTCAAACTGATAAAGCACACAAATATTCATCATGAAAAAGGTATTCAGAACAATTTCCATGATGAACATTGAGGTAAAACTATTCCATAAAATATTTGCAAACAGAATCCAAGGACATACAAAAGACATTCTCTACCTTGATCAAGTAGGCTTCTTTTCAAGAATGCAAGCATGGTACAATATAGGAAAACACTGCAATGCAATCTACCAATTAACCACAATGAAAGAAATATAACCATATGATCATTAGATGGATAAAATATCACTGGCAAGATCAAACTCACCTTCATGTTAAAAGTCCTGTAGTACAGGGATAAAAGGCAAATAACTAAACATAATAAAATTAATAAACATCAGGTCTATAGAGATCATCAAATTCAATGGAGAGAAACTTAAAGCTCTTTCACTAAAATCAAGGCCAAGGAATGGCTACTCACTCTCTCACAATATATTCATTAGAGTCCTTTAATTTGTAGTGAGAGCAATCATAAACCAAAACGACATCAAGAGGATAGAAAAGGTAAAGGAAAACGTTAAAGTACTGAATTTGCAAATGATGTGATTCCAAAGATGTACCAGAGAAGTACAGCTGATAAACAACTACAGCAAAGTATCTAGATACCAAATGAATTATAAAAGTCAGTAGACATCTTTATTGAAATGGTATAGGCTGAAAAATAAATTGGGATTGCAACATCTTAAGATACACAGAAATATAATTTTTTTTAATTTCCTCAGCTTCTGTTCTTATTTTTCCCCTTTCATTACTGGTTAGTCTGGCTAAAGTTTATCTATCTTGTTGATTTTCTCAAAGAAACAGCTCCTGGTTTTCTTGATTATTAGTATAGTTCTTTCTGTTTCAACGTGGTTGATTTCAGCCCTGATTTTGATGATTTCCTGCATTCTACTCCTCATGCAATACACAGGGTGTATTAGCTTCTTTCTGTTCTAAAGCTCTCAGGTATGCTATTAAGCTGCTAGTGTATGCTGTCTCCAGTTTCTTTTTGGAAGCTCTCAGAACTATGAATTTTACACTCAGCACTGCTTTCATTGTGTACCATAAATTTGAATATGTTGTGCCTTCATCTTCATTAAATTCTAAAATGTCTTATTTCTTCCTTGACCAACTTACATTGAGTAGGATATTGTTCTGCTTCCATGTGTATGTGGGCTTTCTGTTGTTTTTGTTGCTATTGAAGACCAGCCTTAGTCCATGGAGATCTAATAGGATGCATCAGATTATTTCAATTTTCTTGTGTCAGTTCAAGCTTTTTTGTGATCAAGAGGATGGTGAACTTTGTAGCATGTACCATGAGGTGATGAGAAGAAGGTATATTCTTCTATGTTAGGATGAAATATTCTTTCAATATCTATTATTCCATTGTCAGTAACAGCTCTTAGTTTCATTCTGTCTCTGTTAACTTTGGGTTTCCATGGACTGTCCAGTGATTAAAATGTGGTGTTGAAGTCTCCACACCATTATTGTGTGAGATGCAATGCATGCTTTTACCTTTAGTAAAATTTATTTTATGAATGTGGGTGCCCTGGCATTTGGAACATAGATGTTCAGAAATGGAAACTTAGAGTTGCAGTTTGAGAAGCTGTGTTTTTGTCTTGCTTTAGTCTGGTACTTTCTCAGTATGACACTTTTAAATGACAGTAGATATCCTGTGATTTTTAGACATATGTGATCTACATCTTCTTTTGATTTTATAGGGGATTATACTTTAGAGAATGTGTATATGCAAGAATAGACAATGAATTTGGACTTTTAATATTCTTGAACCTCCTAAGGTCTATGGGACATCTGAGTTTGATTAAGTATATTTTCTGTTATGGTATCGATAGGTATGGCCACCATAGACTCATCCATTTGAACAAACTTATATTAGCCAGGGAGTGGAATGTGTGGTTTCAATATACTTGACTAAAGCAATAGCACAGTTAAAAGGTGTGACCTCCTTGGAGTAGATGTGTGACAGTGGGGTTGGGCTTTGAGGACCTCCTTGTGGCTATATGCTAGATAGCCTTCACCTGTTTGCATGCAGAAGACACCCCTCCTTCCACAGTTCCTCCAGTGCCTCCATCTTGTACTCTGCTCTACTTTCTTTTTTTTTTATTCGATATAATTTATTTACATTTCAAATGACTTCCCCTTTTCTAGCCCCCCCCCACTCCCCGAAAGTCCCGTAAGCCCCCTTCTCTTCCCCTGTCCTCCCACCCACCCCTTCCCACTTCCCCGTTCTGGTTTTGCCGAATACTGTTTCACTGAGTCTTTCCAGAACCAGGGGCCACTCCTCCTTTCTTCTTGTACCTCATTTGATGTGTGGATTATGTTTTGAGTATTCCAGTTTTCTAGGTTAATATCCACTTATTAGTGAGTGCATACCATGATTCACCTTTTGAGTCTGGGTTACCTCACTTAGTATGATATTCTCTAGCTCCATCCATTTGCCTAAGAATTTCATGAATTCATTGTTTCTAATGGCTGAATAGTACTCCATTGTGTAGATATACCACATTTTTTGCATCCACTCTTCTGTTGAGGGATGCCTGGGTTCTTTCCAGCATCTGGCAATTATAAATAGGGCCGCTATGAACATAGTAGAACATGTATCCTTATTACATGGTGGGGAGTCTTCTGGGTATATGCCCAGGAGTGGTATAGCAGGATCTTCTGGAAGTGAGGTGCCCAGTTTTCAGAGGAACCGCCAGACTGCTTTCCAGAGTGGTTGTACGAATTTGCAACCCCACCAGCAGTGGAGGAGTGTTCCTCTTTCTCCACACCCTCTCCAACACCTGCTGTCTCCTGAATTTTTAATCTTAGCCATTCTGACTGGTGTAAGATGAAATCTTAGGGTTGTTTTGATTTGCATTTCCCTAATGACTAATGAAGTTGAGCATTTATTAAGATGCTTCTCCACCATCCGAAGTTCTTCAGGTGAGAATTCTTTGTTTAACTCTGTACCCGATTTTTTAATAGGGTTGTTTGGTTTTCTGGAGTCTAACTTCTTGAGTTCTTTATATATATTGGATATTAGCCCTCTATCTGATGTAGGATTGGTGAAGATCTTTTCCCAATTTGTTGGTTGCTGATTTGTCCTCTTGATGGTGTCCTTTGCCTTACAGAAACTCTGTAATTTTATGAGGTCCCATTTGTCAATTCTTGCTCTTAGAGCATACGCTATTGGTGTTCTGTTCAGAAACTTTCTCCCTGTACCGATGTCCTCAAGGGTCTTCCCCAGTTTCTTTTCTATTAGCTTCAGAGTGTCTGGCTTTATGTGGAGGTCCTTGATCCATTTGGATTTGAGCTTAGTACAAGGAGACAAGGATGGATCAATTCGCATTCTTCTGCATGGTGACCTCCAGTTGAACCAGCACCAATTGTTGAAAAGGCTATCTTTTTTCCATTGGATGTTTTCAGCCTCTTTGTCGAGGATCAAGTGGCCATAGGTGTGTGGGTTCATTTCTGGATCTTCAATCCTGTTCCATTGATCCTCATGCCTGTCACTGTACCAATACCATGCAGTTTTTAACACTATTGCTCTGTAGTATTGCTTGAGGTCAGGGATACTGATTCCCCCAGATTTTCTTTTGTTGCTGAGAATAGTTTTAGCTATCCTGGGTTTTTTGTTGTTCCAGATGAATTTGATAATTGCTCTTTCTAACTCTGTGAAGAATTGAGTTGGGATTTTGATGGGTATTGCATTGAATCTGTATAGTGCTTTAGGCAAAATGGCCATTTTAACTATATTGATTCTACCGATCCATGAGCATGGGAGGTTTTCCCATTTTTTGAGGTCTTCTTCCATTTCCTTCTTCAGAGTCTTGAAGTTCTTGTCATACAGATCTTTCACATGTTTGGTAAGAGTCACCCCAAGATACTTTATACTGTTTGTGGCTATTGTGAAGAAGGTCATTTCCCTAATTTCTTTCTCAGCCTGCTTATCCTTTGAGTATAGGAAAGCCACTGATTTGCTGGAGTTGATTTTATAACCTGCCACTTTGCTTAAGTTGTTTATCAGCTGTAGGAGCTCTCTAGTGGAGTTCTTTGGGTCACTTAGGTAGAAGATCATGTCGTCTGCAAATAATGATAGTTTGACTTCTTCCTTTCCAATTTGTATCCCTTTGACCTCCTTATGTTGTCGAATTGCCCGAGCTAGTACCTCAAGTACAATATTGAAAAGATAAGGAGAAATGGGGCAGCCTTGTCTGGTCCCTGATTTCAGTGGGATTGCTTCAAGTTTCTCTCCATTTAGTTTGATGCTGGCTACCGGTTTGCTGTATATTGCTTTTACTATGTTTAGGTATGGGCCTTGGATTCCTGTTCTCTCCAAGACTTTAAGCATGAAGGGATGCTGAATTTTGTCAAATGCTTTTTCAGCATCCAATGAAATGACCATGTGGTTTTGTTCTTTGAGTTTCTTTATGTAGTGGATTGTATTGATGGATTTCCGTATATTGAACCAACCCTGCATTCCTGGGATAAAGCCTACTTGATCATGGTGGATTATCGTTTTGATGTGTTCTTGGATTCGGTTGGCAAGAATTTTATTGAGTATTTTTGCATCGATGTTCATAAGGGAAATTGGTCTGAAGTTCTCTTTCTTTGTTGGATCTTTTTGTGGCTTTGGTATCAGCGTAATTGTGGCTTCGTTGAAGGAATTGGGTAGTGTTCCTTCTGTTTCTATTTTGTGGAATAGTTTGAAGAGTATTGGTGTTAACTCTTCTTTGAAGGTCTGGTAGAATTCTGCACTAAAGCCATCTGGTCCTGTGCTTTTTTTGGTTGGAAGACTTTCTATGACTCCTTCTATTTCTTTAGGCTTTATGTGACTGTTTAGATGGTCTAGTTGGTCCTGATTTAATTTTGGTATTTGGTATCTGTCAAGGAAATTGTCCATTTCCTCCAGATTCTCCAGTTGTGTTGAGTACAGGCTCTTGTAGTAGGATCTGATGATTTTTTGGATTTCCTCAGTTTCCGTTGTTATATCTCCCTTTTCATTTCTAAGTTTGTTAATTTGGATACTTTCTCTGTGCACTTTGGTCAGTCTGGCTAAGGGTTTATCTATCTTGTTTATTTTCTCAAAGAACCAGCTCCTGGTTTTGTTGATTTTTTGTATGGTTCTCTTTGTTTCTACTTGATTGATTTCGGCCCTAAGTTTGATGATTTCTGCCTTATACTTCTCCTGGGCGAAATAGCGTCTTTTTGTTCTAGGGCTTTCAGGTGTGTCATTAAGCTGGTAATGTATGCTCTCTCCATTTTCTTTTTGGAGGCACTCAGGGCTATGAGTTTTCCTCTTAGCACTGCTTTCATTGTGTCCCATAGATTTGGGTATGTTGTGTTTTCATTTTCATTATGTTCTAAAAAGTCTTTAATTTCTTTCTTTATTTCTTCCTTGACCAAGGTATCATTGAGTAGAGTATTGTTCAGTTTCCACGTGTATGTGGGTTTTCTGTTGTTTCTGTTGCTATTGAAGACCACTTTTATTCCATAGTGATCAAATAGGAGGCATGGGATTAGTTCTATCTTCTTATATTTGTTGAGGTCTGTCTTGTGACCAATTATATGGTCGATTTTGGAGAAGGTACCATGAGGTGCTGAGAAAAAGGTATATTCTTTTGTTTTAGGATAGAATGTTCTATATATATCTGTTAAATCTAATTGGTCCAAAGCTTCAATTAGTTTCATTGTGTCCCTGTTTAGTTTCTGTTTTCCTGATCGGTCCATTGAGGAAAGTGCAGTGTTGAAGTCACCCACAATTATTGTGTTAGGTGCAATGTGCGCTTTTAGTTTTAATAAAGTTTCTTTTATGAAAGAGGGTGCCCTTGCATTTGGGGCATAGATGTTCAGGATTGACAGTTCTTCTTTTTGTATTTTTCCTTTGACCAGCAAGCAGTGTCCCTCAGGGTCCCTTTTGATGACTTTGGGTTGAAAGTCAATTTTATCTGATATTAAGATGGCTACTCCAGCTTGTTTCCTGAGACCATTTGCTTGTAAAATTGTCTTCTAGCCTTTTACTCTGAGGTAGTGTTTGTCTTTGACCCTGAGGTGTGTTTCCTGTAAGCAGCAAAATGTAGGGTCCTGTTTACGTATCCAGTCAGTTAGTCTGTGTCTTTTTATTGGGGCATTAAGTCCATTGATGTTAAGAGATATTAAGGAATAGTGATTGTTACTTCCTATCATTTTTGACGGTATTTTTTAAATTTGAATGCTTAACTTCTTTTGGGTTTGATGAAAGGTTACTATCTTGCTTTTTCCAGGGTGAAGTTTCCCTCCTTGTATTGGTGTTGTCCTCCTATTATTCTTTTTAGGGCCGGGTTTGTGGATAGATATTGGGTAAACTTGGTTTTGTCATGAAATATCTTAGTTTCTCCATCTATGGTGATTGAGAGTTTTGCTGGATATAGTAGTTTTGGTTGGCATTTGTGTTCTCTTAGAGTCTGCATGAGATCTGCCCAGGACCTTCTAGCCTTCATAGTCTCAGGTGAAAAGTCTGCTGTGATTCTGATAGGTCTTCCTTTATATGTTACTTGGCCTTTTTCTCTTACTGCCTTTAGTATTCTTTCTTTGTTTAGAACATTTGGTGTTTTGATTATTAAGTGACGGGAAGTATTTCTGTTCTGGTCCAGTCTGTTTGGAGTTCTGTAGGCTTCTTGTATATTCATGGGCATCTCTCTCTTTAGGTTAGGGAAGTTTTCTTCCATAATTTTATTGAAGATATTTGCTGGCCCTTTAAGTTGTAAATCTTCACTCTCATCTATGCCTATAATCCTTAGGTTTGGTCTTCTCATTGTGTCCTGGATTTCCTGGATATTTTGGGTTACAAGCTTTTTGTATTTTGCATTTTCTTTAACTGTTGAGTCCATGGTTTCTATGGAATCTTCAGCATCTGAGATTCTTTCTTCTATCTCTTGTATTCTGTTGTTGATATTTGCATCTCTGTCCCCCGATTTCTTCCCAAGGCTTTCTATCTCCAAAGTTGTCTCCCTTTGAGTTTTCTTAGTTGTTTCTACTTCTGATTTTAGATCCTGGATGGTTTTGCTTAGCTCCTTCACTTGCATGTTTGTGTTTTCCTGTAATTCTTTAAGAGATTTTTGTGTTTCCTTTTTCATGACCTCAGCCTGTTGACCAAAGTTCTCCTGTGTTTCTTTAAGAGATTTTTGTGTTTCGTCTTTCATGACCTCAGCCTGTTGACCAAAGTTCTCCTGTATTTCTTTAAGTGTTTTTTGCATTTCCTCCTTGTTGGCTTTTGTATTCTCCTGGATTTCTTTCAATGATTTTTGTGTTTCCCTTTCAAGGGCTTCTAACTTTTGATCCATTTTCTCCTGAATTTCTTTAAGTATGTCCTTCATGTGTTCCTGTACCAGCATCATGACCAGTGATTTTAAATCCAAATCTTGTTTTACTGGTGTGATGGGGTATCCAGGACATGTTGGTAGAGGAGAATTGGGTTCAGATGTTGCCATATTGCCTTGATTTCTGTTAGTGACGTTCCTGCGTTTGCCTTTTGCCATCTAGTTCTCACTGGTGTTAGTTTGTCTTGTCAGTGCTGAACTCACCAGTGCAAGCTGGCCCTTCCCAGTTGGCCTCTGGTGCACAGCTTACCTCCTGCACTGCTTGTAGACAGGGTGCTGCTGCCCAGGCTGTTCAGATCCCAAAGCAGGCACCCGAAGGCTCCCGCTGGGGTCTGCTGGATTCACTGGAGCACACTGACTTCTCCCAGCTTGTCTCCCGGAAGCCCAGCTAGCCACTTGCAGGACTTGGAGATGTGGTGCTGCCGCCCAGGCTGATCTGGATCCGGAAGCGGAGGGAGTAGAGCTGAGGGCTTCCGCCTGAGGCCTTGCCCCAGATTGTGTCTGTGGAGCAGATGGAGCCAGTGTGCACCCGCAGGGAGTGCCGATGGTGTATGCTGCTGTGATCTCCCCTGTGTTCTGCTCACTCTGCTGGGCAGCTGATCCGCCAACCGGGCTGTCGCACACAAGGTTAGCCTGGCCGCCCAATCCCTGAGTCCAGGCAAAAGCCTGGGAGGCCAAGGTCCTAGCAAAGTTCCCCTAGGGCTATGACTGTTAATTGGGTCCGCCAGGTGACTAGGATGGCGGGCGTGGGCGCCCGCGCTCCCTGAAAGCGCTGGGAGAGTCTGCTGTGCTAACAATCCCCTGGGCAGATTGACTCACAGATGGCCCACCAAACCGCCCAGTCCTTGGGGTCAGTCCTGTGCCTTTTGGGGCCTGGACCCCCGCTTTGTTAGCCTTAGGCTATGCCTGTTACAGGTCTGCCCGCCAGAGCTCTCTGTCGTCCTGCAGGCAAAATGGCGGGGCGCGCGCAGGCCTGGGCAAAAAAACCCCTGGCTGGGTTGGCACCCAGGGGGTCCCCCTACCAGCCCAGGGCCTGGGTGCAGGCCAACACCCGTCGGGCTCAGACCACCGCGGTGTTGGCCTGGGATTATGTTTGTGTACCTCAGTCTGTCTGATCCCCGGAGTCCAGAACCAAGATGGATACACCTCTTCTGCTCTACTTTCTTTTTTTTTTTTTTTTTTTTTTTTTCCTATTAGCATTTTATTTTTTTTTTGTCTTTTTTTTTTTATTATTCGATATAATTTATTTACATTTCAAATGATTTCCCCTTTTCTAGCCCCCCCACTCCCCGAAAGTCCCGCAAACCCCCTTCTCTTCCCCTGTCCTCCCACCCACCCCTTCCCACTTCCCCGTTCTGGTTTTGCTGAATACTGTTTCACTGAGTCTTTCCAGAACCAGGGGCCACTCCTCCTTTCTTCTTGTACCTCCTTTGATGTGTGGATTATGTTTTGGGTATTCCAGTTTTCTAGGTTAATATCCACTTATTAGTGAGTGCATACCATGATTCACCTTTTGAGTCTGGGTTACCTCACTTAGTATGATATTCTCTAGCTCCATCCATTTGCCTAAGAATTTCATGAATTCATTGTTTCTAATGGCTGAATAGTACTCCATTGTGTAGATATACCACATTTTTTGCATCCACTCTTCTGTTGAGGGATACCTGGGTTCTTTCCAGCATCTGGCAATTACAAATAGGGCTGCTATGAACATAGTAGAACATGTATCCTTATTACATGGTGGGGAGTCTTCTGGGTATATGCCCAGGAGTGGTATAGCAGGATCTTCTGGAAGTAAGGTGCCCAGTTTTCGGAGGAACCGCCAGACTGATTTCCAGAGTGGTTGTACCAATTTGCAACCCCACCAGCAGTGGAGGAGTGTTCCTCTTTCTCCACACCCTCTCCAACACCTGCTGTCTCCTGAATTTTTAATCTTAGCCATTCTGACTGGTGTAAGATGAAATCTTAGGGTTGTTTTGATTTGCATTTCCCTAATGACTAATGAAGTTGAGCATTTTTTAAGATGCTTCTCCGCCATCCGAAGTTCTTCAGGTGAGAATTCTTTGTTTAACTCTGTACCCCATTTTTTAATAGGGTTGTTTGGTTTTCTGGAGTCTAACTTCTTGAGTTCTTTATATATATTGGATATTAGCCCTCTATCTGATGTAGGATTGGTGAAGATCTTTTCCCAATTTGTTGGTTGCCGATTTGTCCTCTTGATGGTGTCCTTTGCCTTACAGAAACTTTGTACTTTCAATGATGATAATGGACTGAACTTCAGAACATGTCGGTCAGTCCCAATTAAATGTTGTCCCTTATAACAAGTTTGCTTTGGTCATTGTATCTTTTCACAGTAATGGTAAATGTAAATAACACACTGTTTTGCTTTTCCATATGAATGTAAGAAGGGTTCTTCAAAAACTGTAATTAATTGTTTTAAACTTTTGATGGGAATGCATTGAATCTGATACAATGAAAACTTTAAGACACAGAAAAAAATTGAATAGAAACCAGAAAATGGAATGCCATTCCATGTTCAAATATAATAGGATTAATATTGCTATATGGAATCCTACTATAATCAATATAAAGGTTTAAATGCATCCCATCATAATTCCAATAAAAAGCTTCATAGTATAAGGGAAAAAGAATCTAAAAACTAATACAGAATCACAAATGAGCAGGGTAGTCCAGATAATCTTAAATAATAAAACAGTAAAACAGAGGTGGACCCATTACCATTCATAATTTCTAGTTGATTACAAGTCATAGTATTAAAAACGACATGTTAATATCATAAGAACAGACAAATTGACTAATGGAGTAATAGTGAGAACCCTGATATTAGGCTATGCTCTTACATTCATCTGGGTTTTGACAAAGAGGCAAAACAAACAAACAAATCACACACACACACACACACACACACACACACACACACACACACACGAGTAGCTGTTTTCAACCTGTGTGTTGCAACTTCTTTGGGGGGAGCTCATATATCAGATATATTATATATCAGATATTAACATTACAATTCATAACTGTAGCAAAATTACAGTTATGACTTTATGTCATAACTATAAATAAAAGCAACAAAATAATTTTGTAGTTGGAGATTGGTCACCACAAGGCAAACAAGTGTATTAAAGGGTTGAATCATTATGAAGGCTGAGAACCCTTGCATTTTAAATGGAGTTAACCTGCAGCAGGAGAACAATAAATTTAAAGACACCCGGTCTAGGAAATACAAATTCTATCACCAGATTGATGTTACTTCTTTTGAAATTGTTGTTCAGTGGTTTTCCATAGATACCTTTCCATCCATACACATTACAGACTGGCTATTGCTCTTGGTCAACATCCAGAGTTCGATAGTCAACCCTGTTGCTAAAGATATTATAAAATTGAGTCATGAGAAATTTAGAAACCAAGATGATACAAACCTGGAAGTTTTATTAGTGGTGGCTAACTTTTATACTTGTGTGGGGTTTTTTTTTTTTGTATATGTTTGGCCCAGGGATTGACACAATTGGAGGTTTGGTCTTGTTGGAGTAGGTATGGCCTTGTTGAAAAAGTAAGTCATTATGGGGGTGGCCTTTGAGAGCATCTTTCTAGCTTCTGAAGACATCAGACCTCTCCTGTTTGCCTTCAGAACAAGATGTAGAACTCTTGGATCTTTCAGCACCATGCCTGCCTGGATGCTGTCATGCTCCCTGCCATGACTATAATGGACTGAACCTCTGAACTTGTAAGACATCCCCAATTAACTTCTATAAGTTTCAATGTGTCTCTGTTTAGTTTCTGTTTCCATGGTCTGCCCACTAATGAGAGTGGGGTGTTGAAATCTCATATTATTGTATGAGGTGCAGTGTATTCTTTGAGCTTTAATAAAGTTTCTTTTATGAATGTTGGTTTTTGCATTTGGAGCATAGATGTTCAGAATTGAGAGTTCATAATGGTAAATGTTTCCTTAGACTAGTACGAAGTTTCTTTCCTTTCCTTTTTTAAAAATTTTGGTTGAATGTTGATTTTAATCAATAGTAGAATGGCTACTGCAGCTTGTTTGGGGGACCATTTTCTTGGAAAATTGTTTCCCTGCCTTTTATTTTGAGGTAGTGTCTCTTTTTGTAACTGATGTGTGTTTCCTGTATACAGCAAAATACTGGGTTCTGGTTATGTATCCAGTCTGCTAGTCTATGTCTTTTATGGGGAAATTGAATTGATTAATATTAAGAGGTATTAAGGAAAAATGAGGTTTGTGTTGCTATCTTCTATTGGGTTTGTTGAGAGGAGATTAATTTCTTGCTTTCACTTTTGAAAAAAATGCATATTTTTTGAAGGATGAATTGAAAATAAAAAGAAATCACACAACTGGATTACTTTATATACTTGAGCAAGCATTTCGTGAAATCCAATACATCTCAATGAAGCACTTACACACACACACACACACACACACACACAAACACAGGCACATTATTGCTTAGTTTATTTTGTTTCTAATTAGTGTGATCTCTATTTTTAGTGTCAACTTGAATACACCTGGAATAAACTGAAAAACAACCAACTGTGTACATTGAAAAGCATTTTTCTTATTATTTTATTTTATTTTTTTTATTCGATGTATTCTTTATTTACATTTCAAATGATTTCCCATTTTCTGGGTCCCCACTCCCACAAGTCCCATAAGCCCTCTTCCCTGTTCCTCCATCAACTCCTTCCCACTTCCCTGTTCTGGTATTCCCATTTACTGTTGCATTGAGTCCTTCCAGAACCAGGGGCCACTCCTCTGTTCTTTCTGGACATCATTTAATATGTGGATTATTTCTTGGGTATTCCAAGTTTCTAGGTTATTATCCACTTATCAGTGAGTGCATACCATGATTGATCTTTTGAGACTGGGTTACCTCACTTAGTATGATGTTCTCCAGCTCTATCCATTTGTATACGAATTTCATGAATTCATTGTTTCCAATGACTAAATAGTACTCCATTGTGTAAATATACCACATTTTTTGTATCCATTCCTCTGTTGAGGAACACCTGGGTTGTTTCCAGCTTCTGGCTACTACAAATAGGGCTGCTATGAACATAGTGGAGCATGTGTCCTTATTACATGCTGGGAAATCCTCTGGGTATATGCCCAGGAGTGGTATAGCAGGGTCCTCCAGAAGTGTCATGCCCAGTTTTCTGAGGAACCGCCAGACTGATTTCCAAAGTGGTTGCACCATCTTACAATCCCACCAGCAGTGGAGGAGTGTTCCTCTTTCTCCTCATCCTTGCCAGCACCTGCTGTCTCCTGAGTTTTTGACCTTAGCCATTCTGACTGGTATGAAGTGAAATTTCAGGGTTGTTTTGATTTGCATTTCCCTAATGATTAATGATGTTGAACATTTCTTAAGGTGTTTCTCAGCCCTCTGAAGTTCTTCATGTGAAAAATCTTTGTTTAGTTCAGTACCCCACTAATGGGTTTATTTGGTTCTCTAGGTTCTACCTTCTTGAGTTCTCTGTATATATTAGACATTAGCCCTCTGTCAGATTTAGGGTTGGTGAAGATCCTTTCCCAATCTGTTGGTTGATGTTTTGTCCTTTTGACAGTGTTCTTTGCCTTACAGAAACTTTGTACTTTTATGAGGTCCCATTTGCGAATTCTTGATCTTAGAGTATAAGCTATTGGTGTTCTATTGAGGAACTTTTCCCCTGGGCCCATATCCTCAAGGGTATTCCCCAGTTTCTTTTCTATTAGTTTCAGTGTGTCAGGTTTTATGTGGAGGTCCTTGATCCATTTGGAGTTGAGCTTAGTACAAGGAGATAAGAATGGATCGATTCTTAGCCCTGAATACCCAAGGCACAAATCGCTTAACAAATGACTCCCATGAAGAATTATTGGGATGATCCTGATCCTGGAAAGGACTGATCTAGCATTGGAGGGGAATATAAAGACAGGGAAAAAAAGGAGGGAGGTCATTGGAGAATGAATGGAGAGAAGAAGGTTTATGGGACATATGGGGAGGGGGGATCCGGGAAAGGGGAAACCATTTGGAATGTAAACAAAGAATATAGAAAATAAAAATACTAAAAAAAAACAAAGAAAACTTTGCTTAATTTAATTACTCATTCATATTTGAGGTCATTATATAACTGTGTCAGTTTTGCCCAGGAATATATGAAGTAACACACTGTCAGAAGTAATACCCTGTTTTCTAGAATGTAATTGTTGTCCAAAACAGATTCCAAAAAAAACCAAGTTTCAAGTTTTTTTGTAAAGAATTTTGTTTGATAACTTTTCCATTGAGAGATTTATTAGAGGGGGTGATTTCCCATTTATCAAGTTTTTACTTATTAATATCTCTCTTAAATGATTAGGGCACTAGACTGGCTGGTTTACCTTGGTCATGAACTCTGTTGACAGACTTGTAACATCCAGAAGTTCCACTTCTAGGAGCTCTAAGACACCCAGGATCATAGGATGAGACATAAGGAGGACAAAACATCTGTCCTAACACCACTGGACATCACTGGGACTAGTGGGATCCAGAAATACAGGATACATGCCCGATCAGTGGCATGGGTACATTTCAGTCTTGGCTGGTTTACCTTGGTTGCTAACTCTGAAGGCAGTCCAGCAACACCAAGAGGAAACTATAATCCTAGGTGCTCTAACATGATCAGAATCACAGTATTCCTGGGTCCCAAGATCCCAGGAGCTTGGTCACACAAAGATTACAAGATCCCAGAGGCAACTTGACTCCCAGGAGCTCTGACACATCCAGTATTTCAGGATCACAAAATCTCAGAAACAGAACCACAGAGACAGCTAGACTCTCATGAATTCTGACACAACCAGGATAACAGGCTCCAGTCACATTTAGTCAGGGCAGGTAGCACTAGAAATAATCTGATGACAGGAAACAATCAAAAGACCATAAGTAACAGATACCATGGGAACTTGGCATCACCAGAACCCAATTCTCCTACCATATTAAGTTGTGAGCATAAGCATTACACTGGAAAAGCAAGATTCAGATATAAAATCATTTTTCATGATGACAATGGAGGACCTAAGAAGGACAAGAACGACTTCCATAAAAAGTACAGGAGAACACAGGTAAACAGGCAGCTGCCATTTAAGAGGAATCGTAAAATTCCATTAAAGAATTATAGGAAAACACAATCAAACAGGCAAACAAAATGAACAAAACAATCCAAGATCTAAAAATGGAAATAGAAACAATAAAGAAATCAAAAAGGGAGACAAACCTGGAGTTAGAAAACCTAGGAAAGAGATCAGGAGTTGTCAACAGAATACAAGAGATAGAAGAGAGACTTTCAGGAGCAGAAGTTACCATACAAAACATTGACACAACAGTCAAAGAAATGCAAAAGAAAAAAAGGCCCTAACCCAAAACATGCAGAAAATTTAGGATATAATGAGTAGAGCAAACCTAAGGATAATAGTTATAAAAAAGAATGAAGATGCCCACCTTAATGGACCAATAACTATCTAAAACAAAGTTATCAATGAAACCTCCCTAAACTAAAGAAAGAGATACCCATAAACCATAAGAAGCCAACAGTACTCCAAATAGACTGGACTAGAACAGAAATTTCTCCTGTCGAATAATAATCAAAACACCAAATTCATTTAACAAAATAAAACATTAAAAGCAGTAAGGGGAAAATATCATGTAACATATAAAGGCAGACATATCTAAATTATACCAGACTTCTCACCAGAAACTAGGAAAGCTGGAAGATCCTGGGAAGATTTCATAAAGACCATTAGAGAAAAGAAATGAGAGCCCAGGCTAAAATACCCAGAAAAATTCTCAATTACCATAGATGGGGAAAACAAAATAGTCCATGACAAAACCAAATTTACACAATAACTTTCCACAAACCCAGCTCTACAAAGGATATTATTAGAAATACAGCAACACTTGGAGGGAACTACAACCTAGAAAAAGGAAGAAGGTAATCTTTAAACAAACCCAAATAGCCAAACAAATATTATCCCAATTCTAACAACAAAAATAACAGCAAGTAAAAATCACTTTTCCTTAATACGTCTTAACACCAATTAAAAAAAATTTCCCCAATAAAAAGACATAGACCAACAGACTGGATACATAAATAGGTCTCAGCATTTTGATGCATACAGGAAATACAACTCAATGACAAAGACAGATACTACCTCAGAGTAAAAGGTTGGAAAACAATTAATATTAAATAAAATCAACTTTTAACCAGAAGTTATCAAAAAATAATGAGGAAGGATACTATGTATTCATCAAAGGAAAAATACACCAAGATTAACTCATTTTTAAACATCTATGCAGCAAACAGTAATACTGTAATTAAATGCACAATCCTCACAAGATAAAAATAAGACTTCTTATAACAATAAGAAGAGGAGAGCTCAACACCCCTTTCTCACCAATGGAAAGATCATGGAAACAGAAACAAGAGACACAATGAAATTAAAAGAAGTTATAAAGCCAATGGATTTAACAGATATCTAAAGAACACTTCGCCTGAAAATGTAGACGGACACAAAACAAACCTCAACAGATACCAGAACATTGAATTAATTCCATGAATTCTATTGAACCACCACAGATTCAGACAAGTCTTCAAAAACAAAAGGAACAACAAGAACAACATGCACAGTGAAGCTGAACAACTTCCTACTCAATGAGAACTTGATCAGGGAAGAAATAAAGAAATAAATTAAAGATTTTTTAAAGTTTAATAAAAATGAAGATACAACATATCCAAACTTATGGGACACAATGAAAGCAGTGCTTGCTAAGAGGAAATCTCATAGTCCTGAGTGCATTCATAAAGAAATTGGAGAAATCTAACACTAGGAGCTCAACTGCTCTTCTGAAAGCTCTTGAAGAAAAAGAAGAATATTCATAGATGAATAGTAGATGGTAGGAAATCATCACACTCAGGGCTGAAATCAATCAAGTAGAAGCAAAGAGAACTAGACAAAAAAAATCATCAAAACTAGGAGTTGGTTCTTTGAGAAAATTGACAAGATAGATAATCACTTACCAAGTCTAACCAGAAGGCACAGAGACTGTATCCAAATTGAAAAAAATCATGACATAACATAACAACAGAAACAGAAACAACAGAAAGTGAAGACATTGAAAAAATCAGATGCTACTACAAAATAATATATTTAACAAAATTGGAAAATATAGATAAAAATAGATGATTTTTCTAGACATATATCAGGGACTAAAGCAAAATCAGAATCAGATAGACCAACTAAATAACCCCATAACTTCTAGGGAAATAGAAGCAGTCATTAGAACTCTCCAAAGCAAGAAAAGCCAAGGGCCAGATACATTTAGGGCAGGATTCTATCAGGCCTCAAAGATCTAATAACAATATACCTCAAAGTCTTTCATAAAATAGAAACAGAAACACTACTCAGATCTATCTATGCACTCAGAAGTATATTGATAGCTAAATCATAAAAACAACAATGAAAGAGAACTTCAGACCAAATTACCTTACAAATATCACCTCAAATATATTCAATTAAATACTTGCAAACTGAACCCAAAAATATGTTAAATCACCATGATCAAGTAGGTTTTATCCAGGAATACAGAGATTTTTCAAAGTATGGAATTCGATCACTGTCGTCCACTCTATAAACAAACTCAAAGATGATAACTACATGAACATCCCATTACATCCTGAAAAAGTACTGGACAAAAGACAAAACCAATTGATGTTAAAATTATCAGAGAGATCAGGAATTCACGCTTTATGCCTAAATATAAGAAAAGCACCATATAGCAAAACAATAGTTAATATCAAACTAAATGCAGAGAAACTCAAATCAATCCTGTTAAAAGACAAGGACCTACCTATGAAAAATAGTACTCGAAGTTCTACTTAGAAAAATAAGAAAACAAAAGGAAGTCAAAATGATACCTATTGGAAAGGAAGAAGTCAAAATAACATTATTTTCAGATGATATGATAGTATACATAATTGACCCTAAAACTTCAACCACGAAGGTCCTACCACTGAAAAACATGATCAGCAAAGTAGCTAGATATAAAATTAACAGAATAAATCAGTATCCTATTTATACTCTACTCAAAGTACAAATAGGCTGGGAATGATGTAAGGGAAACAACACCCTTCACAATAGTCACAAATTCTATAAAATATCTTGCTGTGAGTCCAACCAAGCAAGTGAAAAAATCTTCTACATGACTAGAACTTCAAATCCCTAAAGTAAAAAATAGAACACAGAAGATGGAAAAAATCTCCAAAGCTCATGGATCAGCATGATTAACAGAGTAAAAATGGCCATCTAAAAATCTTGCAGTCTAAAGATTGAATGCAATTACCATCAAAATTCCAACACAATGAAATTAGAAAGAGCCATTGTCAAATTCATTTGGAATAACAAAAACACCCAATATAGCAACAAATTCTCTCAACAATAAAAGAAATTCTGGCTGAATCAACATAAAAATCTAAATGGTATTGGTATGGGGACACTCAGGTAGATCAGTGGAATAGAATTGAAGACCCAGGAATGAATCCACACATCTGTGGTCACTTGATCTTTGACAAAGAAGTTAAGCCCATCCAGTGGAAAAAGGCAGCATTTTCAACATATGGTGCTGGTTCAACTGGCAGTCAGCATGTAGAAGAATGCTAATTGATCCATTCCTTTCTCCTTATACAAAACTCAAGTCTAAGAGGATCAAGTACATCCACATAAAATCAGATATGTTGAATCTTATAAGGGAGAAAATTGGGAAGAGCTTCGCAAACCTGAACACAGGGCAAAATTCTAGAATAGAATATCCATACCTTATGTTTTAAGATCAACTATCAACAAATGGAAGCTCATAAAGCTGCAAGGCTTCTGTAAGCAGAGGACATTTTCAACAGGACAATATGATAAACTAATGATTGAAAAAGATCTTTACTAACCACACATCTGTTAGAGGGCTCATAGCTAAAATATACTATCAAGAAGTTAGACTTCAAAAGACCAAAAAACCCTATTAAAAACTGGAGTACAATTACAAATAGGGCTGCTATGAACATAGTGGAGCATGTATCCTTATTACCTACTGGGGAATCTTTTGGGTATATGCCAAGGAGTGGCATAGCTGGATCTTCTGGAAGTGAGGTGCCCAGTTTTCAGAGGAACAGCCAGACTGATTTCCAGAGTCATTGTAGCAATTTGCAACCCCACCACCAGTGAAGAAATGTTCCTCTTTCTCCACATCCTTGCCAACACCTGCTGTCTCCTGCATTTTTAATCTTAGCCATTCTGACTGGTATAAGGTGAAATCTCAGGGCTGTTTTGATTTGCGTTCCCCTAATGACTAATGAAGTTGAGCATTTTTTAAGATGTTTCTCTGCCATCTGAAGTTCTACAGGTGAGAATTCTTTGTTTAACTCTGTACCCCATTTTTTAATAGTGTTGTTTGGTTTTCTGGAGTCTAACTTCTTGAGTTCTTTATATATATTGGATATTAGCCCTCTATCTGATGTAGGATTGGTGAAGATCTTTTCCCAATTTGTTGGTTGCTGATTTATCCTTTTGATAGTGTCCATTGCCTTACAGAAACTTTGTAATTTTATGAGGTCCCATTTGTCAATTCTTGATCTTAGAGCATACGCTATTGGTGTTCTGTTCAGAAACTTTCTCCCTCTACCGATGTCCTCAAGGGTAGAAGAGTGGATGCAAAAAATGTGGTATATATACATAATGGAGTACTATTCAGCCATTAGAAACAATGAATTCATGAAATTCGTAGGTAAATGGATGGAGCTGGAGAACATCATACTAAGTGAGGTAACCCAGATGCAAAAGATGAATCATATTATGCACTCACTAATAAGTGGGTATTAACCTAGAAAACTGGAATACCCAAAACATAATCCAAACATCAAATGAGGCACAAGAAGAACGGAGGAGTGGCCCCTTGTTCTGGAAAGACTCAATGAAGCAGTATAGGGCAAACAAGAACGGGGAAGTAGGAAGGGGTGGGTGGGAGGACAGGGGGAGAGAAGGGGGCTTATGGGACTTTTGGGGAGTGGGGGGGCTAGAAAAGAGGAAACCATTGGAAATTTAAATAAAAAATATATCGAATAAAAAAATAGAAAAAAAAAACCGGAGTACAGAACTAAACAGAGAATCTCAACGAAGAAATCTCGAATGAATGGTTGAGAAGCATTTAAAGAAATGTTCAACATCCTAAGTCATCAGAGAAATGCAAATTAAAAAAACATTGAGATTCCATCTCACACAAATCACAATGGCTAAGATCAAAAATGCAGGTGACAGCAGATGTTGGCCAGGTTGTGGGTAAAAGGTAATTCTCTTCCATTGCTTGTGGGACTGCAAGCTGGTAAAACCACTTTGGAAATCGATCTGGGAGTTTCTGAGAAAAGGGGAATAGTTTTACCTGAAGGCCAAGCTATACCACAACTGGGCATATGCCCAAAAAATATTCCAACATATAACAAGAGCACATGATCCACTATGTTCATAGCAGCCTTATTTATTAAACCCAGAAGCTGGCTAGAACCTAGATGTCCCTCAACAGAAGAATGGATGTAGAAAATGTGGTTACATATGGAGTACTACTCACAAATTAAAAACAATGACTTGATACAATTCACAGGCCAATGGATGGAACTGGAAATGTTCATCTTGACTGAAGTAACCCAGACAAAAAAGGGAGCACACATGATATGTGTTTAGTGATAATAGATATTTGCCCTAAATTTCACAATGCCCATAATACAGCCCACAGCCCATATGGAGCTTATAAGGAAGGGAGAGGAGGGTATGGATGCTCCAGTCCTGCATTGAGGGGGAACAGGATGATCATGGGTGGTGGAGGGAGAGAGGAGGGGGAGGAAATAAGGGAGCAGTATCATGTAATGGAGAAGGTCAGGAAATTGAAGAAAAATATGTAGGGGTGATGATGAACTGGGGATCGCTATATGAGTTTTCCCTCTGGGAAAGGAAAAACTCCCTGAGCCTGAAAGGGATGACTTTAGCCAAAGTGCTTAGAGAAGGGGGAGATAGAACCGGTAGAGACCACCTCCAGTTGATAGGTAAGGCTCCCATGAATCCACATGTCACCACCTCCATTAAGGGAGGGTGCCACTCACCCTCTTATAGGTTTTCACCCATAAATGTTCCTGAGCAAAGGAAGAACAGGAAAAACAAATGGAACAGAGACTGAGGGAAGGGTCATTCAGGGACTTCCCTACCTGGGAATCCATCATGTCTGCAGACACCAAAACAGACACTGTTGCTCTGGTCAAGAACCCCTTGCTGACAGAATCCTCAGGCATGGCACCTTGGAAGGTCTGCCCAGCATCTGACAATTGGAGCCAGTCAGTAGACTGAGCTCAGGGATCCTAGTGGGTGAGTTTGCAGAAAATCTGGAGGGACAGAGGGGAATTGCAACCCTACAGGAAGAACAACATCTGCTGGCAGGGTCAACCATTGCTCCCAGAAGCTAGTCAGCAAACTGAGCAAGGTACAGGGAGGGATCTATAGATCTAGATAAATTGTAGCAGATGATGGTCTTGCCTGACAGCAATAGGAGGGGAGGCACTTTGTCCTGTGGAGGTTTGATGCCCAGTATAGTGGGATGCAGAAGCAGTAGGGCAGGAGAGAGTAGGTGGGTAGGGAAGCACCCTCATTCAGGCAAAGGGGAGGGTGAGAGGAAAAATGAAATTTGTGGGGTCTGTGTGGGTTATCTAGGAAGTGGTTTATCATTTGAGATGTATTACAATGAATAATTTATAAATAAATTTAAAACAATACACATATGCCAGCCATTAAACTTTAACAATGAAGACATAGGAGCCAGATGCTGGGGTGAAAACCTGTCAACTCAGAGAGACAGGGAAAGCACCCAGCTGACCTTCCTACTCCCCTGACCTCCCAGAGGGAGAGCATTCTTTATCCCTCCCTACACTGTCTTAAACATCATTCAACTTAGAAAACTTCCTAGTTCTTCCTGCTTTTTTATTTATATTCATTCTCTTCCAACTGCTTACTTGCTCTGCCTCTTGACCTGGAGTTGACCTTCTTTTGGTTTGCAACACAGGTGTGTGCTAGGGCTGAGCCACAGAACAAGAAAGTACAGTAAACAGAAAGCTCTTGGTTAAAGGTCTGTGCTAGGGCTGAGCTACACAAATATTTTTTCTTTTCAGTAAATAACACAATCTTGGGGTTTACAGTGTGAACAAATATCCTGCAACATAAGTTAGCAATGTTCCCTCCACTACAGAAATCAAGCTCTCTGTCAATTGTTCTGCTTGTTTCTAGGCATGTCTGAGTGCATATTCATGAGGACACAATAATCCAAAGGAAGATCAGAACTGGGCTCTTGAAGCTGTTGCACAAGGCCAATAGGAACCAAAAAAGCACCAAGGACACCCCTGATCATTATCACAAGGGATAAACTATCCATCCCTCTTCTCACATAATTTATTCCACGATGTTACCATTCCTGTCCTTGGCTCATTGTCCTAAGTGCTGCAGCATGGAAGGGTTTATGTTCAGGGGTTACCCAACAAACAACAGAAACATGGAATTCAGTTATACATGGACGGTTTATCTAAGGCACACCACAAGTTTGACCAATCAGGACAACAGATCAAAACTGCACTAGATATTTCTCAGCTACAGCTTTGTGTATAAACTACAAAGAGCTCATGCAAAGGTACTGGAAATGCTACCCTATGAGGACCTTGACTCAAGTTATTTTAGACATAATATTATATACTGGCCTTGAATTTGATGGGTTCTATGGAAAGCATATAGATGTAGAATTTCATAAGATTAACAAACCTCACAACATAAAGAACATAACATGGTCATGATGACCCTGTTCAAATTAAGATGTTTTTCTTTTGATTTATATCCATGACTAGGAGGTATATTACAGTAACAGTATGAAATTGATGTCTGCTGTGTGATAAATATGCTACAGTTATGTTATGGGGCAAACCTCATCAAGAAAAATTTTATCATTAGAAAAATGTATTTGTGTTACCTTACTATGTTTCCACAAGTTCTGTGGCCTCAACAATGGCTCCTGGACACAGAAAAGAAATTGTGTTTTCTACCTGAATGGAGGTGCTAGAGCTGTGTTGCACAGCCTTCTCAGTGCCCATTCCACCTCGCTCTGTCCCTGCAGGTGATGCAAAATTGTCACTCCACCTTCCCTGTGAACCCGGTCTAAGCATACAAAGACCAGGAGACACTGCTGGTGTCCCAGTCCTCATTTATGCTCCATTTTTCACGAATGTGGAAGACCATTTCTACTTCTCCTACTTTCCAGCAAGAAAAACTTGTAGAGAGAGAATGTAACTATTCTCCACAGTTAAAAAACTTCTGTGGTAAACAGTATCCCAGACCTCAAGCAGTACTACAGAGAAATAGTGTTAAAAGCTGCATGGCATTGGTACAGTGACAGGCAGGTAGATCAATGGAATAGAATTGAAGTCCCAGAAATGAACCCACACACCTATGGTCACTTGATATTCCACAAAAATGCTAAAGCCATCAAGTGGAAAAAGGGTAGCCTTTTCAGCAAATGGTGCTGGTTCATCTGGAAGTCAGCATGCAGGGGAATGCAAAATGATCCATTCTTATTTCTTTATACTAAGCTCAACTCCACGTGGGTAAAGGACCTCCAAAAAAACCAGACACACTGAAATTAATAGAAAAGAAACTGGGGAAGAGCAATGAGCACATAGGCACAGGGGAAAATATCCTAAACAGAACACCAAGAGCTTATGCTCTAAGATGAAGAATTGACAAATGGGACCTCATAAAATTACAAAGTTTCTGTAAGGCAAATGACACTGTCAATTGGAGAAAATGGCAACCAACAATTGGGAAAAGATCTTCACCAACCCTATATCTGACAGAGGGCTAATATTCAATATATACAAAGAACTCAAGAAGTTAGACTCCAGAGAGCCAAATAATCCTATTAAAAATGGGGTACAGAGCTAAACAAAGAATTTTCACCTGAAGAATTTCGAATGGCTGAGAAGCACCTTAAATGTTCAACATGATTAGTCATTTGGGAAATGCAAATCAAAACGACCCTGAGATTTCACCTCACACCACTCAGAATGGCTAAGGTTAAAAACTCAGGAGACAGGAGGTGTTGGTGAGGATGTGAAGAAAGAGGAACACTCCTCCACTGCTGATGGGATTGCAAGCTGGTACAACCACTTTGGAAATCAGTCTGGCTGTTCCTCAGAAAACTGGGCATGATACTTCCAGAGGACACTGTTATACCACTCCTGGGCATATACCCAGAGAATTCTCTGGCATGCAATAAGGACACATGCTTCACTATGTATATAGCAGCCTTATTTATAATAGCCAGAAGCTGGAAAGAACCCAGATGCCCCTGTATGGAGGAATGCATACAAACAATGTGGTATATTTACACATAGAATACTACTCAGCAATTAAAAACAATACATTCATGAAATTCTTAGGCAAATGGTTGGAATTGGAAAATATCATCCTAAGACATGAAATGCTGTCACTGATAAGTGTATATTAAATAGCTCAGAAGCTCTGAATTCCAAGACACATTCACATATCAAATGATTCCCAAGGATAAGGAAGGAGAGGGCCATGGTCCTGGAAAGCCTTGATGAAGAAATGTAGGGGATTACTTGTACAGAGGGGTGGGATGGGGTTGTTTAGGGAATGGGTGGAGGGAAGAGGGCTTATGGAATTTATGGGGGGGGGGGAGAACAAGAAAAGTGTTTTTTTAATTTCCTCTGCCAACTGATTTCCAGACTCTTGCCAACACTATGATGTGTGCAACTCTTTCTCTGCTAAGACATCATGAGGCAACTTAAAATGCTAAGAAGAAGACTTCATGAGTGTAGCCCCTAACATTCATCCACATATTGATTTGCCCTGCAGGCTCTGGATGTGATTTCATGCACCTGTACATAAGACAGGAAACGTTTTGACTGCATATTAAAACTTGAGTGAAAGAATTTCATGAATTCATTGTTTCTAATGGCTGAATAGTACTCCATTGTGTAGATATACCACATTTTTTGCATCCATTCATGAAATTCTTAGGCAAATGGATGGAGCTAGAGAACATCATACTAAGTGAGGTAACCCAGACTCAAAAGATGAATCATGGTATGCACTCACTAATAAGTGGATATTAACCTAGAAAACTGGAATACCTAAAACATAATCCACACATCAAATGAGGTACAAGAAGAAAGGAGGAGTGGCCCCTGGTTATGGAAAGACTCAGTGAAGCAGTATTAGGCAAAACCATAACGGGGAAGTGGGAAGGGGTGGGTGAGAGGACAGGGGAAGAGAAGGGGGCTTATGGAACTTTCGGGGAGTGGGGGGCTAGAAAAGGGGAAATCATTTGAAATGTAAATAAATTATATCGAATAAAAAAATTAAAAAAAACTTGAGTGATATCTCAGTAGATAATCTGAGATGTTAATGTCTCATATTGCTGATTGAGGGAAATGTGAGGCAGGATGATACATTTCTGAGAAGGGTTTGAAAAGAAAACCCTCAGTTAAATGCACAGGGATTCCTGAGGTTATGTCAATCAAGCCTAGAGCAAACCCTGGCTTTGTAAGGATGATGGGCTCAATGGCTATGCCCCAGGAGAGTCTCCAGGAAAAGGAACCTCAGCTTCCTGTTAAGGAAAGGAAGTAAATTAGCAGGGAGCAGAAGGCTGTAACCCATGACATCAGCAGTCCCTTCTTGGACATTCTATTGTCTCCTAGAGAGTTCTTGGCATGAGCTGTGATGTCACCAGTGTTGTAGCAACAGCACAAGCCCTGTGGTTTCTCAGTCAGTGTCTAGAGCATACATTGATAGACATGTTTGCCCGAATCAGAAAACTTTTTCGGAGAACCAATGTGGATGTGAGAGAGATAAGAGAGAGGAGGAAGGAAGCTGGCCTTTCATCTGAGAGTAATAAAGGACAAAGGAGGAGGTCTTGGAGAATGTGGAGTAAGTACTGGGAAGTGGATATTGAGCTTCCTGCCAGGGTGGCCTGAGCTGGCCTTTCTAGCAAAGTGACAAAGGAATTGAAGGTTCTTGAAAGCAAAAGAGATTCCAGGATTTTCACAACTCTTGAACATCAAGGATATCAGGACATTATTTTTTCAACTCTTAAAGCAGGAGATGGCAAGATCAAAACTGTAATGGTGTCAACTCCAATTTTTCTCTTTCACTGGGTATTGTGGTTGTTCCTTGGGGACACAATGAGACCATCAGGAGTCACAGAAGATCTAACCTACACCAATTTAGGGCACGCATCAATGCATTCACTACCATGCTTCTTTTAGCTTCAGTTTCTCTCTGACAGTAGTATAAGGAAGAGAGTTGTGCCCCCTGGCCATCACCTCTTCTTCTCAGAACTACTCTGACATCCTCTCCCTCAAAGTTCCCCTTAGCGTATCATTGGTTGTGAGTGGCAGGTATTATTGTACTGTAACTACACCCAGACAGAGACTCCACCCTCTGGCCACTGCTGGAGTGTTTGGTGTTTCAGTAGAGGAAATAATTGGACAGTGTGTTAGCCATGTTCTCCCCATGCAGGACATTTTAAGGCCATGTCCTGGGCCAAGAATAACAGGGTAGGAGATCTGAACATCATGAATTCATCATGTGACTTGAGAAACCACAGAACTGAGGACTCTGAGGACAAGTTGCACTCTGTGTATTTGTTAATAAGCCAGGAGAAGCCATCTCTGTGGTCATCATAAGAATACATAGGGAGACAGAGGACACACCTGGCTGCTTACATCTCCTAGTCTCTATAGAGTGATGAGAGAACTGAGGTCCACTGAGGATGCATCTAAAGCCTGGACGAAACTCTGTGTGGTGTCACTGGGTTCTAGGCCTGTGGTCTACTTGATAGGCCTCAGAGTAGACTGTCTACACTCTATGCATTCCCAACATTTAAGTTCACTTGTGTTCTTTTACCTATAGGGGCTGGCAGGCAGACATCATCCCCTGCAACTCTCCTGAGCAAGAAGCAGGCCAAGGAGGAAGAGGAGAGGCTGACCAGAGAGCTGCAGCTCATTACCCAAGAGAGAAATGATCTGAGAGATCGCTTGATCTATGTCACAGAGGGAGCCATGAACAAGAGGTATGCACCCCTCCAAATGCTGTGGTGTTTGTATGGAGTCCAAAATGCCACACTTGTCTTTTTAAGATGGTGAATCATAGGAAGATGTATTTTCATGATATCCCTGGGCAAAACCTCATGTCCCTAAACCCTTATTAGAGGAGAGGCAGAACCTGCAGTTTTCACAGGAGTAAGATGGGAAATGGAGTCTTCTGCATCCTTCAGGTCAAAAGTGGGACTTGTGGTCTGAGTAAAGATTCAGGAATACAGGAAATGGAGAGTGAGTGCCCAGAAAGCATTTTGAAAGCCCTTGAAAGGAGGTGCTTTTGTGAGGTTTTAGGAGGTGAGAGTTTGCTGTGAGTGTTTGTACTGGACTGGTAGGTGACTGAGTGCTGGAAACTGCTAGATGCAGAAGGCGGGGCCTAGTCCCACATTGTTCATCTCAGTTCTTGACTAGTCGCCTGAGGATCTGCCTGTTCCTCTTTTTCTGTGTGTCTTATACTCTGAGACTGTAATGTTGTATTTATTCTGCATATCATTGTGTTCTCTCTGCTTCTATCTCAGATTCACTCTCTCTCATTCTGTGACTGTGTGTAATTTTCTCCCTCTCATGTATATACATGTCTGTTTTTTGTGTGTACATGTGTGGGGGTGCACATGATTGTGTTATCTCCTGGGAATGAATTTTTGAATGTTTATATTCCTCTCTACTCTTTGAAATTCAGGGATCTGTGAAATCCAGGATACTCTGAGACAGTAATGTTGCATACACTTCTTCTGAATCTCATCCTATGCTCTCTGGTTCTGTCTCTGTCTTTATTTTTCATACTCTGGCTCTCTGTCCTTTTTGCCTAATTTGTGTGTGCCAGTCTATGAGTCTGTTTGCTTCTACATGTACATACATGTGCTTCTGTTTTGTGTGTTTATATTTACCTCCACACTTAGGAATCTTGGGCTCTGCTTTGGACTGAGGAGTTAAATGCTGTTTCAAGGTGATCTGAGTCCTGATGTCTGGGAGACCCTACTTTAAATAGTTCTGTTCAGTCCAGGCAGAGGTAGCATATGCCTTTAATCCCATCACTTGGGAGGCAGAGGCAGGCAGATTTCTGAATTCGAGGCCAGCCTGGTCTACAGAGTGATATCCAGGACAGCGGGGGCTACACAGAGAAACCCTGCCTCAGAAAAAAACAACAAGAGAGAGAGAGAGAGAGAGAGAGAGAGAGAGAGAGAGAGAGAGAGAGAGAGAGAGAGAGAGAGAAGAGGAGAGGAGAGGAGAGGAGAGGAGAGGAGAGGAGAGGAGAGGAGAGGAGAGGAGAGGAGACAGAGATTCTTGTGGTTAAAGTAGGAATCAAATTAAATAGCATTGATCCTTCCCTTCATGGGCACACTTATGCATACAGTTGCATCTCTTGGGCAGATTACAAAGAGGTCATTATGTATGGTATCACCTCAAGACCTTAAGAATTATGTGTAATGTCTGCCTCTGAAGTATTAGTTATCCAGGAATTACAATCCCTTTTGTCAAAACAGGGAAAATATAATCACAGGTGTCTAGTTGGCAACAACCTGTGGCCTAGGCTATTGAGGGCACAAGGGGCTAGATTGCCCCTCCAGAGCTAATGAGTAAACACAGGGAGCCAGGGCACCCTCCATCTGGATACATAGCTTATGCTGTCCTTGGGAAAGGATAAAAAGTTTCCAAAGATGAAAAAGATCCCAGCATGCAGAATCCAGGAATTGATCTTCTTGTGCTGGAAGTACAAGACCCAGTCTGTGTTCATGTGTTCTTAGAACAGAGGAGTGGCCCCTGGTTATGGAAAGCAGTAGCAGAATTTGGCAATACCACAACAGGGAAGTGGGGAGGTGTGGATTGTGGAATAGGTGGAGGGAAGAGGGCTTATGGAAATTTCGTAGAGTGGAAGTCAGAAAAGGGGAAATCATTTGAAATGTAAATAAAAAATATATCGAAGAAAAAATAGGAAAAAAAAAAAGAAACACATTTTCAGCTTGGCCATGGTAGCACACGCCTGTAGTCTTAGCACTTGGGAGGCAGTGGCAGACAGATTTCTGAGTTCGAGGCCAGCCTGGTCTACAGAGTGAGTTACAGGATAGCCATGGCTACACAGAGAAACCCCGTCTCAAAAAACCAAAATAAATAAATAAATAAAAATAAATTAAAATACTTAAATGTGTATGTGTCTTGGTTTCTGAAAAGGTGTTTTAAAAAAAAAAAAAGCATATGTTCATGGAGTTCTATCTTCCTGGGGACAGGCCATACTACACACCAAATCCGTTATATGAAAAATTAAAGTTAAAGGAGAAGGAGATTATGACATTTCTACACACCTTAGAGAAGGAGAATATTGAAGCCAAACAGAACTTCCAGGATCTCAGGAAGGAGATTAACTTCTATCGGTAAGTACTGTTCATGGAGGTCACCAAGTGTGGAATGGTCATTTCTGACTTCCTTTATTCCTGGACTGGAGAGTCTGCAGGTCTGATTCTATCCCTTCTGCCTTTTAGCCATCACTGTGCCTTGGGACTTCTGTCAGTTTCAAAGTCTGTAAGAGACTGTTACTCATCCTAACATTGTCCAGGCATCATCAGGAGCCTCTCATTAGAAGAGTGATTCAGATCATGAGAGGGTTATAGTACAGTTCTAGATCTGTGTGGCTCAGGGATGGTGTTACAGAGCTAAATGTGATCTAACAAATGGATACAATGCCTTCCTCTTGGTTCTACTGACCTGCATTGAGGGTATCTACAACCTACTAATTGATGTTGCTGAAATGCATTGGGCTGTCATGGATAGTTTCAGATACCTTGTTCTTTTGGAGAGACATGCAACCATATTGGTGTTTGGACTGCAGCAATCACTTTTTCTTCCCTCAAGTTGCTATTCTCTGTTTGTGTACCACTCAAGAATGTATTGAGATGTACTGCATTAGGTATTCATGGGAACCTAGCTCCTGGTGGGGTTAATGGAACCTTGATGTAGAAATTGGAGGAGGAGCCTGCAGGATTTTACCATTAATATTGTGGTTCTAGCAACCTGCACAGCCGGCTCCTGATGCAGAAGAACCTTATGAATAAGAGATTGGTCATACTGAAGCAGGAGAACAAGGAAGTACACGCTGATTGGACCATCATTCAGCAATACCTGGTTGACTTGAACCTGATTGATAAAGGTGAACAGAAGCCCAGCATCTTCCAGGACCTACAACATCAGGTAGGTACAAGCAGCTCAGCCTGGCTTATTCTGACTGATAACGTTTTCCCATTGCAGCCACCTTTGCTTTCACCTAGCACCTTTCTAATCCACACTCCCACCCACCTCAGAGAATGCAATTGTTCATTGGGTAGTCTCTGCACAAAGATTCCGGGTTGTTAGCCTTGTGATAAGCTGATGTATTGGCAAGTATAACTTACTACTCCTCTTTAATCTGAAGAGTAGTAAGGGTAATAGATCAATAACACACCACATTCCTACACATGCTCATGTTAGTTGGGCTGCTTTGCAGAGCTTTGAGCAAGTTCTATGTCCTGTGACAGAGGTCATGCATGGGTCATGTGACTTCCCCAGTGGGAAGCATCTTGTAGGGTTAAAATCCAAATGCTAATACAAAATATGTTCTTCTTCTTGTCTTTGATCTGTGCATTTTCCCTTCTTCCTGTAACCCAGTGAGCTCTCTTCTCATTGCCCATTTCTTGTTATGCACTGATAGAAGTCTGAGTAACAGCTCTCAGGCCCATGTATTTGGTGAATGCTGCTGGATGTTTTGCTGTGCCTGCACTTATAACAGCAATGGTGTCAGTTAAAAGATCATCGATAACATTCCTGTTGAGATGTTGAGAGGCAGCAGCCTGACAGCTAACATTTAGGTTCCCAACAAGCCTCTGTCTTAATAACTACCTTCCTCTTCTAGGATGCAGAGAGTGTAGCAAGAGCTGAAATTTCCACAGCCCAGGAAAAGGGTCTCCTGCAGAATGAGTTGCCACTTCAGGAAGACACTGCTGATCTCCAACTCCAACAGCCACAAAATAAATTGGAGGAATCTTCTTACACATAATTTAGTTCCTCAGGGAGAATAGGCCCTAACTCCCTAGCCAGTGAGCCAGGCAATTCAGTATGTTATTCACTTCCTGTGCTGACACCACCCTTTGGGAGAGAACTGAGGTGACTGACCTGCCAGTCTGTATCCAAGAGAAGAAACAGGCTGTTAGTTTTGGTTGATGTTTTGCTTTTTGTTGCTTTGCTATTTGTTATGTTATAAATTAATATTATTATATTGATATTATGGATATTACAAATTATTGTTATTGCTTTTAATTTTTGTTTATGCTTTTCACTTTTTATAGTAATTTTCATTTAAAACCCATTTTCTTATGTATTTCTGATGAATAAAAATTTTTTAGATAGTCATCGTTTTTGAAACCATGTTCCTTATTCAAGTTTTTATACTATCCTGTCCTGGAGACACAGAACTCAAAAGAAGAAATGAATCTCTGTAAGTTCCAGGACTTCTGGGCTACAGATTGAATTCAAAGCCTACCTTGGTATACAAGACAATGGTCTTTTTTATGGATAATGTGGCTTCCCCCATGGATAAACACTTTATGATGTGTGATACTTTATCCTTGTTGTCATGTATTCTACTCCTAAAATATAGCATTCTATTGCACACATTTCTTATTGGCCCTCTGTATCTGTTATTGAGTAATGTACTATCACTTGATGTACAACTGCTGGGAAAATTACCACATTCACAAATGAATACATAAGGAATGAGGAATCACAGAGCCATGTGCCTTAGCTTTTGTTGCAGTAGAGCATAAGTGATAATCACAGAATAGAGATAGTGGCCTTTGTATACACTTGCCCGCAAGTAACTTATGATAGATGACCAGAGACATTTTATCATTGACCAGATATTTTCTGTGTTTTTGTTGTTGCTGTTTAGATTCCTTTTTATTATTTATTAGAATTGGGTGTTTTTACTTCTGTAGGTCTGTGTCCGTTCCTTAGTGAAGTCCAGTCAGATGACACAAGAAGTAATAACTTTCCATGTTGTAGATGATTGTTAGATATCTTGTGGGTCTTCTGAATACAGTAGATGCTCTAACCAGTGAGTCATCCCCACATCTCCTGCGGGTGGCTTTTTACCTTCCACATCACTTGTGCTGTATTATATGGACTGGATCACGGTCAAATGAGTGGAGAAATCTCAGGAGATGTTTAGGTTCAGGGGATTTAGCTGCACATGCTCATTGTCTTGTGGGGCCAAGTATCAAAGCTGGTCTCTGATAGGACCACTGCTCTTTGTGTCTTCAGGTTTATGCCCCAATATCCCTTCTTTTCAATTTTACTGAAAATGTTTTCACCTCTAATCTAGGATGACAATGTAGACTAGACATATCTGTAAACTTCAGAATTGAGACTAGCCTCCTGTAGTCTGTGATGGGATAATGAATACATCTTGGTAACCTGAAACAGATCTTAATCTCAGCAGTTTTGGTGGGAAGCTCAAGGGAAGCCAGAGTGAGTAGAGACTGCTGCTGTGGCCATGTTTCTGATAGAGAGCATGACTGTGCAAATGTGGAACCTAAGAGGGACAGGCAAAGCTGCACGTTTGTCATAGAAGATCTGTGAGTACAGTGAATATAGTTTCATCCAGGTGACTGTTTTAGTTTTTGAATGGAACTGACTAACTGACACTATAGGTTAGTCAGAGTATTAAAATATGGAGGAAGTGGTGAAGTGGGTCCACAAACATTTAGAGGTAAACCAGGGCTTTTAGCTCAGCCTATAGAGCATCAGGGTAGAGAGGCTTAAGTTACTCTCTACCTTAGGTCCTCTGGCTTTTATGAGCTAATCCTGATGGAGACAGGGTCATCAGTAGTACACTGGAAACAAGCATATCCTAGACTTAGGTCACACTAACATGTTTTATCTTATTGTGGGGTTTCTTTGAACATCTTAGAACTTGGAAGTGGCCTGGGTCTCAAAATCACTTATGGGTTCTCACAACAATTTGTGGTTTGTTTGATAAACACTATCAGACGCATACATTAATCTGGAAAATATAAATGAAATAGTGTTCTAGACAGATACCAATTACCCAAGTTTAACCTAGATCTGCAAAATGAACTAAGTAATCCTATAATCCCTAAGGAAATAGTAACTGTCATCAAAAGGCTCCCAATACAAACAGGGCAAGGCCAAATGAATTTTGCGCCTAATTCTACCAGTTTGAAAAAGCTGTTAATGCCAACACTCTTCAACCTATTCCAATGAACCCAAAGAGAAGGAATATTGCCATCCTCATTCTCTGAAGCTATGGTAAGCTGATACCTAAAACACAAAGATTCAACATGAATGGGGAATTCAGACCACTTTATATTTTGAACATTGATACAAAAATAGTCAATGAAATACAGGCATACAGAATCCAGGAACACACTAAAGATATCCCTTCCCATTGTCAAGTAGTCTTCATTTCAAGAATGCGAGCATTGTACAATATAGTAAAATCCATCAATTCAATTTAACAAAACTACACTGAAATATATAAGTACATGATCATCTCATTAGATGGTGAAAAGATCACTGACAAAGTTGAACTCCCTGTTATATTAAAAGTCCTATAGTACAGGGATACAAGTCACATAACTACATAATACAAGCAATAATCATCAAGTCTATAGAAAACATCAAATTCAGTGGAGAGAAACTTAAAGCTATTTCACTAAAATCAAGGCCAGGAAAAGGTTTCTCCTCCTATCTATTCAACTTAATCCATGAATATCTACCTATAGCAATCAGAAAACCAAACTACATCAGGGGGATACAAAAGATAAAGGAAAATGTCAAAAAACTGCTATTTGCACATATGATAATATTCATAAGTGATTCCTAAAGATGTCCCATAGAACTACAGCTGATAAACACCTACAGGAAACTCTCTAGATACACAATGAACTTAAAAATGTAAGAAGCTGTCTTTATTGAAATGATAAAAAGCTAAAAAGAATTAGGAAAGCCACATCTTACAATACCTAGGATTAATAAAAATGTATCTTGGTTTAAGTCTAAGCAAGCAATAAAAGACCTATATGACAAGATGTTCAAATATCTCAAGAATGAATATGGAAAAAATAACATGTGGCTAATCTTACACAAGGGCCTCCTAGGACTCTTAGGTCATCACTAGTCACTGAAAGAGACCTGGGTTTTCTAATGCTGAGGCCTGTACCTACCAGTATAGCTACAGCCATTTTGTTCCATGCCAGCCCCCTATTTCAGATTGTTGCTGAAATATGCAATAATTGACACAGAAAAAGTAACTTGACTCAGAGCAAGGTCATGGTGATCTCATCCTGTTGTGCTCTGTATGATGTTTGTTAACTTTATAATGTTCTAAAAACCTTTACCTGGGACCCATCAAATAAAGAGGACCTGAGTTCAGTTGCCAGCACACACATGGCTGGCTTACAACGAAGTCCAGCTCTGAGGAGGCTGATGCCCTCCTCTGAACTCCATGTACAACTGAACACATGTGGCAAATACTCACAGGGACACACATACATACACTCAAAACACACACATACACACGCGTGCACACACACACACACACACACAAACACAAGCTAAAAGCAATCCACCAGAGATGCATGAAGCAACATGAATATCAAACCCAACAGTAACACAACACTAAGTATCCTGTTTGCTAAAGAACAAATAGGAAGCAGCAAAACTATTGAGATATAGTTTCTGACAAGAGAAGGCAGAATAATTTTTAAAACAGGCATGGATTTAACATGACACCCATGATGATGACATCTCCACGGAGAAAAAGACACTGTGGATGCCAAGGGCTCTCTGGCCAGCCATTCTAGCTAAAATGGCAGGCTACAGCTCCAAAATGGGACCCTGCGTCTAAAGTGAAAGTGGGCGTTATAGAGGGAGCCCAACATGGACTCTGTCTTCACATGTGTGTGCGCACATGCATATGAGACAGAAACAAAGAGACACAGACCAAATAAATTATTTCCTGAAAACAATCGATAAAAGGGAAATTGGTAGCAGATAAACAAGATCTGAAGGCAGTGGCAGTCACTGTAAATACAGGGGCAAAAATGTCAGCACAGTAAGAAGCAATGAATGAAAGTTAGAGAGGACAAGTCTATGTTGTCTGTGTCAGAAAAACGATGTCAGGAATAAAGGAAGCTTATGAGAAGGTGGAGAAACCCAATTAATATTTAAACGTGCCTAGTTAGAAGGAAATTTCACACTCACATGGATATAAAAAAGAAAATAGTACATTCATCTAGTGACGATAGAACTGTGACAAAGGAAGTTTCAATAAATTCCAAAGCGATTTATAACTCAGATCACATTCTTTCATCAAGATGAAAGAAAGGTGAAAGGATAGTGTCTAAGCACTAGCATCTGCCTGACAGTCTCTCATTGGCTCTCGTTGGTAACCTCTGATTGGCTCCTAAAGCAGGTTCACATCTTGCTACTCACATGCTGTCAGCTTTCAGAGACTGGTACATATGTGCAGGCTATCAGAGGACAGCGCTCTCCCTGGCAACCCCACACTCCCCTAGGTCGCTGTGACCCAGCAGCAGCTGGGAACAAGTTGTGTCTGTTTTGAGCCTCAGCACTGAGAGATACAAGGGGCACCTGGTGAGGGCTGCTCCCTGTGTGTGGACTTGAAACCCCCAAGGATCCCCGAAGGTTGCTGGTCAATCATAATAATCTGGCAACATCCCTTCGGCTTGTGACGACTTGTGAAGCAGGTAGCATGGCCTTCTGCACACTCATGGACCAGGGCTAGAAGGGTGCCAACTGGCTTTGTGTGCACAGTGACAGAAAGCAGCTTGCCAGACACTCTGTGAGCAGAGCATGCTGTGTGAAGGCAATGGTGAGGATGGTGTGCAGAGCCCAGGGCTGCTCCTGAATGGTGAGTGGCTGGGGCCCACTAAGGAGACAAGACTGGGGCCAGCCAGTGGTGGTGCATGCCTGTAATCCCAGCATTTTGGGAGGCAGAGGCAGGTGGATTTCTGAGTTCAAGGCCAGCCTAATCTACAGAGTGAATTCCAGGACAGCCAGGGCTACACAGAGAAACCCTGTCTCAGAAAAACTAAGAAAAAAAAAGAAGCCAAGACTGAAGATGCTCTAGACCTACAGAGCATCTCTGGCCACTTTCAGAGCCCAGGACAGGGGACACTACAGGCCACCATCAAGTAAGACAACCTACAAGCCCACTTCGTTATGCATCTTTGCTGTGGAGGGACAGGTGAAGGAGTAGAGAGCACCACTATGTGTGCACAGGCTGGCCAGAGCTGCTTCAGAGGCCACCTTCCCACACCACGGCACGCTGGGCATGGAGCCATGGAGAGTGGCTGCCGGGGCACTAAGGCAGGGTCACAGCTCCCACCTGTTCTCTACAGTAGGAAGTATGAACCCCTGACCCAGCCTCTTTGCTCATCCTGATATGCCTGAGCACAGGAACTCAGAAGGCATTGGAATGGTCTTAAAGGCAGTGTGTAGATCAGAACTCTGCCTCCCGCCAGTCAGTTACGAGGGCTCCATATTGGTTCTCGGTCGCCAGAGAAATCAGACTGAGGTACGCAAATATAACCCGAGACCAACATCGCGGGGGTCTAAGCCCGACGGGCGTTGGCCTGCACCCAGGCCCTGGGCTGATCGGGAGGGGGCCACCGGGGTGCAAACCCGGCCAGGAGGTTTTTTTCCTCCCGGGCCGGTGTGCGCACCACCACCATTTTGCCTAAGGGAAGCCAGGGAGACCTAGCAGGCAAAACCAAACCGGCTAACAGGCATAGCCCGAAGCGGACATAGCAGGGGTCTCAGACGGTCAGGCCCTGGACTGCCCCCAGGTCCTGGGCTGCTCGGCGAGCCATCTGTGTGCTGACCCAGCCAGGAGCTTGTTTGCCTGGGACAGCGCGCGCCTCCGCCATTTTGCCTACGGGAAGCCAGAGAGACCTAGCAGGCAAAACCAAACCAGCTAACAGGCATAGCCCAAGGCGGACATAGCAGGGGTCTCAGACGGTCAGGCCCTGGACTGCCCCCAGGCCCTGGGCTGCTCGGTGGGCCATCTGTGTGCCGACCCAGCCAGGAGGTTGTTTATCGGGGCTGTTTGCGTACCACCACCATTTTGCCTACAGAAAGCCAGAGAGACCTAGCAGGCAAAACCAAACCGGCTAACAGGCATAGCCCTAGGCGGACATAGCAGGGGTCTCAGACGGTCAGACCCTGGTCTGCCCCCAGGTCCTGGGCTGCTCGGTGGGCCATCTGTGTGCCGACCCAGCCAGGAGCTTGTTTGCCAGGGACGGCGCGCACCGCCGCCATTTTGCCTACAGGAAGCCAGAGAGACTAGCAGGCAAAACCAAACCAGCTAACAGGCATAGCCCAAGGCGGACATAGCAGGGGTCTCAGACGGTCAGGCCCTGGGCTGCTCGTTGGGCCATCTGTGTGCTGACCCAGCCAGGAGGTTGTTAGCCCAGTAGACTCTCCCAACACTCTCAGGGAACTCGCGCACGCCACCATCCTAGCCACCTGACACACCCAATTAACACCCACAGCTGAGGGGAACTTTGCACCGACATTGGCCTGCCAGGCTTTTGCCTAGACTCAGGGCCTGAGCAGCTAGGCTAGCCTTGTGTGCACCAACCCGGTTGGGAGTTCTGCTGCCCAGATCAGCCTGGGCGGCAGCACCACATCTCCAAGTCCTGCAAGTGGCTAGCTGGGTTTCCAGGCGGCCAGCTGGGAGAAGTCAGTGTGCCCCAGTGAATCCAGCAGACCCCAGCGGGAGCCTTCGGGTGCCTGCTTTGGGATCTGAACAGCCTGGGCAGCAGCACCCTGTCTACAAGCAGTGCAGGAGGTAAGCTGTGCACCAGAGGCCAACTGGGAAGGGGCAGCTTGCACTGGTGAGTCCAGCACTGACAAGACAAACTAACACCAGTGAGAACTAGATGGCAAAAGGCAAACGCAGGAACGTCACTAACAGAAATCAAGGCAATATGGCAACATCTGAACCCAATTCTCCTCTACCAACATGTCCTGGATACCCCATCACACCAGTAAAACAAGATTTGGATTTAAAATCACTGGTCATGATGCTGGTACAGGAACACATGAAGGACACACTTAAAGAAATTCAGGAGAAAATGGATCAAAAGTTAGAAGCCCTTGCAAAGGAAACACAAAAATCATTGAAAGAAATCCAGGAGAATACAAAAGCCAACAAGGAGGAAATGCAAAAAACACTTAAAGAAATACAGGAGAACTTTGGTCAACAGGCTGAGGTCATAAAAGACGAAACACAAAAATTTCTTAAAGAAATACAGGAGAACTTTGGTCAACAGGCTGAGCTCATGAAAGAGGAAACACAAAAATCTCTTAAAGAATTACAGGAAAACACAAACATGCAAGTGAAGGAGCTAAGCAAAACCATCCAGGATCTAAAATCAGAAGTAGAAACAACTAAGAAAACTCAAAGGGAGACAACTTTGGAGATAGAAAGCCTTGGGAAGAAATCAGGGGACAGAGATGCAAATATCAACAACAGAATACAAGAGATAGAAGAAAGAATCTCAGATGCTGAAGATTCCATAGAAACCATGGACTCAACAGTTAAAGAAAATGCAAAATGCAAAAAGCTTGTAACCCAAAATATCCAGGAAATCCAGGACACAATGAGAAGACCAAACCTAAGGATTATAGGCATAGATGAGAGTGAAGATTTACAACTTAAAGGGCCAGCAAATATCTTCAATAAAATTATGGAAGAAAACTTCCCTAACCTAAAGAGAGAGATGCCCATGAATATACAAGAAGCCTACAGAACTCCAAACAGAATGGACCAGAACAGAAATACTTCCCGTCACATAATAATCAAAACACCAAATGTTCTAAACAAAGAAAGAATACTAAAGGCAGTAAGAGAAAAAGGCCAAGTAACATATAAAGGAAGACCTATCAGAATCACAGCAGACTTTTCACCTGAGACTATGAAGGCTAGAAGGTCCTGGGCAGATCTCATACAGACTCTAAGAGAACACAAATGCCAACCAAAACTACTATATCCAGCAAAACTCTCAATCACCATAGATGGAGAAACTAAGATATTTCATGACAAAACCAAGTTTACCCAATATCTATCCACAAACCCTGCCCTAAAAAGGATAATAGGAGGACAACACCAATACAAGGAGGGAAACTTCACCCTGGAAAAAGCAAGATAGTAACCTTTCATCAAACCCAAAAGAAGTTAAGCATTCAAATTTAAAAAATAACGTCAAAAATGATAGGAAGTAACAATCACTATTCCTTAATATCTCTTAACATCAATGGACTTACTGCCCCAATAAAAAGACACAGACTAACTGAATGGATACGTAAACAGGACCCTACATTTTGCTGCTTACAGGAAACACACCTCAGGGTCAAAGACAAACACTACCTTAGAGTAAAAGGCTGGGAGACAATTTTACAAGCAAATGGTCTCAGGAAACAAGCTGGAGTAGCCATTTTAATATCAGATAAAATTGACTTTCAACCCAAAGTCGTCAAAAGAGACCCTGAGGGACACTTCTTGCTGGTCAAAGGAAAAATACAAAAAGAAGAACTGTCAATCCTGAACATCTATGCCCCAAATGCAAGGGCACCCTCTTTCATAAAAGAAACTTTATTAAAACTAAAAGCACACATTGCACCTAACACAATAATTGTGGGTGACTTCAACACTGCACTTTCCTCAATGGACCGATCAGGAAAACAAAAACTAAACAGGGACACAATGAAACTAATTGAAGCTTTGGACCAATTAGATTTAACAGACATATATAGAACATTCTATCCTAAAACAATAGGATATACCTTTTTCTCAGCACCTCATGGTACCTTCTCCAAAATCGACCATATAATTGGTCACAAGACAGACCTCAACAAATATAAGAAGATAGAACTAATCCCATGCCTCCTATCTGATCACTATGGACTAAAAGTGGTCTTCAATAGCAACAGAAACAACAGAAAACCCACATACACGTGGAAACTGAACAATACTCTACTCAATGATACCTTGGTCAAGGAAGAAATAAAGAAAGAAATTAAAGACTTTTTAGAACACAATGAAAATGAAAACACAACATACCCAAATCTATGGGACACAATAAAAGCAGTGCTAAGAGGAAAACTCATAGCCCTGAGTGCCTCCAAAAAGAAAATGGAGAGAGCATACATTACCAACTTAATGACATACCTGAAAGTCCTAGAACAAAAAGAAGCTATTTCGCCCAGGAGGAGTAGAAGGCAGGAAATCATCAAACTCAGGGCCGAAATCAATCAAGTAGAAACAAAGAGAACCATACAAAAAATTAACAAAACCAGGAGCTGGTTCTTTGAGAAAATCAACAAGATAGATAAACCCTTAGCCAGACTGACCAAAGTGCACAGAGAAAGTATCCAAATTAACAAACTTAGAAATGAAAAGGGAGATATAACAACGGAAACTGAGGAAATCCAAAAAATCATCAGATCCTACTACAAGAGCCTGTACTCAACACAACTGGAGAATCTGGAGGAAATGGACAATTTCCTTGAAAGATAACAAATACCAAAATTAAATCAGGACCAACTAGACCATCTAAACAGTCCCATAATGCCTAAAGAAATAGAAGGAGTCATAGAAAGTCTTCCAACCAAAAAAAAGCACAGGACCAGATGGCTTCAGTGCAGAATTCTACCAGACCTTCAAAGAAGAGTTAACACCAATACTCTTCAAACTATTCCACAAAATAGAAACAGAAGGAACACTACCCAATTCCTTCTACGAAGCTACAATTACGCTGATACCAAAGCCACAAAAAGATCCAACAAAGAAAGAGAACTTCAGACCAATTTCCCTTATGAACATCGATGCAAAAATACTCAAAAAAATTCTTGCCAACCGAATCCAAGAACACATCAAAACGATCATCCACCACGATCAAGTAGGCTTTATCCCGGGAATGCAGGGTTGGTTCAATATACGGAAATCCATCAATACAATCCACTACATAAACAAACTCAAAGAACAAAACCACATGGTCATTTCATTGGATGCTGAAAAAGCATTTGACAAAATTCAGCATCCTTTCATGCTTAAAGTCTTGGAGAGAACAGGAATTCAAGGCCCATACCTAAACATAGTAAAAGCAATATACAGCAAACCGGTAGCCAGCATCAAACTAAATGGAGAGAAACTTGAAGCAATCCCACTGAAATCAGGGACCAGACAAGGCTGCCCCCTTTCTCCTTATCTTTTCAATATTGTACTTGAGGTACTAGCTCGGGCAATTCGACAACATAAGGAGGTCAAAGGGATACAAATTGGAAAGGAAGAAGTCAAACTATCATTATTTGCAGACGACATGATCGTCTACCTAAGTGACCCAAAGAACTCCACTAGAGAGCTCCTACAGCTGATAAACAACTTCAGCAAAGTGGCAGGTTATAAAATCAACTCAAGCAAATCAGTGGCCTTCCTATACTCAAAGGATAAGCAGGCTGAGAAAGAAATTAGGGAAATGACCCCCTTCACAATAGCCACAAACAGTATAAAGTATCTTGGGGTGACTCTTACCAAACATGTGAAAGATCTGTATGACAAGAACTTCAAGACTCTGAAGAAGGAAATGGAAGAAGACCTCAAAAAATGGGAAAACCTCCCATGCTCATGGATCGGTAGAATCAATATAGTTAAAATGGCCATTTTGCCTAAAGCACTATACAGATTCAATGCAATACCCATCAAAATCCCAACTCAATTCTTCACAAAGTTAGAAAGAGCAATTATCAAATTCATCTGGAACAACAAAAAACCCAGGATAGCTAAAACTATTCTCAGCAACAAAAGAAAATCTGGGGGAATCAGTATCCCTGACCTCAAGCAATACTACAGAGCAATAGTGTTAAAAACTGCATGGTATTGGTACAGTGACAGGCAGGAGGATCAATGGAACAGGATTGAAGATCCAGAAATGAACCCACACACCTATGGCCACTTGATCCTCGACAAAGAGGCTGAAAACATCCAATGGAAAAAAGATAGCCTTTTCAACAAATGGTGCTGGTTCAACTGGAGGTCAGCATGCAGAAGAATGCGAATTGATCCATCCTTGTCTCCTTGTACTAAGCTCAAATCCAAATGGATCAAGGACCTCCACATAAAGCCAGACACTCTGAAGCTAATAGAAAAGAAACTGGGGAAGACCCTTGAGGACATCGGTACAGGGAGAAAGTTTCTGAACAGAACACCAATAGCGTATGCTCTAAGAGCAAGAATTGACAAATGGGACCTCATAAGGTTACAGAGTTTCTGTAAGGCAAAGGACACCATCAAGAGGACAGATCGGCAACCAACAAATTGGGAAAAGATCTTCACCAATCCTACATCAGATAGAGGGCTAATATCCAATATATATAAAGAACTCAAGAAGTTAGACTCCAGAAAACCAAACAACCCTATTAAAAAATGGGGTACAGAGTTAAACAAAGAATTCTCACCTGAAGAACTTCGGATGGCGGAGAAGCATCTTAAAAAATGCTCAACTTCATTAGTCATTAGGGAAATGCAAATCAAAACAACCCTAAGATTTCATCTTACACCAGTCAGAATGGCTAAGATTAAAAATTCAGGAGACAGCAGGTGTTGGAGAGGGTGTGGAGAAAGAGGAACACTCCTCCACTGCTGGTGGGGTTGCAAATTGGTACAACCACTCTGGAAAGCAGTCTGGCGTTTCCTCCAAAAACTGGGCACCTCACTTCCAGAAGATCCTGCTATACCACTCCTGGGCATATACCCAGAGGATTCCCCACCATGTAATAAGGATACATGCTCTACTATGTTCATAGCAGCCCTATTTATAATTGCCAGATGCTGGAAAGAACCCAGGTATCCCTCAACAGAAGAGTGGATACAAAAAATGTGGTATATCTACACAATGGAGTACTATTCAGCCATTAGAAACAATGAATTCATGAAATTCTTAGGCAAATGGATGGAGCTAGAGAACATCATACTAAGTGAGGTAACCCAGACTCAAAAGGTGAATCATGGTATGCACTCACTAATAAGTGGTTATTAACCTAGAAAACTGGAATACCCAAAACATAATCCACACATCAAATGAGATACAAGAAGAAAGCAGGAGTGGTCTCTGGTTCTGGAAAGACTCAGTGAAACAGTATTTGGCAAAACCAGAACGGGGAACTGGGAAGGGGTGGGAGGGAGGACAGGGGAAGAGAAGGGGGCTTACGGGACTTTCGGGGAGTGGGGGGGGGCTAGAAAAGGGGAAATCATTTGAAATGTAAATAAATTATATCGAATAAAAAAAAAGAATGAAAAAAAAATTCAGGAGACAAAGAACTCCACTAGAGAGCTCCTACAGCTGATAAACAACTTCAGCAAAGTGGCAGGTTATAAAATCAACTCAAGCAAATCAGTGGCCTTCCTATACTCAAAGGATAAGCAGGCTGAGAAAGAAATTAGGGAAATGACCCCCTTCACAATAGCCACAAACAGTATAAAGTATCTTGGGGTGACTCTTACCAAACATGTGAAAGATCTGTATGACAAGAACTTCAAGACTCTGAAGAAGGAAATGGAAGAAGACCTCAAAAAATGGGAAAACCTCCCATGCTCATGGATCGGTAGAATCAATATAGTTAAAATGGCCATTTTGCCTAAAGCACTATACAGATTCAATGCAATACCCATCAAAATCCCAACTCAATTCTTCACAGAGCTAGAAAGAGCAATTATCAAATTCATCTGGAACAACAAAAAACCCAGGATAGCTAAAACTATTCTCAGCAACAAAAGGAAATCTGGGGGAATCAGTATCACTTACCTCAAGCAATACTACAGAGCAATAGTGTTAAAAACTGCATGGTATTGGTACAGTGACAGGCAGGAGGATCAATGGAACAGGATTGAAGATCCAGAAATGAACCCACACACCTATGGCCACTTGATCCTCGACAAAGAGGCTGAAAACATCCAATGGAAAAAAGATAGCCTTTTCAACAAATGGTGCTGGTTCAACTGGAGGTCAGCATGCAGAAGAATGTGAATTGATCCATCCTTGTCTCCTTGTACTAAGCTCAAATCCAAATGGATCAAGGACCTCCACATAAAGCCAGACACTCTGAAGCTAATAGAAAAGAAACTGGGGAAGACCCTTGAGGACATCGGTACAGGGAGAAAGTTTCTGAACAGAACACCAATAGCGTATGCTCTAAGAGCAAGAATTGACAAATGGGACCTCATAAGGTTACAGAGTTTCTGTAAGGCAAAGGACACCATCAAGAGGACAGATCGGCAACCAACAAATTGGGAAAAGATCTTCACCAATCCTACATCAGATAGAGGGCTAATATCCAATATATATAAAGAACTCAAGAAGTTAGACTCCAGAAAACCAAACAACCCTATTAAAAAATGGGGTACAGAGTTAAACAAAGAATTCTCACCTGAAGAACTTCGGATGGCGGAGAAGCATCTTAAAAAATGCTCAACTTCATTAGTCATTAGGGAAATGCAAATCAAAACAACCCTAAGATTTCATCTTACACCAGTCAGAATGGCTAAGATTAAAAATTCAGGAGACAGCAGGTGTTGGAGAGGGTGCAGAGAAAGAGGAACACTCCTCCACTGCTGGTGGGGTTGCAAATTGGTACAACCACTCTGGAAAGCAGTCTGGCGGTTCCTCTGAAAACTGGGCACCTCACTTCCAGAAGATCCTGCTATACCACTCCTGGGCATATACCCAGAGGATTCCCCACCATGTAATAAGGATACATGCTCTACTATGTTCATAGCAGCCCTATTTATAATTGCCAGATGCTGGAAAGAACCCAGGTATCCCTCAACAGAAGAGTGGATGCAAAAAATGTGGTATATCTACACAATGGAGTAGTACTATTCAGCCATTAGAAACAATGAATTCATGAAATTCTTAGGCAAATGGATGGAGCTAGAGAACATCATACTAAGTGAGGTAACCCAGACTCAAAAGGTGAATCATGGTATGCACTCACTAATAAGTGGTTATTAACCTAGAAAACTGGAATACCCAAAACATAATCCACACATCAAATGAGATACAAGAAGAAAGCAGGAGTGGTCCCTGGTTCTGGAAAGACTCAGTGAAACAGTATTTGGCAAAACCAGAAGGGGGAACTGGGAAAGGGTGGGAGGGAGGACAGGGGAAGAGAAGGGGGCTTACGGGACTTTCGGGGAGTGGGGGGGGGCTAGAAAAAGGGAAATCATTTGAAATGTAAATAAATTATATCGAATAAAAAAAATAACAATAAAAAAAAAGAATGTTCAAGAAGGGACTGCTGATGTCATGGGTTACATACAGCCCTTGGCTCCCTGCTAATGTTCTCCCTGTACTGAACATGAAGCTTAAGTGCTCTTTCCTGAAGACGCTCCTGGGGCATAGCCACCTCCCCACACTCCCACAAACCCCAGGGACCACCCTCCTTCAAGGGATGGTCCCACCAACTCATTTCAAAATTTGTAACCCAGAAATGTTCCTGAGCAAAAGAGCAGGGACTGCTAATAGTCCAGAGACGGAAGGAAGGGCCATCCAGGCACTGCCCTACCTGGGGATCCATCATGTCTGCAGACACCAAACCAGACACTGTTGCTGTGGTAAAGAGGTGCTTGCTGACAGGATCCTCTTGTGAAGGTTCTTACAGAAGGTTGGCTAGCAGCTGACCACTGGAGCCAACCATTAGACTGAGCTCAGGGAATCTGGTGGGGAGCTGAGAGAAAAGCTGGAGCAGCAGAGGGGAATGGAAACACTGTTGGAAGAGCAACATCTGCAGCCAGGACTACCTTGTGATCCCAATGACTAGACTATAAACTGAGAAGTGTTCAGGGAGGGATCTTTACCTCTAGATACATTGTAGCAGAGGATGGCCTTGCCTGACAGCAATGGAGGAGAGGCACTTAGTACTGTGGAAGTTTGATGCCCTAGGGTATGATGCAGAAGCAGTAGATCAGGAGAGGGTGGGTGAGTGGGGGAGCGCCCTCATACAGGCACAGGGCAGTGGGAAAGGGCAGATGTTGTTTGAGGGGTTGTTGGAGGAGTAAGCAGGAAGTGGTATATTATTTAAGATGTAACCAAATTGAATAATTAATAAATACATTTAAAAAATACACATACGCCAGTCATTTAATTTTAACAATGAAGACTCAGGAGCCAGATGCTGGGGTGAAAACCTGCCAGGTCAGAGAGGTCAAGCCCTCACCTGACCCTCCTACTCCACTCTGTCCTCAATATCTTTCAACTTAAAGACCTTCCTTTGGTTTACTTATATTCATTCCCTTTCAAGGGTTACTTGCTCTGAGTCTTGACCTGGAGTTGTCTTTTTTTTGCTTTACAATACAGGTGTGTTCTAGTGTTGAGTCACAGGACAAGAAAGTAAAATGAACCGAAAGCTCTTGGGTTAAAGATCTGTGCTAGGGCTGGGCTAAACTGTAAAATGTTTTGTTTGTTTTTTTTCAGTAAATAACACAATCTTATAGTTTGCAATCAAAACAAATCTTCTGCAACATAAGTTGGCAATGTTACCTTCATTATAGAAATCCAGCTCTCTGTCAATTAATTGTTCTGGTTGTTCCCAGGCATGTCTGAGTGCATCATCATGGGAACAAAATGGTCCCAAGGAAAATCAGAACCGGGCTCTTGAAGGTGTTGCACAAGGCCAATAGGGACCTAAAAAGCACCAAGGACACCCCTGATCCTTATCACAAAGGATAAATCACCCATCCTACTGTCACATAATGTATTGCAAGATATCACCATTCCTGACCTTGGCTCACACTCCTAAGTGCTGCGAAATGGAAGGGTTCTTGTCCAGGGTTCACTCAAAAAACCAATAACTAAAAATAAAAAAAGCCCTGAATCCAGCTAAACAGGGATGGTTTATTGAATGCATACCTCAAGACTGACCAATCAGGGCAACAGATCAATAATATGCACTACCTATTTCTCAGGGCCAGCTCTGTGTAAAAACCACAAGAGCTCATGCACAAGGGCTGTAAATGCTGCCCTATGTGGACCCTGACTCAAGCTATTTTAGACATAATAGTAATACTGACCTTGAATTTCATGGGGCTATTAGAAGTATATAGATGTAGAAATTAATAAGATTAACAAACCCCACAATGTACAGAACATTCCATGGTACATGGTCAGCATGACTCTGCTCTGAATCAAGATTTTTCTTTTGTTTTATATCCATGACTGAGAGGCATATTACATGATATAGATGGCTGTGATATGACAAGTTTGCTACAGATATGGAAGGAGGCAAGCCTTATCAAGAAGAATTGTATCATTAGGTAAAATAACAGCATGACCTTACCATGTTTAGACAAGTTCGAGGCCTCAACAGGAGCACCTAAGAAGGAGAACAGAGACTGTGCTTTTTACCTGAAAGTAGGGGCCTGAGCAGTGCTGCTCAGCTTTCTCAGTGCCCAGGTAGTGAGGGAGCGGCTCTGGGCCTCTATGGGTGCTGGATGATTCTTACCAAATGACTTGCTCCTGCCAGTTCTCGGGAGAGTATCAGGAGGTAAGATCTTCTCCTTGTCAGATGTGGCACACGTCTACCACATCTAATGGAACAGGGCAGTGGCGATTAACCTGCTCCTGCCAGTTCTCTAGAGAGTGTCAGGAAGTGAGATCTTCCCCTTGTCAGATGTGGCACAGGTCTCTGAAAGCAGGGCTCTCTCCCTCTAAGTGCAGGACTCCATGCAAGTCAGATGCTCTCTTGCAGGATATGTGGCCAAACACCTGTAGAGCTGCCCAGCTCCTACGTTCATAAGTAACCCAGGAGGGCTGTGCCCCAAGCAATCTTTCACTCTCGTCTTCCCTGCATTTCTGGCTGAGCTGGCTGCTTGGTCACAGGAGCCAAGATGGTGGTGACCTCAGACCGCAGGGCAATGATCTTCAAATCTTATTGAGGGCAGCAATTGCTTGACTACACACAATTTTCTAAAAGGTCTGGGCTCTGGGGAAATAAATCAAGATAAATCTGGGATAAAGATGCATGAACTCTGTCCTGTACTGAACTAAGAAACATGGGAGTGGGAGAAGGATGTACGGCTAATTAGACTACTAGGTCCCCATTGTGTCTGCTTGATTTAATCTCAGGACATGGAAGTGGAGTATCTCTGATGACTTCTGTCTATCCCCTTGAAAGGTTCACTGGGCTTTAGCCTCAGCACTTGATATTTCATAATGGGGCAGCAGCACTCAGGGAAGCTAGAGATTGTCATTGGCACAGTATCATGCCAGCAGCAGTGGATAATACTCAGTAGTTCAAAAAGTCATAACCACTTTCATTTGTTATTAATCTGGACCCAGGGAACAATAGAACAAAATCTTTAGAAAAGAAAAATCATCTCTACTTCTCCATCTTCCCAGAATGAAAGACTGGTAATGAGAGAATGGTAAGTTCTTTATAATAAACAAGGATTTGTAGCTGAGGCCGTGGGTATATAATATTTTTCAGTGTTGTTTCCTGAAACAGTGTCTCAAATATTCCATGTTGTTCTCTACCTGGCTTTCCAGGTTAACCTTCAGCTCAAACATTCCTGCTTCCACTTTCTCGTAGCTAGGCTTACAAGTGGGGCTCCTAGGACTCTTAGGTCAGTACTAGTCACTGGAAGAGAACTGGATTTTCTAATGCTGAGGCATGTACACACCAGCATAACTACAGCCATTTTTTTCTATGTCTACCCCAACAATTTCAGATTGTTGCTATAATATGCCTGCCCATCATTGACACAGAAAAACAAACATGTCTCAGAGCAAAGTCATGGTGATCAAATCCTGTTGTGTTTAGTATGATGTTTGTTAAACTTACAAGGTTCTAAAACATTTACATGAGACCCATCAAATTAAGATCCACTATGCACTCTTATATCTGAAATGGCCTGATTAGAACTGACCACTTCATATGAGCTACTTGTGGTTGTTTTGTTTTGTTTAGTTTTGTTTTGTCTTGTTTTGAATTTATAAGTTGACAAAGACAAATGTTTGAGGTCATTGCTTAACAACCAAAACATTAGCTATCATTCTGATCAATCAGTATTAAGGTCTGAATTCAATAAAAGTGCCCTATCTTCCTTAGAAAAGTATTTGTGTGGTTTACGGGGCCAATCATGAACCCAAACAGAGATGCTCTGTGCACTAACCTATATCTATTATTTTATCCTACACACTTTATTGCTGTTGACTATTTTATTTTGTTCTGACAGAATCTCATTTTGTAGCTTACAGAGGGCTGTAAGCAATCCTCTTTTGGTGACTCTGGTGCAGAGATGAGAGCCTCAACTCAGCCTGAGGGCCTTTCCATTGGTGGCTCAAATATTCTAGTTTCCCCTAACAACAGATCTCAAATTATTGCCAACACAAAGATACTGTTACTCTCTCTATCTCCTAAGACATCTTGGGGCAATTTTGAAATGCTAAACACAGGGCTTCATGACTGTCCCCCCTAACACACACCGACATTGCAACCTGCCCTGCAGGAACTGCCTGGATGTGATTTCATGAACCTGTACATGATGAGAAAGAAGAACTTTTGACTGCATATTAAAACTGGAGTGAGTTCTCATCAGATTTTAATAGTTCATATAGCTGATTGCAAAAATTCTGAGGTAGGATGAGACATTTCTGAGAAGGTTTTGAAAAGTAAACACTCAGAAAGATACATTGGGGTGACTTGGGTGTTGCCAATCAAGCCTAGAGCAAACCCTGGCTTTGGAATGAGGATGGGCTCAATGGCTAAGCCCCAGGGAAGACTCCAGGAAAGGGCAGCTCAGCTTTCTATCAGTATAGGGAGAACATTAGCAGCCAGTGGCTGTACCCCATGACATCAGCAGTCCCTTCTTGGACATTCTATTGTTTCCTAGAGAGTTCTTGGCATCCTCTGTGATGTCACCAGTGTTGTAGCAACAACATGTACACTGAGGTTTCTCAGTCAGTGTATAGAGGATACTTCCTCTATACATGTTTGCCTGACAGAGAAAACTTTCTGGGACAGTGAGGGTAGATGGGAGAGAGACTAGAGAGAGGAGGAAGGAAACTGCTCTTTCTTCTGAGAGTGATGAAGGACGAAGGAGATGGTCTTGGGGAATGCGGAGTAAGTTCGGGGAAGTGGATGTGCAGGGGTGGCCTGAGCTGGCCTTTCTAACAATGAGGCACAGGAACTGCAGTGTCTGGGTAGGAACAGAACTTTCATGATTATCACAATTCTTGAAAATCAAGAATTTCAGAACATTATTTTCTCTAGTCCTTAAGGCAGGAGATGGCAAGGTCAAAGCTGTTATTCTGTGAACTCCAAGTCTTTACTTTCAGTGGGTATAGTGGGTGTTACAGGGGACAGAATGAGACCATCAGGAGTCACAGAGGGTCTAACCTATGCAAATTTAGGGCAGGGCATCACTGCACTTCACTCTCATGGCTTCATTTAGCTTCAGTGGCTATCTGACAGTAGTAGCAGGGAGAGAATTGTGCTCCAGGCCATGACCTTATGTTCTCCTCTCCCTGACATTTCCCACCCTACCTTTCTTTATCACCAGCTGTGGGTAGGAAGCATTTCTGTACTACATACAAAAATCTGTAGCAGGGGATAGACCCAGACAGAGATGTGATTCAATTGATACTTCTGGGGTGTTTGGGGTTTTAGTACAGGGATCTGATCAGTGTATTGAGCATGTTCTCACGCTGCATGATGTTATAATCCCATGTCCCTGGCATCAAGTAACAGGGTAGGAGATGTGAACATCTCCAAGTACTCATATAGTGTGGACCATGAATTTATCATCTGACTTGTATAACCACAGGACTGAGGACTCTGAAGCCAAGATGCACCCGTGCAGATGTTAATAAGCCATGAAAGCCATCTCTGTGGTCATCTTAAGCATGTGTAGGGAGACAGGACACACCTGTCTGCTTACATCTCCAGGTCTCTATACAGTGATGGGAGATCTGAGATGCACTGAGGAGGCATCTCAAGCCTGAACCAAACCCTGTGTGGTGTCACTGGGTTCTAGGCCTGTTGTCCTTCTATACAGGTCTCAGGGTCGTCTGTCTATACTCTGTGTCCCCACCATGCAAGTTCACTTGTGTTATTCTACCTACAGGGGCTGGCAGGCAGACATCATCCCCTGAAACTGTCCTAAGCAAGAAGCAGGCCAAGAAGGAAGAGGAGAAGCTGACCACAGAGCTGCAGCTCATTACCCAGGAGAGAAATTAGGTGAATGATCGCCTGATCTCCATCACAGAGGGAGCCATGAACAAGAGGTATGCATTGCTCCAAACACAGTGGTGTCAGTCTGGGGTCAGCAATGTCACCCTCATCTTACCCTTTAAGGAGGGGTTTTCTAGGAAACTGTACCACCAGAATGTCCCTATGCCCAACCTCATGTCCCAAAATACTTCTTAGAGGAAAGGCAGAACCTGAAGCTTGCTCAGGAGCGATGTGGTAAATGGCCTCTTCTGATCCCTCCAGTGGAAAAGAGGGACTTGTTGTGGGAATGAGGAACTCAGGGATAGAAATAGTAGAAAATGAGTCCCAGAATACATTTGGAAAGCCCTTGGTATGAGGTGGGTTTGTGAGTTTGTAGGAGCTGTGAGTTTGTGCTGAGTGTTTGTAATTGCCTGGCAGGTAACTGAGTGCTGGAAGCTCCTGGAAGCAGCCGGAGAGGCCTGGTCTACATTGTTCATCTCAGTGCTTGACTAGACGCCTGATGCTCTGCCTGTTCCTCTTTTTGGACCTTATACTCTGAGACAGTAATGTTGCATGCATTTCTTCTGCATCTCATTGTGCTCCTTCAGTTTCTATCTCTGTCTCTCTCATTCTCTGACTCTGTTTCCATTTCTCCTTGTATTTGTGTCCAATTCTGTGTGTCTGTGTGTGTGCACATGCACCTACCTGTGCATGCACTTTGTATGTTTATATTTCCCTTCACACTTTGGAAACTAGGGGTCTGTGTTTTGTCTTGATGATTTACCTATAAGACAGTTTCAAGTATTCGTTAGTGCTGAACTCTGGGAGCCCCCGTCAACACTGTTCTTTGGCTCTGGGATCACAATTGTTCTTACATTTGTATCTCCTGGGCAGATTATAAAGATGTGATGATGTCTGGTCTCATCTCCACAATTATGTGTAATGTCCGTCTCTAAGGTATAAGTTTCTCAGGATTTAGAATCCCTGTTGTGAAAACAGGAAATATATCCCAGGTTTCTGATGGGCAAAGATCTGTGGCCTAGACTCATGAGATTATAGCTGCTTAGACTGCATCTCCAGCCCTACTGAGCGAACACAGGGAGACCTGGCACCCTCCACCTGGATGCCTAGCTTCTGCTACCCCGGAGACAGGAAAACAAGTTTCCAAAGCGGAAGAATATCCCAGTATATAGAATCTAGAATGTGGTTTTCTGGGCCTGGGGTAGGACAGGACCCAGCCTGAGATGATGTATTCTTAACCATCCACATTCATGGAGTTCTGTGCTCCTGGGAACAGGACATTCCAGAGGCTGAATCCAATGTATGAACAATTGAAGTTAAAGGAGAAGGAGATCAAGTCATTTTTCACAACTTAGAGATGGAGAAGAGTGAGGCCCGAGAGAACACCCAGGAGCTCAAGAAGGAGATAAACTTCTATAGGTAAGTACCAGTGAGGGAGGGCACCAGTTGTGGAAAGGCCATTTCTGCCTTCCTTTCTTTCTGGACTGGAGAGTCTGCAGGTCTGGTTCTATCCCTTCTGATGTTTAGCTGACAGTGTGCCTTGGGATTTTGGACTCACCTTTTATAAGTCTGTAAGAGACTGTTACCCCTCCCAGTATTATCAAGGCATACTTAGGAGTCTCTAGATATAAAAGTGATTTAGTTCATGAGAGGGTTATTATGCAGTGCTAGGCCTCTGGTACTTTGGCAGGGTTTTACAGACCTGACTGTGATATAATACAAGGACAGAATGCCTTCCTCTTGGTTCTACTGACCTTCTTTGATGGGATTTGCCCCCTACTAATAGATGTTGCCCCATTGCATTGGGCTGTCATGGATAGTTGAAGATCCCCCTTTCTTTTGGAGAGACGTGGACCCTTATTGGTATTTGGGCTGCAGCAATCCTTACTCCCTCAAGTTGCTGTTTGCTATTTGTGCAGCTCTGATGGATGTATTGAGATGTATTGTATTAGGTCTTCATGGCAACCTGGGTCCTGGTGGGCTTATTGGGACCTGTAAGTATGAAGGGGAGGAGGATCTTACTATACAGAGTGTGCTTCCAGCAACCTGCATAGCCGGCTCCTCATGGAGAAGATGCTTGTGAAGAAGAGAAGGGTCATGCTGATGCGGGAGAGCAAGGAAGTACTTCTTGACTGGTCTCTCATAGAGAAATACTTGGTTGGCTTGAACATGAATGGTAAAGACAAACAGGAGAAGACCAGCAACCTCCAAACCCAACATCAGGTAGGGACAAGCAACTCAATCAGGCTAATACTGTTTTATACCATTTTTCCATTGGATCCATCTTTGCTTTCACCTAGCACCTTTCTAATCCACATGCTCAAGTAGTCACTAACCTCATGGAATGTAGTTGTACATTGTTCTGTCTATGTGCAAGTATTCTGGGATGTTAGGCTCTTGTGAGATACTGAATTAATGTCAAGTGTATTTTGCTGCTCTGCTTGAAACTACAGTACAATAAGGGTGACAGGTGAATAACCTGTCACATTCCCTCAATGGAAGAATGGATACAGAAAATGTGGTATATGTACACAATGGAATACTACTCAGCAATTAAAAATAATGAATTCACGAAATATTTGGGCAAATGGTTGGATCTGGAAAATATCATCCTAAGTGAGGCAACCCAATCACAAAAGAATACACATGGAATGCAATCTCTGATAAGTGGATATTAATTAGCCCAGAAGCTCTGAATACCCAAGGCACAATTAGCATAACAAATGACTCCCATGAAGAAGTAAGGGGAGGGTCCTGATCCTGGAAAGGCTTGATGTAGCATTGGAAGGAACTATCAGAACAGAGAAAAAAAGGAGAGAGGTGATTGGAGAATGAGTGGAGAGAAGAAGGTTTATGGGACATATGGGGAGAGGGGAAAGGGGAAAGGGGAAATCATTTGGAATATAAACAAAGAATATAGAAAATAAAAATACATAATTTTAAAAAAGGAAAAAAATTATAGGTCGTGTAATAGAGGTCATGCAAGGGACGTATGACTTCCCAGGTGGGAAACAACTTGCAGGAATAAAAGCCAAATGGAAATATCATTGCGTGCTTCTCATTTTAATTGATCAGGGTGGCATGTGGCCTTCTGCTTTTTTTGGGGGGGGGGGGGAACCCAATGAAGTCTCTACCCATTGCCCATTTATTGGTTTGCTCTGATAGAAGTCTGAGTGGCAGCTTGTCAGCCTATGTATTTGTGAGTGCTGCTGAATATTTTGCCCTGCCTGCAGTTATAACAGCAATGGTGTCAGTTCAAAGATCAATGATAACATTCCTGCTGAGTTGATGGGAGGCAGCAGCCTGACAGCTGACATTTATGTCCCCACCAAGCCTCTGTCTTAATAGCTGCCTTCCTCTTCCAGGTTCCAGAAATGGTAGCAAGAGCTGAAATTTCCACAGACCAGGAAGAGGGCCTCATGCAGAATGATTTCCCACCTCAGGAGCCTCCTGCTGAGCTCCATCCTCAACAACCACAAAATTCCTTGGATGAATCTTCCTCTACATAATTCAATTCCTCAGGGTGAATAGGCCCTAACTACCCAGCCAATGATTCAGCTGATTCAGGATGTCATTCCCTTTCCTGCTCTGACAACACCCCTTGAGAAAGAACTGAGGTGACTGCCCTGCCACCAAGTGTCCAAGAGGAGAAACAGGCTGTACATCTGTGTTCCTAAGAGTACAGTGAGAGAACTGTGCTTCACATAATTTACTGTTAGACTTTTGGTTGAAGTTTTGTTTTTTATTGTTTTGCTATTTGTTATGTTATTGGGATGTTATTTGTTCTTATTATTACTTTTCATTTTTGCTCATGCTTTTTACTGTTTTTATTAACTGTCATTTAAAGCCTGTTTTTTTATTTATTTATGAATGAAAATTTGGTTTGTAAATCCTGACTCTTTCGTTCGAAGCCACTTTGTGCATTAGTTAATTAATGTTATTTTTATACACTCCATATTTTATACCCCACCCTACCACCTCCTGTACACCCTCCAACGGATCCATATCCCATACCTCCTCCTCTCCCCCATCTCCACGTGGATGTCCCCACCCCACCCCCACCTGACCTCTAAATTCCCTGGAACCTCTTATTGCTTGAGGGTTAGGTAAACCATCTCTAAATGAACACAGGCCTGGCAGACCTCTAGTGTATGTGTGCTGGGGGCCTCATATCAGCTGGTGCAGGCCGCCTGTTTGGTGGGCCAGTGTTTGAGAGATCCTGGATGTCCAGAGTAATTGAGACTGCTGGTCCTCCTCCTGGATTGCCCTCAGCTTCTTTCAGCCTTCCCTAGCTCATTAACAGGGATCAGGTGCTTCTGTCATTGATTGGGTGCACATATCTGCATCCACTGTTTCAGATGTTTGTTGGGTCTTTCAGAGTCCTGCCATGCTTGGTCCTTTTTTGTGAGTGCACTCTCTGGTTGATGGGTTTGTCCCTGTGAGCTCTGGGAGTACTGGGTGGCTCATATTGTTGTTCCTCCTATGGTGCTGCAAACCCTTCAGATACTTGGATCCTTTCTCTTCCTCCGCTATTGGTGATCCTCTTTAGTGGCTTGCTGATACTGCCCCCCTTTGTATTTGGCATGTACTAGCAGAGCCTCCCAGGTGACAGCTATATCCTATATCTGGCTCCAGTCAGCAAGTACTTGTGGGCATTGATAATAGTGTCTGGGTTTTGTAACTGTATATGGGATGGATCACTAGGTGGGGTAGTCTCTGGATGGTCTTTCCCTCAGTCTCTGCTCCACACTTTGTGGGAATTTTGTTCCCCCTTCTAAGAAGAACTAGAGTATTTATACTTTGTTCTTCCTTCTTGAGTATCATTTGATATGTGAATTGTGTCTTGGGTATTCCTGGAAACCAAGACAGAAAATCAATGTGCTGTCCATATGACGAAGTGCTTTTGCAAACAGAAAGTAATCATAATTATATTAATTGATGATGGAAGATATACAACATAAAATTTTCCTTGCCTAACTCTTTTCCTTGGCCAATTTCTTGCACAAGCCGCAGCGACGACAAGATGATTGGTCCCAGAGACAATGGGTGCTTTCTTCACAGCATTTCAAGTCACATGACACATTACATCTTAACAATATTACTTATCATGAGCTCAAACCACTGACAAAACATAGCAGACATATGTATTCCATGCCCAGTCACGCCAACAGGAGTTCTTAGGAGCTTCAGCTGCATTCAGCAGCAGGAGTGGAATGGGCCCATGCTCCCTTCTTCGTAGCACTAACCACATGGATGTCCAAATACACTTCAGAGATACTTCATCCTGATGTGTTTCCAAAATTTTAATATCTAAGAAGTGTTCATGAAAATAATCACATGGCTTTGATCAATTTCATAGCAGTAGGAGGTTGGTCTGGTGCTGTTTGTTATCAAATGATAATGTTTATACCTCAAGATCTGGTTGCCCCATGAGGAGATTCTCATTTACACCAAGGGATGCTGTGTTACCTTGCTCCACAAGTTAATTGGCAAATAAAAGGCTAAGCCTGGCATTGGGCAATAGATAGAGGTAGGTGTGTTTTTAGTTATCTGACTTGGGGCTACAAGTGTAAACAGGAGAGAGAGAAGAGAGGAGAGACCAAAGGAGGAGGGAGCCACCATGAGAGACGGACCATGAGCACTTGGCCAGGAGAAACATCAAGTAACAAGGGACATAGGCCTGGGATGTAAGTCAGAATAGCTCAAAAACCTGTGCAATCCAAGCTGACACTGTGTAAATAAACAAGTAAAAGAGTGGAGTCTAGCCTCACTTGAAATAAGAACTAAGTATCTATTGACAGGAGATTATGTGGAGTTCACATACTCAAAAATCATAAAGCTTTTGCCTGTCTGAAGTAATGGCTTAGCAGTTGAGAATGTTTGCTGTTCTTCCAGAGGACCTGAGTTCAGTTCCCAGCACTCACATGGCTAGCTCACAATGATATCCAGCTCTGAGGAGTCTGACACCCTCCTCCATGTACAACTGCACACGTGTGCATGTGCACATAGGGAAACACAAACACACACACACACACACACACACAAGCTAAAGTGATCCACCAGAGATGCATGAAGCAACATGATTATCAAACCCACCAGTAACAACAGTAAGTATCCTGTTTGCTAAAGAACAAATAGGAAGCAGCAAAACTATTGAGATGTAGTTTCTGACTAGAGAAGGCAGAATAATTTTTTAAAACAGGCATGGATTTAACATGGCACCCATGATGATGACATCTCCAAAGAAGAGACACTGTGGATACCAACCGCTCACTGGCTAGACAGTATAGCCAAATCGGCAGGCTATAGCTCCAAAGGGAGACCCTGTATCAAAAAGGAAAGTGTGGGTAATAGAGGGAACCCAACATGGACTCTACATTCACCTGTGTGTGCACACATGCATATGAGACAGATACAGACAGAGACCAAACAAATTCTTTCCTGAAACAATAAAAGGGAATTGGTAGTAGATAAATGAGACTTGAGGGCAGTGGGAGTCACTGCAAATACAGGGGCAAAAATATCAGCACAGAAAGAAGCAATGAATCAAAGTTAGAGAGGCCAAGTCTGTCTATGTTGCCTGTGTCAGCAAAATGATGTGAGGAATAAAGGAAGCTTATGAGAAGGTGGAGAAACCCAATATTTAAACTTGCTGTGTTAGCTGGAAATTTACACGCTCACACAAATGTAAAAAGAAAAATAGTAAGTTCATCAAGTGTCCACAGAATGTCACAAAAACTCACTTCAAAAAGAAGTTTTAATAAATTCCAAAGCGGTTTATCAGTGGGATCACATTCTGTCACCAAGATGAAATTCAATTAGTAAACAAAAAGTGAAAGGATACTGTCTAAGCACTAGCATCTGTCTGAGAGTCTCTCATTGGCTCTTGTTGGTAACCTCTGATTGGCTCCTAAAGCAGGAAGAATGGACTCTGCCCATTCCAGCTGCTTATCTGCTCTGAGCCTAGGATCAGAGTTGAGGCTCAGCTCTGACTAAAATGGTGGCAGTGACACAAAGTGGCCACTAGATGGAAATGACACTTCATATTTATCTTCATTTGCCAGCTTCCTAGAGCATCCATCAATCCATAAGCAAAATAAAGGCTTGCTTTTGAAATTCAATTATGGGTTTTTCAGGGTTTGTCTCAAATAGCTAATAATGAGAAAGTAATATTATTTATGTTCAATCATTTATTGTCCCATAAGCATAATATTTCCTGCTTATTATTTTTCTAAAGCACTTTTGAGATCCTTTAAGAGATAAGAGCAAGACCTTTGCTGTATGCTAAATTGTTAGGGAAAAAATTGAAGCATTTTAAGTTGTCTCTAAATATGCAATAAACTGTCTCTGTTTAACAACACAAGCATATAAATTCATGAAAAGAGTCTTGAAAAAATCTATCCTGTGTATTTTCATTCAATTAAAAAAAAAAAAAACAGACACAAAAACTGACAAATAGGAAGCAACTCTATTTTTAAAGATTCTATTGGAGGAAACCATCAGTCAGGAAGTTGCTCCTGTTCCAAATCCCCCTGGTGAAGTGTAATCCCATTTCCTTTAGGACAGGCTTCCAGGGAGGATGAAGGCAATCTGCAGATGTGGACTGTAACACCCTGGCATCCTGGGTTGTGCAACTGAGGCTCCCAGTCAGAGAGGTGCAAGCCCTCTCAGGTAAACCAATAGAATAGTTCCAGTGCTGTACGAGAAAGAAGCTCTAAAATAAAAGCCTGATTCACAAAGGTGTGAGCATGTGCACATTCGTGTGAGTGCATAACCATATTACATACATACATACATACATACATACATACATACATACAAACATACATACATACATACATACAAACATACATACATACATACATACATACAAAGAGATCAAACCTTGACGTTCAAAGATAGAACCTTAAGGTAAAGAGATAAAGGTACTGAAAAGAGCTAACAGCGGATGGTCTGGAATCTACTACTCTGTCTTTCTAAATAAATACTAAAAACATTAAGAGAGGCAGGATGCAGAAGTCAGGGCCTGGACCAGACACTTCCTTGTACCCAGGCCTATGGTGCACTTTCAAGATTAGGACTGTGATTGGGCAGGCCTTTCCTGCTGTCCCATCCCTCCTCTCTCTCTTCTCCCCACCCCATCTCCTCTTCCTCCCTATCCCTAAGCAACATTCCCAGACCTTCCCGCCTTCCTTTTTCCTGCTTCCTTCCATCTTTTTTTAAAACATCACAACCACTCCATCCTCGAGAAAAAAAAATCAAGCAATACTGGTCTAACAAAATGAAAAAGTTAAAACCTTGCTGCTGCCTCTGGCTAGGCAGTGACCATGGGCACCAAAATGGTTTTTTCCTGTGTCTCTCTTGGGGCATTCCCATGCATCCTCAGAGATAATGGAAGGACAGGAGCAGAGAAGGAAAGAGAAGAGAGTAGTGTCCACATGCCTGGGGCAGTTCTGCATGCTCTGCGCTGCAGTCTGTCTCTCACACTAAAGCATGGAGTGCAATGTTTTAACCTTTGCACTATGTGAGACCAGCATCCCAGGGACTGAATGTGTTTTCACCTAGCTGCTCTTTGTACTTCATGAACACAGACATGCCCTCATGTCTGTAACCCTAGGAACAGGATTGCCAAGAGTTTGGGGCTAACCTTGACTACACAGAGAGATCCTGCCTCAAAAAATAAAAAGCAAGCAAACATTCCCGAGAGATATTTGGGGAGGGTCTATACGATTGGTTGAACATTTTCCCCTGATAGCCATTTAAACTGTCCCACTGGAAACTCAGGACCACCTTGCATGGAATCCAGTTAACAGAAAGCCACATGACACATGGCCAGCAGGCAAGGCCTGCACAGTCACGATCCCACTTTGATGACTACACTAATCTAGGAAGAAATGTCAGGTAAAATAATTAAGTGACTTGGGAAGTTCAAGGTGTTTCTCTGTGGACTGCAGCTTGGGGATTTCTGGTTGGAATGGTGCATACTTAGAGTTCTGGGTGGTCTCCATGTGACACAGGAAACAAGTGTAGCCTTCCCTGGGCACTGACAGATTCAGTGAGCACTGGAAAGCTTTCTCAGCACACCTTCTGCAGGATGTCACTCCCCACACTACAGTGAGGTCTTTGCCTGCCCACATCTCACATGTCACGTGTCTTCTACTAAGTGGATTCCATACCAGACTGTCCTGAGTCTCAAGGACAATCTACAGTGAATTCTACAATCATCTGATTGTAGAATTAGACTTTGTATGCTGATATCACATGAGGTAGGAACCAAGGCTCATACACATTTTACTTGTTTTTCAGAAGCACTTGCCTATGTGTACATGGATATATCAAAATTAGAGATCTGCCTCGAGTGTTGTTCCTGGGGTCCCAGACACATTGTTTGTTTGTTTCTTTGTTTGTTTCTTTGTTTGTTTCTTTGTTTGTTTTGTGACTTCAAAGGGCATCTTTTCCTGTGCTTTGCGAGCTGATTGGGCTAGGCTGCCTGGCAGGTAAACCACAGGGATGTGCCTGTCTCTGCCTCCGAATACTGGGATTACAGGCTCATGGTACCATCTCTCACTTCTTTATATGGGTTCTGGGAATTAAACTCAAGTTCTCACGTAAACTCAAGTTCTCACGCTGGCCCAGCAAACACTTTACCAACTAAACAAGTCAGGATGGTGTGGTTAACCATCTACATGGTAAATAATCCCTAAGAACCTCCCATATCATTTATGGAAATGAGATCAAACAGGATTGCTTTCATTTTGATGAGCACTGAACTCATCAAGGGAAGGAATGCTAAATGAAAATTTTCAATGGCATGGGGAGTTGGAGGTGTTTATTCTGTAGGCTGGAGAATCCTGGATGGAATGGTCCATACCTTAGAGATCTGGGGGAATGCCATGCCAGGAAAAAATTGTAGCCTGCCCTGGGAGTGAGGTAGAGAGTTACCATATTTAGTGTGCATTCTGGTGCTTTATCAGTATGCCTACTGCAGGGTCTGACCTCTCTGCTGGGCCACTGACCTTTCTATGTGCAAAGTCATGGCCACCACCTGACAGGCATGACAAGAAGACAGACAATGGCTAAGATGGAAACACTCACAGAGGAGAAAATGCACTCATTCAAGGGATTTAGTGGTCAGGGAGGTCATGTCTTATGTCCAATTCCAAGATGTATGTGATGGTATTTAAGCCGTGTATGTTCAACTCAACAAATGTAAGGAATAACTATTATCAGCTTGTGGGCATGAACATATCCCTAAGAATCAATGGCTGTTTGGTTGCAGAGCCTAACCGTCTGCAAAGTTGTTCTTTGCTATGAAGTTTTAAATCAACTTTTACAAGATTTAGATCATTAAAATTGGTTAGAATATCATGAGACTGATTGCAAAGGCTGAACAGACTCTGGAGATAACAGAATCACACAGGGGTCTGCAGTCAGGAGACAAATTAACCCGGGTCCTGGGTTCCTCCCAAAGTGATCGGAAAACCATTGCCCTCTCTACCTCAAAGTACCTAACAACTTGTGTGTGTGTGTTGTTGTTGTTGTTGTTGTTGTTGTTGTTGTTGTTGTTGTATTGGGAAAAAGGGGTACTTCTCCAGAGGAACAGTGGTTAAAGGAAGGTAATGCCCTATTAACTGTAACCAGATCCACTGATTATGAACCTATGTAAGGAGAAGGAATAATCATAGGGTGTGTTATAAGTCCAACTAAAATGTGTTTCTAGTATTGGTCATCCTAGTAATCTTTCCCATTAATTCCTTCTGAGCAGCATATGTTCTTAAATCACAAGGATCCTTACAAAGTCTACAGCAGTTTCTGCTTCCAAATATGGTAGGACTAATTAGGCAATTTCATAAAAGTCAAGAACTCTAATCCTAGACAGGTTGCCATCAATGTTCAAGTTAGTGAGAATGTAATTGAACTTCGCTGCTTCAGACTAAGCACCTGCACTGGGCTATAGCCTGGCATGTTTGTAGATTAAGATGACAGTCCAGGCCAGCCTCTGGTACATCAGAGAAATAACTTTCCTGTGGGTCCTTAAGCCTGTATGATTGAAATAACAGTTGCTCAGATTGCATAAGAAGCACTGAAGAACACTGAACATGTTAACATAGTCAGCCTCAAATAAAAGGGAGGTCTGGGTGATTATCCTAGTATATTTTACATTGTCATATTTTTTTTTTAAAAAAAAGCTACCATTTGTGCTTGCATTCATGTACAGATTCTCCTTCTTATCATTCTTAGAAAGGGGAACAAAATACCCAGAGGAAGAGATACAAAGACAAAGTGTGGAACAGAGACTGAGGGAAAGACAGTCCAGAGACTGTCCCACCTAGGCATCCATTCCATATACAGTTATAAACCCAGACACTATTGTGGATTCCAAAAAGTGCTTGGAGACAGGAGCCTGATATACATTTCACACGGGAGACTCTGCTATTGCACAACAAATACAGAGGACTGCCTTGTTGGACATCAAAGGAGGAGAGGCCCTTGGTCCTGAGAATGTTCCATGTCCCAGTATATGTGAATGCCTGGAAAGGGAAACTGGAATGGGTGGATTGGTGAGCAGGGGAAGGGAGATGGGTTAGGGGATTTTCAGGGGGGAAGCAGGAAAGGGGGAAACATTTGAAATGTAAATAAAGAATATATCTAATAAAAAATTTTTAAAAATAAATCAATCTGGTGGTTTGTAAGAAAATTGGAAATGTTTTTACCTGAAGACACAAATACATCACTACTGGGCATATATCCAAAAAATGTTCCTACACATAAAAAGTATATATATTCCACTAAGTTTATAGCACCATTATTGATAATAGTCAGAAGCTGGGAAGAACCCAGATGTCCTTCTATAGAAGAATGGATACAGAAAATATGGTTACAGAATGGAATACTACTAAGCAATTAAAAACAATAACTTCTTAAAATTTGTAGGCAAATGGATGGAAACAGAAAATATCATCATGAGTGAGGTAACCCAGACAGAAAGAACATACAGGGTATATGTTTGCTGATAAGGGGATATTTACCCTAACGTTCACAATGCACATGATACAACCTGCAGATGTTATGGAGCTCCTAAGGAAGGGAGACCTGGTTATGGTCAATGCTTCAGTCCTGCATTGAGGGGCAGACAGGATGATCTTGGGAGGTGGAGGTAGAGGAGATCTGGGAGGGAGAGAGGAGAAGAAGGATATAAGCGGCAGTATCAGGTACTGGAGAGGATGGAAGAGAGGTACAGAGGGTCTGGAAAAGGAACAAAATTATGTAGCAGGGAGAAGAGGAACTGGGGATAACCACGTGAGGGAACTTGGCACCAGGGAAATGTAAGGACACAAAGTGTTGTGACTTTAGCCGAACTGTGCAGAGAAGGGGGAAAGAGAAACTGTAGAGACCACCTTCAGTGAATAGGTGCATTTCCATCCACCACCAACATAACCCTCCTGAAAGCCCTCAGTCGAGGGATGGTGCCATCCATCTTTCATAAAGTTTGTAAACCAGAAATTTTCCTAAGCAAAATAAGAGCAGAGAAAGCAAATGGAGCAGAGACTGAAGAAAGGGCCATCCAGGGACTGCCCTATGTTGGAATCCATCAAGTCTGCAGACACCAAACCAGACACTGTTGGTGTAGTCAAGAGTTGCTTCCGACCAGGAACCACGTGAGAAGGTTCTTAGGGAAATCCTTCCAAAAACTGACCCTTGGAGCCAAACATTAGACTGAGATCAGGGAACCTGGTGGGGGAGCTTGGGAAAAACCTAGAGGAGCAGATGGGGATTCCACTCCATTGGAAGAACAACATATGCTTCCAGGAACACCTAGTGCTCCCAGTTACTAGACCACAAACCCAGGAGTGTTAAGGGAGAGATCTATAGCTCCAGATACATTGTAGTAGATGATAGCCTTGCCTGACAGCAAGGGTAGGAAGGCCATTCATCCTGTGGAGGTTTGATGCCCCAGTGTAGTGGGATGCAGAAACAGTAGGGAAGAAGAAGGTGGGTGGTTGGCGAAGTGGCCTCATACAGGCAAAGGGGAAAGGAAAGGGCAGATGTGAGTTGAGGGGAGGTTGAAATGATATCCAGGAAGCAGAATATCAATTGAGATGTAATTGATGGAATGATTACTGAATAAATTTAAAACAATACACATGTGCCAGGCATTTAATTTTAACAATGAAAACTCAGGAGCCAGATGCTGGTGTGACAACCTGGATGGTCAGAGAGGCAGGGAAAGCCCTCAGCTGACCTTCCTATTTCTCAGATCTCCCAGAAGGAAAGCATTCTTTTCCCTCTCCATACTTTTATCCCTAAGAGCGCCTTGACTCAACCCATCTTAGACATAATAGTACATATTGACCTTGGATTAGATGGATCCTTGGTGAAGCTTATAGATGTGGAATTTCATAAGTTTAAAATCCTGACAACATAAAGAACATAACATGGGACAATGGTCAGCATAACCGTGATTTGAATCAAGATTAAGGCTAACAAGATCTGGGCCCTGAGGAAGTATATCAAGACAAATCTGGGCTTGTGGTATATGAACTCTACCCTGGATAAAACTCACAAATGTGAGGTGGGAGAATGATGTAATGTTAAATAACACACTCAGTTCACATTGTGTCTGCTTGATTTAATCTCGGGACAAGGAAGTGTACTATCTCTGATGGCTTCTGTCTACACCCTTGAAAGGTTCACTATGCTGTAGCCTCAGCACTTGATACTTCATGATGAGACAACAGCACTCAGTGAAACTAGAGATTGTCATTGGCACAGTATCATGCTAGCAGCAGAGGGTATTACTCAGTTATTCAGAAGGTGATACCCATTCTCATTTGTTCTTAATATGAACCCAGGTAAAGAGAGAACAAGGTCTGTAGAACAGAAAGATCATTTGCACTTCTCTGTCTTCTCAGCAAGAAATACTTGTAGAGAGAGACTGGTAAGTTCTTTATAATAGACAAAAATTGGTAGGTACGGCCTTGGATGTAGGGTGAGTTTCAGTGTTGTTTTCTGAAAAAGGGTCTCAAATATTCCATGTTGTCTTCTACCTAGCTGTCCAGGTAAACATTCACCTCAGATAATCCTGTTTCCACTTTCCTATTCCTAGGCTTACAAATGGGGTTCATAGGAATGTTAGGAAAGCACTAGTCAGTGACAGAGAACTGGGTTTTCTAAAGCTGAGGTGTGGACCCACCAGTGTAGGATCAGCCAGTTTGTTTTATGTCTGCTCCCTAGTTCACCTTGTTGCTGTAATGTGCTTGCCAATCACTGGCACAAAAAAATAATTTGTCTTAGAGAAAGGTCATGTTGATCACATACTCTTATGTTCTTTATGACATTTGTTAATCTAACAATGTTCCACAAAGCTTTACATAGGACCCATCAAATGAACGGCAAATGTACACTGTTATATTTAAATGGCCTTATCAGAACTCAGTATTGGACACTTTCTGTAAATTCACATGAGCTACTTGTACTTTATCTTTGTTTGTTTGTAATGTTTTTATTTTTTGCTTTATAAATTGAGAAAGATTTCTGGGGTCATGGCTCACCTCCCAAAATCTTAGCTATGGTTCTATTCAATCAGTATAAGGATCTGCATTCATTAAATCATCCATTTTGCACAGATATATATGCTTATCTGGTTTTGGGGGCCAATCATGAAGCCAAAAACAAGATGTTAGGTCCTTGCTCTGTTCACTTACCTATATCTATTGCATTTTCATACACTCTTAACTCTGTTGACTATATTATTTTTTCTGACAAAAATCTCATTTTATAGCTTACAGAGGTCTGTAAGCAATCATCCTTTGGTGACTCTGGTCCACAGATGAGAGCCTCATACTCAGTCTGAGGGTCTTTTCATTGGCAGCTCCAATATTTTACTATCCTCTGCCAACTGATCTCAAGACTTTTGCCCCCACAACAAAGATTACAACTCTATCTCTCCTAAGGCATCTTGGGACAAGTTTCAAATGTTAAGCACAATACTTCATGAATATAACCTGTAAAGCACACTCATATAGCAACCTGTTCTGCACCCTCTGCCTGGATGTGATTTCATGCTACTGTACCTAATAAGACAGGAGAAATTTGTGGCTTCATAGTCAAACTGGTATGAAATCTTAGTAGGTTTTAATGTCTCATATTGCTGACTGAGGGAAATCTGAGGTAGTATGAGACATTCCTTCGAAGTGTTTGAAGAAGAAACACTCAGATACACAGGGATGATTTATGTGTTGCCAATCAGGCCTAGAGCAAACCCTGTCTTTAGAAAGTGGATGTCCTCAATGGTTATGATCTAGGGGAGTCTCCAAGAAAGAACACCTTAGTTTCCTGTCAATATAGGGAAAAAATTAGCATGAAGCCAATGCCATAACCCATGACATCAGCATTCCATTCTTGAACATTCTATTGTCTCCTGGAGAGTTCTTGGCATTAGCTGTGATCTCACCAGTGTTGTAGCAACAGGAGAAACCCTGGAATTACTCAGTTTGTAGAGGATACTTCGATGAACATGTTTGCCAAACTCTGCAAACATTTTGGGAGAGTCAATGTGGATGGAAGAGAGACTAGAGAGAGGAGGAAGGAAGTTGGCCTTTCATCTGAGAGTAATGAAGGACTAAGAATGTGTTTGGGTGGAATGTGGATTAAGTACTGGGAAAGGAAGTTGAGCTTCCTGGCAGAGTGGCTGACCTGGCCTTTCTAGCAAAGGGGCAAAGGAATTGGAGCTTCTTGGAAACAAAATAATTTCCATGATTGTCACAACTCTTGAACATCAAGGATGTCAGAACATTATTTTCTACATCCCTTAAAGCAGGAGAGGCCAGGTCAAAGCTTTAATGCTGAGAACTCCAAGTCTTTACTTTCTCTGGGAATTCTGGTTATTACATGGGGACAGAAAGAGACCATCAGGAGTCACAGAGGGACTTACCTATGCCAATTTAGGGCAGGGAATCACTGCTTCCCCTCCCATGGGTTCTTTTAGCTTCAGCTTTTCTCTGACAGTAGTACCAGGGAAAGAGATGTGCTCCTGGGAATAACGTTTTGATCTCAGGACTCCTCTGACCTCCACTCCCTAACAGAGTTTCCACCATAGCTATTTTTATCACTAGTTGTGTGTGGCAGGCATTTCTGTCCTGTAACCAAAGACCTGTAAGTGTTGATACACTCAGTCAGAGACTAGATCCTGTGGCCATCCCTGGGTGTTTGTTGCTTCAGTAGAGGAAATTAATCAGTGTGTTGGCCATGTTCTCCCCCTGCATGACTTTGAAGGCCATGTCCTGGGACTAAAGTAATAGGGCAGGAGATCTGAGCATCTCCAAGCACTGAAGTAAATGGGGATAGTGAATTTATCATCTGACATGTGAAACCACAGGACTGAGGGCTCTCAAGCCAATATATACCCCTAGCAGTTGTCAATATGCCAAGAGAAGTCATCTCTCTGGTCATCATAAGCATGTGTAGGGAGACAGAGTACACACCTGTCTGCTTACATCTCCTGGTCTCTGTACAGTGATGGGAGAGCTGAGATCCACTGAGGAGGCATCACAAGCCTGGACCATACTCTGTGTTGTCACTGGGTTCTAGGCATGTTGTCCTTCTTATGGGCCTCAGTGTCATCTGTATATACTTTGTGCATTGCCACCATGTAAGTTCACTTGTGTTATTCTCTCTACAGAGGCTGGCATGAACACACCATGCCATGCAACAATCCTAAGCAAGAAGCAGGCCAAGAAGGAAGAGGAGAGGCTGACCAAAGAGCTGCAGCTCATTACCCAAGAGAGAAATGAGCTGAGAGAACGCCTCATGTATGTCACAGAGGGAGCCATGAATAAGAGGTATGCATCCCTCCAAATTCTGTGTTATTTGTCTGGGATCACCAGTGTCATGACAATCTTTTTAAGGTGATTCATCCTAGAAAGATATATCTTCATAATGTCCCTGTACCCAATCTCATGTGCCTAAATACATCTTAGAAGAGAGAGAGAACCTGAAACTGGGTCAGGACTGAGATGGGAAATAATCCCTCCTGATCTCTCCAATTGAAAAGAGAATTCAGGGATAGAGGCTATAGAAAGGGAGTTTCCAGAGTGTGCTTGGAAAGACCTTGAGAGGAGGTGGCTTTGTGAGGCACTAGGACTTGAGAGTTTGTGGTGAGTTTTTGTACATGCCTGGCAGTAAAGTGAGTGAAGGAAGCTCCTGGATGCACCTGGAAGGCCCTTGTCCCACATTGTTCATCTCAGTGCTTGATTAGACACCTGAGGTTCATGCCTGTTCCTATTTTTCTGTATGCCTTATACTCTGAGAGTTCAAGATGCTATTGTTCTTGATGCTTCTGTCTCTGAATCATGTTCTCTCTCATTCTTTGACTCTGTCTCCTTTTCTAAAGTGTATACCTAAGATTGTGTGTGTGTGTTTCTGTGTCCATGTGTGTGTACACTTGTGTGTGTGTGCATATGATTGTGTTTTCTCCTGTGCATGAATTTCTCTCCAATTTGAAATTCAGGGATCTGTGAAAAACTGTATATTCTGCGACAGTACTGGTTCTACTGGTTCTTAATTTGATATCTCTGTTTCTGTCTCTGTCTCTGTCTCTGTTTCTCATTCTCTGGCTGTGTGTCCCTTTACCCTTCTTCTTTCTGTGTGGCATTCTGTGTGTGTGTGCACCTGTACATATATGTGCTTATGCTGGTCCATTATAAAACATTTGAGATGTATAGTTTAATCTCTAGAATTATGTATAATGTCTGCCTCTGAAGAAGTAATTATCTAGGATTTAGAATCCTTTTGTCAAAACAGGGAAAATATAATCACAGGTATGTAGTAGGAAAAGACCTGTGGCCTAGGCTACTGAGAGTACAAGGTACTAGACTGCCCTTCCAGCACTACTGAGTGAACACATGGAGCCCCGGCACCATCCATCTGGATGCCTAATTTCTGCTGTGCTTAGGACAGAATAAAAGTTTCCAAAGATGAAGAAGATCCCAGCATGTAGAACCCAGGAATTGACCTTCCTGGGCTGGGGTAATACAAGACCCAGTCTGAGTTCATGTGTTCCTAAAAGCAAAAGTTCATGGAGCTCTGTCTTCCTGTGGACAGGCCCTACTATACACCAAATCCATTCTATGAAAAATTGAAGTTAAAAGAGAAGGAGATCATGTCATTTCTACAAAACTTAGAGATGGAGAACATTGAGGCCCGACAGAAATTCGAGGAGCACAAGAAGGAGATCAACTTCTATCGGTAAGTATTATTTAGGGATTCCACCTGGTAAAGAATGTATGTTTCTGCCTTCCTTGATTCTGGACTGGAGAGTCTGCAGGACTGGTACTATCTGTTCTGCTTTTTAGTAATCAGTGTGCATTGGGACATTTGGAATCAGTTTTGAAAATCTCTAAGAGACTCCTTACTCCATTACTTCTACAAGCATTGTCCAGGCATCCACAGGAGCCTCTCAATAGAAGAGTGATATATATGATGAGAAATTTATTATACATTACTAGGTCTGTGGGGCTCAGGTATGGTTTTACAGAGCCGAATGTGATGCAACCCAAGAATAGAATGTCCTCCTCTTGGTTCTACTGACCTATGTTGAGGGGATTTGCAAACTACAAAGTGATATTGCTGAAATGCATTGCAGTGTCATGAATAGTTGGAGGTCCCTCTTTCTTTTGCTGAGACATGCAACCCTTTGGTGTTGGGTCTGCAGCAATAATTTTTTTCTTTCCTCAATTTGCTATTTTCACTTTGTGCAGCTCTCATGGAAATATTAGGTCTCCATGGGAACCTGTAGCCTAGTTGGGTTAATGGGACCTTGATGTAGGAATGGGAGAAAGAGCCTGCAGGATCTTACCATGCAGATTGTGTTTCTAGGAACCTGGAGAGCTGCCTCCTGATACAGAAAGACATTATGAATAAGAGATTGGACGAACTGAAGCAGGAGAACAAGGAAGTACATGCTGATTGGACCATCATTCAGCAATACCTGATTGACTTGAATCTGAATGATAAATTCGAAAAGGAGAAGGCCAGAATTCTCCAGGACCAACAACATCAGGTAAGTTTAAGCAGCTCAGCTTGGCTATTACTGACTGAGAACATTTGCCCACTGCATCCATTTTTGCTTTCACAGAGCATTTTCTAATCCACACCCCCAAGTAGCCACCTACCTCATGGAATGTAGTTGTTCATTGCTCAGTCTATGCACAAGTATTCTGAGATGTTAGTCCCTTGTGAGAAACTGAAGTATTGGCAAGTATACCTAGCTACTCCTCTTTAATGTGAAGACTAGTAAGGGTGAAAGATCAATAACATGCCAGTTTCCTCCATGTGGTAATGATAGGTGGGATGCTTTGCAGAGCTTAGAACAAGTTAGTTCTAGGTCCTGCAACAGAAGTCATGAAAGGATCATGTGACTTCCAAAATGGAAACATCTTACAGGGTTAAAATGCAAATGAAAATACAAAATATTTGCTGCTCATTGTCATTGATCTGGGTGCCCTGTGGCAATTTCCTTACTTCCTGCAACATAATGAGGTCTCTTCCAATTGCCCATTTCATGTTATGCACTGATAGAGGTCTGAGTAGCAGCTTGTCAGTCTGTGTATTTGGTAAATGTTACTGTATATTTTGCCCTGCCTCAACTTACAACACCAATGGTGTCAGTTAAACGGTCAATGAGAACATTCCTGTTGAGTTGGTGGGAAGCAGCAGCCTGACAGCTGACATTTACTTCCTGACCAAGCTTCTGTCTTAATAAGACCCTTCCTCTTCTAGGTCTCCAAAACTGTAGCAAAAGCTGAAATTTCCACAGCCCAGGAAGAGGGCCTACTGCAGAATGAGTTGCCACCTCAGGAGCCCCCTGCTGAGCTCCATTCTCAACAGCCAAAAAACTCCTTGGAGGAATCTTCTTCTACATAATTCAATTCCTCATGGTCAATAGACCCTAAATACCTAGCCAGTGAGCCACCCAATTCATAAGTTATTCCCTTTGCTGTTCTGAAAACACCCCTTGAGAGATATCTGAGGTGACTGCCCTGCCACAATATGTACAAGAGGAGAAACAGGCTGTACATCTGTGTTGCTAAAAGCACAGTGAGAGATTTTTGCTTCATATAGAAATTGTCATTTGAAGCCTATTTTCTTTAAATTGTATTTCTGAGGAATAAAAATTTATTTGTGACTCGGGACTCTTAAGACAATGTTTCTTATTCATGTGTTCTGTCTTCTTATGTAGACCTAGATCTCACAGTCAGAGATGGATCTCTGTAAGCTCTAGGCAGCCTGGGATGCAGAGTGAATTCAGACTCAACTAGGTTATATAAGGCAATGTCTTTCTGTATGAATATTGTGGTTTCCCCCAATGATACACAGTTTATGATTTAATTACTGCCATAATAGATCCATGCTGTCGTGTATTCTCATGTACAGGTGTTATTGTCATTGATCATGCATTTTCTGTTTTTTGTTTTGTTTGGTTTGGTTTGGTTTGGTGGCTGTTTAGATTCATATTTATTATTAATGACAATTGTGTGTTTTCCTACTGTATGTATGTGACTGCCTGTGTGCAGTTGCCTCAGAAGCAGGAAGAAGGAATAATTTCTTCTGTTGTAGATTTTGCCCTACCCCTACCCCCAGCGGCCATTTTAGCAGGAATTCCAGACCTCAGTGCTTGCCACAATCTCCTACACATAGAGTGGAGTGCTCAGACCAAGGTGAAGTCCAGTGTTCTTCCAGATCTACAATTCCCTGATTTAAGCAGGCTGCCCAACTAGCAGTGGAGAGGTGAAGCCAACACAGGCTGAGCAGACTCTCAAACCTTGGGGGAAAGAATCTTGCCCCCAACCTTAAATTCTCACTCACCAATTAAAACTTGGACCTTGATCAGCAATCTGTGGTCATGGTCTCCTTCCTTTCTCATTGCCTTCCCATTCATCCCCAGCTTCCCTTCCAGGTAATGCATTCGATATAACTGCAGGCAGTTGCAGTAGATGATTGTTAGGTACCATGTTGGTCTTCTGTCAGCATTAGATTTTCTAACCTGTTAGTCTTAATCACATCTCCTACACTTGGCCCTTGTTCTTCCAGATCATGTGATATGTTATGTGGACTGTATCACATAAAATTGAGTGCAGACATCTCAGGAGACTTTTAGGTACCACTACTTGAGCTGCACATGCTCATGGTTTTATGCTGCCAGGCATCAGTACAGGTCTCTGATATTACCACTGCTCTGTGGGCATTTAGGTTTTGCCCAAGTAATCTTATTTTCACTTTTAGTGCAGATTTTTCCCCTCTCATATGGGATGACACTGTAAACTAGGCATATATGTGAAATTCAGAATGGAGACTAGCCTCCTATAGGCTGTGCTGGGAAAATGAATCACTCTTGCTAACAAAAAAAAATGACTGCTGATCTAAGGAGATTTGAGAGGAAGCTCAAGAGCAGCCACAGAGAAGGGAGCCTGCAGCTGTGAGCACATGTGTCCACTGCAAAGCATGACTGTGCAAGTGTGGAACCTAGGAGGGACAGGTAGAGCTGCTCTTTTGCCAAAGAAGTTCTGAGAGGATATGGATAGTTCCTTCCTAGTGACTCTTACTTTTTGAATAGAACTGACTAACTGACATCTTAGGATAGTCAGAGTGTTAAAAATGTCAAGGAAGTAAGCCAGTGGGTCCACAAACAGCTACTGGAAAACCAGGGCATTTAGCTCAGCCTCCAGAGCATCAGGGTAGAGAGGCTTTGGTTACTCTCTACCTTAGGTCCTCTGGCTTTTACGAGCTGATTCTTATGGAGAAAGAGTCATCGGTAGCACAATGGGAACAAGGTGAGACATGATTTGGAACAAACTACCAGGTTACTATTGTATTTGTGGGGTTTCCTTGAGCATCTTAGAACATGTAAGTTGTCTGTGTCTTTATAAGCCTACTCACATATGGGATATCACAGTTTTTGGTTTGATTGATAGACACTAGCAAATGCATACATTAACATGGATTTTTCAACTGACGCTTGTGACATGAGATGAGATTTCATGTCAGTTCTAACCAGACTAAATTGTCCTCAATGTACAATGTGAAATACCCTGCTATATTTTCTCTCCCAGCTATCTGAACCGTTCCCAGGCTTAAAAGCATTCTGTCATCCACTCTGACTGACGTCTGACAAACAGAGGTTTGTATAGGGCTCTGTTAATGTCTCATGGCAACTTGCAGATAACACTGACATGATGGAATAGCTAAATACATTCTAAATGCTGGCTGTATAATGTGTTCAGTAAAGGTGTGGTATACATCAACCACACACAAAACAGCAAGAGCTTCATTTATTGCATGATCCAGTTCCCAATGTCAGGCAAAACCTGAAACCACTGAGAGATAGGATTTGATGGCAGGAAATAAAATCTGGGCTGAAAAAAGAGAATAATATAAATAGTCAAGGAAATGAAGAGCTGGTACTTTGATAAAATCAACAAAGTAGACAATACTTGCTCTAAACTAATCAAAAGGCAGAACGAAAACACCCAAATTATCAAAATCAATAATGAAAAGGGGGATATAACGATAGACACTGGGGGCATGAAAACAATCAGTAGTTCTAATTTCAGAAGCCTATACTCCAAAAAAATGGATAATCTAAATGACTTTCTAAACAGACATCAATTATCAAACTTCAATCCAGATCTGAAAAGTGATAAAGTAATCTTATAACCCCTAAGGAAATAGAAACAGTCATCAAAATACTCCCCAAAACAAATAGCAAAAGTTCAAATAATTTTAGTGTGGAACTCTTCCAGAGTTTTAAAAAAGTGCTAAACCAACAATCTTCAAAGACTTCCAGTGAATAAAAATAGATGAAGTATTGCCAAACTCAATCTCTGAGGCCACAGTCAAACTGATAAAGCACACAAATATTCATCATGAAAAAGGTATTCAGAACAATGTCCATTATGAACATTGAGGTAAAAATATTCCATAAAATATTTGCAAACTGAATCCAAGGACATACAAAAGACATTCTCTACCTTGATCAAGTAGGCTTCTTTTCAAGAATGCAAGTATGGTACAATATAGGAAAACACTGCAATGCAATCTACAAATTAACCACAATGAAAGAAATATAACCACATGATCATTAGATGGATAAAATATCATTGACAAGATCAAACTCATCTTCATGTTAAAAGTCCTGTAGTGCAGGGATAAAAGGCAAATAACTAAACATAATAAAATTAATAAACACCAAGTCTATAGAGATCATCAAATTCAATGGAGAGAAACTTAAAGCTCTTTCACTAAAATCAAGACAAGGAATGGCTACTCACTCTCTCACAATATATTCATTAGAGTCCTTTAATTTCTAGTGAGAGCAATCATAAACCAAAACGACATCAAGAGGATAGAAAAGGTAAAGGAAAACGTTAAAGTACTGAATTCGAAAATGATGTGATTCCAAAGCTGTACCAGAGAACTACAGCTGATAAACAACTACAGCAAAGTATCTAGATACAAAATGAATTATAAAAGTCAGTAGACATCTTTATTGAAACGGTATTGGCTGAAAAATAAATTGGGATTGCAACATCTTAAGATACACAGAAATATAATTTTTTGAATTTCTTCAGTTTCTGTTCTTATTTTTCCCCTTTCATTTCTGATTTTGTTAATTTGGATACTGTCTCTGTACCCTCCGATTAGTCTGGCTAAAGTTAATCTATCATGTTGATTTTCTCAAAGAACCAGCTCCTAGATTTTTTTTTATTTTTTGAATAGGTCTTTATGTTTCAACTTGGTTGATTTCAGCCCTGATTTTGATGATTTCCTGCATTCTACTCCTCATGCAATCCACAGGGTGTATTAGCTTCTTACTGTTCTAAAGCTCTCAGGTGTGCTATTAAGCTGCAAGTGTATGCTGTCTCCAGTTTCTTTTTGGAGGCTCTCAGAACTATGAATTTTATACTTAGCACTGCTTTCATTGTGTACCATAAATTTGAATATGTTGTACCTTCATCTTCATTAAATTCTAAAATGTCATCTTATTTCTTCCTTGACCACCTTGCATTGAATAGGGTATTGTTCTGCTTCCATGTGTATGTGGGTTTTCTGTTGTTTTTGTTGCTATTGAAGACCAGCCTTAGTCCATGGAGATCTAATAGGATGCATCAGATTATTTCAATTTTCTTGTATCAGTTCAAGCTTTTTTTTTTGTGATCAAGAGGATGGTAAACTTTGTAGTAGGTACCATGAGGTACAGAGAAGAAGGTATATTCTTCTGTTTTAGGATGAAATATTCTTTCGATATCTGTTATTCCATTGTCAGTAACAGCTGTTAGTTTCATTCTGTCTCTGTTAACTTTGGGTTTCCATGGACTGTTCAATGATTAGAATGTGGTGTTGAAGTCTCCCACTATTATGCATGCTTTTTGCTTTAGTAAAGTTTATTTTATGAATGTGGGTGCCCTTGCCTTTGGAACATAGATGTTCAGACATGGAAACTTAAGAGTTGCAATTTGAGAAGCTGTGATTTTTCCTTCCTTTAGTCTGGAACTTTCTCAGTATGACATTTTTAAATGGCAGTATATATCCTGTCATTTTAGACATATGTGATCTACATCTTCTTTTTTTTTTCTTTTTATCTCGTTTTTCTTTTTATTCAATAGGTGCCAAGAATATGTGAGGCACTAGGGTCACACAGAAAGAATATGCACATTCTAGTGCAGGGAGTGTCTATCAGGGGAATACAGCTGATAAACAACCTCTATGCAATGTGAGATTGACAGCCTATTTGAATTCTTTTTTTTTATTCGATATATTTATATATCGAATGGAGTGGGAGGGGGTTGTTTAGGGAATGGGTGGAGGGAAGAGTGCTTATGGAATTTATGGGGAGGGAGGAAGCAGGAACGTTTTTTTTTTTTAGTTTCCTCTGCCAACTGATTTCCAGACTCTTGCCAACACTATGATGTGTGCAACTCTTTCTCTGCTAAGACATCTTGAGGCAACTTCAAATGCTAAGAAGAAGACTTCATGAGTGTAGCCGCTAACATACATCCACATATTAATTTCCCCTGCAGGCTCTGGATGTGATTTCATGCACCTGTACATAAGACAGGAAACGTTTTGACTGCATATTAAAACTTGAGTGATATCTCAGTAGATAATCTGAGATGTTAATGTCTCATATTGCTGATGGAGGGAAATGTGAGGTAGGATGATACATTTCTGAGAAGGGTTTGAAAAGAAAACCCTCAGTTAAATGCACAGGGATTCCTGAGGTTATGTCAATCAAGCCTAGAGCAAACCCTGGCTTTGTAAGGATGATGGGCTCAAAGGCTATGTCCCAGGAGAGTCTCCAGGAAAGGGCACCTCAGCTTCTTGTTAAGGAAGAAAATTAGCAGGGAGCAGAAGGCTGTAACCCATGACATCAGCAGTCCCTTCTTGAGCATTCTATTGTCTCCTGGAGAGATCTTGGCATGAGCTATGATGTCACCAGTGTTGCAGCAACAGCACAAGCCCTGAGGTTTCTCAGTCAGTGTCTAGAGCATACATTGATAGATATGTTTGCCCGAATTAGACAACTTTTTCGGAGAACCAATGTGGATGCAGAGAGATAAGAAAGAGGAAGAAGGAAGCTGGCCTTTCATCTGAGAGTAATAAAGGACAAAGGAGGTCATGGAGAATGTGGAGTAAGTACTGGGAAGTGGATATTGAGCTTCCTACCAGGGTGGCATGAGCTGGCCTTTCTAGCAAAGTGACAAAGGAATTGAAGCTTCTTGGAAGCAAAAGAGATTCCAGGATTTTCACAACTCTTGAACATTAGGTATATCAGAACATTATTTTTTCATCTCTTAAAGCAGGATATGGCAAGATCAAAGCTGTAATGATGTGAACTCCAATTTTTCTCTTTCACTGGGTATTATGGTTGTTAATTGGGGACGGAATGAGACCATCAGGAGTCACAGAGGATCTAACCTACACTAATTTAGGTGCAGGCCATCAATGCCTTCACTACCATGCTTCTTTTAGCTTCAGTTTCTCTCTGACAGTAGTACAAGGAAGAGAGTTATGACCCATGGCCATCACCTCTTATTCTCAGAACTACTCTGATTTCCTCTCCCTCAATGTTCCCCTTAGCTTATCATTGGTTGTGAGCAGCAGGTATTATTGTACTGTAACTACACCCAGACAGAGACTCCACCCTCTGGGCACTGCTGGAGTGTTTGGTGTGTCAGTAGAGGAAATAATTGGTCAGTGTGTTAGCCATGTTCTCCCCATGCAGGACATTTTAAGGCCATGTCCTGGGTCAATAGTAACAGGGTAGGAGATCTGAACATCATGAATTCATCATGTGACTTGAGAAACCAAAGAACTGAGTACTCTGAGGCCACGTTTCACTCTGTGCATTTGTTAATAAGCCAGGAGAAGCCATCTCTGTGGTCATCATAAGAAAACATAGGGAGACAGAGGACACACATGGCTGCTTACATCTCCTAGTCTCTATAGAGTGATGGGAGAACTGAGGTCCACTGAGGATGCATCTAAAGCCTGGACGAAACTCAGAGTAGTCTGTCTACACTCTATGCATTCCCAACATTTAAGTTCACTTGTGTTCTTTTACCTATAGGGGCTGGCAGGCAGACATCATCCCCTGTAACTCTCCTGAGCAAGAAGCAGGCCAAGGAGGAAGAGGAGAGGCTGACCAGAGAGCTGCAGCTCATTACCCAGGAAAGAAATGAGCTGAGAGATCCCTTGATCTATGTCATAGAGGGAGCCATGAACAAGAGGTATGCATCCCTCCAAATGATGTGGTGTTTGTATGGAGTCCAAAATGCCACACTTGTCTTTTTAAGATGGTGAATCATAGGAAGAAGTATTTTCATGATATCCTTGGGCAAAACCTCGTGTCCCTAAACCCTAATCAGAGGAGAGGCAGAACCTGCAGTTTTCACAGGAGTAAGATGGGAAATGGAGTCCTCTGTATCCTCCAGGTCAAAAGTGGGACTTGTGGTCTGATTCAGGGATACAGAAAATGGAGAGTGAGTTCCCAGAAAGCATTTGGAAAGCCCTTGAAAGGAGGAGCTTTGTGAGGTTTTAGGAGCTGAGAGTTTGCTGTGAGTGTTTGTACTGGACTGGTAGGTGACTGACTGCTGGAAACTGCTAGATGCAGAAGGCGGGGCCTGGTCCCACATTGTTCATCTCAGTTCTTGACTAGCCGCCTGAGGATCTGCCTGTTCCTCTTTCCTGTGTGTCTTATACTTTGAGACAGTAATGTTGTATTTCTTCTGCATATCATTGTGTTCTCTCTGATTCTGTCTCAGATTCACTCTTTCCCATTCTATGACTGTGTCTAATTTTCTCCTTCTCATGTGTGTATATATGACTGTATGTCTGTTTTTTGTGTGTACATGTGTGGGGGTGCACAAGATTGTGTTATCTCCTGGGAATGAATTTTTGAATGTTTATATTCCTCTCTACTCTTCTAAATTCAGGGAACTGTGGCATCCAGGGTACTCTGAGACAGTAATGTTGCATACACTTCTTCTGAATCTCATCCTATTCTCTCTCATTCTGTCTCTCTTTATTTCTCATTCTGTGGCTCTCTGTCCTTTTCGCCTAATTTGTGTGTGCCAGTCTATGAGTCTGTTTACTTCTACATGTACATACATGTGCTTCTGTTTTATGTGTTTATATTTACCCCCACACTTAGGAATCTTGGGCTCTGTGTTTTGGACTGAGAATTTAAATGCTGTTTCAAGGTGAGCTGAGTGCTGATGTCTGGGAGCCCCTACTTTAAATAGTTCTGGTCAGGCCAGGCAGAGTTAGCATATGGCTTTAATCCCATCACTTGGGAGGGAAAAGCAGGAAGATTTCTGAATTCGAGGCCAGCCTGGTCTACAGAGTGATATCCAGGACAGCAAGGGCTACACAGAGAAACCCTGCCTCGGGGGGAAAAATCAAGAGAGAGAAAGAGAGAGAGAGAGAGAGAGAGAGAGAGAGAGAGAGAGAGAGAGAGAGAGAGAGAGAAGAGAAGAGAAGAGAAGAGAGGAGGAGAGAAGAGGGGAGGGGTGAAAAGGGGAGAAGAAGGGAGGGGATGGGGGAGGAGGGGAGGGAAGGAAAGGAGAGGAGAGGAGGGGAGGGGAGAGGAGGGGAGCAGAGGGGAGAGGAGACAGAGATTCTTGTGGTTAAAGTAGGAATCAAATTAAATAGCATTGATCCTTCCCTTCATGGGCACACTTATGCATACAGCTGCATCTCTTGGGCAGATTATAAAGAGGTCATTATGTATGGTATCACCTCAAGAATTATGTCTAATGTCTGCCTCTAAAGTATTAGTTATCCAGGAATTACAATACTTATTGTCAAAACAGAGAAAATATAATCACAGGTGTCTAGTTGGCAACAACCTGTGGCCTAGGCTCTTGAGAGCACAAGGAACTAGACTGCCCCTCCAGAGCTAATGAGTAAACACAGGGAGCCAGGGCACCCTCCATCTGGATACATAGCTTATGCCGTCCTTGGGAAAGGATAAAAAGTTTCCAAAGATGAAAAAGATCCCAGCATATAGAATCCAGGAATTGACCTTCCTGTGCTGGGAGTACAAGACCCAGTCTGTGTTCATGTGTTCTTAGAACGGAGGAGTGGCCCCTGGTTATGGAAAGCAGTAGCAGAATGTGGCAATACCAGAACAGGGAAGTGGGGAGAGGTGAATTGGGGAATAGGGGGAGGGAAGAGGGCTTATGGAAATTTCCTAGAGTGGAAGTCAGAAAAGGGGAAATCATTTGAAATATAAATATAAAATATATCGAAGAAAAAATAGGACAAAAAAAGAAACACATTTTCAGCAGGGCTATGGTAGCACACGCCTGTAATCCTAGCATTTGGGAGGCAGTGGCAGACTGATTTCTGAGTTCAAGGCCAGCCTGGTCTACAGAGTGAGTTCCAGGATAGCCACGGCTACACAGAGAAACCCTGTCTCAAAAAACCAAAATAAATAAATAAATAAATAAAATAAATTAAAATACTTAAATGTGTATGTGTCTTGGTTTCTGAAAAGGTGTTTTAAAAAAAAGCACATGTTCATGGAGTTCTATCTTCCTGGGGACAGGCCATACTACACACCAAATCCGTTATATGAAAAATTAAAGTTAAAGGAGAAGGAGATTATGACATTTCTACACACCTTAGAGAAGGAGAACATTGAGGCCAAACAGACCTTCCAGGATCTCAGGAAGGAGATTAACTTCTATCGGTAAGTACTGTTCATGGAGGTCACCTGGTGTGCAATGGCCATTTCTGACTTCCTTTGTTCCTGGACTGGAGAGTCTGCAGATCTGATTCTATCCCTTCTGCCTTTTAGCCATCACTGTGCCTTGGGACTTCTCCTATCAGTTTCAAAGTCTGTAAGAGACTGTTACTCATCCTAACATTGTCCAGGCATCATCAGGAGACTCTCATTAGAAGAGTGATTCAGATCATGAGAGGGTTATGGTATAGTTCTAAGTCTGTGGGACTCAGGCATGGTTTTACAGAGCTAAATGTGATCTAACAAATGGATACAATGCCTTCCTCTTGGTTCTACTGACCTGCATTGAGGGTATCTGCAACCTACTAATTGATGTTGCTGAAATGCATTGGGCTGCCATGGATAGTTTCAGATACCCCATTATTTTGGAGAGACATGCAACCATATTTGTGTTTGGACTGCAGCAATCACTTTTTCCTCCCTCAAGTTGCTATTCTCTGTTTGTGTACCTCTTAAGAATGTATTGAGATGTACTGCATTAGGTATTCATGGGAACCTAGGTCCTGGTGGGGTTAATGGAACCTTGATGCAGGAATGGGAGGAGGAGCCTGCAGGATCTTACTATGAAGATTGTGTTTCTAGCAACCTGCACAGCCGGATCCTGATGCAGAAGAACCTTATGAATATGAGGTTGGTCACACTGAAGCAGGAGAACAAGGAAGTACACGCTGATTGGACCATCATTCAGCAATACCTGGTTGACTTGAACCTGATTGATAAAGATGAACAGGAGAAGCCCAGCATCCTCCAGGACCTACAACATCAGGTAGTACAAGCAGCTCAGCCTGGCTTATACTGACTGATAACATTTTCCCATTGCATCCATCTTTGCTTTCACCTAGCACCTTTCTAATCTACACTCCCACCCACCTCAGAGAATGCAGTTGTTCATTGTGTGGTCTCTGCACAAGGATTTGGGGTTGTTAGCCTTGTGATAAGCTGATGTATTGGCAAGTATACCTTACTACTCCTCTTTAATCTGAAGACTAGTAAGGGTGATCGATCAATAACACACCACATTCCTACACATGGTCATGTTAGCTGGGCTGCTTTGCAGAGCTTTGAGCAAGTGCTATGTCCTGTGACAGAGGTCATGCATGGGTCATGTGACTTCCCTAGTGGGAAGCATCATGCAGGGTTAAAATCCAAATGCTAATAGGTAACATGTTCTTCTCCTTGTATTTGATCTGTGCATTTTCCCTTCTTCCTGTAACCCATGAGCTCTCTTCTCATTGCCCATTTCTTGTTGTGCACTGATAGAAGTCTGAGTAACAGCTCTCAGGGCCATGTATTTGGTAAATGTTACTGGATATTTTGCTGTGCCTGCACTTATAACAGCAATGGTGTCAGTTAAAAGATCAACGATAACATTCCTGTTGAGATGTTGAGAGGCAGCAGCCTGACAGCTGACATTTAGGTTCCCAACAAGCCTCTGTCTTAATAACTGCCTTCCTCTTCTAGGATGTAGAGAGTGTAGCAAGAGCTGAAATTTCCACAGCCCAGGAAGAGGGCCTCCTGCAGAATGAGTTGCCACTTCAGGAAGACACTGCTGATCTCCAACTCCAACAGCCACAAAATAATTTGGAGGAATCTTCTTACACATAATTCAGTTCCTCAGGGAGAATAGGCCCTAACTCCCTAGCCAGTGAGCCAGGCAATTCTGTATTTTATTCACTTTCCTGTGCTGACACCACCCTTTGGGACAAAACTGAGGTAACTGACCTGACACCCTGTGTCCAAGAGAAGAAACAGGCTGTTAGAGTTTTGGTTGATGTTTTGCTTTTTGTTGCTTTGCTATTTGTTATGTTATAAATTAATGTTATTATATGGATATTATGGATTTTATAAATTATTGTTATTGCTTTTAATTTTTGTTTATGCTTTTCACTTTTTATAGTAATTTTCATTTAAACCCCATTTCTTATGTATTTCTAATGAATAAAAAATTATTAGAAACTCATAACTTTTGAAACTATGTTCCTTATTCACGTTTTTTTTTTTATCCTATTCTGTAGACATAGACCTCACAACCAGAAATGGATCTCTGTAAGCTCCAGGATGTCTGGGCTACAGATTGAATTCAAAGCCCATCAGGGTAAACAAGACAATGGTCTTTTTTATGGATAATGTGGCTTTCCCCGTGGATAAACACTTTATGATGTGTGATACCTTATCCATGTTGTCATGTATTCTCCTACTCCTAGAATATAGCACTCTATTGCACACATTTCTTATTGACCCTGTATATCTGTTATTGTGTAACATACTATCACTTGATGTACAGCTGCTGGGAAAATTACCACATTCACAAAGGAGTACATAAAGAATGAGGAATCACAGAGCCATGTGCCTCAGCTTTTGCTGCAAGAGAGAATCAGGGATAATAAAAGACTAGAGATAATGGCCTTTGAATACACTTGCCCAGAATTCACTTATGGTAGATGACCAGACATTTTATCATTGACCAGACATTTTCTGTGTTTTTGTTTTTGCTGTTTAGATTCACTTTTATTATTTATTGGAATTGGGTGTATTCACTCCTGTATTTCTGTGTCCCCTCCTTAGTGCAGTCCCCTCATATGACACACGAAGTAATAACTTTCCCTGTTGTAGATGATTATAAGATATCTTGTGGTTCTTCTGAGTGCTGTAGATGCTCTAACCAGTGAGTCATCCCCCACATCTCCTGCGGGTGGCTTTTTACCTTCCACATCACTTGTGCTGTATTATGTGAACTAAATCACCTCCAACTGAGTGGAGAAATCTCAGGAGATGTGTAGGTTCAGGGGATTTAGCTGCACATGCTCATTGTCTTGTGCGGCCAGGCATCAAAGCAGGTCTCTGATAGGACCACTGCTCTTTGTGTCTTCAGGTTTATGCCCAATATCCCTTCTTTTCAATTTTCCTGAAAATGTTTTCACCTCTGATCTAGGATGACAATGTAGACTAGACATATCTGTAAACTTCAGAATTGAGACTAGCCTCCTGTAGTCTGTGATGGGATAATGAATCCATCTTGGTAACAAGAAACAGATCTTAATCTAAGCAGTTTTGGCGGGAAGCTCAAGGGCAGCCACAGTGAGTGGAGACTGCAGCTGTGGCCATGTTTCTGATGGAGAGCATGATTGTACAAATGTGGAACCTAAGAGGGACAGGCAAAGCTGCACTTTTGTCATAGAAGATCTGTGAGTACAGTGAATATAGTTTCATCCAGGTGACTGTTTTAGTTTTTGAATGGAACTAACTGACACTATAGGTTAGTCAGAGTATTAAAATATGGAGGAAGTGGTGAAGTGGGTCCAAAAACATTTAGAGGTAAACCAGGGCTTTTAGCTCAGCCTATAGAGCATCAGGGTAGAGAGGCTTCTGTTACTCTCTACCTTAGGTCCTCTGGCTTTTATGAGCTGATCCTGATGGAGACAGGGTCATCATTAATACACAGGAAACAAGCAGATCCTATACTTAGGTCACACTAGCATGTTTTATCTTATTGTGGGGTCTCTGTGAACATCTTAGAACTTGGAAGTGGCCTGGGTCTTACACTCACTTATGGGTTCTCACAACAGTTTGTGGTTTGTTTCATAAACACTACCAGATGCATAAATTAATCTGGAAAATCTAAATGAAATAGATGGTGTTCTAGACAGATACCAATTACCCAAGTTTAACCTAGATCTGGTAAATTAACTAAGTAATCCTATAATCCCTAAGGAAATAGTAACTCTCATCAAAAGGCTCCCAATACAAACAGGGCAAGGCCAAATGGTTTTGGTGCCTAATTCTACCAGTTTGAAAAAGCTGTTAATGCCAACACTCTACAACCTATTCCAATGAATAGAAAGAGAAGGAATATTGCCATGCTCATTCTCTGAGGCCTTGGTAAGCTGATACCTAAAACACAAAGATTCGACATGAATGCGGAATCCAGACCACTTTAAATTTTGAACATTGATGTAAAAATAGTCAATGAAATACGGGCATACAGAATCCAGGGACACACTAAAGATATCCTTTCCCATTGTCAAGCAGTCTTCATTTCAGGAACACAAGCGTTGTACAATATAGGAAAATCCATTGATTCAATCTATCAAAACTACAGTGAAATATATAAGCACATGATCATCTCATTAGATGACGAAAAGATCACTGACAAAGTTTAACTCCCTGTTATATTAAAAGTACTGTCATACAGGGATACAAAACACATAACTGAATATAATACAAGCAATAAATATCAGGTCTATAGAAAACATCAAATTCAGTGGAGAGAAACTTAAAGGTATTTCACTAAAATCAAGGCCAGGAAAAGGCTTCTCTTCCTATCTATTCAACTTTATCCATGAATATCTACCTATAGCAATCAGAAAACCAAACTACATCAAGGGGATACAAAAGGAAAAGGAAAATGTCAAAGAACTGCTATTTGCACATAATATGATAGTATTCATAAGTGATTCCTAAAGATGTCCCATAGAACTACAGCTGATAAACACCTACAGGAAACTCTCTAGATACACAATGAACTGAAAAAAGTAAAAAACTGTCTTTATGGAAATGATAAAAAGCTGAAAAGAATTAGGAAAGCCACATCTTACAATACCCAGGATTAATAAAAATGTATCTTGGTATAAGCCTAAGCAAGCAATGAAAGACCTATAGGACAAGATTTTCAAGTATCTCAAGAATGAATCTGGAAAAATATCACTTGCACCTCCTAGCACTCTTAGGAGAGCACTAGTCACTGAAAGAGACCTGGGTTTTCTAATGCTGAGGCCTGTACCCACCAGTATAGCTACAGCCATTTTGTTCCATGTCTGCGCCTTATTTCAGATTGTTGCTGTAATATCCAATAATTGACACAGAAAAAGTAACTTGACTCAGAGCAAGGTCATGGTGATCTCATCCTGTTATGCTCTGTATGAGGTTTGTTAACTTTATAATGTTCTAAAAACCTTTATCTGGGACGCATCAAATAAAGAGGATCTGAGTTCAATTCCTAGCACACACATGGTTGGCATACAATGAAGTCCAGTTCTGAGGACGCTGATGCCCTCCTCTGAACTCCATGTACAACTGAACACATGTGGCAAATGCTCACAGGAACACACATACACTCACTCAACACACACACACACATACACACACACACACACACACACACACACACTCACTCACACACAAACACTAGCTAAAGGCAATCCACCAGAGATGCATGAAGCAACATGAATGTCAAACCCAATAGTAACACAATGCTATGTATCCTGTTTGCTAAAGAACAAATAGGAAGCAGCAAAATTATTGAGATATAGTTTCAGACAAGAGAAGGCAGAATAGTTTTTAAAACAGACATGGATTTAACATGACACCCATGATGATGACATCTCCAAGGGGAAAATGTCCCTGTGGATGCCAAGGGCTCGCTGGCCAGCCATTCTAGCCAAAATGGCAGGCAATAGCTCCAAAGTGGGACCCTGTGTCTAAAGGGAAAGTGGGTGTCATAGAGGGAGCCCAACATGGACTCTGTCTTCACATGTGTGTGCACGCATGCATATGAGACAAAAACAAAGAGACACAGACCAAATAAATTATTTCCTGAAACAATCGATAAAAGGGAAATTGGTAGCTGATAAACAAGATCTGAAGGCAGCGGCAGTCACTGTAAATACAGGGGCAAAAATGTCAGCACAGTAAGAAGCAATGAATCAAAGTTAGAGAGGACAAGTCTATGTTGTCTGTGTCAGAAAAACGATGTCAGGAATAAAGGAAGCTTATGAGAGGGTGGAGCAACCAAATTAATATTTAAACTTGCCTAGTTAGATGGAAAGTTTCACACACGAATACAAAAAAGAAAATAGTACATTCATCAAGTGACCACAGAACTGTGACAAAGGAAGTTTCAATAAATTCCAAAGCAATTCACCACTCAGATCACATTCTTTCCTCAAGATGAAACAAAGGAGAAAGGATAGTGTCTAAGCACTAGCATCTGCTTGACAGTCTCTCATTGGCTCTCGTTGGTAACCTCTGATTGGCTCCTAAAGCAGGAAGAACAGACTCACACCATTCCAGGCTTGCTTAACTGTTTACAATGTCTGGGATCAGAGCTGAGATTCAGGGCAGCCTCAAATGGTGTAGTTGACACAGCGTAGCCACTAGAGGGCAGTGATACGTCATATTTATCTTTATTTACCAGAGAGCATCAATTGTTGCATCAATTTGTATGTAACATAAAGACTAGCTTTTCTTTCTTTTAATTTTTTCTTTTTTTTATTTTTCATTTTTTTATTTTAGGACATTTATTGCCACATTTATTTAATTTTTTGTAGTAATAGATGAGGCACAAATAACTTCTGTTTTCGAACACTGCAACAAAAAGGACAATAGTGAAGGGTAACAGTGAAATTAAAATAAAATTAAAATAATAATAATAATAATACAAAATCCTAAGGTCTGGGAGAAAACCTGACTACAATCCACATGTAGAAACATGTAAAAGACCTTGTCTTCTTATTGCACCACTTCACAGATCACAGAGTGGGGTGTCCTGCCAGAGAGGACCCAGTCAGTATCAGCTCCAGGGGTGGTAGCCTCTGCCCATTCACCTGCGTTCTGCTCAGCTGCGGTTCACATCTTGCTACTCACATGCTGCCGGCTTTCAGAGACTGGTACATATGTGCAGGCTATCAGAGGACAGCGCGCTCCCTGGCAACCCCACACTCAACTACGTCACAGTGGCCCAGCAGCAGCTGGACAGATTGTGTCTATTTGGAGTCTCAGCACTGACAGATACAAGGGGCACCTGGTGAGGGCTGCTCCCTGTGTGTGAACCCGAAATACCCAAAGGTTGCTGGTCCCTCGTACTAACCTGGCCACATCCCCACTGCGTATGATGACTTATGAAGCAGGCAGGATGGCCTTCTGCATACTCATGGACCAGGGATAGAATGGTGCCAACTGGCTTTGTGTGCACAGTGACAGAAAGCAGCTTGCCAGACACTCTGTGAGCAGAGCATGTTGTGTGAAGGCAATGGTGAGGATAGTGTGCAGAGCCCAGGGCTGCTCCTGAATGGTGAGTGGCTGGGGCCCACCAAGAAGCCAAGACTGGGGACAGCTGGTGGTGGCACACACCTGTAATCCCAGCACTTTGGGAGGCAGAGGCAGGTGGATTTCTGAGTTCAAGGCCCGACTGGTTCCAGGACAGCCAGGGATATACAGAGAAAATCTGTCTCCAAAAAACCGAAGAAGAAGAAGAAGAAGAAGAAGAAGAAGAAGAAGAAGAAGAAGAAGAAGAAGAAGAAGAAGAAGGAAGTAGAAGAAGAAAAAGAAAGAAGAAAGTAGAAGAAAAAGAAAGAAGAAGAAAGAAGAAGAAGAAGAAGAAGAAGAAGAAGAAGAAGAAGAAGAAGAAGAAGAAGAAGAAAGAAGTAGAAGAAGAAAAAGAAAGAAGTAGAAGAAAAAGAAAGAAGAAGAAAGAAGAAGAAGAAGAAGAAGAAGAAGAAGAAGAAGAAGAAGAAGAAGAAGAAGAAGAAGAAGAAGAAGAAGGAAGTAGAAGAAGAAAAAGAAAGAAGAAAGTAGAAGAAAAAGAAAGAAGAAGAAAGAAGAAGAAGAAGAAGAAGAAGAAGAAGAAGAAGAAGAAGAAGAAGAAGAAAGAAGTAGAAGAAGAAAAAGAAAGAAGAAAGTAGAAGAAAAAGAAAGAAGAAGAAAGAAGAAGAAGAAGAAGAAGAAGAAGAAGAAGAAGAAGAAGAAGAAGAAGAAGAAGAAGAAGAAGAAGAAGAAGAAGAAGAAGAAGAAGAAAAGACTGAAGATGCTCTAGACCTACAGAGCATCTCTGGCCACTTTCAGAGCCCAGGACAGGGGACACTACAGGCCATCATCAAGTAAGACAACCTACAAGGCACTTGGTTATGCATCTTTGCTATGGGCTGTGGATGAACAGGAGAAGGAGTAGAGAGCACCACTATGTGTGCACAGGCTGGCCAGAGCTGCTTCAGAGGCCACCTTCCCACACCGAGGCACGCTGGGCATGGAGCCATGGAGAGTGGCTGCCGGGGCACTAAGGCAGGGTCACAGCTCCCACCTGTTCTCTACAGTAGGGAGAGTGAACCCCTGACCCAGCCTCTTTGCTCATCCTGATATGCCTGAGCACAGAGACTCAGAAGGCATTGGAACGGTCTTAAAGGCAGTATGTACACTTTGGTAGGTGGCACTGAGGACTGAGCTTGGCCACTCTGAGTTTAGCTGCATCGTTTGCCCCTCTACAGCCTAATGTGAGGCCAAGCTTCTGACTTAGAGTCGGAAGAGGGACTCAGTGATAACCTGCATGACAGAGGGAAGAGTCATCTGCAAGACAGATCAGCTGGGGTTGTGTTTCTGTCATTAATGGGAGCACAGGTGTGTGTCTGTAAACATCTAAACCCTGGTTAAGTTGTGTCAGCAAGGAGGAGTTTCTGGAGGGAGGGAGAAAGCTGTGTTCTCAGGTTTTACAGATCAACACCAGAATGATGGCTTGGATTCAGTAGTTTCACAGTTCAGGATTCAGTAGCTAGCACTGACACTCCAATGTCCTCTTGCCCGGAGTTCGCTGGTGTGGCTGGTAGTCCAGCATTCTTGGGCCAGGTATTGATTGGATGGTGTGGATTTGATTCTCCCACTGCAGGTCCATGCAGGTGACAGGTGTCTATGGTAGTGGTGAAGTGGTGGAATGGGGGCTTGATTAGTTCATGTGCTTCCTGTCAAAGCACTGTACTAGGTAGTGCTGGACATCCTCCAGCCCTGAGGGGTCACCCTTGAAATCTGGAAAGTGCTTCTCAATACTCACCGACTTCACCTTCTCCATCAGGAGGTCCATCTTGTTGAGGAAGAGGATGAAGAGACATTGAAGAAGAGTTTGTTGTTGACAATGGTCTCAAAGATGTTCATGGACTCCATCAGCAGGATGGTGCACCTATCCTCCATGAGGACCTGGTCGTAGTCACTCAAGGAGTCCATGAACAGGATGGATGTGATCCCATGGAAACACTGGAAACACTTCTGGTGCTGCAACCTCTGGCCGCCCACATCCATCATCTTAAATGAGATTTTCTTTATAATAAAGTCAAGTTCAATGATTCCCTTGGTGGCCTTTCTAGCCAGCAGGATGTCTTGTTTACTGGGGAAGTAGTTCAGTTGGCAAATCCAATCTAAGTTATCCAGGAAGTACTTCACTGATTCACCCAGCTGTAACTCGCTTCTGCGACTGAAGGCTTCCCTGATCCCCGAGTCTCTCCAGAGTGCACGCAGCACTGGCACAAGGAGCTGGAAGGTGGCGGGTTCCACAGGCAGGCCTGCCTTGTTCTCAAGGCCATCAGAAACATCCCTGCTTCTCCTTCTCGGAGTGCTGCCAGGGAATGCTGAGCTTGTCCCGAGGGTCTATAAGCAGCCTTGGGCCTCGCCATTAAGTTTGCAGCCAGTGCATACCTCCTTGTCTGTTCTGGCATGAGGGTCTCGAGTCTCAGGACCACAGCTAGAATCTTCTGAGAGGGAAGCCTCAGTTGGGGAACTGCAGAGATCAAAGTAATCTTAAGGAAGTTGTTGAAGATGGATGGTGTAGAGGAACTCCAGCAGCGCCTTCTGTTCAAACTCCGGCCATGTTTGATACACATCTGCTTGAGAAAGGTCGACTTGCCGCTCTAGCCTGCACCCAGCAGCAGGATCCTGACCAGCCGCCACAGCTCAGCATTGACATCTCAGCTGCTCAGCTGTGCCACCTGGCCTGGCGCTCTGAGTCACGCACTGTGCCTGCCCTGCGCTCACAGTCTAAGGCCTCTAAGGGCAGCAAGCAGTGGCTGAGGGTCTGCACAACCCAGACATGGCCTTCCTCAGTTCTCGGCCACGCCACACTGGGGGCCTCATGCCATGGACACCCCTCAGCTGGCACGGCCCTCCCTGACCACACTCTGCCCTGCCTGCCTCTCCCGCAGGCTGTGTCCACCTTCACCGCTGCTGCCCAGATGCTTTCACTCGCCTGGCCAGCTGAGGGGCGGAGGGGAAGGTGAAGACTAACTTTTCAAATTCAATTCTGGGCCCTTCAGGGTTTGTCTCAAATAGATAATGATGAGAATATATTATTTATGGTCAATAATTTGTTGTCCCATAAACATAATATTCCTCATTTATTCCTTCAGTTTGCTAAAGCACTTTTGGGTCCTTTAAGAGATAAGGGCAAGACATTGCTGTATGCTAAATTGTTAGGGGGAAAAATTGAAGCATTCTAAGATGTTTGTAATTAGAATATGTAAAAAAGCTGTCTCCTGTTAACAATCCAAAAATATAAATTCACAAAGTGAGTCTTGAAAAAATGTATCCTATGTATTTTCATTCAATTAAAAAAAAAAAGACACAAAAACTGACAAATAGGAAGCAAGTCTATTTTTAAAGATTCTATGGAAGGAAACCATCAGTCAGGAAGTTGTTCCTGTTACAAATCCCCTTGGTGAAGTGTAATCCCACTCCTTTAGGACAGGCTTCCAGGGAGGATGAAGGCCATCGGCAGATGTGGACTGTAACACCCTAGCACCCTGGGGTATGCATCTGAGGGTCCCAGTCAGAGATGCAAGTCTCCAATAGAATAGTTCGAGAGCGGTCAGAGAAAGAAGCTCTCAGATAAAAGCCTGATGCAACAAGGTGTGATCATATGCACAGCTTAAGGCCAACTAAAACAGGTTTCTAATATTGCACATCCTAGTAATCTTTCCCACAAGTTCCTCCTGAGCAGCATACACATGCTTCTTAAATCATAAGGATGCTTCCAAAGTCAACAGTGGATTCTACTTCTGAATAAGAAGAAATCAATCTGGTGGTTCCAATGAAAATTGGAAATGGTTTTACCTGAACACCCAGCTATATCACTTCTGGGCATATACCCAAAATTGTTCTGACATATAAAAATGACACATAGTCCCCTATGTTCGTAGCAGCCTTATTGATAATAATCAGAAGCCAGAAAGAACCCAGATGTCCCTATGGAAGAATGGATACAGAATGTACGGTTACTGAATGGAGTACTACTAAGCAATTAAAAAACCAATGACTTCATACAATTTGCAGGCAAATGGACAATATAGAAAATATCCTGAGTGTGGTAACCTACACAAATGAACACACATTGTATGTATCTCCTGAAAAGTTGATATTTGTCCTAAAGTTCACAATGTCCATGATATACCCCACAGACACTATGGATCTTAGAAGGAAGGGAGACCAGGGCATGGCTGCTTCAGTCCTGCAGTGAAGGGGTAACAGGATGATGGTGGGAGGTGGAGGTAGAGGAGACCTGGGAGAGATAGAGGTGAGGGAGGAAATAAGGGGCAGTATTAGGTACTGGAGAGGATAGGAGAGAAGGAAAGAGGGTCTGGAAATGGAACAAAAATATGTAGCAGGGGGGATGCGGAACTGGGTTAGCCACGTGAGGGACCCAGGCACCAGGGAAACATGAGGTTCCCAGGACCCAAGGGGGAGGATTTTAGCCCAAATGTGCAGAGAAAGGGAAAATAGAACCTGTAGAGACCACATCAATGGGATAGGTATACCTCCACACTTAAACAACCCTGTGACCCCCCTCCTTAAAGGGATGATACCACACACTCATTTCCAAATTTTAATCCATAAATGTTCCTCAGTAAAGTAAGAACAGGGACAACAAATGGAGCAGAGACAGAAGGAAGGGACATCCAGGGGCTGCCCTACATTGGGATTCATCATAATTGCAGACACCAAACCAGACACTGATGGTGTGGTCAAAAGATGTTTGCAGACAGGAACCTCTTGTGAAGGTTCTTAGGGAAGTCCAGCAGGCAACTTACCCTTGGTGCCATCCATTAGACTGAGGTCTGGAAAACTGGTGGGGAAGTTAGGGGAAAAGCTGAAGGGTCAAGGGGAATTGTAACCTCACTGGAAGAACAACATCTATTGCCAGGATCACCCAATGTTCCCAGTGAGTAGACCATAAACAGAGAAGTGTACAGGGAGGGCTCTTTAGCTCCAGATACATTGTAGCAGAAGATGGCCCTGCCTGACAGCAATGGGAGGAGAGGCCCTTAGTCCTGTGGAGGATTGATGCCCCAGGGTAGTGGGATGCTGAACCTGTAGGGCAGGAAAGGGTGAGTGGGGGAGACCCTCATACAGGCAAAGGGGAGGGAGAAAGGGATGATGTGGTTTGAGGGGTCGTTGGAGGCATAACCAGGAAGTGGTATATCATTTGAGATTTATTCAAATGGAATGATTAATAAATACATTTAAAACAATACACATATGCCAGCCATTTAATTTTAAGAATGAAGATTCAGGAGCCAGATGCTGGGGTGAAAACCTGCCAGGTCAGAGAGTCAGGGAAAGCCCTCAGCTGACTTTGCTACCCTGCTGACCTCCCAGAAGGAAAGCATTCTTTATCCCTCTCCACACTGTTTTAAATATCTTTCAACTTAAAAACCTTCCTTTTGTTTAGTTATATTGATTCCATTTCAATTGGTTCCTTGCTCTGCCTCATGCCCTGGAATTAACATTTGTTTGCCCTGCAATAAAGGTGTGTACTTGGGCTAAGCCAAAGGACAATAAAGTACTTGTTTACAGTAAACAGAAAGCTCTTAGATTAAAGGTCTGTGCTATGTCTGAGCTACACCATACAAAATGTATTCGGTAAACAACGCAATCTTGGGGTTTACAATGATAATGAATACACTGCAACATAAGTAAACAATGTTCTCTCTGCTATAGAAATCATGATGGGAACACCATGATCCTAAAGAAAATCAGAACTGGACTCTTGAAGCTTTTGCACATGACCAACAAGGACATAAAGAGCACCAAGGAGACTCTTGATCCTTATCACAAGGGATAAATTATCCATTCCTTTTGTCACATATTTTAGGCCAAGATATCACCATTCCTGGCCTTGGCTCATTGTCCTAGGTGCTGCTGAAGGGAATGGTTGGTGTCCAGGGGTCACCCAACAAACCACAGAAACACTGAATTAAGTTAAACAGGGATGGTTTGATGAATACACACCTCACGATGGACCAATGAGGGCAACAGCTCAAACCTGAGCAGGAGACATTGTAGCAGGGAATGGCCTTGCCTCAACAGGTGGGAGGCCCTTAGTCCCATGGAAGATTGATGCCCCAGTGGAGTGGAGTGCTGAAGCAGTAGGAGAGGAGAAGGTGCATAGGTGGGGGAGAACCATCATACAAGCAAAGGGCCCCGACTCAAGCCATTTTAGACATAATAGTGCATATTGACTTTGAATTTGATGGGTAGTAGGTGAAGGATATAGATCTGAAATTTCCTGATTAAAATCCTCAAAACATGCAGTACATGACATGGTACATGGACAGCATGACCCTGGTCTGAATCAAGATTTTTTTCTTTTGTTTTGCATGAAGGTCATGTAGGCATTTTACAACAGCAGTATGAAATAGATGGCTAGCAAGTCACAAATTTGCTACAGTTATGCTATGGCACAAAAAATTATCGGAAAAAAATGTATCATTATGAAAAATTTCTGCATGACCTTACAGTTTAGACAAGTTCTGTGGCCTCAAAAGGAGCTCCTTAGAGGTAGAACAGAAAAGGTGTTTGTTACCTGAAAGGAGGGGCCTGAGCAGTGTTGTTCAGCCTTCTCAGTGACAATTGCACCTCACTCTGTCCCTGCAGGGGATCCCAAAGTGTCCTTCCAACTTCCCTGTGAACCAGTCTAGGCACACAAAGGCCAGGAACCAGTGCTGGTGTCCCACTCCTCACTTATGCTCCATTTTCAACAATGTACATGTACAACACTGTACAAATACAGCGTGGCCACTTGACATTGATACTCTTCACATCTTGCTGAGGGCAGCAATTGCTTGACTACACCCAAATCTATAAAATATGTGGGCACTAGGGAAGTATATCAAGATAAAGCTAGGAGAGAGGTGCATGAACTCTGCCCTGGATTGAATGCAGAAATGTGGGCATGGGAGAAACATGTATGGTTAAATATCCCACTAAGTTCACATTGTGTCTGCTTAATTTACTCTCAGGGCAAGGAAGGGTAGTATCTCTGATGGTGTCTGTCAAGTCCCTTGAAAAGTTCACTGGGTTTTGTCCTCAGCACTTGATATGTGGTGATGTGGCAGTGGCACTCAGGAAAGCTGGAGTTTGTAACTGGCACTGTATCATGCTAGCAGCATTGGATAATACTCAGTTGTCCAGATGGTGATACCCACTCTCATTATTTCTTTTTTTAAAATATTTTTATTTTCTATATTCTTTGTTTACATTCCAAATGATTTCCCCTTTCCCAGATCCCCCCTCCCCATTGGTCTCATAAACCTTCTTCATTTCTTAATGTGAACCCAGGGAAAGAGAGAACAAAATCCTTAGAAAAGAAAGAACATTTCCCCTTCTCCATCTTCCCAGCTAGAAACACTTGCAGAGAGAAAATGGTAAGTTCATTAAAATAGACAAAGATGGTAGGTGACACCTTGAATGGAGGGTGTGTTTCAGTGTTTTCTCTGAAACCAAGTCTTAAAAATTCCATTTCATCCTCTACCTGGCCTCTCAGGCTAACCTTCACCTCAGATAATCCTGCTTCCACTTTACTGTTGTTAGGCTTACAAGTGGGGCTCCTAGGAATGGTAGGACAGGACTAGTCACTGACAGAGACCTGGGTTTTTTAATGCTGAGGTGTGTACCCACCAGTGTAGCTACAGACATTTTGTTCTATGTCAGCTCCCTAGTTCAGATTATTGCTATAATGTGCCTGCAAAATCACTGACACAGAAAAGTAACTTGTCTCAGAAGAGGGGATGTTGACACATACTCTTATGTTCTTTATGACCTTTGTTAAACTTGTCATGTTCAACAAAATTTACATAGGATCCATCAAATTAATGGTCAATATACACTCTTATATCTAAAATGACCTAATCAGAAATGAGCACTGGACACTTCCTACAACTTCATAAAAGCTACATGTATTTTGGGTTTTCTGTTTGTTTGTTCTTGTTTTTTGCTTTAGAAGTTGATGAATATAGATGTTTTTAGCCATGGCTCAGCTCCCAAAATCTGATATGTGGTTCTATTCAATCAGTATTATGGTCTACATTCATTAATCCATCCCTATTTATTTGAGAAAGGTGTTTTTCTGGTTTGTGGGGCTGATCATGAACCCAAGCACAAGATGTTAGGCCCTTGCTCTGTGCACTAACATACATCTATTATATTTTCATACACCCTTACCAATTTTGACTATTTTATTTTGTTCTGACATAATCTCATTTATAGATTATAGAGGGCTATAAGCAATCCTCCTTTGGTGACACTGGTGCAGAAATGAGATTCTGCCTTAGGGCCTTTACATTGGTGGCTTCAATATTTTAGTTCCCTCTGTCAACTGATCTCCAGACTCTTGCCAGAACCATAAGGACTGCAACTCTCTCTCTCTCTCTCTCTCTCTCTCTCTCTCTCTCTCTCTCTCTCTCTCTCTCTCTCTCTCTCTCTCTCTCTCTCTCTCCTGTCTCTCTGTTAAGACATCTTGGGGCAGCTTTAAAAAAGCTAAGCACAAGATATCATGAGTGTAGCTCCTAAAACACATCCACATATTAACCTGCCCTTCAGGCTCAGCCTGGATGTAATTTCATGCACCTGTACCAAAGACAGGAGAACTTTTGACTTCATATTAAAACTGGAGTTATTTCTCAGTACATTTTAAAGGTTCATATTGCTGATTGAGGAAAATTTGAGATAGGATGAGACATTTCTGAGAACAGTTTGAAAAGGAAACCCTCAGTTAGAAACACAGGGATTACTGAGGTGATGGCAATTAAGCCCAGAGTAAACCATGGCCTTGGAAGGAAGATGGGCTCAGTGGCCATGCCCCAGGAGAGTCTTCAGGAAAGAGCACTTAAGATTCCTGTTCAGTACAGGGGGAAAATTAGTAGGGAGCCAAAGGCTGTATGTAACCCATGACATCAGTAGTCCCTTCTTGAACATTCTATAATCTTCCAGAGAGTTCTTGGCATGAGCTGTGATGTCACCAGTGTTGTAGCAACAGCAAATCATTGAGGTTTCTCAGTCAGTGTCTAGAGGATACACTGATAGACATGTTTGCTCGACTCAGAAAACTCTTTCGGAGAACCAATGTGGATGGGAGAGAGACTAGAGAGAGGAGGAAGGGAGCTGGCCTTTCATCTGAGAGTAATGAAGGACAAAGGAGGTGGTCATGGAGAATGTGGAGTAAGTACTGGGAAGTGGATATTGAGCTTCCTATCAGGGTGGCCTGAGCTGGCCTTTCTAGCAAATTCCAATTCTTCACTTTCACTGAGTATTGTGGTTGTTACTTGGGGACAGAATGAGAGCATCAGGAGTCACAGAGGATCTAACCTACACCAATTTAGGGAAGGGCATCACTGCCTTCACTACCATGCTTCTAGCTTCAGCTTCTCTGACAATAGTACCAGGGAGAGATTTGTGCCCCTGCTGATAACCTCTTGTTCTCAGAACTACTCTGACCTCCTCTCCCTCAAAGTTCCCACCTTAGCTTTCCCACTGGTTGTGGGTGGCAGGAATAATTGTACTGTAACCAAAGACCAATCAGAGTTGATAAACCCAGCAGAGATTCCATCCTGTGGCCACTTCTGGAGTGCTTGTTGTTTCAATAGAGGAAATAAATCAGTGTGTTCTCCCTCTGCAGGATGTTTTAAGGCCATTTCCTGGGCCTAGAGAAACAGAATAGGAGATCTGAACATCATATAACACTCAAGTACTTGTGAATTGTGAATTTATAGTATAACTTGTAAAACCACAGGACTGAGGACTCTGAAGCCAAGTTGTACTCTGTGTATTTATTAATAAGCCAGGGGAAGCCATCTATGTGGTCATCATAAGAATACATAGGGAGACAGAGGACACACATGGCTGCTTACATCTCCTAGTCTCTATAGAGTGAGGGGATAACTGAGGTCCACTGAGGATGCATCTAAAGCCTGGACGAAACTCTGTGTGGTGTCACTGAGTTCTAGGCCTGTCGTCTACTTTATAGGCCTCAGAGTAGACTGTCTATACTCTATGCATTCCAAAAATGTAAGTTCACTTGTGTTCTTTTACCTACAGGGGCTGGCAGGCAGACATCATCCCCTGCAACTGTCCTAAGCAAGAAGCAGGCCAAGAAGGAAGAGGAGAGGCTGACCAGAGAGCTGCAGCTTGTTACCCAAGAGAGAAATGAGCTGAGAGATCGCTTGATCTATGTCACAGAGGGAGCCATGAACAAGAGGTATGCATTGCTCCAAATGCTGTGGTGTTCATCTGGAGTCAATGCCACACTTGTCTTTTTAAGGTGGTTGATTATAGGAAGGTGTGTCTTCATGATATCCCTGGGTCAAACCTCATGTCCCTAAATACTTCTTAGAGGAGAGACAGAGCCTGAAGCTTGGTCAGGAGTAAGATGGGAAATGGACTCTTCTGCTTCCTCCAGGTCAAAAGTGGGACTTGCAGTCCGAGTAAAGAATTCAGGGATAGAGGCAATGGACAGTGAGTTCCCAGAGTGCTTTTGGAAAGCCCTTGAAAGGAGGTGCTTTTGTGAGGTTTTAGGACCTGAGAGTTTGTGGTGAGTGTTTGTACTGGACTAGCAGGTGACTGAGTGCTGGAAACTGCTAAATGCAGATGGAGGGGCCTGGTCCCACATTGTTCATCTCAGCGCTTGACTAGACGCCTGAGGCTCTGCCTGTTCCTCTTTCTCTGAGTGACTTATACTCTGAGACAGTAATGTTGCATGCATTTCTTCTGCATCTCAGGTTCTCTCTGCTTCTGTCTCTGATTCACTCTCTCTTTCTTTCTGTTACTCTGTCTCTTTTTTCCCTTACATGTGTGTACACAAGTGTGTATATCTGTTTCTGTGTGTATGCATGTGTGTGTGCACATGATTGTGGTGTCTCTTGTGAATTAATTTTTTGCATGTTTATATTTCTCTCTACTCTTTTAAATTCAGGGATCTGTGACATCCAGGGTACTTTGAGACAGTAATGTTGCATATACACCTGATGATTCTCATTCTGTTCTCTCTGGTTCTGTCTTTATTTCTTATTCTCTTGCTCTGTGTCCTTTTCTCCTAATTTGTGAGTGCCCGTCTATGAGTCTATTTGCTTCCACGTGTGCATACAAGTGCTTTTGTTTCATATGTTTATATTTACCTCCACACTTTGGAATCTTGTGGTCTGTGTATTGGACTGAGGATTTACATGCAGTTTCAAGTTGATGTGAGTCCTGATGTCTGGGAGCCCCCACATTAAATAGCACTGTTCCTTCCCTTCATGGGGACATTTATGTAAACAGTTGCACCTCTTGGGCAGATTATAAAGCATTGGTTATGTCTGGTCTCATCTCAAGAATTATGTGTAATTTCTGCCTCTGAATCCAGGAATTATAATCCGTGTTGTCAAAACAGGGAAAATATAATCACAGGTGTCTAGTTGGCAACGACCTGTGGCCTATACTCTTGAGGGCACAAGGGGCCAGACTGCCCATCCAGATCTAATGAGTAAACACAGGGAGCCAGGGCACCCTCCATCTGGATATATAGCTTATGCTGTCCTTGGAAAAGATAAAATGTTTCCAAAGATGAAAAAGATCCCAGCATGTAGAATCCAGGAATTGACCTTCCTGTGCTGGGAGTACAAGACCCAGTCTATGTTCATGTGTTCTTAGAAAGGAGGAGTGGCCCCTGGTTATGGAAAGCAGTAGCAGAATGGGGCAATACCAGAACAGGGAAGTGGGAAGGGGTGGATGAGGGAGTAGGGTTAGGGAAGGGGGCTTATGGGATTTTTGGAGAGTGGTAAGCCAGACAAGGGGGAAACATTTGAAATGTAAATAAAAAAATATATCGAATAAAAAAAAAAGAAACACATTTTCAGCCAGGCCATGGTAGCACACACCTGTATTCCCAGCATTTGGGAGGCAGTGGCAGATGGATTTCTGAGTTTGAGGCCAGCCTTGTCTACAGAGTGAGTTGCAGGACAGCCAGGGCTACACAGAGAAACCTTGTCTCAAAAATACAAATATATATATATATATATATATATATATATATATATATATATATATATATATATATATATATATATATATATAATACTTGGATGTGTATGTGTTCAAAAAAGGTGTTTTAAAAAAGGCACATGTTCATAGAGTTCTGTCTTCCTGGGGACAGGCCATACTACACACCAAATCCGTTATATGAAAAATTGAAGTTAAAGGAGAAGGAGATTATGACATTTCTACACAGCTTAGAGAAGGAGAACATTGAGGCCAAACAGACCTTCCAGGATCTCAAGAAGGAGATTAACTTCTATCGGTAAGTACTGTTCATGGAGGTCACCAGGTGTGGAATGGCCATTTCTGACTTCCTTTGTTTCTGGACTGGAGAGTCTGCAGGTCTGACTCTATCCCTTCTGCCTTTTAGCCATCACTGTGCCTTGGGACTTCTCCTGTCAGTTTCAAAGTCTGTAAGAGACTGTTACTCATCCTAACAGTGTACAGGCATCAGCAGGAGCCTCTCATTAGAAGAGTGATTCAGATCATGAGAGGGTTATGGTACAGTTCTAGGTCTGTGGGACTCAGGCATGGTTTTACAGAGCTAAATGTGATCTAACAAAAGGATACAATGCCTTCCTCTTGATTCTACTGACTGCATTGAGGGTATCTGCAACCTACTAATTGATGTTGCTGAAATGCTTTGGGCTGTCATGGATAGTTTCAGATACCTTGTTCTTTGGAGAGACATGCAACCTTATTGGTGTTTGGGCTGCAGCAATCATTTATTTCTTCCCTCAAGTTGCTATTTGCTGTTTGTGGACCTCTCAAGAATGTATTGAGATGTATTGCATTAGGTATTCCTGGGAACCTAGGTCCTGGTGGGGTTAATGGGACCTTGATGTAGGAATGGGAGGAGGAGCCTGCAGGATCTTACCATGAAGATTGTGTCTCTAGCAACCTGCACAGCCGGCTCCTGATGCAGAAGAACATTATGAATAAGAGATTGGTTACACTGAAGCAGGAGAACAAGGAAGTACATGCTGATTCGACCATCATTCAGCAATACCTGATTGACTTGAACCTGAATGTTAAAGATGAACAGGACAAGACCAGCATCCTCCAGGGCCAACAACATCAGGTAGGTACAAGCAGCTCAGCCTGGCTTATACTGACTGATAACATTTTGCTACTGCATCCACCTTTGCTTTCACACAGCACCATTCTAATGCACAGTCCCAAGCAGCCACCCACCTCATGGAATGTAGCGGGCCATTGCTAGGGCTATGCACATTCTGGGTTGTGAACCTCTTGAGATAAGCTGAAATATGGCAAGTATACCTTTCTACTCCTCTTTATTCTGAAGACCAATAAGGGTGATACATCAATATCATGCAGCATTCCAACACCTGCTCATGATAGGTGGGCTGCTTTGCAGAACTTTGAGTAAGTTCTGGGTCCTGGGACAGAGGGCATGCAAGGGTCATATGACTTCCAAAGTGGTTAGCAATTTGCAGGGTTAAAATTCAAACACTAATAAGAAATATGTTATTCTCCTTTTCTTTGATCTGTGTGGCATGTGGCATTTTCCTTTCCTCCTGTAACCCAGTGAAGTCTCTTCCAATTGCCCATTTCTTGGTGTGCCCTGATAAAAATGAGTAGCAGCTTGTCAGCCCTACTGTTAATGTAGGTTAATGTTGCTGGATATTTTGCTGTGCCTGCAGTTGTAACAGCATTGGTGTCAGTTAAAAGATCAATGATAACATTCCTGTTGAGAGGGTGGGAGGCAGCAGCCTGACAGGTGACATTTAGATTCCCAACAAGCCTCTGTCTTAATTGATGCCTTCCTCTTCTAGGATGCAGAGAGTGTAGCAAGAGCTGAAATTTCCACAGCCCAGGAAGAGGGCCTCCTGCAGAATGAGTTGCCACTTCAGGAAGCCCCTGATGAGCTCCATCCTCAACAGCCACAAAATTCCTTGGATGAGTCTTCTACCACATAATTGAACTCCTCAGGTTGAATAGGCACTAACTACCTAGCCAGTGAGCCAATCAATTCAGGAATTTATTCCCTTTCCTGCACAAACAACACCCCTTGGGGGAGAACTGAGGTGACTGCCCTGCCACATGTCCAAGAGAAGAAACAGACTGTATGTCCCTGTTGCTGAAAGTGTACTGAGAGAACTCTGGTTCATATAATTTACTGTTAGAGTTTTGGTTGCTGTTTGGTTTTCTGCTGTTTTGTTACTTGTTATGTTATTGGATATTATATATTATTGTTATTGCTTTTTTTCTTATGCTTTTCACTGTTTATAGTAATTATCTTTAAAAGCCTGTTTTTGAAATGTATTTCTGATGAATAAAAATTTATTTGTAATTCCTCACTTTTGAGACCATATTACTTATTCAGGTTTTCTGTCCTATCCTGTAGACATAGACCTCACAACCACAGATGGATCTCGGTAAGCCCCAGGAAGCCTGGCTACAGACTGATTTCAAAGCCCACTAGGGTATACAAGACAATGGTCTTTTGTATGAATAATGTCGCTTCTCCCATGGATACACACTTTAGGATGTAATCACTGACATACTCTCTCCATGCTGTCATGTATTCTCCTACTCCTAAAATGTAGAACTCTATTAGAATGGAGACTGCAGCTCCTACCTATTTAATATAGCCCATGAATTTCTACCTAGAACAATCAGACAACAAAATGACATCAAGGGCATACAAAAGGTAAGGAACAATGTCAATGTATTGCTATTTACACATGATATGATAGTATATTTAAGTGATTCCTAAAGATGTACAAAAGAACTATACCTGATAAGCACCTACAGGGAAAGTCTCTTGATTCATAATGAACTTAAAAAAGTCAGTAGCTGTTTTTATTGAAAGGATAGAGAAGCTGAAAAAAAATTAGGAAAGCCACAACATACAGTACCCAGAATTAAAAAAACTGTATCTTGGTATAAGTTTATGCAAGCAATGAAAGACCTATAAGACAAGATTTTCAAATCTATGCTCCAAATGCAAGTGCACCCTCATTCGTCAAAGAATCTTTACTAAAGCTCAAATCACACATTGCACCTGACACAATAGTTGTGGGTGACTTCAACACCCCACTCTCCTCAATGAACTGATCAGGAAAGCAGAACCTAAACAGGGACACAGTGAAAAAAAATGAAGTTTTAGACCAATTGGATTTAACAGATTTATATAGAGAGAACATTTTATCCTAAAGCAAAAGAATATATATTTTTCTCAGCACCTCATGGTACTTTCTCCAAAATCGACCATATAATTGGTCACAAGACATATTTCAACAGATATAAGAGGATCAAAATAATCCCATACCTCCTATCAGATCACTATGGAGTAAGAGTTGTCCTCAATAGCAACAAAAACAACAGAAAGCCCACACAGAGGGAAGCTGAACAATACTCAGTGAGACCTCGGTCAAAGAAGAAATAAATCAAAGACTGCTTAGAATTTAAAGAAAATAGAGGCACAACATACCCAAATTATGGGACACAATGAAAGCAGTGCTAAGAGGAAAACTCATAGCCCTGAGTGCCTCCAAAAAGAAACTGAAGAGAGCATACATTAGTACCTTAAGGACACACCTGAATGGCCTGGAACAAAAAAGATAATTCACCCAGGAGCAGTAGAAGACAGGAAATCATCAAACTCAGGGCTGAAATCAATCAAGTAGAAACAAAGAGAACCATACAAAGAAAAAAAACGGAAAAATTTATCATGAGAAGGAAAGAGCTCCCATGGTCAGAGTTAACAAGGATTACCATAGAGAAAATGGACATCTGAGGGAAAACAACTTACAGATACAATACATTCCAATCAAAATCCCAACACAATTAATTACAGGTCTTGATAGAGTCCTTCTTCTGTTCATATGGATAAACAAAAAGCCCAGTGTCTTAGTTAGGTTTTCCTTTAATGTGAAAAGACACACGAACAAAGCAGCTTTGTTATAAGAGGCAACATTTAATTGGGGCTGGGTGACAGGTTCCGAGGTTCAGTCCATTAGTCCATTATCATCATTGAGAGTAGGGCAGAGTCCAAGATGGTATGAAACTGGAGGAGCTGTAAGAAGGAGCTGTGACTTCTTCTGCATGCAAACAGAAGATTGTCTAGTTTATAGCTACATGGAGGGTCTCAAAGACCAATCTCACTGTCACACACCTACTCCAAGGAGGCCACAACTTTTAACAGTGGTATTGCCTTGGTCAAGCTTATTGAGACCACACATTCCACTCTCTGGCTAACATAAGCTTGATCAAATGGATGAGTCTATTGTGGCCATACCAATCCATAGCATAACAGAAAATATTCTTAATCCAACTCAGAGGTCCCATAGATCATAAGAGGTTCAAACATGTTAAAAGTCCAAAATTCAAAGTCTCTTCTTACATACACACAATCTCTAAAGTGTAATCCCCTATAAAATCAAAAGATATAAATCACAGGCATCTAATATCACAAGATATATATACCACCATTTAAAAAATGTCATACTGAGAAAGTACCAGATTAAAGCAAGACAAAAACACAGCTTCTCAAACTGCAACTCTAAGTTTTCCTGGGTGAACATCTATGTTACAAATGAATAGACACCCACATTCATAAAATAAACTTTACTAAAGCTCAAATCATGCATTGCATCTCACACAATAATAGTGGGAGACTTCAACACCACACATCATTGGACAGATCGTAGAAACCCAAACTAAACAGATACAGAATGAAACTAACAGCAGTTATTGACCACGTTATAACAGATATCAAAAGAATATTTTATCATAAACCAGAAGAATATATCTTCTCAGCACCTCATGGTACCTGCTCCAAAGTTGACCATCCTCTCAATCACAAAACAAGCTACACCTGATACAAGAAAATTGAAATAATTCCATGTATCCCATTAGATCACCACAGTCTAAGGCTGGTCTTCAATGGCAACAAAAACAACAGAAATCCCACATACACATGGAAGCTGAACTATACCCTACTCAATGATAACTTGGTCAAGGAAGAAATAAGAAAACATTTTAGAATTTAATGAAGATGAAGACACAACATCCTCAGACTTATGGGACACAATGAATGCAGTGCTAAGATGAACACTCAAAGCTCTGAGTGTATCCATAAAGAAACTGAAGAGAGCATTCACTAGAAGCTTGACAGTACACCTGAAAGCTCTACAATAAAAAGAAGCAAATACATCCAAGAGGAGTAAATGGCAAAATCACACTTGAATTAGCAAAAGACTCATTATCAGTGAACATCTTTTGTCCCCCACCCCATTGCCTTTTATCCCCAACTTGTTTAGTTTTGGAGGCAGGGTCTCAATACACTGTAGCCCTGGCTGGCCTGAAACACTGAGATCCATTGCCTCTGCCTCACAAATGCTGAAATCATAGGCATGTGCCACCATGGCCAGCACCAAGTTGTATTTCTATGTTTACTTTTGATGTGCATGAGTGTTTACCTGTATGTATGTATGTATGTATGTATGTATGTATGTATGTATGTATGTATTTACACTGCATATGGGGCCTAGTGCACACAAAGATCAGAAGAGGCACCAGATTCCCTGAAACTGGTTCTGGGAACTAAACTCATGTCCTCTACTAGACCAACCTGTGGTTTTAGCAGCTGAGCTGTTCCTGTAGCCCACTCCAACATGAATTTTTATAACTTAGTAGTAGGATGAATAGGAACTTTAAGGACTTTAAGAAATACAAAGAGGAAAATTCATAGCCCTGAGTTCCTCCATAAAGAAATTGGAGAGATCTTACTCTAGCAGCTTAACTGATCATCTGAAAGCTCTAGAACAAAAAGAAGCAAACACACTCAAGAGGAGTAGATGGCAAGAAATAATGAAATTCAGGATGCAAATCAACCAAGTAGAAAGAAACAGAATTATACCAAGAATCAACAAAACCAGGAGCTAGTTCTTTGAGAAAATCAACAAGATAGATAAATACTTATCCAGACTAACTAGAGGGCATAGAAACACTATCCAAATTACAAAATAAGAAAAGAAATGTAAGAAATAACAACAGAAACTGAGGAAATACAAAAAAATGTTCTACTCAGATTCAGATTCTACTAAAAAGGAATGCATTCAACAAAAGTGGAAAATCTGGATGAAATAGATCATTTTTCTCAACAGATATCACTTACGAAAATTAAATCAGGATAAACCATCTATATAGCACCATACCTGCCCCCAAAGGAATAGAAGCAGTCATTAGAAGTCCTGCAAGCAAAAATATCCAGGGACAGATGATTTTAGTGCAGAATTCTATCAGAACTTCAAAGAAGCTCTACTACCAATACTTATCAAATGCTTTCAAAAAACAGAAACAAAAGGAAACAAAAGACCATCACCGAATTCAGTCTATGAAGACACATTTATACTGATTCCAAAACCATAAAGAGAGCCAAAAAAGAAAGAAAACTTCAGACCAATTTCAGTTATGAATATCAATGCAAAAATACTCAATAAAATTCTCACAAACTGAATCTAGGACCACATCAAAATAATCATTCACCTTGATTAAGTAGGCTTCATCCAGGAATGCAGGGATGATTCAATGTATGGGAATCCATCAATGTAATCCACTCTATAAACAAACTTAAAGATAATAACCACATGATTATCACATTAAATACTGGAAAAGCACTGGACAAAAGACAACACCCATTCATGTTAAAAGTATTGGAGAGATCAAGAATTCAAGCTTCATACCTAAATATAAGAAAAGCAATACACTAATAAGTGGATATTAACCTAGAAAACTGGAATACCCCAAACATAATCCATACATCAAATGAGGTACAAGAAGAAAGGAGGAGTGGCCCCTTGTTCTAGAAAGACTCAGTGAAGAAGTATAGGGCAAAACCAGAACGGGGAAGTGGGAAGGGGTGGGTGGGAAGACAGGGGGAGAAAAGGGGGCTTATGGGACTTTCGGGGAGTGGGGGGCTAGAAAAGGGGAAATCATTTGAAATGTAAATAAAAAATATATCGAATAAAAAAAGACAAAAAAAAAAAAAAAAGAAAAGCAATATAAAGCAAACCAATAGCCAACATCAAACTAAATGGGGAAAAGCTCAAAGCAATCCAATTAAAATCAGGGACAAGGCAAGGCCCAACCTATTCAAAATAGTACTTGAAGTTCTAGCTAGAGCAATAAGACAACAGAAGGAGGACAAGGGATACAAATTGGAAAGGAAGAAGTCAAAATATCACTCTTTTCAGTTAATATGATAGTATACTAAAGAGACCCCAAAATTTCTACCAGAGAGATCCTGCAACTTCAGCAAAGTGGCTGGATGTAAAATTAATTCTACCAAATCATCAGCCATTCCTCTACTCAAAGTATAAATTGGCTGAGTAAGATAATATGGAAATTATACCTTTCACAATAGTCACAATTAATATAAAATACCTTGTTATGACTCTAAACCTCTAATGAAGCAAGTGAAAAATCTGTTTGGCAAGAACTTCAAATCCCTGAAGAAAGAAATCAAAGAACTAAAAGATGGAAAAATGTCCCAAGCTTGAGGATCAGCATGATTGACAGAGTAAAATGACATCTCACAATCTTGCAATCTACAGGTTTAATGCAAACCCCATCAAAATTCCAAGTCAATTCTTCAGAGTTAGAAAGAAAATTTCTCAGATTCATTTGGAATAACAAACACACACACACACACACACACACACACACACACACAATACACACACAAACATACACACACACACACACAAATACACACACACACACACACACACACACACACACACAAGATAATGAAAACTATTCCCAACAATAAAAGAACTTCTGGTGGAATCACTATCCCTGGCCTCAAACTATGCTATAGAGCAATACTGACAAAAACTGCATGGCATTGGAACAGGCACAGGCCAGTAGTTCAATGGAATAAAATTGATGATCCAGAATTTAACCCACACACCTATGGTCACTTGATCTTTGACAAAGAAGCTAAAACCATCCAGTGGAATAAAGACAGCATTTCCATGAAATAGTGCTGGTTCAAGTGGAGTTAAGAATGTAGTAGAATGCCAATTGCTCCATTTTTCCCCTCACTCCCTCCCCTGAGCCCCACCCCCCTCATCGAAATATTTTATTAGACATAAATTACTTGGTCAAGAGTTTGAATCATTAACTGCTCAGACTAGTCCAACATGTTGCTGAGAGCAGCTATGAATACAGGGCAAACACAAAGCTGTAAAATCTTAACTTACTTTATGCGATTTTGTTCTCCAGGGTGAGGTTAGCAGTCAACAACGTCAAAAGATTGCACCAAGAATCCTCTGTCTCCTCGATGTACAGAGACTTGAAGGGATAGGGAGGAGCCTGGAAGCAGCAGGGAGCTACACTAGGGTCTGGGAGCAGTGGATGATGGTGCCTTCCTGACCTTCTGGCACTAGGCAGGTCCCTAGGACAATGGGACTGGGGACAGGGGAGGGTAAAGAGGACCAGACCTGTGTCTTCCTCCAAAGAGGCCTGCTGTTGCCTCCTACTCCATGGAGATTACCACGCTATGAAGTCCTGGGATCCAGCGGCTCTCCCTGTCAGAAGCTGTGATCTTGGCAGGGATACAGGAGGCTGGGCATAAGTCATGCCCAGGCAGCTTCCACAGAGCTCCAGGACTCGCCCAATCACAACTCAGGAATCAACCAATGACTTCTGTACACAGAATGTCCTGGTTGGCTGTTTGCTTGCCACTTTTCCTGTTTGAATTCATGCCACTTAGCATGGGAGCACAGCTGGCTTTCCTTAAGTAGGTTTTCATGAGTAAAAATGGAAATACTACTATTCCAATGAGTAGCACCTTTACTCATTGGAATCCAAGATTCTGTCCTACTGCTGTCCAACAAGGCCATCCTCTGCTACATATACTGCTGAAGCCATGTGTACTCTTGGATTGTTGGTTTAGTCCCTGAGAACTCTGGGGGCACTGGTTGATTCATACTGATGTTCCTCCTATGGAGCTGCAAACCCCTTCAGCTCCTTGGGTCCTTTCCATTGGGGACCCTATGAGAACCACTACTTTACAGACAAGAACTCAGTGGCTACTCAGTCCACAGAGTTGGATGTCTCAGCACTGAAGACACAGGACACAAGGCTCTCCTCCCTCTCTCACCACACTCCACACAAGAGTCTCTGATCCTTTATATTGAGATCATGTTGGAAGGCTGCCGAACCTTGAGTATAATATTTGGGGAGCATGGCAAAAGTAATGACAGATGCACTCAGGAAGAACTGAAGGTTGGCCGGCACACATTGGGCTTTCCTTGACCCTCTCTACATATGGGCTGCCTATTAGATGAGGCCACCCAATCTGAGGATGGACATTCAGCAAATCTCTGGAAACATTCTCACAAACACAATCAGAAATATATTATTCAGGTCATTCTAGATCCCATTAAGTTGGTAATGGAGACCACCCATCACATACTTTCCCCTTTGACACCCAACCACTTCCTATGTTACATTTAATTTCCAAATAAAAACAATAAAAGTGCTTGGAATGTAGCACGACTGAGAGGTGTTGCCTGGCAGGTATGAAGCCCTGGTTTGAGTCCCAGCCCCACATAAGTTGGACATGATGGTACACAGATGTAGTGCTTAAAGTTGGGATGTTCACTAAGCAGTTCACAAGTTCAAAGCTATCCTGAGCTACATATTTACTGATCCTTTCTTATATAAAAACAAACTGGGTATCTATCAGAACCTGTCCTAAAACAAACAATAAGACAACGGTATTGTAATTTTACCTAACATGATATAAATATCCCCATACAACCTAAACACATTACTTACTCTCCAAGAAAAAATAGTGAAGTCCCTTTTGGAATGTTTACAGTTTAAATATGCTAATATAGATTAAAAACTTAAGTACTCATATCAACTCAATGCTATGTTATATAATAAAAGGAAAGGAAGGAAAACATGGATGTTATATACAAGAAGACACACATAGGCACACATAGACATCTATCCTATGTATACATGTACAAATGTATCCTTAACAAAATGGGACAAAATCACTCATGACATTTATACTCCTCATTTCTGTAAATGGTCATATGGCCACAGCTGGTATTATCTCCTTATAGCTTAGTTTTTTGTTTTCTTGTTTTATTCTTTATTTGTGAATGTGAGTGTAGGCACACATGTGCCATTACACATATGTGGAAGAAAGAAGGCACAACAATGGGACACAACCTCAGTCTCACCTTCTACCTTCTTTGAGACAGGCTCTCTTGTCACCTGCTGCTCTGTGTGCCAGGCTGGCTGATCCATAAGTTTTCAGGGACTCTCCTGTCTCTGCCAGCTTCCTTTCTGTAGGAGTGCTGGGGCTGCAAATGCCCACAAGCACATTCAAGCCTTTGTGGATTCTGGGATCTGAGGTTCAAGTCATCATGCTTGTATACAGTTCTCCTTCTTCCCACACATCTTTAAGCATTTGCACCAAGTCATGCTGTTTTAGAATGGTCAACCCATTGAGGCCTTTCTGCAAGTCTACACATTTCCTTCAAGTATGCTTTAGGTGTTACTTAAACACAGATGACTTTCCTGTAATGGCCTCTAATTTCTGTGAGTATCTGAATTTAATCTGCAAATGATCAACACCTGAACAGGAACTAAGAATAATGATAGAGTGAAGTGCTGGACCTGAGATGTTTGAGGTAATTCTACATCTAATAAACAATACCATGTCTCAAACATAGGAGAAAAACCTGGCCTGTTTAGGTGATTGAAGCTATGGGGGGCTAGTAAAATCTTTCAGGCCAATGCACAGAGGGAGAAGACAGGAGGAAGACATGGGGCACAGATTTGAAGAAAATTACCAACATGAGAAATCAGGACAGACAGTCCTTTTTACTAGTTCTAACCTGATAATATTTGTTTAATGAGTATTTCAAATCATTAAACAGGTATGTATATCTGGAAGCTTGGGAGCTACTAATATTTAGAGGGTCGTGCAGTCCACAGCTGTTTACAGGCAGGAATTTTGGGGCTTGACCACACCCACTTTTGAATTTCTTCTAGCCTATTTGGAATGTTGTTGCATTCAAGATTCCACCATCTGTCGGATGTAGGGTAGGTGAAGATCCTTTCCCAATCTATTCTAATAGAAGAGAAAGTGGAGAAGAGCCTTGAACACAAAGGCAAAAGGAAAACTATCCTGGACAGAATACCAATGCCTTATGCTTTAAGATCAAATACAGACAAATGGCACCTCACAAAATTGCAAAACTTCTGTAAGGCAAAGGACACTGTCAATAAGACAAAACAGCAACCTACAGATTGAGTATTTTTTTTTTACCAATCCTATATCTGATAGAGGGTACATATCTAAAATATACAGAGAACTCAACAAGTTAGACTCCAGAGAACCAAATAGCCCTATGAAAAAAGAGTACTGAGTTAAACAGAAAAATCTCAGAGAATGCCTGAGAAGTACTTAAAGAAATGTTCAACATCCTTGCTTAACAGGGAAATACAAATCAAAACAACTTTGATAATCCACCCCACAGGTGACAGCAGATGATAGCCAGGCTGTGGATAAAAAGGAACAATCCTCCATTTTTGATGGGACTACAAGCGAGTAAAACAACTTTAGAAATCAATCTGGCAGTGCCTAACAATATTAGAAATAGTTTTACCTGAAGACCTAGCTATACCAATACTGGGCATATACCCAAAAAAATATTCCAACACATAACAAGGACACATTTTCTACTGTCTTCATAGCAGACTTATTTATAATAGCCAGAAGCTAAAAAGAACTCAGATGTCCCTCTACAGAAGAGTAGATACAGAAAATATGGTTACAGAATGGAGTACTACTAAGCAATAAAAAAAAAACAATGCCTTTATACAATATGCAGGCAAATGAATAGAACTAGAAAATATCATCCTGAGTGAGGAAACCCAGACACAAAGTAACTCACATGTTATGTGTTTACTGATAAGTGGATATTTGCTCTAAACTTCACAATGCCCATGATACAACCCACAGACACTATGGAGCTTAGAAGGAAGGAAGACCAGGGCATGGCTGCTTCAGTCCTGCATTGTGGACATAACAGGATGATGTTGGGATGTGGAGGTAGAGGAGACCTGGGAGGGAGAGAGTAGGGGGAGGATATAAGGGGGCAGTCTCAGGTACTGGTGAGGATAGGAGGTAGGTAGAGTGTCTGGAAATAGAACAAAATATATAGCAGGGAGGGTGAGGAACTGGGGATAGCCACCTGAGGGACACAGAAAACAGATAAACATGAGGCTCCCAGGACCCAAAGGGGATGACTTTAGCTGAAATGCACAGAGAAGGGAGAGATAGAACTTGTAGAGACCTCCTCCAGTGATAGGAACACCTCCCCACACTCCCACGATCCCCAGGGACCACCCTCCTTCAAGGGATGGTCCCACCAACTCATTTCAAAATTTGCAACTCAGAAATGTTCCTGAGCAAAAGAACAGGGACTGGTAATAGTCCAGAGACGGAAGGAAGGGCCATCCAGGGACTGCCCTACCTGGGGATCCATCATGTCTGCAGACACCAAACCAGACACTGTTGCTGTGGTAAAGAGGTGCTTGCTGACAGGATCCTCTTGTGAAGGTTCTTACAGAAGGTTGGCTAGCAGCTGACCACTGGAGCCAACCATTAGACTGAGCTCAGGGAATCTGGAGGGGAGCTGAGAGAAAAGCTGGAGCAGCAGAGGGGAATGGAAACACTGTTGGAAGAACAACATCTGCAGCCAGGACCACCTCGTGATCACAATGACTAGACTACAAACTGAGAAGTGTTCAGGGAGGGATCTTTACCTCTAGATACATTGTAGCAGAGGGTGGCCTTGCCTGACAGCAATGGAGGAGAGGCACTTAGTACTGTGGAAGTTTGATGCCCTAGGGTATGATGCCAAAGCCTTAGGTCAGGAGAGGGTGGGTGAGTGGGGGAGCGCCCTCATACAGGCACAGGGGAGTGAGAAAGGGCAGATGCTGTTTGAGGGGTTGTTGGAGGGGTAAGCAGGAAGTGGTATATTATTTAAGATGGAATCAAATGGAATAATTAATAAATACATTTAAAAAATACACATATGCCAGTCATTTAATTTTAACAATGAAGACTCAGGAGCCAGATGCTGGGGTGAAAACCTGCCAGGTCAGAGAGGTCAAGCCCTCACCTGACCCTCCTACTCCACTCAGTCCTCAATATCTTTCAACTTAAAGACCTTCCTTTGGTTTACTTATATCCATTCCCTTTCAAAGGTTACTTGCTCTGCGTCTTGACCTGGAGATGACTTTCTTTTGCTTTACAATACAGGTGTGTGTTAGTGTTGAGCCACAGGACAAGAAAGTAAAATGAACCAAAAGCTCTTGGGTTAAAGGTCTGTGCTAGGGCTGGACTAAACTGTACAATGTTTTGTTTGTTTGTTTTCAGTAAATAACACAATCTTATAGTTTGCAATCAAAACAAATATCCTGCAACATAAGTTGGCAATGTTACCTTCATTATAGAAATCCAGCTTTCTGTCAATTGTTCTGGTTGTTCCCAGGCATGTCTGAGTGCATCATCATGGGAACAAAATGGTCCCAAGGAAAATCAGAACCGGGCTCTTGAAGGTGTTGCTCAAGGCTGATAGGGATCTAAAAAGCACCAAGGACACCCCTGATCCTTATCACAAGGGATCACCCATCCTACTGTCACATAATATATTGCAAGATGTCACCATTCCTGACCTTGGCTCACACTCCTAAGTGCTGCGAAATGGAAGGGTTCTTGTGCAAGGTTCACTCAAAAAAAACAATAACTAAAAATAAAAAAAAAAACCCTGAATCCAGCTAAACAGGGATGGTTTATTGAATGCATACCTCAAGACTGACCAATCAGGGCAACAGATCAATAATATGCACTACCTATTTCTCAGGGCCAGCTCCGTGTAAAAACCACAAGAGCTCATGCACAAGGGCTGGAAATGCTGCCCTATATGGACCCCAACTCATGCTATTTTAGACATAATAGTAATACTGACCTTGAATTTCATGGGGCTATGGGAAGTATATAGATGTAGAAATTAATAAGATTAACAAACCTCACAACGTACAGAACATTCCATGGTACATGGTCAGCATGACTCTGCTCTGAATCAAGATTTTTCTTTTGTTTTATATCCATGAATGAGAGGCATATTACATGATATAGATGGCTGTGATATGACAAGTTTGCTACAGATATGGAAGGGGGCAAGCCTTATCAAGAAGAATTGTATCATTAGGGAAAATAACAGCATGACCTTACCATGTTTAGACAAGTTCGGGGCCTCAACAGGAGCTCCTAAGAAGGAGAATAGAGACTGTGTTTTTTACCTGAAAGGAGGGGCCTGAGCAGTGCTGCTCAGCCTTCTCAGTGCCCATTCCACCTCACTCTGTCCCTGCAGGGGATCCCCAAGTGTGCTTCCACATTTCCTGTGAACCAGGTCTAAGCACACAAATTCCAGGACGCAGTGTTGGTGACCCACTCCTCACTTATCCTCCATTGTCCATGATTGTACATGTGTAAGCACATACAGTGTGCTCACTAGTTATTGATACCCTTCACATCTTACTGAGAGCAGCAATTTCTTGTCTACACCCAATTATATAAAAAAATCAGGACGCAGGGAAAATATATCAAGATAAATCTGAGATGGAGGTACATGAACTCTGCCCTGTACTGAACTAAGAAATGTGGGCATGGGAGAAAGATGTATGGTTAAATAACCCACTAAGTTCACAAATGTCTGCCTGATTTAATCTCAGGACACAGAGGTAGAGTATCTTTGATGGCTTCTATCTGGCCCCTTGAAAGATTCAATGGTCTTTAGCCACAGCACTTGATACTTCATATTGGGGCACCAGCACTCAGGGAAGCTGGAGATTGTCATTGGCACAGTATCAAGCTAGCAGCAGTACATATGACAGTTGTTCAGAAGGTGATACCCACTTTCATTGTTCTTAATGTGGACCCAGGGAAAGAGAAAGCAAAATCTTCAGAATAAAAAGATCATTTATACTTCTCCATCTTCCAAGAATGAAAGACACATAAGGAGAGAATGGTAAGTGCTTTATAACAGACAAGGATTGTTAGGTGAGGCCTTGGATGTGTGGTATTTTTCAGTGTTGTTTTCTGAAACAGGGTCTCAAATATTCCATGTCGTCCTCTACCTGGCTTGCCAGGTTAACCTTCAGCTCAGATATTCCTACTTCCACTTTCTAATATATAGGCTTACAAGCAGGGCTCTTAGGACTCTTAGGTCAGCACTAGTCACTGAAAGAGACCTGGGTTTTCTAATGCTGAGGCCTGTACCCACCAGTATAGCTACAGCCATTTTATTCCATGTCTGAGCCCTATTTCAGTTTGTTGCTGCAATATGCCAGCCAATCATTGACACAGAAAAACAAACTTGTCTCAGCAAGGTCATGGTGATCACATCCTGTTATGTTTAGTATGATGTTTGTTAAACTTACAATGTTCTGAAACCTTTCCATGGGACCCATCAAATTAAGATCCATATGCACTCTTATAACTGAAATGGCCTGAGCAGAACTGAGCACTTCATATGAGCTACTTGTGCTTTTTTATTTTGTTTTGTTTTGTTTTGAATTTATAACTTTACAAAGACAGATGATTGGGGTGATTGCTTAGCAACTAAAACCTGAGCTACCATTTTGATCGATCAATATTAAGGTCTGAATTCAATAAACCTGAACTGTCTGAAAAGTGTTTGTGTGGTTTATGGGGCCAATTATGAACCCAAACAGAGATGCTAGGCCCTTGCTCTGGGCACTCGCCTGTATCTATCATATTTCCGTATACCTTCTGCCTGCACGCCCTTATTGCTGTTACTATTTTATTTTTTTCTGACAGAATCTCATTTTGTAGCTTACAGAGGGCTGTAAGCAATCCTCCTTTGGTGACAGTGGTGAAGTGATGAAAGCCTCATACTCAGCCTGAGGGCCTTTCCATTGGTGGCTCCAATATTCTAGTTTCCCCTAACAACAGATCTCAAAACTATTGCCAGCACTATGAAGACTGCATCTCTCTCTCTCTCCTAAGGCATCTTGGAGAAATTTCAAAATGTTAAGAACAGGACATCATGACTGATACCCCTAACACACACACACATTACAACCTGCCCTGCAGGAACTGCCTGGATGTGATTTCGACCACCTGTACATGATGAGACAGAAGAGCATTTGACTGCATATTAAAACTGGAGTGATTTCTCAGTGGATGGTAATGGCTCATATTGCTGATTGAGGGAAATGTGAGGTACGATGAGACATTTCTGATAATGTTATGGAAAGTAAACACTCAGAGAGATACATCGGGATTTGATTTAGGTTGTGCCAATCAAGCCTAGAGCAAACCCTGGCTTTGGAAGGAGGATGGGCTCAATGGCTATGCCCCAGGAGAGTCTCCAGGAAAGGGCACTTCAGCTTCCAGTTGGTACAGGAAGAACATTAGCAGGGAGCCAAAGGCTGTACCCCATGACATCAGCATTCCCTTCTTGAACATTCTATTATCTCCTGGAGAGTTTTGGCATCCTCTGTGATATCACCAGTGTTGTAGCAACAACACGTACACTAAGGTTTCTCAGTCAGTGTCTAGAGGATACTTCCATAGACATGTTTGCCCGACTGAGAAACCTTTTTGGAAGAGCAAGGGAAGATGGGAGAGAGACTAGAGAGAGGAGGAAGGAAACTGCTCTTTCTTCTGAGAGTAATGAAGGACGAAGGAGATGGTCTTGGGGAATGCAAAGTAAGTTCGGGGAAGTGGATGTGCAGGGGTGGCCTGAGCTAGCCTTTCTAACAATGAGGCACAGGAACTGCAGTGTCTGGGTAGGAAAAGAACTTTCATGATTATCACAATTCTTGAAATTCAAGGATTTCAGAACATTATTGTCTCTAGTCCTTAAGGCAGGAGATGGCAAGGTCAAAGCTGTTATTCTGTGAACTCCAAGTCTTTACTTTCAGTGGGCATAGTGGGTGTTACAGGGGACAGAATGAGAGCATCAGGAGTCACAGAGTGTCTAACCTATGCAAATTTAGGGCAGGGCATCACTGCACTTCACTCTCATGGTTTCGTTTAGCACCAGTGGCTATCTGACAGTAGTAGCAGGGAAAGAATTGTGCTCCAGGCCATGACCTTATGTTCTCCTCTCCCTGACATTTCCCACCCTAACTTTCTATATCACCAGCTGTAGGTGGCAGGCATTTCTGTACTACATACAAAAACCTGTAACAGGGGATACACCCAGACAGAGATGTGATTCAATTGATACTTCTGGGGTGTTTGGTGTTTCAGTAGGGGGATCTGATCAGTGTGTTGAGCATGTTCTCATGCTGCATGATGTTATAATCCCATGTCCCGGGCATCAAGTAACAGGGTAGGAGATTTGAACATCTCCACATACTTATATACTTTTGGACCGTGAATTTATCATCTGATTTGTGAAACTACAGGACTGAGGGTTCTGAAGCCAAGATGCACCCTGAGTAGTTGTCAATAAGCCAAGAGAAGCCATCTCTCTGCTCATCATAAGCATGTGTGGAGAGGCAGAGGACTCACCTGTCTGTTCATATCTCCTGGTCTCTATACGGTGATGGTAGAACTGAGATCCACTGATGAGGCATCTCAAGCCTGAACCAAACCCTGTGTGGTGTCACTGGGTTCTTGGCCTGTTTTGCTTCTGTACGGGTCTCAGGGTCATCTGTCTCTACTCTGTGTCCCCACCATGCAAGTTCACTTGTGTTATTCTACCTACAGGGGCTGGCAGGCAGACATCATCCTCTGAAACTGTCCTAAGCAAGAAGAAGGCCAAGAAGGAAGAGGAGAAGCTGACCACAGAGCTGCAGCTTGTTACCCAGGAGAGAAATGAGGTGAATGATCACCTGATCTCCATCACAGAAGGAGCCATGAACAAGAGGTATGCATTACTCCAAACACAGTGGTGTCAGTCTGGGATCAGCAATGACACCCTCATCTTACCCTTTTAAGGAGGGGTTTTCTAGGAAGCTGTACCATCATAACGTCCCTGTGCCAAACGTCATGTCCTAAAATACTTCTTTAGAAGACCGGCAGAACCTAAAGCTTGCTTTGGAGTGGTGTGGGAAATGGACTCTTCTGATCCCTCCAATGGAAAAGAGGGACTTGTTGTGGGAATAAAGAATTCGGGGATAGAAATAGTGGAAAATGAGTTCCCATAGTGCATTTGGAAAGCCCTTGACATGAGGTGGATTTGTGAGTTTGTAGGAGCTGTGAGTTTGTGCTGAGTGTTTGTAATTGTCTGGCAGAGGACTGAGTGCTGGAACTCCTGGAAGCAGCTGGAGAGGCCTGGTCTGCATAGTTCAACTCAGTGTTTGACTAGATGCCTGATGCTCTGCCTGTTCCTCTTTGTGGGCCTTATACTCTGAGACAGTAATGTTGCATGCAATTCTTCTGCATCTCACTGTGCTCTTTCAGTTTCTATATCTCATTCTCTAACTGTTTCCATTTCTCCTTGTATGTGTGTGTCCAAATCTGTTTGTCTCTGTGTGTTTACATGCACCTACCTGTGCATGCACATTGTATGGTTATATCTCCCTTCACACTTTGGAATCTAGGAGTCTGTGTTGTCTTACTGTCTGTAAGACAGTTTCAAGTATATGTTAGCGCTGAACTCTAGGAGCCCCCATCAACACAGTTCTTTGGCTCTGGGGTCACAATTGTTCATACATTTGTATCTCCTGAGCAGACTATAAAGATGTGGTGATGTCTGGTCTCATCTCCACAATTATGTGTAATGTCCGTCTCTAAGGTATAAGTTATTCACGATTTAGAATTCCTGACGTGAAAATGGGAAATATTCAACCACAGGTTTCTAATGGGCAAAGATCTGTGGCCTGGGCTCTTAACAATATAGCTGCTTAGACTGCATCTCCAGCCCTACTGAGCGAACACAGGGAGCCATGGCACCCTCCACCTGGATGCCTAGCTTCTGCTACCCTGGAGACAGGAAAACAAGTTTCCAAAGCTGAAGAATATCCCAGTATATAGAATCTAGAATGTGGTTTTCTGGGCCTGGGGTAGTACAGGACCCAGCCTGAGATGATGTATTCTTAACCATCCACATTCATGGAGTTCTCTGTTCCTGGTAACTGGACCTTCCAGAGGCTGAATCCAATGTATGAACAATTGAAGTTAAAGGAAAAGGAGATCAAGAGGAGATCATTTCTTCACAACTTAGAGATGGAGAAGATTGAGGCCCAAGAGAACATCCAGGATCTCAAGAAGGAGATTAACTTCTATAGGTAAGTACCAGTGAGGGAGGCCACCAGCTGTGGAAAGGCCATTTCTGCCTTCCTTTCTTTCTGGACTGGAGAGTCTGCAGGTCTGGTTCTGTCCCTTCTGATGTTTAGCCAACAGTGTGCCTTGGGATTTTAGATTCACCTTTTATAAGTCTGTAAGAGACTGTTACCCCTCCCAGTATTATGAAGGCATACTCAGAAGTCTCTAGATAGAAAAGTGATTTAGTTCATGAGAGGGTTATTATGCAGTACTAGGTCTCTGGTACTCAGGCAGGGTTTTATAGACCTGACTGTGATATAATACCATGACAGAATGCCTTCCTCTTGGTTCTACCGACCTTCTTTGATGGTATTTGCCTCCTACTAATAGATGTTGCCCCATTGCTTTGGGCTGCCATGGATAGTCGGATATCCCCCTTTCATTTGGAGAGACGTGGACACATATTGGTATTTGGGCTGCAGCAATCCTTACTACCTCAAGTTGCTCTCTGCTATTTGTGCACCTGTGATGGATGTATTAAGATGTATTGTATTAGGTCTTCATGGCAACCTGGGTCCTGGTGGGCTTAATGGGACCTGTAAGTATGAAGGGGAGGAGGATCTTACTATACAGAGTGTGCTTCCAGCAACCTGCATAGCCGACTCCTCATGGAGAAGATGCTTGTGAAGAAGAGAAGGGTCATGCTGATGCGGGAGAGCAAGGAAGTACTTCTTGACTGGTCTCTCATAGAGAAATACTTGGTTGGCTTGAACATGAATGATAAAGACAAACATGAGAAGACCAGCAACCTCCAAACCCAACATCAGGTAGGGACAAGCAGCTCAATCAGGCTAATACTGTTTTATACCATTTTTCCTTGGATCCATCTTTGCTTTCATCTAGCACCTTTCTAATCCACATGCTCAAGCAGTCACTGACCTCCTGGAATGTAGTTGTACATTGCTTTGTCTATGTGCAAGTATTCTGGGATGTTAGGCTCTTGTGAGATACTGAATTATTGTTGAGTGTACTTTGCTGCTCTGCTTGAAACTACAGTACAATAAGGGTGACAGATGAATAACCACACACATTCCTACATGTACTCATTATAGGGGAGATGCCATGCAGAGCTTTTAGCAACTTCTAGGTCCTGTGACAGAGGTCATGCAAGGCTCATGTGACTTCCCAGGTGGGAAACAACTTGAAGGATTAACAACCAAATGGAAATATTATTGAGTGCTCCTCATTTTAATTGATCAGGGTGGCATGTGTCCTTCTGCTTTTTGGGGGGAACCCAATGATGTCTCTTCCCATTGCCCATTTATTGGTTTGCTCTGATAAAAGTCTGAGTGACATTTTTCAGCCTATGTATTTGTGAGTGTTGCTGAATATTTTGCCCTGCCTGCAGTTATAACAACAATGGTGTCAGTTCAAAGATCAATGATAACTTTCCTGCTGAGGTAGTGGGAGGCAGCAGCCTGACAGCTGACATTTATGTCCCCACCAAGCCTCTATCTTAATATCTGCCTTCCTCTTCCAGGTCCCAGAAATGGTAGCAAGAGCTGAAATTTCCACAGACCAGGAAGAGGGCCACATGCAGAATGATTTTCCACCTCAGGAGCCCCCTGCAGAGCACCATCCTCAACAACCACATAATTTCTTGGATGAATCTTCCTCTACATAATTCAATTCCTCAGGGCGAATAGGCCCTAACTACCCAGCCAATGAGCCAGCTGATTCAGGATGTCATTCCCTTTCCTGCTCTGACAACACCCCTTGAGAGAGAACTGAGGACTGCCCTGCCACCAAGTGTCCAAGAGGAGAAACAGGCTGTACATCTGTGTTCCTAAGAGTGCAGTGAGAGAACTGTGCTTCATATAATTTACTGTTAGACTTTTGGTTGAAGTTCTGTTTTTTATTGTTTTGCTATTTGTTAGGTTATTGGTATGTTACATGATGTTATTACTTTTCATTTTTGCTAATGCTTTTTACTGTTTTTATTAATTGTCATTTTAAATCTTCTTTTTTATTTATTTATGAATGAAAAATTGATTTGTAACCCTTGACTCCTTTTCTTCGAAGCCACTTTGTGCATTTTTTAATTAATGAGTTATTTTTATACACTCCATATTTTATTCCCCACCCCACCACCCCCTGTACACCCTCCAACTGATCCATATCCCATACCTCCTCCTCTCCCCCATCTCCAGTTGGATGTCCCCACCAACCACGCCACCTGACCTCAAAATTCCCTGGAACCTCTTATCTCTTGAGGGTTGGGTAAATCATCTCTAAATGAACACAGACCTGGCAGACCTCCACTGTAGGTCTGCTAGGGGCCTCATATCAGCTGGTGTATGCTGCCTGTTTGGTGGGAGAGTATTTCAGAGATCCTGGAGGTCCAGATTAATTGAGACTGCTGGTCCTCCTCCTGGGTTGCCCTGCATCTACTGTTTCAGCTGTTTGTTGGGTCTTTCAGAGTGCTGCCATGCTAGGTCCTTTTTTGTGAGTGCTCCATAGACTCAGTAATATTGTCAGGCTTTGGGGCCTCCCCTTGAGCTGGATCCCACTTTGGGCCTGTCACTGAACCTTCTTTTCCTTGGCCTTCTCTCCACTTTCATGCCTTTCATTCTATTTTTCTTTTTTTTTTTTTATTAGATATATTCTTCATTTACATTTCAATTGTTGTCCCCTTTCCTGGTCCCCCAAACTCTCATACTCCATCTCCCCTTCTCCTGTTCCCCAATCAACCCTCTCCTGCTTCCCTGTCCCAGTATTCCCCTACATTGCAGCATCGAAGACCAAGGGCCTCTCCTCCCTTTGATGTCCAATAAGGCCGTCATCTGCTGCCTATGTGTTTGGAGCCATAGGAAACTCCATGTGCACTGTCTGGTTGATGGGCTTGTCCCTGGGAGCTCTGGAAGTACTGGGTGTCTCATATTGTTGTTCCTCCTATTGTGCTGTAAAACCCTTCAGATCCTTGGATCCTTTCTCTAGCTCACCCATTGGAGATCCTGTTCTTAGTTCAGTGGCTTACTTAGAGTGTCCCTCCTTTGTATTTGTCATGTACTAGCAGAGCCTTCCAGCTGACAGTTGTATCCTATATCCACTTCCAGTCATCAAGTATTTGTGTATGGTCTTTCCCTCAGTCTCTGCTCCACACTTTGTCTCTGCATCTCCTTCTGTGGATATTTTGTTCCCCCTTCTAAGAAGGAACAGAGTATCCATACTTTGTTCTTCCTTCTTCTTGAGCATAATTTGACATGTGAATTATGTCCTGAGTATTCCTGGAAACCAAAACAGAAAATCACTGTGCTGTCCATACCATGAAGTGCTTTTGCAGGTAATATTGTTTCTAAATATTTACTGATAGTAAAACAAAAATAACCTTAATTATATTTATTGATGATGGAAATTTTATGACATAAAATATTCCTTGTCCAGCTATTTTCCTCCATCAATCTCTAGTGCAAACTGCAGCAACCACACAATGATTGGTCCAAGAGACAATGGGTGCTTTCTTCACAGCACTTGAAGTCACATGACACATTACATCTGAACAGTATTACTTATCATGAGCTCAAATCACTGACAAAACATAGCAGACATGTGCATTCCATCCCCAGTCACTCCAACAGGAGTTCTTAGGAGCTTCAGCTGCATTCAGCAGCAGGAGTGGAATGGGTCCACGGTCCCTTCTTCGTAGCAGTAACCACATGGATGTCCAAATGTCAGCTCAGAAATACTTCATCCTGACATGTTTCCAAATTTTTAATATCTAAGAAGTGTTCATGAAAATAATCACATTACTTTGATCAATTTCATAGCAGTAGGGGGTTGGTCTGGTGCTGCTTGTTCCCAAATGCTAAAGTTTATACCTCAAAATCTGGTTGCCCCATCAGGAGATTCTCACTTACACCAGGGGATGCTGTGTAACCTTGCTCCACAAGTTAATTGGTCAATAAAAGGCTAAAGCCTGGCATTGGGCAATAGATAGAGGTAGCTGGGTTTTTAGTTATCTGACTTGGGGCTACAAGTATAGACAGGAGAGAGAGAAGAGGGGAGACCAAAGGAGGAGGGAGTCGCCATGAGAGGAGATGGACCATGAGCACTTGGCCAGGAGAAACAGCAAGTAACAAGGGACATAGGACTGGGATGTAAGTCAGAATAGCTCCAAAACCTGCGCAATCTAGGCTGACAGTGTATAAATAAACAAGTAAAAGAGTGGAGCCTAGCCTCACTTGAAATAAGAACTAAGTATCTATTGACAGGAGAGTGAGTAGAGTTCACATACTCAAAAATCATAAAGCTTTTGCCTGTCTGAAGTAATGGCTTAGCAGTTAAGAATGTTTGCTGATCTTCCAGAGGACCTGAGTTCAGTTCTCAGCACTCACATGGCTGCCTCACAACGAAATCCAGCTCTGAGGAGTTGGACACCCTCCTCTGAACTCCATGTACGATCTGCACACATGTGGCAAGTGCACATAGGGAAACACACACACACACACACACACACACACACACGAGCTAAAGTGATCCACCAGAGATGCATGAAGCGACATGATTATCAAACCCAACAGTAACAACACTAAGTATCCTGTTTGCTAAAGAACAAATAGGAAGCAGCAAAACTATTGAGATGTAGTTTTTGACAAGAGAAGGCAGAATAATTTTTAAAACAGGCATGGATTTAACATGGCACCCATGACGATGACATCTCCAAAGAAGAAGAGACACTGTGGATACCAACGGCTCGCTGGCTAGACAGTATAGCAATATTGGCAGGCTACAGCTCCAAAGGGAGACCCTGTATCAAAAGGGAAAGTGTAGGTAATAGAGAGAACCCAACATAGACTCTACATTCACCTGTGTGTGCACACATGCATATAAGACAGAAACAGACAGAGACCAAACAAATTCTTTCCTGAAACAATTAATAAAAGGGAATTGGTAGTAGATAAATGAGACTCGAGGGCAGTGGCAGTCACTGTAAATATAGGGGCAAAAATGTCAGCACAGAAAGAAGCAATGAATCAAAGTTAGAGAGGCCAAGTCTATGTTGCCTGTGTCAGCAAAATGATGTCAGGAATAAAGGAAGCTTATGAGAAGGTGGGGCAACCCAATATTTAAACTTGCTGTGTTAGCTGGAAATTTTCACGCTCACACAAATATAAAAAGAAAAATAGTAAGTTCATCGAGTGCCCACAGAACTGTGACAAAAACACACTTCAAAAAGAAGTTTTAATAAATTCCAAAGTTATTTATCACTGGGATCCCATTCTGTCACCAAGATGAAATTCAATTAGTAAACAAAAAGTGAAAGGATACTGTCTAAGCACTAGCATCTGTCTGACAGTCTCCCATTGGCTCTCATTGGTAACCTCTGATTGGCTCCTAAAGCAGGAAAAATGGACTCTGCCCATTCCAGCTGCTTATCTGCTCTGAGCCTAGGATCAGAGTTGAGGCTCAGCTCTGACTAAAATGGTGGCAGTGACTCAAAGTGGCCACTAGATGACAATGACAATTCAAATTTATCTTTTTTTTCTATATTCTTTGTTTACATTCCAAATAATTTCCTCTTTCACGGATCCCCCCTCCCCATATGTCCCATAAACCTTCTTCTCTCCATCCATTCCCCAATCACCTCTTAATATGCCAGCAACATAGCGTCCATCAATCCATAAGCAACATAAAGACTGACTTTTCAAATTCAATTCTGGGCCATTCAGGGTTTGTCTCAAATAGCTAATAATGAGAAAATAATATTACTTATGTTCAGTCATTTATTGTCCCATAAACATAATATTTCGTGTTTATTTCTTATGTTGCTAAAACACTTTTGGATACCTTTGCTGTATGCTAAATTGTTAGGGAAAAAATTGAAGCATTCTAAGTTGTTTCTAACTTGAATAAGCAATAAACTGTCTCTGCTTAACAACACAAGCATATAAATTCATGAAATGAGTCTTAAAAAAATCTATCTTGTGTATTTTCATTCAACTAAAAAAAAAACAGACACCGAAACTGACAAATAGGAAGCAACTCTATTTTTAAAGGTTCTATGGGAGGAAACCATCAGTCAGGAAGTTGCTCCTGTTCCAAATCCCCCTGGTGAAGTGTAATCCCACTCCTTTAGGACAGGCTTCCAGGGAGGATTAAGGACATCTGCAGATGTAGACTGTAACACCCTGGCATCCTGGGGTGTGCAACAGAGGCTCCCAGTCAGAGAGGTGCAAACCATCTCAGGTAAACCAATAGAATAGTTCCAGTGCTGTCAGAGAAAGAAGTTCTCAGATAAAATCCTGATCCACAGAGGTAAGCGCTCATGCCTGTGCATGCTGGTGTGCACATGCAAGTACATAGACATACATACATGTATACATACATGCATGCATACATACATATGCACATGCATACATACATACATACATACATACATACATACAAAGAGATCAAACCTTGACGTTCAAAGATAGAACCTTAAGGTAAAGAGATAAAGGTACTGAAATAGGTAACAGCGGATGGTCTGGAATCTACTACTCTGTCTTTCTAAATAAATACTAACAAACATTAAGGGAGGCAGGATGCAGAAGTCAAGGCCTGGACCAGACAGTTCCTTGCACCCAGGCCTATGGTGCACTTTCAAGATTAGGACTGTGATTGTGCAGGCCTTTCCTGCTGTCCCCTCCCTCCTCTCTCTCTTCTCTCCACCACATCTCCACTTCCTCCCTATCCCTAAGCAACATTCCCAGAACTTCCCTTCTTCCTTTTTCCTGCTTCCTTCCATCTTTTTTTTCATTCTCTTTACCTTTCCTTTTTTCATTTTTTATTTTTATTTTTTTAATATCACAACCATGCCATCCTCGAGAGAAAAAAAAAAGATCAAGCAATACTTGTCTAACAAAATGAAAAAGTTAAAAACTTGGTGCTGGCTCTGGCTAGGCAGTAACCATGGGCCCCAAAATGGTTGATTCCTGTGTCTCTCTTGGGGCATTCCCATGCATCCTCAGAGATAATGGAAGGACAGGAGCAGAGAAGGAAAGAGAAGAGAGTAGTGTACACATGCCTGGGGCAGTTCTGCATGCTCTGCCCTGCAGTCTGTCTCTCACACTAAAGCATGGAGTGCAATGTTTTAACCTTTGCACTATGTGAGACCAGCATCCCAGGGACTGAATGTGTTTTCACTTAGCTGCTCTTTGTACTTCATGAACACAGACATGCTCCCATGTGTGTAATCCCAGGAACAGGATTGCCAAGAGTTTGGGGGCTAGCCTTGACTACACAGAGAGATCCTACCTCAAAATCAAAAAGCAAGCAAACATTCCCGAGAGATATTTGGGGAGGGTCTATATGATTGGTTGAACATTTTCCCCTCAGAGCTGTTTAAACTGTCCCACTGGGAACTCAGGACAACCTTGCATGGAATCCAGTTAACAGAAATCCATGTGACACATGGCCAGCATGCAAGGCCAGCACAATCACAATCTCATTTTGATGACTACACTAATCAAGGGAAGAATGTCAGGTAAAATAATTCAGTGACTTGGGAAGTTCAAGGTGTTTCTCTGTGGGCTGAGGCTTAGAGATTTCTGGTTGGAATGGTCCATACCTTAGAGTTCTGAGTGGGCTCCATGTCACACAGGAAACAATGTAGCCTTCCCTGGGCACTGACATATTCAGTGTGCTCTGGAAATCTTTATCAGCAAACCTTCTGCAGGATGTCTCTCCCCTCACTACAGTGAGGACTTTGCCCACTTCTCACATGCTATGAGTCTTCTCTTAAATGGATTCCAAGCCTGGCTGTCCTGAGTCTCAAGGACAATCTACAGTCATTTCTACAATCATCTGATTAGCCTTTATATGGTTATATCACATGTGGTAGAAACAAAGGCTCATACACATTTTACTTTTTTCCGAAGTACTTGCCTATGTGTACATGGGTATAACAAAGTAAGAGGTCTGCTTCAAGTGTTGTTCCTCCAGTAACAGACACATTACTTTGTTTGTTTTGTTACTTCAGAGGACATTTTTTCCTGTCCTTTGCTAGCTGATGAGGCTAGGCTGCCTGGCAAGTAAACCACAGAGATGTTCCTGTCTCTGCCTCCCTACTCTGGGCTTACTGGCTCATGGTACCATTCCTCACTTCTTTATATGGGTTCTGAGAACTAAAGTTGTCCTGTTAGCCCAGCAAACACTTTACAAACTAAATGAGCCAGGACGGTGTGATTTACCATCTACATGGTAAATAATCCCTAAAAACCTCCCATATCATTTATGGAAATAAGAGAAAACAGGTTTGCTTTCATTTTGGTGAGCACTGAACTAATGAAGGGAAGCAATGCCAAATGACAATTTCAGTGTCATGGGGAGTTGGAGGTGTTTATTCTGTAGGCTGGAGAATCCTGGATAGAATGGTCCATACCTTAGAGATCTGGGGTAATGCCATGCCAGGAAAAAAAATGTAGCCTGCCCTGGGAGTGAGGTAGAGACTTACCATATTCAGTGTGCATTGTGGTGCTTCATCAGCATGCCTACTGCAGGGCCTGACCACTCTGCTGGGCCACTGTCCTTTCTAAGTGCACAGTCGTGGCCACCGCCTGACAGGCATGACAAGAAGACAGACAATGGCCAAGAAGGAAACACTCACAGAGGAGAAAATGCACTCATTCAAGGGATTTATTGGTCAGGGATGTCATATCTTATGTCCAATTCCAGGATGCATGGGGTAGTTTTTAAGTCATGCATATTTAACAACAAATGTAAGGAATGGCTATTATCAACTTGGGGTATAAACATATTCCTAAGAATCAATGGCTGTTTGGTTGCAGAACCTAACATATACAAACCTTTTTTTTTTTTTGCTACAAAGTTTTAAATCAACTTTTACAAGCGTTAGATCATTAAAGTTGGATAGAATGTCATGAGACTGAATGCAAAGATTGAACAGACTCTTGAGATAATAGAATCACACAGGGGTCTGCACTCAGGAGACAAATTAACCTGAGTCCTGGGTTCCTCCCAAAGTGGTTTGAAAACAATTGGCCTCTCAAAAGTGGTGCCAACCTAAAAGTACCTAACAATTGTGGGTATTGTTGTTGTTGCTGTTGTTGTTGTATTGGGGAAAAAGGGTACCTTCTCCAGAGGAACAGTGGTTAAAGGAAGGTAATGCCATTTTAACTATAACCAGATCCACTATGATTATGAACCTAGGTAAGGAGAAGGAATAATCATAGGGTGTGTTATAAGTCCAACTAAAGCATGTTTCTAGTATTGGTCATCCTAGTAATCTTTTCCACTGGTTCCTTCTGAGTAGCATATGTATGCTTCTCTAAATCACAAGGATCCTTACAAAGTCTACAACAGTTTCTGCATCTGAATATGGTAGTACTAATTAGGCAATTTCATAAAAGTCAAGAACTTTAATCCTAGACAGGTTGCCATTAATGTTCAAGTTAATGAGTGTGTAATTGAACTTCCCTGCTTCAGACTAAGCACCTCCACTGGGATATAGCCTGGCATGTTTGTAGATTAAGATGACAATGTAGGCAATCATCTGGTACATCAGACAAATACTTTCTTGTGAGTGCTTAAGCCTGTATGGTTGAAATAACAGTTACTGGGACTTCATAAGAAGCACTGGAGAAGATTGAACATGTTAACATAGTGAGCCTCAAATAAAAGGGGGCTCTGGGTGATTATCCTAGGATATTTTACATTGTCACATTAAAAAAAAAAGACCTACCATTCGTGCTTGCATTCATGTATGGATCCTCCTTCTTGTCCTTCTTAGAAAGGGGAACAAAATACCCAGAGGAAGAGATACAGAGACAAAGTGTGGAACAGGGAATGAGGGAAAGACAATCCAGAGACTGGCCCACCTAGGCATCCATTCCATATACCGTTATAAAACCAGACACTATTGTAGATTCCAAAAAGTGCTTGCTGACAGGAGCCTGATATACCTTTCACACGGGAGACTCTGCTACTGCACGACAAATACAGAGGACTGCCTTGTTGGACATCAAAGGGAGGAGAGGCCCTTGGTCCTGAGAATGTTCCATGCCCCAGTATATGGGAATTCCTGGAGAGGGAAACTGGAGTGGGTGGATTGGTGAGCAGGGGAAAGGAGATGGGTTAGGGGATTTTCAGGGGGAAATCAGGAAAGGGGGAAACATTTGAAATGTAAATAAAGAATATATATAATAAAAAATTAAAAAAAAATAAATCAACCTGGTGGATTGTAAGAAAATTGGAAATGTTTTTACCTGAAGACACAAATATATCACTACTGGGCATATATCCAAAAATGTTCCTACATATAAAAAGTACATATATTCCACTAAGTTTATAGCACCCTTATTGATAATAGTCAGAAGCTGGGAAGAACCCAGATGTCTTTCTACAGAAGAATGGATACAGAAAATATGGTTACAGAATGGAATACTACTAAGCAATTAAAAACAATGACTTCTTAAAATTTGTAGGCAAATTGATGGAACCAGAAAATAATATCATGAGTGAGGTAACACAGACAGAAGGAACATACAGGGTATGTGTTTACTGAGAAGGGGATATTTGCCCTAAAGTTCACAATGCACATGATACAACCTGCAGACGCTATGGAGCTCCTAAGGAAGGGAGACCTGGTTATGGTCAATGCTTCAGTCCTGCATTGAGGGGCAGACAGGATGATCTTGGGAGGTGAACGTAGAGGAGATCTGGGAGGGAGAGAGGAGAAGAAGGATATAAGTGGCAGTATCAGGTACTGGAGAGGATGGGAGAGAGGTACAGAGGGTCTGGAAAAGGAACAAAAATATGTAGCAGGGAGAAGAGGAACTGGGGATAACCACGTGAGGGAACTCGGCACCAGGGAAATGTAAGGACACAAAGCGTTATGACTTTAGCCGAATTGTGCAGAGAAGGGGGAAAGAGAAACTGTAGAGACCAGCTTCAGTGAATAGGTGCATTTACACCCACCACCAACAAAACCCTCCTGAAACCCCTCAGTCGAGGGATGGTGCCATCCATCTTTTATAAAGTTTGAAAACCAGAAATTTTCCTAAGCAAAATAAGAGCAGAGAAAGCAAATGGAGCAGAGACTGAAGAAAGGGCCATCCAGGGACTGCCCTATGTGGGATCCATCAAGTCTGCAGACACCAAACCAGACACTGTTGGTGTAGTCAAGAGTTGCTTCTGCCTAGGAACCACTTGAGAAGGTTCTTAGGGAAATCCTTACAAAAACTGACCTTTGGAGCCAAGCATTAGACTGAGATCAGGGAACCTGGTAGGGGAGCTTGGGGAAAACCTAGAGGAGCAGATGGGGATTCCAACTCTATTGGAAGAACAACATATGCTGCCGGGATCACCTAGTGCTCCCAGTTACTAGACCACAAACCCAGGAGTGTTAAGGGAGAGATCTATAGTTCCAGATACATTGTAGCAGAGGATAGCCTTGCCTGACAGCAAGGGTAGGAAGGCCATTCATCCTGTGGAGGTTTGATGCCCCAGTGTAGTGGGATGCAGAAGCAGTGGGGCAGAAGAAGTTGGGTTGGTGGGGAAGTGGCCTCATACAGGCAAAGGGGAAAGAAAGGGGCAGATGTGAGTTGAGGGGAGGTTGAAATGATATCCAGGAAGCAGAATATCATTTGAGATGTAATTGATGGAATGATTAAAGAATAAATTTAAAACAATGCACATGTGCCAGGCATTTAATTTTAACAATGAAGACTCAGGAACCAGACGTTGGTGTGACAACCTGGAAGGTCATAGAGGCAGGGAAAGCCCTCAGCTGACCTTCCTATTCCTCTGATCTCCCAGAAGGAAAGCATTCTTTATCCCTCTCCATACTTTTATCCCTAAGAGCGCCTTGACTCAACCCATCTTAGACATAATAGTGCATATTGACCTTGGATTAGATGGATCCTTGGTGAAGCTTATAGATGTGGAATTTCATAAGTTTAAAATCCTGACAACATAAAGAACATAACATGGGACAATGGTCAGCATAACCGTGATTTGAATCAAGATTAAGGCTAGCAAGATCTGGGCCCTGAGGAAGTATATCAAGACAAATCTGGGATAGTGGTATATGAACTCTACCCTGGATAAAACTCACAAATGTGAGGTGGGAGAATGATGTATTGTTAAATAAAACACTCAGTTCACATTGTGTCTGCTTGATTTAATCTCGGGACAAGGAAGTGTAGTATCTCTGATGGCTTCTGTCTAGACCCTTGAAAGGTTCACTAGGCTGTAGCCTCAGCACTTGATACTTCATGATGGGACAACAGCACTCGGGGAAGCTAGAGATAGTTATTGGCACAGTATCATGCTAGCAGCAGAGGGTATTTATTACTCAGTTATTCAGAAGGTGATACCCATTCTCATTTGTTCTTAATATGAACCCAGGTAAAGAGAGAACAAGTTCTGTAGAACAGAAATATCATTTGCACTTCTCTGTCTTCCCAGCAAGAAATACTTGTAGAGAGTGACTGGTAAGTTCTTTATTATAGACAAAAATTGGTAAGTAAGGCCTTGGATGTAGGGTGAGTTTCAGTGTTGTTTTCTGAAACAGGGTCTCAAATATTCCATGTTGTCTTCTACCTGGCTGCCCAGGTAAACATTCACCTCAGATAATCCTGTTTCCACTTTCCTATTCCTAGTCTTACAAATGGGGTTCATAGGAATGTTAGGAAAGCACTAGTCAGTGATAGAGACCTGGATTTTCTAAAGCTGAGGTGTGTATCCACCAGTGAAGTTACAGCTAATTTGTTCTATGTCTGCTCCCTAGTTCACCTTGTTGCTGTAATGTGCTTGCCAATCACTGGCACAGAAAAATAACTTGTCTCAGAGCAAAGTCATGTTGATCACATATTCTTATGTTCTTTATGACATTTGTTAATCTAACAATGTTCCACAAAGCTTTACATAGGACCCATCAAATTAATGGCAAATGTACACTGTTATATTTAAATGGCCTGATCAGAACTCAGTATTGGACACTTTCTCTAAATTCACATGAGCTACTTGTACTTTATCTTTGTTTATTTGTAATGTTTTTATTTTTTGCTTTATAAATTGAGAAAGATTTCTGGGGCCATGGCTCACCTCCCAAAATCTTAGCTATGGTTCTATTCACTCAGTATAAGGATCTGCATTCATTAAATCATCCATTTTGCACACACACACACACACACACACACACATATATATATATATATATATATATATATATATATATATATATATATATATGTATGTATGTATGTATGTATGTATATCTGGTTTGGGGGCCCAATAATGAAACCAAAAACAAGACGTTAGGCTCTTGCTCTGTTCACTTACCTATATATATTGCATCTCCATACACTCTTAACTCTGTTGACTATATTATTTTTTCTGACAAAAATCTCATTTTATAGCTTACAGAGGTCTGTAAGCAATCATCCTTTGGTGACTCTGGTCCACAGATGAGAGCCTCATACTCAGTCTGAGGGTCTTTTCATTGGCAGCTCCAATATTTTAGTATCCTCTGGCAACTGATCTCAAGACTTTTTCCCCCACAACAAAGATTACAACTCTATCTCTCCTAAGGCATCTTGGGACAAGTTTCAAATGTTAAGCACAATACTTCATGAATATAACCTCTAAATCACACTCACATAGCAACCTGTTCTGCACCCTCTGCCTGGATGTGATTTCATGCTACTGTACCTGATAAGACAGGAGAAATTTGTGGCTTCATAGTCAAACTGGTATGAAATCTTAGTAGGTTTTAATGTCTCATATTGCTGACTGAGGGAAATCTGAGGTAGTATGAGACATTCATTCGAAGTGTTTGAAGAAGAAACACTCAGATACACAGGGATGATTTATGTGTTGCCAATCAGGCCTAGAGCAAACCCTGTCCTTAGAAAGTGGATGTGCTCAATGGCTATGACCTAGGAGAGTCTCCAAGAAAGCACACCTTAGTTTCCTGTCAGTATAGGGAAAAAATTAGCAAGAAGCCAATGCCATAACCCATGACATCAGCATTCCATTCTTGAACATTCTATTGTCTCCTGGAGAGTTCTTGGCATTAGCTGTGATCTCACCCGTGTTGTAGCAACAGGAGAAGAACTGGAGTTACTCTGTTTGTAGAGGATACTTTGATGAACATGTTTGCCAAACTCTGCAAACATTTTGGGAGAGCCAATGTGGATGCAAGAGAGACTAGAGAGAGGAGGAAGGAAGTTGGCCTTTCATCTGAGAGTAATGAAGGTCTAAGAATGTGTTTTGGGGGAATGTGGATTAAGTACTGGGAAAGGAAGTTGAGCTTCCTGGCAGAGTGGCTGACCTGGCCTTTCTAGCAAAGGGGCAAAGGAATTGGAGCTTCTTGGAAACAAAATAATTTTCATGATTGTCACAACTCTTGAATATCAAGGATGTCAGAACATTATTTTCTACATCCCTTAAAGTAGGAGAAGCCAGGTCAAAGCTTTAATGATGAGAATTCCAAGTCTTTACTTTCTCTGGGTATTCTGGTTATTACATGGGGACAGAACGAGACCATCAGGAGTCACAGAGGGACTTACCTATGCCAATGTAGGGCAGGGCACCACTGCTTCCCCTCCCATGAGTTCTTTTAGCTTCAGCTTTTCTCTGACAGTAGTACCAGGGAAAGAGTTGTGCTCCTGGGAATAACGTTTTGATCTCAGAACTCCTCTGACCTCCACTCCCTAACAGAGTTTCCACCATAGCTATTTTATCACTAGTTGTGTGTGGCAGGCATTTCTGTACTGTAACCAAAGACCTGTAAGTGTTGATACACTCAGTCAGAGACTAGATCCTCTGGCCATCTCTGGGGTGTTTGTTGTTTCAGTAGAGGAAATTAATCAGTGTGTTGGCCATTTTCTCCCCCTGCATGATCTTTGAAGGCCATGTCCTGGGACTAAAGTAACAGGGCAGGAGATCTGAGCATCTCCAAGCACTGAAGTAAATGGAGATAGTGAATTTATCATCTGACATGTGAAACCACAGGATTAAGAGCTCTCAAGCCAAGATATAGCCCTAGCAGTTGTCAATAAGCCAAGAGAAGTCATCTCTCTGGTCATCATAAGCATGTGTAGGGAGACAGAGTACACACCTGTCTGCTTACATCTCCTGGTCTCTGTACAGTGATGGGAGAGCTGAGATCCACTGAGGAGGCATCTCAAGCCTGGACCATACTCTGTGTTGTCACTGGGTTCTAGGCATGTTGTCCTCCTTATGGGCCTCAGGGTCATCTGTATACACTTTGTGCATTGTCACCATGTACGTTCACTTGTGTTATTCTCTCTACAGAGGCTGGCATGAACACATCATGCCATGCAACAATCCTAAGCAAGAAGCAGGCCAAGAAGGAAGAGAAGATGCTGACCAGAGAGCTGCAGCTCGTTACCCAAGAGAGAAATGAGCTGAGAGAACGCCTGATTTATGTCACAGAGGGAGCCATGAATAAGAGGTATGCATCCCTCCAAATTCTCTGTTATTTGTCTGGGATCACCAGTGTCATAATAATCTTTTTAAGGTGATTCATCCTAGAAAGATATATCTTCATAATGTCCCTGTACCCAATCTCATGTGCCTAAATACATCTTAGAAGAGAGAGAGATCCTGAACTCTGAGAGTTCAAGATGCTATTGTTCTTGCTGCTTCTGTCTCTGAATCATGTTCTCGCTAATTCTTTGACTCTGTCTCCTTTTCTAATTCTCAATTGTATACCTAAGATTGTGTGTGTGTGTTTCTGTGTCCATGTGTGTGTACACTTGTGTGTGTGCATATGATTGGGTTTTCTTCTGTGCATGAATGTTTCTTGCTTATATTTCTCTCCACTCTGAAATTCAGGGATCTGTGAAATACAGTATATTCTGAGACAGTACTGGTTCTACTGGTTCTTAATTTGATATCTCTGTTTCTGTCTCTGTCTCTGTTTCTCATTCTCTGGCTGTGTGTTCCTTTACCCTTCTTCTTTCTGTGTGGCATTCTCTGTGTGTGTGCACCTATACATATATGTGCTTATGCTGGTCCATTATAAAACATTTGAGATGTATGGTCTAATGTCTAGAATTATGTATAATGTCTGCCTCTAAAGAAGTAATTATCTAGGATTTAGAATCCTTTTGTCAAAACAGAGAAATATATAATCACAGGTATGTAGTAGGAAAAGACCTGTGGCCAAGGCTACTGAGAGCACAAGGCACTAGACTGCCCTTCCAGCACTACTGAGTGAACACATGGAGCCTAGGCACCATCCATCTGGATGGCTAATTTCTGCTGTCCTTAGGACAGAATAAAAGTTTCCAAAGATGAAGAAGATCCCAGCATGTAGAACCCAGGAATTGACCTTCCTGGGCTGGGGTAATACAAGACCCAGTCTGAGTTCATGTGTTCCTAAAAGCAAAAGTTCATGGAGCTCTGTCTTCTTGGGGACAGGCCCTACTATACACCAAATCCATTCTATGAAAAATTGAAGTTAAAAGAGAAGGAGATCATGTCATTTCTACAAAACTTAGAGATGGAGAACATTGAGGCCCGACAGAAATTCGAGGAACAGAAGAAGGAGATCAACTTCTATCGGTAAGTATTGTTTTGGGATTCCACCGGGTATGGAATGTATGTTTCTGCCTTCCTTGATTCTGGACTGTAGAGTCTGCAGGACTGGTACTATCTGTTCTGCTTTTTAGTAATCAGTGTGCATTGGGACTTTTGGAATCAGTTTTCAAAATCTCTAAGAGACTCCTTACTCCATTACTCCTACAGACATTGTCCAGGCATCCACAGGAGCCTCTCAATAGAAGAGTGATACATATGATGAGAAATTTATTATACATTACTATGTTTGTGGAGCTCAGGTACAGTTTTACAGAGCTGAATGTGATGCCACCCAAGAATAGAATGTCCTCCTCTTGATTCTACTGACCTATGTTGAGGGGATTTGCAAACTACAAAGTGATATTGCTGAAATGCATTGCAGTGTCATGAATAGTTGGAGATCCCTCTTTCTTTTGCTGAGACATGCAACCCTTTGGTGTTGGGTCTGCAGCAGTAATTTTTTTCTTTCCTCAACTTGCTATTTTCACTTTGTGCAGCTCTCATGGAAATATTAGGTCTCCATGGGAAGCTGTAGCCTAGTTGGGTTAATGGGACCTTGATGTAGGAATGGGAGAAAGAGCCTGTAGGATCTAACCATGCAGATTGTGTTTCCAGGAACCTGGAGAGCTGCCTCCTGATACAGAAAGACATTATGAATAAGAGGTTGGCTGAACTGAAGCAGGAGAACAAGGAAGTACATGCTGATTGGACCATCATTCAGCAATACCTGATTGACTTGAATCTGAATGATAAATTCGAAAAGGAGAAGGCCAGAATTCTCCAGGACCAACAACATCAGGTAAGTTTAAGCAGCTCAGCTTGGCTATTACTGACTGAGAACATTTGCCCACTGCATCCATTTTTGCTTTCACCCAGCATTTTCTAATCCACACCCCCAAGTAGCCACCTACCTCATGGAATGTAGTTGTTCATTGCTCAGTCTATGCACAAGTATTCTGAGATGTTAGTCCCTTGTGAGAAACTGAAGTATTGGCAAGTATACCTTGCTACTCCTCTTTAATGTGAAGACTAGTAAGGATGAAAGATCAATAACATGCCAGTTTCCTCCATGTGGTAATGATAGGTGGGATGCTTTGCAGAGCTTAGAACAAGTTAGTTCTAGGTCCTGCTACAGAGGTCATGAAAGGATCATGTGACTTCCAAAATGGAAACATTTTACAGGGTTAAAATGCAAATGAAAATACAAATTATTTGCTGCTCATTGTCATTGATCTGGGTGCCCTGTGGCATTTTCCTTACTTCCTGCAACACAATGAGGTCTCTTCCAATTGCCCATTTCATGTTATGCACTGATGGAAGTCTGAGTAGCAGCTTGTCAGCCCATGTATTTAGTAAATGTTATGGATATTTTGCCCTGCCTCAACTTATAACCCCAATGGTGTCAGTTAAATGGTCAATGATAACATTCCTGTTGAGTTGGTGGGAAGCAGCAGCCTGACAGCTGACATTTAGTTCCTGACCAAGCTTCTGTCTTAATAAGACCCTTCCTCTTCTAGGTCTCCAAAACTGTAGCAAAAGCTGAAATTTCCACAGCCCAGGAAGAGGGCCTACTGTAGAATGAGTTGCCACCTCAGGAGCCCCCTGCTGAGCTCCATTCTCAACAGCCAAAAAACTCCTTGGAGGAATCTTCTTCTACATAATTCAATTCCTCATGGTGAATAGGCCCTAAATACCTAGCCAGTGAGCCACCCAATTCATAAGTTATTCCCTTTCCTGTTCTGAAAACACCCCTTGAGAGATAACTGAGGTGACTGCCCTGCCACAATATGTACAAGAGGAGAAACAGGCTGTACATCTGTGTTGCTAAAAGTACAGTGAGAGATCTTTGTTTCATATAGTAATTGTCATTTGAAGCCTATTTTCTTTAAATTGTATTTCTGAGGAATAAAAATTTATTTGTGACTTGGGACTCTTAAGACAATGTTTCTTATTCATGTGTTCTGTCCTCTTCTGTAGACCTAGATCTCACAGTCAGAGATGGATCTCTGTAAGCTCTAGGCAGCCTGGGCTACAGAGTGAATTCAAACTCAACTAGGTTATATAAGGCAATGTCTTTCTGTATGAATATTGTGGTTTCCCCCAATGATACACAGTTTATGATTTAATTACTGCCATAATAGATCCATGCTGTCATGTATTCTCATGTACAGGTGTTATTGTCCTTGATCATGCATTTTCTGGTTTTTGTTTGGTTTGGTTTGGTTTGGTTTGGTTGGTTGCTGTTTAGATTCATATTTATTATTAATGACAATTGTGTGTTTTCCTACTGTATGTATGTGACCTGCCTGTGTGCAGTGCCTCAGAAGCAGGAAGAAGAAATAATTTCTTCTGTAGTAGATTTTGCCCTCCCCCTACCCCCAGCAGCCATTTTAGCAGGAATTCCAGACCTCAGTGCTTGCCACAATCTCCTACACATAGAGTAGAGTGCTCAGACCAAGGTGAAGTCCAGTGTTCTTCCAGATCTACAATTCCCTGATTTAAGCAGTCTACCCACCTAGCAGTGGAGAGGTGAAGCCAACACAGGCTGAGCAGACTCTCATACCTTGGGGGAAAGAATCTTGCCCCCAACCTTAAATTCTTAGTCACCAATTAAAATTGGACCTTGATCAGCAATCTGTGTTCATGGTCTCCTTCCTTTCTCACTGCCTTCCCATTCATCCCCAGCTTCCTTTCCAGGTAATGCATTGGATATAACTGCAGGCAGTTGCAGTAGATGATTGTTAGGTACCATGTTGGTCTTCTGTCAGCATTAGATTTTCTAACCTGTTAGTCTTAATCACATCTCCTACACTTGGCCCTTGTCCTTCCAGTTCATGTGATATGTTATGTGGACTGTATCACATAAAATTGAGTGCAGACATCTCAGGAGACTTTTAGGTACCACTACTTGAGCTGCACATGCTCATGGTTTTTATGCTGCCAGGCATCAGTACGGGTCTCTGATATTACCACTGCTCTATGGGCATTTAGGTTTTGACCCAGTAATCTTATTTTCAATTTTAGTGCAGATTTTTCCCCTCTCATATGGGATGACACTGTAAACTAGGCATATATGTGAAATTCAGAATGGAGACTAGCCTCCTATAGGCTGTGCTGGGATAATGAATCACTCTTGCTAACAAAAAAATTGAATGCTGTTCTAAGGAGCTTTGAGAGGAAGCTCAAGAGCAGCCACAGAGAAGGAAGCCTGCAGCTGTGAGCACATGTGTCCACTGGAAAGCATGACTGTGCAAGTGTGGAACCTAGGAGGGACAGGTAGAGCTGCTCTTTTGCCAAAGAAGTTCTGAGAGGATATGGATAGTTTCTTCCTAGTGACTCTTACTTTTTGAATGGAACTGACTAACTGACATCTTAGGATAGTCAGAGTGTTAGAAATGTCAAGGAAGTAAGCCAGTGGGTCCACAAACAGCTACTGGAAAACCAGGGCATTTAGCTCAGCCTCCAGAGCATCAGGGTAAAGAGGCTTTGGTTATTTTCTACCTTAGGTCTTCTGGCTTTTACGAGTTGATTCTTATGGAGAAAGAGTCATCAGTAGCACAATGAGAACAAGGTAAGACATGATTTAGAAAAAAATACCAGGTTACTATTGTATTTGTGGGGTTTCCTTGAGCATCTTAGAACATGTAAGTTGTCTGTGTCTTTATAAGCCTACTCACATATGGGTTATCACAGTTTTTGGTTTGATTGATAGACACTAGCAAATGCATACATTAACATGGATTTTTCAACTGACGCATGTGACATGAGATGATATTTCATGTCAGTTCTAACCAGACTAAATTGTCCTCAATGTACAATGTGAAATACCCTGCTGTATTTTCTCTCCCAGCTATCTGAACCATTCCCAGGCTTAAAAGCATTCTGTCATCCATTCTGACTGACCTCTGACAAACAGATGTTTATACAGGGCTCTGTTAATGTCTCATGGCAACTTGCAGATAACACTGACATGATGGAATAGCTAAATACATTCTAAATGCTGGCGGTATAATGTGTTCAGTAATGATGTGGTATACATCAACCCCACACAAAACAGCAAGAGTTTCATTTATTGCATGACCCAGTTCCCAATGTCAGGCAAAACCTGAAACCACTGAGAGATAGGATTTGATGGCAGGAAATAAAATCTGGGCTGAAAAAAGAGAATAATATAAATAGTCAAGGAAATGAAGAGCTGGTACTTTGATAAAATCAACAAAGTAGACAATACTTGCTCTAAACTAATCAAAAGGCAGAATGAAAACACCCAAATTATCAAAATCAGTAATGAAAAGGGGGATGTAATGATAGACACTGTGGGCATGAAAACAATCAGTAGTTCTAATTTCAGAAGCCTATACTCCAAAAAAATGGATAATCTAAATGACTTTCTAGACAGACATCAATTATCCAACTTCAATCCAGATCTGAAAAGTGATAAAGTAATCTTATAACCCCCAAGAAAATAGAAACTGTCATCAAAATACTCCCCAAAACAAATAGCAAAAGTTCAAATAATTTTAGTGCGGAACTCTTCCAGAGTTTTAAAAAAGTGCTAATACCAACAGTCTTCAAAGACTTCCAGTGAATAAAAATAGATGAAGTATTGCCAAACTCAATCTCTTAGGCCACAGTCAAACTGATACATAAAGCTGACAAATATTCATCATGAAAAAGGTATTCAGAACAATGTCCATTATGAATATTGAGGTAAAAATATTCCATAAAATATTTGCAAACTGAATCCAAGGACATACAAAAGACATTCTCTACCTTGATCAAGTAGGCTTCTTTTCAAGAATGCAAGTATGGTACAATATAGGAAAACACTGCAATGCAATCTACGAATTAACCACAATGAAAGAAATATAACCACATGATCATTAGATGGATAAAATATCATTGACAAGATCAAACTCATCTTCATGTTAAAAGTCCTGTAGTGAAGGGATAAAAGGCAAATAACTAAACATAATAAAATTAATAAACACCAAGTCTATAGAGATCATCAAATTCAATGGAGAGAAACTTAAAGCTCTTTCACTAAAATCAAGGCAAGGAATGGCTACTCACTCTCTCACAATATATTCATTAGAGTCCTTTAATTTCTAGTGAGAGCAATCATAAACCAAAAACGACATCAAGAGGATAGAAAAGGTAAAGGAAAATGTTAAAGTCCTGAATTTGAAAATGATGTAAGTGATTCCAAAGTTGTACCAGAGAACTACAGCTGATAAACAACTACAGCAAAGTATCTAGATCCAAAATGAATTATAAAAGTCAGTAGGCATCTTTATTGAAATGGTATTGCCTGAAAAATAAATTGGGATTGCAACATCTTAAGATACACAGAAATATAATTTTTTGAATTTCTTCAGTTTCTGTTCTTATTTTGCCCCTTTCATTTCTGATTTTGTTAATTTGGATACTGTCTCTGTACCCTCTGATTAGTCTGGCTAAAGTTAATCTATCATGTTGATTTTCTCAAAGAACCAGCTCCTAGTTTTTTTTTTTTTTTGTTTTTTTGTTTTTTTGTTTTTGTTTTTTTTGTATAGATCTTTATGTTTCAACTTGGTTGATTTCAGCCCTGATTTTGATGATTTCCTGCATTCTGCTCCTCATGCAATCCACAGGGTGTATTAGCTTCTTTCTGTTCTAAAGCTCTCAGGTGTGCTATTAAGCTGCCAGTGTATGCTCTCTCCGGTTTCTTTTTGGAGGCTCTCAGAACTATGAATTTTATACTTAGCACTGCTTTCATTGTGTCCCATAAATTTGAATATGTTGTACCTTCATCTTCATTAAATTCTAAAAAGTCTTCTTATTTCTTCTTTGACCACCTTGCATTGAGTAGGGTATTATTGTTATGCTTCCATGTTTATGGGGGCTTTCTGTTGTTTTTGTTGCTATTGAAGACCAGCCTTAGTCCATGGAGATCTAATAGGATGCATCAGATTATTTCAATTTTCTTCTATCAGTTCAAGCTTTTTTTTTTTTTTTGATCAAGAGGATGGTGAACTTTGTAGCAGGTACCATGAGGTACAGAGAAGAAGGTATATTCTTCTGTTTTAGGATGAAATATTCTTTTGATATCTGTTATTCCATTGTCAGTAACAGCTGTTAGTTTCATTCTGTCTCTGTTAACTTTGGGTTTCCATGGACTGTCCAATGATTAGAATGTGGTGTTGAAGTCTCCCACTATTATGCATGCTTTTAGCTTTAGTAAAGTTTATTTTATGAATGTGGGTGCCCTTGCCTTTGGAACATAGATGTTCAGACATGGAAACTTAAGAGTTGCAATTTGAGAAGCTGTGGTTTTGTCTTCCTTTAGTCTGGAACTTTCTCAGTATGACATTGTTAAATGGCAGTATATATCCTGTCATTTTACACATATGTGATCTACATCTTCTTTTGATTTTATAGGGGATTATACTTTAGAGATTGTGTGTATGCAAGAAGAGACAATGAATTTGGACTTTTAATATTCTTGAACCTCCTAGGGTCTATGGGAAATCTGAGTTTGATTAAGTATATTTTCTGTTATAGTATCAATAGGTATGGCCACAATAGACTCATCCATTTGAACAAGCTTATTTTAGTCAGGAAGTAGAATTTGTGGTTTCAATATGCTTGCCTAAGGCAATAGCACTGTTAAAAGGTGTGACCTCCTTGGAGTAGATGTGTGACAGTGGGGTTGGGCTTTGAGGACCTCCTTGTAGCTATATGCTAGATAGCCTTCACCTGTTTGCATGCAGAAGACACCCCTCCTTCTCACAGTTCCTCCAGTGCCTCCATCTTGGACTCTGCTCTACTCTCATGATGATAATGGACTGAACCTCAGAACAAGTCAGTCAGCCCCAATTAAATGTTGTCTCTTATAACAAATATGCTTTGGTCATTGTGTCTTTTCACAGTAATGGAAAATGTGAATAACACACTATTTTGCTTTTCCATATGAATGTAAGAAGGGTTCTATCAAGAACTGTAATTAATTGTGTTAAACTTTTGATGGGAATGCAGTGGATCTGATACAATGAAAACTTTAAGACACAGAAAAAATTGAATAAGAAACCAGAAAATGGAATGCCTTTCCATGTTCAAATATAATAGGATTAATATTGCTATATGGAATCCTACCAGAATCAATCTAAAGGTTTAAATGCATCCCATCATAATTCCAATAAAGAGCTTCATAGAATAGGGGAAAAAGAATCTAAAAACTAATACAGAATCACAAATGAGCAGGGTAGTCCAGATAATCTTAAATAATAAAACAGTAAAACAGAGGTGGACCCATTACCATTCATAATTTCTAGTTGATTACAAGTCATAGTATTAAAAACAATATGTTAATATGATAAGAACAGACACATTGACTAATGGAGTAATAATGAGAACCCTGATATTAGGCTATGCTCTTACATCCATCTGGGTTTTGACAAAGAAGCAAAACAAACAAACAAATCACACACACACACACACACACACACACACACACAGGAGTAGCTGTTTTCAACCTGTGTGTTGCAACTCCTTTGGGGGGAGCTCATATATCAGATATATTATATATCAGATATTAACATTACAATTCATAACAATAGCAAAATTACAGTTATGACTTAATGTCATAACTGTAAATAAAAGCAACAAAATAATTTTGTAGTTGGAGGTTGGTCACCACAAGGCAAACAACTGTATTAAAGGGTTGAATCACTTTGAAGGATGAGAACCCTTGCAATTTAAATGGAGTTAACCTGCAGCATGAGAACAATAAATTTAAAGACACCTGGTCTAGGAAATACAAATTCTATCAACAGATTGATGTTACTTCTTTTGCAATTGTTGTTCAGTGGTTTTCCATAGATACCTTCCCATCCATACACATTACAGACTTGTTATTGCTCTTGGTCAACATCCAGAGTTTGATAGTCAACCCTGTTGCTAAAGATATTATAAAATTGAGTCATGAGAAATTTATAAACCAAGATGATATAAACCTGGAAGTTTTATTAGTGGTGGCTAACTTTTATAATTGTGTTTTTTTGTATATGTTTGGCCCAGGGTTTGGCACTATTGGAGGTGTGGTCTTGTTGGAGTATGTATGGCCTTGTTGAAAAGGTAAGTCATTGTGGGGGTGGGCTTTGAGAGCTTCTTCCTTCCTTTAAGGACATCAGACCTCTCCTGTTTGCCTTCAGAACAAAATGTAGAACTCTTGGCTCCTCCAGCACCATGCCTGCCTGGATGCTGTCATGCTCCCTGCCTTGAGTATAATGGACTGAACCTCTGAATTTGTAGGACAGCCCCAATTAACTTCTTTTTTTAAATTTTTTAAAGTTTATTCGATATATTTTTTATTTACATTTCAAATGATTTCCCGTTTTCTGGTCCACCACTCCCCAAAAGTCACATAAGCCCCCTTCCCTCCCTCTGTTTTCCCACCCATCCCTTCCCACTTCCCTGTTCTGGTTTTGTCTTATACTGCTACATTCAGTCTTTCCAGAACCAGGGGCCACTCCTCTGTTCTTCTTGTACCTCATTTGAATGTGTGGATTATGTTTTGGGTATTCCAGTTTTCCAGGCTAATATCCAATTATAAGTGAGTGCATACCATGATTGATCTTTTGAGACTGGGTTACCTCACTTAGTATGATGTTCTCCAGCTCCATCGGTTTGCCAAAGAATTTCATGAATTCATTGTTTCTAATGGCTGAATTAGTGTATATATGGCTGAAATAGTGAATATATCTAATGGCTCCATTGTGTATATATACCACATTTTTTGCATCCATTCTTCTGTTGAGGGATACCTGGGTTCTTTCCAGCTTCTGGTTATTATAAATAGGGCTGCTATGAACATAGTGGAGCATATATCCTTATTACATGCTGGGGAATCCTCTGCGTATATGCCCAGGAGTGGTAGACCTCAAGCAATATTACCAAGCAATAGTGTTAAAAACTGCATGGTATTGGTACAGTGACAGGCAGGCAGATCTATGGAACAGGATTGAAGATCCAGAAATGAACCCACACACCTATGGCCACTCGATCCTTGACAAAGGGGCTGAAAACAACCAATGAAAAGAAGATAGCTTTTTCAACAAATGGTGCTGTTTCAACTGGAGGTCAGCGTGCAGAAATGCTAACTGATTCATCCTTGTCTCCTTGTACTAAGCTCAACTCCAAATGGATCAAGGACCTCCACATAAAGCCAGACACTCTGAATCTAATAGAAAAGAAACTGGGGAAGACCCTTGAGGACATCGGTACAGACGGAAAGTTCCTGAACAGAACATCAATAGCTTATGCTCTAAAATCAAGAATTGGCAAATGGGACCTCATAAAATTACAAAGTTTCTGTAAAGCAAAGGACACCATCAAAAGGACAAATCGGCAACCAACAAATTGGGAAAAGATCTTCACCAATCCTACATCAGATAGAGGGCTAATATCCAATATATACAAAGAACTCAGGAAGTTACACCCCAGAAAGCCAAATAACCCTATTAAAAATGGGGTACAGAGTTAAACAAAGAATTCTCACCTGAAGAACTTTGGATGGCAGAGAAACATCTTAAAAAATGTTCAACTTCACTAGTCATCAGGGAAATGCAAATCAAAACAGCCCTGAGATTTCACCTTACACCAGTCAGAATGGCTAAGATTAAAAACTCAGGAGACATCAGGTGTTGGTGAGAATGTGGAGAAAGAGGAACACTCCTCCACTGCTGGTGGGATTGCAAATTGGTACAACCACTCTGGAAATCAGTCTGGCTGTTCCTCCGAAAACTGGATATGTCACTTCTGAAAGATCCCAATTAACTTCTATTAGTTTCAATGTGTCTGTTTAATTTCTGTTTCCATGGTCTGCCCACTAAGGAGAGTGGGGTGTTGAAATCTCCCACTAGTATTGTATGAGGTGCAGTGTGTTCTTTGAGCTTTAATAAAGTTTCTTTTATGAATGTTGTTTTTTTTTTTTTTTTTGCATTTGGAGCATAGATGTTCAGAATTGAGAGTTCATAATGGTAAATGTTTCCTTAGACTAGTATGAAGTTTCTTTCCTTCTCCTTTTTTAAAAATTTTGGTTGAATGTTGATTTTAATCAATATTAGAATGGCTACTGCAGCGTGTTTCTTGGGACCATTTTCTTGGAAAATTGTTTCCCTACCTTTTATTTTGAGGTAGTGTCTCTTTTTGTCACCAATGTGTGTTTCCTATATGCAGCAAAATACTGGGTCCTTGTTATGTATCCAGTCTGTTAGTCTATGTGTTTTATGGAGAAATTGAGTCCATTAATATTAAGAGGTATTAAGGAACAATTGAGGTTTGTGTTGCTATCTTCTATTGGCTTTGCTGAAAGGAGATTACTTTTTTGCCTTTACTTTTGAAAAAAGTGTTTTTTTCTGAAGGATGAGCTTGAAAATAAAAAGAAATCACACAACAGGATTATTTTATACACTTGAACAAGCATTTCATGGGATCCAATACATCTCAATGAAGCACTTACACACACACACACACACACACACACACACACATTTTTAAACATATATATGCACACATTGTTGCTTAGTTTATTTTGTTTCTATATAGTGTTATCTCTATTTTTAGTGTCAACTTGAATACACCTGGAATAAACTGAAAAACAAGCAACTATGTACATTGGGAAGAATTTTTCTTTTTATTTATTTGTATATTTTTGATAATATATTTGAAATGCATTCATAAGACAATTGTTTATTCACAGATGCCTTCAATTTTTATTTACCTAGACATTGTAATAAAGGTCAGGAATCATTCAACATAGCACCACCATAAGTATTGTGATTTCTTTACTGTGTAACAATTTTCTCAGAATTTAAAGGGACCATACTAAGGAAAGGCTCCTTAACGCTCAAGAGTTTCTAGTTGAACTAGTGAAAATTGATTTTACTTATAAAGGAAGGAGAAGGCTCCTTCAATTATGGAAATGAGAGACTCACAATTCTCAAATAATCTCAAAATTAAAAAGGTTACACAAGGCCAGGTTAAGAAAGCTACAAACAAGGGTCTTCCCAGTTTCTTTTCTATTAGCTTCAGAGTGTCTGGCTTTATGTGGAGGTCCTTGATACATTTGGATTTGATCTTAGTACAAGGAGACAAGGATGGATCAATTCGCATTCTTCTGCATGCTGACCTCCAGTTGAACCAGCACCATTTGTTGAAAAGGCTATCTTTTTTCCATTGGATGTTTTCAGCCTCTTTGTCAAGGATCAAGTGGCCATAGGTGTGTGGGTTCATTTCTGGATCTTCAATCCTGTTCCATTGATCCTCCTGCCTGTCACTGTACCAATACCATGCAGTTTTTAACACTATTGCTCTGTAGTATTGCTTGAGGTCAGGGATACTGATTCCCCCAGATTTTCTTTTGTTGCTGAGAATAGTTTTAGCTATCCTGGGTTTTTTGTTGTTCCAGATGAATTTGATAATTGCTCTTTCTAACTCTGTGAAGAATTGAGTTGGGATTTTGATGGGTATTGCATTGAATCTGTATAGTGCTTTAGGCAAAATGGCCATTTTAACTATATTGATTCTACCGATCCATGAGCATGGGAGGTTTTCCCATTTTTTGAGGTCTTCTTCCATGACCCTTGAGGACATCGGTACAGGGAGAAAGTTTCTGAACAGAACACCAATAGCGTATGCTCTAAGAGCAAGAATTGACAAATGGGACCTCATAAGGTTACAGAGTTTCTGTAAGGCAAAGGACACCATCAAGAGGACAGATCGGCAACCAACAAATTGGGAAAAGATCTTCACCAATCCTACATCAGATAGAGGGCTAATATCCAATATATATAAAGAACTCAAGAAGTTAGACTCCAGAAAACCGAACAACCCTATTAAAAAATGGGGTACAGAGTTAAACAAAGAATTCTCACCTGAAGAACTTCGGATGGCGGAGAAGCATCTTAAAAAATGCTCAACTTCATTAGTCATTAAGGAAATGCAAATCAAAACAACCCTAAGATTTCATCTTACACCAGTCAGAATGGCTAAGATTAAAAATTCAGGAGACAGCAGGTGTTGGAGAGGGTGTGGAGAAAGAGGAACACTCCTCCATTGCTGGTGGGGTTGCAAATTGGTACAACCACTCTGGAAATCAGTCTGGCGGTTCCTCCGAAAACTGGGCACCTCACTTCCAGAAGATCCTGCTATACCACTCCTGGGCATATATCCAGAGGATTCCCCACCATGTAATAAGGATACATGCTCTACTATGTTCATAGCAGCCCTATTTATAATTGCCAGATGCTGGAAAGAACCCAGGTATCCTTCAACAGAAGAGTGGATGCAAAAAATGTGGTATATCTACATAATGGAGTACTATACAGCCATTAGAAACAATGAATTCATGAAATTCTTAGGCAAATGGATGGAGCTAGAGAACATCATACTAAATGAGGTAACCCAGACTCAAAAGGTGAATCATTGTATGCACTCACTAATAAGTGGTTATTAACCTAGAAAACTGGAATACCCAAAACATAATCCACACATCAAATGAGATACAAGAAGAAAGGAGGAGTGGCCCCTGGTTCTGGAAAGACTCAGTGAAACAGTATTCGGCAAAACCAGAACAGGGAAGTGGGAAGGGGTGGGAGGGAGGACAGGGGAAGAGAAGGGGGCTTACGGGACTATCGGGGAGTGGGGGGGGCTAGAAAAGGGGAAATCATTTGAAATGTAAATAAATTATATCGAATAAAAAAAAAAGAAAGCTACAAACACAAGCTGGGAAGAGAGACACCTGGACTTGCTGTATTTCTGGGAATGTCTGCATGTAACACTGCTGGGAATCATAAAGAGAGCTCTACAGTGCAATTTCCAGAGGGGTTCACGGGACACTTTGTAGAGTCACCTACCTTTAAGTCTTCACATAACTGTAAATAATCCTCACCTACACTATTTTAATTAGTCAAAATGACTCATTGATTCTTTTTTATTAAATATATTCTTTATTTACATTTAAAATGTTTTCCACCTTTGGGTCCCCCCAGCCCCACCGAAAATCCCCTAACCCATACCCCCCCCTGCTCACCAATCCACCCACTCTGATTGCCTGTCCAGACATTCCTCTATACTGGGGCATCGAGTCTTCTCAGGACCATGGGCCTCCTCTCCCTTTGATGGTCAGCAAGACCATCCTCTGCTGAATAAACATCTGGAGCAATGGGTTCTTCCATGGTTGGTGGTATAGGGAGCTCTGGGGATACTTGGTGGTTCAAATGGTTGTTCCTTCTATGGAACTTCAAACCTCTTCAGCTCCTATAGTCCATTCTCTAGCTACTCCTGTGCTCAGTTCAATGGTTGGCTGAGAGTGTCCCCTTCTGTATTTTTCATGCGCTAGCAGAGCCTCCTTTTTGACCACAAAAAGGGACAACTTTTGAAATGTAAAGAATGTATCTAATTAAAATTTAAAAGAAAAAATACATATCTAATAAAAAATTAAAAGAAAAATATGCCTCCCAGGTGACAGATATATCAGGCTCCTCTCAGCAAGCACTGTGACTGGGTTTTGTAACTGTATATGGGATGGATCCCTAGGAGGGGCAGTCTCAGTATAATCTTTCCCCCAGGCTCTTCTCCACACTTTGTCTCTCTTCCTCCTCCTGTGGGTATTTTGCTCCCCCTTCTAAGAAAGATGAGAGTATCCATACTTAATTCTTACTTCTTGAGCTTCATTTGGTCTGTGAATTTTATCTTGATTATGCCAAGCTTCTAGGCTAATATCCACTTATCAGTGAGCACGTACCATGGTTCTATGTGTGTTCTTTTGTGATTGTGTTACCACAATCTGGATGATATTTTCTAGTTTCATCTATTTGCTTAAGAATTTTATGATTTTATTGTTTTTAATAGCTGAATAGTTCCATTGTGTAAACGTACCTTATTGTCTGTATCCATTCCTCTTTTCAGGGACATCTGAGTTTTTTTCTAGCTTCTGGCTATTATAAATAAGGCTACTATAAACATAGTGGAGTATGTGTCCTTATTAAATGCTGGATAATCCTCTGGGTATATTCTCAGGAGTGGTATAGTAAAGTCCTCCATTAGTATTATGCCTAATTTTCTGAGGAACAACCAAACTGAATTCCAGAGTGGTTGTACCACCTTACAATTCCACTACTAGTGTAGGAGTAGTCCTCTTTCTCCACATACTCACCAACAACTGCTGTCTCCTGAGTTTTTGAACATCAAAGCAGGGAGAGGCCCTTGAGTCCAGGAAGTCTCAATGCTGCAGTTTATGGGAATAACAGGACACCAGGACAGGGAAGCTGGTGTGGGTTGACTGGGGAACAGGGATAGGAGAAATGGGTTATGGGAATTTCAGGGGGGACCACAAAAAGGGACAACTTTTGAAATGTAAAGAATGTATCTAATTAAAACTTAAAAGAAAAAATACATATCTAATAAAAAATTAAAAGAAAAATATGTTTCCTGTAGTTCTTCATGAGTTAGTTATACTTCCTTTTATTTTCCCTATCCACTATGGCAATTAGAACTTTAACAAACAAACAAAGAAAACTTTGCTTAATTTAAGTCACTCATTCATATTTGAGGTAATTGTATAACTGTGTCAGTTTTGCCCAGGAATATATGAAGTAACACACTGTCAGAAGTAATGCACTGTTTTCTAGAATGTAATTGTTGTCCAAAACAGATTCCAAGAAAAACCAAGTTTCAAGTTTTTTGTAAAAAATTTTGTTTGATAACTTTTCTTTTGAGAGATTTATTAGAGGGGGTGATTTCCCATTTATTGAGGTTTTACTTATTAATATCTCTCTTTTAACTGATTAGGGCACTAGACTGGCTGGTTTACCTTCGTCATGAACTCTGTTGACAGACTTGTAACACCCAGAAGTTCCACTTCCAGGAGCTCTAAAACACCCAGGATCATAGGATGATACATAAGGAGGACAAAACATCTAACACCACTGGACATAACTGGGACTAGTGGGATCCAGAAACACAGGTTACATGCCCAACCAGTAGCATGGGTACATTTCAGTCTTGGCTGGTTTAACTTGGTTCCTAACTCTGAAGGCAGTCCAGCAACACCAAGAGGAAACTACAATCCTACATGCTCTAACATGACCAGAATCACAGTATTCCTGGGTTCCAGGATCCCAGGGGCTTGGTCACACAAGGATCACAAGATCCCAGAGGCAACTTGACTCCCAGGGAGCTCTGACACATCCAGGATTTCAGGATCACAAAATCTCAGAATCACAGAACCACAGAGACAGCTAGATTCTCATGAATTCTGACACATCCAGGATAACAGGCTCCAGTCACATTTAGTCAGGGCAGGTAGCACTAGAGATAATCAGATGGCAGGAAGCAATCCAAAGACCATTAGTAACAGAAATCATGGTAAGTTGGCATCATCAGAATCCAATTCTCCTATCATATTAAGTTGTGCATAAAGCATCACACTGGAAAAGCAAAAATCAGATATAAGATCTCTTTTCATGATGACAGTAGAGGACCTAAGAAGGACAGGAATGAATCCCTTAAAAATACAGGAGAGCTCTCCAGGAAGTGCGGGAGACCAGGTGTGCACCCAGAGGCAGTCTAGGAGCGCACAGCTTGCTCTGGTGGCACGGAGCTTAGGTTCCAGTCCTGAGGCCTCTGGTGGGAGCCCTCAGATCTCTCTGCTTCCGGATCCAGATCAGCCTGGGCAGCAACGCCACATCTCCAGGTCCTTCAAGAGGCAAGAGGGGCTTCCGGGAGGCCGGTTGGGAGAAGTCAGTGTGCTCTGGTGAACCCAGCGGGCCCAGGCAGGAGCCTTCAGGTGTCTGCTTCAGGATCTGAAAGGCCTGGACCACAGAGTTCAGTCTCCAGGAAGTGCGGGAGATGGGTGTGTACCCAGAGGCAGTCTGGGAGCACACAGCTTGCTCCAGTGGCACGGAGCTTAGGTTCCATTCCTGAGGCCTCTGGTGGAAGCCCTCAGATCTCTCTGCTTCCGGATACAGATCAGCCTGGGTGGCAACACCACATCTCCAGGTCCTGCAAGAGGCAAGAGGGGCTTCCTGGAGGCCAGCTGGGAGGAGTCAGTGTGCTCTGGTGAACCCTGCGGGCCCCAGCAAGAGCCTTCAGGTGTCTGTTTCAGGATCTGAACAGCCTGGGCAACAGCACCCTGTCTCCAGGCAGTGGAGGAGGTAAGCTGTGCACCAGAGGCCACCTGGGAAGGGGCAGCTTACACTGGTGAGTCTAGCATTGACAAGACCAACTAACACCAGTGAGAACTAGATGGCAAATGGCAAACACAGGAACGTCACTAACAGAAATCAAGGCAATAAGGCAACATCTGAACCCAATTCTCCTTTAACAGCAAGTCCTGGATATCCCATCACACCAGTAAAACAAGACTTGGATTTAAAATCACTGGTCATGATGCTGGTATAGGAACACATGAAGGACATACTTAAAGAAATTCAAGAGAAAATGGATCAAAAGTTAGAAGCCCTTGCAAGCGAAACACAAAAATCATTGAAAGAAATTCTAGGGAAATAGAAGCAGTCATTAGAACTCTCCAGATCAAGAAAAGCCAAGGGTCAGATGGATTTAGTGCAGGATTCTATCAGACCTCAAAGAAGATCTAATAACAATATATCTCAAAGTCTTTCATAAAATAGAAACAGAAAGAAGACTGCTCAGATCTATCTATGCACTCACAAGTATATTGATACCTAAATCATAAAAAACAACAACGAAAGAGAACTTCAGACCAAATTCCCTTATAAATATCACCTCAAATATATTCAATTAAATACTTGTAAACTGAACCCAAGAATGTGTTAAATCACCATGATCAAGTAGATTTCATCCAGGAATACAGAGATTTTTCAAAGTATGGAATTCCATCACTGTAATCCACTCTATAAACAAACTCAAAGATGATAACTATGTGAACATCCCATTACATCCTGAAAAAGTACTGGACAAAAGACAAAACCCATTGATGTTAACATTATCAGAGAGATCAGGAAATCAAGCTTTATACCTAAATATAAGAAAAGCAAGACATAGAAAAACAATAGTTAACATCAAACTAAATGGAGAGAAACTCAAAGCAATCCCGATAAAAGACAGGGAACTATCTATTCAAAATAGTACTCGAATTTCTTCTTAGAAAAATAAGAAAACAAACGGAAGTCAAAAAGAAACCAGTTGGAAAGGAAGAAGTCAAAATAACATTATTATCACATGATAGGATAGTATGCATAATTGACCCCAAAACTTCAACCACAGAGCACCTACCACTGATAAACATGATCAGCAAAGTAGCTAGATATAAAATTAACAGAATAAATCAGTATCCTATTTATACTCTGCTCAAAGTATAAATGGGCTGGGAATGATGTAAAGGAAACAACATCCTTCACAATAGTCATAAATACTAAGAAATATCTTGCTGTGAGTCTAACCAAGCAAGTGAAAAAATCTTCTATATGACTAGAACTTCAAATCCCTAAAGTAAGAAATAGAACACAGAAGATGGAAAAAATCTCCAAAGCTCATGGATCAGCATGATTAACAGAGTAAAAATGGCCATCTAAAAATCTTGCAGTCTAAAGATTGAATGCAATTATCATCAAAATTTCAACACAATGGAATTAGAAAGAGCAATTGTCAAATTCATTTGGAATAACAAAAACACCCAATATAGCAACAAATTCTCTCAACAATAAAAGAAATTCTGGCTGAATCAACATAAAAATCTATATGGAATTGGTATGGGGACACTCAGGTAGATCAGTGGAATAGAATTGAAGACCCAGGAATGAATCCACACATCTGTGGTCACTTGATCTTTGACAAAGAAGTTAAGCCCATCCAGTGGAAAAAGACAGCATTTTCAATATATGGTGCTGGTTCAACTGGCAGTCAGCATGTAGAAGAATGCAAATTGATCCATTCTTTTCTCCTTATACAAAGCTCAAGTCCAGGAGGATCAAGTACATCCACATAAAATCAGATATGTTGAATCTAATAGGGGATGAATTGGGGAAGAGCTTCACAAACCTGAGCACAGGGCAAAATTCTGGAACAGAATATCCATACCTTATGTTTTAAGATCAACTATCAACAAATGGAAGCTCTTAAAGCTGCAAGGCTTCTGTAAGCAAAGGACATTTTCAAGAGGACAAAATGGTAAACTAACGATTGAGAAAAGATCTATAATAACCACACATCTGTTAGAGGGCTCATAGCTAAAATATACTATCAAGAAGTTAGACTCCAAAAAAACAAAAAACCCTATTAAAAACTGGAGTACAGAACTAAACAGAGAATCTCAACCAAGGAATCTCAAATGAATGGCTGAGAAGCAGTTAAAGAAATGTTCAATATCCTAAGTCATCAGAGAAATGCAAATTAAAACAACAGTGAGATTCCATCTCACACAAATCACAATGGCTAAGATCAAAAATGCAAGTGACAGCAGATGTTGGCCAGGTTGCGGGTAAAAGGAAACTCTCTTCCTTTGCTTGTGTGACTGCAACCTGGTAAAACCACTTTTGAAATCAATCTGGGAGTTTCTGAGAAAGGGGGAATAGTTTGACCTGAAGACCCAGCTATACTACTACTGGGAATATGCCCAAAAATTATTCCAACATATAACAAGAGCACATGCTCCACTATGTTCATAGCAGCCTTATTTATTATACCCAGAAGCTGGCTAGAACCTATATGTCCCTCAACAGAAGAATGGATGTAGAAAATGTGGTTACATATGGAGTACTACTCACAAATTAAAAACAATGACTTGATACAATCCACAGGCCAATGGATGGAACTGGAAATGTTCATCTTGACTGAAGTAACCCAGACAAAAAAGGAGCACACATGATATGTGTTTACTGACAATAGATATTTGTCCTAAATTTCACAATGCCCATAATATAGCCCACAGTCCATATGGAGCTTATAAGGAAGGGAGAGGAGGGTATGGATGCTCCAGTCCTGTGCTGAGGGGGAACAGGATGATCATGGGTGGTGGATGGAAAGAGGAGGGGAGGAAATAAGGGGGCAGTATCATGTAATGGAGAAGATAGGAGAGAGGAACAGAGAAGGTCAGGAAATTGAAGAAAAATATGTAGGGGTGATGATGAACTGGGGATCGCTATATGAGTTTTCCCTCTGGGAAAGGAAAAATTCCCTGAGCCTGAAAGGGATGACTTTAGCCAAAGTGCATAGAGAAGGGGGAGATAGAACCGGTAGAGACCACCTCCAGTGGATAGGTAAGGCTCCCATGAATCCACGTGTCACCACCTCCATTAAGGGAGGGTGCCACTCACCCTCTTACAGGTTTTCACCCATAAATGTTCCTGAGCAAAGGAAGAACAGGAAAAACAAATGGAGCAGAGACTGAGGGAAGGGACATTCAGGGACTTCCCTACCTGGGAATCCATCATGTCTGCAGACACCAAAACAGACACTGTTGCTCTGGTCAAGAACCCCTAGCTGACAGAATCCTCAGGCATGGCTCCTTGGAAGGTCTGCCCAGCATCTGACAATTGGAGCCAGTCAGTAGACTGAGCTCAGGGATCCTAGTGGGTGAGTTTGCAGAAAATCTGGAGGAACAGAGGGGAATTGCAACCCTACAGGAACCCTACATCTGCTGGCAGGGTCAGCCATTGCTCCCAGAAGCTAGTCAGCAAACTGAGCAAGGTACAGGGAGGGATCTATAGATGCAGATAAATTGTAGCAGATGATGGTCTTGCCTGACAGCAATAGGAGGGGAGGCACTTTGTCCTGTGGAGGTTTGATGCCCAGTATAGTGGGATGCAGAAGCAGTAGGGCAGGAGAGAGTAGGTGGGTAGGGAAGCACCCTCATTCAGGCAAAGGGGAGGGTGAGAGGAAAAATGAGATTTGAGGGGTCTGTGTGGGTTATCCAGGAAGTGGTTTATCATTTGAGATGTATTACAATGGAATAATTTATAAATAAATGTAAAACAATACACATATGCCAGCCATTAAACTTTAACAATGAAGACATAGGAGCCAGATGCTGGGGTGAAAACCTGCCAGCTCAGAGAGACAGGGAAAGCACCCAGCTGACCTTCCTACTCCCCTGACCTCCCAGAGGGAGAGCTTTCTTTATCCATCCCTACACTGTCTTACATATCATTCAACTTAGAGACCTTCCTAGTTCTTCCTACTTCTTTACTTATGTTCATTCTCTTCCAACTGCTTACTTGCTCTGCCTCTTGACCTGGAGTTGACCTTTTGGTTTACAATACAGGTGTGTGCTAAGGCTGAGCCACAGAACAAGAAAGTACAGTAAACAGAAAGCTCTTGGTTAAAGTTCTGTGCTAGGGCTGAGCTACACAAATATTTTTTCTTTTCAGTAAATAACACAATCTTGGGGTTTACAGTGTGAACAAATATCCTGCAACGTAAGTTAGAAATGTTCCCTCCACTATAGAAATCAAGCTCTCTGTCAATTGTTCTGCTTATTTCCAGGAATGTCTGAGTGCATATTCATGAGGACACAATGATCACAAGGAAGATCAGAACTGGGCTCTTGAAGCTGTTGCACAAGGCCAATAGGGACCAAAAAAGCATCAAGGACACCGCTGATCATTATCACAAAGGATAAACTATCCATCTCTCTTCTCACATAATTTATTCTACGATGTTACCATTCCTGGCCTTGGCTCATTGTCCTAAGTGCTGCAGCATGGAAGGCTGCATGTTCAGGGGTTATCCAACAAACAACAGAAACATGGAATTCAGTTATACATGGATGATTTATTGAAGGCACACCACAAGTTTGATCAATCAGGGCAACAGATCAAAACTGCACTAGATATTTCTCAGCTACAGCTTTGTGTATAAACCCCAAAGAGCTCATGCAAAAGTGCTGGAAATGCTACCCTATGAGGACCCTGACTCAAGTTATTTTAGACATAATATTATATACTGGCCTTTAATTTGATGGGTTCTATGGAAAGCATATAGATGTAGAATTTCATAAGATTAACAAACCTCACAACATAGAGAACATAACATGGTCATGATGACCCTGTTCAAATTAAGATGTTTTTCTTTTGATTTATATCCATGACTAGGAGGTATATTACAGTAACAGTATGAAATATATGTCTGCTGTGTGATTAATATGCTACAGTTATGTTATGGGGTCCAACCTCATCAAAAACAATTTTATCATTAGAAAAATGCATTTGTGTTACCTTACCATGTTTACACAAGTTCTGTGGCCTCAACAATGGCTCCTGGACACAGAAAAGAAATTTTGTTTTCTACCTGAATGGAGGTGCTAGAGCTGTGTTGCACAGCTTTCTCAGTGCCCATTCCACCTCACTCTGTCCCTACAGGTGACACAAAATTGTCACTCCACCTTCCCTGTGAACCTGGTCTAAGCATAAGGTGAAGTGGGAAGGCGTGGGTGGGAGGATAGGGGAAGAGAAGAGGGCTTACGGGACTTTCAGGGAGTGGGGGGCTAGAAAAGGGGGAATCATTTGAAATGTAAATAAATTATATCGATTAAAATAATTGAAAAAAAAAGCTGCATGGCATTGGTACAGTGACAGGCAGGTAGATCAATGGAATAGAACTGAACTCCCAGAAATGAACCCACACACCTATGGTCACTTGATATTCCACAAAAATGCTAAAGCCATCAAGTGGGAAAAGGGTAGCCTTTTCAACAAATGGTTCTGGTTCAACTGGAGGTCAGCATGCAGGAGAATGCAAAATGATCCATTCTTATCTCTTTGTATTAAGCTCAACTCCACGTGGATCATGGATCAAGGACCTCCAATAAAACCAGACACACTAAAATTAATAGAAAAGAAACTGGGGAAGAGCAATGAGCACATGGGCACAGGGGAAAATATCCTAATCAGAACACCAATAGATTATGTTCTAAGATGAAGAATTGACAAATAGGACCTCATAATATTACAAAGTTTCTGTAGGGCAAATGACACTATCATTCAGACAAAATGACAAGCAACAAATTGGGAAAAGATCTTCACCAACCTTATATCTGACAACCCTAATGATCAATACATACAAAGAACTCAAGAAGTTAGACTCCAGAGAGCCAAATAATCATATTAAAAAATGGGGTACAGAGCTAAACAAAGAATTTTCACCTGAAGAATTTTGAATGGCTCAGAAGCACCTTAAGAAATGTTCAACATAATTAGTCATTAAGGAAATGCAAATCAAAACGTCCCTGAGATTTCACCTCACACCACTCAGAATGGCTAAGGTTAAAAACTCAGAAGTTAGGAGGTGTTGGCGAGGATGTGGAGAAAGCAAAACACTCCTCCACTGCTGGTGGGATTGCAAGCTGGTACAACCACTCTGGAAATCAGTCTGGCTGTTCCTCAGAAAACTGGGCATGATACTTCCAGAGGACACTGTTATACCACTCCTGGGTATATACCCAGAGTATTCCCTGGCATGCAATAAGGACACATGCTCCACTATGTATATAGCATCCTTATTTATTTATTTATTTATTTATTTATTTATTTATTTATTTATTTATTTTTATCCCAGGATGCAGGGTTGGTTCAATATACGGAAATCCACCAATGCAATTCATTACATAAACAAACTCAAAGAAAAAAAAAACACATGATCATTTCATTGGATGCTGAAATAGCATTTGACAAAATTCAGCATCCTTTCATGCTTAAAGTCTTGGAAAGAACAGGAATTCAAGGCCCATACCTAAGCATAGTAAAAGCAATATACAGCAAACCGGTAGCCAGCATCAAACTAAATGGAGAGAAACTTGAAGCAATCCCACTAAAATCAGGGACTAGACAGGGCTGCCCCCTTTCTCCTTATCTTTTCAATATTGTACTTGAGATACTAGCTCGGGCAATTAGACAATATAAGGAGGTCAAAGGGATACAAATTGGAAAGGAAGAAGTCAAACTATCATTATTTGCAGATGATATGATAGTCTACATAAGTGACCCAAAATACTCCACTAGAGAACTCCTACAGCTGATAAACAACTTCAGCAAAGTGGCAGGTTATAAAATCAACTCAAGCAAATCAGTAGCCTTCCTATACTCAAAGGATAAGCAGGCTGAGAAAGAAATTAGGGAAATGACCACCTTCACAATAGCATCCTTATTTATAATAGCCAGAAGCAGGAAAGAACCTAGATGTCCCTCAATGGAGAAATGGATAAAAAAAAAAAAGTGATATATTTACACAATGGAATACTACTCAGCAATTAAAAATAAAAAAATCATGAAATTCTTAGGCAAATGATTGGAACTGGAAAACATCATCTTAAGACATGAAATGCTGTCACTGATTAGTGGATATTAATTAGCTCAGAAGCTCTGAATTCCAAGACACATTCACATATCAAATGACTCCCAAGGATAAGGAAGGAGAGGGCCATGGTCCTGGAAAGTCTTGATGCAGAAATGTAGGGGATTACCTGGACAGAGGAGTGGGAGGGGGTTGTTTAGGGAATGGGTGGATGGAAGAGTGCTTATGGAATTTATGGGGAGGGAGGAACCAGGAAAGTTTTTTTTTTTTTAATTTCCTCTGCCAACTGATTTCCAGACTCTTGCCAACACTATGATGTATGCAACTCTTTCTCTGCTAAGACATCTTGAGGCAACTTCAAATGCTAAGAAGAAGACTTCATGAGTGTAGCCTCTAACATACATCCACATATTAATTTGCCCTGTAGGCTCTGGATGTGATTTCATGCACCTATACATAAGACAGGAAAAGTTTTGACTGCATATTAAAACTTGAGTGATATCTCAGTAGATAATCTGAAATGTTAATGTCTCATATTGCTGATTGAGGGAAATGTGAGGTAGGATGATACATTTCTGAGAAAGGTTTGAAAAAAACCCTCAGTTAAATGCACAGGGATTCCTGAGGTTATGTCAATCAAGCCTAGAGCAAACCCTGGCTTTGTAAGGATGATGGGCTCAAAGGCTATGTCCCAGGAGAGTCTCCAGGAAAGGGCACCTCAGCTTCCTGTTAAGGAAGAAAATTAGCAGGGAGCAGAAGGCTGTAACCCATGACATCACAGTCCCTTCTTGAGCATTCTATTGTCTCCTAGAGAGATCTTGGCATGAGCTATGATGTCACCAGTATTGTAGCAACAGCACAACCCCTGAGGTTTCTCAGTCAGTGTCTAGAGCATACATTGATAGACATGTTTGCCCGAATTAGACAACTTTTTCAGAGAACCAATGTGGATTCGAGAGAGACTAGAGAGAGGAGGAAGGAAGCTGGCCTTTCATCTGAGAGTAATGAAGGACAAAGGAGGTCATGGAGAATGTGGAGTCAGTACTAGGAAGTAGATATTCAGCTTCCTGCCAGGGTGGCCTGAGCTGGCCTTTCTAGCAAAGTGACAAAGGAATTGAAGCTTCTTGGAAGCAAAAGAGATTCCAGGATTTTCACAACTCTTGAACATTAAGTATATCAGAACATTATTTTTTCATCTCTTAAAGCAGGATATGGCAAGATCAAAGCTGGAATGATGTGAACTCCAATTTTTCTCTTTCACTGGGTATTATGGTTGTTACTTGGGGGCAGAATGAGACCAACAGGAGTCACAGAGGATCTAACCTACACCAGTTTAGGTTCAGGGCATCAATGCCTTCACTACCACACTTCTTTTAGCTTCAGTTTCTCTCTGACAGTAGTACAAGGAAGAGAGTTGTGCCCCCTGGCGATCACCTCTTGTTCTCAGAACTACTCTGACCTCCTCTCCCTCAAAGTTCCCCTTAGCTTATCATTGGTTGTGAGTGGCAGGTATTATTGTACTGTAACTACACCCAGACAGAGACTCCACCCTCTGGCCACTGCTGGAGTGTTTGGTGTTTCAGTAGAGGAAATAATTGGTCAGTGCGTAAGCCATGTTCTCCCCATGCAGGACATTTTAAGGCCATGTCCTGGGCCAAGAGTAACAGGGTAGGAGATCTGAACATCATGAATTCATCATGTGACTTGAGAAACCAAAGAACTGAGGACTCTGAGGACAAGTTTCACTCTGTGCATTTGTTAATAAGCCAGGAGAAGCCATCTCTGTGGTCATCATAAGAAAACATAGGGAGACAGAGGACACACAAAGCTGCTTACATCTCCTAGTCTCTATAGAGTGATGGGAGAACTGAGGTCCACTGAGGATGCATCTAAAGCCTGGACGAAACTCTGTGTGATGTCACTGGTTTCTAAGTCCTGCTGTCCTACTTTATAGGCCTCAGAGTAGTCTGTCTACACTCTATGCATTCCCAACATTTAAGTTCACTTGTGTTCTTTTACCTACAGGGACTGGCAGGCAGACATCATCCCCTGTAACTCTCCTGATCAAGAAGCAGGCCAAGAAGGAAGATGAGAGGCTGACCAGAGAGCTGCAGCTCGTTACCCAGGAGAGAAATGATCTGAGAGATCCCTTGATCTATGTCACAGAGGGAGCCATGAACAAGAGGTATGCATCCCTCCAAATGCTGTGGTGTTTGTAAGGAGTCCAAAATGCCACACTTGTCTTTTTAAGATGGTGAATCATAGGAAGAAGTATTTTCATGATATCCCTGGGCAAAACCTCATGTCCCTAAACCCTTATTAGAGGAGAGGCAGAACCTGCAGTTTTCACAGGAGTAAGATGGGAAATGGAGTCCTCTGCATCCTCCAGGTCAAAAGTGGGACTTGTGGTCTGAGTGAAGATTCAGGGATACAGGAAATGGAGAGTGAGTTCCCAGAGAGCATTTTGAAAGCCGTTGAAAGGAGGTGCTTTGTGAGGTTTTAGGATCTGAGAGTTTGCTGTGAGTGTTTGTACTGGACTGGTAGGTGACTGACTGCTGGAAACTGCTAGATGCAGAAGGCGGGGCCTGGTCCCACATTGTTCATCTCAGTTCTTGACTAGATGCCTGAGGCTCTGCCTGTTCCTCTTTTTCTGTGTGTCTTATACTTTGAGACAGTAATGTTGTATTTCTTCTGCATATCATTGTGTTCTCTCTGCTTCTGTCTCAGATTCACTCTTTCTCATTCTGTGACTGTGTCTAATTTTCTCCCTCTCATGTGTGTATACATGACTGTATGTCTGTTTTTGTGTGTACATGTGTGGGGGTGCACAAGATTGTGTTATCTCCTAGGAATGAATTTTTGAATGTTTATATTCCTCTCTACTCTTTGAAATTCAGGGATCTGTGGATCCAGGGTACTCTGAGACAGTAATGTTGCATACACTTCTTCTGAATCTCATCCTATTCTCTCTCATTCTGTCTCTCTTTATTTCTCATTCTGTGGCTCTCTGTCCTTTTCGCCTAATTTGTGTGTGCCAGTCTATGAGTCTGTTTGCTTCCATGTGTACATACATGTGTTTTGGTTTTATGTGTTTATATTTACCCCCACACTTAGGAATCTTGTGCTCTGTGTTTTGGACTGGGGATTTAAATGCTGTTTCAAGGTGAGCTGAGTGCTGATGTCTGGGAGCCCCTACTTTAAATAGTTCTGGTCAGGCCAGGCAGAGGTAGCATATGGCTTTAATCCCATCACTTGGGAGGGAGAAGCAGGAAGATTTCTGAATTCGAGGCCAGCCTGGTCTACAGAGTGATATCCAGGACAGAAAGGGCTACACAGAGAAACCCTGCCTCAGGGGAAAAAAATCAAGAGAGAGAGAGAGAGAGAGAGAGAGAGAGAGAGAGAGCGAGAGAAGAGAAGAGGGGAGGAGAGAAGAGGGGAGGGGTGAAAAGGGGAGAAGAAGGGAGGGGATGGGAGAGGAGTGGAGGGAAGGAGAGGAGAGAAGAGGAGAGGAGAGAGGGAGGAGAGGAGAGGAGAGGAGGGGAGGGGAGGGGAGGGGAGGGGAGGGGAGAGAAGAGGAGGGGAGGGGAAGGGAGGGGAGGGAAGGGGAGAGGAGAGGAGGGAAGGGGAGGGGAGGGGAGAGGAGACAGAGATTCTTGTGGTTAAAGTAGGAATCAAATTAAATAGCATTGATCTTTCCCTTCATGGGCACACTTATGCATACAGTTGCATCTCTTGGGCAGATTATAAAGAGGTCATTCTGTATCGTATCACCTCAAGAATTATGTGTAATGTCTGCCTCTGAAGTATTAGTTATCCAGAAATTACAATCCCTGTTGTCAAAACAGAGAAAATATAATCACAGGTGTCTAGTTGGCAACGACCTGTGGCCTAGGCTATTGAGGGCACAAGGGGCTAGACTGCCCCTCCAGAGCTAATGAGTAAACACAGGGAGCCAGGGCACCCTCCATCTGGATACATAGCTTATTCTGTCCTTGGGAAAGGATAAAAAGTTTCCAAAGTTGAAAAGGATCCCAGCATGTAGAATCCAGGAATTGACCTTCCTGTGCTGGGAGTACAAGACCCAGTCTGTGTTCATGTATTCTTAGAACAGAGGAGTGGCCCCTGGTTATGGAAAGCAGTAGCAGAATGTGGCAATACCAGAACAGGGAAGTGGGGAGGGGTGGATTGGGGAATAGGGGGAGGGAAGAGGGCTTAATGAAATTTCCTAGAGTGGAAGTCAGAAAAGGGGAAATCATTTGAAATGTAAATATAAAATATATCGAAGGAAAAAATAGGACAAAAAAAGAAACACATTTTCAGCGGAGCTATGGTAGCACACGCCTGTAATCCTAGCACTTGGGAGGCAGTGGCAGACTGATTTCTGGGTTCAAGGACAGCCTGGTCTACAGAGTGAGTTCCAGGATAGCCATGGCTACACAGAGAAACCCTGTCTCAAAAAACCAAAATAAATAAATAAATAAAAATAAATTAAAATACTTAAATGTGTATGTGTCTTGGTTTCTGAAAAGGTGTTTAAAAAAAGCATATTTTCATGGAGTTCTATCTTCCTGGGGACAGGCCATACTACACACCAAATCCGTTATATGAAAAATTGAAGTTAAAGGAGAAGGAGATTATGACATTTCTACATATCTTAGAGAAGGAGAATATTGAGGCCAAACAGAACTTCCAGGATCTCAAGAAGGAGATTAACTTCTATCGGTAAGTACTGTTCATGGAGGTCACCAGGTGAGGAATGGCCATTTCTGACTTCCTTTGTTCCTGGACTGGAGAGTCTGCAGGTCTGATTCTATCCCTTCTGACTTTTAGCCATCACTGTGCCTTGGGACTTCTGGTGTCAGTTTCAAAGTCTGTAAGAGACTGTTACTCATCCTAACATTGTCCAGGCATCATCAGGAGCCTCTCATTAGAAGAGTGATTCAGATCATGAGAGGGTTATGGTACAGTTCTAGGTCTGTGGGGCTCAGGGATGGTTTTACAGAGCTACATGTGATCTAACAAACGGATACAATGTGTTCCTCTTGGTTCTACTGACCTGCATTGAGGGTATCTGCAACCTACTAATTGATGTTGCTGAAATGCATTGGGCTGTCATGGATAGTTTCAGATACTGCATTCTTTTGGAGAGACATGCAACCATATTGGAGTTTGGACTGCAGCAATCACTTTTTCCTCCCTCAAGTTGCTATTCTCTGTTTTTTTACCTCTTAAGAATGTATTGAGATGTACTGCATTAGGTATTCATGGGAACCTAGGTCCTGGTGGGGTTAATGGAACCTTGATGTAGGAATGGGAGGAGGAGCCTGCAGGATCTTACCATGAAGATTGTGTTTCTAGCAACCTGCACAGCCGGCTCCTGATGCAGAAGAACCTTATGAATAAGAGGTTGGTGACACTGAAGCAGGAGAACTAGGAAGTATACACTGATTGGTCCATCATTCAGCAATACCTGGTTGACTTGAACCTGATTGATAAAGATGAACAGGAGAAGCCCAGAATCCTCCAGGACCTACAATATCAGGTAGGTACAAGCAGCTCAGCCTGGCTTATACTGACTGATAACATTTTCCCATTGCATCCATCTTTGCTTTCACCTAGAACCTTTCAAATCTACACTCCCACCCACCTCAGAGAATGCAGTTGTTCATTGCATGGTCTCTGCACAAGGATTCAGGGTTGTTAGCCTTGTGATAAGCTGATGTATTGGCAAGTATACCTTACTACTCCTCTTTAATCTGAAGACTAGTAAGGGTGATCGATCAATAACACACCACATTCCTACACATGCTCATGTTAGCTGGGCTGCTTTGCAGAGCTTTGAGCAAGTTCTATGTCCTGTGACAGAGGTCATGCATGGGTCATGTGGCTTTCCCAGTTGGAAGCATCTTGCAGGGTTAAAATCCAAATGCTAATAGGTAACATGGTCTTCTCCTTGTATTTGATCTGTGCATTTTCCCTTCTTCCTGTAACCCAGTGAGCTCTCTTCTCATTGCCCATTTCTTGTTATGCACTGATAGAAGTCTGAGTAACAGCTCTCATGCCCATGTATTTGGTGAATGTTGCTGGATATTTTGCTGTACCTGCACTTATAACAGCAATGGTGTCAGTTAAAAGATCAACGATAACATTCCTGTTGAGAGGGTGGGAGGCAGCAGCCTGACAGCTGACATTTAGGTTCCCAACAAGCCTCTATCTTAATAACTGCCTTCCTCTTCTAGGATGCAAAGAGTGTAGCAAGAGCTAAAATTTCCACAGCCCAGGAAGAGGGCCACCTGCAGAATGAGTTGCCACTTCAGGAAGACACTGCTGATCTCCAACTCCAACAGCCACAAAATAACTTGGAGGAATCTTCTTACACATAATTCAGTTCCTCAGGGAGAATAGGCCCTAACTCCCTAGCCAGTGAGCCAGGCAATTCTGTATTTTATTCACTTTCCTGTGCTGACACCACCCTTTGGGAGAGAACTGAGGTGAATAACGTGCCACCCTGTGTCCAAGAGAAGAAACAGGCTGTTAGAGTTTTGGTTGATGTTTTGCTTTTTGTTGCTTTGCTATTTGTTATGTTATAAATTAATGTTATTATATGGATATTATGGATTTTATAAATTATTGTTATTGCTTTAAATTTTTGTTTATGCTTTTCACTTTTTATAGTAATTTTCATTTAAACCCCATTTTCTTATGTATTTCTGATGAATAAAAAATTATTAGAAACTCATAACTTTTGAAACCATGTTCCTTATTCACGTTTTTTTTTTATCCTTTCTGTAGACATAGACCTCACAACCAGAAATGGATCTCTGTAAGCTCCAGGATGTCTGGGCTAAAGATTGAATTCAAAGCCCATCAAGGTATACAAGACAATGGTCTTTTTTATGGATAATGTGGCTTTCCCGTGGATAAACACTTTATGATGTGTGATACCTTATCCATGTTGTCATGTATTCTACTACTCCTAGTATATAACACTCTATTGCACACATTTCTTATTGGCCCTGTGTATCTGTTACTGTGTAACATACTATCATTTGATGTACAGCTGCTGGGAAAATTACCACATTCACAAATGAGTACATAAAGAATGAGGAATCACAGAGCCATGTGCCTCGGCTTTTGTTGCAAGAGAGAATCAGGGATAATAAAAGACTAGAGATAATGGCCTTTGAATACACTTCCCCAGAATTAACTTATGGTAGATGACCAGACATTTTATCATTGACCAGACATTTTCTGTGTTTTTGTTTTTGCTGTTTAGATTCATTTTTATTATTTATTGGCATTGGGTGTTTTCACTCCTGTATTTCTGTGTCCCCTCCTTAGTACAGTCCCCTCATATGACACAAGAAGTAATAACTTTCCCTGTTGTAGATGATTATTAAATATCTTGTGGTTCTTCTGAGTGCTGTAGATGCTCTAACCAGTGAGTCATCCCCACATCTCCTGCAGGTGGCTTTTTACCTTCCACATCACTTGTGCTGTATTATGTGAACTGGATCACCTCCACCTGAGTGGAGCAATCTCAGGAGATGTGTAGGTTCAGGGGATTTAGCTGCACATGCTCATTGTCTTGTGCGGCCAGGCATCAAAGCAGGTCTCTGATAGGACCACTGCTCTTTGTGTCTTCAGGTTTATGCCCCAATAGCCCTTCTTTTCAATTTACCTGAAAATGTTTTTCACCTCTAATCTAGGATGACAATGTAGACTGGACATATCTGTAAACTTCAGAATTGAGACTAGCCTCCTGTAGTCTGTGATGGGATAATGAATCCATCTTGGTAACAAGAAACAGATCTTAATCTAAGCAGTTTTGGCAGGAAGCTCAAGGGCAGCCACAATGAGTGGAGACTGCAGCTGTGGCCATGTTTCTGATGGAGAGCGTGACTGTGCAAATGTGGAACCTAAGAGGGACAGGTAAAGCTGCACTTTTTTCATAGAAGATCTGTAAGTATAGTGAGGATAGTTTCTTCCAGGTCACTGTTTTAGTTTATGAATGGATCTGACTAACTGACACTGTAGGTTAGTCAGAGTGTTAAAATATGGAGGAAGTGGTCAAGTGGGTCCACAAACAGTTAGAGGTAAACCAGGGCTTTTAGCTCAGCCTATAGAGCATCAGGGTAGAGAGGCTTCTGTTTCTCTCTACCTTAGGTCCTCTGGCTTTTATGAGCTGATCCTGATGGAGAAAGTGTCATCAGTAGTACACAGGAAACAAGCAGATCCTAGACTTAGGTCACACTAGCATGGTTTATCTTATTGTGGGGTCTCTTTGAACATCTTAGAACTTGGAAGTGGCCTGGGTCTTACACTCACTTATGGGTTCTTACAACAGTTTGTGGTTTGTTTGATAAACACTACCAGATGCATAAATTAATCTGGAAAATCTAAATGAAATAGATGGTGTTCTAGACAGATACCAATTACCCAAGTTTAACCTAGATCTGGTAAATTAACTAAGTAATCCTATAATCCCTAAGGAAATAGTAACTGTCATCAAAAGGCTCCCAATACAAACAGGGCAAGGCCAAATGGTTTTGGTGCCTAATTCTACCAGTTTGAAAAAGCTGTTAATGCCAACACTCTACAACCTATTCCAATGAATAGAAAGAGAAGGAATATTGCCATGCTCATTCTCTGAGGCCATGGTAAGCTGATACCTAAAACACAAAGATTCAACATGTACGCGGAATCCAGACCACTTTACATTTTGAACATTGATGTAAAAATAGTCAATGAAATACGGGCATACAGAATCCAGGGACACACTAAAGATATCCTTTCCCATTGTCAAGCAGTCTTCATTTCAGGAATACAGGCGTTGTACAATATAGGAAAATCCATCGATTCAATCTATCAAAACTACAGTGAAATATATAAGCACATGATCATCTCATTAGATGACGAAAAGATCACTGACAAAGTTGAACTCCCTGTTATATTAAAAGTACTGTAGTACAGGGATACAAGGCACATAACTGAACATAATAAAAGCAATAAACATCAAGTCTATAGAAAACATCAAAATCAGTGGAGAGAATATTAAATTTATTTTACTAAAATCAAGGCCAGGAAAAGGCTTCTCTTCCTATCTATTCAACTTTATCCATGAATATCTACCTATAGCAATCAGAAAACCAAACTACATCAAGGGGATACAAAAGGAAAAGGAAAATGTCATAGAACTGCTATTTGCACATAATATGATAGTATTCATAAGTGATTCCTAAAGATGTCCCATAGAACTACAGCTGATAAACACCTACAGGAAACTCTCTAGATACACAATGAACTGAAAAAAGTAAAAAACTGTCTTTATTGAAATGATAAAAAGCTGAAAAGAATTAGGAAAGCCACATCTTACAATACCCAGGATTAATAAAAATGTATCTTAGTATAAGTCTTAGCAAGCAATGAAAGACCTACAGGACAAGATTTTCAAGTATCTCAAGAATGAATCTGGAAAAATATCACTTGCACCTCCTAGCACTCTTAGGTCAGCACTAGTCACTGAAAGAGACCTGGGTTTTCTAATGCTGAGGCCTGTACCCACCAGTATAGCTACAGCCATTTTCTTCCATGTCTGCCCCTTACTTCAGATTGTTGCTGTAATATCCAATAATTGACACAGAAAAAGTAACTTGACTCAGAGCAAGGTCATGGTGATCTCATCCTGTTGTGTTCTGTATGATGTTTGTTAACTTTATAATGTTCTAAAAACCTTTATCTGGGACGCATCAAATAAAGAGGACCTGAGTTCAATTCCTAGCACACACATGGCTGGCATACAATGAAGCCCAGCTCTGTGGAGGCTGATGCCCTCCTCTGAACTCCATGTACAACTGAACACATGTGGCAAATGCTCACAGGGACACACATACACTCACTCAAAACACACACACACACACACACACACACACATACATACACACACACTCACACACACACACACACACACACACTAGCTAAAGGCAATCCACCAGATATGCATGAAGCAACATGAATATCAAACCCTATAGTAACACAACGCTATGTATCCTGTTTGCTAAAGAACAAATAGGAAGCAGCAAAATTATTGAGTTATAGTTTCAGACAAGAGAAGGCAGAATAGTTTTTAAAACAGGCATGGATTTAACATGACACCCATGATGATGACATCTCCAAGGAGAAAAAAGACACTGTGGATGCCAAGGGCTCACTGGCCAGCCAGTATTGCTAAAATGGCAGGCTACAGCTCCAAAACGGGACCCTGTGTCTAAAGGGAAAGTGGATGTTATAGAGGGAGCCCAACATGGACTCTGTCTTCACATGTGTGTGCACACATGCATATGAGACAGAAACAAAGAGACACAGACCAAATAAATTATTTCCTGAAAACAATCGATAAAAGGGAAATTGATAGCAGATAAACAAGATCTGAAGTCAGTGGCAGTCACTGTAAATACAGGGGTAAAAATGTCAGCACAGTAAGAAGCAATGAATCAAAGTTAGAGAGGACAAGTCTATGTTGCCTGTGTCAGAAAAACGATGTGAGGAATAAAGGAAGCTTATGAGAAGATGGAGAAACCCAATTAATATTTAAACTTGGCTAGTTAGATGAAAGTTTCACACACGAATACAAAAAAGAAAATAGTACATTCATCAAGTGACAACAGAACTGTGACAAAGGAAGTTTTAATAAATTCCAAAGCAATTCACCACTCAGATCACATTCTTTCCTCAAGATGAAACAAAGGAGAAAGGATAGTGTCTAAGCACTAGCATCTGCTTGACAGTCTCTCATTGGCTCTCGTTGGTAACCTCTGATTGGCTCCTAAAGCAGGAAGAACAGACTCCCCATTCCAGGGTTGCTTAACTGTTTACAGTGTCTGGGATCAGAGCTGAGGTTCAGGGCAGCCTCAAATGGTGTAGTTGACACAACGTGGCCACTAGAGGGCAGTGATACGTCATATTTATCTTTATTTACCAGAGAGCATCAATTGTTGTATCCATCTATATGTAACATAAAGACTAGCTTTTCTTTTTTTTAATTTTTTCTTTTTTTCTTTTTTCTTTTTTTATTTTTAGGACATTTATTGCCACATTTACTTAATTTTTTTGTAGTAATAGATGAGGCACAAATACCTTCTGCTTTTCCAACAGTGCAAGAAAAAGGACAATAGTGAAGGGTAACAGTGAAATTAAAATTAAAATAACAATAATAATAATACAAAATCCTAAGGTCTGGGAGAAAACCTGACTACAATCCACATGTAGAAACATGTAAATGACCTTGTCTTCCTATTGCACCACTTCACAGATCACAGAGTGGGATGTCCTGCCAGAGAGGACTGTCAGGCTCAGCTACAGGGGTGGTGGCCTCTGCCCATTCACCTGCGTTCTGCTCAGCTGAGGTTCACATCTTGCTACTCACATGCTGCCAGCTTTCTGAGATGGTACATATGTGCAGGCTATCAGAGGACAGCGCTCTCCCTAGCAACCCCACACTCCTCTAGGTCACAGTGACCCAGCAGCGGCTGGGAACAGATTGTGTCTGTTTTGAGTCTCAGCACTGACAGATACAAGGGGCACCTGGTGAGGGCTGCTTCCTGTGTGTGAACCTGAAACCCCCAAGGATCCCTGAAAGGTTGCTGGTCCCTCTTACTAACCTGGCCACATCCCCTTGGCTTGTGATGACTTATGAAGCAGGCAGGATGACTTCTGCACACTCATGGACCAGGGCTAGAAGGTTGCCAACTGGCTTTGTGTGCATAGTGACAGAAAGCATCTTGCCAGACACTCTGTGAGCAGAGCATGCTGTGTGAAGGCAATGGTGAGGATGGTGTGCAGAGCCCAGGGCTGCTCCTGAATGGTGAGTGGCTGGGGCCCACCAAGAAGCCAAGACTGGGGCCAACTGGTGGTGGCACACACCTGTAATCCCAGCACTTTGGGAGGCAGAGGCAGGTGGATTTCTGAGTTCAAGGACAGCCTGGTCTACAGAGTGAGTTCCAGGACAGCCAGGGGTATACAGAGAAAACCTGTCTCCAAAAAACCAAAAGAAGAAGAAGGAGGAGGAGGAGAAGGAGGAGGAGGAAGAAGAGGAGGAGGAGGAGGAGGAGGAGGAGGAGGAGGAGGAAGAAGAGGAAGAGGAAGAAGAAGAAGAAAGAAGAAGAAGAAGGAAGAAGAAGAAGAAAAAGAAGAAAGAAGAAAAGAAAGAAAGAAAGAAAGAAAGAAAGAAAGCAAGAAAGAAAGAAAGATAGAAAGAAAGAAAAGAAAAAGAGAAAGAAGAAGAAAAAAGAAGAAAGAATAAGCCAAGACTGAAGATGCTCTAGACCTACATCACTTTCAGAGCCCAGGACAGGGGACACTACAGGCCACCAGGCACTTGGTTATGCATCTTTGCCATGGGCTGTGGAGGGACAGGTGAAGGAGTAGAGAGCACCACTATGTGTGCACAGGCTGGCCAGAGCTTGCTTCAGAGGCCACCTTCCCACACTGCTGCACGCTAGGCATGGAGCCATGGAGAGTGGCTGCTGGGGCACTCAGGCAGGGTCACAGCTCCCACCTGTCTCTACAGTAGGCAGAGTGAACCCCTGACCCAGCCTCTTTGCTCATCCTGATGTGCCTGAGCACAGGGACTCAGAAGGCATTGGCACAATCTTAAAGGCAGTGTGTACACTTTGGGAAGTGGCACTGAGGATTGAGCTTGGCCACTCTGAGTTTAGCTGCATCATTTGCCACTCTACAGCCTAATGTGAGGCCAAGCTTCTGACTTAGTGTCGGAAGGGGACTCGGTGAGAACCTGCATGACAGAGGGAAGAGTCATCTGCAAGACAGACCAGCTGGGGTTGTGTTTCTGTCATTAAGGGAGCACAGGTGTGTGTCTGTAAACAACTGAACCCTGGTTAAGTTGTGTCAGCAAGGAAGAGTATCTAGAGGGAGGGAGAGAAAGCTGTTTTCTCAGGTTTTACAGATCAACACCAGATGATGGCTTGGATTCAGTAGTTTCACAGTTCGGGATTCAGTAGCTAGCACTGACACTTCAATGTCCTCTTGCCCGGAGTTCGCTGGTGTGGCTGGAAGTCCAGCATTCTTGGGCCAGGTATTGATTGGATGGTGTGGATTTGATTCGCCCACTTCAGGTCCATGCAGGTGACGGGGTGTCTATGGTAGTGGTGAAGTGGTGGAATGGGGGCTTGATTAGTTCATGTGCTTCCTGTCAAAGCACTGCACTAGGTAGTGCTGGACGTCCTCCAGCCCTGAAGGGTCACCTTGAAATCTGGAAAGTGCTTCTTAATACTCACCGACCTTCACCTTCTCCATCAGGAGATCCATCTTGTTGAGGAAGAGGATGAGGAGACATTGAAGAAGAGCTTGTTGTTGACAATGGTCTCGAATATGTTCATGGACTCATCAGCAGGATGGTGCACCTGTCTCCATGAGGACCTGGTCGTACTCACTCGAGGAGTCCATGAACAAGATGGATGTGATTCCATGGAAACACTGGAAATACTTCTGGTACTGCAACCTCTGCGCGCCCACATTCATCATCTTAAATGAGATTTTGTTTATAATAAAGTCAAGTTCAATGATTCCCTTGGTGGCCTTTCTAGCCAGCAGGATGTCTTGTTTACTGGGGAAGTAGTTGGCCTATCAGGTCTAAGTTATCCAGGAAGTACTTCACTGATTCACCCAGCTGTAACTCACTTCTGCGGCTGAAGGCTTCCCTGATCCCCGAGTCTCTCCAGAGTGCACGCAGCACTGGCACAAGGACCTGGAATGTGGCAGGCTCCACAGGCAGGCCTGCCTTGTTCTCAAGGCCATCAGAAACATCCCTGCTTCTCCTTCTTGGAGTGCTGCCATGGAATTCTGAGCTTGTCCCGAGGGTCTACAAGCACCCTTGGGCCTTGCCATTAAGTTTGCAGCCAGTGCATACCTCCTTGTCTGTTCTGGCATGAGGGTCTCAATTCTCAGGACCACAGCTAGAATCTTCTGAGAGGAAAGCCTCAGTTGGGGAACTACAGAGATCAAAGTAATCTTAAGGAAGTTGTTGAAGATGGATGGTGTAGAGGAACTCCATCAGCACCTTCTGGTCGAACTCTGGGCCATGGATGATGTGCATCTGCGTGAGGAAGGTGAACTTGCCACTCTAGCTTGTGCCCAGCAGCAGGATCTTGATCAGCCACCACAGCTCAGCATTGACATCTCAGCTGTGGCACCAGTTCTGGCGCTCTGAGTCACGCACTGTGCCTACTGTGTGCTCATGATCTGAGGCCTCTAAAGGCAGCAAGCAGCGGCTGAGGGTCTGCACTACCTGGACATGGCCTTCCTCAGGGCTTGGTCATGACCCACTGGGAGCCTCACACCAGGGACACCCTCAGCTGGCACGGCCCTCCCTGACCACACTCTGCCCTGCCTGCCTCTCCCTCAGGCTGTGTCCACCTTCACCCCTGCTGCCCAGATGCTTTCACTCACCTGGCCAGCTGAGGGGCAGAGGGGAAGGCGAAGACTAGCTTTTCAAATTCAATTCTGGGCCCTTCAGGGTTTGTCTCAAATAGATAATAATGATAATAAATTATTTATGGTCAATAATTTGTTGTCCCATAAACATAATATTCCTCATTTATTCCATCAGTTTGCTAAAGCACTTTTGGGTCCTTTAAGAGATAAGGGCAAGACATTGCTGTATGCTAAATTGTTAGGGGGGAAAATTGAAGCATTCTAAGTTGTCTCTAATTAGAATATGTAAAAAACTGTCTCCTGTTAACAACACAAAAATATAAATTCACAAAGTGAGTCTTGAAAAAATGTATCCTATGTATTTTCATTCAGGTAAAAGAAAAAAAAACTGACAAATACGAAGCAAATCTATTTTAATGATTCTATGGGAGGAAAGCATCAGACAGGAAGTTGTTCCTGTTCCAAATCCCCCTGGTGAAGTGTAATCCCAGTCCTTTAGGACAGGCTTCCAGGGAGGATGAAGACCATCTGCAGATGTGGACTGTAACACCCTGGCATCCTAGGATGTGCATCTGAGGCTCCCAGTCAGAGAAGTGCAAGCCATCTCTGGTAAACCAACAGAATAGTTCAAGAGCTGTCAGAGAAAGAAGCTCTCAGATAAAAGCCTGATGCACAGAGGTGTGATCATGTGCACAGCTTACGGCCAACTAAAACGTGTATCTAGTATTGCTCATCCTAGTAACCTTTCCCACTAGTTCCTCCTGAGAAGCATACACATGCTTCTTAAATCACAAGAGCTGCTTAGAAGAAATCAATCTGGTGGTTCCAACGAAAATTGGAAATGGTTTTTACCCAGCTATATCACTTCTGGGCATACATCCAAAAATGTTCTGACATATAAAAAGGACACATATTCCACTATGTTCATAGCAGCCTTATTGATAATAATCAGAAGCCAGAAAGAACCCAGATGTCCCTCTATGGAAGAATGGATACAGAATGTACGGTTACTGAATGGAGTACTACTAAGCAATTAAAAAAAACCAATGACTTCATACAATTTGCAGGCAAATGGACGATCTAGAAAATATCCTGAGTGAGGTAAACCACACAAAGGAACACACATGGTATGTGTCTCCTGAAAAGTTGATATTTGCCCTAAAGTTCACAATGTCCATGATACACCCCACAGGCACTATGGACCTTAGAAGGAAGGGAGACCAGAGCATGGGTGCTTCAGTCCTGCATTGAGGGGGGTAACAGGATGATTGTGGGAGGTGGAGGTAGAGGAGATCTAGGAGAGAGAGAGAGGTGAGGGAGGAAATAAGGGGCAGTATTAGGTACTGGAGAGGATAGGAGAGAAGTAACGAGGGTCTGGAAATGGAACAAAAATGTGTAGCAGGGGGTATGAGGAACTGGGTTAGCCACGTGAGGGACCCAGACACCACGGAAACATGAGGGTCCCAGGAACCAAGGGGGAGGACTTTAGCCGAAATGTGCAGAGAGGGGGAAAATAGAACCTGTAGAGACCACCTCCAGGGGATAGGTATACCTCCACACTTAAACAACCCTGTGACCCCCCCTCCTTAAAGGGATTATGCCACATACTCATTTCCAAATTTTAATCCATAAATGTTCCCTCAGCAAAGGAAGAAAGGGAAAACAAATGGAGCAGAGACAGAAGGAAGGGACATCCAGGGACTGCCCTACATGGGGATCCATCATAATTGCAGACACCAAACCAGACACTGATGGTGTGGTCAAAAGATGTTTGCAGACAGGAACCTCTTGTGAAGGTTCTTAGGGAAGTCCAGCAGGCAACTTAACCTTGGTGCCACCCATTAGACGGAGGTCTGGAAAACTGGTGGGAAAGTTAGGGGAAAAGCTGAAGGGTCAAGGGGAATTGCAGCCTCACTGGAAGAACAACATCTATTGCCAGGATCACCCAATGTTCCCAGTGAGTAGACCATAAACAGAGGAGTGTACAGGGAGGGATCTTTAGCTCCAGATACATAGTAGCAGAGGAGGGCCCTGCCTGACAGAAATGGGAGGAGAGGCCCTGAGACCTGTGGAAGATTGATGCCCCAAAGTAGTGGGATGGTCAATCTATAAGGCAGGAAAGGGTGAGTGGGGGAGGCACTCATACAGGCAAAGGGGAGGGGGAAAGGGAAGATGTGGTTTGAGGGGTTGTTGGAGGCATAACCAGGAAGTGGTATATCATTTGAGATTTATTCAAATGGAATGATTAATAAATACATTTAAAACAATACACATATACCAGCCATTTAATTTTAACAATGAGGACTCAGGAGCCAGATGCTGGGGTGAAAACCTGCCAGGTCTGAGAGTCAGGGAAAGCCCTCAGCTGACTTTGCTACCCTGCTGACCTCCCAAAAGGAAAGCATTCTTTATCCCTCTCCACACTGTTTTAAATATCTTTCAACCTAAATACCTTCCTTTTGTTTAGTTATATTGATTCCATTTCAACTGGTTCCTTGCTCTGCCTCTTGCCCTGGAGTTGACATTCTTTTGCCTTGCAATAAAGGTGTGTACTTGGGCTAAGCCAAAGAACAATAAAGTACTTGTTTACAGTAAACAGAAAGCTCTTAGATTAAAGGTCTGTGCTAGGTCTGAGCTACACCATACAAAATGTATTCTGTAAACAACACAATCTTGGGGTTTACAATGATAATGAATACACTGCAACATAAGAAAACAATGTTCTCTCTGCTAAAGAAATCATGATGGGAACACCATGATCCTAAAGAAAATCAGAACTGGACTCTTGAAGGTGTTGCACATGACCAACAAGGACATAAAGAGCCCCAAGGAGACTCTTGATCCTTATCACAAAGGATAAATTATCCATTCCTTTTGTCAAATATTTTAGGCCAAGATATCATCATTTCTGATCTTGGCTCATTGTCCTAGGGGATGCTGAAGGGAAGGGTTGGTGTCCAGGGGTCACCCAACAAACCACAGGAACAGTGAATTAAGTTAAACAGGGATGGTTTGATGAATACCCACCCCCACGATGGACCAATGAGGGCAACAGCTCAAACCTGCACAGGAGACATTGTAGCAAGGAATGGCCTTGTCTCAACAGGTGGGAGGCCCTTAGTCCCATGGAAGATTAATGCCCCAGTGGAGTGGAGTGCTGAAGCAGTAGAGGAGGAGTAGGTGCATGGGTTGGGGAGCACCATCATACAAGCAAAGGGCCCTGACTCAAGCCATTTTAGACATAATAATGCATATTGACTTTGAATTTGATGGGTACTAGATGAGGGATATACATGTACAATTTCCTGATTAAAATCCTCACAGCATGCAGTACCTAATATGGTACATGGACAGCATGACCCTGGTCTGAATTAAGATTTTTTCTTTTGTTTTACATGAAGGTCATGTAGGCATGTTGCAACAACAGTATGAAATAGATGGCTAGCAAGTGACAAATTTGCTACAGTTATGCTATGGCACAAAAAATTATCAGAAAAAAATGTATCATTAGGAAAAATTTCTGCATGACCTTACCATGTTTAGACAGGTTCTGTGGCCTCAAAAGGAGCTCCTTAGAAATAGAACAGAAAAGGTGTTTGTTACCTGAAAGGAGAGGCCTGAGCAGTGTTGCTCAGCCTTCTCAGTGACAATTGCACCTCACTCTGTCCCTGCAGGGGATCCCAAACTGTCCTTCCAACTTCCCTGTGAACCAGTCTAGGCACACAAAGGCCAGGAACCAGTGCTGGTGTCCCACTCCTCACTTATGCTCCATTTTCAACAATGTACATGTAGAAGCAAATACAGCGTGGCCACTTGACGTTCATTCTCTTCACATCTTACTGAGGGCAGCAATTGATTTACTACACTCAAATCTGTAAAATATGTGGGCACTAGGGAAGTATATCAAGATAAAGCTAGGAGAGAGGTGCATGAACTCTGCCCTGGATTGAATGCAGAAATGTGGGGGTGGGAGACCCATGTATAGTTAAATATCCCACTAAGTTCACATTGTGTCTGCTTGATTTTCTCTCAGGGCAAGGAAGGGTAGTATCTCTGATGGTGTCTGTCAAGTCCCTCGAAAAGTTCACTGGGTTTTGGCTTTAGCACTTGATATGTGGTGATGTGGCAGTGGCACTCAGGAAAGCTAGAGATTGTAACTGGCACTGTATCATGCTAGCAGCAGTGGATAATAAATACTCAGTTGTCCAATTGGTGATACCCACTCTCATTATTTCTTTTTTTTAATATTTTTATTTTCTATATTCTTTGTTTACATTCCAAATGATTTCCCCTTTCCCAGATCCCCCCTCCCCATATGTCCCATAAACCTTCTTCATTTCTTAATGTGAACCCAGGGAAAGAGAGAACAAAATCCTTAGAAAAGAAAGAACATTCCCCTTTCTCCATCTTCCCAGCTAGAAACACTTGCAGAGAGAAAATGGTAAGTTCATTAAAATAGACAAAGATTGGCAGGTGACACCTTGAATGGAGGGTGTGTTTCAGTGTTTTCTCTGAAACCAAGTCTTAAAAATTCCATTTCATCCTTTACCTGGCCTCCCAGGCTAACCTTCACCTCAGATAATCCTGCTTCCACTTTACTGTTGTTAGGCTTACAAGTGGGGCTCCTAGGAATGGTAGGACAGGAATAGTCACTGACAGAGACCTGGATTTTCTAATGCTGAGGTGTGTACCCACCAGTGTAGATACAGACATTTTGTTCTATGTCAGCTCCCTAGTTCGATTACTGCTATAATGTGCCTGCCAAATCACTGACACAGAAAAGTAACTTGTCTCAAAGAAAGGTCATGTTGACACATACTCTTATGTTCTTTATGACATTTGTTCAACTTATCATATTCAACAAAATTTACATAGGACCCATCAAATTAATGGTCAATATATACTCTTATATCTAAAATGACCTGATCAGAAATGAGCACTGGACACTTCTACAACATCAGAGAAGCTACATGTATTTTGGGTTTTCTGATATTTTGTTTGTTTTTGTTATTTGCTTTAGAAGTTGATGAATATAGATGTTTGTAGCCATGGCTCAGCTCCCAAAATCTGATACGTGGTCCTGTTCAATCAGTATTATGGTCTACATTCATTAATCCATCCCTATTTATTTGAGAAAGGTGATTTTCTGGTTTGTGGAGACGATCATGAACCCAAGCACAAGATGTTAGGCCCTTGCTCTGTGCACTAACATACATCTATTGTATTTTCATACACCCTTACCAATTTTGACTATTTTATTGTGTTCTGACATAATCTCATTTTATAGATTATAGAGGGCTATAAGCAATCCTCCTTTGGTGACACTGGTGCAGAAATGAGACTCTGCCTGAGGGCCTTTCCATTAGTGGCTCCAATATTTTACTTTCCTCTGTCAACTGATCTCCAGACTCTTGCCAGTCTCTCTCTCTCTCTCTCTCTCTCTCTCTCTCTCTCTCTCTCTCTCTCTCTCTCTCTCTCTCTCTCTCTCTCTCTCTTTCTCCTGTCTCTCTCTCTCTCTTAAGTCATCATGGGGCAGCTTTAAAAAAGCTAAGCACAAGATATCATGAGTGTAGCCCCTAACACACATGCACATATTAACGTGCCCCGCAGGCTCTGCCTGGATGTAATTTCATGCACCTGTACCAAAGACAGGAGAACTTTTGACTGCACTTTAGAACTGGAGTTATTTCTCAGTACATTTTAAAGGTTCATATTGCTGAATGAGGAAAATTTGTGATAGGATGAGACATTTCTGAGAAGGGTTTGAAAAGGAAACCCTCAGTTAGAAACACAGGAATTACTGAGGTGATGACAATTAAGCCCAGAGTAAACCATGGCCATGGAAGGAAGATGGGCTCAGTGGCTATGCCCCAGGAGAGTCTTCAGGAAAGAGCACTTAAGCTTCATGTTCAGTACAGGGAGAACATTAGCAGGGAGCCAAGGGCTGTATGTAACCCATGACATCAGCAGTCACTTCTTGAACATTCTATAATCTTCCGGAGAGTTCTTGGCATGAGCTGTTATGTCACCAGTGTTGTAGCAACAGCAGAGCATTGAGGTTTCTCGGTCAGTGTCTAGAGGGTACACTGATAGACATGTTTGCCCGACTCAGAAAACTATTTCGGAGAACAGATGTGGATGGGAGAGAGACTAGAGAGAGGAGGAAGGGATCTGGCCTTTCATCTGAGAGTAATGAAGGACAAAGGAGGTGGTCTTGGAGAATGTGGAGTAAGTACTGGGAAGTGGATATTGAGCTTCCTGGCAGGGTGGCCCGAGCTGGCCTTTCTAGCAAATTCCAATTCTTCACTTTCACTGAGTATTGTGGTTGTTACTTGGGGACAGAATGAGAGCATCAGGAGTCACAGAGAATCTAACCTACACCAATTTAGGGAAGGGCATCACTGCTTTCACTACCATGCTTCTAGCTTCAGCTTCTCTGACAAAAGTACCAGGGAGAGATTTGTGCCCCTGGCAATAACTTCTTATTCTCAGAACTACTCTGACTTCCTCTCCCTCAAAGTTCCCACCTTAGCTTTCCCACTGGTTGTGGGTAGCAGGAATAATTGTACTGTAACCAAAGACCTATCAAAGTTGATAAACCCAGCAGAGATTCCATCCTGTGGCCACTTCTAGAGTGCTCGTTGTTTCAATAGAGGAAATAAATCAGTGTGTTCTCCCCCTGCAGGATGTTTTAAGGCCATTTCCTGGGCCTAGAGTAACAGGATAGGAGATCTGAACATCATACAACACTCAAGTACTTGTGAATAGTGAATTTATAGTGTGACTTGTGAAACCACAAGACTAAGGACTCTGAAGCCAAGTTGCACTCTGTGCATTTGGTAATAAGCCAGGAGAAGCCATCTCTGTGGTCATCATAAGAATACATAGGGAGACAGAGGACACACATGGCTGCTTACATCTCCTAGTCTCTATAGAGTGATGGGAAAACTGAGGTCCACTGAGGATGCATCTAAAGCCTGGACGAAACTCTGTGTGGTGTCACTGGGTTCTAGGCCTGTGGTCTACTTTATAGGCCTCAGAGTAGACTGTCTATACTCTATGCATTCCAAAAATGTAAGTTCACTTGTGTTCTTTTACCTACAGGGTCTGGCAGGCAGACATCATCCCCTGCAACTGTCCTAAGCAAGAACCAGGCCAAGGAGGAAGAGGAGAGGCTGACAAGAGAGCTGGAGCTCGTTACCCAAGAGAGAAACGTGCTGAGAGATCGCTTGATCTATGTCACAGAAGGAGCCATGAACAAGAGGTATGCATTGCTCCAAATGCTGTTGTGTTCATCTGGAGTCAATGCCACACTCGTCTTTTTAAGGTGGTGGATCATAGGAAGGTGTATTTTCATGATATCCCTGGGTCAAAACTCAAGTCCCTAAATACTTCTTAGAGGAGAGGCAGAACCTGAAGCTTGGTCAGGAGTAAGATGGGAAATGGACTCTTCTGCTTCCTCCAGGTCAAAAGTGGGACTTGTGGTCTGAGTGAAGAATTCAGGGATAGAGGCAATGGACAGTGAGTTCCCAGAGTGCTTTTGGAAAGCCCTTGAAAGGAGATGCTTTTGTGAGGTTCTAGGAGCTGAGATTTTGTGGTGAGTGTTTGTACTGGACTGGCAGGTGACTGAGTGCTGGAAACTGCTAGATGCAGATGGAGGGGCCTGGTCCCACATTGTTCATCTCAGTGCTTGACTAGACGCCTGAGGCTCTGCCTGTTCCTCTTTCTCTGAGTGACTTATACTCTGAGACTATAATGTTACATGCATTTCTTCTGCATCTCGTGTTCTATCTTCTTCTGTCTCTGATTCACTCTTTCTCTCTTTCTGTTACTCTGTCTCTTTTCTCCCTTACATGTGTGTACACATGTGTGTATATCTTTTTCTGTTTGTATGCATGTGTGTGTGTGCACATGATTGTGATGTCTCTTGTGAATTAATTTTTTGCATGTTTATATTTCTCTCTACTCTTAGATTCAGGGATCTGTGACAGCCAGGGTACTCTGAGACCATATTGTTGCATACATTTCTGGTGATTCTCATTCTGTTCTCTCTAGTTCTGTATCTGTCTTTATTTCTCATTCTCTTGCTCTGTGTCCTTTTCTCCTAATTTGTGTGTGCCAGTATATGAGTCTGTTTGCTTTCACGTGTGCATACAAGTGCTTCTGTTTCATATGTTTATATTTACCTCCACACTTTGGAATCTTTTGGTCTATGTATTGGACTGAGGATTTACATGAAATTTCAAGGTGATGTGAGTCCTGATGTCTGGGAGCCCCCACTTTAAATAGCACTGTTCCTTCTCTTTATGAGGACATCTATTTCTACAGTTGCACCTCTTGGGTAGATAATAAAGCATTGGTGATGTCTGGTCTCATCTCAAGAATTAGGTATAATGTCTGCCTCTGAAGTGTTAGTTATCCAGGATTTATAATCTGTGTTGTCAAAACGGGGAAAATATAATCATAGGTGTCTAGTTGGCAACGAACTGTAGCCTAGGCTATTGAGGGCACAAGGGGCTAGACTGCCCCTCCAGAGCTAATGAGTAAACACAGGGAGCCAGGGCACCCTCCATCTGGATACATAGCTTATGCTGTCCTTGGGAAAGGATAAAAAGTTCCAAAGATGAAAAAGATCCCAGCATGTAGAAACCAGGAACTGACCTTCCTGTGCTGGGAGTACAAGACCCAGTCTGTGTTCATGTGTTCTTAGAACAGAGGAGTGGAAAGCAGTAGCAGAATGTGGCAATACAGAACAGGGAAGTGGGAAGGGGTGGATGAGGGAGTAGGGGGACGGAAGAGGGCTTATGGGACTTTTGGGGAGTGGTAAGCCAGAAAAGGGGAAAACATTTGAAGCGTAAATAAAAAAAATACATCGAATAAAAAAGAAAGAAACACAGGTTCAGCCAGGCCATGGTAGCACACACCTGTATTCCCAGCATTTGGGAGGCAGTGGCAGATGGATTTCTGAGTTTGAGGCCAGCCTTGTCTACAGAGTGAGTTGCAGTACAGCCACAGAGTGAGTTGCAGTACAGCCACGGCTACGCAGAGAAAACTTGTCTCAAAAATACAAAATATTTATATATATAAATACTTAGATGTGTATGTGTTGTGGTTTCTGAAAAGGTGTTTTAAAAAAAGCACATGTTCATGGAGTTCTATCTTCCTGGGGACAGGCCATACTACACACCAAATCCGTTATATGAAAAATTGAAGTTAAAGGAGAAGGAGATTATGACATTTCTACACACCTTAGAGAAGGAGAACATTGAGGCCAAACAGACTTTCCAGGATCTCAGGAAGGAGATTAACTTCTATCGGTAAGTACTGTTCATGGAGGTCACCAGGTGTGCAATGGCCATTTCTGACTTCCTTTGTTCCTGGACAGCAGAGTCTGCAGGTCTGATTCTATCCCTCTGCCTTTTAGCCATCACTGTGCCTTGGGACTTTTCCTGTCAGTTTCAAACTCTATAAGAGACTGTTTACTCCTCCAAACTTTGTCCAGGCATCATCAGGAGCCTCTCATTAGAAGAGTGACTCAGATCATGAGAGGGTTATAGTACAGTTCTAGGTCTGTGGGACTCAGGCATGGTTTCACAGAGCTAAATGTGATCTAACAAAAGGATACAATGCACTCCTCTTGATTCTACTGACTGCATTGAGGATATCTGCAACCTACTAATTGATGTTGCTGAAATGCTTTGGGCTGTCATGGATAGTTTCAGATACCTTGTTCTTTGGAGAGACATGCAACCTTATTGGTGTTTGGGCTGCAGCAATCATTTATTTCTTCCCTCAAGTTGCTATTTGCTGTTTGTGGACCTCTCAAGAATGTATTGAGATGTATTGCATTAGGTATTCCTGGGAAACTAGGCCCTGGTGGGGTTAATGGGACCTTGATGTAGGAATGGGAGGAGGAGCCTGCAGGATCTTATCATGAAGATTGTGTCTCTAGCAACCTGCACAGCCGGCTCCTGATGCAGAAGAACATTATGAATAAGAGATTTGTTACACTGAAGCAGGAGAACAAGGAAGTACATGCTGATTGGACCATCATTCAGCAATACCTGATTGACTTGAACCTGAATGTTAAAGATGAACAGGACAAGACCAGCATCCTCCAGGGCCAACAACATCAGGTAGGTACAAGCAGCTCAGCCTGGCTTATACTGACTGATAACATTTTCCCACTGCATCCATCTTTGCTTTCACACAGCACCATTCTAATGCACAGTCCCAAGCAGCCACCCACCTCATGGAATGTAGTTGGTCATTGCTAGGGCTTTTCACATTCTGGGTTGTGAACCTCTTGAGATAAGCTGAAATATGGCAAGTATGCCTTTCTACTCCTCTTTATTCTGAAGACCAATAAGGGTGATAGATCAATATCATGCAGCATTCCTACACTTGCTCATGATAGGTGGGCTGCTTTGCAGAACTTTGAGTAAGTTCTGGGTCCTGTGACAGAGGGCATGCAAGGGTCATATGACTTCCCAAGTGGTTATCAACTTGCAGGGTTAAAATTCAAACACTAATAAGAAATATGTTATTCTCCTTGTCTTTGATCTGTGTGGCATGTGGCATTTTCCTTTCCTCCTGTAACCCAGTGAGGTCTCTTCCAATTGCCCATTTCTTGGTGTGCCCTGATAAAAATGAGTAGCAGCTTGTCAGCCCATGTAATAGGTTAGTGTTGCTGGATATTTTGCTGTGCCTGCAGTTATAACAGCAATGGTGTCAGTTAAAAGATCAATGATAACATTCCTGTTGAGAGGGTTAGAGGCAGCAACCTGATAGCTGACATTTAGGTTCCCAGCATGTATCTGTCTTAATTGATGCCTTCCTCTTCTAGGATTTAGAGTGTGTATCAATACCTGAAATTTCCACAGCCCAGGAAGAGGGCCTCCTGCAGAATGAGTTACCACTTCAGGAAGCCCCTGATGAGCTCCATCCTCAACAGCCACAAAATTCCTTGAATGAGTCTTCTACCACATAATTCAATTCCTCAGGTTGAATAGGCCCTAACTACCTAGCCAGTGAGCCAATCAATTCAGGAATTTATTCCCTTTCCTGTACAAATAACACCCCCCGGGAGAGAACTGAGGTGACCGCCCTGCCACCACATGTCCAAGAGAAGAAACAGACTGTATGTCCCTGTTGCTGAAGGTGCAGTGAGAAAACTCTGGTTCATATAATTTACTGTTAAGAGTTTTGGTTGCTGTTTTTTTTTTTTTTTTTTTTTTTTTTTTTTGCTGTTTTGTTACTTGTTATGTTATTGGATATTATATATTATTGTTATTGCTTTTTTTCCTAATGCTTTTCACTGTTTATAATAATTATCTTTAAAAGCCTGTTTTTGAAATGTATTTCTGATGAATAAAAATTTATTTGTAACTCCTCACTTTTGAGACCATTTTACTTACTCAGGTTTTCTGTCCTATCCTGTAGACATAGACCTCACAACCACAGATGGATCTCGGTAAGCCCCAGGAAGCCTGGCTACAGACTGATTTCAAAGCCCACTAGGGTATACAAGACAATGGTCTTTTGTATGAATAATGTGGCTTCTCCCATGGATACACACTTTAGGATGTAATCACTGACACACTCTCTCCATGCTGTCATGTATTCTCCTACTCCTAAAATGTAGAACTCTATTAGAATGGAGACTGCAGCTCCTACCTATTTAATATAGCCCATGAATTTCTACCTAGAGCAATCAGACAACAAAATGACATCAAGGGCATACAAAAGGTAAGGGACAATGACAAAGTATCGCTATTTACACATGATATGATAGTATACTTAAGTGATTCCTAAAGATGTACAAAATAACTATACCTGATATACACCTACAGGGAAAGTCTCTTGATTCATAATGAACTTAAAAAAGTCAGTAGCTGTTTTTATTGAAAGGATAAAGAAGCTGAAAAAAATTAGGAAAGCCACAACATACAGTACCCAGAATTAATAAACTGTATCTTGGTATAAGTTTATGCAAGCAATGAAAGACCTATAAGACAAGATTTTCAAATCTATACTCCAAATGCAAGTGCACCCTCATTCGTCAAAGAATCTTTACTAAAAATCAAATCACACATTGTACCTGACACAATAGTTGTGGGTGACTTCAATACCCCACTCTCCTCAATGAACTGATCAGGAAAGCAGAAACTTTCCTGGATGTAAAGTTTTTTCTACCAAATCATTTCCAGGCTGGATGTAAAATTAATTCTACCAAATCATCAGCCATTCCTATACTCAAAGTATAAATTGGCTGAGTAAGATATTAGGGAAATTATACCTTTCACAATAGACACACATAATATAAAATATCTTGTTATGACTCTAAACCTCTAATGAAGCAAGTGAAAAATCTGTTTGGCAAGAACTTCAAATCCCTGAAGAAAGAAATCAAAGAACTAAAAGATGGAAAAATGTCCCAAGCTTGAGGACCAGCATGATTGACAGAGTAAAATGACATCTCACAATCTTGCAATCTACAGCCTTAATGCAAACTGCATCAAAATTCCAAGTCAATTCTTGAGAGTTAGAAAGAGAATTTCTCAGATTCATTTGGAATAACACACACACACACACACACACACACACACACAAAAGATAATGAAAACTGTTCTCAACAATAAACGAACTTCTGGTGGAATCACTATCCCTGGCCTCAAACTATGCTATAGAGCAATATTGACAAAAACTGCATGACATTGGAACAAGCACAGGCAAGTAGTTCAATGGGTTAGAATTTATGATCCAGAATTGAACCCACACACCTATGGTCACTTGATCTTTGACAAAGAAGCTAAAACCATCCAGTGGAATAAAGACAGCATTTCCATGAAATAGTGCTGGTTCAAGTGGAGTTACGAATGTAGTAGAAGGCCAATTGATCCGTTTTTCCCCTCACCCCCTCCCGTGAGTCCCACCCCTCTCACAGAGATATTTTATTAGACATAAATTACTTGGTCAAGAGTATGAATCATTAACTGCTCAGACTAGTCCAACCTGCTGCTGAGAGCAACTCTGAATACAGGGCAAACACAAAACTGTAAAATCTTAACTTTCTTTATGCGATTTTGTTCTCCAGGGTGATGTTAGCAGTCAACAATGTCAAAAGGTTGCACCAAGAATCCTCTGCCTCCTCAATGCCCTGAGCCTTAAAGGGACAGGGAGGAGCCTGGAAGCAGCAGGGAGCTACACTAGGGTTTGGGAGCATTGGCTGATTGTGCCTTCCTGACCTTCTGGCACTAGGCAGGTCCCTAGGGCAGTGGGACTGGGGACAGGGAAGGGTAAAGAGGACCAGACCTGTGTCTTCCTCCAAAGAGTCCTGCTGCTGCCTCCTTCTCCATGGAGATTACCACACTATGGAGTCCTGGGATCCAGCGGCTCTCCCTGCCATAAGCTGTGATCTTGGAAGGGCACAGGAGGCTGGGCATAAGTCATGACCAGGCAGCTTCCATAGAGCTCCAGGACACACCCACAGCTCAGGAACCAACCAATCACTTCTGCATGCAGAACGTCCTGGTTGGCTGTTTGCTTGCCAATTTTCCAGGTTGAATTCATGCTACTTAGCATGGGAGCACAGCTGGCTTTCCTTAAGTAGGTTTCCATGAGTAAAAATGGAAATACTACTATTCCAATGAGTAGCACCTTTACTCATTGGAATCGGAGATTCTCTCCTACTGCTGTCCAACAAGGCCATCCTCTGCTACATATGCTGCTGGAGCCATGTGTACTCTTGGGTTGTTGGTTTAGTCCCTGAGAACTCTGGGGGCACTGGTTGATTCGTACTGATGTTCCTCCTATGGAGCTGAAAACCCCTTAAGCTCCTTGGGTCCTTTCCATTGGGGACCCTATGAGAACCACTACTTTAGAGACAAGAACTCAGTGGCTACTCAGTCCACAGAGTTGGATGTCTCAGCACTGAAGACACAGGACACAAGGCTCTCCTCCCTCTCTCACCCCACTCCCCACAAGAGTCCCTGATCCTTTATATTGAGATTATGTTGGAAGGCTGAAGAACCTTGAGTATAATATTGGGGGAGCATGGCAAAAGTAATGATAGATGCACTCAGGAAGAATTGAAGGTTGGCAGGCACACATTGGGCTTTCCTTGACCCTCTCTACATATGAACTGCCTAGATGGGGCCACCCAATCTGAGGATGGACGTTCAGCTAATCTCTGGAAACATTCTCTCAAACACAATCAGAAATATATTTTTCAGGTCATTCTAGATCCCATTAAGTGGGTAATGGAGACAACCCATCACATGCTTTCCCCTTTGACACCCAACCACTTCCTATGTTACACTTAATTTCCAAATAAAAACAATAAAAGTGCTTGGAATGTAGCATAACTGGGAGGTGCTTGCCTGGCAGGTATGAAGCCCTGGTTTGAGTCCCGGCCCCACATAAGTTGGACATGATGGTACACAGATGTAGTGCTTAAAGTTGGGAGGATCGCTAAGCAGTTCAGAAGTTCAAAGCTATCCTGAGCTACATAGATACTGATCCTTTCTTATATAAAACAAACTGGGTATCTATCAGAACCTGTCTTAAAACAAACAAAAAGACAACGGTATTGTAATTTTACCTAACATGATATAACTATCCCCATACAACCTAAACACAGTAATTATTCTCCAAGAAAAGATATTGAAGTCCCTTTTGGAATGTTTACAGTTTAAATATGCTAATATAGATTAAAAACTTAAGTACTCATATCAACTCAATGCTATGTTATATAATAAAAGGAAAGGAAGGAAAACATGGATGTTATATACAAGAAGACACACATAGGCACACATAGACATCTATTCTATGTATATATGTACAAATGTATCCTTAACAAAATGGGGCAAAATCACTCATGACATTTATACTCCTCATTTCTGTAAATGGTCATATGGCCACAGCTGGTATTATCTGCCTATGGCTTTGTTTTTTGTTTTCTTGTTTTTTTCTTTTCTTGTGAATGTGAGTGTAGGCACACATGTGCCATTACACATATGTGGTAGAAAGAAGACACAACGATGGGACACAACCTCAGTCTCATCTTCTACCTTCTTTGAGACATGCTCTCTTGTCACCTGCTGCTCTGTGTGCCAGGCTGGCTGATCCATAAGTTTTCAGGGACTCTCCTGTCTCTTCCAGCTTCCTTTCTGTAGGAGCGCTGGGGCTGTAGATACACATTCCAAGCCTTTGTGGATTCTGGGATCCACAAGCACATTCAAGCCTTTGTGGATTCTGGGATCTGAGGTTCAAGTCATCATGCTTGTATGCAGTTCTCCTTCTTCCCACATATCTTTAAGAATTTGCACCAAATCCTGCTGTTTGGACTCAACCCATTGAGTCCTTTCTGCAAGTCTACACATTTCCTTCAAGTATGCTTTAGGTGTTACTTAAACAAAGTAGGCTTTCCTGTAATGGCCTCTAATTTCTGTGAGTATCTGAATTTAATCTGCAAATGATCAACACCTGAACAGGAACTAAGAATAATGATAGAGTGAAGTGCTGAACCTGAGATGTTTGAGGTAATTCTACATCTAATAGACAATACCATGTCTCAAACATAGGAGAAAAACCTGGCCTGTTTAGGTAATTGAAGCTATGGGGGTTAGTAAAATCTTTCAGGCCAATGCACAGAGGGAGAAGACAGGAGAAACACATTGGCCACAGATTTGAAGAAAATTACCAACATGAGAAATCAGGACAGGCAGACCTGTTCTAATCTGATAATATCTGTTTAATGTGTATTTCAAAGCATTAAACAGGTATGTATATCTGGGAACTTGGGAGCTACTAATATTTAGAGGGTGGTCCAGTCCACAGCTGCTCACAGGCAGGCATTTTGGGGGTTGACCACACCCACATTTGAATTTCTTCTAGCCTATTTGGAATACTGTTGCATTCAAGATTCCACCATCTGTCAGATGTAGGGTAGGTGAAGATCCTTTCCCAATTTGTTGGTTGACATTTTGTCCACTTGACAGTGTCCTTTGCCTTACAAAAACTTTGTAATTTTATGAGGTCCCATTTGTTGATTCTTGATCTTACAGCATAAGCTATTGGTGTTCTATTCAAGAACATTTCCCCTGTGCCCATGTCCTCAAGGGTCTTCCCCAGTTTCTTTTCTATTAGTTTCAGTGTGTCTGGATTTATGTAGAGGTCCTTGATCCACTTAGTGGATCAGCTTGAAACAGCTTAGTACAAGGAGATAAGAATGGATAAATTTGCATTCTTCTGCATGGTGACCTCCAGTTGAGTCAGTACCCTTTGTTGAAAAGGCTATCTTTTTTCCACTGGATGGTTTCAGGTCCTTTGTCAAAGATCAAGTGATCATAGGTGTGTGGATTCATTTCTGGGTCTTCAATCCTATTCTATTCATCTACCTGCCTGTCACTGTACCAGTACCATGCAGTTTTTCACACTATTGCTCTGTAGTACTGCTTGAGGTCCAGGATATTGATTCCCCAGAAGTACTTTTACTGTTGAGAAAAGTTTTAGCTACCCTGGATTTTTTTTTTTTTTATTCCAGATAAACTTGAGAATTTCTCTTTCTAACTCTATGAAGAACTGAGTTGGGAATTTGATGGGGATTGCATTCAATCTGTAAATTGCTTTTGATCAGATGTCTATTTTTACTATTTTAATCCTGACAATCCACGACCATGGAAGATCTTTCCATTTTCAGAGGTCTTCTTCCATTTTCTTCTTCAGAGACCTGACACTCTTCTCATACAGATCTTTCACTTGCATGGTTAGTCACACCAAGATGCTTTATATTGTTTGTGGCTATTGTGAAGGGTGTCATTTCACTAATTTCTTCCTCAGCCTGCTTATCCTTTGCATATAGGAAGGCTACTGATTTGCTTGAGTTGATTTTATAACTCCAGAGAGCCAAATAACCCTATTAAAATGGGGTACAGAGCTAAACAAAGACTTTTCACCTGAAGAACTTCCAATGGCTGAGAAGCAACTGAAAAAAAATGTTCAACCTCATTAGTCATTAGGGAAATGAAAATCAAAACAACCTTGAGATTTCACCTTATACCCATCAGAATGGCTAAGATTAAAAACTCAGGAGACAGTAGGTGTTGGTGAGGATGTGGAGAAAGAGGAACGCTCCTCCACTGCTGGTGGGAATGCAGCTTGGTACAACCACACTGGAAATCAGCCTGGCGTTTCCTCAGAAAACTGAACATAACACTTCTGGAGGACCTTGCAATACCACTTCTGGGCATATACCCAGAGGATTCCCTGGCATGCAATAAGGACACATGCTCCACTATGTTCATAGTACCCCTATTTATAATAGCCAGAAGCTGGAATGAACCCAGATGTCCCTCAATGGAGGAATGGATACAGAAAATGTGGTATATTTACACAATGGAATACTACTCAGCAATTAAAAACAATGAATTCATGAAAATCTTGGGCAAATGGTTGGAACTGGAAAATATCATCCTAAGTGAGGTAACCCAATCACAAAAGAACACACATGGAATACAGTCACTGATAAGCAGATAGCTCAGAAACTCTGAATACCTAAGACAAAATTCACACATCAAATGACGCCCAAGAAGAAGGAAAGAGATGTCCCTGGTCCTGAAAATGCATTGAAGGGGAATACCAGGACAGAGAAGTAGGAGGGGTTTGATAGGAGAATGGGTGGAGGGAACAGTGCTTAAGGAACTCATGGGGAGGGGGGAACTGGGAAAGGGAAAATCATTTTGAATGTAAACAAAGAATACTGAAAATAAAATATTATATATATATGTAATATTATATAATATATATATATATATATATATATATGTATACATATATATATAAGAGGTTTCCACCAGCCCATCTTAACAGTTATCACAGCAACCCAAGACCTAGTATACTTTTAGTCTTTACACTTTTCCTTTTTCTACTTTATTTATTAGATATATTCTTCCACTTACATTTCAAATGTTATCCCTTTTTCTCATTCTCCACCCCCCTGCAAGTCTCATAAACATCATTCCTCCCCCCTTCCCAATTGACCCTCTACCACTTGCCTGTCCCAGCATTCTCCCACATTGAAGCATCTAGTCTTTCGAGGCCCAAGGGCCTCTTCTCCCTTTGATGCCCAACAAGGCCATCCTCTGCTGCCTATGTGTCTGGAGCCAGGGGAAACTCCATGTGCACTCTCTGGTTGATGGTTTTGTCCCTGGGAGCTCTGGGAGTACTGGTGGCTCATATCATTGCTCCTCCTATGGCACTGCAAAACCCTTCAGCAACTTGGATCCTTTCTCTAGCTTTCCCATTGTGGACCCTGTGCTCAGTTCAATGGCAGGCTGAAATTCTCCTTCTCTGTATATGACATGCTCCAGCAGAGCCTCCCAGGTGACAACTATATCCAGCTCTAGTCAACAAGCACTTGTTGGCATCCACAATACTGTCTGGGTTTTGTATGTGTGTATGGGATGGATCACTAGATGGGGTAGTCACTGGATGGTCTTTACCTCAGACTCTGCTCCACACTTTGTCTCTGTATCTCCTTCTGTGGAAATTTTGTTCCCCCTTCTATGAAGGTCAAGAGTATCCATACTTTGTTCTTTCTTCTTCTTGAGCATCATTTGATAAAAAGAATTGTGTCTTGGGGATTTCAAGCTTCTGGGCAAATATCCACTTATCAGTGTGTGCATAGCCTATGTGATCTTTTGTGATTGGAATACCTCACTCAGGATGATGTTTTCCAATTCCACCCATTTGCCCCAAAATTTCATGCATTCATTGATTTTAATAGCTGAGTAGTATTCCATTGTATAAATATAACACATTTTCTGTATCCATTCCTCCATTGAGGGACATCTGGGTTCTTTCTAGCTTCTGGCTATTATAAATAGGGCTTCTATGAACTTAGTGGAGCATGTGACCTTATTACATGGTGGAGAATCCTCTGGGTATATGCCCAGGAGTGTTATAAATGGGTCCTCTGCTAGTATTATACCCATTTTTCTGAGAAACTGCCAAAATGATTTCCAGAGTGGTTGTATCCTAGCCAGCACATAATGTCTCCTGAGTTTTTGATCTTAGACATTTTGACTGGTGTGAGGTGAATTCTCAGGGCTGTTTGGATGTGCATTTCCCTAATGACTAATGAAGTTATACATTTCTTTAGGTGCTTCTCAACCATTCAATATTCCTCAGGTGAAAATCCTTTGTTTACCTCTGTACCCCATTTTTAAGGGGGGTATTTGTCTCTCTGGAGTCTACCTTCTTGAGTTTTTTGTATATCTTGGATATAAGCCCTGTGTTGGATATAGTGTTGGTAAAGATCTTTTCCCAACTTGTTGGTTATCATTTTGTCCTTTTGACAATGTCCTTTGCCTTACAGAAACTTTGTAATTTTATTAGGTCCCATTTGTCAATTCTTGATCTTAGAGCATAAACTATTGGTGTTCTGTTCAGGAAATTTTTCCCCCGTGCTCATGTGCTCAGGGCTCTTCCTCAGTTTCTTTTCTATTAGTTCAGTGTGTCTGGTTTCATGTGGAGGTCCTTGAACCACTTGGACTTGATTTTTGTACAAGGAGATAAAAATGGATCAGTTTGTATTCTTCTGCATGTTAGCCAGCAGTTGAACCAGCACCATTTGTTGAAAAGGCTATCTTTTTTCCACTGGATGTTTTTCCGCTTCTTTGTCAAATATCAAGTGACGGTAGGAGTGTGGCTTAATTACTGGGTCTTCAATTCTGTTCCATTGATCTACCTGCCTGTCACTGTACAATGGCCAAGTCCTAGTGATCCAAGCATCTCAACATTAAACCACATACACTGCATCTAACAGAAGAGAAAGTGGATAAGAGCCTCAAACACATAGGCAAAGGGGAAACCTTCCTGGACAGAGTACCAATGGCTTATGCTTTAAAATCTAAGACAAATGGCACCTCACAAAATTGCAAAACTTCTGTAAGAGCATGTATCCTTATTACATGGTGGGGAATCCTCTAGGTATATGCCCAGGAGTGGTATAGAAGGATCTTCTGGAAGTGAGGGGCCCAGTTTTCGGAGGAACCGCCAGACTGATTTACAGAGTTGTTGTACCAATTTGCAACCCCACCAGGAGTGGAGGAGTGTTCCTCTTTTTCCACATCCTCGCCAATACCTGCTGTCTCCTGAGAGACATTTTGACTGGTGTAAGGTGAAATCTCAGGGTTGTTTTGATTTGCATTTCCCTAATGACTAATGAAGTTGAGCATTTTTTAAGGTGTTTCTCTGCCATCTGAAGTTCTTCTGGTGAGAATTCTTTGTTTAACTCTGTACCCCATTTTCTAATAGGGTTGTTTGGTTTTCTGGAGACTAACTTCTTAAGTTCTTTATATATATTGGATATTAGCCCTCTATCTGATGTAGGATTGGTGAAGATCTTTTCCCAATTTGTTGGTTGCCAATTTGTCCTTTTGGTGGTGTCCTTTGCAGTACAGAAACTTTGTAATTTTATGAGGTTCCAATTCTTGATCTTAGAGCATATGCTATTGGTGTTCTGTTCAGAAACTTCCTCCCTATACCGATGTCCTCAAGGGTCTTCCCCAGTTTCTTTTCTATTAGCTTCAGAGTGTCTGGCTTTATGTGGAGGTCCTTGATCCATTTGGAGTTGAGCTTAGTACAAGGAGACAAGGATGGATCAATTCGCATTGTTCTGCATGCTGACCTCCAGTTGAACCAGCACCATTTGTTGAAAAGGCTATCTTTTTTTCCATTGGATGTTTTCACCTCTACTATGTTCATAGCAGCCCTATTTATAATTGCCAGATGCTGGAAAGAACCCAGGTATCCCTCAACAGAAGAGTGGATGCAAAAAATGTGGTATATCTACACAATGGAGTACTATTCAGCCATTAGAAACAATGAATTCATGAAATTCTTAGGCAAATGGATGGAGCTAGAGAATATCATACTAAGTGAGGTAACCCAGACTCAAAAGGTGAATCATGGTATGCACTCACTAAAGAGTGGATATTAACCTAGAAAACTGGAATACCCAAAACATAATCCACACATCAAATGAGGTACAAGAAGAAAGGAGGAGTGGCCCCTGGTTCTGGAAAGACTCAGTGAAACAGTATTCGGCAAAACCAGAACGGGGAAGTGGGAAGGGGTGGGTGGGAGGACAGGGGAAAAGAAGGGTCTTACGGGACTTTCGGGGAGTGGGGGGGCTAGAAAAGGGAAATCATTTGAAATGTAAATAAATTATATCGAATAAAAAATTAAAAAAATTTTTTTCAAAGTAAAAAAAAAAAAAAAAAAAAAGGATCAGTTTGCATTCTTCTGCATGTTAACCAGCAGTTGAACCAGCACCATTTGTTGAAAAGGCTAACTTTTTTCCACTGGATGTTTTTCCGCTTCTTTGTCAAATATCAAGTGATGGTACGAGTGTGGCTTAATTACTGGGTCTTCAATTCTGTTCCATTGATCTACCTGCCTGTCACTGTACAATGGCCAAGTCCTATTGATCAAAGCATCTCAACATTAAACCACATACACTGCATCTAACAGAAGAGAAAGTAGGTAAGAGCCTCGAACTCATAGGCAAAGGGGAAACCTTCCTGGACAGAGTACCAATGCCTTATGCTTTAAAATCTAATACAGACAAATGGCACCTCACAAAATTGCAAAACTTCTGTATGGCAAAGGACACTGTCAATAAGACAAAACAGCAACCTACAGATTGAGTAATTTTTTTCCAACCCTATATCTGATAGTGGGCACATATCTAAAATATACAGAGAACTCAGCAAGTTAGACTCCAGAGAACCAAATAGCCCTATGAAAAAAGAGGAGTACTGAGTTAAAGAGAAATCTCAGAGAATGTTTGAGAAGTACTTAAAGAAATGTTCAACATCCTTGATCAACAGGGAAATACAAATCAAAACAACTTTGAGAATTGACCACACAGGTTACAGCAAATGATAGCCAGGCTGTGGGTAAAAAGGAACAATCCTCCATTTTTGGTGGAACTGCAAGCAAGCAAAACAACTTCAGAAATCAATCTGGCAGTGCCTAACAATATTAGAAATAGTTTTACCTGAAGACCTAGCTATACCACTACTGGGCATATACCCAAAAAATATTTCAACACATAACAAGGACACATTTTTTACTATGTTCATAGCAGACTTATTTATAATGGCCAGAAGCTAGAAATAACTCAGATGTCCCTCTACAGAAGAATGAATACAGAAAATATGGTTACAGAATGAAGTACTACTAAGCAATTAAAATAATGACTTCATACAATTTGCAGGCTAATGGATAGAACTAGAAAATACCATCCTGAGTGAGGGAACCCAGGCACAAAGTAACATACATGTTATGTGTTTACTGATAAGTGGATATTTGACCTAAGCTTCACAATGCCCATGATACAACTCACAGACACTATGGAGCTTAGAAGGAAGGGAGACCAGGGCATGGCTGTTTCAGTCCTGCATTGTGGACATAACAGGATGATGGTGGGAGGAGGAGGATGAGGAGACCTGGGAGGGAGGGAGAGAGGAGGGGGAGGATATAAGGGGACAGTGTCAGGTACTGGTGAGGATAAGAGGGAGGTACAGAGGGTCTGGAAATAGAACAAAAATATATAGCAGGGAGGGTGAGGAACTGGGGATAGCCACCTGAGGGACACAGACAACAGGTAAACATGAGGCTCCCAGGACCCAAAGCGGATGACTTTAGGTGAAATGCACAGAGAATGGAGATAGATCCTGTAGAGACCACCTCCTAGGAACACCTCCCCACACTCCCACCATCCCCAGGGACCAACCTCCTTCAAGGGATGGTGTCACCAACTCATTTCAAAATGTGCAATCCAGAAATGTTCCTGAGCAGAAGAAGAGCAGAGACTACACATAGTCCAGAGACTGAAGGAAGGGCCACCCAGGCACTGCCCTACCTGGAGATCCATCATGTCTGCAGACACCAAACCAGACACTGTTGGTGTGGTAATGACGTGCTTGCTGACAGTATCCTCTCGTGAAGGTTCTTAGAGAAGTCTGTCCAGCAACTGACCATTGGAGCCAACCATTAGACTGAGCTCAGGAAACCTGGTGGCCAAGCTGGCAGAAAACCTGGAGGAGCAGAGGGGAATTGAAACACTGTTAGAAGAACAACATCTGTTGCCAGGACCACCCAGTGCCCCCAGTGACTAGACCACAAACTTGGAAATATGCAGGGATGGATGGATAGCTCCAGATACATTGTAGCAGAGGATGGTCTTGCTTGACAGCAATGGAGGAGAGGCACTTAGTACTGTGGAGATTTGATGCTCTGAAGCAGAAGGGCAGGAGAGGGTGGGTGAGTGGGGAAGCGCCTTCATACAGGCAAAGGGGAGTGGGAAAGGGCAGATGTTGTTTGAGGGGTTGTTGGAGGGGCAAGCAGGAAGTGGTATATTATTTCAGATGTAATCAAATGGAATAATTAATAAATACATTTAAGAAATACACATATGACAGCCATTTAATTTTAACAATGAAAACTCGGGAGCCAGATGCTGGGGTGAAAACCTGCCTGGTCAGAGTGGCAGAGAAAGCCCTCACCTGACCCTCCCACTCCACACTGTCCTCAATATCTTACAACTTAAAGACCTTCCTTTGGTTTACTTATATTCATTCCCTTTCAAGGGTTACTTGCTCTGGCTCTTGTCCTGGAGTTGACCTCCTTTTGCTTTGCAATACAGGTGTGTGCTAGGGCTGAGCCACAGGACAAGAAAGTAAAACAAACAGAAAGCTCTTGGGATCAAGGTCTGTGCTAGGGCTGGGCTAAACTGTAAAATTATTTGTTTGTTTGTTTGTTTGTTTTCAGTAAATAACACACTCTTGTAGTTTACAATCAGAACAAATATCCTGCAACATAAGTTAGCAATGTTACCTTCATTATAGAAATCCAGCTCTCTGTCAATTGTTCTGGTTGCTCCCAGGCACGTCTGAGAGCATCATCATGAGAACAAAATGATCCCAAGGAAGACCAGAACTGGGCTCTTGAAGGTGTTTCACATGGCCAATAGGCACCTAGAAAGCACCAAGTACACCCCTGACCCTTATCACAATGGATAAATCAACCATCCTACTGTCACACAATGTATTGTAAGATGTCACCATTCCTGACCTTGGCTCAGTGTCCTAAGTGCTGCTAAATGGAAAGGTTCATGTCTAGGGGTCATTCAACAAACCAAACAAACACTGAATTCAGTTAAACAGAAATGGTTTATTGAATGCATTCCTCAAAACTGAACAATCAGATCAATAATATGCACTACCTATTTCTCAGGTCCAGCTCTGTGTAAAAACCACAAGAGCTCATGCACAGGGGCTAGAAATGCTGCCCTATGTGGACCCTGACTCAAGCTATTTTAGACATAATAGTAATACTGACCTTGAATTTGATGGGGCTATGGGATGTACACAGATATGGAAATTAATAAGATTAACAAACCTCACAACATGCAGAACATTCCATGGTACGTGGCCAGCATGACCCTGGTCTGAATCAAGATTTTATTTTATTTTGTTTTACATCCATGACTGGTAGGCATATTACAGCAACATTATGAAATAGATGGCTGTGATGTGACAGGTTTGCTACAGATTTGCAAGGGGGAAAGGCTTATCAAGAAGAATTGTACCATTAGGAAAGATATCTGCATGACCTTCCCATGTTTAGATAAGTTCTGTGGCCTCAACCTGAGCTCCTTGAAAGAACAGAGAATGTGTTTGTTACCTGAAAGGAGGGGCCTGAGCAGTGTTGCTCAGCCTTAGCAGTCCCTATTCCACCTCATTCTGTCCCTGCAGGGGGTCCCCAAGTATCCTTCCACATTTCCTGTGAACCAGGCCTAAGCACACAAATTCCAGGACACAGTGCTAGTGACTCCCTCATCACTTATGCCCCATTTTCCGTGACTGTACATGTGTAAGCAAATGCAGTGTGCTCACTTGTTATTGATGCTCTTCACATCTTACTGAGGGCAGCAATTGCTGGACTACACCCAGGTCTCTAAAAGACGTGGGCTCTGGGGAAATGTATTACGATAAATCTGGGATAGAGGTGCATGAACTCTGCCCTGGACTGAACTAAGGAACGTGGGGTAGGAGAAAGATGTATATTTAAATAGTCCACTAAGTTCACAATGTGTCTGCTTGATTCAATCTCAGGACAAGGAAGTGGAGTATCTCTGATGGCTTCTCTCTAGCCCCTTGAAAGATTCCCTGGGCTGTAGCCTCAGCACTTGATACTTCATAATGGGGCACCCGCACTCAGGGAAGCTAGAGATTGTCATTGGCACAGTATCATGCTAGAGGCTAGTGCATATTACACAGTTGTTTAGAACTTTCATTTGTTCTTAATGTGGACCTAGGGAAAGAGAGAACATAATCTTTAGAAAAGAAAGATCATCTCCACTTCTCCCTCTTCCCAGAATGAAAGACTCTTAAGGACAGAATGGTAAGTTCTTTATAATAGACAAAGATTCATAGCCGAGGCCTTGGATGTGTGGTATTTTTCGGTTTTGTTTCCTGAAACAGGCTCCCAAATATTCCATGTGGTCCTCTACCTGGCTTGCCAGGTTAACCTTCAGCTCAGATATTCCTGCTTCCACTTTCTAATGTGTAGGTTTACAAGTGGGGCTCCTAGGACTCTTAGTTCAGCCTTAGTCACTGAGAGAGACCTGGGTTTTCTAATACTGAGGCCTTACCAGGATAGCCACAGCCATTTTGTTCCATGTCTGCCCCCTATTTCAGATTGTTGCTGTAACATGCAATAATTGACACAGAAAAAGTAACATCACTCAGAGCAAAGTCATGGTGATCACATCCTGTTGTACACTGTATGATGTTTGTTAAATTTATAATGCTTTAAAACCTTCACATGGGACCCATCAAATTAAGAGGATCTGAGTCAGTTCCCAGCACCCACATGGCTGGCTCACAACGAAGTACAGTCTGAGGAGCCTGATGCCCTCTTGTGAACTCCATGTACAACTGAACACATGTGGCAAATGAACAAAGGGACACACACACACACACACACACACAAAACACACACACACACACACACACACACACGGGAGCTAAAAGCAATCCACCCGACCTGAATGAAGCAACATGAATATCAAACCCAATAGTAACACAATGCTAAGTATCCTGTTTGCTAAAGAGCAAATAGGAAGCAGCAAAACTATTGAGATATTTTTCTTTTTTTTAATTCGATATATTTTTTATTTACATTTCAAATGATTTCCCTTTTTCTGCCCCCCCACTCACTGAAAGTCCCATGAGCCCCCTTCCTTCCCCCTGTTCTCCCACCCACCTGAGATATAGTTTCTGACGAGAAGGAAAAATAATTTTTAAAACAGGCATGGATTTAACGTAACACCCATGATGATGACATCTCCAAGGGGAAAAAGATCCTGTGGATGCCAAGGGCTCACTGGCCAGCCAGTCTAGCTAAAATGGCAGGAAATAGCTCCAAAGTGGGACCCTGCGTCTAAAGTGAAAGTGGGCGTTATAGAGGGAGCCCAACATGGACTCTGTCTTCACATGTGTGTGCGCACGTGCATATGAGTCAGAAACAAAGAGACAGAGACCAAATAAATTCTTTCCTTAAAACAATCAATAAAAGGGAAATTGGTAGCAGATAAACAAGATCTGAAGGCAGTGGCAGTCACTGTAAATACAGGGACAAAAATGTCAGCACAGTAAGAAGCAATCAATCAAGGTTGGACAAGTCTATGTTGCCTGTGTCAGAAAAACGATGTCAGGAATAAAGGAAGCTTATGAGAATGTGGAGCAACCCAATTAATATTTAAACTTGCCTTGTTAGATGGAAATTTACACACTCACACAAATATAAAAAAGAAAATAGTACATTCATCAAGTGACAACAGAACTGTGACAAATGAAGTTGCAATAAATTCCAAAGCGATTTAGCTCTCAGATCACATTCTTTCATCAACATGAAACAAAGGTGAAAGGATAGTGTTTAAACAGTAGCATCTGCTTGACAGTTTCTCATTGGCTCTCGTTGGTAACCCCTGATTGGCTCCTAAAGCAGGACGAATGGACTCTCCCCATTCCAGGGATGCTTAACTGTTTACAGTGTCTGGGATCAGAGCTGAGGTTCAGGGCAGCCTCAAATGGTGGAGTTGACACAAAGTGGCCACTAGAGGGGAATGATATGTCATATTTATCTTTATTTACCAGAGAGCATCAATTGTTGTATCAATCTGTATATAACATGAAGACTAGCTTTACTTTTTTTTTAATTTTTTCGTTTTTTATTTTTAATTTTTTAGGACATTTATTGCCACATTTATTTAATTTTTTTGTAGTAATAGATGAGGCACAAATACCTTCTGCTTTTCCAACATTGCAACAAAAAGGACAATAGTCACGGGTAACAGTGAAATTAAAATTAAAATAATAATAATAATAATACAAAATCCTAAGGTCTGGGAGAAAAACTGACTACAATCCACATGTAGAAACATGTAAATGACCTTGTCTTCCTATTGCACCACTTCACAGATCACAGAGTGGGGTGTCATGCTAGAGAGGACTGTCAGTCTCAGCTCCAGGGTGGTGGCCTCTGCCCATTCACCTGTATTCTGCTCAGCTGAGGTTCACATCTTGCTACTCACATGCTGCCGGCTTTCAGAGACTGGTACATATGTGCAGGCTATCAGAGGACAGCGCTCTCCCTGGCAACCCCACACTCAACTAGGTCACAGTGGCCCAGCAGCAGCTGGACAGATTGTGTCTGTTTGGACTCTCAGCACTGAGAGATACAAGGGGCACCTGGTGAGGGCTGCTCCCTGTGTGTGGATGTGAAACCCCCAATGATCCCTGAAAGTTTGCTGGTCCCTGGTACAAACCTGGCCACATCCCCTCAGCTTGTGACGACTTATGAAGCAGGCAGGATGGTCTTCTGCACCCTCAGGGACCAGGGTGAGAAGGGTCCCAACTGGCTTTGTGTGCACAGTGACAGAAAGCAGCTTGCCAGACACTCTGTGAGCAGAGCATGCTGTGTGAAGGCAATGGTGAGGATGGTGTGCAGAGCCCAGGGCTGCTCCTGAATGGTGAGTGGCTGGGGCCCTCCAAGGAGACAAGACTGGGGCCAGCCGGTGGGGGCACATGCCTGTAATCCCAGCATTTTGGGAGGCAGAGGCAGGTGGATTTCTGAGTTTGAGGCCAGCCTGGTCTACAGAGTAAATTCCAGGACAGCCAAGGCTTTACAGAGAAACCCTGTCTCCAAAAAAGCCAAGACAAAAAAAAAAGAAGAAGCCAAGACCTGCACAGCATCTCTGGCCACTTTCAGAGCCCAGGACAGGGGACACTATATGTCACCATCAAGTAAGACAACCTACAAGGCTGTTTGTTTATGCACCTTTACAATGGGCAGTGGAGGGACAGGCGAATGAGAGCACCACTATGTGTGCACAGGCTGGCCAGAGCTGCTGCAGAGGCCACCTTCCCACACTGCGGCACACTGGGCATGGAGCCATGGAGAGTGGCTGCGGGGGCACTAAGGCAGGGTCACAGCTCCCACCTGTTCTCTACACTAGGAAGTGTGAACGCCTGACCCAGCCTCTTTGCTCGTCATGATGTGCCTGAGCACAGGGACTCAGAAGGCATTGGAACAGTCTTAAAGGCAGTGTGTACACTTGGGGAGGTGGCACTGAGGCCTCAGCTTGGCCACTCTGAGCTTAGCTGCATCCTTTGCCCCCCCTACAGCTTAATGTGAGGCCAAGCTTCTGACTTAGTGTGTCTCAGTGAGAACCTGAATGTCAGAGGGAAGAGTCATCTGCAAGACCAGCTGCGGTTGTGTTTCTGTCATTAATGGGAGCACAGGTGTGTGTCTGTAAACACCTGAACCCTGGTTAAGTTGTGTCCGCAAGGAGGAATTTCTAGAGGGAGGGAGAAAGCTGTGTTCTCAGGTTTTACAGATCAACAACAGAATGATGGCTTGGATTCAGTAGTTTCACAGTTCGGGATTCAGTAGCTAGCACTGACACTCCAATGTCCTCTTGCCCGGAGTTCACTGGTGTGGCTGGTAGTCCAGCATTCTTGGGCCAGGTATTGATTGGATGGTGTGGATTTGATTCGCCCACTGCAGGTCCATGCAGGTGACAGGTGTCTATCGTAGTGGAGAAGAGATGGAACGGGGGCTTGATTAGTTCCTGTACTTCCTGTCAATGCACTGTACTAGGTAGTGCTGGACATCCTCCAGCCCTGAGGGGTCACCCTTGAAATCTGGAAAGTGCTTTTTAATACTCACTGACTTCACCTTCTCCATCAGGAGGTCCATCGTGTTGAGGAAGAGGATGAAGAGACATTGAAGAAGAGCTTGTTGTTGACAATGGTCTCAAAGATGTTCATGGACTCCGTCAGCAGGATGGTGCACCTGATCTCCATGAGGACCTGGTTGTACTCACTTGAGGAATCCATCAACAGGATGGATGTGATCCCATGGAAACACTGGAAACACTTCTGGTGCTGCAACCTCTGGCCGCCCATATCCACCATCTTAAATGTGATTTTCTTTATAACAGAGTCAAGTTCCACAATTCCCTTGGTGGCCTTTCTAGCCAGCAGGATGTCTTGTTTACTGGGGAAGTAGTTCAGCTGGCCAATCCAATCTAAGTTATCCAGGAAGTACTTCACTGATTCACTGAGCTTTAACTCACTTCTGCGGCTGAAGGCTTCCCTGATCCCCGAGTCTCTCCAGAGTGCACGCAGCACTGGCACAAGGAGCTGGAAGGTAGCAGGCTCCACAGGCAGGCCTGCCTTGTTCTCAAGGCCATCAGAAACATCCCTGCTTCTCCTTCTCAGAGTGCTGCCAGGGAATGCTGAGCTTGTCCCGAGGGTCTACAAGCACCGTTGAGCCTCCCCATCAAGTTTGCAGCCAGTGCATACCTCCTTGTCTGTTCTGGCATGAGGGTCTCGATTCTCAGGACCACAGCTAGAATCTTCTGAGACGAAAGCCTCAATTGAGGAACTGAAGAAATCAAAGTACTCTTAAGGAAGTTGTTGAAGATGGATGGTGTAGAGGAACTCCAGCAGGGCCTTCGGGTCGAACTCCAGGCCATGGATGATGTGCATCTGCTTGAGAAAGGTGGACTTGCTGCTCTAGCCTGTGCCCAACAGCAGGGTCTTGAGAAGCTGCCACAGCTCAGCATTGATGTCTCAGCAGTGCCACTGGGCCTGGAGCTCTGAGGTTCGCACTGTGCCTGCCTGGTGCTCACGGTCTAAGGCCTCTACAGGCAGCAAACAGCAGCTGTGGGTCTGCACTACTTGGACATGGCCTTCCTCAGGGCTCGATCACATCCCACTGAGGCCAGCTCGCCATGGACACCCCTCAGCTGGCACAGCCCTCCCTGGGCAGGCTCTGCCCTGCCCGCCTCTCCCTCAGGCTGTGTCCACCTTCACTGCTGCTGCTCAGAGGCTTTCACTCACCTGGCCAGCTGAGGGGCGGAGGGGAAGGCGAAGACTAACTTTTCAAATTCAATTCTGGGCCCTCCAGGGTTTGTCTCAAATAGATAATAATGAGAAAATGTTATTTATGGTCAATAATTTGTTGTCCCATAAACATAACATTCCTTGTTTATTCCTTCAGTTTGCAAAAGCACTTTTGGATCCTTTAAGAGATAAGGCCAAGTAATTTGATGTATGCTAAATTGTTAGGAAAAATATTGAAACATTCTAAGTTGTCTATAATTTGAATATGTAATAAACTGTCTCATGTTAACACCACAAGCATATAAATTCACAAAGTGAGTCTTGAAAAAAATATATCCTGTGTATTTTCATTCAGTTGAACGAAAAAAAACTGACAAATAGGAAGCAACTCTCTTTTAAAGATTCTATGGGAGGAAACCATCAGTCAGGAAGTTGCTCCTGTTCCAAATCCCCCTGGTGAAGTCTAATGCCATTTCCTTTAGGACAGGCTTCCAGGGAGGATGAAGGCCATCTGCAGATGTGGACTGTAACACCCTGGTATCCTGGAGTGTGCATCTGAGGCTCCCAGTCAGAGAGGTGCAAGCCATCTCAGGTAAACCAACAGAATAGTTCCAGAGCTGTCAGAGAAAGAAGCACTCAAATAAAAGCCTGATGCACAGAGGTGTGAGCATGTGCACAGCTTAAGGCCAACTAAACCATGATTCTAGTATTGCTCATCCTAGTAATCTTTCCCACAAGTTCCTCCTGAGCAGCCTACTCCTGCTTCTTAAATCACAAGGATGCTTCCAAAGTTGACAGTGGATTCCACTTCTGAATAAGAAGAAATCAATCTGGTGGTTCCAAAGAAAACTGGAAATGGTTTTAGCTGAAGACCCAGCTATATCATTTCTGGGCATATATCCAAAAATTTTCTGACATATAAAAAGGACACATATTCCACTATGTTCATAGCAGCCTTATTGATAATAATCGGAAGAGAGAAAGAACCCAGATGTCCTTCTATGGAAGAATGGATACAAAAAGTATGGTTACAGAATGGAGTACTACTAAGCAATTAAAAAACCAATGACTTCATACAATTTGCAGGCAAATGGATGATCTGGAAAATATCCTGAGTGAGGTAACCTAGACACAAAGGAACACACATTATATGTGTTTACTAAAAAGTTGATATTTGCCCTAAAGTTCACAATGCCCATGATACAATCCAGACTCTATGGGGCTTAGAAGGAAGGGAGACCAGGGCATGGCTGCTTCAGTCCTGCATTGAGGTGTTAATAGGATGATGGTGGGAGGTGGAGGTAGAGGAGACCTGGGAGAGAGAGAGGAAATAAGGGGCAGTATTAGGTACTGGAGAGGATAGGAGAGAAGTGAAGAGGGTCCGGAAATGGAACAAAAATGTGTAGCAGGGGGGATGAGGAACTGGGTTAGCGATGTGAGGGACACAGACACCAGGGAAACGTGAGGTTCCCAGGACGCAAGGGGGAGGACTTTAGCCCAAATGTGCAGAGAAGGGGAAAATAGGACTTGTAGAGACCACCTCCAGGGGATAGGTACACCTCCACACACTCAAACAACCCTAAGACCCCCTCCTCCTTAAAGGGATGATGCCACACACTCATTTCCAAATTTTAACCCATAAATGTTCCTCAGTAAAGGAAGAACAGGGACAACAAATGGAGCAGAGACAAAAGGAAGGGACATCCAGGGACTGCCCTACCTGGGGATCCATCATAATTGTAGACACCAACCAGACATTGATGGTGTGTTCAAAAGGTGTTTGCTGACAGGAACCTCTTGTGAAGGTTCTTAGGGAAGCTTAGCAGGCAACTTACCCTTGATGTCACCCATTAGACTGACGTCAGGGAAACTGGTGGGGAAGCTAGGAGAAAAACTGAAGGGTCAAGGGGAATTGCAACCCCACTGGAAAAAACTACATCTATTACCAGGATCACCCAATGTTCCCAGTGAGTAGACCATAAACATAGGAGTGTACAGGGAGGGATCTTTAGCTCCAGATACATTGTAGCAGAGGATGACCCTGCCTGACAGCAATGGGAGGAGAGGCCCTTAGTCCTGTGGAGGATTGATGCCCCAGGGTAGTGGGATGCTGAATCTGTAGGGCAGGAAAGGGTGAGTGGGGGAGGCCCTCATACAGGCAAAGGTGAGGGGGAAAGGGAAGATGTGGTTTGAGGGGTTGTTGGAGGCATAAGCAGGATGTGGTATATCATTTGAGATTTAATCAAATGGAATGATAAAAAATACATTTAAAACAATACACATATGCCAACCATTTAATTTTCACAATGAAGACTCAGGAGCCAGATGCTGGGGTGAAAACCTGCCAGGTCAGAGAGGCAGAGAAAGCCCTCAGCTGACTTTGTACCCCACTGACCTCCCAGAAGGAAAGCATTCTTTATCCCTCTCCACACTGTTTTAAATATATTTCAACTTAAAAACCTTCCTTTTGTTTGGTTATATTGATTCCATTTCAACTGGTTCCTTGCTCTACCTCTTGCCCTGGAGTTGACATTTGTTTGCCCTGAAATAAAGGTGTGTACTTGGGCTAAGCCAAAGGACAATAAAGTACTTGTTTACAGTAAACAGAAAGCTCTTGGGTTAAAGGTCTGTGCTAGGTCTGAGCTACACCATAAAAAATGTATTCTGTAAATGACACAATCTTGGGGTTTACAATGAAAATGAATGCCCTGCAACATAAGTTAGCAATGTTCTCTCTGCTATAGGAATCATGATGGGAACACGATGATCCCAAAGAAAATCAGAACTGGACTCTTGAAGCTGTTACACTTGACCAATAAGGACCTAAAAAGCACCAAGGAGACCCCCAATCCTTATCACAAGGGATAAATTATCAATTCTTTTTGTCACACATTTTAAGCCAAGATATCACCATTCCTGATCTTGGCTCATTGTCCTAGGGGATGCTGAAGGGAAGGATTGGTGTCCAGGGGTCACCCAACAAACCACAGGAACAGTGAATTAAGTTAAACATGGATGGTTTGATGAATACACACACCACGATGGACCAATGAGGGCAACAGCTCAAATCTGAGCAGGAGACATTGCAGCAGGGAATGGCCTTGTCTCAACAGGTGGGAGGCCCTGAGTCCCATGGAAGATTGATGCCCCAGTGGAGTGGAGTGCTGAAACAGTAGGGGAGGAGAAGGTGCGTGGGTGGGGGAGCACCACCATACAAGCAAAGGGCCCTGACTCAAGCCATTTTAGACATAATTGTGCATATTGACCTTGAATTTGATGGGTACTGGGTGAAGGATATAAATGTGAAATTTCCTGATTAAAATCCTCACAACATACAGTACAAAACATGGTACATGGACAGCATGACCCTGGTCTGAATCAAGATTTTTTTCCTTTTGTTTTACATGAAGGACTTGGAGGCGTGTTACAACAACAGTATGAAACAGATGGATGGCAATTGACAAATTTGCAAATTGACAAAGTTATGCAATGGTGCAAAATATTATCAGAAAAAAATGTATCATTAGGAATAATTTCTGTTCAGGAACTTTTCCCCCATGACCATGTCCTCTAGGGTCTTCCCCAGTTTCTTTTCTATTAGGTTCAGTGTGTCTGGTTTTATATGGAGGTCCTTGATCCATTTGGAGTGAAGTTTAGTACATGGAGACAAGAATGGATCAATTCGCATTCTTCTGCATGCTGACCTCCAATTGAACCAGCACCATTTGTTGAAAAGGCTATCTTTTTTTCCACTGGATGTTTTTGGCTCCTTTGTCGAAGATCAAGTGACCATAGGTGTGTGAGTTCATTTCTGAATCTTCAATTCTATTCCATTGGTCCACTTGTGTGTCACTGTGCCAATACCATGCAGTTTTTAACACTATTGCTCTGTAGTATTGCTTGAAGTCAGGGATACTGATTCCCCCAGAATTTCTTTTGTTGATGAGAATAGTTTTAGCTATCCTGGGTTTTTTGTTATTCCAGATGAATTTGAGAATTGCTTTTTCTAACTCTGTGAAGAACTGAGTTGGGATTTTGATGGGGATTGCATTGAATCTGTTGATTGCTTTTGGCAAGATGCCCAGATGCCCCTCAAAGGAGGAATGGATACAGAAAATGTGGTATATTTACACAATGGAATACTACTAAGCAATTAGAAACAATGAATTCACAAAATTTTTTGGCAAATGGTTTGCTCTGGAAAATATCATCCTAAGTGAGGTAACCCAGTCACAAAAGAATACATATGGAATGCAATCTCTGATAAGTGGATATTAATTAGCCCAGAAGCCCTGAATACCCAAGGCACAAATCGCATAACAAATGAACTCATGAAGTAGTTTGGAGAAGGTCCTGATCCTGCAAAGGATTGATCTAGCATTGGAGGGGAATATAAGGACAGAGAAAAAAAGGAGGGAGGTGATTGGAGAATGGATGGAGAGAAGAAGGTTTATGGGACATATGGGGAGGGGAGATCCAGGAAAGGGGAAATCATTTGGAATTTAAACAAAGAATATAGAAAATAAAAATATTTAAAAAAGGAAAAATTTCTGCATGACCTTACCATGTTTATACAAGTTCTGTGGCCTCAACAGGTGATCCTTGGAAGGAGAACAGAGAAGGTGTTTGTTGCCTGAAAGGAGGGGCCTGAGCAGTGTTGCTCAGCCTTCTCAGTGACAGTTGCACCTCACTCTGTCCCTGCAGGGGATCCCAAACTGTCCTTCTAACTTCCCTGTGAACCAGTCTAGGCACACAAAGGCCAGGAACCAGTGCTGGTGTCCCACTCCTCACTTACGCTCCATGTTCAACAATGTACATGTAGAAGCAAATACAGCATGGCCACTTAACATTCATACTCTTCACACCTTACTGAGGACAGCAATTGCTTGACTACACCCAAATCTATAAAATATGTGGGCACTAGGGAAGTATATCAAGATAAAGCTAGGAGAGAGGTGCATGAACTCTGCCCTGGATTGAATGCAGAAATGTGGGGGTGGGAGACACATGTATGGTTAAATATCCCACTAAGTTCACATTGTGTCTGCTTGATTTACTCTCAGGGCAAGGAAGGGTAGTGTCTCTGATGGTGTCTGTCAAGTCCCTCGAAAAGTTCACTGGCTTTTGGCCTCAGCACTTGATATGTGGTGATGTGGCAGTGGCACTCAGGAAAGCTAGAGATTGTAACTGGCACTGTATCATGCTAGCAGCAGTGGATAATACTCAGTTGTCCAGATGGTGATACACACTCTCTTTTTTTAAAATAATATTTTTATTTTCTATATTCTTTGTTTATATTCCAAATGATTTCCCCTTTCCCAGATCCCCCCTCCCCATATGTCCCATAAACCTTCTTCATTTCTTAATGTGAACCCAGGGAAAGAGAGAACAAAATCCTTAGAAAAGAAAGAACATTTCCCTTTCTCCATCTTCCCAGCTAGAAACACTTGCAGAGAGAAAATGGTAAGTTCATTAAAATAGACAAATATTGGTAGATGAGGCCTTGAATGGAGGGTGTGTTTCAGTGTTTTCTCTGAAACCGAGTCTTAAAAATTCCATTTCATCCTCTACCTGGCCTCCCAGGCTACCCTTCACCTCAGATAATCCTGCTTCCACTTTACTGTTGTTAGGCTTACAAGTGGGGCTCCTAGGAATGGTAGGACAGGGCTAGTCACTGACAGAGACCAGGGTTTTCTAATGCTGAGGTGTGTACCCACCAGTGTAGCTACAGACATTTTGTTCTATGTCAGCTCCCTAGTTCGATTACTGCTATAATGTGCCTGCCAAATCACTGACACAGAAAAGTAACTTGTCTCAGAGGAAGGTCATGTTGATACATACTCTTATGTTATTTATGATATTTGTTAAACTTATTATGTTCAACAAAATTTACATAGGACCCATCAAATTAATGGTCAATATACACTCTTATATCTAAAATGACCTAATCAGAAATGAGCACTGGACACTTCCTACAACTTCATAGAAGCTACATGTATTTTGGGTTTTCTGTTTGTTTGTTTGTTTTTGTTTTTTGCTTTAGAAGTTGATGAATATAGATGTTTGTAGCCATGGCTCAGCTACCAAAATCTGATATGTGGTTCTGTTCAATCAGTATTATGGTCTACATTCATTAATCCATCCCTATTTATTTGAAAAAGCTGTTTTTCTGGTTTGTGGGGCCGATCATGAACCCAAGCACAAGATGTTAGGCCCTTGCTCTGTGCACTAACATACATCTATTATATTTTCATAAAACCCTTACCAATTTTGACTATTTTATTTTTTCTGACAGAGAGCTGTAAGCAATCCTCCTTTGATGACACTGGTGCAGAGATGAGACTCTCATACTCTGCCTGAGGGCCTTTCCATTGGTGGCTCCAATATTTTACTTTCCTCTGTCAACTGATCTCCAGACTCTTGCCAGAAACATGAGGACTGCAACTCTCTCTCTCTCTCTCTCTCTCTCTCTCTCTCTCTCTCTCTCTCTCTCTCTCTCTCGTCCTCTTGGGGCAGCTATAAAAAAGCTAAGCACAAGATATCATGAATGTAGCCCCTAACACACATGTACATATTAACCTGCCCTGCAGACTCTGCCTGGATTTAATTTCATGCACCTGTACCAAAGACAGGAGAACTTTAGACTGCATTTTAGAACTGGAGTTATTTCTCAGTAAATTTTAAAGGTTCATATTGCTGATTGAGGGAAATTTGAGATAGGATGAGACGTTTCTGAGAAGGGTTTGAAAAGGAAACCCTCAGTTAGAAACACAGGGATTACTGAGGTTATGGCAATTAAGCCCAGAGTAAACCATGGCCTTGGAAGGAAGATGGGCTCAGTGGCTATGCCCCAGGAGAGTCTTCAGGAAAGAGCACTTAAGCTTCATGTTCAGTACAGGGAGAACATTAGCAGGGGGCCAAGGCTGTATGTAACCCATGACATCAGCAGTCCCTTCTTGAACATTCTATAATCTTCTGGAGAGTTCTTGGCATGAGCTGTGATGTCACCAGTGTTGTAGCAACAGCAGAGCATTGAGTTTTCTCAGTCAGTGTCTACAGGATACACTGATAGACATGTTTGCCCGACTCAGAAAACTATTTCGGAGAACAGATGTGGATGGGAGAGAGACTAGAGAGAGGAGGAAGGGAGCTGGCCTTTCATCTGAGAGTAATGAAGGACAAAGGAGGTGGTCATGGAGAATGTGGAGTAAGTACTGGGAAGTGGATATTGAGCTTCCTGGCAGGCTGGCCCGAGCTGGCCTTTCTAGCAAATTCCAATTCTTCACTTTCACTGAGTATTGTGGTTGTTATTTGGGGACAGAATGAGAGCATCAGGAGTCACAGAGGATCTAACCTACACCAATTTAGGGAAGGGCATCACTGCCTTCACTACCATGCTTCTAGCTTCAGCTTCTCTGACAATAGTACCAGGGAGAGATTTGTGCCCCTGCTATAACCTCTTGTTCTCAGAACTACTCTGACCTCCTCTCCCTCAAAGTTCCCATCTTAGCTTTCCCACTGGTTGTGGGTGGCAGGAATAATTGTACTGTAACCAAAACCTATCAGAATTGATAAACCCAGCAGAGATTCCATCCTGTGGCCACTTCTGGAGTGCTTGTTGTTTCAATAGCGGAAATAAATCAGTGTGTTCTCCCCCTGCAGGATGTTTTAAGGCCATTTCCTGGGCCTAGAGTAACAAGATAGGAGATCTGAACATCATACAGCACTGAAGTACTTGTGAATAGTGAATTTATAGTGTGAGTTGTGAAACCAGAGAACTAAGGACTCTGAGGACAAGTTGCACTCTGTGCATTTGTTAATAAGCCAGGAGAAGCCATCTCTGTGGTCATCATAAGAATACATAGGGAGACAGAGGACACAAATGGCTGCTTACATCTCCTAGTCTCTATAGAGTGATGGGAGAACTGAGATCCACTGAGGATGCATCAAAAGCCTGGACAAAACTCTGTGTGGTATCACTGGGTTCTAGGTCTGTGGTCTACTTTATAGGCCTCAGAGTAGACTATCTATACTCTATGCATTCCAAAAAATGTAAGTTCATTTGTGTTCTTTTACCTGCTATAGGGGCTGGCAGGCAGACATCATCCCCTGCAACTGTCCTAAGCAAGAAGCAGGCCAAGGAGGAAGAGGAGAGGCTGACCAGAGAGCTGCAGCTCGTTACACAAGAGAGAAATGAGCTGAGAGATCGCTTGATCTATGTCACAGAGGGAGCCATGAACAAGAGGTATGCATTGCTCCAAATGCTGTGGTGTTCATCTGGAGTCAATGCCACACTTGTCTTTTTAAGGTGGTTGATCATAGGAAGGTGTATCTTCATGATATCCCTGGTTCAAACCTCATGTCCCTAAATACTTCTTAGAGGAGAGCCAGAACCTGAAGCTTGGTCAGGAGTAAGATGGGAAATGGACTCTTCGACTTCCTCCAGGTCAAAAGTGGGACTTGCAGTCTGAGTGAAGAATTCAGGGATAGAGGCAATGGACAGTGAGTTCCCAGAGTGCTTTTGGAAAGCCCTTGAAAGGAGGTGCTTTTGTGAGGTTCTAGGAGCTGAGATTGTGTGGTGAGTGTTTGTACTGGACTGGTAGGTGACTGAGTGCTGGAAACTGCTAGATGCAGATGGAGGGTCCTGTTCCCCACATTGTTCATCTCAGTGCTTGACTAGACGCCTGAGGCGCTGCCTGTTCCTCTTTCTCTGTGTGACTTATACTCTGAGACTGTAATGTTGCATGCATTTCTTCTGCATCTCGTGTTCTCTGTTTCTGTCTCTGATTCACTCTCTCTCTCTCTCTCTCTCTCTCTCTCTCTCTCTCTCTCTTTATGTTACTCTGTCTCATTTTCCCCTTACATGTGTGTACACATGTGTGTACACATGTGTGTATATCTGTTTCTGTGTGTATGCATGTGTGTGTGCACATGATTGTGGTGTCTCTTGTGAATTAATATTTTGCATGTTTATATTTCTCTCTACTCTTAAATTTAGGGATCTGTGACATCTAGGGTACTCTGAGACAGTAATGTTGCAACATTTCTGCTGATTCTCATTCTGTTCTCTCTGGTTCTGTCTCTGTCTTTATTTCTCATTCTCTGGCTCTGTGTCCTTTTCTCCTAGTGTGTGTGTGTGTCAGTCTATGATTCTGTTTGCTTCCATGTGCACATACAAGTGCTTCTGTTTCATATGTTTATATTTACCTCCACACTTTGGAATCTTGTGTTCTGTATATTGGACTGAGGATTTACATGCAGTTTCAAGGTTATGTGAGTCCTGATGTCTGGGAGCCCCCACTTTAAATAGCACTGTTCCTTCTCTTTATGGGGACATTTATGTAAACAGTTGTACCTCTTGGGCAGATTATAAAGCATTGGTTATGTCTGGTCTCATCTCAAGAATTATGTGTAATGTCTGCCTCTGAAGTGTTAGTTATCCAGGAATTATAATCCGTGTTGTCAAAACAGGGAAAATATAATCACAGGTGTCTAGATGGCAATGACCTGTGGCCTAGGCTATTGAGAACACAAGGGGCTAGACTGCCCCTCCAGAGCTAATGAGTAAACACAGGGAGCCAGGGCACACTCCATCTGGATACATAGCATATGTTGTCCTTGGGAAAGGATAAAAAGTTTCCAAAGATGAAAAAGATCCCAGCATGTAGAATCCAGGAATTGACCTTCCTGTGCTGGGAGTACAAGACCCAATCTGTGTTCATGTGTTCTTAGACAGCGGAGTGGCCCCTGGTTATGGAAAGCAGTAGCAGTATGGGGCAATACCACAACAGGGAAGTGGGAAGGGGTGGATGAGGGAGTAGTGGGAGGGAAGAGGGCTTATGGGACTTTCGGGGAGTGGTAAGCCAGAAAAGGGGAAAACATTTGAAATGTAAATAAAAAAATATATCGAATAAAAAAAAGAAACAGGTTTTCAGCCAGGCCATGGTAGCACACACCTGTATTCCCAGCATTTGGGAGGCAGTGGCAGATGGATTTCTGAGTTTGAGGCCAGCCTTGTCTACACAGTGAATTGCAGGACAGCCAGGGCTACACAGAGAAACCTTGTCTCAAAAATACAAAAAATATATAAATATAAATTTAAATATATATATAAATAAATAAAATACTTAGATGTGTATGTGTCTTGGTTTCTGAAAAGGTGTTTTTAAAAAAAAAAGCACATGTTCATGGAGTTCTATCTTCCTGGGGACAGGCCATACTACACACCAAATCCATTATATGAAAACTTAAAGTTAAAGGAGAAGGAGATTATGACATTTCTACACACCTTAGAGAAGGAAAACATTGAGGCCAAACAGACCTTCCAGGATCTCAAGAAGGAGATTAACTTCTATCGGTAAGTACTGTTCATGGAGGTCACCAGGTGTGCAATGGCCATTTCTGACTTCCTTTCTTCCTGGACTGCAGAGTCTGCAGGTCTGATACTATCCCTTCAGCCTTTTAGCCATCACTGTGCCTTGGGACTTCTCCTGTCATTTTCAAAGTCTGTAAGAGACTGTTACTCATCCTAACATTGTACAGGCATCATCAGGAGCCTCTCATTAGCAGAGTGACTCAGATCATGAGAGGGTTATGGTATAGTTCTAGGTCTATGGACCTCAGGCATGGTTTTACAGAGCTAAATGTGATCTAACAAAAGGATACAATGCCCTCCTCTTGATTTTACTGACTGCATTGAGGGTATCTGCAACTTACTAATTGATGTTGCTGAAATGCTTTGGGCTGTCACGGATAGTTTCCGATACCGCGTTCTTTGGAGAGACATGCAACCATATTTGTGTTTGGACTGCAGCAATCACTTTTTCTTCCCTCAAGTTGCTATTTGCTGTTTGTGTACCTCTCAAGAATGTATTGAGAAGTATTTCATTAGGTATTCCTGGGAACCTAGGTCCTGGTGGGGTTAATGGGACCTTGATGTAGGAATGGGAGGAGGAGCCTGCAGGATCTTACCATGAAGATTGTGTCTCTAGCAACCTGCACAGCCGGATCCTGATGCAGAAGAACATTATGAATAAGAGATTGGTTACACTGAAGCAGGAGAACAAGGAAGTACATGCTGATTGGACCATCATTCAGCAATACCTGATTGACTTGAACCTGAATGTTAAAGATGAACAGGACAAGACCAGCATCCTCCAGGGCCAACAACATCAGGTAGGTACAAGCAGCTCAGCCTGGCTTATACTGACTGATAACATTTTCCCACTTCATCCATCTTTGCTTTCACACAGCACCATTCTAATGCACAGTCCCAAGCAGCCACCCACCTCATGGAATGTAGTTGGTCATTGCTAGGGCTTTTCACATTCTGGGTTGTGAACCTCTTGAGATAAGCTGAAATACAGCAAGTATACCTTTCTACTCCTCTTTATTCTGACGACCAGTAAGGATGATAGATCAATATCATGCAGCATTCCTACACCTGCTCATGATAAGTGGGCTGCTTTGCAGAGCTTTGACTAAGTTCTGGGTCCTGTGACAGAGGTCATGCAAGGGTCATGTGACTTCCCAAGTGGGAAGCAACTTGCAGGGTTAAAATTTAAACACTATAATAAGAAATATGTTATTCTCCTTGTCGTTGATCTGTGTGGCATGTGGCATTTTCCTTTCCTTCTGTAACCCAGTGAGGTCTCTTCCAATTGCCCATTTCTTGGTGTGCCCTGATAAAAATGAGTAGCACCTTGTCAGCCCATGTAATAGGTTAATGTTGCTGGATATTTTGCTGTGCCTGCAGTTATAACAGCAACGGTGTCGATTAAAAGATCAATGATAACTTTCCTGTTGAGAGGATGGGAGGCACCAGCCTGACAGCTGACATTTAGATTCCCAACAAGCCTCTCTCTTAATTGATACCTTCCTCTTCTAGGATGCAGAGAGTGTAGCAAGAGCTGAAATTTCCACAGCCCAGGAAGAGGGCCTCCTGCAGAATGAGTTGCCACTTCAGGAAGCCCCTGATGATCTCCATCCTCAACAGCCACAAAATTCCTTGGATGAGTCTTCTAGCACATAATTGAATTCCTCAGGTTGAATAGGCACTAACTACCTAGCCAGAGAGCCAATCAATTCAGGAATTTATTCCCTTTCCTGTACAAACAACACCCCTTGGGGGAGAACTGAGGTGACTGCCCTGCCACCACATGTCCAAGAGAAGAAACAGACTGTATGTACCTGTTGCTGAAAGTGTAGTGAGAGAACTCTGGTTCATATAATTTACTATTAGAGTTTTGGTTGCTGTTTGTTTTTTTGCTGTTTTGTTACTTGTTATGTTATTGGATATTATATATTATTGTTATTGCTTTTTTTTCCTTATGCTTTTCACTGTTTATAGTAATTATCTTTGAAAGCCTGTTTTTGAAATGTATTTCTGATGAATAAAAATTTATTTGTAACTCCTCACTTTTGAGACCATATTAATTATTCAGGTTTTCTGTCCTATCCTGAAGACATAGACCTCACAACCACAGATGGTTCTCTGTAGGCCCCAGGAAGCCTGGCTACAGACTGATTTCAAAGCCCACTAGGGTATACAAGACAGTGGTCTTTTATATGAATAATGTGGCTTCTCCCAGGGATACACACTTTAAGATGTAATCACTGACATACTTGCTCCATGCTGTCCTGTATTCTCCTACTCAAAAAATATAGAACTCTATTAGAATGGAGACTACAGCTCCTATCTATTTATTATATCCCATGAATTTCTACCTAGAGCAATCAGACAACAAAATGACATCAAGGGCATACAAAAGGTAAGGGACAATGTCAAAGTATCGCTATTTACACATGATATGATAGTATACTTAAGTGATTCCTAAAGATGTACAATAGAACTATACCTGATAAACACCTACAGGGAAAGTCTCTTGATTCATAATGAACTTTAAAAAGTCAGTAGCTGTTTTTATTGAAAGGATAAAGAAGCTGAAAAAAATTAGGAAAGCCACAACATACAGTACCCAGAATTAATAAACTGTAACTTGGTATAGGTTTATGCAAGCAATGAAAGACCTTAAGACAAGATTTTCAAATCTATGCTCCAAATGCAAGTGCACCCTCATTCATCAAAGAATCTTTACTAAAGCTCAAATCACACATTGCACCTGACACAATAGTTGTAGGTAACTTCAACACCCCACTCTCCTCAATGAACTGATCAGGAAAGTAGAAACTAAACAGGGACACAGTGAAACAAACTGAAGTTTTGGACCAATTGGATTTAACAGATATATATAGAGAGAACATTTTATCCTAAAGCAAAAGAATATATATTTTTCTCAGCACCTCATGGTACTTTCTCCAAAATCGACCATATAATTGGTCACAAGACATACCTCAACAGATATCAGAAGATCAAAATAATCCCATACCTCCTATCAGATCACTATGGAGTAAGAGTTGTCCTCAATAGCAACAAAAACAACAGAAAGCCCACATACACAGGGAAGCTGAACAATACTCAATGACACCTTGGTCAAGGAAGAAATAAAGAAATCAAAGACTGCTTAGAATTTAAAGAAAATCGAGGCACAACATACCCAAATTATTGGACACAATGAAAGGAGTGCTAAGAGGAAAACTTATAGCCCTGAGTGCCTCCAAAAAGAAAGTGGAGAGAGCATATATTAGCACCTTAAGGACACACCTGAATGGCCTGGAACAAAAAAGTTAATTCACCCAGGATCAGTAGAAGACAGGAAATCATCAAACTCAGGGCTTAAATCAATCAAGTAGAAACAAACAGAACCATACAAAGAAAAATCTAGATAAAATTATCATGAGAAGGAAAGAGTTCCCATGGTCAGAGTTAACAAGGATTACCATAGAGAAAATGGACATCTGAGGGAGAGCAACTTACAGATACAATAAATTCCTATCAAAATCCCAACACAATTAATTACAGGTCTTGATAGAGCCCTTCTTCTGTTCATATGGATAAACAAGAAGCCCAGTGTCTTAGTTAAGTGGATATTAGCCTAGAAACTTTGAATACCCAGGACATAATCCACAAATTAAATGAGGTCCAAAAATAATGGAGGAGTGGCCCCTGGTTCTGGAAAGACTCAGTGCAAGAGTATAGGGGAATTCCAGAACAGGGAAGTGGGAAGGGGTAGATGGAAGAATAGGGCGACAGAAGAGGGCTTATGGGACTTGCGGGGAGTGGGGACCCAGAAAAGGGGAAATCATTTGCAATGTAAATAAAAAAAGAAAAAAAAAGAAATGAAGAAAGCTTTTTTAAATGTTGCAACTGGACTCTGGGAATTTAAGAATCTTCTTTCAATAAATAATGAGAAAAAATCAAAAGATGTAAATCACAGGCATCTAATATCACAAGATATATACCACCATTTAAAAAGTGTCATACTGAGAAAGTCCCAGATTAAAGCAAGACAAAAACACAGCTTCTCAAACTGCAACTCTAAGTTTCTCTGGGTGAACATCTATGTTACAAATGAATACGTACCCACATTCATAAAATAAAGTTTACTAAAGCTCAAATCATGCACTGCATCTCACACAATAATAGTGGGAGACTTCAACGCCACATCCTCATCATTGGACAGATCATGGAAACCCAAACTAAACAGATACAGAATGAAACTAACAGCAGTTATTTACCATGTTATAACAGATACCAAAAGAATATGTTATCATAAACCAGAAGAATATATCTTCTCAGCACCTCATGGTACCTGCTCCTAAGTTGACCATCCTCTCGATAACAAAACAAGCTACACCTGATACAAGAAAATTGAAATAATTCCATGTATCCTATTGGATCACCACAGTCTAAGGCTGGTCTTCAATGGCAACAAAAACAACAGAAATCCCACATGCACGTGTAAGCTGAACTATACCCTACTCAATGATAACTTGGTCAAGGAAGAAATAAGAAAACATTTTAGAATTTAATGAAGATGAAGACACAACATCCCCAAACTTATGGGACACAATGAATGCAGTGCTAAGATGAACACTCAAAGCTCTGAGTGCATCCATAAAGAAACTGAAGAGAGCATACACTAGAAGCTTGACAGTACACCTGAAAGCTCTAAAACAAAAAGAAGCAAATACATCCCAGAGGAGTAAATGGCAAAATCACACTTGAATTAGCAAAAGGCTCATTATCAGTGAACATCTCTTGTCCCCCACCCCATTGCCTTTTATCCCCAACTTGTTTAGTTTTGGAGGCAGGGTCTCAATACACTGTAGCCCTGGCTGGCCTGGAGCACTAAGATCCATTGCCTCTGCCTCACGAATGCTGGAATCATAGGCATGTGCCATGATGGCCAGCACCAAGTTGTATTTCTATTTTTACTTTTTATGTGTATGAGTGTTTACCTGTATGTATATATATATATATATATATATATATATATATATATATATATATATATATACACTGCATATGGGACCTAGTGCTCACAAATATCAGAAGAGGCACCAGATTCCCTGAAACTGGTTCTGGGAACTAAACTCATGTCCTCTACTAGACCAACCTGTGGTCTTAGCAGCTAAGCTGTTCCTGAAGCCCACTCCAACATGATTTTTTATAACTTAGTAGTAGGATGAATAGGAACTTTAAGGACTTTAAGAAATGCAAAGAGGAAAATTCATAGCCCTGAGTTCCTCTATAAAGAAATTAGAGAATCTTACTCTAGCAGCTTAACTGATCATCTGAAAGCTCTAGAACAAAAAGAAGCAAACACACTCAAGAGGAGTAGATGGCAGGAAATAATGAAATTCAGGATGAAAATCAATCAAGGAGAAAGAAACAGAATTATACCAAGAATCAACAAAACCAGGACCTAGTTCCATGAGTAAAAATGGAAATACTACTAGTCCAACGAGTAGCACCTTTACTCATTGGAATCCAAGATTCTCTCTTACTGCTGTCCAACAAGGCCATCCTCTGCTACATATGCTGCTGGAGCCATGTATACTCTTGGGTTGTTGGTTTAGTCCCTGGGAACTCTGGGGATACTGCTTGATTCCTACTGATGTTCCTCCTATGGAGCTGCAAACCCCTTCAGCTCCCTGGGTCCTTTCCACTGGGGACCCTATGAGAACCACTACTTTAGAGACAAGAACTCAGTGGCTACTCAGTCCACAGAGTTGGATGTCTCAGCACTGAAGACACAGGACACAAGGCTCTCCTCCCTCTCTCACCCCACTCCCCACAAGAGTCTCTGATCCTTTATATTGAGATCATGTTGGAAGGCTGCCGAACCTTGAGTATAATATTGGGAGAGCATGGCAAAAGTAATGATAGATGCACTCAGGAAGAATTGAAGGTTGGCAGGCACACATTGGGCTTTCCTTGACCCTCTCTACATATGGGCTGCCTATGAGATGGTGCCACCCCATCTGAGGATGAACGTTCAGCTAATCTCTGGAAACATTCTCACAAACACAATCAGAAATATATTTTCAGGTTATTCTGGATCCCGTTAAGTTTGTAATGGAAACCAACCATCGCATGCTTTCCCCTTTTGACACTCAACCACTTCCTATGTTACACTTAATTTCCAAATAAAGACAATAAAAGTGTAGCATAACTCTAATGTGCTTGCCTGGCAGGTATGGAGCCCTGGTTTGAGTTCCAGCCCCACATAAGTTAGAAATGATGGTACACATATGTAGTACTTAAAGTTGGGATGTTCACTAAGCAGTTCAGAAGTTCAAAGCTTTGCTGAGCAACATAGATACTGATCCTGTCTTATATAAATCAAACTGGGTAAATATGAGAACCTGTGCTAAAACAAACAAAAAGACAACGGTATTGTAATTTTACCTAACAAGATATAACTATCCCCATACATCCTAAACACATTAATTGTTCTCCAAGACAAAATAGTGGAGTCCCTTTTGGAATGTTTACACTTTAAATATGCTAACAGATTAAAAACTTAAGTACTCATATCAACTTAATGCTATGTTATATAATAAAAGGAAAGGAAGGAAAGCATGGATGTTATATGCAAGAAGACACACATAGGCACACATAGACATCTATCCTATGTATACATGTACAAATGTATCCTTAACAAAATGGGAAAAAATCACTCATGACATTTATACTCCTCATTTCTGTATCTGGTCATATGGCCACAGCTGGAATTATCTGCCTATGGCTTTGGTTTTTGTTTTCTTGTTTTTTTTCTCTTTTTTTGTGAATGTGAGTGTAGGCACACATATGCCATTACACATATGAGGTAGAAAGAAGGCACAACTATGGGACAAAACCTCAGTCTCATCTTCTACCTTCTTTGAGACAGGCTCTCTTGTCACATGCTCCTCTGTGTGCTAGGTGATCTGATCCATAGGTTTTCAATGACTCTGTTGTCTCTGCCAGCTTCCGTTCTATAGGAGTGCTGGGGCTGCAAATGCCCACAAGCACATTCAAGCCTTTGTGGATTCTGGGATCTGAGGTTCAAGTCATCATGCTTGTATGAAGTTCTCCTTCTTCCCACACATCTTTAAGCATTTGCACCAAGTCCTGCTGTTTTACAATGGTTAACCCATTGAAGCCTTTCTGCAAGTCTACCCATTTCTCTCACGTATGCTTTAGATGTTACTTAAACACAGATGGCTTTCCTGTAATGGCCTCTCACTTCTATGAGTATCTGAATTTAATCTTCAAATGTTCAATACCTGAACAGGAACTAAGAATAATGATAGAGGGAGGTGGCGGCGGCAGTGCAGCAGTGGCTGGTCCAGCTGAAGGGCCATCAGCAGTGGAACCAAGGCGACACAGGGTCCAGTTAGGCCCTGCGCCCAGGACCACTGACCTTCGCTGACCAGCTGGGCTGCAAGCAGCTGCGGTTTTGCAGCGCCTTTCACTGCACGGAAGCCACTTCAGAACTCGGCCTCCCAACAGTCAGGAGAGGCTCACCTCCATCTTGGTTTCAGACTCCAGACAGATCGGACAGACTGAGGTACACAAACATAATCCAAGGCCAACACCGCGGGGGTCTGAGCCCGACGGGCGTTGGCCTGCACCCAGGCCCTGGGCTGTTCGGGAGGCCATCAGGGCGCCAACCCAGCCAGGAGGTTTTTTGCCCTGGCCTGCGTGCGCGCCGCCATTTTGCCTACAGGATGACAGAGAGCTCTGGGGAGCAGAGCCGTAAAGGCATAGCCTGAGGCTAACAAAGCGGGGATCTAGACCCCGAAAAGCCCAGGACTGACCCCAAGAACTGGGCGGCTTGGTGGGCCATCTGTGTGTCAACCTGCCCAGGAGGTTGTTAGCACAGCAGACTCTCCTGGCGCTTTCGGGGAGCACGAGCACTCACGCATGCCATCCTGGTAGACCCAATTAACAGTCATAGCCCTAGGGGAACTTTGCTCGGACCTTGGCCTCCCAGGCTTTTGCCTGGACTCAGGGCCTGGGCTGCCAGGCTAACCTTGTGTGCTCCAGCCCTGTTGGGGGATCGGCTGACCAGCAGAGTGATCAGAACACAGGGGAGGTACCAGCAACATACACCGTCGGCGCTCCCTGGGGGTGCACATGGGCTCCATCTGGTCCACAGACACAATCTGGGGCAAGGCCTCAGGCAGGAGCCCTCAGCTCAACTCTCTCTGCTTCCGGATCCAGATCAGATTGGGCAGCAGCACCACATCTCCAGGTCCTGCAAGAGGCTACAAGAAGAAAGGAGGAGTGGCCCCTGGTTCTGGAAAGACTCAGTGAAACAGTATTCAGCAAAACCAGAACGGGGAAGTGGGAAGGGGTGGGTGGGAGGACAGGGGAAAGAAGGGGGCTTACGGGACTTTTGGGGAGTGGGGGGGCTAGAAAAGGGAAATCATTTGAAATGTAAATAAATTATATCGAATAAAAAAAATGACAATAAAAAAAAGAAGAAGAAAGAATCTCAGATGCTGAAGATTCCATAGAAACCGTGGACTCAACAGTTAAAGAAAATGCAAAATGCAAAAAGCTTGTAACCCAAAATATCCAGGAAATCCAGGACACAATGAGAAGACCAAACCTAAGGATTATAGGCATAGATGAGAGTGAAGATTTACAACTTAAAGGGCCAGCAAATATCTTCAATAAAATTATGGAAGAAAACTTCCCTAACCTAAAGAGAGAGATGCCCATGAATATACAAGAAGCCTACAGAACTCCAAACAGACTGGACCAGAACAGAAATACTTCCCGTCACATAATAATCAAAACGCCAAATCTTTTAAACAAAGAAAGAATATTAAAGGCAGTAAGAGAAAAAGGCCAAGTAACCTATAAAGGAAGACCTATCAGAATCACAGCAGACTTTTCACCTGAGACTATGAAGGCTACAAGGTCCTGGGCAGATCTCATGCAGACTTTAAGAGAACACAAATGCCAACCAAAACTACTATATCCAGCAAACTCTCAATCACCGTAGATGGAGAAACTAAGATATTTCATGACAAAACCAAGTTTACCCAATATCTATCCACAAACCCAGCCCTACAAAGGATAATAGGAGGAAAACACCAATACAAGGAGGGAAACTTCACCCTGGAAAAAGCAAGATAGTAACCTTTCATCAAACCCAAAAGAAGTTAAGCAATCAAATTTAAAAAATAACGTCAAAAATGATAGGAAGTAACAATCACTATTCCTTAACATCTCTTAACATCAATGGACTTAAAGCCCCAATAAAAAGACACAGACTAACTGACTGGATACGCAAACAGGACCCTACATTTTGCTGCTTACAGGAAACACACCTCAGGGTCAATGACAAACACTACCTTAGAGTAAAAGGCTGGAAGACAATTTTACAAGCAAATGGTCTCAGGAAACAAACTGGAATAGCCATTTTAAAATCAGATAAAATTGATTGTCAACCAAAAGTCATCAAAAGAGACTCTGAGGGTCACTTCCTGCTGGTCAAAGGAAAAATACAACAAGAAGAACTCTCAATCCTGAACATCTATGCTCCAAATGCAAGGGCACCCTCTTTCGTAAATGAAACTTTATTAAAACTCAAAGCACACATTGCACCTAACACAATAATTGTGGGTGACTTCAACACTGCACTTTCCTCAATGGACCGATCAGGAAAACGGAAACTAAACAGGGACACAATGAAAGTAATTGAAGCTTTGGACCAATTAGATTTAACAGATATATATAGAACATTCTATCCTAAAACAAAAGAATATACCTTTTTCTCAGCACCTCATGGTACCTTCTCCAAAATCAACCATATAATTGGTCACAAGACAGACCTCAACAAATATAAGAAGATCAAACTAATCCCATGCCTCCTATCAGATCACTATGGAGTAAAAGTGGTCTTCAATAGCAACAAAAACAACAGAAAACCCACATACACGTGGAAAATGAACAATATTCTACTCAATGATACCTTTGTCAAGGAAGAAATAAAGAAAGAAATTAAAGACTTTTTAGAACACAATGAAAATGAAAACACAACATACCCAAATCTATGGGACACAATGAAAGCAGTGCTAAGAGGAAAACTCATAGCCCTGAGCGCCTCCAAAAAGAAAATGGAGAGAGCATACATTACCAGCTTAATGACACACCTGAAAGCCCTGGAACAAAAAGAAGCAATTTCACCCAGGAGGAGTAGAAGGCAGGAAATCATCAAACTCAGGGCCGAAATCAATCAAGTAGAAACAAAGGGAACCATACAAAAAATCAACAAAATCAGAAGCTGGTTCTTTGAAAAAATCAACAAGATAGATAAACCCTTAGCCAGACGGACCAAAGTGCACAGGGAAAGTATCCAAATTAACAAACTTAGAAATGAAAAGGGAGATATAACAACGGAAACTGAGGAAATCCAAAAAATCATCAGATCCTACTACAAGAGACTATACTCAACACAACTGGAGAATCTGGAGGAAATGAACAATTTCCTTGAAAGATACCAAATACCAAAATTAAATCAGGACAAACTAGACCATCTAAACAGTCCCATAATGCCTAAAGAAATAGAAGGAGTCATAGAAAGGCTTCCAACCAAAAAAAGCATAGGACCAGATGGTTTCAGTGCAGAATTCTATCAGAGCTTCAAAGAAGAGTTAACACCAATACTCTTCAAACTATTCCACGAAATAGAAACAGAAGGAACACTACCCAATTCCTTCTACGAAGCCACAATTACGCTGATTCCAAAGCCACAAAAAGATCCAACAAAGAAAGAGAACTTCAGACCAATTTCCCTTATGAACATCGATGCAAAAATACTCAATAAAATTCTTGCCAACCGAATCCAAGAACACATCAAAACGATCATCCATGATGATCAAGTAGGCTTTATCCCGGGAATGCAGGGTTGGTTCAATATACGGAAATCCATCTATGTAATCCACTACATAAACAAACTCAAAGAACAAAACCACATGGTCATTTCATTGGATGCTGAAAAAGCATTTGACAAAATTCAGCATCCTTTCATGCTTAAAGTGTTGGAGAGAACAGGAATTCAAGGCCCATACCTAAACATAGTAAAAGCAATATACAGCAAACCGGTAGCCAGCATCAAACTAAATGGAGAGAAACTTGAAGCAATCCCACTGAAATCAGGGACCAGACAAGGCTGCCCCCTTTCTCCTTATCTTTTCAATATTGTACTTGAGGTACTAGCTCGGGCAATTCAACAACATAAGGAGGTCAAAGGGATACAAATTGGAAAGGAAGAAGTCAAACTATCATTATTTGCAGACAACATGATAGTCTACCTAAGTGACCCAAAAAACTCCACTAGAGAGCTCCTACAGCTGATAAACAACTTCAGCAAAGTGGCAGGTTATAAAATCAACACAAGCAAATCAGTGGCCTTCCTATACTCAAAGGATAAGCAGGTTGAGAAAGAAATTAGGGAAATGACCCCCTTCACAATAGCCACAAACAGTATAAAGTATCTTGGGGTGACTCTTACCAAACATGCGAAAGATCTGTATGGCAAGAACTTCAAGACTCTGAAGAAGGAAATGGAAGAAGACCTCAAAAAATGGGAAAACCTCCCATGCTCATGGATCGGTAGAATCAATATAGTTAAAAAGGCCATTTTGCCAAAAGCAATATACTGATTCAATGCAATACCCATCAAAATCCCAACTCAATTCTTCACAGAGTTAGAAAGAGCAATTATCAAATTCATCTGGAACAACAAAAAAACCCAGGATAGCTAAAACGATTCTCAGCAACAAAAGAAAATCTGGGGGAATCAGTATCCCTGACCTCAAGCAATACTACAGAGCAATAGTGTTAAAAACTGCATGATATTGGTACAGGGAGAGGCAGGAGGATCAATGGAACAGGATTGAAGATCCAGAAATGAACCCACACACCTATGGCCACTTGATCCTCGACAAAGAGGCTGAAAACATCCAAAGGAAAAAAAGATAGCCTTTTCAACAAATGGTGCTGGTTCAACTGGAGGTCAGCATGCAGAACAATGCAAATTGATCCATCCTTGTCTCCTTGTACTAAGCTCAAATCCAAATGGATCAAGGACCTCCACATAAAGCCAGACACTCTGAAGCTAATAGAAAAGAAACTGGGGAAGACCCTTGAGGACATCAGTACAGGGAGAAAGTTTCTGAACAGAACACCAATAGCGTATGCTCTAAGAGCAAGAATTGACAAATGGGACCTCATAAGGTTACAGAGTTTCTGTAAGGCAAAGGACACCATCAAGAGGACAGATCGGCAACCAACAAATTGGGAAAAGATCTTCACCAATCCTACATCAGATAGAGGGCTAATATCCAATATATATAAAGAACTCAAGAAGTTAGACTCCAGAAAACCGAACAACCCTATTAAAAAATGGGGTACAGAGTTAAACAAAGAATTCTCACCTGAAGAACTTCGGATGGCGGAGAAGCATCTTAAAAAATGCTCAACTTCATTAGTCATTAGGGAAATGCAAATCAAAACAACCCTAAGATTTCATCTTACACCAGTCAGAATGGCTAAGATTAAAAATTCAGGAGACAGCAGGTGTTGGAGAGGGTGTGGAGAAAGAGGAACACTCCTCCACTGCTGGTGGGGTTGCAAATTGGTACAACCACTCTGGAAATCAGTCTGGCGGTTCCTCCGAAAACTGGGCACCTCACTTCCAGAAGATCCTGCTATACCACTCCTGGGCATATATCCAGAGGATTCCCCACCATGTAATAAGGATACATGCTCTACTATGTTCATAGCAGCCCTATTTATAATTGCCAGAGGCTGGAAAGAACCCAGGTATCCCTCAATAGAAGAGTGGATACAAAAAAATGTGGTATATCTACACAATGGAGTACTATTCAGCCATTAGAAACAATGAATTCATGAAATGCTTAGGCAAATGGATGGAGCTAGAGAACATCATACTAAGTGAGGTAACCCAGACTCAAAAGGTGAATCATGGTATGCAATCACTAATAAGTGGTTATTAACCTAGAAAACTGGAATATCCAAAACATAATCCACACATCAAATGAGATACAAGAAGAAAGGAGGAGTGGCCCCTGGTTCTGGAAAGACTCAGTGAAACAGTATTCGGCAAAACCAGAACGGGGAAGTGGGAAGGGGTGGGATGGAGGACAGGAGAAGAGAAGGGGGCTTACGGGACTTTCGGGGAGTAGGGGGGCTAGAAAAGGGGAAATCATTTGAAATGTAAATAAATTATATCGAATAAAAAAATTAAAAAAAAATAAGAAAAGAAAAAAAAATGAATAATGATAGAGTGAAGTACGGGACCTGAGATGTTTGAGGTAATTCTACATCTAATAGACAATACCATGTCTCAAACATAGGAGAAAAACCTGGCCTGTTTAGGTGATTGAAGCTATGGGGGCTAGTAAAATCTTTCAGGCCAATGCACAGAGGGAGAGGACAGGAGGAAGACATGGGGCACAGATTTGAAGAAAATTACCAACATGAGAAATCAGGACAGGCAGACCCTTTACTTGTTCTAACCTGATAATATTTGTTTAATGTGTATTTCAAAGCATTAAACAGGTATGTATATCTGGGAGCTTGGGAGCTACTAATATTTAGAGGGTGGTCAAGTCCACAGCTGTTCACAGGCAGGCATTTTGAGGGTTGACCACGCCCACTTTTGAATTTCTTCTAGCCTATTTGGAATGTTGTTGCACTCAAGATTCCACCATCTTTCGGATGTAGGGTAGGTGAAGATCCTTTCCCAATTTGTTGGTTGCCGTTTTGTCCACTTGACAGTGTCCTTTGCCTTACAAAATTTTTGTGATTTTATGAGGTCCCATTTGTCAATTCTTGATCTTAGAGCATAAGCTATTGATGTTCTATTTAAGAAGTTTTCCCCTGTGCGCATGTCCTCAAGTATCTTCCCCAGTTTCTTTTCTTTTTTTTTATGTTTAATTTATTTTTTTTCTTTTTTTTTATTCGATATAATTTATTTACATTTCAAATGATTTCCCTTTTCTAGCCCCCCCACTCCCCGAAAGTCCCGTAAGCCCCCTTCTCTTCCCCTGTCCTCCCACCCATCCCTTCCCACTTCCCCATTCTGGTTTTGCTGAATACTGTTTCACTGAGTCTTTCCAGAACCAGGGGCCACTCCTCCTTTCTTTTCTATTAGTTTCAGTGTGTCTGGTTTTCTGTGGAGGTCCTTGATCCACTTGTAGTTGAGCTTAGTAAAAAGAGAGACAAGAATGGATTGATTCATATTCTTCTTCAAGTTGACCTCCAATTGAGCCAGCACCATTTGTTGAAAAGGCTATCTTTTGTCCCACTGGATGGTTTCAGCTCCTTTGCAAAGATCAAATGACCATAGGTGTGCAGGTTCACTTCTGGGTCTTCATTCCTATTCCATTGTTCTACCTGCCTGTCACTGTACCAGGACCATGCAGTTTTTCACACTATTGCCCTGTAGTACTGTTTGAGATCTGGGATACTGACTCCCCCGGAAGTTCTTTTACTGTTGAGAATAGTTTTAGCTATCCTGGGTTTTTTTGTTATTCTAGATAAACTTGAGAATTGCTCTTTCTAACTCTATGAAGAACTGAGTTGGCATTTTGATGGGGATTGCATTGAATCTGTAGATTGCTTTTGGTAAGATGGCCATTTTTACCATATTAATCCTGCCAATCCATTAGCATGGAAAAATTTTTCCATTTTCTAAGGTCTTCTTCAATTTCCTTCTTCAGAGACCTGAATTTCTTCTCATACAGATCTTTCACTTGCTTGGTTAGTCACACCAAGATACATTATATTGTTTGTGGCTATTGGGAAGGGTGTCATTTCTCTAATTTCTCTCTCAGGCTGCTTATCCTTTGCATATAGGAAGGCTACAGATTTGCTTGAGTTGATTTTATAGCTCCAGAGAGCCAAATAACCCTATTAAAAATGGGCTACAGAGCTAAACAAATAATTTTCACCTGAAGAACTTCGAATGGCTTAGAAACCCCTGAAAAAAATGTTCAACATCATTAGTCATTAGGGAAATGCAAATCAAAACAACCCTGAGATTTCACCTTACACCTGTCAGAATGGCTAAAATAAAAAACTCAGGAGACAGTAGGTGTTAGTGAGGATGTGGAGAAAGAAGAACATTCCTCCACTGCTGGTGGGAATGCAACTTGGTACAACCATTCTGGAAATCAGTCTGGTGGTTCCTCAGAAAATTGAACATAACACTTCTGGAGGACCCTGCAATACCCCTTCTGGGCATATACCCAGAGGATTCCCCTGCATACAATAAGGACACATGCTCCACTATGTTCATAGCACCCCTATTTATAATAGCCAGAAGCTGGAAAGAACCCAGATGTCCCTCAATGGAGGAATGGATACAGAAAATGTGGTATATTTACACGATGGAATACTACTCAGCAATTAAAAACAATGAATTCATGAAATTCTTAGGCAAATGGTTGGATCTGGAAAATATCATTCTAAGTGAGGTAACCCAATCACAAAAGAATACACATGGAATTTAATCACTGAAAAATGGATATTAGCTCAGAAACTCTGAAAACCTAAGACAAAATTCACACATCGAATGACTCCCACGAAGGAAGAAAAAGAAGTCCCTGGTCCTGAAAATGCTCATTCCAGCATTGTAGGGGAATACCAGGATAGAGAAGTAGGAGGGAGTTAATAGGAGAATGGGTAGAGGTAAGAGGGCTTAGGGAACTTATGGGAAGGGGGGAACTGAGAAAGAGAAATCATTTTGAATGTAAACAAAGAATCTTGAAAATAAAATATATATATATATAAAAAGATTCTACCAGCTGATCTGTTCTTACAGCGACCCAAGACCTAGTGTACTTTTAGTCTTCACATATTTCCCTTTTTTAACTTTCTTTATTAGATATATTCTTCACTTACATTTCAAATATTGTCCTATTTTCTGATTCACCACCCCGTGCAAGTCTCATAACCCATCATCCCTCCCCCTCTTCCCAATCAACCCTCTACTGCTTGCCTGTCCCAGCATTCCCCCACACTGCAGCATCTACTCTTTCCAGGCACAAGGGCCTCTCCTCCCTTTGATGTCCAACAAGGCCATCCTCTGCTGCCTATCTGTCTGGAGCCAGGGGAAACTCCATGTGCACTCTCTGGTTGATGGTTTTGTCCCTGGGAGCTCTGAGAGTACTGGGTGGCTCATATCATTTCTCCTCCTATGGTGCTGCAAACCTCTTCAGCAACTTGGATCCTGTCTCTAGCTCCCCCATTGTGGACCCTGTGCTTAATTCAATGGCAGGCTGAAATTCTCCCTGTCTGTATTTGTCATGCACCAGCAGAGCCTCCCAGGTGACAACTATATCCAGCTCCAGTCACCAAGCGCTTATTGGCATCCACAATAGTGTCTGGATTTTGTATCTGTATATGGGATGGATCACTAGGTGGGGTAGTCGCTGGATGGTCTTTTCCTCAGACTCTGCTCCACACTTTGTCTTTATATCTCCTTCTGTGGGAATTTTGTTCCCCCTTCTAAGAAGGACAAGAGTATCCATTCTTTGTTCTTTCTTCTTCTTGAGCATCATTTGACAATGTGAATTGTGTCTTGAAGATTTCAAGCTTCTGAGTGAATATCCACTTATCAGTGAGTGCATAGCATGTGTGATCTTTTGTGATTGGGTTACGTCCCTCAGGATGATATTTTCCAATTCCACCCATTTGCCTAAAAGTTTCATGAATTCATTGATTTTAATAGCTGAGTAGTATTCCATTGTGTAAATCTACCACATTTTCGATATCCATTCCTCCACTGAGGGACATCTGAGTTCATTTCAGCTTCTGGCTATTACAATTAGGGCTGCTATGAACTTAATGAAGCATGTTCCCTTATTACATGGTAGAGAATCCTCTGGGTATATTCCCAGGAGTGGTATAACAGGGTCCTTTGCTAGTATTATACCCATTTTTCTGAGGAACCGCCAAACTGATTTCCAGAGTGATTGTACCAGTTTGCAATGCCAACAGCAGTGGAGGAGTGTTCCTCTTTCTCCACATCCTAGCCAGCACCTAATGTCTACCGAGTTTTTGATCTTAGCCATTTTGACTGGTGTAAGTTGAAATCTCAGGGTTGTTTAGATTTGCATTTCCCTGATGACTAAGGAAGTTGAACAATTTTTTAGGTGCTTCGCAGGCATTCAATATTCCTCAGGTAAAAATTCTTTGTTTAGCTCTGTACCCCATTTGTTAATAGGTTTATTTGGTTCTCTGGAGTCTAAGTTCTTGAGTGCTTTGTATATATTGGATATATATAGCAGGGAGGGTGAGGAACTGGGGATAGCCACGTGAGGGACACAGACAACAGGTAAACATGAGGCTCCCAGTACCCAAAGGGGATGACTTTAGCTGAAATGCACAGAGTAGGGGGAGATAGAACCTGTAGAGACCACCTCCAGTGGATAGGAACACCTCCCCACACCACCACAAAACCTGGGGACTGCCCTCCTTCAAGAGATAGTGCCACCCATTCACTTCAAAATTCTTAACCCAGAAATATACCACTTCCTGCTTACCCCTCCAACAACCCCTCAAAAAACATCTGCCCTTTCCCACTCCCCTTTGCCTGTATGAGGGTGCTTCCCCACTCACCCACCCTCTTCTGCCCCACTGCTTTGGCATCCTTCCATAGGGCATTAACCTGCACAAGACTAAGTGCATCTCCTCCATTGCTGTCCGGCAAGGCCATCCTCTGCTACAATGTATCTTAGGTATAGATACCTCCTGTACACTCCTCCAAGTGAGCAAAAGAAGAGCAGGGACTACAAATAGTCCAGAGACTGAAGGAAAGGCCACCCAGGCACTGCTCTACCTGGGGATACATCATGTCTGCAGACACCAAACCAGACACTGTTGCTGTGGTAAAGAGGTGCTTGCTGACAGTATCCTCTCGTGAAGGTTCTTAGAGAAGTCTGTCCAGCAACTGACCATTGGAGCCAAACATTAGACTGAGCTCAGGGAACCTGGTCTGGGAGCTTACAGGAAAGCTGGAGCAGCAGAGGGGAATTGAAACACTGTTGGAAGAACAGCATCTGCAGCCAGGACCACCTCGTGCTCCCAGTGACTAGACCATAAACAGAGAAGTGTTCAGGGAGTGATTTATACCTCTAGATACATTGTAGCAGAGGATGGCTTTGCCTGACAGCAATGGAGAAGAGGCACTTGGTCCTGTGGAAGTATGATGCCCTAGGGTAGGATGCCCAAGCAGTAGGAAAGGAGAGGGTGGGTGAGTGGGTATGCACCCTCATACAGGCAAAGGGGAGTGGGAAAGGGCAGATGTTGTTTGAGGGGTTGTTGAAGGGGTAACTAGCACGTTTTATATCATTTGAGTTGTAATCGATTGGAATGATTATTAAACAAGTTTTTTTCAAAAAAAAAATACTCATATGCCAGCAATTTAATTTTAACAGTGAAGACTCAGGAGTCAGATGCTGGGGTGAAAAACCTGCCAAGTCAGAGAGGCAGGGAAAGCACCCAGCTGATCTTCATATTCCACACTGTCCTCAATATCTTTCAACTTAAAGACCTTCCTTTGGTTTACTTATATTCATTCCCTTTTAAAGGTTACTTGCTCTACCTCTTGACCTGAAGTTGACCTTATTTGCTTTGCAATACAGGTGTGTGCTAGGGCATTAACCTAGGGTTGAGCCACAGGACAAGAAACTAAAATAAACAGAAAGTTCTTGGGTTAAAGGTCTGTGCTAGGGCTGGGCTAAACTAAAATGTTTTGATTGTTTGTTTTCAGTAAATAACACAATCTTGTAGTTTACAATAAGAACAAATATCCTGCAACATAAGTTAGCAACGGTACCTTCATTATAGAAATCTAGCTCTCTGTCAATTGTTCTGGTTGCTCGCAGGCACGTCTGAGTGAATCATCCTGAGAACAAAATAATCTCAAGTAAGATCAGACCTGGGCTCTTGAAGGTGTTGCACATGGCCAATAGGCACCTAAAAAGCACCAAGCACACCCCTGATCCTTATCACAAGGGATAAATCACCCATCCTACAGTCACATAATGTATTGCAAGATGTCACCATTCCTGACCATGGCTCAGTGTCCTAAGTGCTGCTAAATGGAAGGGTACATGTTAGGGGTCACTCAACAAACCAAACAAACACTGAACCCAGTAAAACAGGGATGGTTTATTGAATGCATTCCTCAAGATGGAACAATCAGGGCAACAGATCAATAATAAACACTACCTACTTCTCAGGGCCAGCTCTGTGTAAAAACCACAAGAGCTCATGCACAAGGGCTGGAAATACTGCCCTATGAGGGCCCTGACTTAAGCTATTTTAGACATAATTGTAATAGAGATCTTGAATTTGATGGGTCTATGGGATGTAAATAGATGTGGAAATTAATAAGATTAACAAACCTCACAACATACAGAAAATTCCATAGGACATGGTCAGTATGACCCTGCTCTGAATCAAGATTTTATTTTGTTTTGTTTTACATCCGTGACTGGTAGGCATATTACAGCAACATTATGAAATAGATGGCTGTGATGTGACAAGTTTGCTACAGATTTGCAAGGGGGAACGGCTTATCAAGAAGAATTGTACCATTAGGAAAGATATCTGCATGACCTCCCATGTTTAGATAAGTTCTGTGGCCTCAACCTGAGCTCCTTGAAAGAACAGAGACTGTGTTTGTTACCTGAAAGGAGGGGCCTGAGCAGTGTTGCTCAGCCTTCTCAGTGCCCATTCCACCTCACTCTGTCCCTGCAGGGGGTCCCCAAGTGTCCTTCCACATTTCCTGTGAACCAGGTCTAAGCACACAAATTCCAGGACACAGTGCTGGTGACCCCCTCATCACTTACACTCCATTTTCCGTGACTGTACATGTGTAAGCAAATGCAGTGTGCTCACTTGTTATTGATGCTCTTCACATCTTACTGAGGGCAGCAATTGCTGGACTACACCCAATTCTCTAAAAGATGTGGGCTCTGGGGAAATGTATTAAGATAAATCTGGGATAGAGGTACATGAACTCTGCCCTGGACTGAACTAAGGAACGTGAGGTGGGAGAAACATGTGTGGTTATAAAGCCCACAAAGTTCACATTGTGTCTGCTTGATTCAGTCTCAGGACATGGAAGTGGAGTATCTCTGATGGCTTCTCTCTAGCCCATTGAAAGATTCCCTGGGCTGTAGCCTCAGCACTTGATACTTCATAATGTGGCACCAGCACTCAGGGAAGCTAGAGATTGGCATTGGCACAGTATCATGCTAGCAGCAGTGCATATTACACAGTTGTTCAGAAAGTGATACCCACTATCCGTCGTTCTTAATGTGGTCCCAGGGAAAGAGAGAACAAAATCTTTAGAAAAGAAAGATCATCTCCACTTCTCCATCTTCCCAGAATGAAAGACTCATAAGGAGAGAATGGTAAGTTCTTTATAATAGACAAGGATTCATAGCTGAGTCCTTGAATGTATGGTATTTTTCAGTTTTGTTTCCTGAAACAGGCTCCCAAATATTCCATGTGGTCCTCTACCTGACTTGCCAAGTTAAATTTGAGCTCAGATATTCCTGCTTCCACTTTCTAATGTGTAGGTTTACAAGTGGGGCTCCTAGGACTCTTAGGTCAGCACTAGTCACTGAGAGAGACCTGGGTTTTCTAATGTTGAGGCCTGTTCCCACCAGTATAGCTACAGCTACTTTGTTCCTTGTCTGCCCCCTATTTCAGATTATTGCTGTAATATGCCAGCCAATCGTTGACTCAGAAAAACAAACTTGTCTCTGAGCAAGGTCATGTTGATCACATCCTGTTATGTTTAGTATGATGTTTGTTAACCTTATAATGTTCCAAAACCTTTATATGGGACACATGAAATTAAGATCCAATATGCACTCTTATATCTGAAAGGGCCTGATCAGAACTGATCATTTCATATGAACTACTACTGCTCCTTTTTATTTTGTTTTGTTTTGTTTGGAATTTATAAGTTGTCAAAGACAGATGTTTGGTGTCATTGCTAAGCATACAAAACCTGAGCTATTGTTCTGATCAAACAATATTAAGGTCTGAATTCAATAAACCTACCCTCTCTGACTGAGATAAGTGTTTGTGTCATTTATGGGGCTAATCATGGACCCAAAAAGAGATGCTAGGCCCTTGCTCTATGCACTAACATATACTATTGTATTTACCTAGAATTTCTACCTGCATGCCCTTATTGCTGTTAAATATATTCTTTTCTGACAGAATCTCATTTTACAGCTTACCGAGGGCTGTAAGCAATCCTCCTTTGGTGACTCTGGTGCACACTTGAGCGCCTCATACTGAGCCTGAGGGCCTTTCCAATGGTGGCTAAAATATTCTAGTTTCCCCTACCAACAGATCTCAGAACTATTGCCAGCACCATGATGACTGCAACTCTCTCTCTACTAAGGCATCTTGGGGCAATTTTAAAATGCTCAGCACCAGATTTTAAGACTGTACCCCCTAACAAACACACACACACATTGCAACCTGCCCTGCAGGAACTGCCTGGATGTGATTTCATGCACCTGTACATGATAAGACAGGAGGACTTTTGACTGCATATTAAACTGGAGAGATTTCTCAGTAGATTTTATTTCTCAGGCTCATATTGCTGATTGGAAAAAATTGAGGTAGGATGAGACATTTTTAAGAAGTTTTTGAAAAGTAAACACTCAGCAACATACATAGGGATGATTTACGTGTTGCCAATCAAGCCTAGAGCAAACCCTGACTTTGGAAAGAGGATGGGTTAAATGGTTTTGCCCCAGGACAGTCTCCAGAACCGGACACCTCAGCTTCCTGTTAGTATAGGGAGAACATTAGCAGGGAGCCAATGTCTGTACCCCATGACATCAGCAGTCCCATCTTGAACATTCCATTGTTTCCTAGAGAGTTCTTGGCATCTTCTGTGATGTCACCAGTGCTGTAGCAACAACACATGCACTGAGGTTTCTCAGACAGTGTCTAGAGGATACATCCATAGACATGTTTGCCAGACTGAGAAAACTTTTTGGGAGAGAGAGGGTAAATGCGAGAGAGGATAGAGAGAGGAAGAAGGAAACTTCCCTTTCTTCTGAGAGTAATGAAGGACAAAGGAGCTGGTCTTGGGGAAGGCACAGTAAGTTTGGGGAAGTGGATGTGCAGGGGTGTCCTGAGCTGGCCTTTCTTACAATGGGGCACAGGAACTGGAACCTCTGGGAAGCAAAAGAATTTTCATGATTATCACAATTCTTGAAAATCAAGGATTTGAGAACATTACTTTCTCCATTTCTTAAGGCAGGAGATGGCAAGGCCAAACCTGTTATGCTGTGAACTCTAAGTCTTCACATTCAATTGGTATTGTGGGTGTTACAGGGGACAGAATGAGAGCATCAGGAGTCACTGAGAGTTTAACCTATGCAAATTTAGGGCAGGGCATCACTGCCCTTCACTCTCATGGCTTCTTTTAGCTTCAGTGGCTATCTGACAGTAGTAGCAGGGAGAGAATTGTGCTCCAGGCCATGACTTTATGTTCTCTTCTCCCTGACAGTTCCCACCCTACCTTTCTTTATCACCAGTAGTGGGTGACAGGCATTTCTATACTATATACAAAAACCTGTCACTGTGGATACACCCAGACTGAGATGTGATTCAATTAACACTTATGTGGTGTTTCGTGTTTCTGTAGGGGAATTGATCAGTGTGTTGATCATGTTCTCACACTGCATGATGTTTTAATCGCATGTCCTATGCCTCGAGTAACTGAGTAGGAGATTTGAACATCTCCAAGCACTCCTGTACTTGTGGACTGTGAATTTGTCATCTAAATTGTGAAACAACATGACTGAGGGCTCTGAAAACAAGAAGCTCCCTGTGTAGATGTTATTAAGCATGGAGAGCCAACTCTGAGGTCATCATAAGCATGTATGTGTAGGGAGACAAAGGACACACCTGTCTGCTTACATATCCTGGTCTCTATACAGTGATTGGAGAGCTGAGATGCACTGAAGATACCTCTCAAGCCTGAACCAAACCCTGTGTGTTGTCTCTGTTCTATGCCTGTTGTCCTTCTATATGGGTCTCAGGGTTGTCTGTCTACACTCTGTGTCCCCACCATGCAAGTTCACTTGTGTTATTCTACCTACAGGGTCTGGCAGGCAGACATCATCCTCTGAAACTGTCCTAAGCAAGAAGCAGGCCAAGAAGGAAGAGGAGAAGCTGACCACAGAGCTGCAGCTCATTACCCAGGAGAGAAATGAGGTGAATGATCGCCTGATCTCCATCACAGAGGAAGCCATGAACAAGAGGTATGCATTGCTCCAAACACAGTGGTGTCAGTCTGGGGTCAGCAATGTAACCCTCGTCTTACTATTTTAAGGTGGGGTTTTCTAGGAAGCTGTACTATCAGAACGTCCCTGTGCCCAACCTCATGTCCCAAAATACTTCTGAGAGGAGAGGGAGTAGCTGAAGCTCGGTCATGTGTGATGTGGAAAATGGCCTCTTTTGATCCTTCCCATGGGTAAGAGGGACCTGTTGTCAGAATGAAGAATTCAGGGATAGAAAGAGTAGAAAATGAGTCCCAGAGTGTATTTGAAAAGCACTTTGCATGAGGATTTGTGAGTTTGTATGAGCTGTGAGTTTGTGGTGAGTGTTTGTAATTGCCTGGCAGGTGACTGAGTACTGGAAGCTCCTGGAAGCAGCTGGAGAGGCCTGGTCCTACATTGTTCATCTCAGTGCTTGACTAGAGGCCTGATGCTCAGCCTGTTCCTTTGTCTATGTGACCTATACTGAGACAGTAATGTTGCATGCAATTCTTCTGCATCTCATTATTGCTCTTTCAGTTTCTATCTCTGTCTCTCTCAATCTCTAACTCTGTTTCCATTTCTCCTTGTATGTGTGTGTCCAAATCTGTGTGTCTGTGTGCGTTCACATGCACCTACCTGTGCATGAATTTTGTATGTTTATATTTCCTTTCACACATTGGAATCTACGGGGTCTGTGTTTTGTCTTGAGGATTTGCCTGTAAGACAGTTTCAAGGTGATGTTAGTACTGAACTCTTGTAATACCCATGTTAATCAACACTGTTCTTTGATTCTGTGGTCACCATTGTCAATACATTTGCATCCCTTGGGCAGACTATAAAGATGTGGTGCTATCTGCTCTCATCAATTGTGTGTAATGTATGTCTCTAAAGTGTAAGTTATTCAGGATTTAGAATCCCAGATGTGAAAACAGGAAATATACAACCACAGGTTTCTAGTGGGCGAAGATCTGTGGCCTGGGCTCTTAACAATATAGCTGCTTAGACTGCATCTCCGGCCCTACTGAGCGAACACAGGGAGCCATGGCACCCTCCACCTGGATGCCTAGCTTCTGCTGCCCCGGAGACAGGAAAACAAGTTTCCACAGCTGAAGAAGATCCCAGTATATAGAATCTAGAATGTGGTTTTCTGGGCATGTGGTAGTACAAGACCCAGCCTGAGACGATGTATTCTTAACCATCCACATTCATGAAATTCTGTGTTCCTGGGAACAGGCCATTCCAGAGGCTGAATCCAATGTATGAACAATTGAAGTTAAAGGAAAAGGAGGTCAAGTCATTTCTTCACAACTTAGAGATGGAGAAGATTGAGGCCCGAGAGAACATCCAGGATCTCAAGAAGGAGATTAACTTCTATAGGTAAGTACCAGTAAGGGAGGCCACCAGCTGTAGAAAGGCCATTTCTGCCTTCCTTTCTTTCTAGACTGGAGAGTGTGCAGGTCTGGTTCTATCCTTCTGATGTTTAGCCAACAGTGTGCCTTAGGATTTTGGACGCACATTTTATAAGTCTGTAAGAGAATGTTATCTGTCCCAGTATTATCAAGGCATACTCAGGATTCTCTAGATAGAAGAGTGACTTAGTTCATGAGAGGGTTATTATGCAGTACTAGGCCTCTGGTACTCAGGCAGGGTTTTACAGACCTGACTGTGATGTAATACAAGGACAGATTGACTTCCTCTTGGTTCTACTGACCTTCTTTGGTGGTATTTGCCCCCTACTAATAGATTTGTCCCATTGCATTGCTCTGTCATGGATAGATGGAGATCCTCGTTTCTTTTGGAGAGACATTGACCCTTATTGGTAAATAGCAATCCTATTTCTTTCCTCAAGTTGCTGTTTGCTGTTTGTGCACCTGCGATCGATGTATTGAGATGTATTGTATTAGTTCTTCATGGGTACTGGAGTCCTGGTGGCATTAATAGGAGTAATCTGTAAGTAGGAATGGGAGGCAGAGGCTGCTGGATCTTACTATACAGAGTGTGCTTTCAGCAACCTGCATAGTCGGCTCCTCATAGAGAAGATGCTTGTGAAGAAGAGAAGGGTCATGCTGATGCGGGAGAGCAAGGAAGTACTTCTTGACTGGTCTCTCATAGAGAAATACTTGGTTGGCTTGAACATGAATGGTAAAGACAAACAGGAGAAGACCAGCAACCTCCAAACCCAACATCAGGTAGGGACAAGCAGCTCAATCAGGCTAATACTGTTTGATACCATTTTTCCATTGGATCCATCTTTGCTTTCACCTAGCACCTTTCTAATCCACATGCTCAAGCAGTCACTGACCTCCTGGAATGTAGTTGTTCATTGTTCTGTCTGTGTGCAAGTATTCTGGGATATTAGGCTCTTGTGAGATACTGAATTGTTGGCAAGTGTACTTTGCTGATCTTCTTGATACTACAGTACAATAAGGGTGACAGATGAATAACCTGTCACATTCCTGTATGTGCTCATGATAGGTGGGATGCCATGCAGAGCTTTGAGCAACTTCTAGGTGCTGTGGCAGAGGTCATGCAAGGGTCATGTGACTTCCCAGTTGTAAAACAACTTGCGGGAATAAAAAAAACCAAATGCAAATATCATTGAGTGATTCTCATTTTCATGGATCTGGGTGGCATGTGGCCTTTTGTTTTGTTTGGGAAACCCAATGAAGTCTCTTCCCATTGCCCATTTATTGGTTTGCACTGATAGAAGTCTGACTGGCAGCTTGTCAGCCTATGTATTTGTGAGTGTTGCTGAATAATTTTCCCTTCCTGCAGTTATAACAGCAACGGTGTTAGTTAAAAGATCAATGATAACTTTCCTGTTGAGATGGTGGGAGCAGCAGCCTGACAGCTGACATTTTTGTCCCCACCAAGCCTCTATCTTAATAGGTTCCTTCTTCTTCCAGGTCCCAGAAACTGTAGCAAGAGCTGAAATTTCCACAGGCCAGGAAGAGGGCCTCATGCAGAATGATTTCCCACCTCAGGAGACCCCTGCAGAGCACCATCCTCAACAACCACATAATTTCTTGGATGAATCTTCCTCTACATAATTCAATTCCTCAGGGCGAATAGGCCCTAACTATCCAGCCAATGAGCCAGCTGATTCAGGATGTCATTCCCTTTCCTGCTCTGACAACACCCCTTGAGAGAGAACTGAGGACTGCCCTGCCACCAAGTGTCCAAGAGGAGAAACAGGCTGTTCCTCTGTGTTCCTAAGAGTGCAGTGAGAGAACTGTGCTTCATATAATTTACTGTTAGACTTTTGGTTGAAGTTTTTTTTTTATTGTTTTATTATTTGTTATGTTATTGGGATGTTATATATTCTTGTTACTACTTTTCATTTTTGCTAATGCTTTTTACTGTTTTTATTAACTGTCATTTTAAAGCCTGTTATTTAAATTTATTTATGAATGAAAATTTGATTTGTAACTCTTGACTCCTTTCTCTTCGAAGCCAATTGGTGCATTTTTTAATTAATGAGTTATTTTATACACTCCATATTTTATTCCCCACCCTACCACGCCTTGTACACCCTCCAACTGATCCATATGCCATTCTTCCTGTTCTCTCCCATCTCCACGTGGATATCTCCACACCCTTCTCCATCTGACCTTTAAACTCCCTGGATCCTATTGTCTCTTGAGGGTTAGGTACATTATCTCTAAATGAACACAGGCCTGGCAGACCTCTAGTGTATGTGTGCTGGGGGCCTCATATCAGCTGGTTATGCTGCCTGTTTAGTGGGCAAGTGTTTGAGAGATCCTGGAGGTCCAGATTCATTGAAACTGCTGGTCCTCCTCCTGAAAATCAAGGATTTCACTGTCTGGTGGATGGTTTTGTCCCTGGGAGCTCTGGGAGTACTGGGTGGCTCATATTGTTGCTCCTCCAATGCTTCTGCAAACCCCTTTGGCTCCTTGGATCCTTTCTATAGATCCACCATTTGGGACCCTGTTCTTAGTTCAGTGGCTTGCTGAGAGTGTCCCCCTTTGTATTTGGCATGTACTAGCAGAGCCTCACAGGTGACAGCTATATCCTATATCTGGCTCCTGTCAGCAAGTACTTGTGGGCATCAATAATAGGGTTTTGTAACTATATGTGGGATGGTTCACTAGGTTGAGTAGTCTCTGGATAGTCTTTCCCACAGTCTCTGCTCCACATTTTGTCACTGTATCTCCATCTGTGGATATTTTGGTCCCCATATAAGGAGACCAGAGTATCCATACTTTGTTCTTCATTCTTCTTGAGCATCGTTTGATATGTGAATTATGTCTTGGGCACTCCTGGGAACCAAGACAGAAAACCACTGTGCTGTCCATACAATGAGGTGCTTTTGCAAACAGAAAGTAATCTTAATTATCTTAATCGATGATGGAATTTTTATGACATAAAATTTTCCTTGTCCAACTATTTCCCTCTAGTCCAAGTTGCAGCAACCACATGATGATTGGTCCCAGAGACAATGGGTGCATTCTTCACAGCATTTCAAGTCACATGACACATTACATCCGAACAGTATTACTTATCATGAGGTCAAATCACTGACAAAATATAGCAGACATGTGCATTCCATCCCCAGTCACGCCAACAGGAGTTCTTAGGAGCTTCAGCTGCATTCAGCAGCAGGAGTGGAATGGGCCCATGGTCCCTTCTTCGTAGCACTAACCACATAGATGTCCAAATGTCAGCTCAGGGATACTTCATCCTGACATGTTTCCAAATTTTTAATATCTAAGAAGTGTTCATGAAAATAATCCCATGACTTGGATCAATTTCATAGCAGTAGGAGGTTGGTCTGGTGCTGCTTGTTATCAAATGATAAAGTTTATACCTAAAGATCTGGTTGCCCCATGAGGAGATTCTCACATACACCAAGGGATGCTGTGTAACCTCGCTTCACAAGTTAATTGGCAAATAAAAGACTAAAGCCTGGGATTGGGAAATAGATAGAGGTAGGTGGGTTTTTAGTTATCTGACTTTGGGCTACAAGTGTAAACAGGAGAGAGAGAAGAGGGGAGACCAAAGGAGGAGGGAGCCACCATGAGAGGAGATGGACCATGAGCACTTGGTCAGGAGAAACATCAAGTAACAAGGGACATAGGACTGCGATGTAAGTCAGAATAGCTCAAAAACCTGCCCTATCTTGGCTGACACTGTGTAAATAAAAGAGTAAAAGAGTGGAGTCTGGACTCACTTGAAATAAGAACTAAGTATCTATTGACAGGAGAGTGAGTAGAGTTCACATACTCAAAAATCATAAAACATATGCCTGTCTGAAATAATAGCTTAGCAGTTAAGAATATTTGCTGTTCTTCCAGAAGACCTCAGTTCAGTTCCCAGCACCCACATGGCTGCCTCACAACGAAATCCACTCTGAGGAGCCTGAAACCCTCCTCTGAACTCCATGTACAATCTGCACACATGTGGCAAATGCACACAGGGAAACACACAGATACACACACAGAGATACACACACACACACACACACACACACACACACACACACACGAGCTAAAAGCGATCCACCAGAGATGCATGTAGCAACAAGGATATCAAACCCAACAGTAACACAATGCTAAATATCCTGTTTGCTAAAGCAGAAAATTTATTGGGATATAGCTTCTAACAAGAGAATGCAGAATAATTTTTTAAAACAGGCATGGATTTAACATGGCATGCATGATGATGACATCTCCAAAGAGCAAGAGATACTGTGAATGCCAAGGGCTCGCTGGCCTGCCAGTCTAGCCAAATTCAGAGACTACAGATCCAAAGGGAGACCCTGTGTCAAAAGGGAAATTGCGGGTAATAGAGGGAACCCAACATGGACTCTACCTTCATGTGTGTGTGCACACATGCATATAACACAGAAACAGAAGCCAAACAAATTCTTTCCTGAAACAATTGATAAAAGGGAAATTGGTACTGGATAATAGAGACCAGAGGCAGGGGCAGTCATTGTAAAAACAGGGGAAAAAAATGTCAGCACAGTAGGAAGCAATGAATCAAAGTTAGAGAGGACAAGTCTATGTCGCCTGTTTCAGAAAAATGTCAGGAAAAAAAGGAAGCTTATGAGAAGGTGGAGCAACCCAACATTTAAACTTGCTGTGCTAGATTGAAATTTACACGCTCACACACATATAAAAAGAAAAATAGTAAGTTCATCAAGTGCCCACAGAAATGTGACAAAAGCTCACTTCAAAAGGAATTTTTAATAAATTACAAAGCGATTTATCACTGGGATCACATTCTGTCACCAAGATGAAATTCAATTAGTAAACAAAAAATGAAAGGATACTGTCTAGGCACTAGCATCTGTCTGAGAGTCTCTCATTGGCTCTCGTTGGTAACCTCTGATTGGCTCCTAAAACAAGAAGAATGGACTCTTCCCCCTTCCAGGGCTGCTTAACTGTTTACAGAGCCTGGGATCAGAGCTGAGGTTCAGCTCTGACTAAACTGGTGGCAGTGACCCCAAGTGGCCACTAGATGGAAATGACACTTCATATTTATCTTCATTTGCCAGCAACATAGGGTGTCCATAGATCCATACACAGCATAAAGTCTAGCTTTTCAAATTTAATTCTGGGCCCTTCAGGGTTTGTCTCAAATAGCTAATAATTGGACAATAATATTATTTATGGTCAATCATTTATTGTCCCAAAAACATAATATTTCGCGTTTCTTATTTTGCTAAAGCTCTCTGGATCCTTTAAGAGATAACTTTTTTTTTTTTTTTTGCTGTATGCTAAATTGTTAGGGAAAAAATGAAGCATTCTAAGTTGTCTCTAATTTGAATATGCAATAAACTGTCTCTGTTCATCAACACAAGCATATAAATTCATGAAATGAGTCTTAAAAAAATCTATCCTGTGTATTTTCTTTTTTTTTAAGTTTTTTTATTCGATATAATTTATTTACATTTCAAATGATTTCCCCTTTTCTAGCCCCCCCACTCCCCGAAAGTCCCGTAAGCCCCCTTCTCTTCCCCTGTCCTCCCATCCACCCCTTCCCACTTCCCCGTTCTGGTTTTGCTGAATACTGTTTCACTGAGTCTTTCCAGAACCAGGGGCCACTCCTCCTTTCTTCTTGTACCTCACTTGATGTGTGGATTATGTTTTGGGTATTCCAGTTTTCTAGGTTAATATCCACTTATTAGTGAGTGCATACCATGATTCACCTTTTGAGTCTGGGTTACCTCACTGAGTATGATATTCTCTAGCTCCATCCATTTGCCTAAGATTTTCATGAATTCATTGTTTCTAATGGCTGAATAGTACTCCATTGTGTAGATATACCACATTTTTTCATCCACTCTTCTGTTGAGGGATACCTGGGTTCTTTCCAGCATCTGGCAATTATAAATAGGGCTGCTATGAACATAGTAGAACATGTATCCGTATTACCTGGTGGGGAATCTTCTGGGTATATGCCCAGGAGTGGTATAGCAGGATCTTCTGGAAGTGAGGTGCCCAGTTTTCAGAGGAACCGCCAGACTGATTTCCAGAGTGGTTGTACCAATTTGCAACCCCACCAGCAGTGGAGGAGTGTTCCTCTTTCTCCACACCCTCTCCAACACCTGCTGTCTCCTGAATTTTTAATCTTAGCCATTCTGACTGGTGTAAGATGAAATCTTAGGGTTGTTTTGATTTGCATTTCCCTAATGACTAATGAAGTTGAGCATTTTTTAAGATGCTTCTCCGCCATCTGAAGTTCTTCAGGTGAGAATTCTTTGTTTAACTCTGTACCCCATTTTTTAATAGGGTTGTTTGGTTTTCTGGAGTCTAACTTCTTGAGTTCTTTATATATATTGGATATTAGCCCTCTATCTGATGTAGGATTGGTGAAGATCTTTTCCCAATTTGTTGGTTGCCGATTTGTCCTCTTGATGGTGTCCTTTGCCTTACAGAAACTTTGTAATTTTATAAGGTCCCATTTGTCAATTCTTGCTCTTAGAGCATACGCTATTGGTGTTCTGTTCAGAAACTTTCTCCCTGTACCGATGTCCTCAAGGGTCTTCCCCAGTTTCTTTTCTATTAGCTTCAGAGTGTCTGGCTTTATGTGGACGTCCTTGATCCATTTGGATTTGAGCTTAGTACAAGGAGACAAGGATGGATCAATTCGCATTCTTCTGCATGCTGACCTCCAGTTGAACCAGCACCATTTGTTGAAAAGGCTATCTTTTTTCCATTGGGTGTTTTCAGCCTCTTTGTCGAGGATCAAGTGGCCATAGGTGTGTGGGTTCATTTCTGGATCTTCAATCCTGTTCCATTGATCCTCCTGTCTGTCACTGTACCAATACCATGCAGTTTTTAACACTATTGCTCTGTAGTATTGCTTGAGGTCAGGGATACTGATTCCCCCAGATTTTCTTTTGTTGCTGAGAATAGTTTTAGCTATCCTGGGTTTTTTGTTGTTCCAGATGAATTTGATAATTGCTCTTTCTAACTCTGTGAAGAATTGAGTTGGGATTTTGATGGGTATTGCATTGAATCTGTATAGTGCTTTAGGCAAAATGGCCATTTTAACTATATTGATTCTACCGATCCATGAGCATGGGAGGTTTTCCCATTTTTTGAGGTCTTCTTCCATTTCCTTCTTCAGAGTCTTGAAGTTCTTGTCATACAGATCTTTCACATGTTTGGTAAGAGTCACCCCAAGATACTTTATACTGTTTGAGGCTATTGTGAATGGGGTCATTTCCCTAATTTCTTTCTCAGCCTGCTTATCCTTTGAGTATAGGAAGGCCACTGATTTGCTTGAGTTGATTTTATAACCTGCCACTTTGCTGAAGTTGTTTATCAGCTGTAGGAGCTCTCTAGTGGAGTTCTTTGGGTCACTTAGGTAGACTATCATGTCGTCTGCAAATAATGATAGTTTGACTTCTTCCTTTCCAATTTGTATCCCTTTGACCTCCTTATGTTGTCGAATTGCCCGAGCTAGTACCTCAAGTACAATATTGAAAAGATAAGGAGAAAGGGGGCAGCCTTGTCTGGTCCCTGATTTCAGTGGGATTGCTTCAAGTTTCTCTCCATTTAGTTTGATGCTGGCTACCGGTTTGCTGTATATTGCTTTTACTATGTTTAGGTATGGGCCTTGAATTCCTGTTCTCTCCAAGACTTTAAGCATGAAGGGATGCTGAATTTTGTCAAATGCTTTTTCAGCATCCAATGAAATGACCATGTGGTTTTGTTCTTTGAGTTTGTTTATGTAGTGGATTGTATTGATGGATTTCCGTATATTGAACCAACCCTGCATTCCCGGGATAAAGCCTACTTGATCATGGTGGATGATCGTTTTGATGTGTTCTTGGATTCGGTTGGCAAGAATTTTATTGAGTATTTTTGCATCGATGTTCATAAGGGAAATTGGTCTGAAGTTCTCTTTCTTTGTTGGATCTTTGTGTGGCTTTGGTATCAGCATAATTGTGGCTTCGTAGAAGGAATTGGGTAGTGTTCCTTCTGTTTCTATTTTGTGGAATAGTTTGAAGAGTATTGGTGTTAACTCTTCTTTGAAGGTCTGGTAGAATTCTGCACTGAAGCCATCTGGTCCTGTGCTTTTTTTGGTTGGAAGACTTTCTATGACTCCTTCTATTTCTTTAGGCATTATGGGACTGTTTAGATGGTCTAGTTGGTCCTGATTTAATTTTGGTATTTGGTATCTGTCAAGGAAATTGTCCATTTCCTCCAGATTCTCCAGTTGTGTTGAGTACAGGCTCTTGTAGTAGGATCTGATGATTTTTTGGATTTCCTCAGTTTCCGTTGTTATATCTCCCTTTTCATTTCTAAGTTTGTTAGTTTGGATACTTTCTCTGTGCCCTTTGATCAGTCTGGCTAAGGGTTTATCTATCTTGTTGATTTTCTCAAAGAACCAGCTCCTGGTTTTGTTGATTTTTTGTATGGTTCTCTTTGTTTCTACTTGATTGATTTCGGCCCTGAGTTTGATGATTTCCTGCCTTCTACTCCTCCTGGGCGAAAGAGCTTCTAAGTTGTCTCTAATTTGAATATGCAATAAACTGTCTCTGTTCATCAACACAAGCATATAAATTCATGAAATGAGTCTTAAAAAAATCTATCCTGTGTATTTTCATTCAGTTAAAAGAAAAAGAAAAACAGAAACAAAAACAGACAAATAGAAAGCAACTCTATTTTTAAAGATTCTATGCGAGGAAACCATCAGTCATGAACTTGCTCCCGTTCCAAATCCCCCTGGTGAAGTGTAATCCCATTTCCTTTAGGAGAGGCTTCCAGGGAGAATGAAGGCCATCTGCAGATGTGGACTGTAACACCCTGGCATCCTGGGGTGTGCATCTGAGGCTCCCAGTCAGAGAGGTGCAAGTCATCTCAGGTAAACCAATAGAATAGCTCCAGTGCTGTCAGAGAAAGAAACTCTCAGATAAAAGCCTGAATCACAAAGGTGAGCACTCATGCCTGTACATGCTGGTGTTCACATGCAAGTACATAGACATATGTACATACATTCATACATACATACATACATACATACATACATACATACATACAAAGAGATCCAACCTTGAAGTTCAAAGATAGAACCTTAAGATAAAGAGATAAAGGTACTGAAAAGAGCTAACAGCGGATGTTCTGGAATCTACTACTCTGTCTTTCTAAATAAATACTAACAAACATTAAGGGAGGCAGGATGCAGAAGTCAAGGCCTGGACCAGACAGTTCCTTGCACCCAGGCCTATGGTGCACTTTCAAGATTAGGACTGTGATTGTGCAGGCCTTTCCTGCTGTCCCCTCCCTCCTCTCTCTCTTCTCCTCACCACTTCTCCACTCCCTCCCTATCCCTAAGCAACATTCCCAGACCTTCCCGCCTTCCTTTTTCCTGCTTCCTTCCATCATTTTCTTCTTTATTTTCTTCTTTCCTTTTATTTTTCATTTTTTTTAAAACATCACAACCACTCCTTCCTCAGAAAAAAAGATCAAGCAATACTGGTCTATCAAGGTGAAAAGTTAAAACCTTCTGCTGCCTCTGGCTAGGCAGTGACCATGGGCACCAAAATGGTTGTTTCCTGTGTCTCTCTTGGGGCATTTCCATGCATCCTCAGAGATAATGGAAGGACAGGAGCAGAGAAGGAAAGAGAAGAGAGTAGTGTCCACATGCCTGGGGCAGTTCTACATGCTCTGCCCCGCAGTCTGTCTCTCACACTAAAGAATGGAGTGCAATGTTTTAACCTTTGCACTATGTGAGACCAGCATCCCAGGGACTGAATGTGTTTTCACCTAGCTGCTCTTTGTACTTCATGAACACAGACATGATCCCATGTGTGTAATCCCAGGAACAGGATTGCCAAGAGTTTGGGGCTAACCTTGACTACACAGAGATACTTCCTCAAAAAATAAAAAGCAAGCAAACATTCCCAAGAGATATTTGGGGAGGGTCTATATGATTGGTTGAACATTTTCCCCTCAGAGCTGTTTAAACTGTCCCACTGTGAACTCAGGACAACCTCGCATGGACTCCAGTTAACAGAAAGTCACATGACACATGGCCAGCAGGCAAGGCCAGCACAATCACAATCTCATTTTGATGATTACACTAATCAAGGGAGGAATGTCAGGTAAAAGAATTCAGTGACTTGGGAAGTTCAAGGTGTTTTCTCTGTGGGCTGAGGTTTAGAGATTTCTGGTTGGAATGGTCCATACCTTAGAGTTCTGAGTGGGCTCCATGTCACACAGGAAACAATGTAGCCTTCCCTGGGCACTGACATATTCAGTGTGCTCTGGAAAGCTTTATCAGCAAACCTTCTGCAGGTTGTCTCTCCCCTTACCATAGTGAGGTCTTTGCCCACTTCTCACATGCCATGAGTCTTCTGCTAAATGGATTCCAAGCCAGGCTGTCCTGAGTCTCAAGGACAATCTACAATCATTTCTACAATCATCTGATTAGCCTTTGTATGGTGATATCGCATGAGGTAGGAACCATACCTCATACACATTTTACTTCTTTTTTCCAAAGTACTTGCCTATGTATACACGGGTATTTCAAAGTAAAAGATCTGCCTCAAGTGTTGCTCCTCAGGTACCAGACACATTACTTTGATTCTTTGTTTTGTTACTTCAGAGGGCATCTTTTCCTGTCCTTTGCTAGCTGATTAGGCTAGGCTGCCTGGCAAGTAAATCACAGGGATGCACCTGTCTCTGCCTCCCAACTCTGGGATTTCAGGCTCATGGTACCATTCCTCACTTCTTTATAAGGGTTCTGAGAACTAAAGTTCTCCTGCTGGCCCAGCAAACACTTTACCAACTAAATGAGCCAGGATGGTGTGGTTTACAATCTACATGATAAATAATCCCTAAAAACCTCCCATATCATTTATAGAAATGAGAGAAAACAGATTTGTTTTCATTTTTGTGAGTATTGAACTAATGAAGGGAAGGAATGCCAAATGACAATTTCAGTGGCATGGGGAGTTGGAGGTGTTTATTCTGTAGGCTGGAGAATCCTGGATGGAATGGTCCATACCTTGGAGATCTGGGTGAATGTCATGCCAGGGAAAAAATGTAGCCTGCCCTGGGAGTGAGGTAGAGAGTTACCATATTCAGTGTGCATTGTGATCAGCACACCTTCTACTGGGCTACTGACCTTTATAAGTACACAGTCATGACACCACCTGACAGGCATGACAAGAAGACAGACAATGGCCAAGAAGGAGACACTCACAGAGAAGAAAATGCACTCATTCAAGGGATTTACTTGTCAGGGATGTCATGTCTTATGTCCAATTCCAGGATGCATTTGGGTAGTTTTTAAGCCATGCATATTTAACAATAAATGTAATGAATGGCTATTATCAAATCGGGTATAAACATATCCCTAAGAATCAATGGCTGCTTAGTTGCAGAGCCTGACAGAGTACAAACCTGTTCTTTGCTATGAAGTTTTAAATCAACTTTTACAAGATTTAGATCATTAAAATTGGTTAGAATATCATGAGACTGATTGCAAAGGCTGAACAGACTCTGGAGATAACAGAATCACACAGGGGTCTGCAGTCAGGAGACAAATGCACCCGGGTCCTGGGTTCCTCCCAAAGTGGTCGGAAAACCATTGGCCTTTCAAAAGGGGTGCCAACCTCACAGTACCTAACAACCTTTGGGTGTTGTTGTTGCTGCTGCTGTTCTTGTTGTTGTATTGGGGAAAGAGGGTACTTCTCCAGAGGAACAGTGGTTAAAGGAAGGTAATACCATTTTAACTGTAACCAGATCCACTATGATTATGGATCTAGGTAAGGAGAAGGAATAATCATAGGGTGTGTTGTAAGTCCAACTAAAGCATGTTTCTAGTATTGGTCATCCTAGTAATCTTTTCCACTGGTTCCTTCTGAGTAGCATATGTATGTTTCTCTAAATCACAAGGATCCTTACAAAGTCTACAACAGTTTATGCTAGTGAATATGGTAGTACTAATTAGGCAATTTCATAAAAGTCAAGAACTTTAATTCTAGACAGGTTGCCATCAATGTTCAAGTTAATGGGTATGTAATTGAACTTCCCTGCTTCAGACTAAGCACCTCCACTGGGCTATATCCTGGCATGTTTGTAGATTAGGATGACAATGTAGGCAATCATCTGGTACATCAGACAAACACTTTCTTGTGAGTGCTTAAGCCTGTATGATTGAAATAACAGTTGCTGGCACTTCATGAGAAGCACTGGAGAACACGAAACATGTTGACATACATAGTCACCTTCAAATAAAAGGGGGTCTGTGTGATTATCCTAGGATATTTTACATCGTCACATTCATAAACCTACCATTCATGCATGCATTCATGTATGGATCCTCTTTCTTGTCCTTCTTAGAAATTGGAACAAAATATCCAGAGGAAGAGATACAGAGACAAAGTGTGGAGCAGAAACTGGGGGAAAGACAATCCCGAGACTGGCCCACCAAGGCATCCATTCCATATACAGTTACAAAACCAGACACTATTGTGGATTCCAAAAAGTGCTTGCTGACAGGAGCCTGATATACCTTTCACGTGGGAGACTCTGCTACTGCACGACAAATACAGAGGAGAGGACACTCTCAGCCAACCATTGAACTGAGCTCAGGGTCCTCAATGGAGGAGCTAGAGAAAGGATCCTAGGACCTGAATGGTCTGCAGCACCATAGGAGGAACTATAATTTTAACCACCCAGTACCCCCAGAGCTTCCAACGACTAAACCATCAACCTAAGTGTACACATGGAAGAACCCATGGCTCCAGATGCATATGCAGCAGAGGACTGCCTTGCTGGACATGAAACGGAGAAGAGGTCCTTGGTCCTGAGAATGTTCCATGCTCCAGTATATGGGAATGCCTGGACAGGGAAACTGGAGTGGGTGGATTGGTGAGCAGGTGAAGGGAGATGGGTTAGGGGATTTTCAGGGGGAAAGCAGGAAAGGGGGAAACATTTGAAATGTAAATAAAGAATACGTCTAATAAAACAAATTAAAAAAAATCAATCTGGTGGTTTCTAATAAAATTGGAAATGGTTTTTCCTTAAGACACAAATATATCACTACTGGCCATATAGCAAAAAAAAAAATGTTCCTGCATATAAAAAGTACATATATTCCACTAAGTTTATAGAAACCTTATTGATAATAGTCAGAAGCTTGGAAGAACCCAGATGTCCTTCTACAGAAGAATGGATAGAGAAAATATGGTTACAGAATGGAATACTACTAAATAATTAAAAACAATGACTTCTTAAAATTTTCAGGCAAATGAATGGAACTAGAAAATATCATCTGAGTGAGGTAACACAGACAGAACGAACATACATGGTGCATGTTTACTGATAAGGGGATATTTGTCCTAAAGTTCACAATGTGCATGATACAACATGCAGACGTCATAGAGCTTTTAAGGAAGAGAGACAGAGGATATGGGTGTTTCAGGCCTGCATTGAGGGGCAGACAGGAAGATCAGGATGATCATGGGAAGTGGAGGTAGAGGAGACCTGGGAGGGATAGAGGAGGGGGAGGAAATAAGGGGGCAGTGTTAGGTTCTGGAGAAGATAGAAGAGAGGTACAGAGGGTCTGGAAAAGGAACAAAGCAAAGTAAGAGCAGATACAGCAAATAGAGCAGAGACTGAAGGAAGGGCCATCCAGGGACTTCCCTATGTTAGAATCCATCAAGTCTGCAGACACAAAACCGGACACTGTTGGTGTAGTCAAGAGGTGCTTCCGCCCAGGAACCACTTCAGAAGGTTCTTAGGGAAATCCTTCCAAAAACTGACCCTTGGAGCCACACATCAGACTGAGATCAGGGAACCTGGTGGGGGAGCTTGGGGAAAACCTAGAGGAGCAGATGGGGATTGCAACCCCATTGGAAGAACATCATATGCTTCCAGGATCACCTAGTGCTCCCAGTGACTAGACCACAAACCCAGGAACGTAAAGGGAGAGATCTATAGCTCCAGGTACATTGCAGCAGATGATGGCCTTGCCTGACAGCAATGGGTGAGTAGGCCCTTCATCCTGTGAGGGTTTGATGCCCCAGTGTGGTGGGATGCAGAAGCTGAAAGGCAGGAGAAGGTGGGTGGGTGGGGAAGTGGCCTCATACAAGCAACGGGGAAAGGAAAGGGCAGATGTGGTTTGAGGGGATGTTGAAGAGATATCCAGGAAGTAGAATATCACTTGAGACATAATTGATGGAATGATTAATGAATAAATTTAAAACAATACACATGTGCAAGGCATTAATTTTAACAATGAAGACTCCAGAGCCAGATGATGGAGTAAAAATCTGCCAGGTCAGAGAGTCAGGTAAAGCCCTCAACTGACCTTCCTACTCCTCTGATCTCCAAGAAAGAGAGCATTTTTTATCCAAGAGGGCCTTGATTCAACCCATCTTAGACATAATAGTGCATATTGACCTTGAATTTGATGGGTCCATGGTGAAGCACATAGATGTGGAATTTTGTAAGAATAAAATCCTGACAACATAAAGAACATAAGATGGGACAATGGTCAGCATAACCGTGATCTGAATCAAGATTTTTTCTTTTGTTTTACTTTTTTTTTTTTTTTACGGGGAGCCATATCACAGCAACAGTAGGAAATAGATGACTAGCAAGATCTGGGACCTGAGGAAGTATATCAGGACAAATCTGGAACAGAGGTACATGAACTCTGCCCTGGATTGAACTCAGAAATGTGAGGTGGGAGAAAGATGTACCACTATGTTCACATTGTGACTGCTTGATTTAATCTTGGGACAAGGAAGTGTAGTATTTCTGATGGCTTCTGTCTAGCCCATTGAAAGGTTCACTAGGCTGTAGCCTCAGCACTTGATACCTCATGATGGGACAACAGCACTCAGGATATCTAGAGATTGTCATTGGCACAGTGTCATGGTGGCAGCATTGGGAATTACTCAGTTATTCAGAAGGTGATACCCATTCTCATTTACTAATATGAACCCAGGTAAAGAGAGAACAAGGTCTGTAGAACAGAAAGATCATTTGTACTTCTCTGTTTTCCCAGCAAGAAATACTTGTAAAGAGAGAATGGTAAGTACTTTATAATAGACAAAATTTGGTAGGTAAGGCCTTGGATGTAGGGTGAGTTTCATTGTTGCTTTCTAAAACAGGGTCTCAAATATTCCATGTTGTCTTCTACCTGGCTGCCCAGGTAAACATTCACCTCAGATAATCCTGTTTCCACTTTCCTATTACTAGGCTTACAAATGGGGTTCATAGGAATGTTAGGACAGCACTACTCAGTGACAGAGACCTGGGTTTTCTAAAGCTGAGCTGTGTACCCCCCAATGTAGTTACAGCCAGTTTGTTCTATGTCTGCTCCCTAGTTCAGCTTGTTGCTGTAATGTTCTTGCCAATCACTGGCACAGAAAATTAACTTGTCTTAGAGCAAGGTCATGTTGATAACATACTCTTATGTTCTTTATGACATTTGTTAATCTAACAATGTTCCATAAAGCATTACATAGGACCCATCAAATTAACGGCCAGTGTACACTGTTATATCTAAAATGGCCTAATCAGAACTGAGTATTAGACATTCTCGGCAAATTCATATGAGCTACTTGTACTTTTTCTTTGTTTGTTTGTAATGTTTTGGGGGATTTTTGCTTTATAAATTGAGAAAGATAGATGTCTGGGGCCTTCCAAAATCTGAGCTATGGTTCAATTCAATCAGTATAAGGATATGCATTCATTAAACCATCCATGTTGCATGGATATGTGTTTATCTTGGTTTGGGGGCCCAAAAACAAGATGTTAGGCCCTTGCTCTCTTCACTTCCCTATATCTATTTCATTTTCATAAACCCTTAACTCTGTTGACTATATTATTTTTTTTTCTGACAAAAAAATCTCATTTTATAGATTATAGAGGTCTGTAAGCAATCCTCTTTGGTTATTTTGATGCAGAGACGAGAGCCTCACACTCAGCCTAAGGATCTTTACATTGGTGGCTCCAATATTTTACGTTCCTCTGCCAACAGATCTCAAGACTTTTGCCCCCACCACAATGACTACAACTCTATCTCTCCTAAGGCATCTTGGGAAAACTTTCAAATGCTAAGCACAAGACTTCATGAGTATAACTTCTAACACACACTCACATTGCAACCTCCCTTGAAGGCTCTGCCTGGATGTGATTTCCTTCAACTGTACCTGATAAGACAGGAGAAATTTCTGGCTTCATATTCAAACTGGTATGAAATCTCAGTAGATTGCATTGTCTGACTGAGGGAAATTTGAGGTAGGAAGAGACATTACTGAGAAGTGTTTGAAAAAGAAACACTCAGATACACAGAGATGACTTACGTGTTGCCAATCAAGCCTAGAGCAAACCCTGTCTTTAGAAAGTAGATGTGCTCAATGGCTATGTCCCAGGAGAGTCTCTAAGAAAGCACACCTTAGCTTCCTGTCAGGATGGGGAGAATATTAGCAAGAAGCCAATGCTGTAACCCATGACATCAGCATTCTATTCTTGAACATTCTATTGTTTCTTGGAGAGTTCTTGTCATTAGCTGTGATCTTACCAGTGTTGTAGCAACAGCAGAAGCTCTGAAGTTTCTCAGTTTGCAGAGGATACTTCAATGAACATGTTTGCCAAACTCTGCAAACATTTTGGGAGAGCCAAAGCGGATGGGAGAGAGACTAGTGAGAGGAGGAAGGAAGTTGGCCTTTCATCTGAGAGTAATGAAAGACTAAAAATGTGGTTTTGGAGAATGTGGATTAAATACTGTGAATGGAAGTTGGACCTCCTTGCAGAGTGACTAACCTGGCCTTTCTAGCAAAGGGGCAAAGGAATTAGAGCTTCTTGGAAACAAAAGAATTTCCATGATCGTCACTACTCTTGAACATCAAGGATGTCAGAACATTATTTTCTCCATCCCTTAAAGCAGGAGATGGCAAGGCCAAAGCTTTAATGCTGAGAACTCCAAGTCTTTACTTTCTCTGGGTATTCTGGTTATTACATGGGGACAGAATGAGACCATCAGGAGTCACAAAGGGACTTACCTATGCCAAATTAGAGCAGGGCATCACTGCTTTCACTCCCATGGATTTTTTTTAGCTTCAACTTTTATCTGAAAGTAGTACCAGGGAGCGAGTTGTGCTCCTGGGAATGACCTTAAGATCCCAGAACTCCTCTGACCTCCACTCCCTGACAGAGTTCCCACTGTAGCTATTTTTATCACTAGTTGTGGGTGGTAGGCATTTCTGTACTGTATTCAAAGACCAGTCATTGTTGATACACTCAGACAGATACTAGATCTTCTGGCCACCTCTGAGGTGTTTGGAGTTTCAGTAGAGGAAATTAATCAGTGTGTTGGCCATGTTCTCCTCCTGCATCAACTTTTAAGCCTATGTCCTGGGACTAGAGTAACAGGGCTGGAGATTTGAGCATATCCAAGCACTGAAGTAAATGTGGATAGTGAATTTATCATCTGACATGTGAAACCACAGGATAGAGTGCTCTCAAACCAAGATGTACCCTTAACAGTTGTCAATAAGCCAACAGAAGTCATGTCTCTGGTCATCATAAACATGTGTAGGGAGACAGAGTACACACATGTCTGCTTACATCTCCTGGTCTCTGTATGGTGATGGGAGAGCTGAGATCCACTGAGGAGGCATCTCAAGCCTGGACCATACTCTGTGTGTTGTCACTGGGTTCTAGGCATGTTGTCTTCTTCTGGGACTCAGTGTCATCTGTATACACCGTGTGCATTCCCACCATGTAAGTTCACTTGTGTTATTCTCCCTACAGAAGCTGGCATACACACATCATCCCCCAAAACTGTCTTAAGCAAGAAGCAGGCCAAGAAGGAAGAGGAGATGCTGACCAGAGAGCTGCAGCTCATTACCCAAGAGAGAAATGAGCTGAGAGATCGCCTGATGTATGTCACGGAGGGAGCCATGAACAAGAGGTATGCATCCCTCCAAATTCTGTGGTGTTTTCTGGGATCATCAATGTCATGCTAATCTTTTTAAGGTGGTTCATCCTAGAAAGATATATCTTCATAATATCCCTGTACCCAATCTCTTGTGTCTAAATACATCTTAGAAGAGAGAGAGAACCTAAAGCTTGGTCGGGACTGAGAAGGGAAATGGACCCTTCTGATCCCTTCAATTGAAAAGAGGGAGTTGTCTTAGTGGAGAATTCAGGGATAGAGGCTGTAGAGAGTGAGTTCCCAGAGTGTACTTGCAAAGACCTTGACAGGAGGTGGCTTTATGAGGTTCTAGGACCTGAGAGTTTGTGGTGAGGTTTTGTACATGCCTGGCTTTGAGTGAGTTAAGGAAGCTCCTGGATGCAACTGGAGGGCCCTTGTCCCACATTGTTCATCTCAGTGCTTGATTAGACACCTGAGGTTCATGCCTGTTCCTATTTTTCTGTGTGTCTTATACTCTGAGACAGTAATGTCACATGCATTTCTTCTGCATCTCATTGAGCTCTCTATGCTTCTGTCTCTGACTCACGTTCTCTCTCATTCTTTGACTCTGTCTTTTTTTCTAATTTGCATGTGTATACTCAAGACTGTGTATGTGTTTCTGTGTGCACATATGCACTTGTGTGTGGACATGATTGTGTTTTGCCCTGTGCATGAATTTTTTTCTTTTTTATATTTCTCTCCACTCTTTGAAATTCAGGGATATGTGAAATCCAGTGCACTCTGAGACATTAATGATGCATGGATTTCTACTGGTTCTTATTTTGATCTCTATTTCTGTCTCTGTTTCTCATTCTCTGGCTCTGCATCCCTTTCTCCTTCTTTCTGTGTGCCAGTCTGTTAGTCTGTGTTTATGTACATGTACATATATGTACTTATGGGCCATTATAAAGCACTGGTGATGTATGGACTAATCTCAAGAATTATGATAACTGTCTACCTCCGAAGTATTGGTTATTTAGGATTTAGAATCCTGTTGTCAAACAGGGAAAATATAATCACAAGTACTACTTGGTAAAGACCTGCGGCCTAGGTAACTAAGAACACAAGGCACTAGACTGCCCTTCCATCACCTCTGAGTGAACACATGGAGCCCAGGCACCCTCCATCTGTATGCCTAGCTTCTGCTGTCCTTGGAACAGGATAAAAGGTTCCAAAGATGAAGATTCCAGCATGTTGAATGCAGAAATTGACCTGCCTGGCCTGGGGTAGTACAAAACCCAGTCTGAGTTCATGTGTTCCTAAAAGCACGTGTTCATAGAGTTCTTTCTTCCTGGGGACAGGCCCTACTATAGGCCAAATCCATTCTATGAAAAACTGAAGTTAAAAAAGAAGGAGATCATGTCATTTCTGCACAACTTAGAGATGGAGAACATTGAGGCCCGACAGAAATTCGAGGAGCACAAGAAGGAGATCAACTTCTATCAGTAAGTACTGTTCAGGGAGTCCACCAGGTATGGAATGTATGTTTCTGCCTTCCTTGATTCTGGACTGGAGAGTCTGCAGGACTGGTTCTGTCTGTTCTGCTTTTTAGTAATCAGTGTGCATTGGGACTTTTGGAATCAGTTTTCAAAATCTCTAAGAGACTCCTTACTCCATTACTCCTACAGGCATTGTCCAGGCATCCACAGGAGCCTCTCAATAGAAGAGTGATACAGATTATGAGAGATTTATTATACATTACTAGGTCTGTGGGGCTCAGGCATGGTTTTACAGAGCAAAATGTCATGTAACACAAGAAGAGAATGTCCTCCTCTTGATTCTACTGACCTATGTTGAGGGTATTTGCAAACTACAAAGTGATATTGCTGAAATGTATTGGGCTGTCATGGATAGTTGGAGATCCCTCTTTCTCTTGCAGGGTCATGGGCAAGTATTGGTGTTTTGTCTGCAGCAATCATTCTTTTCTTCTTTCAACTTACTGTTTGCACTTTGTGCAGCTTTCATGGAAATATTAGGTCTTCATGGGAACCTGTATCCTGGTTGGGTTAATGGGACCTGAATGTAGGAAAGGGAGGAGGTACCTGCTGAATCCTACCATGAAGATTGTTTCCAGGAACCTGCACAGCCGGCTCCTGATACAGAAAGACCTTATGAATAAGAGGTTGGCCGAACTGAAGCAGGAGAACAAGGAAGTACATGCTGATTGGACCATCATTCAGCAATACCTGATTGACTTGAACCTGAATGATAAATTCGAAAAGGAGAAGGCCAGAATTCTCCAGGACCAACAACATCAGGTAAGTTTAAGCAGCTCAGCTTGGCTATTACTGACTGAGAACATTTGCTCACTGCATCTGTTTTTGCTTTCACCCAGCATTTTCTAATCCACACCCCCAAGTAGTCACCTACCTCATGGAATGTAGTTGTTCACTGCTCAGTCTATGCACAAGTATTCTGAGATGTTAGTCCCTTGTGAGAAACTGAAGTATTGGCAAGTATACCTTGCTACTCCTCTTTAATCTGAAGACTAGGAAGTATGAAATATCAATAACATACCAGTTTCCTTCATGTGGTCATGATAAGTGGGATGCTTTACAGAGCTTTGAGCAAGTTAGTTCTAGGGCCTGTGACAGAGGTCATTAAAGGGTCATGTGACTTCCAAAATGGTAGCATCTTTCAGGGTTAAAATGCAAATGAAAATACATAACATTTGCCTCTCATTGTCATTTATCTGAGTGCCATGTGCCATTTTCCTTATTTCCTGCAACCCAATGAGGTCTCTTCCAATTCCCATTTCTTGTTATGCACTGATAGAAATCTGAGTAGCAGCTTGTCAGCCCATGTATTTGGTAAATGTTACTGGATATTTTGCTCTGCCTGAACTTATAAAACCAATGGCATCAGTTAAAAGGTCAATGATAACATTCCTGTTGAGTTGGTGGAAGGCAGCAGCCTGAGAGCTGACATTTAGGTCCTGACCAAGCCTCTTGTCTTAATAACAGCCTTCCTGTCCTAGGTCTCCAAAACTGTAGCAAAAGCTGAAATTTCCACATCTCTGGAAGAGGGCCTACTGCAGAATGAGTTGCCAACTCAGGAGACCCCTGCTGAGCTCCATCCTCAACAGCCACAAAATTCCTTGGAGGAATCTTCTTCTACATAATTCAATTCCTCAGGGTGAATAGGCCCTAACTACCTAGCCAGTGACCCAGCCAATTCATAAATTATTCCCTTTCCTGTACTGACAACACCCCTTGAGAGAGAACTAAGGTGACAGAGAACTTTACTTTATACAGTAATTGTCATTTAAAACCTGTTTTCTTTAAAATGTATTTCTGAGGAATAAACATTTATTTGTGACTGGTGACTCTTGAGACAATCTTATTCAGGTGTTCTGTCCTCTTCAATAGACCTACATCTCACAGCCTGAGATCAATCTCTGTAATCTCCAGGCAGCCTGGACTACAGAGTAAATGCAAACCCAACTAGGGTATGCAAGGCAATGTCTTTGTGTATGGATAATATCGTTTCCCCCATTGATACACAGTTTACGATGTAATTACTGCCATAATGGATCCATGCTATCATGTATTCTCCTATTCCTAAAATATAGCACTTTAAAACACACATTCCTTATTGACGCTGTGGATCTGTTACTGTATAATATACTCTCATTGATCTACAGCTTCTGGGGAAATAACCACATACACAAAAGTATGTACAAGGAATCAGGAATCCCAGAGTTATGTGCCTCAGCTTTTGTTGTTGCAAGACAGCATCAGTATTAAACACAGAAGAGAGATAATCATTCAGGAAAATAGCTTATAATAGGTGTTATTGTCATTGACCATGCATTTTCTGTTTTTTTTTCCTTTGGTGGCTGTTTAGATTCATATTTATTATTAATGACAATTGTGTGTTTGCGTGTGACCTGCCTGTATGCAGTTGCCTCAGAAGTCAGAAGAAGGAATAACTTCCCTTGTTGTAGATTTTGCCTTACCCCTACCCCAGCAGCCATTTTAGCAGGAATTCCAGACCTCAGTGGTTGCCACATTCTCCCACACATAGGGTGGAGTGCTCAGACCAAGGTGAAGTCCATTGTTATTCTAGATCTACAATTTCCTGATTTAAGCAGGCTACCCACCTAAGAGTAGAGCAGTGGAGCCAACACCTGCTGAACAGACTCTCAAACCTTGGGGGGAAGATTCTTGCCCCCAACCTTAAATTCTCAGTCACCGATTAAAATTTCGACCTTTATCAGTAATCTGTGATCCTGGTCTCCTTCCTTTCTCACTGCCTTCCCATCCATCCCCAGCTTCCTTTCCAGGTAATCCATTCGATGTAAGTAGGCACTTACAGTAGATGGTTGTTAGGTACCATGTGGGTCTTCTGTGAGCATTAGATTCTCTAACCTGTGAGTCATAATCACATCTTCTGCACTTGGCCCTTGTCCTTCCAGATCATGTGCTGTGCTATGTGGACTGTATCACCTAAAATTTGAGCTGCACATGCTCATTGTTTTATGCTGCCAGGCATCAGTACAGATCTCTGATATTACCACTGCTCTTTGGGTGTTCAGATTTTGCCCCAGTAATCCTATTTTCACTTTTAGTGCAGAAAATTCCCCCTCTGATCTGGGATGACAATGTAAACTAGGCATATATGTAAAATTCAGAATAGAGACTTGTCTACTGTAGGCTGTGCTGGGTTAAAGAATCACTCTTAGAAACAAAAAAAAAATGTGTGTTGATCTAAGCAGCTTTGAGAGGAAGCTCAAAAGCAGCCACAGTGAATGCAGCCTGCAGTTGTGAGCACATGTGTCCACAGGAAAGCATGACTGTGCAAGTGTGGGACCTGGGAGGGACAGGTAGAGCTGCTCTTCTGCCATAGACGTTCTGAGAGTATATTGAGGACAGTTTCTTCCTGGTGACTCTTACTTTTTGAATGGAACTGACTAACTGAAACCTTAGGGTAGTCAGAGTGTTAAAAATGTCAAGGAAGTAAGCCAGTGAGTTCACAAACAGCTACTGGAAAACCAGGGCATTTAGCTCAGCCTCCATAGGATCAGGGTACTTTGGTTACTCTCTATCTTAGGTCCTCTACCTTTGAGGAGCTGTTCCTTATGGAGAAAGGCTCATTAGTAGCATACTGGAAGCAAGGTGAGACTTGATTTAAACCAAACTACCAGGTTATTTTTGTATTTGTGGGGTCTCCTTGAACATCTTAGAACCTGGTAGTGGTCTGGGTATTGCTAATCCTACTCACATATGGGTTCTCACAACAGGTTTGGTTTGTTTGATAAATACTAGCAGATGCATACATTAACCTGGGTTTTTCAACTGACACTTGTGACATGAGATATTTCATGTCAGGTCTTACGAGACAAAATTGTCCTTAAGGTACAGTGTGAAATGCACTGCTGTATTTTCTCTCCAAGATAACTAACCCGTTCCCATGCTCAACAGCATTCTGTCATGCATTCTGACTGACTTCTGACAGCCAGAGGTGTATACAGGCCTCTGCTAATGCCTCATGGCACCTTGCACATAAAGCTGATATGATGGGGTAGTTAAATACATTCTGAAAGCTGCATATATAGTGTGTTCATTAAAGATGTGGTATACATCATCCACACACAGAATAGCAAGTGCTTCATTTATTGCATGCTTCAGTTCCCATTGTCAGGCAAAACCTCAAACCTTGAAGAGATAGGTAGGGTTTAGTGGTAGGAAATAAATTTGGGCTGAAAAAAAGAGAATAATATTAATAGTCAAGGAAACAAAGAGCTGGTTCTTTGAGAAAATCAAGAACATAGGTAACACCATCCCAAAACTAATGAAAAGGAAGAAAGACAATACCAAAATTATCAAAATCAGTAAAGAAAAGGGATAGCAATAGATACTGAATGCATGCAAACAATCAGTATGTCTGATTTCAGAAGCCTGTACTTCAGAAAATTGGATAATCTAAATAGTTTTCTAGACAGATATTAATTATTTTTTTATTTGATATAATTTATTTACATTTCAAATGACTTCCCCTTTTCTAGCCCCCCCACTCCCCGAAAGTCCCGTAAGCCCCCTTTTCTTCCCCTGTCCTCCCACCCACCCCTTCCCACTTCCCCGTTCTGGTTTTGCTGAGTACTGTTTCACTGAATCTTTCCAGAACCAGGGGCCACTCCTCCTTTCTTCTTGTACATCATTTGATGTGTGGATTATGTTTTGGGTATTCCAGTTTTCTAGGTTAATATCCACTTAATAGTGAGTGCATACCATGATTCACCTTTTGAGTCTGGGTTACCTCACTTAGTATGATATTCTCTAGCTCCATCCATTTGCCTAAGAATTTCATGAATTCATTGTTTCTAATGGCTGAATAGTACTCCATTGTGTAGATATACCACATTTTTTGCATCCACTCTTCTGTTGAGGGATACCTGGGTTTTTTCCAGCATCTGGCAATTACAAATAGGGCTGCTATGAACATAGTAGAACATGTATCCTTATTACATGGTGGGGAGTCTTCTGGGTATATGCCCAGGAGTGGTATAGCAGGATCTTCTGGAAGTGAGCTGCCCAGTTTTCGGAGGAACCGCCAGACTGATTTCCAGAGTGGTTGTACCAATTTGCAACCCCACCAGCAGTGGAGGAGTGTTCCTCTTTCTCCACACCCTCTCCAACACCTGCTGTCTCCTGAATTATTAATCTTAGCCATTCTGACTGGTGTCAGATGAAATCTTAGGGTTGTTTTGATTTGCATTTCCCTAATGACTAATGAAGTTGAGCATTTTTTAAGATGCTTCTCTGCCATCCGAAGTTCTTCAGGTGAGAATTCTTTGTTTAACTCTGTACCCCATTTTTTAATAGGGTTGTTTGGTTTTTTGGAGTCTAACTTCTTGAGTTCTTTATATATATTGGATATTAGCCCTCTATCTGATGTAGGATTGGTGAAGATCTTTTCCCAATTTATTGGTTGCCGATTTGTCCTCTTGATGGTGTCCTTTGCCTTACAGAAACTTTGTAATTTTATGAGGTCCCATTTGTCAATTCTTGCTCTTAGAGCATACGCTATTGGTGTTCTGTTCAGAAATTTTCTCCCTGTACCGATGTCCTCAAGGGTCTTCCCCAGTTTCTTTTCTATTAGCTTCAGAGTGTCTGGCTTTATGTGGAGGTCCTTGATCCATTTGGATTTGAGCTTAGTACAAGGAGACAAGGATGGATCAATTCGCATTCTTCTGCATGCTGACCTCCAGTTGAACCAGCACCATTTGTTGAAAAGGCTATCTTTTTTCCATTGGATGTTTTCAGCCTCTTTGTCGAGGATCAAGTGGCCATAGGTGTGTGGGTTCATTTCTGGGTCTTCAATCCTGTTCCATTGATCCTCCTGCCTGTCACTGTACCAATACCATGCAGTTTTTAACACTATTGCTCTGTAGTATTGCTTGAGGTCAGGGATACTGATTCCCCCAGATTTTCTTTTGTTGCTGAGAATAGTTTTAGCTATCCTGGGTTTTTTGTTGTTCCAGATGAATTTGATAATTGCTCTTTCTAACTCTGTGAAGAATTGAGTTGGGATTTTGATGGGTATTGCATTGAATCTGTATAGTGCTTTAGGCAAAATGGCCATTTTAACTATATTGATTCTACCGATCCATGAGCATGGGAGGTTTTCCCATTTTTTGAGGTCTTCTTCCATTTCCTTCTTCAGAGTCTTGAAGTTCTTGTCATACAGATCTTTCACATGTTTGGTAAGAGTCACCCCAAGATACTTTATACTGTTTGTGCCTATTGTGAAGGGGGTCATTTCCCTAATTTCTTTCTCAGCCTGCTTATCCTTTGAGTATAGGAAGGCCACTGATTTGCTGGAGTTGATTTTATAACTTTGCTGAAGTTGTTTATCTGCTGTAGGAGCTCTCTATTGGAGTTCTTTGGGTCACTTAGGTAGACGATCATGTCGTCTGCAAATAATGATAGTTTGACTTCTTCCTTTCCAATTTGTATCCCTTTGACCTCCTTATGTTGTCGAATTGCCCGAGCTAGTACCTCAAGTACAATATTGAAAAGATAAGGAGAAAGGGGGCAGCCTTGTCTGGTCCCTGATTTCAGTGGGATTGCTTCAAGTTTCTCTCCATTTAGTTTGATGCTGGCTACCGATTTGCTGTATATTGCTTTTACTATGTTTAGGTATGGGCCTTGAATTCCTGTTCTCTCCAAGACTTTAAGCATGAAGGGATGCTGAATTTTGTCCAATGCTTTTTCAGCATCCAATGAAATGACCATGTCGTTTTGTTCTTTGAGTTTGTTTATGTAGTGGATTGTATTGATGGATTTCCGTATATTGAACCAACCCTGCATTCCCGGGATAAAGCCTACTTGATCATGGTGGATGATCATTTTGATGTGTTCTTGGATTCGGTTGGCAAGAATTTTATTGAGTATTTTTGCATCGATGTTCATAAGGGAAATTGGTCTGAAGTTCTCTTTCTTTGTTGGATCTTTTTGTGGCTTTGGTATCAGCGTAATTGTGGTTTCGTAGAAGGAATTGGGTAGTGTTCCTTCTGTTTCTATTTTGTGGAATAGTTTGAAGAGTATTGGTGTTAACTCTTCTTTGAAGGTCTGGTAGAATTCTGCACTGAAGCCATCTGGTCCTGTGCTTTTTTTGGTTGGAAGAATTTCTATGACTCCTTCTATTTCTTTAGGCATTATGGGACTGTTTAGATGGTCTAGTTGGTCCTGATTTAATTTTGGTATTTGGTATCTGTCAAGGAAATTGTCCATTTCCTCCAGATTCTCCAGTTGTGTTGAGTACAGGCTCTTGTAGTAGGACCTGATGATTTTTTGGATTTCCTCAGTTTCCATTGTTATATCTCCCTTTTCATTTCTAAGTTTGTTAATTTGGATACTTACTCTGTGCCCTTTGGTCAGTCTGGCTAAGGGTTTATCTATCTTGTTGATTTTCTCAAAGAACCAGCTCCTGGTTTTGTTGATTTTTTGTATGGTTCTCTTTGTTTCTACTTGATTGATTTCGGCCCTGAGTTTGATGATTTCCTGCCTTCTACTCCTCCTGGGCGAAATAGCTTCTTTTTGTTCTAGGGCTTTCAGGTGTGTCATTAAGCTTGTAATGTATGCTCTCTCCATTTTCTTTTTGGAGGCACTCAGGGCTATGAGTTTTCCTCTTAGCACTGCTTTCATTGTGTCCCATAGATTTGGGTATGTTGTGTTTTCATTTTCATTATGTTCTAAAAAGTCTTTAATTTCTTTCTTTATTTCTTCCTTGACCAAGGTATCATTGAGTAGAGTATTGTTCAGTTTCCACGTGTATGTGGGTTTCAGATATTAATTATTCAAGTTCAATTCAGACCTGAAAAGTATCAAAGTAATCTTGTAACCCCTAAGGAGATACAAACAGTCATCAAAAGACTCCCAATCAAAACAGCAAAAGTTCAAATGGTTTTGGTGCAGAATTCTTCCAGAGTTTTAAAATAGTGCTAATACCAACACTCCTCAAACAGTTCCAGTGAATAAAAATAGATGGAGTATTGCTAAACTCAATCTCTAAGGCCACAGTCAAACTGATACACAAAGATTCAACATGAAAAAGGCACTCAGACAAATTTCCATTATGAACATTGAGGTAAAAATATTCAATATAATATTGGCATGCAGAATCCAAGAACACACAAAAGACATCCTCTACCTTGATCAAGTAGGCTTCATTTCAAGAATGCAAGCATGATACAATATAGGAAAACATTTCTTTTTTTTATTTTAATTGAATATCTTTTTCATTTACATTGCCAATGGTAAAACCTTTCCCAATTTCCCCCTCCCAAAAGCCCCCCTCCCGAAAGATTCCCAACCCCTCCTCACACCCCCTGCCTCCATTTATATGCCCCTCTACCCAACACACTCCCACCTCCCCCCAATCCCCACCCCCATCTGTTTCCCTTTGTTGGGGCCTCTATTGAGCCTTTATCTGACCAAAGACCACTCCTCCCACTAATGCCCAACAAGGCATTCCTCTGCCACATTTTTGGCTGGGTAGGAAAATATTTCAATGCAATCTACCAATTAACTACACCAAAAGAAATATAACCACATGATCATCTCATTAGATGGTTAAAACGTCATTGACAAAATCAAATTCACCTTCATGTTAAACGTCCTGTAGCACAGGGATAAAAGGCAAATAACTAAACATGAAATAAATACCAAGTTTATAGAGATCATCAAATTCAATGGAGTGAAACTTAAAGTTCTTTCACTAAAATCAAGGCCAAAGAATGGCTACTCACTCTCTCAATATATATTCATTAGAGTCCTTTAGCTAATAGCTAGAGCAATCAGACAGGAAAAGTACATCAAGAGGATACAAAACGTAAAGGAAAATATTAAAGTATTCCCATTTGCACAGGAATGATAATATACATAAGTGATTCCAAAGCTGTACCAGTGAACTACAGATGTTAAACAACTACAGCAAAGTATCTAGATACAAAACGAACTAAAAGATGTCAATAGATGTCATTATTGAAATAGTAGCGGTTGAAAAATAAATTGGGATTGCAACATCTTCAGATATACATAAATATTAAAAAGTATCTTGGTGTAAGTCTCAGCAAGCTATGAAAGACCTAATAGGACAAGATTTTCCAATCTCTCAAGAGAGAAACTGGAGAAAATATCATTAGAAGGAAAGAGCTACCACAGTAACAACAAATAACATAGTGAACATGGACATCTTAGGAAAAGCAACCTACAGATTCAATGCATTCCCATCAAAAAATTAACACAATTAATTACTGTTATTGATAGAGCCCTTCTTACATTCATATGGAAAAACAAAACAGTGTGTTATTTACATTTTCCATTACCAGTAAAAAGACATAATGACAAAAGCAACTTTGTTATAAGGGAAAACATGTATTTGAGGCTGGCTAACAGGTTTCCATTATCATCATTGAGAGAAGTACAGCAGTGCCCAAGATGGAATGGATCTAGAGGAGCTGAGAGGAGGAACTATGTTTTCTTCTGAATGCAAACAGCAAAAGACTGCCTAGTGTGCTAGGCGGAGGGTCTCAAAGACCAGACCCACTGTGACACACCTCCTCCATGGAGGCCACACATTTTAAGAGTGCACATTCCACTCCCTGGCTAATATAGGCTTCTTCAAAGAGATGAGTCTATTATGGCCATAGCTATATATAGCATAACAGAAAATACACTTAATATAGCTTCAAATGTCTCATGGACCATAAGAGTTTCAACAATGTTAAAAGTCCAAAATTCAAAGTCTCTTATTAGATACACACAGTTTCTAAAGTGTAATCCCCTATAAAATCAAAATAAGATGTATATCATATATGCCTAAAATCACAGGATTTTAGAAAATGTCTTAGTGAGGAAATACCAGATGAAAGCAAGACAAAAACCACAGCTTCTCAAACTGCAACTCTATGTTTCCATGTCTGAACATCTGTGTTCCAAATGCAAGGGCACCCGCAGTCATAAAAGAAACTTTACTGAAGCTCAAAGCACCTATTGAATCTCACACAATAACAGTGGGAGACATCAACATCCCACTCTTATCAATGGACAGATCATGGAAACATGAACAAAACTGATAAACTGTGAAACTAACAGCAGTTATTGACCTTGGAATAATAGATATCTAAAGAACATCTTATCCTAAAACAGAAGAATGTACTTTCTTCTCAGTACCTCATGGTACCTTCTCCAAAGTTGATCATCTAATTGATCACAAAACAAGACTTAATTGATAGAAGAAAAATGAAATAATTCCATAGATCCTATTAGGTCAAGATGGACTAAGGCTGGTCTTCAAAAGCAACAAAAACAACAGAAAGCCCACATACACATAGAAGCTGAACAATGCCCTACTCAATGGTAACTTGGTCAAGCCAGAAATAAAGACAGAAATTAAAAAACTAGAATTAAAATGAAGACACAACAAACCTAAACTTATTGGAAACAATGAATGCGGTGCTAAGATCAACACTCAAAGCTCTGAGTGCCTCCAAAAAGAAATTGGAGATAACATACACTATCAGCTTGACAGCACACCTGAAAGCTCTTGAACAAAAAGAAGCAAATAGGCCCAAGAGGAGAAGATGGCATGATCACACATGAATAAACAAGAGCTCATTATCAGCAATCATCTTTTGTCCCCCACTCTTGCCTTTTATTCCCAATTTGTTTTGTTATGGAGACATGGTCTCACTATACTGTAGCCCTGGCTGGCCTGGAGCACTGAGATCTATTGCCTCTGCCTGACAAGTGCTGGAATCACAGGCATGTATGTGCCTCCATGCCCAAGTCCAACTTGTATTTCTATTTTTACTTTTTATGTGTTTGAGTGTTTGCCTGTATGGATGTATACACTACATATGGAGCCTAGTGCCCATGGATCAGAAGTGATACCAGATACCCTGAAATTGCTGCTGGGAACCAAACTCAGGTCCTCTGCTAGAGCAACATGTACTATTAGCACATGAGCTCTTCCTCCAGCCTGCTCCAACATGCATTTTGGTAACCTAGTAGTACAATAAATAGGAAACTCTCCATTGTTCATGCTAATTGGTGATTATTTTTCAATTGACATGAGATAGTAAACCGTAACCTGACTCATTTTAACAAGGGAACTCCAACATTTTCAGGATTTACACTGGTTAAGCAAGGAAATATGGTAGATTTTCTGTGAAGTAAATTCAGTTGAGACCTTTTAAAACTTCCATTGTAAACTGGACATCATAGCACAGGACTATAACCCCAGAATTCTGGAAGATCTGAGGCAGGGGATAGATTTGAGGCCAGTCTGAGCTACATGAGATCCTGCAAAAGTTGGACAGTTGTTGGAGCACAAAGGTCCTTATGCTTAAAGACTAGCATTAGGGAAACCAGGAATGTTAAGTGCTGTACCAAGATGTCTCCTTCATAGATGTATAACTATTCTCTGCCCAGAAGGCTGAGAATTAAAGTGACTAATAGTTTCAATGAACTCTGTATTATCTGGATGACTGAGACCACACCAGATCCTCCCCTTAGTCCCATAAGATTCATGTAACCTATCTTTAGAACCCATCTTCATGGAAGAAGAGACATGTACTTTGAGTAGAGTTTTGATGTAATTATGCCTGCTTATACACATAGGATTGTGTTATACCAGAAACTGGTTTTCCAAATTGTACTGTATTTAAATATGCACAAAATAATCTGCCTTTTGTCAGAAAAAAAAGAAAAAAAAAAAGAAAGTCCAATCAGAACAGGACACAGCCTCCTATTTTCTAAGTAGCTGCCCAGTATGCAGGGCAACCTCAACCAATAGGAACAAGGTGAAGAAACTCAGCCTTTTTATTGGTTTTTGCCTTCAGGGTTCACCTCCAAGAACTTTCCAATCACTTTTTGTGCATGTGGAGATAGATGGTCCTCTTCAATCAGGAAATGTGAGAATGAAATTTCTCCACTAAGCTGCCTTTACATTGTAAATTGTGATTATGTAAAATACAGGATCACCAATTTCTGACTCTGTTTATATCAAAGAAGCCTCTGGCTCTTTGTCCTGCCCACCAGGGCACTTCTATCCACAATTGTCACTATCAAGTTGTTGCTTTGGGAAAAGATATATCACATGATGTCTTAACCAATTCCAGTGAACTGGGTAGGTGATGACCCACCAAAGGCAAGTAGAATGGAGATGAGAATAATGATCTGTTTTGGTCTTAATAAACTCTGATTTTTGTAGTTAAAAAATAAAACATAAAATGCCAGTATGAAATAATCATAATCAGTATTGAGCTTATTAGAGTGACATCATTTAACCTTTTATTTTCTGTATCTATTTTCAAGTCATCTAGAGTAGCACTATACGAGAAGCTAAAGCCTTCCATTGTGATGCTCCACATCCTTTACTCTCTCCTTGAGCACATCCAAAGAGACTTACAAAAATCTGACGGCTTCTCAGTTTCTCCACAGCAGGTGTGATCTCTCTGTCCATGGGTTTTGTCAAAAGTTCAGAGCCAATAAACTGATCTACAAAACAAAAACCCCAGAAACTTACTTTTACCAGTGAAATCTCAAGAGTCAGATGAGGGGGTGAAAACCTGCCAGTAGAGAGTCTATTAAAGCACCCAGCTGTCCTTTCTGAATCACTGCCCTCCCAGAAGAGGAACATTCTCTCTCTATCCTTTCCTCAATATCCTTTAATTCAAAGACTTTCCATTTGTTTATTTATATTCATTCCCTTTCAACTTGTTCCTTGTTCTGTTCTGTTGCTGGAGTGGACTTTTAAGGCTTTGCAGTAAAGGTGTGTGCTAGGGCTGAGCCAATCCAGAAGAAAGTCCTTGTGAACAGTAAGCAGAAAACTCTTAACTTAAAGGTCTGTGCCAGAGCTGAGCTATACCACATTAATTTTTTTTTAGTAGATAACACATTCTTAAAGTTCACAATGTGATCATATATCCTGCAACATAAGTTACCAATATTTCCAGTGTAACATAAATTAAGCTTTCTGACAAGTATGACTTGTTTCCAGGTATGACTGAGTGCATCACCATGGGAATCCCAAGGAAAATCACAACTAGGCTATTGAAGCTGTTGCATATGGTTAAGAGGGATACAAAGCAACCAAGGAGACTCCTGATATATGATAAAAAAATTCCTCTCCTTCTTTTCATATAGTGTATGTCAAGAAGTCACCATTCCTGCCCTTGTCTCACTGTCCAAAGTGCTGCTGAATGGAAGTGTTGGGGTCTAGGGGTCACCCCACAAACCACAGGAACACATATCTCAGTTAATCAGGGATGGTTTATTTTATCAAAAACATCTACGAAATTCAGGACAAAATGAAAAGGCCAAATCTAAGAATAATAGGCTAGTAGAGCATGAAGACTGTCAAATCAAATGGCCAGTAAACATTTTCAACAAAATTGTAGAAGAAAACTTCCCTAACCTAAAGAAAGAGAAGACCATAAAAATACAAGCCTACACCAAAAGTACAAGCAGTACACCAAATTGATTAGACCAGAAAAAATTCCTCCATTAAATAATAATCAAAACACAAAACAGAGAACAGAGAACAAAACAGAGAACAAAGAAAGAATATTAAAACTTTTAAGGAAAAATGCCAAGTAACTGTATGGACAGAACTATCCAATTTACAACTGACTTCTCAAGAGAAAAGAAAAGCTAGACGATCTTGGGCAGATGTAATCTAGACAGTAAAAGAACAAAAATGTCAGCCTAGGCTATCATGCACAGCAAAACTCTCAGTCACTATGGATGGAGAAACCAAGGTATTCCATGACAAAACCAAATTTAAACACTGTTTTTCCACTAATACAGCACTCCAGAGGATATCATAAGGAAAACTCAAAGTCAATGAGTAAAACTAATTAATCATCTATCAACAACTACAAAAAAGAGAACCACACAATCATAATTCTGCCTCTAACAACAAAAATAACAGAGTGCAACAATCATTGGTTTTTAATGTCAATCTGGTGTCCTGCAGAGAAAGAATCAACCAAACAATGAAGGAAGAATGTAAAAGCGAGGAGAGAGGAGAAAAGACAGCAGCCATGGGAAAATAGAGGAGAGCCTGGCCCTGAGGGCTGCCCAATTTAAACAAAGAACAGCCAAGAGGAAACATAGTAAGTAATAATTCAGGGTTATTGTTAGGAAAGTAGATTCTTACAGCATGGAGTGTAGGCAGCTGCACAACTGCTTGCTGCTTAGGGCATACTGTAAATCAAAAATCATGAGAAATGTACAGCCACTATACCAGCTCAAAAGAAATTCTGAAAAGGAATACATTAGTTTGAAGGGAGGTATAAAAATACCAGAGGCTATAGGAAAGAAGTTAACAACACTAAGACAGTTAATCAAAAGAAGCCTCAGCAAATGACAAATGTTAACAAAATAACAAATTAATGCAAAGGTTTAAATATTAATAAAATATTAGTAGAGTAAATTCCCCCCACTAAAAGTCACATATTCAACCAGAAAATAGGATTACCACCATGATAGCCACCATCTTAGGCTGGAAGAGGATTTATTAAGAAAATAGAACTAAGAATTAATAAGGAGGCCTAGCAATTCTATGCAATTCTCTATCTAGCTGACAGAATAACTTTTAAACCGATGCTTTTCAAAAGACAACGAAGTAACTACATACATTACAATTTACCAAAAGTATACTACAATTCTAAATATATACACATTAAACACAGCATATCCAACTTTACAAAATACATACTACTAGATATAAAACCACAGATTAACTACAATAGTACTTGTGGATGATTTTAATAGCCTATTCTGACAAGTAGACATGAGTCATAGGAAATTTAGAAACCAAGATGATATAAACCTGGAAGTTTCATTAGTGGTGGTTAACTTTTATAATTGTGGGGGTTTGAATATGTCGAATTGAATATGCCCCAGTGAGTGGCACTATTGGAGGTGTGTTCTTTTGGAGTAGGTATGGCCTTGTTGGAAGAAGTGAGCCATTGTGGGGTTGGGCTTTGAGAACTTTTTCCTAGCTGCTGAGGATATCAGACCTCTCCTGTTTGCCTTCAGAACAAGATGTAGAACTCTTGGCTCCTCCAGCAACATGCACGCCTGGATGCTGCCATGCTTCCTGCCATAATGATAATGGACTGAACCTCTGAACTTGTAAGACAGCCCCAATTAACTTCAATTAGTTTCAGTGTGTCTCCATTTAGTTTCTGTTTCCATGATCTGTCCATTGATGAGAGTGGGGTGTTGAAGTCTCCCACTATTATTGTATGAGGTGCAATGTGTTGTTTGAGTTTCAGTAAAGTTTCTTTTATGAATGTTGCTTCCTTTGCATTTGGAGCACAGATGTTCAGAATTGAGAGTTCATCTTGGTAGGTATTTCCTTAGACCAGTATGAACTGTCTTTCCTCCTTTTTGATAAATTTTGGATGAATGTTGATTTTAATCAATATTAGAATGGCTACTGCAGCTTGTTACTTTGGATCATTTTCTTGGAAAAATTGTTTCCCATCCTTTTATTTTGAAGTACTGTCTCTCTTTATCACTGATGTGTGTTTCCTGTAGGCAACAAAATACTGGGTTCTGTTCACATATCCTGTCTGTTAGTCTAGGTCTTTTTATGGGGAAATTGAATCCATTGATGTTAAGAGATATTAAGGAAAAATTGAGGTTTTTGTTGCTATCTTCTATCGGGTTTGTTGAATGAAGATTAATTTTTCTTTTTAAAAAAAGTATTTATTTGTAGAATGAACTTGTAAACAAAAACAAATCACAAGGCTGGATTACTTTATGCACTTGGGCAAGCATTTCATGGGATCCAATGCACCTCAATGAAGCACACACACACACACAAACACACATTTGTACACACATACATCTGTACACACATACATGCACACATTATTGCTTAGTTTATTTTATTCATTGGTGTGGTCTCTAATTTTAGCGTCAACTTGAATACACTTGGAATAAACTGAAAAACAAGCCCCTGTCTACATTGGGAGTGTTTTTTCTTTTGATTTATTTATATATTTTAATAATATATTTGAAAATTCATTTATAAGACAATTGTTTATTCATAGATCTCTTCAATTTTTATTTACCTAGACACAGGTAATCAAGATCAGGAATCATACAACATGCCACCACCATAAGTATGTGGATTTCTTCACTGTGTAGCAATTTTCTCAGAATTTAAACAGCCCATAATAAGGAAAGACTCCTGAATGCTCAGGAGTTGCTAGTTGAACTAGTGAAAATTAGTTTCACACATAAAGGAAGGATACAGCTCCTTCAATTATGGAAATGAACTCACAATTCTGAAATAATCCCGAAACTAAAAAGGTTACAGAAGGCCAGGTTATGAAAGCTACAAACACCTGCTGGGAAGAGGGACACCTGTACTTGCTTTACTGCTAAGAATGTCTACAAGTCACACTGCTGGGAGTTCTACATTGCAATTACCAGAGGGGTTCATGGGACACTTTGTAGAGTCATCTACCTTTAAGTCTTCACTGTAACTGTAAATAACCCTCACCTACACTATTTTAGTCAAAATGACTCATTGATTCTTTTTTATTAAATATATTCTTTATTTACATTTAAAATGTTTTCCACTTTTCTGGTCCCCCCACCCCACTGAAAATACACTAACCCATCCCCCCTCCCCCTGCTCACCAATCCATCCACTCTGATAACCTGTCCAGACATTCCCCTATACTGGGACATCTAGCCTCATGACCTAGGGCCTCCTCTCCCTTTTATGTGCAACAATGCCATCCTCTGCTAAATATGCATCTGGAGCCATGGGTCCTTCCATGGTTGGTGGTTTAGTCCCTGGGATCTCTGGGGGTACTGTGTAGTTCAAATTCTTGTTTCTTCTATGGCACTACAAACCCCTTCACCTCCTCTGGTCCATTCTCTAACTACAGCATTGGGGACCCTGTGCTAAGTTCAATGGTTGGCTAAGAATGTCCCCCACTGTATCATGCACTGGCAGAGCCTCCTAGGTGACAGCAATTATCAGGCTCCTGTCATCAAGCACTTATTGTGTCTGAGTTTTGTAACTGTATATGGAATGGATCCCTAGGAGGGGCAGTCTCAGGATGATTTGCTACTCTAGACTCTACTCCACACTTTGTCTCTGTTTCTCCTCTTGTGGGTATTTTGTTCCCCTCGTCTAAGAAATACCAGAGTATCCATACTTTGTTCTTCCTTCTTGAGTTTCATTTAGTCTGTGAATTATATCTTGGGTATTTCAAGTTTCTAGGCTAATATCCACTTATCAGTGAGTACATACCATGGGTGTTCTTTTGTGATTGTGTTACCTAAACTAGGGATGATATTTTCTATTTCCATCCATTTACTTGAATTTCATGATTTCATTGTTTTTAATAGCTGAGTAGTATTCCATTGTGTAAACATACCACACTTTCTGTATCCATTCCTCTTTTGAGTGACAGCTGGGTTTTTCAAGCTTCTGGCTATTATAAATAAGACTGCTATAAACATAGTGGGGTATGTGTCCTTTTTAAATGCTGGAGAATTCTCTGGGGATATGCTGGAGAAGTGATATAGAAGGGTCCTCCAGTAGTATTATGCCCAACTTTTTAAGGAACAACCAAATTGAATTCCAGAGTGGCTGTGCCACCTTGCAATACCACTAGCAGTGTAGGAGTATTTCTCTTTCTCCACATATTCATCAGCAACTGCTGTCTCATGAGTTTTTGGACAACAAAGTAGGGAAAGGCCCTTGGGCCCAGGAAGGCTCAATGGTAGGGGAATACCAGAACAGAGAAGCAGGAGTGGGTAGATTGGGGAACAAGAGTAGGAAAAATGTGTTATGGGATTTTTTTGGGGAAGGTGCCCACGAAAGGGGCAACTTTTGAAATATAAATAAAAATATATCTAATAAAAAATTAAAAGAAAATTATGTTTCCTGTAGTTCTTCATGAATTGGTGACGCTTCCTTTTATTTTCCCTATCCACTTTAGCAATTAGAACTTTAAAAATAATAAACAAAACTTTCCTTAATTTAAGTCACTCATTCACAATTGAGGTAATTATATATCCGTGACAGTTTTGCCCAGGAAAATATTAAGTAACACAATGTTAGAAATAATACCTTGTTTTCTGGAATGTCATTGTTGTCCAAAACAGATTCTAAAAAAACAAAGTTTCAACATTTTTTTAATAAAAATTTTCATTTGACATTTTTTCATTTGAGAGATTTATTAGAGGGGGTATTTTCCAATTTATCAAGTTTTTCCTCATGAATATCTCTCTGTTAAATCATTAGGGCACTGGACTGGTATGGTTTACCTCGGTCATGAACTCTGTTGACAGACCTAAAACAACCAGAAGCTCCACTTCCAGGTGCTCTAACACATCCACGTATCAGACGTGAGGAGGACAAAACATCTGACCTAACATCACTGGGCATAACTGAGTCTAGTAGGATCCAGGTACACAGGATCCCTGCATTACCAGTGGCACGGGTATCTTTCATCTAAGCTGGATTACCTTGGGTGCAGACTCTCAAGGCAGTCTGGCAACACCAAGACTCATAGGTGCTCTATCATAACCAGAATTACAGTATTCCTGGATTCCAGGATCCCAAGAGCTTGGTCATACAAGGATCACAAAATCCCAGGGGCAACTTGACTCTCAGGAGCTCTGACACATCCATGATCTCAGTATCACAAAATCTCAGAATCACAGAACCACAAAGACAGCAAGACGCTGATGAATTCTGACACAACCAGGATCACAGGCTCCAGTCACATTTAGTAAGGGAAGATAGCACTAGAGATAATCAGATGACAGGAGGCAAGCAGAAGACCATAAGCAACAGAAACCAAGGAAACTAGGCATCATTAGAACCCAATTCCCCTACCATACCAAGTCATGCATAAAGCATCACACTGGAAAAGCAAGATTCAGATCTAAAATCTATTTCCATGATGAGAATAGAGAACTTCAGAAGGACATGAAGTACTCCATAAAAAATACATGAGAACACAGGTAAACAGGCAGAAGCCCTTTAAGTGGAAACTTCAAATTCCATTAAAGAATTACAGGAAAACACAATCAAACAGGCAAACAAAATGAACAAAACCATCCAAGATCTAAAACTGGAAGTAGAAACAATAAAGAAATCAAAAAGTGAGACAATCCTGGAAAGAGAAAACCTAGGAAAGAGATCAGGAGTTGTCAACAGAATACAAGAGATAGAAGAGAGTATCTCGGGTGCAGAAGATGCCATAGAAAACATCGACCCAAAAGTCAACAAAAAGGCAAAAGGTAAAAATGCCCTAACCCAAAACACACAGGAAATTCAGGACATAATGAGAAGACCAAACCTAAGGATAATAGGGATAGAAGAGAGTGAAGATTACCAACTTAATGGACCAGTAAATACCTATCACAAAATTATAGATAAAAATTCCCTAAAGAAAGAGATGCCCAAGAACACTCAAGAAGCCTACAGTACTCCAAATAGTCTAGACTAGAACAGAAATTCCTTCTGTCAAATAATAATCAAAACACCAAATGATCTAAACAAAGAAAGAATATTAAAAGCAGTAAGGGAAAAAGATCAAGTAACATATAAAAGCAGACCTATCTGAATTAGGCCAGACTTCTCACCAGAAACTAAGAAAGCTAGAAGATCCTGTGAAGATTACATATAGAACAAAAGAGAACGTAAATGTGAGCCCAGGATACAATACCCAGCAAAGTTCTCCACTATTATATATGGGGAAAACAAGATATTCCAAGATAAAACCAAATTTACACAATAACATTACACAAACCCAGGTCTACAAAGGATAATATGACAAATACAACACTAGGAGGGCAAACTACAATGTAGAAAAAGGAAGAAGGTAATCTTTCAACAAACCCAAAAGTAGATAGCCACACAAATATAATTCCACCTCTATCAGCAAAAATAACCAGAAGTAACAATCACTTTTCCTTAATACCTCTTAACATCAATTAAAATAAAAACTTTTCCCCAATAAAAAGACATAGACCAACAGACTGGATACATAAACAGGTCTCAGCATTTTGAAACATACAGGAAATTATTTTCAGTGACAAAGACAGATACTACCTCAGTGTAAAATGTTGGAAAATAATTTTCCAAGAAAATGGTCCCAAGAAACAAGATGGAGTAGCCATTGTAATATTAAATCACATCAACTTTCAACCAAAAGTTATCAAAAATGATGGGGAAAGACACTCACTATGTATTCATCAAAGGAAAAATACACCAAGATGAACTCATTTTTAAACATCTATGCAGCAAACAGAAAGGCATTCATATTTGTAAAAAACACAAAGCAATACTGTAGTTCAATACACAAATTAAACCTCACACAATAAGAAGAGGAGTGTTCACCACCCCACTCTCAACAATTGACAAATCAGGAAAACAGAAACTAAACAGAGACACAATGAAATAAAAAGAAGTTATGAAACCAATGGATTTAATAAATATCTATAGAACACTTCACTGGAAAGTGTAGTTGGGCACAAAACAAACCTCAACAGATACAAGAACATTGAATTAATTCCACATATTCTGTTAGACCACCATGGATCATGACTGCTCTTCAATAACAACAAGAACAACATACACATGGAAGCTGAACAACTATCTACTCAATTACAACTTGGTCAGGTAAGAAATAAAGAAACAAATTCAAGATTTGTTGAAATTTAATAAAAATGAAGATACAACATATCCAAACTTATGGGACCCAATGAAAGCAGTGCTAAGAGGAAATCTCACAGTCCTGAGTGCTTCCATAAAGAAATTGGAGAAATCTAACACTAGCAGCTCAACTGCTCATCTAAAAGCTCTTGAAGAAATAGAAGAATATACATATAAGAGTACTAGATGGTAGGAAATAATCACAGGGCTGAAATCAATAAAGTAGAAGTAAAGAGAACTAGACAAAAACAAAACAAAACAAAACAAAACAAAACTAGGAGTTGGTTCTTTGAGAAAATCGACAAGATAGATAATCACTTACCCAGTCTAGCCAGATGGCACAGAGACTATATCCAAATTGAAAAAATCAGGACTGAAAAGAAAGACATTACAACAGAAAGTGAGGACATTCAAAAATAATCAGATCCTATCACAAAAGAATATATTTAAACAATTGGAAAAATCTAGATAAAATGGATGATTTTTCTAGACAGATACCAGGTGTTAAAGTAAAATCAGGATCAGTTAAACAAACTAAACAACACCATAACTCCTAGTGAAATAGAAGCAGTCATCAGAACTCTCCAAACCACACACACAAAAAAAACAAAAAACAAAAAACAAAAAAAACAAAAACAAAAACCCAAGGGCCAGATGAACAGTGCAGGATTCTATATAAAGTGCAGAATTCTATCAGACCTCAAAGACGATCTAATACCAATACTTCTCAAAGTCTTTCATAAAATAGAAACAGAAGGAACACCACTCAGCTCTATCTATGCACTCACAATTATATTGATACCTAAATCATAAATAAAACCAGCAATGAAAGAGAACCTCAGACCAAATACCCTTATATACATTGATTCAAATATATTCAATTAAATACTTGCAAACTGAATCCAAGAATGTGTTAAATCACAATGATCAAGTAGGTTTCATCCAAGAATACAGATATTGTTCAAAGTATGAAGTTCTATCATTGTAATCCACTCTATAAATAAACTCAAAGATGATAACTACATGATTATCTCATTACATGCTGAGAGAGAACTGGAAAAAGACAACACCCATTCATATTAAAAAACATCAGAGAGATTAGTAATTCAAGCTTTATACCTAAATATAAGAAAAGTAGCATACGGGCTGCGGCGGCGGCGGCGGCGGCGGCGGCGGCGGTAGCAGTGGCTGCTCCAGCTGAAGGGCCATCAGCAGTGGAACCAAGGCGACACAGGGTCCAGTTAGGCCCTGCGCCCACGACCACTGACCTTCGCTGACCAGCCGGGCGGCAAGCAACTGCGGTTCTGCGGAGCCTTTCGCTGCACGGAAGCCACTTCAGAACTCGGCTGCCCGCCAGTCAGGAGAGACTCACCGCCATTTTGATCCCGGGCTCCAGAGATCGGTCAGACTGAGGTACACAAACATAATCCTAGGCCCAACACCGCAGGGGTCTGAGCCAGACGGGCGTTGGCCTGCACCCAGGCCCTGGGCTGTTCGAGTGGCCATCGGGGCGCCAACCCAGCCAGGAGTTTTTTTTTTTTGCCCCGGCCGGTGCACGCGCCGCCATTTTGCCTACAGGAGCCAGAGTGCTCCGGAGGGCAGAGACTGCTAACAAGCGTAGCCTGAGGCTAACAAAACGGGGGTCTAGGCCCCAAAAGGCACAGGACTGACCCCAAGAACTGGGCGGCTTGGTGGGCCATCTGTGTGTCAACCAGCCCAGGAGGTTATTAGCACAACAGACTCTCCCGGTGCTTTCGCGGAGCGCGGACGCGCACGCCCGCCATCCGGGTCACCTGGCGGACCCAAATAACAGACATAGCCCTAGGGGAACTTTGCTCGGACCTTGGCCTCCCAGGCGTTTGCCTGGACTCAGGGCCCAGGCGACAAGGCTAACCTAGTGTGCGCCAGCCCGGTTGGGGAAATCGGCTGCCCAGCGGAGTGAGCGGAGCACAGGGGAGGTCACAGCAACATTCACCTTCGGAGCTCCCTGGGGGTGCACACGGGTTCCACCTGGTCCACAGACACAATCTGGGGCAAGGCCTCAGGCAGAAGCCCCCAGCTCAAATCTCTCCGCTTCAGATCAGCCTGGGTGGCCGCCACATCTCCAGGTCCCTCAAGAGGCTAGTGGGGGCTTCCGGGCGGCCAGCTGGGAAAAGTCGGTGTGCTCCGATAAATCCTGCGGGCCCCAGCGGGAGCCTTCAGGTGCCTGCTTTGGGATCTGAACAGCCTGGAAAACAGCACCCTGTCTATAGGCAGTGCAGAGTGTAAGCTGTGCACCAGAGGCCAACGGGGAAGGGGCAGCTTGCACTGGTGAGTCCAGCACTGACAAGACCAAGTAACACCAGTGAGAGCTAGATGGCAAAAGGCAAACGCAGAAACGTCACTAACAGAAATCAAGGCAATATGGCAACATCTGAACCAAATTCTCCTCTACCAGCAAGTCCTGGATACCCCATCACACCAGTAAAACAAGATTTGGATTTAAAATCACTGGTCATGATGCTGGTACAGGAACACATGAAGGTCATTGAGGAGAAAATGGATCAAAAGTTAGAAGCCCTTGCAAGGGAAACACAAAAATCATTGAAAGAAATCCAGGAGAATACAAAAGCCAACAAGGAGGAAATGCAAAAAACACTTAAAGAAATACAGGAGAACTTTGCTCAACAGGCTGAGGTCATGAAAGACGAAACACAAAAATCTCTTAAAGAAATACAGGAGAACTTTGGTCAACAGGCTGAGCTCATGAAAGAGGAAACACAAAAATCTCTTAAAGAATTACAGGAAAACACAAACATGCAAGGGAAGGAGCTAAGCAAAACCATCCAGGATCTAAAATCAGAAGTAGAAACAACTAAGAAAACTCAAAGGGAGACAACTTTGGAGATAGAAAGCCTTGGGAAGAAATCAGGGGACAGAGATGCAAATATCAACAACAGAATACAAGAGATAGAAGAAAGAATCTCAGATGCTGAAGATTCCATAGAAACCATGGACTCAACAGTTAAAGAAAATGCAAAGTGCAAAAAGCTTGTAACCCAAAATATCCAGGAAATCCAGGACACAATGAGAAAACCAAACCTAAGGATTATAGGCATAGATGAGAGTGAAGATTTACAACTTAAAGGGCCAGCAAATATCTTCAATAAAATTATGGAAGAAAACTTCCCTAACCTAAAGAGAGAGATGCCCATGAATATACAAGAAGCCTACAGAACTCCAAACAGACTGGACCAGAACAGAAATACTTCCCGTCACATAATAATCAAAACACCAAATGTTCTAAACAAAGAAAGAATACTAAAGGCAGTAAGAGAAAAAGGCCAAGTAACATATAAAGGAAGACCTATCAGAATCACAGCAGACTTTTCACCTGAGACTATGAAGGCTAGAAGGTCCTGGGCAGATCTCATGCAGACTCTAAGAGAACACAAATGCCAACCAAAACTACTATATCCAGCAAAACTCTCAATCACCATAGATGGAGAAACTAAGATATTTCACGACAAAACCAAGTTCACCCAATATCTATCCACAAACCCAGCCCTAAAAAGGATAATAGGAGGACAACACCAATACAAGGAGGGAAACTCCACCCTGAAAAAAGCAAGATAGTAACCTTTCATCAAACCCAAATAAGTTAAGCAATCAAATTTAAAAAATAACGTCAAAAATGATAGGAAGTAACAATCACTATTCCTTAATATCTCTTAACATCAATGGACTCAATGCCCCAATAAAAAGACACAGACTAACTGACTGGATACGTAAACAGGACCCTACATTTTGCTGCTTACAGGAAACACACCTAAGGGTCAAAGACAAACACTACCTTAGAGTAAAAGGCTGGAAGACAATTTTACAAGCAAATGGTCTCAGGAAACAAGCTGGAGTAGCCATTTTAATATCAGATAAAATTGACTTTCAACCCAAAGTCATCAAAAGAGACTCTGAGGGACACTTCTTGCTGGTCAAAGGAAAAATACAACAAGAAGAACTCTCAATCCTGAACATCTATGCTCCAAATGCAAGGGCACCCTCTTTCATAAAAGAAACTTTATTAAAACTCAAAGCACACATTGCACCTAACACAATAATTGTTGGTGACTTCAACACTGCACTTTCCTCAATGGACCGATCAGGAAAACAGAAACTAAACAAGGACACAATGAAACTAATTGAAGCTTTGGACCAATTAGATTTAACTGATATATATAGAACATTCTATCCTAAAACAAAAGAATATACCTTTTTTTCAGCACCTCATGGTACCTTCTCCAAAATCGACCATATAATTGGTCACAAGACAGACCTCAACAAATATAAAAAGATAGAACTAATCCCATGCCTCCTATCTGATCACTATGGAATAAAAGTGGTCTTCAATAGCAACAGAAGCAACAGAAAACCCACAAACACGTGGAGATTGAACAATACTCTACTCAATGACACCTTGGTCAAGGAAGAAATAAAGAAAGAAATTAAAGACTTTTTAGAACACAATGAAAATGAAAACACAACATACCCAAATCTATGGGACACAATGAAAGCAGTGCTAAGAGGAAAACTCATAGCCCTGAGTGCCTCCAAAAAGAAAATGGAGAGAGCATACATTACCAACTTAATGACACACCTGAAAGCCCTAGAACAAAAAGAAGCTATTTCACCCAGGAGGAGTAGAAGGCAGGAAATCATCAAACTCAGGGCCGAAATCAATCAAGTAGAAACAAAGAGAACCATACAAAAAATCAACAAAACTAGGAGCTGGTTCTTTGAGAAAATCAACAAGATAGATAAACCCTTAGCCAGACTGACCAAAGGGCACAGAGAAAGTATCCAAATTAACAAACTTAGAAATGAAAAGGGAGACATAACAACGGAAACTGAGGAAATCCAAAAAATCATCAGATCCTACTAAAGAGCCTGTACTCAACACAACTGGAGAATCTGGAGGAAATGGACAATTTCCTTGACAGATACCAAATACCAAAATTAAATCAGGACCAACTAGACCATCTAAACAGTCCCATAAAGCCTAAAGAAATAGAAGGAGTCATAGAAAGTCTTCCAACCAAAAAAAGCACAGGACCAGATGGTTTCAGTGCAGAATTCTACCAGACCTTCAAAGAAGAGTTAACACCAATACTCTTCAAACTATTCCACAAAATAGAAACAGAAGGAACACTACCCAATTCCTTCTACGAAGCCACAATTACGCTGATACCAAAGCCACACAAAGATCCAACAAAGAAAGAGAACTTCAGACCAATTTCCCTTATGAACATCGATGCAAAAATACTCAACAAAATTCTTGCCAACCGAATCCAAGAACACATCAAAACGATCATCCACCATGATCAAGTAGGCTTTATCCCGGGAATGCAGGGTTGGTTCAATATACGGAAATCCATCAATACAATCCACTACATAAACAAACTCAAAGAACAAAATCATATGGTCATTTCATTGGATGCTGAAAAAGCATTTGACAAAATTCAGCATCCTTTCATGCTTAAAGTCTTGGAGAGAACAGGAATTCAAGGCCCATACCTAAACATAGTAAAAGCAATATACAGCAAACCGGTAGCCAGCATCAAACTAAACGGAGAGAAACTTGAAGCAATCCCACTGAAATCAGGGACCAGACAAGGCTGCCCCCTTTCTCCTTATCTTTTCAATATTGTACTTGAGGTACTAGCTCGGGCAATTCGACAACATAAGGAGGTCAAAGGGATACAAATTGGAAAGGAGGAAGTCAAACTATCATTATTTGCAGACGACATGATCGTCTACCTAAGTGACCCAAAGAACTCCACTAGAGAGCTCCTACAGCTGATAAACAACTTCAGCAAAGTGGCAGGTTACAAAATCAACTCAAGCAAATCAGTGGCCTTCCTATACTCAAAGGATAAGCAGGCTGAGAAAGAAATTAGGGAAATGACCCCCTTCACAATAGCCACAAACAGTATAAAGTATCTTGGGGTGACTCTTACCAAACATGCGAAAGATCTGTATGGCAAGAACTTCAAGACTCTGAAGAAGGAAATGGAAGAAGACCTCAAAAAATGGGAAAACCTCCCATGCTCATGGATCGGTAGAATCAATATAGTTAAAATGGCCATTTTGCCTAAAGCACTATACAGATTCAATGCAATACCCATCAAAATCCCAACTCAATTCTTCACAGAGTTAGAAAGAGCAATTATCAAATTCATCTGGAACAACAAAAAACCCAGGATAGCTAAAACTATTCTCAGCAACAAAAGAAAATCTGGGGGAATCAGTATCCCTGACCTCAAGCAATACTACAGAGCAATAGTGTTAAAAACTGCATGGTATTGGTACAGTGACAGGCAGGAGGATCAGTGGAACAGGATTGAAGATCCAGAAATGAACCCACACACCTATGGCCACTTGATCCTCGACAAAGAGGCTGAAAACATCCAATGGAAAAAAGATAGCCTTTTCAACAAATGGTGCTGGTTCAACTGGAGGTCAGCATGCAGAAGAATGCGAATTGATCCATCCTTGTCTCCTTGTACTAAGCTCAAATCCAAATGGATCAAGGACCTCCACATAAAGCCAGACACTCTGAAGCTAATAGAAAAGAAACTGGGGAAGACCCTTGAGGACATCGGTACAGGGAGAAAGTTTCTGAACAGAACACCAATAGCGTATGCTCTAAGAGCAAGAATTGACAAATGGGACCTCATAAGGTTACAGAGTTTCTGTAAGGCAAAGGACACCGTCAAGAGGACAGATCGGCAACCAACAAATTGGGAAAAGATCTTCACCAATCCTACATCAGATAGAGGGCTAATATCCAATATATATAAAGAACTCAAGAAGTTAGACTCCAGAAAACCGAACAACCCTATTAAAAAATGGGGTACAGAGTTAAACAAAGAATTCTCACCTGAAGAACTTCGGATGGCGGAGAAGCATCTTAAAAAATGCTCCACTTCATTAGTCATTAGGGAAATGCAAATCAAAACAACCCTAAGATTTCATCTTACACCAGTCAGAATGGCTAAGATTAAAAATTCAGGAGACAGCAGGTGTTGGAGAGGGTGCGGAGAAAGAGGAACACTCCTCCACTGCTGGTGGGGTTGCAAATTGGTACAACCACTCTGGAAAGCAGTCTGGCGGTTCCTCCGAAAACTGGGCACCTCACTTCCAGAAGATCCTGCTATACCACTCCTGGGCATATACCCAGAGGATTCCCCACCATGTAATAAGGATACATGCTCTACTATGTTCATAGCAGCCCTATTTATAATTGCCAGATGCTGGAAAGAACCCAGGTATCCCTCAACAGAAGAGTGGATACAAAAAATGTGGTATATCTACACAATGGAGTACTATTCAGCCATTAGAAACAATGAATTCATGAAATTCTTAGGCAAATGGATGGAGCTAGAGAACATCATACTAAGTGAGGTAACCCAGACTCAAAAGGTGAATCATGGTATGCACTCACTAATAAGTGGTTATTAACCTAGAAAACTGGAATACCCAAAACATAATCCACACATCAAATGAGATACAAGAAGAAAGCAGGAGTGGTCCCTGGTTCTGGAAAGACTCAGTGAAACAGTATTTGGCAAAACCAGAACGGGGAACTGGGAAGGGGTGGGAGGGAGGACAGGGGAAGAGAAGGGGGCTTACGGGACTTTCGGGGAGTGGGGGGGGGCTAGAAAAGGGGAAATCATTTGAAATGTAAATAAATTATATCAAATAAAAAAAAAAGACAAAAAAAAAAAAAAAAAAAAAAAGAAAAGTAGCATACAGCAAAACAATACTCCACATCAAACTAAATGGAGAGAAACTCAAAGCAATCCTGTTAAAAGACATGGACCTACCTACTTAAAATAGTACTCGAAGTGCTACCTAGAACAATAAGACTGTTGTTAAGACCTTTTGTTAAAGGATGACAAAAAGATACTAAAAGAAAGGAAGAAGTCAAAATATCACTATTTTCAGATCATGATAGTATATGTAAGCGACCACAAAAATTCAACCACAAAGCTCCTACAACTGATAAACATGATGAGCAAAGTAGCTAGATGTAAAATTAATTTATCAAATCAATATCCTATTTATACTCTACTCAAGGTATAAATGTGCTGAAATTGAAATAAGGGAAACACCCTTCACAATAGTCACAAATATTATAAAATATATTGATGTGACACTAACCAAGCAACTGAAAAATGTATATGACAAGAATTTCAAATCGCTGAAGAAAGAAATAGAACACAGAAGATGAAAAAAATCTCCAAAGCTCAGGGATCAGCATGATTAACAGAGTAAAAATGGCCATCTTACAATCTTACAGTCGAAAAATTCAATGCAATCCCCATCAAAATTCCAACAAAATGAAATTAGAAAAAGCTATTGACAAATTAATTTGAAATAAAAAATCCACCCAATATAGCAAAAAATACTCTCAACAATAAAGGAACTTCTAACTGAATCGCCGTCCTTGACCTTGATCAATATTGAAAAACCTGCATTGGTATTGGTACAGGGACACTCAGGTAGATCAATGGAATAGAACTGAAGACCCAGAATGAACCCACACATCTGTGTTCACTTGATCTTTGGCAAAGAAGCTAAAACCATTCAGTGGAAAAAGACAGCATTTTCAACATAATGGTGCTGGTTCAACTGTCAGTCAGCATGTAGAAGAATGCAGATTGATCCATTCTTTTCTCCTTGTGCAAAGCTCGTGTGCAAGTGGATCAAGTACATCCACATAAAAATCAGATATGTTGAATCTAATCAGGGAGAAAGTGGGGAAGAGCATCTCAAACTAGAGTACAGGGCAAACTTCCAGAACAGAATACCCATGATTTATGTTCTCAGATCAACTATCAACAAATGGAACCTCATAAAATTACAAAGCTTCTGTAAGCAAAGGACATTGTCAATAGGACAAAACAGTAATCTAAAGATTGGGAAAAGATCTTTACTAATCCCACATTTAATAGAGGGCTCACATCTAAAGTATACTAAGAAAACAAGAAGTTAGACTCCAGAGAACCAAAAAACCCTATTAAAAACTCAGAGACTTTTTAGAATTTAATGAAAATGAAGGCACAACATACCCAAATCTTTGGGACACAATGAAAGCAGTGCTAAGAGGAAAACTCATAGATCTGAGTGCCTCCAAAAAGAAAATGGAGAGAGCATACACTACCAGCTTAATGACACACCTGAAAGCCCTGGAACAAAAAGAAGCTATTTCACCCAGGAGGAGTAGAAGACAGGAAATCATCAAACTCAGGGCTGAAATCAATCAAGTGGAAACAAAGAAAACCATACAAAGAATCAACCAGTCCAGGAGCTGGTTCTTTGAGAAAATCAACAAGATAAATAAACCCTTAGCCAGACTGACCAAAGGGCATAGAGAAAGTATCCAAATTAACAAATTTAGAAATGAAGAGGGAGATATTACAACAGAAAATGAGGAAATCCAAAAAATCATCAGATCCTACTACAAAAAAATTATACTCAACACAACTGGAGAATCTGGAGGAAATGGACAATTTCCTAGACAGATACCAAACACCAAAATTAAATCAGGACCAAATAGATCATCTAAACAGTCCCATAACCCCTAAAGAAATAGAAGGGGTCATAGAAAGTCTTCCAACCAAAAAAAGCACAGGACCAGATGGTTTCAGTGCAAAATTCTATCAGACCTTCAAAAAAGACCTAACACCAATACTCTTCAAACTATTCCACAAAATAGAAACAGAAGGAACCCTACCCAATTCCTTCTATGAAGCCACAATTACGCTGATACCAAAACCACACAAAGATCCAACAAAGAAAGAAAACTTCAGACCAATCTTCCTTATGAACATCGATGCAAAAATACTCAATAAAATTCTTGCCAACCGAATCCAAGAACACATCAAAACGATCATCCACCATGATCAAGTAGGCTTTATCCCAGGGATGCAGGGTTGGTTCAATATACGGAAATCCATCAATGCAATCCACTACATAAACAAATTCAAAGAAAAAAAACCACATGGTCATTTCATTGGATGCTGAAAAGGCATTTGACAAAATTCAGCATCCTTTCATGCTTAAAGTCTTGGAATGAACAGGAATTCAAGGCCCATACCTAAACATCGTTAAAGCAATACACAGCAAACTGGTAGCCAGCATCAAACTAAATGGAGAGAAACTCGAAGCAATCCCACTAAAATCAGGGACTAGACAGGGCTGCCCCCTTTCTCCTTATCTTTTCAATATTGTACTTGAGGTACTAGCTCAGGCAAGTCGACAACATAAGGAGGTCAAAGGGATACAAATTGGAAAGGAAGAAGTCAAACTATCATTATTTGCAGATGACATGATAGTCTACCTAAGTGACCCAAAAAACTCCACTAGAGAACTCCTACAGCTGATAAACAACTTCAGCAAAGTGGCAGGTTATAAAATCAACTCAAGCAAATCAGTGGCCTTCCTATACTCAAAGGATAAGCAGGCTGAGAAAGAAATTAGGGAAATGGCCCCCTTCACAATAGCAAAAAACAGTATAAAGTATCTTGGGGTGACTCTTACCAAACATGTGAAAGATCTGTATGAGAAGTACTTCAAGACCCTGAAGAAGGAAATGGAAGAAGACCTCAAAAAATGGGAAAAGCTCCCATGCTCATGGATCAGCAGGATCAATATAGTTAAAATGGCCATTTTGCCAAAAGCAATATACAGATTCAATGCAATACCCATGAAAATCCCAACTCAATTCTTCACAGAGTTAGAAAGAGCAATTCACAAATTCATCTGAAATAACAAAAAACCCAGGATAGCTAAAACTATTCTCAGCAACAAAAGAAATTCTGGGGGAATCAGTATCCCTGACCTCAAGCAATACTACAGAGCAATAGTGTTAAAAACTGCATGGTATTGGTACAGTGACAGTCAGGGGGATCAATGGAACAGGATTGAAGATCCAGAAATGAACCCACACACCTATGGCCACTTGATCCTCGACAAAGGGGCTGAAAACATTCAATGGAAAAAAGATAGCCTTTTCATCAAATGGTGCTGGTTCATCTGGAGGTCAGTATGCAAGAATGCGAATTGATCCATCCTTGTCTCCTTGTACTAAGCTCAAATCCAAATGGATCAAGGACCTGCACATAAAGCCAAACACTCTGAAGCTAATACAAAAGAAACTGGGGAAGACCCTTGAGGACATCGGTACAGGGTGAAAGTTTCTGAACAGAACACCAATAGCGTATGCTCTAAGATCAAAAACTGACAAATGGGACAAAGAATTCTCACCTGAAGAACTTCGGATGGCGGAGAAACATCTTAATAAATGCTCAACTTCATTAGTCATTAGGGAAATGCAAATCAAAACAACCCTGAGATTTCACCTTACACCAGTCAGAATGGCTAAGATTAAAAATTCAGTAGATAGCAGGTGTTGGCGAGGATGTGGAGAAAGAGGAACACTCCTCCACTGCTGGTGGGGTTGCAAATTGGTACAACCACTCTGGAAATCAATCTGGCGGTTCCTCCGAAAACTGGGCACCTCACTTCCAGAAGATCCTGCTATATCACTCCTGGGCATATACCCAGAGGATTCCCCACCAAGTAATAAGGATACATGCTCTACTATGTTCATAGCAGCCCTATTTATAATTGCCAGATGCTAGAAAGAACCCACTCCTGGGCATATACCCAAAAGATTCCCCAGCATGTAATAAGGAGGTTTATGTAATAACTATGTTCATAGCAGCCCTGTTTATAATTGCTAGAAGTTGGAAAGAACCCAAGTATCCCTTAACAGAAAAGTGGATGCAAAAAATGTGGTATATCTACACAATGGAGTACTATTCAGCCATTAGAAACAATGAATTCATGAAATTCTTTTGCAAATGGAAGTAGCTGGAGAACATCATACTAAGTGAGGTAACCCAGACTCAAAAGATGAATCATGGTATGCACTCACTAATAAGCGATATTAACCTGGAAAACTGGAATACCCAAAACATAATCCACACATCAAATGAGGTACAAGAAGAAAGGAAGAGTGGCCCCTTGTTCTGGAAAGACTCAGTGAAGCAGTATAGAACAAAATCAGAACAGGGAAGTGGGAAGGGTTGAGTGGGAAAACAGGGGGAGGGAAGGGGACTGATGGGACTTTCGGGGAGTGGGGGCCCCGAAAAGGGGAAATCATTTGAAATGTAAATAAATATATCAATTTAAAAAAAGAGAGAAAAAAATATTAAGGAGAAAAAAAAGAAAAAGTAAATATCCTGAGTGAGGTAACCCAGACACAAAAGAACACACATGGTATGTGTTTACTGAAAAGTTGATATTTGCCCTAAAGTTCACAAAATCCATGATACAACCCACAGACACTATGGACCTTAGAAGGAAGGGAGACCAGAGCATGGCTGCTTCAGTCCTGCATTGAGAGGATATCAGGATGATGGTGGGAAGTTGAGGTAGAGGAGTCCTGGGAGAGAGAGAAGTGAGGGAGGAAATAAGGGGCAGTATCAGGTACTGGAGAGGATAGGAGAGAAGTAAAGAGTAAATAAAAAGTAAAACAACCATGAGTCCCCCCCCTTAAAGGGATGATACCACACACTCATTTTGAAATTTTAACGCATAAATGTTCCTCATCAAAGGAAGAAAAGGGACAACAAATGGAGCAGAGACAGAAGGAAGGGACATCCAGGGACTGCCTTACCTGGGGATCCATCAAAATTGCAGACACCAAACCAGACACTGATGGTGTTGTCAAGAGGTGTTTGCTGACAGGAACCTCTTGTGAAGGTTCTTAGGGAAGTCGAGCAGGCAACTTACCCTTGATGTCACCCATTAGACTGAGGTCAGGGAAACTGGTGGGAAAGCTAGGGAAAAAGCTGAAGGGCCAAGAAGAATTGCAAACCCACTGGAAGAACAACATCAATTACAAGGATCACCCAATGTTCCCAGTGAGTAGACCATAAACAGAGGAGTGTACAGGGAGGGATCTTTAGCTCCAGATATATTGTAGCAGAGAATGACCCTGCCTGACAGCAATGGGAGGAGAGGCCCTTAGTCCTGTGGAGGATTGATGCCCCAGGGTAGCGAGATGCTGAATCTGTAGGGCAGGAAAGGGTAAGTGGGGGAGGCCCTCATATACGCAAAGGGGAGGGGGGAAGGTAAGATGTGGTTTGAGGGGTTGTAGGAGGCATAACCAGGAAGTGGTGTATCATTTGAGATGTATTCAAATGGAATAATTAATAAATACATTTAAAACAATACACATATGCCAGTCATTTAATTTTCACAATGAAGACTCAGGAGCCAGATGCTGGGGTGAAAACCTGCCAGGTCAGAGAGTCCAGGAAAGCCCTCAGCTGACTTTGCTACCTGCTGACCTCCCAGAAGGAAAGCATTCTTTATCCCTCTGCACACTGTTTTTGTTTAGTTATAATGATTCCATTTCAACTGGTTCCTTGGTCTGCCTCTTGCCCAGGAGTTGACATTTGTTTGCCCTGCAATAAAGGTGTGTACTTGGACTAAGCCAAAGGACAATAAAGTACTTGTTTACAGTAAACAGAAAGCTCTTGGGTTAAAGGTCTGTGCTAGGTCTGAGCTACACCATAAAAAAAAATGTATTCTGTAAATAACACAATCTGGGGCTTTACAATGTAAACGAATACACTGCAACACAAGTTAGCAATGTTCTCTCTGCTATAGAAATCATGATGTGAACACCATGATCCCAAAGAAAATCAAAACTGTAATCTTGAAGCTGGTGCATATGACCAACAAGGACCTAAACAGTACCAAGGAGACTCTTGATCCTTATCACAAGGGATAAATTACCCATCCCTCTTGTCACATATTTTAGGCCAAGATATCACCATTCCTGGCCTTGGCTCATTGTCCTAGGTGCTGCTGAAGGGAAGGGTTGGTGTCCAGGGGTCACCCAACAAACCACAGGAACACTGAATTAAGTTAAACAGGGAAGGTTTGATGAATACACACTCCACAATGGAACGAGGGCAAAAGCTCAAACCTGAGCAGGAGACATTATAGCAGGAAATGGCCTTGCCTCAACAGGTAGGAGGCCCTTAGTCCCATGGAAGATTGATGCCCCAGTGGAGTGGAGTGCTGAAGCAATAGGGGAGGAGAAGGTGCATGGGGTGGGGGGGGGTAGCACCATCATACAAGCAAAGGGCCCTGACTCAAGCCATTTTAGACATAATAGTGCATAGTGACCTTGAATTTGATGGGTACTAGGTGAAGGATATAGATGTGAAATTTCCTGATTAAAATGCTCACAACATACAGTACATAACATAGTACATGGACAGCACGACCCTGATCTGAAACAAGATTTTTTTCTTTGGTTTTACATGAAGGACTTGGAAACATCAGTATGAAATAGATGGCTAGCAAGTGACAAAGTTGCTACAGTTGCAATGGCACAAATAATTATCAAAAAAAATGTATCATTAGGAAAAATTTCTGCATGACCTTATCATGTTTAGACAAGTTCTGTGGCCTCAAGAGGAGATCCTTAGGAGTAAAACAGGAAAGGTGTTTGTTGCCTGAAAGGAGGGGCCTGAGCAGTGTTGCTCAGCCTTCTCAGTGACAATTGCACCTCACTCTGTCCCTGCAGGGGATCTCAAAGTGTCCTTCCAACTTCCCTGTGAACCAGTCTAGGCACACAAAGGCCAGGAACCAGTGCTGGTGTCCCACTCCTCACTTATGCTCCATTTTCAACAATGTACATGTAGAAGCAAATACAGCATGGCCACTTGACATTCATACTCTTCACATCTTACTGAGGGCAGCAATTGCTTGACTACACCCAAATCTATAAAATATGTGGGCACTGGGGAAGTATATCAAGATAAAGCTAGGAGAGAGGTGCATGAACTCTGCCCTGGATTGAATGCAGAAATGTGGGGGTGGAAGACACATGTATGGTTAAATATCCCACTAAGTTCACATTTTGTCTGCTTGATTTACTCTCAGGGCAAGGAAGGGTAGTATCTCTGATGGTGTCTGTCAAGTCCCTCGAAAAGTTCACTGGGTTTTGGCCTCAGCACTTGATATGTGGTGATGTGGCAGTGGCACTCAGGAAAGCTAGAGATTGTAACTGGCACAGTACCATGCTAGCAGCAGTGGATAATACTCAGTTGTCCAGATGGTGATAACCACTCTCATTATTTCTTTTTTTAAAATATTTTTATTTTCTATATTCTTTTTTACATTCCAAATGATGTCCCCTTTCCCAGAACCCCCCTCCCCATTGGTCTCAAAAACCTTCTTCATTTCTTAATGTGAACCCACAGAAAAAGAGAACAAAATCCTTAGAAAAGAAAGAACATTTCCCCTTCTCCATCTTCCCAGGTAGAAACACTTGCAGAGAGAAAATGGTAAGTTCATTAAAATAGACAAAGATTGGTAGGTGAGGCCTTGAATGGAGGGTGTGTTTCAGTGTTCTCTCTGAAACCGAGTTTTAAAACTTCCATTTCATCCTCTACCTGGCCTCCCAGGCTAACCTTCACCTCACATAATCCTGCTTCCATTATAATGTTGTTAGGCTTACAAGTGGGGCTCCTAGGAATGGTAGGACAGGACTAGTCACTAACAGAGACCTGGGTTTTCTAATGCTGAGGTGTGTACCCACCAGTGTAGCTACAGACATTTTGTTCTATGTCAGCTCCCTAGTTCGATTACTGCTATAATGTGCCTGCCAAATCACTGACACAGAAAAGTAACTTGTCTCAGAGGAAGGTCATGTTGACACATACTCTTATGTTATTTATGACATTTGTTACACTTATGTTCAACAAAATTTACATAGGACCCATCAAATTAATGATCAATATACACCCTTATATCTAAAATGACCTAATCAGAAATGAGCACTGGACACTTCGTACAACTTCATAGAAGCTACCTGTATTTTGGGTTGTTTGTTTGTTTGTTTGTTTGTTTTTGTTTTTTGCTTTAGAAGATGATGAATTTAGATGTTTGTAGCCATGGCTCAGCTCCCAAAATCTGATATGTGGTCCTGTTCAATCAGTATTATGGTCTACATTCATTAATCCATCCCTATTTATTTGAGAAAGGTGTTTTTCTGGTTTGTGGGGCCGATCATGAACCCAAGCACAAGACGTTAGGCCCTTGCTCTGTGCACTAACATACATCTATTATATTTTCATACACCCTTACCAATTTTGACTATTTTATTTTGTTCTGACATAATCTCATTTTATAGATTATAGAGGGCTATTAGCAATCCTCCTTTGGTGACACTGGTGCAGAAATGAGACTCTGCCTGGGGGCCTTTCCATTGGTGGCTCCAATATTTTACTTTCCTCTGCCAACTGATCTCCAGACTCTTGCCAGAACCATGAGGACTGAAACACACACACACTCTCTCTCTCTCTCTCTCTCTCTCTCTCTCTCTCTCTCTCTCTCTCTCTCTCTCTCTCTCTCTCTGTTAAGTCATCTTGGGGCAGCTTTAAAAAAGCTAAGCACAAGATATCATGAGTGTAGCTCCTAAAACACATCCACATATTAACCTGCCCTGCAGGCTCTGCCTGGATATAATTTCATGCACCTGTACCAAAGACAGGAGAACTTTTGACTGCATTTTAGAACTGGAGTTATTTCTCAGTACATTTTAAAGGTTCATATTGCTGATTGAGGAAAATTTGAGATAGGATGAGACATTTCTGAGAAGGGTTTGAAAAGGAAACCCTCAGTTAGAAACACAGGGATTACTGAGGTGATGGCAATTAAGCCCAGAGTAAACCATGGCCTTGGAAGGAAGATGGGCTCAGTGGCTATGCCCCAGGAGAGTCTTCAGGAAAGAGCACTTAAGCTTCATGTTCAGTACAGGGAGAACATTAGCAGGGAGCCAAGGGCTGTATGTAACCCATGACATCAGCAGTCCCTTCTTGAACATTCTATAATCTTCTGGAGAGTTCTTGGCATGAGCTGTGATGTCACCAGTGTTGTAACAACAGCAGAGCATTGAGGTTTCTCAGTCTGTGTCTAGAGGATACACTGATAGACATGTTTGCCCGGCTCAGAAAACTATTTCGGAGAACCAATGTGGATGGAAGAGAGACTAGAGAGAGGAGGAAGGGAGCTGGCCTTTCATCTGAGAGTAATGAAGGACAAAGGAGGTGGTCATGGAGAATGTGGAGTAAGTACTGGGAAGTGGATATTCAGCTTCCTGGCAGGGTGGCCGGAGCTGGCCTTTCTAGCAAATTCTAATTCTTCACTTTCACTGAGTATTGTGGTTGTTACTTGGGGACAGAATGAGAGCATCAGGAGTCACAGAGGATCTAAGCTACACCAATTTAGGGAAGGGCATCACTGCCTTCACTACCATGCTTCTAGCTTCAGCTTCTCTGACAATAGTACCAGGGAGAGATTTGTGCTCCTGCTGATAACCTCTTGTTCTCAGAACTACTCTGACTTCCTCTCCCTCAAAGTTCCCACCTTAGCTTTCCCACTGGTTGTGGGTGGCAGGAATTATTGTACTGTAACCAAAGACCTGTCAGAGTTGATAAACCCAGCAGAGATTCCATCCTGTGGCTGCTTCTGGAGTGCTTGTTGTTTCAATAGAGGAAATAAATCAGTGTATTCTCCTGCAATAGAAATGAAGAAAGCTTTTTTATTTTTTTTTTATCACACATGGTTTTTTTTAATTTATTTATTTATTTTTATTTACATTGCAAATGATTTCCCCTTTTCTGGGTCCCCACTCCCCGCAAGTCCCATAAACCCTCTTCCGTCCCCCTGTTCTTCCATCTACCCCTTCCCACTTCCCTGTTCTGGAATTCCCCTATACTCTTGCACTGAGTCTTTCCAGAACCAGGGCCCACTCCTCCATTCTTTTTGGACATCATTTAATTTGTGGATTATATCCTGGGTATTCAAAGTTTCTAGGCTAATATCCACTTTTCAGTGAGTGCATACCATGATTGATCTTTTGAGACTGGGTTACCTCACTTAGTATGATGTTCTCCAGCTCCATCCATTTGTCTAAGCTTAACTCCAAATGGATCAAGGACCTCCACATAAAACCTGACACACTGAAACTAATTGAAAAAAAACTGGGGAAGACCCTGGAGGACATGGGCACAGGGGAAAAGTTCCTGAATAGAACACCAATAGCTTATGCTCTAAGATCAAGAATTGACAAATGGGACCTCATAAAACTACAAAGTTTCTGTAAGGCAAAGGACACCGTCAAAAGGACAAAAGGTCAACCAACAGACTGGGAAGGAATCTTCTCCAACCCTAAATCCGACAGAGGGCTAATATCTAATATATACAAAGAACTCAAGAAAGTAGAACCCAGAGATCCAAATAACCCCATTAAAAAGTGGGGTATGGAGCTAAACAAAGAATTTTCACAAGAAGAACTTCGGAGAGCTGAGAAACACATTAAGAAATGTTCAACATCATTAATTATTAGGGAAATGCAAATCAAAACAACCCTGAGATTTCAACTCACACCAGTCAGAATGGCTAAGGTCAAAAATTCAGGAGACAGCAGGTGTTGGCAAGGATGTGGAGAAAGAGGAACACTCCTCCACTGCTGGTGGGATTGCAAGATGGTGCAACTACTTTGGAAATCAGCCTGGCGGTTCCTCAGAAAACTGGGCCTGTCACTTCCTGAGGACCCTGTTATACCACTACTGGGCATATATCCAGAGGATTCTTCAGCATGCAATAAGGACACATGCTCCACTATGTTCATAGCAGCCCTATTTGTAATAGCCAGAAGCTGGAAAGAACCTAGATGTCCTTCAACAGAGGAATGGATACAAAAAATGTGGGATATTTATACAATGGAGTACTATTCAGCCATTAGAAACAATGAATTCATGAAATTCTTAGACAAATGAAAGCTTTTTTAAATGTTGCAGCTGGACTCTGGGAATTTAAGAATCTTCTTTCAATAAATAATGAATGAGAAAAAAATCAAAAGATGTAAATTACAGGCATCTAAAAGCACAAGATATATACCACCATTTAAAAAATGTCATACTGAGAAAGTCCCAGATTCAAGCAAGACAAAAACACAGCTTCTCACTCGGGACGCTTTCTTCCTTTACGACTCCACCTTTCAGACTTGAAAACTGAGCAGGGAGTGCCATTCTTTATGCCCAGAATGGATCTTTGTTTCATTTATTTTATCCTCTATGTCAGAAACACTGCACAGAACAATAACTTTGAGTTTTGTTTATTTTTAAGATTCAAGCTAATTATAGGTTCGTTTATCCCCCTTCCTCTTTTCCTCCCCTTTCTTCAGAGCATCATCAAAAACTGAAAGACAAAATTGCCAACAACCATGTTAAATTCTATATCATTTGATCCTCCAAATTCAGGAACTCTAAAACACTATGGAACTCTGTTCTGAAGTTTAGTCAGAATAAAAGCCAATATTTTCTTTCCTCATCCAGAAAAAAAAAAAAAAAACACAGCTTCTCAAACTGCAACTCTAAGTTTCTCTAGGTGAACATCTATGTTACAAATGAATAGGCACCCACATTCATAAAATAAACTTTACTAACGCTCAAATCATGCATTGCATCTCACACAATAATAGTGGGAGACTTCAACACCACATCCTCATCATTGGACATATCATGGAAACCCAAACTAAATAGATACAGAATGAAACTAACAGCAGTTATTGACCAAATTATAACAGATACCAAAAGAATATTTTATCATAAACCAGAAGAATATATCTTCTCAGCACCTCATGGTACCTGCTCCTAAGTTGACCATCCTCTCGATAACAAAACAAGCTATACCTAATACAAGAAAATTGAAATAAATCCATGTATCCTATTGGATCACCACAGTCTAAGGCTGGTCTTCAATGGCAACAAAAACAACAGAAATCCCACATACACATGTAAGCTGAACTATACCCTATTCAATGATAACTTGGTCCAGGAAGAAATAAGAAAACATTTTAGAATTTAATGAAGATGAAGACATAACATCTCCAAACTTATGGGACACAATGAATGCAGTGCTAAGATGAACACTCAAAGCTCTGAGTGCATCCATAAAGGAACATGAAGAGAACATACACTAAAAGCTTGACAGTACACCTAAAAGCTCTAAAACATAAAGAAGCAAATATATCCAAGAGGAGTAAATGGCAAAATCACACTTGAATTAGCAAAAGGCTCATTATGCTCTAAGATCAAGAATTGACAAATGGGACCTCATAAAATTACAAAGTTTCTGTAAGGCAAAGGACACCATCAAAAGGACAAATCAGCAACCAACATATTGGGAAAAGATCTTCACCAATCCTACATCAGATAGAGGGCTAATATCCAATATATATAAAGAACTCAAGAAGTTAGACTCCAGAAAACCAAACAACCCTATTAAAATGGGGTACAGAGTTAAACAAAGAATTCTCACCTGAAGAACTTTGGATGGCGGAGAAACATCTTAAAAACTGCTCAACTTCATTAGTCATTAGGGAAATGCAAATCAAAACAACCCTGAGATTTCACCTTACACCAGTCAGAATGGCTAAGATTAAAAATTCAGGAGACAGTAGATGTTGGCGAGGATGTGGAGAAAGAGGAACACTCCTCCACTGCTGGTGGGGTTGCAAATTGGTACAACCACTCTGGAAATCAGTCTGGCGGTTCCTCCGAAAACTGGGCACCTCACTTCCAGAAGATCCTGCTATACCACTCCTGGGCATATACCCAAAAGATTCCCCAGCATGTAATAAGGATACATGTTCCACTATGTTCATAGCAGCCCTATTTATAATTGCCAGAAGTTGGAAAGAACCCAGGTATCCCTCAACAGAAGAGTGGATGCAAAAAATGTGGTATGTATACACATTGGAGTACTATTCAGCCATTAGAAACAATGAATTCATGAAATTCTTAGGGAAATGAATGGAGCTGGAGAACATTATACTAAGTGAGGTAACCCAGACTCAAAAGATGAATCATGGTATGCACTCACTAATAAGTGGATATTAACCTAGAAAACTGGAATACCCAAAACATAATCCACACATCAAATGAGGTACAAGAAGAATGGAGGAGTGGCCCCTTGTTCTGGAAAGACTCAGTGAAGCAGTATAGAACAAAATCAGAACAGGGAGGTGGGAAGGGTTGGGTGGGAAAACAGGGGGAGGGAAGGGAACTGATGGGACTTTCGGGGAGTGGGGGTCCAGAAAGGGGGAAATCATTTGAAATGTAAATAAATATATCAATAAATTTTAAAAAAGAAAATAAAAATATAAAAAACAAACAAACAAAAAAGATCAATCCTACATCCGATAGAGGGCTAATATCCAATATATACAAAAACTCAAGAAATTATACTCTAGACAATCAAACAACCCTATTAAAAATAGGGTACAGAGCTAAACAAAAAATTCTCAAATGAGGAAACCGGAATGGTCAAAAAGCTCCTAAAGAGATATTCAACATCCTTAGTCATGAGGGAAATACATATCAAAACAACCCTGAGATTCCACCTCACACCAGTCAAAATGACTAAAATCAAAAACTCAGGGAACATATGCTAGCGAGGGTGTGGAAAAAGAGGAAGACTTCTCCATTGCTGGTGGGATTGTAAACTGGTACAACCACTCTGGAAATCAGTTTGGCGGTTCCTCAGAAAATTGGACATAGTATTACCTGAGGACCCAGCTATACCACTCAAATGATGCTCCAACCTGTAAGAAGGACACATGATCCACTATGTTCATAGCAGCCTTATTTATAATAGCCACAAGCTGGAAAGAACCCAGATGTCCTTCAATAGAAGAATGGATACAGAAAATGTAGTATATTTATACAATGAAATACTACTCAGCTATTAAAAACAATGAATTCATAAAATTCTTAGGCAAATGGATAGAACTTGAAAATATCATCCTGAATGAGGTAACCCAATCACAAAAGAACACACATGGTATGCACTCATTGATAAGTAAATATTAGCCCAAAAGCACAGAATACCCACAATACAATTCACAGACCACATGAAGCTCAAGAAGAAGGAAGACCAAAGTGTGGGTGCTTTGGTTCTTTGGAGAAGGGGAACAAAATACTCACAGAAGTAAATATGAAGATAAAGTATGGGCCAAAGACTGAAGGACACAACATCCAGGGACTGCTCTACCTGGGGATTCATCACATATACAGTCACCAAACCCCAGCACTATTGTGGATGCTAGGAAATGCTTGCTGAAAGGAGCCTGATATGGAGGTCTCCTGAGAGGCCCTGCTAGAGCCTTACAAATACAGAGGCAGATTCTTGCAGCCAACCATTGGACTGAGCACATGTTCCCCAATCACAAAAGAACACACATGGTATGCACTCATTGATAAGTAAATATTAGCCCAAAAGCACAGAATACCCACAATACAATTCACAGACCACATGAAGCTCAAGAAGAAGGAAGACCAAAGTGTGGAGGAGTTAGAGAAAGGACTGAAGGAGCTGAAGGGGTTTGCAACCTTATAGGAAAAACAACAATATCAACCAACCAGACCCCCCCCCCCCGCAGGGCTCCCAGAGACTAAGCCATCAACCAAGGAGTACACATGGCTCCAGATGCTAGTGGGGTGAGTGGAGAAACACCCTCATAGAAGCAGGGTAGGGAGGATGGGATAGGGGGTTTCCAGGAGGGGGAGAATAAGGAAATGGGGTAAAATTAGAAATGTAAGGAGAGAAACTATGCAATAAAAAATCAGTAAGCAGTTGGAAATAAAAAAAAAGAACAAAATCAGAACAGGGAAGTGGGAAGGGTTGGGTGGGAAAACAGGGGGAGGGAAGGGGACTGATGGGACTTTCGGGGAGTGGGGGTCCAGTAAAGGGGAAATCTTTTGAAATGTAAATAAATATATCAATAAATTTAAAAAAATAAAAAAATAAAAAAAATAAAAAAGGTGATGTTAAAAGGTAAAAAAAAAAAAAAACCTACACACCTATGCTCACTTGATCTTTGACAAAGAAGATAAAACCATCCAGTGGAAAAAAAGACAGCATGTTTATGAAATAATGCTGCTTCAAGTGGAGGTCAGCATGTAGTAGAATGCAAATTGATCCTTTTTTTTTGTTTATTTTGTTCCCAATGGAGATATTTTGTAAACATAAATTACTTGGTCAAGAGTTTGAATAATTAACTGCTCAGACCAGTCCAACCTGTAGCTGAGGGTCAAACACAAAACTGTAAAATCATAACTTTCTTTATGCGATTTTATTCTCCAGGGTGAAGTTAGTAGTTGACAATGGCAAAGCTTGCACCAAGCATCCTCTGCCTCCTCAATGCCCAGGGCCTTGAAGGGACAGGGAGGAGCCTGGAAGCAGCAGGGAGCTAGGCTAGGGTCTGGAAGCAGTGACTGATGGTGCCTTCCTGACCTTCTGGCACTAGGGCAATGGAACTGGGGACAGGGAAGAATAAAGAGGACCAGATCTGTGTCTTCCTCCAAGGAGGCCTGCTGTTGCCTACTTCACTGCACAGTGTACCCTGCTGTGGAGGTGCAGGGCTCCAGAGGTCCAGTCTACAGAGTAGGATGCACAGGGTGCTCACCCACTGGAAGCTGAGATCCTGGCAGTGGCGCAGGAGCCTGGGCATGAGTCATGCCCCTGTAGCTTCCACAGAGCTCCAGAACCCGCACAAGTTGCAGGAACCAAAGAGTCACTTAAAAACTGAAGTACTATGCTATATAATAAAAGAAGAGGAAGGAAAATATGGTTGTTATATACACACAGATGCACATTGATACACACTGACATATATCATATGTATACATGTACAAACATATCCTTAACAAATGGGACAAAATCACTCATGACATTTACACGCCTCATTTCTCTTACAGGTCATATGGCCACAGCTGGTATTATCTGCCTATGGCCTGGGTTTTGCTTTCTGTTCTTTTTTTTTTTCTTTTTTGTGAATGTGAGTGTTGGCACACATATGCCATTACACACATGTGGTAGAAAGAAGACACAACTTTGGGACACAACCTCTGTCTCATCTTCTAGCTTCTTGAGACAGGTCCTCTTGTCATCTGCTGCTCTATGTGCCAGGCTACTTGGTTTTTAAGTTTTCATGGGAGCTCCTGTCTCTGCCTGCTTCCTTTCTGAAGGAGCTCTGGGGCTGCAGATGCCCACAAGCACATTCAAGCCTTTGTGGCTTCTGGGATCTGAGGTTCAAGCCCTCATGCTTGTATGCAATTCTCTTTCCTCACATCCATTTTTTTCTTTTTTTCTATATTCTTTGTTTACATTCCAAATGATTTTCCCTTTCCCAGTCCCCCCCATAAGTCCCATAAGCCCTCTTTCCTCTCCCTGTTTCCCAATCAGCCCCCGCCACTTCTCTTTCCTGGTAATCCCCTACATTGCTGCATCAAGCCTTTCCAGGACCACGGCCCTCTCCTTCCTTCTTCATGGGAATCATTTGATATGTGAATTGTGTCTTGAATATTGAGCGCTTCTGGGCTAATATCCACTTATCAGTGACTGTATTCCTTGTGTGTTCATTTGTAATTGGGTTACCTCACTTAGGATGATATTTTCCAGTTCCAACCATTTGCCTAAGAATTTCATGAATTCTTTGTTTTTCATTGCTGAGTAGTATTCCATTGTGTAAATATACCACATTTTCTGTATCCATTCATCCATTGAAGGACATCTGGATTCTTTCAAGCTTCTGACTATTATAAATAAGGCTGCTATGAAAATAGTGGAGCATGTTGCCCTGTTATATCACTCACAGGCATATACCCAGAGGATTCCCTGTCATGCAATAAGGACACATGCTTCATTTTTAAGCATTTGCATCAAGTCCTGCTGTTTTGGAATGGTCAACTCGTAGTGTCCTTTATGCAAGTCTAAACATTTCCTTCAAGTATGTTTCAGGTGTTACTTAAACACAGATGGCTTTCCTGTAATGGCCTCTCATTTCTGTGAATATCTGAATTTAATCTGCAAATGAACAACACCTCCACAGAAACTAAGATTAATGATAGAGCGAAGTGTTGAACCTGAGATGTTTGAGGGAATTCTACATATCTAATAGACAATACCATGTCTCAAACATAGGAGAAAAACCTGGCCTGTTTAGGTGATTGAAGCTATGGTGGCTAGTAAAACCGTTCAGGCCAATGCACAGAGGAAGAAGACAGGAGGAAGACATGGGTCACAGATGTAAAGAAACTCACCAACATGAGAAATAAGGACAGGCAGTCTCTTTACTAGTTCTATCATGATAATATTTGTTTAATGTGTATTTCAAAGTATTAAACAGGTATCTCTGGGAGCTTGGGAGCTACTAATTTTTAAAGGGCTGTCGAGTCCACAGCTGTTCACATGCAGGCGTTTTAAGGGTTGACCGCAGCCACTTTTGAATTTATTCTAGGCTACTTGGAATGCTCCTACATTCAGAATTCCACCAGCCCATCTTAACTGCTCTCACAGCAACCAAAAACTTTGTGTACTTTTAGTCTTTACAGTTTTCCTTTTTTTACTTTTCATTTACATTTCAAATGTTGTCCCCTTTCCTGGCCCCCCAAAAGTCTCATAACCCATCTCCCCTCCGACTGTTCCATGATCATCCCTCTCCTGTTTCCCTGTCCCAGCATTCCCCCATACTGCTGCATCCAGCCTTTCCAGGCCCAAAGGCCTCTCCTTGCTTTGATGTCCAACAAGGACATCCTCTACTGCCTAAGTGCTTGGGGCCATGGGTAACTCCATGTGTACTCTCTGGTTGATGATTTTGTCCCTGGGAGCTCTGGGAGTACTGGGTGGCTCATAATGTTGTTCCTCCTATGGTGCTGCAAAACCCTTCAGCTCCTTTGATCCTTTTTCTAGCTCCCACATTGAAGACCCTGTGCTCAGTTCAATGGTTGGTCATGAATTAGCAGAGCCTCCTAGATGACAGCTATATCCAGCTCTGGTCATCAAGTACTTGTTGGTATCAATAATAATGTCTGTATATGGGATGGAATCACTAGGTGGGGTAGTCTCTGGAAGGTCTTTCCCTCAATCTCTGCTCAACACTGTTTCTGTATCTCCTTCTGTGGGTATTTTGTTCCCCCCTTCTAAGAAGGAACAGAATATCCATATTTTGTTCTTCCTTCTTCTTAGGCATCATTTTATATGTCAACTGTGTCTTGGGCATTCAAAGTTTCTGGGCTAATATCCACTTATCAGTGAGTGCATACCATGTGTCTTCTTTTGTTATTGGATTACCTCACTCATGATGATATTTTCCAGTTTTATCCATTTGGCCAAGAATTTCATGAATTCATTGTTTTAATTGCTAATTAGTATTCCATTGTGTAAATTTACCACAATTTCTGTGTCTATTCCTCTACTGAGGAACATCTGGGTTCTTTCCAGCTTCTGGCTATTATAAATAAGGCTGTGGTAAACATACTGGAGCATGTCTCCTGATTATGTGCTGGAGAATCCTCTGAATAGATGCCCAGCAGTGGTATAACAGGGTCCTCTGGTAGTAGAATGCCCAGTTTTCTGAGGAACTGCCAAACAGATTTCTAGAGTGGTTTTACCAGGTTGCAATCCTGCCAGCAGTGGTGGAGTGTTCCTCTTCCTCCACATCCTGGCCAGCACCTGCTGTCTCCTGAGTTTTTGATCATAGCCATTTTGACTGGTGTGAGGTAAAATCTCAGGATTATTTTGATTTGCATTTCCCTGATGACTAAATATGTTGAACATTTCTTTAGGTGCTTCTCAACCATTCATTATTCCTCAGGTGAAAATTCTTGGTTTAGCTCTGTATCCCTTTTTTAATAGGGTTATTTGGTTCTCTGAAGTCTAACTTCTTGAGTCCTTCGTATATTAGCCTCTGTCAGATGTAGGGTTGGTAAAAATATTTTCCCAATTTGTTGCTTGCCATTTTGTCCTATTGACAGTGTCTTTTGCCTTACAGAAACTTTGTTTTTCTTTGAGGTCCCATTTGTCAATATTTGATCTTACAGCATAAGATACTGGTGTTCTGTTCAGGAAATTTTCCCCTGTGCCCATGTGTTCAGCTTCTTTTCTCTTACTTTCAGTGTGCCTGGTTTCATGTAGAGGTCCTTGATCCACCTGGACTTGATTTTTGTACTAGGAGATAAAAATGGTTCAAATTGCATTCTTCTACATGGTAGCCTACAGTTGAACCAGCACCATTTGTTAAAAAGGCTATCATTTTTTCACTGGATGGTTTTAGCTCCTTTGTCAAAGATCAAGTGACCATAGGAGTGGGTTCATTTCTGGGTCTTCAATTTTATTCCATTGATCTACCTGCCATTGATCTACTCTACAAACCTCAAGTCCTAGTGATCCAAGCAACTCAACATTAAAATACATACACTGCATCTAATAGCAGAGAAAGTGAGGAAGATCCTTGAACACATAGGAAAAAGGAAAACCTTCCTGGACAGAAACCCAATGGCTTATGCTTTAAGATCAACTATAGACAAATGGAACCTCACAAAATTGCAAAGCTTCTGTAAGGAAATGAAACTGTCAATAGGACAAAATGGCCATCTACAGATTGTGTAATTTTTTTTTTACCAACCCTATATCTGATGGGGGCACATATCTAAAATATACAGAGAACTCAACAAGTTAGACTCCAGAGAACCAAATAGCCCTATTAAAAGCAGTACTGAGGTAAACAGAGAATTCTCAGAGAATGCCTGAGAAATACTTAAATGTTCAAAATCCTTAGTCAACAGGGAAATACAAATCAAAACAACGTTCAGATTCCACCTCACAGGTGACAGCAGATGATAGCCAGGCTGTGGGTATAAAGGAAAAATCCTCCATTGTTGGTGGGACTGCAAGCGGATAAAACTTTAGAAATCAATCTGGCAGTTCCTAAGAAAAATTGAAATAGTTTTACCTGAAGACCTGGGCATAAATCCAAAAAATATTCCAACACATAAAAAGGACACATCTACTATGTTCATAGTAGCCTTATTTATAATAGCCAGAAGCTAGAAAGAACCCAGATGTCCCTCTACAGAAGCAGGGCTACAGAAAATTTTGTTACAAAATGGAATACTACTAAGCAAATAAGAACAATGACTTCATACAATTTGAAGGCAAATGGAATATCTAGAAAATATCATCCTGAGTGAGGTGGCCCAGATACAAAGGAACATACAAGATATGTGTTTACTGAAAAGTAGATATTTGCTCTAAAGTTCCCAATGCCCATGATATAACCCACAGACATTAAGTACCTTAGAAGGAAGGGAGACCAGGCCATGGCTGCTGCGGGAACAGGATGAATGTGGGAGGTGGAGATAGAGGAGACCTGGGAGGGAGAGAGTACGGGAGGAAATAAGGGGGCAGTATTATGTACTGCTGAGGATAGGAGGGAGGTACAGAGGAGGGAGGTACAGAGGGTCTGGAAATAGAACAAAAATATATAGCAGGGAGGGTGAGGAACTGGGGATAGCCACCTGAGGGACACAGACAGCAGGTAAACATGAGGCTCCCAGGACCCAAAGGGGATGACTTTAGCTGAAATTCACAGAAAAGGGAGAGATAGAACCTGTAGAGACCACCTCCAGTGGATAGGTACACACACACACACACACACACACACACACACGGGACTGCCCTCCTTCAAGAGATAGTGCCACCAACTCATTTCAAAATTTCTAACCCAGAAATATACCACTTCCTGCTTACCCCTCCAACAACCCCTCAAAAACCATCTGCCCTTTCCCACTCCCCTTTGCCTGTATGAGAGCGCTTCCCCACTCAAACATCCTCTCCTGACCTACTGCTTCTGCATCATACCCTAGGGCATCAAACTTCCACAGTACTAAGTGCCTCTCCTCCATTCCTGACAGGCAAGGCCATCCTCTGCTACAATGTATCTAGAGGTATAGATCACTCCTGTACACTCCTCCATGTGATAAAAAGAAGAGCAGGGACTACAAATAGTCCAGAGACTGAAGGAAGGGCCATCCAGGCACTGACGCACCTAGGGATACATCATGTCTGCAGACACCAAACCAGACACTGTTGGTGTGGTAAAGAGGTGCTTGCTGACAGTAACAGCTTGTGAAGGTTCTTAGGGAAGTCTGGCCAGCAACTGACCATTGGAAGCAACCATTAGACTGAGCTCTGGTAACCTGGTGGGGAGCTGGCAGAAAAGCTGGAGTAGCAGATGGGGAATGAAACTTTGGAAGAACAACATCAGCTGCCAGGCCCACCCAGCGTTCCCAGTGACTAGACCACAAAAGGTGATGTGTTGAGGGAGGAATCTATTCCTCTAGATACACTGGAGCAGAGGATGGCCTTGCCTGAGAGCAATAAAGGAGAGGCACTTAGTCCTGTGGAGTTTTGATGCCCTAGAGAAGGATGCCAAACCAGTAGTAGGTCAGGAGAGGGTGGGAGAGTGGGGAAGCACCTTCATACAGGCAAAGGGGAGTGGGAAAGGGCAGATGTTGTTTGAGGGGTTGTTGGAGGGGAAAGCAGCAAGTGGTATATCATTTGAGATGTTAACAAATGGAATGATTAATAAATAAGTTTTAAAAAATATACATATGCCAGCCATTTAATTTTAACAGTGAAGACTCAGGAGCCAGATGCTGGGGTGAAAACCTGCCAGCTCAGAGAGACAGGGAAAGCACCCAGCTGACCATCCTAATCCACTCTGTCCTCAATATCTTTCAACTTAAAGACTTTTCTTTGGTTTATTCCTTTTCAAGGGTTACTTTCTCTGCCTCTTGACTTGGAGTTGACCTTCTTTTCCTTTGCAATACATGTGTGTGCTAGGGCTGAGCCACAGGACAAGAAAGTAAAATAAATGGAAAGCTCTTGGGTTGAAGGTCTGTGCTAGGGCTGGGCTAAACTGTAAAATAATTTGTTTGTTCATTTGTTTGTTTGTTTTCAGTAAATAACACACTCGTGTAGTTTACCGTCTGAACAAATATCCTGCAACATAAGTTAGCAATGTTACCTTCATTATAGAAATCTAGCTCTCTGTCAATTGTTCTAGTTGTTCCCAGGCACGTCTGAGTGCATCATCATGGGAACACAATGATTCCCAAGGAAGATCAGAACTGGGCTCTTGAAGGTGTTGCACATGGCCAATAGGCACCAAGGATACCCCTGATCCTTATCACAAGGGGTAACTTACCCATCCTCCTGTCACTTAATTTATTGCAAGATATCACCATTTGAGACGTTGGCTCATTGTCCTAAGTGCTGCTAAATGGAAGGATTCATGTGTAGGGGTCACTCAACAAACTGAACACTGAATTCAGTTAAACATGGATGCTTATTGAATGCATACCTCAGGACTGAACAATCAGGGCAACAGATCAATAATATATACTACCTATTTCTCATGGCGAGCTCCTTGTAAAAACCACAACGAGCTCTTGCACAAGGGCAGGAATGCTGCCCTTTGTGGGCCCCGACTCAAACTATTTAGACATAATAGCAATACGGACCTTGAATTTGATGGGTCTATGGGAAGTATATAGATGTGGAAATTATTATGATTAACAAACCTCACAAAATTCAGAACATTCTATTGTACGTGGTCAGTATGACCCTGCTCTGAATCAAGAAGTTTTTTTTTTCTTTTGTTTTTCATTCATGAGTGGGAGGCATATTACTGCAACATTATGAAATAGATGGCTGGGATGTGACAAGTTTGCTACAGATTTGCAAGGGGGAAAGCCTTATCAGGAAGAAGTGTATCATTAGGAAAAATGACTGCATGTCCTTATCATGTTTAGATAAGTTCTGTGGCCTCAACAGGAACTCTTTGGAAGGAGAACAGAGAATGTGTTTGTTACCTGAAAGGAGGGGCCTGAGCAGTGTTGCTCAGCCTTCTCAGTGCCCATTCCACCTCACTCTGTCCCTGCAGGGGATCCCCCGAAGTCCTTCCACATTTCCTGTGAACCGGGTCTAAGGACACAAATTCCAGGACACAGTGTTGGTGACCCAGTCCTCACTTATGCTCCATTGTCCATGATTGTACATGTGTAAGCACATACAGTGTGTTCACTAGTTATTGATACCCTTCACATCTTACTGAGGGCAGAAATTGCTTGACTACACCCAATTCTATAAAAAAAAATCAGCCAGGTGGTGGTGGTACATGCCTGTAATCCCAGCACTCAGGGAGGCAGAGGCAGGCAGATTTCTGAATTTGAAGCCAGCCTGGTCTACAGAGTGAGTTCCAGGACAGCCAGGGCTATACAGAGGAATCCTGCCTCAAAAAAACCAAATCCAAAAACAAACAAACAAAAAATCGGGACCCAGGGGAAATATATCAAGGAAAATCAGGGACAGAGGTACATGAACTCTGTGGGGACAGAGGTATATGAACTATGCCCTGTACTGAACTAAGAAACTTGGGGATGGGAGAAAAATGTATGGTTAAATAGCCTACTAGATTCACACTGTATCTGCTTGATTTAATCTCAGGACAAGTGGAGTATCTCTGATGGCTTCTTTCTAGCTCCTTAAAAGGTTCACTGAGCTTTAGCCTCAGCACTTAATACTTCATAACGGGGCACCAGCACTCAGGGAAGCTAGAGATTGGCATTGGCACAGTATCATGCTAGCAGCAGTGGATAATAATCAGTTGTTCAGAAGGTGATACCCACTTTCATTTGTTATTAATGTGGACCCAGGGAAAGATAGAAGAAGATCTTTAGAAAAGATATATCATTTCTACTTCTCCATCTTCCCAGAATGAAAGACTGGTAAGGGGAGAATGGTAAGTTCTTTATAATAGACAAGGATTTGTGGCTGAGGCCTTGGATGTATGGTATTTTTCAATGTTGTTTCCTGAAACAGGGTCTCAAGTATTCCATGTTGTTCTCTACCTGGTTTGCCAGGTTAATCTTCCGCTCAGACATTCCTTCTTCCACTTTCTAATAGCTACGCTTACAAGTGGGATTCCGAGGACTTTTAGGTCAGTACTACTCACTGAAAGAGACCTGGGTTTTCTGATGCTAAGGCCTGTACCCACCAATATAGCTACAGGCATTTTTCCATGTCTGCTCCCTATTTCAGATTGTTGCTGTAATATTCTAGTCAATCATTGACACAGGAAAAAAGTAACTTGTCTCAGAGCAAGGTCATGGAGATCACATCCTGTTATGTTTAGTATGATGTTTGTTACGCTTACAATGTTCCAAAACCTTTACATGGAACCCATCAAATTAAGATCCAATATGCACTCTTAAATATGAAATGGCCTGATCAGAACTGACCACTTCGTATGAGCTACTTATGTATTTTGTTCTGTTTTCTTTTGTTTTGTTTTGAATTTATAACTTGACAAAGACAGACGATTGGGGTAATTGCTTAGCAACCAAAACCAGAGCTATCATTACCATCTATCAATATTAAGGTCTGAATTCAATAAACCTTCCCTGTCTGACTGAGATAAGTGTTTGTGTGGTTGATGGGGCCAATCAATGAACCCAAACAGAGATGCTAGGCACTTGTTCTGTGCTCTAACATATATCTATTGTATTTTCCTACACCTTCTGCCTGCATGCCCTTATTGCTATTGACTATTTTGGGGGACAGAATCTCATTTTATAGTTACAGAGGGCTGTAAGCAATCCTCCTTTGGTGACACTGGTGAAGTCATGAGAGCCTCATACTCAGCCTTAGGGCCTTTCCATTGCTGGCTCCAATATTCTAGTTTCCCCTACCAACAGATCTCAAAACTATTGCCAGCACTATGATGACTACATCTCTCTCTCAATCTCTCTCTCTCTCTCTCTCTCTCTCTCTCTCTCTCTCTCTCTCTCTCTCTCTCTCTCTCTCTCGGCATCTTGGGGCAATTTTGAAATGCTAAGCACAAGACTTCATGATTGTTATCTCTAACACATACCCACATTGCAAATTGCCCTGTATGCTCTGCCTGGATGTCATTTCGTGAACCTGCGCATGATGAGATAGGAGAAATTTTGACTGCATATTAAAACTGGAGTGATTTCTCAGTAGATTTTAATGGCTCATATTGTTGATTGGAAAATTTTTGAGGAAGGATGAGACATTTCTGAGAAGTATTTGAAAAGTAAACACTCAGAGAGATACATAGGGATGACTTAAGTGTTGCCAATCAAGCCTAAAACAAACCCTGGCTTTGGAAGGAGGATGGGCTCAATGGCTATGCCCCAGAAGAGTCTTCAGGAAAGGGCACCTCAGTTTCCTGTCAGTATAGGGAGAACATTAGCAGGGAGCCAAAGGCCTGTACCCCATGACATCAGCAGTCCCTTCTTGAACATTCCATTGTTTCCTAGAGAGTTTTTGGAATCCTCTGTGATGTCACCAGTGTTGTAGAAACAACACATGCACTAAGGTTTCTCAGTCAGTGTCTAGAGGATAAGCCTATAGACATGTTTGCCCGACTCAGAAACCTTTTTTGGAGAGCAACAGTAGATAGGAGAGAGACTAGAGAGAAGAAGGAAACTGCCCTTTCTTCTGAGAGTAACGAAGTACGAAGGAGATGGTCTTGGAGAAGACAGAGTAAGTTTGGGGAAGTGGATGTGCAGGGGTTGCCTGAGCTGGCCTTTCTAACAATGGGGCAAGGAGCTAGAGCCTCTGGGAAGCAAAAGAACTTTCATAATTATCATAATTCTTGAAAATTGAAGAATTCACATTACTTTCTCTATTCCTTAAGGTAGGAGATTGCAAACCCAAAGTTGTAATGCTGTGAACTCCAAGTCTTTTCTTTCAATGAGTATTGTGGGTGTTACAGGGGACAGAATGAGACCATCAAGAGTCACAAGAGGTCTAACCTTTGCCAATTTAGGGGAGGGCATCACTGCACTTCACTCTCATGGCTTCTTTTAGCATCAGTGGCTATCTCACAGTAGTACCAGGGAGAGAATTGTGTTCCTGGCCATGACCTTATATTCTCCTCTTTCTGACAATTCCCATCCCAACTTTTTTTTATCACCAGTTGTGGGTGGCAGGCATTTCTGTACTATATACAAAAATCTGTCACAGGATACACCCAGAGATGTGATCCAATTGATACTTCCGGGCTCTTTGGTGTTTCAGTAGGGGGAACTGATCACTGTGTTCACTGTGTTCTCTCAGAGCATGAAGTTTTAATCCCATGTCCTGGGCCTAGAGTAACAAGGGTAGAAGATCTGAACATCTCCAAGCACTCATGTACTTCTGGACCATGAATGTATCATATTACTTGTGAAACCACAGGACTAAGGGCTCTGAAAACAAGATGCACACTGTGCAGACATTAATAAGCCAGGAAAGCCATCTCTGTGGTCATCATAAGCATGTGTAGGGAGACAGAGGACACAACAATCTGCTTACATCTCCAGGTCTCTATACGGTGATGGGAGAGCTGAGAATCACTGAGGAGGCATCTCAAGCCTGGACCAAACTCTGTGTGGTGTCACTGGGTTCTAGGCCGGTTGTCCTTCTGTATGTGTGTCAGGATCATCTGTCTACACTCTGTGTCCCCACCATGCAAGTTCACCTGTGTTATTCTACCTACAGGGGCTGCCAGGCAGACATCATCCCCTGAAACTGTCCTAAGCAAGAAGAAGGCCAAGAAGGAAGAGGAGAAGCTGACCACAGAGCTGCAGCTCATTACCCAGGAGAGAAACGAGGTGAATGATCGCCTGATCTCCATGACAGAGGGAGCCATGAACAAGAGGTATGCATTGCTCAAACAAAGTGGTGTCAATCTGGGGTCAGCAATAATCTTACCCTTTTAACGTGGGGTTTTCTAGGAAGCTGTACCACCAGAATGTCCCTGTGCCCAATGTCAGGTCCCAAAATACTTCTTAGAGGCAGAAGCTTGCTCAGGAGTGAGACGGGAAATAGACTCTTTTGATCCCTCCAATGGAAAAGAGGGACTTGTTGGAATGAAGAATTCAGGGATAGAAATAGTGGAAAATTAGTTCCCATAGTGCATTTGGAAAGCCCTTGACATGAGGTGGCTTTGTGAGTTTGTAGGAGCTGTGAGTTTGTGTTGAGTATTTGTAATTGCCTAGCAGATGACTGAGTGCTGGAAGCTCCTGGAAGCAGCTGGAGAGGCCTGGTCCTACATTGTTCATCTCAGTGCTTGACTAGACACCTGAGGCTCTGCCTGTTCCTCTTTGTGTGCCTTATACTCTGAGACAGTAATGCTGCATGCATTTCTTCTGTATCTCATTATGCTCTTTCAGTTTCTATCTCTTTCGCTCTTTCTCTGACTCTGTTTCCTTTTCTCCTTGTATGTGTGTCCAATTCTGTGTGTCTGTGTGTGTGCACATGCATCTACATTTGCATACATTTTGTATGTTTATAATTCCCTTCACACATTGGAATCTAGGAGTCTGTGTTTGTCTTCAGGATTTACATGTAAGACAGTTTCAAGGTGATGTTTGTGCTGAAATCTGGGTGCCTCCACCTTAACATGGTTCTTTAGCTATTTGATCACAATTGTTCATACATTTGTATCCCTTGGGCAGATTATAAAGATGTGGTGATGTCTGGTCTCATCTCCACAATTATGTGTGATGTCTGTCTCTAAGGTATATGTTATTCAGGATTTAGAATCCCTGTTGGGAAACAGGAAATATATCATCATAGGTCTCTGGAGGACAAAGATCTGTGCCCTTGGCTCATGACATTATAACTGGTTACACTGCACCTCCAGCCATACTGAGTGAACACAGAGAGCTATGGCATCTTCCACCTGGATGCCTAGCTTCTGCTGCCTGGTTACAGGATAATAAGTTTCCAAAGCTGAAGAAGATCCATGCATATAGAATCTAGAATGTGTGCCCTTTGGTCAGTCTGGCTAAGGGTTTATCTATCTTGTTGATTTTCTCAAAGAACCAGCTCCTGGATTCGTTGATTCTTTGTATGGTTCTCTTTGTTTCCACTTGATTGATTTCAGCCCTGAGTTTGATGATTTCCTGTCTTCTACTCCTCCTGGGTGAAATAGCTTCTTTTTGTTCCAGGGCTTTCAGGTGTGTCATTAAGCTGCTAGTATATGCTCTCTCCATTTTCTTTTTGGAGGCACTCAGGGCTATGAGTTTTCCTCTTAGCACTGCTTTCATTGTGTCCCAGAGATTTGGGTATGTTGTGCCTTCATTTTCACTAAATTCTAAAAAGTCTCTTATTTCTTTGTTTATTTCTTCTTAGGCCAAGGTGTCATTGAGTAGGGTATTGCTCAGCCTCCATGTGTATGTGGGCTATCTGTTGTTTTTGTTGCTATTGAAAACCACTCTTACACCATAGTGACCTGATAGGAGGCATGGGATTAGTTCCATCTTCTTGTATTTGTTGAGGTCTGTCTTGTGACCAATTATATGGTCGATTTTGGTGAAGGTACCATGAGGTGCTGAGAAAAAGGTATATTCTTTTGCTTTAGGGTGAAATATTCTATAAATATCGGTCAAACCCAGTTGGTCCAAAGCTTCAATTAGTTTTACTGTGTCCCTGTTTAGTTTCTGTTTTCCTGATCGGTCCATTGAGGAGAGTGGATTGTTGAAGTCCCCCACAATTATTGTGTTAGGTACAACGTGTGCTTTGAGCTTTAGTAAAGTTTCTTTTATGAATGAGGGTGCCCTTGCATTTGGAGCATAGATGTTCAGAACTGAAAGTTCTTCTTGGTGGATTTTTCCTTTGACCAGCAAGAAGTGTCCCTCAGTGTCTCTTTTGATGACTTTAGGTTGAAAGTCAGTTTTATCTGATATTAGAATAGCTACTATGGCTCTTTTCCCGAGACCATTGGCTTGTGAAATTGTCTTCCAGCCTTTTACTCTAAGGTAGTTTTTGGCTTTGACATTTAGGTGTGTTTCCTGTATGCAGCAAAATGTAGGGTCCTGTTTCCTTATCCAGTCTGTTAGTCTATGGCTTTTTATTGGGGAATTGAGTCCATTGATGTTAAGAGATATTAAGGAATAGAGATTATTACTTTCAAAGGGCACAGAGAAAGTATCCAAATTAACAAAATTAGAAATGAAAAGGGAGATATTACAACAGAAAATGAGGAAATCCAAAAAATCAACAGATCCTACTACAAAAGCCTGGACACAACTGGAGAATCTGGAGGAAATGGACAATTTCCTAGGCAGATACCAAATACCAAAATTAAATCAGGACCAAATAGATCATCTGAACTGTCCCATAACCCCTAAAGAAATAGAAGGGGTCATAGAAAGTCTTCCAACCAAAAAAAGCACAGGACCAGATGGTTTCAGTGCAGAATTCTATCAGACCTTCAAAGAAGACCTAACACCAATACTCTTCAAACTATTCCACAAAATAGAAACAGAAGGAACCCTACCCAATTCCTTCTACAAAGCCACAATTACGCTGATACCAAAACCACACAAAGATCCAACAAAGAAAGTGAACTTCAGACCAATCTCCCTTATGAATATCGATGCAGAAATACTCAATAAAATTCTTGCCAACCGAATCCAAGAACACATCAAAATGATCATCCATCATGATCAAGTAGGCTTTATCCCGGGAATGCAGGGTTGGTTCAATATACGGAAATACATCAATACAATCCAATACATAAACAAACTCAAAGAAAAAAACCACATGGTCATTTCATTGGATGCTGAAAAAGCATTTGACAAAATTCAGCATCCTTTCATGCTTAAAGTCTTGGAAAGAACAGGAATTCAAGGCCCATACCTAAACATTGTTAAAGCAATATACAGCAAACCAGTAGCCAGCATCAAACTAAATGGAGAGAAACTTGAAGCAATCCTACTAAAATCAGGGACTAGACAGGGCTACCCCCTTTCTCCTTATCTTTTCAATAATGTACTTGAGGTACTAGCTCAGGCAATTAGACAACATAAGGAGGTCAAAGGGATACAAATTTGAAAGGAATAAGTCAAACTATCATTATTTGCAGATGGCATGATAGTCTACCTAAGTGACTCAAAAAACTCCACTAGAGAACTCCTACAGCTGATAAACAACTTCAGCAAAGTAGCAGGTTATAAAAGCAACTCAAGCAAATCAGTGGCCTTCCTATACTCAAAGGATAAGCAGGCTGAGAAAGATATTAGGGAAATGACCCCCTTCACAATAGCCACAAACAGTATAAAGTACCTTGGGGTGACTCTTACCAAACATGTGAAAGATCTGTATGACAAGAACTTCAAGACTCTGAAGAAGGAAATGGAAGAAGACCTCAAAAAATGGGAAAACCTCCCATGCTCATGGATTGGTAGAATCAATATAGTTAAAATGGCCATTTTGCCAAAAGCAATATACAGATTCAATGTAATAACCGTCAAAATCCCAACTCAATTCTTCACAGAGTTAGAAAGAGCAATAATTATCGAATTCATCTGGAATAACAAAAAACCCAAGATAGCTAAAACTATTCTCAGTAACAAAAGAAAGTCTGGGGGAATCAGTATCCCTGACCTCAAGCAATACTACAGAGCAATAGTGTTAAAAACTGCATGGTATTGGTACAGTGATAGGCAGGAGGATCAGTGGAATAGGATTGAAGATCCAGAAATGAACCAACACACCTATGGCCACTTGATCCTCGACAAAGAGGCTGAAAACATCCAATGGAAAAAAGATAGCCTTTTCAACAAATGGTGCTGGTTCAACTGGAGGTCAGCATGCAGAAGAATGCGAATAGATCCATCCTTGTCTCCTTGTACTAAGCTCAAATCCAAATGGACCAAGGACCTCCACATAAAGCCAGACACTCTGAAGCTAATAGAAAAGAAACTGGGGAAGACCCTTGAGGACATCGGTACAGGGAGAAAGTTTCTGAACAGAACACCAATAGCATATGTTCTAAGAGCAAGAATTGACAAATGGGACCTCATAAAATTACAAAGTTTCTGTAAGGCAAAGGACACCATCAAGAGGACAAATCGGCAACCAACAAATTTGGAAAAGATCTTCACCAATCCTACATCAGATAGAGGGCTAATATCCAATATATATAAAGAACTCAAGAAGTTAGACTCCAGAAAACCAAACAACCCTATTAAAAATGGGGTACAGAGTTAAACAAAGAATTCTCACCTGAAGAGCTTCGGATGGTGGAGAAACATCTTAAAAAATGCTCAACTTCATTAGTCATTAGGGAAATGCAAATCAAAACCCTGAGATTTCACCTTACACCAGTCAGAATGGCTAAGATTAAAAATTCAGGAGATAGCAGGTGTTGGCGAGGATGTGGAGAAAGTGGAATACTCCTCCACTGCTGATGGGGTTGCAAATTGGTACAACCACTCTGGAAATCAGTCTGGTGGTTCCTCCGAAAACTGGGCACCTCACTTCCAGAAGATCCTGCTATACCACTCCTGGGCATATACCCAAACAATTCCCCAGCATGTAATAAGGATACATGTTCCACTATGTTCATAGCAGCCCTATTTATAATTGCCAGAAGTTGGAAAGAACCCAGGTATCCCTAAACAGAAGAGTGGATGCAAAAAATGTGGTATATATATACAATGGAGTACTATTCAGCCATTAGAAACAATGAATTCATGAAATTCTTAGGCAAATGGATGGAGCTGGAGAACATTATACTAAGTGAGGTAACCCAGACTCAAAAGGTGAATCATGGTATGCACTCACTAATAAGTGGATATTAACCTAGAAAACTGGAATACCCAAAACATAATCCAAACATCAAATGAGGTACAAGAAGAACGGAGGAGTGGCCCCTTGTTCTGGAATGACTCAGTGAAGCAGTATAGAGCAAAATCAGAACAGGGAGGTGGGAAGGGCTGGGTGGGAAACAGGGGGAGGGAAGGGAACTGATGGGGAGTGGGGGTCCAGAAAAGGGGAAATCATTTGAAATGTAAATAAATATATCAATAAAATAAAAAAAAAGAATCTAGAATGTGGTTTTTCTGGGCCTTAGATGATGTATTCTTAAAAGACCACGTTAATTGAGTTCTGTCTTCCTGGGGACAGGCCCTTCCAGAGGCTGAATCCAATGTATGAACAACTGAAGTTAAAGGAGAAGGAGGTCATGACATTTCTGCACAACTTAGAGATGGAGAAGATTGAGGCCCAAGAGAACATCCAGGAGCTCAAGAAGGAGATTAACTTCTATAGGTAAGTACCAGTGAGGGAGGCCACCAGCGGTGGAAAGCCGATGTCTGCCTTCCTTTCTTTCTGGACTGGAGAGTCTGCAGGTCTGGTTCTATCCCTTCTAATGTTTAGTCAACAGTGTGCCTTGGGATTTTGGACTCACCTTTTATTAGTCTGTAAGAGACTGTTACCCATCCCAGTATTATGAGAGCATACTCAGAAGTCTCTAGATAGAAAAGTGATTTAGTTCATGAGAGGATTATTATGTAGTACTAGGCCTCTGTTACTCAGGCAGGGTTTTACAGACCTGAGTGTGATATAATACAAGGACAGAATGCCTTCCTCTTGATTCTACTGGCCTTCTTTGATGGTATTTGCCCCCTACTAATAGATGTTGCCCCATTGCATTGGGTTGTCATGGAGAGTTTGAGGTCCCCTTTCTTTTGGAGAGACATGGATCCTTATTGGTATTTGGGCTGAAGCAATCCTTATTTCTTCCCTCAAGCTGTTGTTTGCTGTTTGTGCAGCTGTGATGGATGTATTGAGATGTACTGTATTAGGTCTTCATGGGAACCTGGGTCTTAGTGGGCTTAAGTAGGAATGGGAGGCAGAGGCTGCAGGATCTTACTTTGCAGAGTGTACTTCCAGCAACCTGCATAGCCGGCTCCTCATAGAGAAGATGCTTGTGAAGAAGAGAAGGGTCATGCTGATGCGGGAGAGCAAGGAAGTACTTCTTGACTGGTCTCTCATAGAGAAATACTTGGTTGGCTTGAACATGAATGGTAAAGACGAACAGGAGAAGACCAGCAACCTCCAGACCCAACATCAGGTAGGGACAAGCAGCTCAATCAGGCTAATACTGTTTTATACTATTTTTCCATTGGATCCATCTTTGCTTTCACCTAGCACCTTTCTAATCCACATGCTCAAGCAGTCACTGACCTCATGGAGTGTAGTTGTTCATTGCTCTGTCTATGTGCAAGTATTCTGGGATGTTAGGATCTTGTGAGATACTGAATTATTGGCAAGTGTACCTTGCTCCTCTGCTTAAACTACAGTCTAATATGAGTGACAGATGAATAACCTGTCACATTCCTGCATTTGCTCATTATAGGTGGGATGCCTTGCAGAGATTTGAGCAATTTCTAAGTCCTGTGACAGAGATCATGCAAGGGACATGTGACGTCCCAGGTGGGGAACAATTTGCAGGAATAAAAACCAAATGCAAATATTAAGTACTTCTCATTTTCATTGATCTGGGTGGCATGTGGCCTTCTGCTTTCTTTGGGAAACCCAATGAAGTCTCTTCCCACTGCCCATTTATTGGTTTGCACTGATAGAAGTCTGAGTGGCAGCTTGTCAGGCCATGTATTTGGTGAATGTTGCCAGATATTTTGCCCTGCCTGCAGTTATAACAGCAATGGTGTCAGTTCAAAGGTCAATGATAACTTTCCTGTTGACTTGGTGGGAGGCAGCAGCCTAATAGCTGATATTTAGGTCCTCAACAAGCCTCTATCTTAATATCTGCCTTCCTCTTCCAGGTCCCAGAAACTGTACCAAGAGCTGAAATTTCCACGGCCCAGGAAGAGGGCCTCCTGCAGAATGATTTTCCACCTCAGGAGCCCCCTGCTGAGCTCCATCCTCAAAAGCCACAAAATTCCTTGGATGAATCTTCTTCTACATAATTCAATTGCTCAGGGCGAATGGGCCCTAACTACCCAGCCAATGAGCCAGCTGATTCAGGATGTCATTCCCTTTCCTGTTCTGACAACACCCCTTGAGAGAGAACTGAGGACTGCTCTGCCACCAAGTGTCCAAGAGGAGAAACAGGATGTACCTCTGAGTTCCTAAGAGTACAGTGAGAGAACTGTGCTTCATATAATTTACTGTTAGATTTTTGGTTGAAGTTTTGTTTTTTGTTGTTTTGCTATGTTATTTGCTATGTTATTTGTTATGTTATTGGGATGTTACATGTTCTTGTTATTACTTTACATTTTTGCTAATGCTTTTTACTATTTTTATTAACTGTCATTTTAAAGCCTGGTTTTTTAATTTACTTATGAATGAAAAATTGATTTATTACTCTTGACTCCTTTTTCTTTGAAACAACTTTGTACATTTTTTTAATTAATGAGTTATTTTTATACACTCCATATTTTATTCCCCACCCCTCCACCGCTGTCCACTCTCCAACTGATCCATATCCCATTCCTCCTCCTCTTCCCCATCTCCATGTGGATGTTCCCAACCCCCATGCCACCTGAGCTCTAAACTCCCTGGAACCTCTTGGCTCTTGAGGGTTAGGTACATCATTCCTAAATGAACACAGGCCTGGCAGACATCTAATGTATGTGTGCTGGGGGCCTCATATCAGGTGGTGCATGGTGCCTGTTTGGTGGGCCAGTGTTTGAGAGATCCTGGGGGTTCAGAGTAATTGAGACTGCTGGTCCTCCTGGATTGCCCTCAGCTTCTTTCAGCCTTCCCTAGCTCATCAACAGGGATCAGGTGCTTCTGTCATTGATTGGGTTCACATATCTGCATCTACAGTTTCTGCTGTTTGTTGGGTCTTTCAGAGTATTGTCATGCTAGGTTCTTTTATGTGAGTGCTCCAGAGACTCAGTAATAGTGTCAGTCAGGCCTTGGAGCCTCCCCTTGATCTAGATTCTACTTTGCACCTGTCACTGAACCTTCTTTTCCTTGGGTCCTCCTGTTTTCATGCCTATAATTCTACTTTTTTTCTTTTTTATTAAATATAATCTTTATATACATTTCAGTTGTTGTCCTCTTTCCTGGTCTCCTTGCCCCGCAAAGTCTCATAGTTCATCTCCCCTCCTCCTGTTCCCCAATCAACCCTCTACCACTTCCCCGTCCCAGCATTCCCCAACCCTGCACTGCAGCATTGAGTCTTTCCAGGGCCTCTCATCCGTTTTATATCCAAAAAGGCCATCTTGTGCTGACTATGTGTCTGGAGCAATGGGAAACTGCATGTACACTCTTTGGTTGATGGTTTTGTCCCAGAAAGAACTGGGTGTCTCATATTGTTGTTCCTCCTATGGTGCTGTAAAACCCTTAAGATCCTCTAGCTCAACAAATGGAGATCCTGTTCTCAGTTCAGTGGCTTGCTGAGAGTGTCCCCCTTTGTATTTGTCATGTACTAGCAGAGCCTCCCAGGTGACATCTATATCCTATATCAGGCTTCAGTCAGCAAGTACTTGTGAGCATAAATAATAGTGTCTGGGTTTTGTAACTGTATATGGGATGGATCCCTAGGTGGGGTAGTCTCTGGATGGTCTTCCCTCACTCTCTGCTCCACACTTTGTCTCTGTATCTCCTTCTGTAGGGTATTTTGTTCCTCCTTCTAAGAAGGACCAGAGTATCCATACTTTGTTCTTCCTTCTTCTTGAGCATTATTTGATATGTGAATTGTGTCTTGGGTATTCCTGGAAACCAAGACAGAAAATCGCTGTGCTGTCAATACAATGAAGTGCTTTTGCAGGTAATATTGTTTCACAATATTTACTGATAGTAAAACAGAAACTAATCTAAATTATATTATCAATGATGGAAGTTTATGACATAAAATTTTCCTTGCCTAATTATCTTCCTTGGTCAAGCTCTACTGCCAGCTGCAGTAACCACATGATAATTGGTCCCAGAGACAATGGGTGCTTTCTTCAGAGCACTTCAAGTCACATGACACATTACATCTTAACAGAATTACTTATCATGAGCTCAAATCACTGACAAAATATAGCAAGACATATGCATTCTATCCCCCAGTCATGCCAACAGGAGTTCTTAGGATCTTCAGCTGCATTCAGCAGCAGGAGTGCAATGGGCCCATGCTCCTTTCTTCATAGCACTAACCACATGTCAGCTCATGGATACTTCATCCTGACATGTTTCCAAATTTTTAATATCTAAGAAGTGTTCATGAAAATAATCCCATGACTTTGATCAATTTCATAGCAGTAGGAGGTTGGTCTGGTGCTGCTTGTTACCAAATGCTAAAGTTTATACTTCAAGATCTGGTTGCCTCATGAGGAGATTCTCACTTACACCAAGGGATGCTACATAGCCTTGCTCCACAAGTTAATTGGTCAATAAAAGGCTAAGCCTCGGATTGGGCAATAGATAGAGGTAGCTGGGTTTTTAGTTATCTGACTTGGGGCTACAAGTATAAACAGGAGAGAGAGAAGAGAGGAGACCAAAGGAGGAGGGAGCCGCCATGAGAGGAGATGGACCATGAGCACTTGGCCAGGAGAAACAGCAAGTAACAAGGGACATAGGACTGGGATGTAAGTCAGAATAGCTTCAAAACCTGCGCAATCTAGGCTGACAGTGTGTAAATAAACAAGAAAAAGAGTGGAGTCTAGCCTCACTTGAAATAACTAAGTATCTATTGGCAGGAGAGTGAGCAGAGTTCATGTACTCAAAAATCATAAAGCATATGCCTGCCTGAAGAAATGGCTTAGCAGTTCAGAATGTTTGCTGCTCTTTCAGAGGACCTGAGTTCAGTTCCCAGCAACAACATGGCTGACTCACAATGAAATAGAACTCTGAGGACCCTGACGCCCTCCTCTGAACTCCATGTACACATGTGGCAAATGCACACAGGGAAACACACAGGTGTGCACACAAACACAGACACACACATACATGAGCTAAAAGTGATCCACCAGAGATGTATGAAGCAACATGAATATCACACCCAATAGTAACACAATGCTGTTTCCTGTTTGCTAAAAACAAATAGGAAGCAGCAAAACTATTGAGATAAAGTTTCTGACAAGAGAATGCAGAATTTTTAAAACAAGCATGAATTTAACATGGCATCCATGATGATGACATCTCCAAGGAAGAAAAGAAACTGTGGATACCAAGGGCTCGCTGGCTAGCCAGTCTAGCCAAATTAGCAAGTTATAGCTCCAAAGGTAGACCCTGTGTCAAAGGGGGAAATTACAGGAAATAGAGGGAACCCAACGTGGACTCTACATCCACGTGTGTGTGCACATATGCATATGACACAGAAACAGACAGAGACCCAACAAATTCTTTCCTGAAACAATCGATAAAAGGGAAATTGATAGTGGATAAATGATACTTGAGGGCAGGGCCAGTCACTGTAAATATGGGGGCAAAAATGTCAGCACAGTAAAGCAATGAATCAAAGTTAAAGAGGACAAGTCTATGTCACTGATGTCAGAAAAATAAAGTCAGGAATAAAGGAAGCTTATGAGAAGGTAGAGCACCCTAATATTTAAACTTGCCATGTTAGATTGAAATTTACACACTCACATAAATATAAAATGAAAAATAGTAAGTTCATCAAGTGCCCACAGAACTGTGACAAAAAAAAAAAAACTTCAAAAGGAAGTTTTAATAAATTCCAAAGTGATTTATCACTGGGATCACAATCTGTCACCAAGATGAAATTCAATTGGTAAACAAAATATGAAAGGATACTGTCTAAACACTAGCATCTGTCTGATAGTCTCTCATTGGCTCTCGTTGGTAACCTCTGATTGGTTCCTAAAGCAGGAAGAATGGACTCTCCCCTTTCCAGGGCTGCCTGTTTATGGAGCCTGGGATCAGAGCACAGCCTCAAATGGTGGCGGTGAGATTTAGTGGCCAAGAGATGGCAATGACACCTCATATTTCTCTTCATTTGCCAGCATCATAGAGTGTCCATCAATCCATAAGCAACATAAAGACTTGCTTTTCAAATTCAATTCTGGGCCCTTCAGGGTTTTTCTCACATAGCTAATAATGAGAAAATAATATTATTTATGGCCAATCATTTATTTTCCCATAAACATAATTTTTCATGTTTATTTCTTATTTTGCTAAAGCATTTTGGATCCTTTAAGAGATAAGGGCAAGACATTTGCTGTATGCTAAGTGGTTGGGGGGGAAATTGAAGCTTTCTAAGTTGTCTCTAATTTGAATATGCAATAAACTGTCTCCTCTTAAGAACACAAGCATATAAATTCATGAAAAGAGTCTTGAGAAAAATCTATCCTGGGTATTTTCTTTCTGTTCTTTTGTTTTGTTTTTGTTTTTGTTTTGCTTTTTTGAGACAGGGTTTCTCTGTATAGCTCTGGCTGTCCTGGAACTCACTCTAAGCCAGGCTGAGCTCGAACTCAAAAATCTGCCTGCCTCTGCCTCCAAAGTGCTGGGATAAAAGGTGTGTGCCACCACCACCGGTTTTGTATTTTCATTCAATTAAAGATAAACAGAAACAAAAACTGACAATTAGGAAGCAACTCTGTTTTTAAAGATTCTATGGGGGGAAACCTTCAGTCAAGAAGTTGCTCCTGTTCCAAATCCCTCTGGTGAAGTGAAATCCCATTTCCTTTAGGACAGGCTTCTAGGGAGGATGAAGGCCATCTGCAGATGTGGACTGTAACACCCTGGCATCCTGGGGTGTGCATCTGAGGTTCCCAGTCAGAGATGCAAGTCTCCAATAGAACAGTTCCTGTGCTGTCAGAGAAAGAAGCTCTCAAATAAAAGACTGATGCACAGAGGTGTGAGCATGTGTATGTTCTCATGCCTGTGCATGAACATGTACATATGAGTGTGAGTGCATAGACATATGTACATGCATACATACATACAAACATACATGCATACATATATACATACACACAGATAGACATATGAAGAGATCCAACCTTGATAGAACCTTAAGGAAAAGAGATAAAGGTCCTGAAAAGAGCTAACAGCAGATGTTCTGGAATCTACTACTCTGTCTTTCAAAATAAATACTAATGAACATTAAGGGAGGCAGGATGCAGAAGTCAAGGCCTGGACCAGACAGTTCCTTGTGCCCAGGCCTATGGTGCACTTTCAAGATTAGGACTGTGATCTTGCAGGCCTTTCCGGCTGGCCCCTCCCCTCCTCTCTCTCTCTTCTTCCCAACCCATCCCATCTCTTCCTCCCTATCCCTAAGCAACATTCCCAGACCTTCCCTCCTTCCTTTTTCCTGCTGTTTCTATCCATCTTTTTCTTCGTTCCTTCCTTCCTTTTCTTCATTCTTGCTCTCTTCTTGTCCTTTTTTTTTAACATTACAATCCTTCCTTCCTTCCTCGAGAAACAAAGATCAAGCAATGCTTGTCTAACAAAGTGAAAAGGTTAAAACCTTGCCACTGGCTCTGGCTAGGCAGCAACTATGGGCACCAAAATGGCTGTTTCCTGTGTCTCCTTTGAGACCTTTCCACAGATCCTCAGAGATAATGGAAAGACAGGAGCAGAGAAGGAAAGAGAAGAAAGTTGCCGCCACAGGCATGGGTCAGTTCTGCATGCTCTGCCCTGTGGTCTGATTCTCAAACTAAAGCATGTTTTAACCTTTTCACTGTTTGTGAGACCAGCATCCCAGGGACTGAATGTGTTTTCACCTAACTGCTCTTTGTACTTCATGAACACAGACATGCTCCCATGTCTGTAATCCCAGCAACAGGATTGCCAAGAGTTTGGGGCTAGCCTTGACTACACAGAGAGATCCTGCCTAAAAAACAAAAAGAAAGCAAACATTTCTGAGAGATATTTGTGGAGGTTCTATACGATTGGTTGAAATTTTTCCCCTGAGAGCTGTTTAAACTGTCCCACTGGGAACTCAGAACAACCTTGCATTGAATCCAGTTAAGAGAAAGCCACATGACACATGGCCAGCAGGCAAGGCCAGCACAATCACAATCTCATGGATGAGTACACTAATCAATGGAGGGATTTCAGGAAAAAGAATTCAGTGACTTGAGAAGTTCAAGGTGTTTCTCTGTGGGTTGTGGTTTGGAGATTTCTGGTTGGAATGGCCCATACCTTAGAGTTCTAAGTGGGCTCCATGTCACATAGAAAACAAGTGTAGCCTTCCCTGGGCACTGATATATTCAGTGTGCACTGGAAAGCTTTCTCAGCACACATTCTGCAGGATGTCACTCCCCTCACTACAGTGAGGTCTTTGCCTGCTCCTGCTCACATGTCATATGTCTTCTGCTAAGTGGACTCCACACCAGGTTGTCTTGAGTCTCAAGGACAATCTACAATCAATTCTAAAATCATCTAATTAGCTTTTATATGGTGATATCACATGAGGTAGGAACCAAGTCTCATACACATTTTACTTCTTTTTTTCAGAAATACATGCCTATGTGTACACTGGTATATCAAAGTTAGAGATCTGCCTCAAGGGTTGTTCCTGAGGTACCAGACACATTACTCTGTTTGGTTAGTTGGTTTAATGTTTGTTTTGTTACTTCATAGGACATCTTTTCCTGCCCTTTGCTAGCTGATTAGGCTAGGCTGCCTGGCAAGTAAACCACATGGATGTTCCTGTCTCTGCCTCCCAATGCTGGGATTACAGGCTCATGGTACCATCCCTCACTTCTTTATATGGACTCTGGGAATCAAACTCAAGTTCTCCTGCTGGCCCAGCAATCACTTTACCAACTAAATGAGCCAGGACAGTGTGATTTACCATATACATGGTAAATAACCCCTAAAAACCTCCCATATCATTTATGGAAATGAGAGCAATCGTGATTGTTTTCATTTTGGTGAGCACTGAAATAATCAAGGGAAAGAATGCCAAATGAAAAATTCAGTCACATGAGGAGTCAGAGGTATTTATTCTGTAGGCTGTGGTTAGGAGACTGACTCCTGGATGGAATCCCCCATACCTTAGAATTCTGGGTGAACACAATACCAGAAAAAAATTGTGGCCTGCCCTGGGAGTGAGGTAGAGAGTTCACATATTCAGTGTGCATTCTGATGCTTCATCAGCACACCTTCTGCAGGGCCTGACCTCTCTGCTGGGCCACTGACCTTCACAAGTGCACAGTCATGGCCACTGCCTGACAGGCATGAAAAGAAGACTATGTCAAAGAAGGGGACATGCACAGGGGGAGAAAATGCACTCATTCAAGAAATTTACTGGTCAGGGATGTCTGCCTTATGTCCAATTCCAGGATGCATGGTTGTGTTTAAGCCATGCATATTCAACAGAATAAAGGTAAGGAATGGCGGTTATCAACTTGTGGGCATGAACATATCCCTAAGAATCAATGGCTGTTTGGTGGCAGAGCCTAACAGTGTACAAAGATGTTCTTTGCTATGAAGTTTTAAATCATCTTTTATAAGCTTTAGATCATTAAAATTGGTTAGAATGTCTTGAGACTAATTTCAAAGGCCGTACATACTCTGGAGATAACAGACCCACACAGGTGTCTTGCAGTCAGGAGATGAATGAACCCGGGTCCTGAGTTCTTCCCAAAGTGGTCGGGGAACCTTTGGCCTCTCAAAAGTGGCACCACCTCAATTTGTTGTTATTGTTGTTGTTGTTGTTGTTGTTGTTTTGGGGAGAAGAAGGTACTTCTCCAGATGAACAGTGGCTAAAGGAAGGTAATGACATTTCAACTGTAACCAGTCACACTATGATTATGGACCTAGGACAGAAGAAAGAATAATCATACGATATGTTTTAAAGCCAACAAAAACTTGTTTCTAGTATTGGTCATCCTAGTAATCTTTCCCACTAGTTCCTTCTGTGCAGCATATGCATGCTTCTCTAAATCATGAGGATCCTTCTAAAGTTGACTGCAGCTTCTACTTCCAAATATGGTAGTAGTAATAATTAGGCAATTTCATAAAAGTCTTAACCATCAACCAAAGAGTAAACATGGAGGGACCCATGATTCAGACGCATATGCAGCAGAGGATGGACTTGTTGCACATCAAAGTGAGGAGAAGACCTTGGTCCTGAGAATGTCCAATGCCCCAGTATAGGGGAATGCCAGGACAGGGAAGCTGGGGTGGTTTGATTGAGGAGCAGGAGGAGGGGAATGGGTTAGGGGATTTGCAGGGGAAATCAGGAAAATGGACAACATTTAAAATGTAAATAAAGAATATATCTAATAAATAATAAATTGATGAAATTCTTAGGCAAATGGTTGGAACTAGAAAATATCATCCTAAGTGAGGTAACTCATTCACAAAAGAACACACATGGAATGCAGTCAGTGATAAGTGGATATTAGCCTAGAAGCTCTGAATACCCAAGACAGAATTCACATATCAAATCATTCCCAAGAAGGAAGGAAGGAGAGGGCCCTGGTCCTGGAAAGGCTTGATCCAGCATTATAGGGGATTACCAGGACAGAGAAGTGGGATGGGGTTGACTGGGGATCGGGTGGAGGGAAGAGGGCTTATGGGACTTATGGAGAAGGGGAACCAGGAAAGGGAAAATCATTTGGAATGTAAACAACGAATATAGAAAATAATATAAATAAATAAATAAATAAATAAATAAATAAATACGAAAAAAATGAAAGAAAAAAGAACCAACTCTATGTTGCATATATCCAAAAACTGTTCTGACATATAAAAAGGACACATATTCCACTATGTTCACAGCAGACTTAATGATAATAGTCAGAAGCTAGAAAGAACCCAGATGTCCTTCTACAGAAGAATGGATACAGAAAATATGGTTACAGAATGAAATACTACTAAGCAATTAAAAACAATAACTTCTTAAAATTTGCAGGCAAATGGTTGGAACCAGAAAATATCATCCTGAGTGAGGTAACACAGACAAAAAGAGCATACATGTTGTGTGTTTACTGATATGGGGATATTTGCCCTAAAGTTCACAATGCACATGATACAACCTGCAGACGTTACAGAGCTCCTAAGAAAGGGAGACCTGGTTATGATCAATGTTTCAGTCCTGCATTGAGGGGCAGACAGGATGATCTTGGGAGTGAGAGAGGAGGGGGAGGATATATGCAGCAGTATCAGGTACTGGAGAGGATGGAAGAGAGGTACAGAGGGTCTGGAAATTGAACAAAAATATGTAATGGAGGGGATGAGGAACTGGGGATAGCCATGTAAGGGACATAGGCACCAGGGAAACCAGAGGACACAAAGGGAATGACTTTAGCCGAATTGTGCAGAGAAGGGGAAAATAGAAACTGTAGAGACCACATCCGGTACACCTCCACCCACACCCACACCCAACCCTCTGGACACCCCTCAGTCAAGGGATGGTACCACCCACCCATCATAAATTTTGTAAACCAGAAAATTTTCTAAGCAAAGTAAGAGCAGAGACAACAAATGGAGCAGAGACTGAAGGAAGGGCCATCCAGGGACTGCCTATGTTGGGATCCATCATGTCTGAAGACACCAAACCAGACACTGTTGGTGTAGTAAAGATGTGCTTCCTCCAGACACAAACTTCTTCAGAAGGTTCTTTGGGAAATCCTTTCAGAAACTGACCCTTGAAGCCGAACATTAGACTGAGATTAGGGAACCTGGTGGGGGAGATTGGGGAAAATGTGGAACAGCAGAGAGGATTGCAACCCCATTAGAAGAACATCTGCTGCCAGTTCCCAGTGACTAGACCACAATCCCAGGAGTGTAAAGGGAGGGGATCTACAGCTGCAGATACGTTGTAGCAGATGAGGGCCTTGCCTGACAGAAATGGGAGGGAAGGCCCTTAGTCCTGTGGAGTTTGGATGCCCCAGTGTAGTGGGATGCAGAAGGGGTAGGGAAAGAGAAGGTGGATGGGTGGGGAAGCACCCTCATACAGGCAAAGGAGAAAGGAAACGGCAGATATTGTTTGAGAGGTTGTTGGAAAGATATCCAGGAAGTGGTATATCATTTGAGATGTAATTGAATGGAATCATTAATAAATACATTTAAAACAATAGAGATATGCCAGGCATTTAATTTTAACAATGAAGACTCAGGAGCCAGATGCTGGTGTGACAACCTGGAAGGTTAGAGAGTCAGGGAAAGCCTTCAGCTGACCTTCCTATTCCTCTGATCTCCCAGAAAGAAAATATTCTTTATCCCTCTCCATATTTTTATCCCTAAGAGCGCCTTGATTCAACCCATCTTAGACATAATAGTGCATATTGACCTTGAATTTGATGGATCCTTGGTGAAGCTTATAGATGTGGAATTTTATAAATTTAAAATCCTGACAACATAAAGAACATAACATGGGACAATGGTCAGCATAACCCTGATGTGAATCAAGATTTTTCTTTTATTTTACATTTTTTACTGGGAGCCAAATCACATCAACAGTAGGAAATAGAGAGCTAGCAAGACCTGGGCCCTGAAGAAGTATATCGAGATAAATCTGGGGTAGAGGTACGTGAACTCTCCTGGATTGAACTCAGAAATGTAAGGTGGGAGAAAGATGTATTGTTAAATAGCCCACTAAGTTCACATTGTGTCTGCTTGATTTAATCTCGGGACAAGGAAGTGGAGTATCTCTGATGGCTTCTTTCTAGCCCACTGAAAGGTTCACTAGGCTGTAGTCTCAGCACTTGATACTTCATGATGTGGCAAAGCACTCAGTGAAACTAGAGATTGTCATTGGCACAGTATCATGCTAGCAGCATTGGGTATTACTCAGTTATTCAGACGGTGATACCCATTCTCATTTGTTCTCAATATGAACCCAAGTAAAGGTAGAACAAGGTCTGTAGGACAGAAAGAACATTTGCACTTCTCTGTCTTCCCAGCAAGAAATACTTGTAGAGAAGAATGGTAATTTCTTCATTATAGACAAAAATTGGTAGGTAAGGCCTTGGATGTAGGGTGAGTTTCAGTGTTGTTTTCTGAAACAGAGTCTCAAATATTCCATGTTGTCTTCTACCTGGCTTCCCAGGTTAACCTTCACCTCAGATAAACCTATTTCCCCTTCCCTATTACTAGGCTTACAAATGGGGTTCCTAAGAATGTTAGGACAGCACTAGTCAGTGACAGAGACCTGGGTTTTCTAAAGCTGAGGTGTGTACCCACCAGTGTAGTTACAGCCGGTTTGTTCTATGTCTGCTCCATAGTTCAGCTTGTTGCTGTAATGTGCTTGCCAATCACTGGCACAGAAAAATAACTTGTCTCAGAGCAAGGTCATGTTGATCACATATTCTTATGTTCTTTATGACATTTGTTAATCTAACAATGCTCCACAAAGGTTTACCTAGGACCCATCAATTTAACAGTCAATATACACTGTTATATCTAAAATGACCTGATCAGAACTGAGTACTGGACACTTCCTGCAACTTCATATGAGCTTCTGGTACTTTTTCTTTCTTTCTTCCTTTCTTCCTTTCTTCCTTTCTTCCTTTCTTCCTTCCTTCCTTCCTTTCTTTTTCTTTCTTTCTTTCTTTCTTTCTTTGTTTCTTTCTTTCTTTCTTTCTTTCTTTCTTTGTAATGTTTTTGTTTTTTGCTTTATAAATTGAGAAAAATATATTTCTCGGGCCATGGATCACCTCCCAAAATCAGAGCTATGGTTTTATTCAATCAGTATAAGGATATGCATTCATTAAACCATCCAAATTAGACAGAGAGAGCTGTTTATCTGGTTTTGTGGGGCAATCATAAGCCCAAACACAAGATGTAAGGCCCTTGATCTGTTCACTTACCCAAATCGATTGTGTTTTTATACAGCCTTAACTCTGCTGACCATATTTTTTTCTGACAAAATCTCACTTTATAGATGATAAAGTACTGTAAGCAATCCTCCTTTGGTGACACTGGTGCAGAGATGACAGCCTCATACTCAGCATGAGGGCCTTTATATTGTTTTTTTTCCAATATTTTAGTTTCCTCTGCCAACAGATCTCAAGACAGTACACCCCACCAGAATGACTACAACTCTCTCTCTCTACTAAGGTATCTTGGGACAACTTTCAAATGCTAAGCACAATACTTCAAGAATATAACCTCTAACATACACTCACATTGCAACTTGCCCTGCAGGCTCTGCCTGGATGAGATTTCATGCAACTGTACTTGATAAGACAGGAGACATTTTTGGCTTCATATTCAAGCTGTTATGAAATCTCAGTAGATTTTACTGTCTCATTTTGCTGATTGAGGGAAATTTGAGGTAGGATGAGACATTTCTGAGAAGGGTTTGAAAAAGAAACAGGCAAATACACAGGGATGAATTAGGTGTTGCCAATCAAGCCTACAGCAAACCCTGTCTTTAGAAAGTGGATATGCAGTTTTTATCACTATTGCCCGGTAGTAATATTTGGGATCTGGGATACTGATTCCCCCAGTATTGGTATTGGTACAATTACAGGCAAGTGGATCAATTGAATAGGATTGAAGACCCAGAAATGAACCCACACACCTATGGTTACTTGATCTTCGACAAAGGAGCTGAAAACATCCAGTGGAAAATAGATAGCCTTTTCAACAAATGGTGCTGGTTCAATTGGAGGGCAACATGCAGAAGAATTCGAATTGATACATTCTTGTCCCCTTATACTAGGCTCAAAACCAAGTGGATCAAGGACCTCCAATAAAACCTGACACACTGAAACTAATAGAAAAGAAACTGGGGAAGACCCTTGAGGACTTGGGCACAGGGAAAAAATTCCTGAACAGAACACCAATCGCTTATGCTCTAAGATCAAGAATTTACAAACGGGACCTCATAAAATTACAAAGTTTCTGTAAGGTAAAGGACACCGTCAAAAGGACAAAACGGAAACCAACAGATTGGGAAAAGATCTTCACCAACCCTAAATCCAACAGAGGGCTAATATCCAATATATACAAAGAACTCAAGAAGTTAGACCCCAGAGAAACAAACAACCCTATTAAAAAATGGGGTACAGAGTTAAACAAAGATTTTTCACCTGAAGAACTTCGAATGGCTGAGAAGCACCTTAAGAAATGTTCAGCATCACTAATCATTAGGGAAATCATTAGGGAAATACAAATCAAAACAACCTGAGACTTCACCTCACACCAGTCAGAATGGCTAAGGGTAAAAACTCAGGAGACAGCAGGTGTTGGTGAGGATGTGGAGAAAGATGAACACTCCTCCACTGCTGCTGGGATTGCAAGATGGTACAACCACTATGGAAATCAGTCTGGCGAAGGTTCCTCAGAAAACTGGACATGACACTTCTAGAGGACCCTACTATACCTCTCTTGGGCATATACCCAGAGGAGTCCCCAACATGCAATAAGGACACACGCTCCACTATATTCATAGCAGCCTTATTTATAATGGCCAGAAGTTGGAAAGAACCCAGATGTGCCTCAATGGAGGAATGGATACAGAAAATGAGGTATATTTACACAGTGGAAAACTACTCAGCAATTAAAAACAATGAATTCATGAAATTCATAGGCAAATGTTTGGAACTGGAAAATATCATCCTAAGTGAGGTAACCCAATCACAAAAGAATACACATGGAATGCAATCACTCATAAGTGGATATTAATTAGCTCTGAAGCTCTGAATTTCAAGACACAGTTAGCATATCAAATGATACCCAAGAAGAGGGAAAGAGAGGGCCCTGGTTCTGAAAAGAGTTGATCCAGCATTGTAGGGGAGTATCAGGACAGAGAAATGGGAGGGGGTGATTGGGAAATGGACAGAGGGAAGAGGGCATATGAGACCAATGGGGAGGGGGGAACTGGGAAAGGGGAAAGCATTCGGGATGTAAGCAAAGAATATAGAAAATTAAATATATTTAAAAAAGAAGAACAAAAGACAAGAATGCAAATTGATCCATCCTTGTCTCCTTGTACTAAGCTCAAATCCAAATGGATCAAGGACCTCCACATAAAGCCAGATACTCTGAAGCTAATAGAAAAGAAACTGGGGAAGACCCTTGAGGACATCAGTACAGGGAGAAAGTTTCTGAACAGAACACCAATAGCATATGCTCTAAGATCAAGAATTGACAAATGGAACCTCATAAAATTACAAAGTTTCTGTAAGACAAAGGACACCATCAAAAGGACAAATCAGCAACCAACAAATTGGGAAAATATCTTCACCAATCCTACATCAGATAGAGGGCTAATATCCAATATATATAAAGAACTCAAGAAGTTAGACTCCAGAAAACCAAACAACCCTATTAAAAAATGGGGTACAGAGTTAAACAAAGAATCCTCACCTGAAGAACTTCGGATGGTGGAGAAACATCTTAAAAAATGCTCAACTTCATTAGTCATTAGGGAGATGCAAATCAAAACAACCCTGAGATTCCACCTTACACCAGTGAGAATGGCTAAGATTAAAAATTCAGGAGACAGCAGGTGTTGGTGAGGATGTGGAGAAAGAGGAACACTCCTCCACTGCTGGTGGGGTTGCAAATTGGTACAACCACTCTGGAAATCAGTCTGGCGGTTCCTCCGAAAACTGGGCACCTCACTTCCAGAAGATCCTGCTATACCACTCCTGGGCATATACCCAGAGGATTCCCCACCATGTAATAAGGATACATGTTCCACTATATTCATAGCAGCCCTATTTATAATTGCCAGAAGTTGGAAAGAACCCAGGTATCCCTCAACAGAAGAGTGGATGCAAAAAATGTGGTATATCTACACAATGGAGTACTATTCAGCCATTAGAAACAATGAATTCATGAAATTCTTAGGCAAATGGATGGAGCTAGAGAACATCATACTAAGTGAGGGAACCCAGTCACAAAAGATGAATCATGGTATGCACTCACTAATAAGTGGATATTAACCTAGAAAACTGGAATACCCAAAACATAATCTACACATCAAATGAGGTACAAGAAGAACAGAGGAGTTGCCCCTTGTTCTGGAAAGACTCAGTGAAGCAGTATAGAACAAAATCAGAACAGGGAAGTGGGAAGGGTTGGGTGGGAAAACAGGGGGAGGGAAGGGGACTGATGGGACTTTTGGGGAGTGGGGGTCCAGAAAAGGGGAAATCATTTGAAATGTAAATAAATATATCAATAAAAAAAGAGAGAGAAAACTATTAAGGTGAAAAAAAACAAAAGAAAAAGAAAATATCCTGAGTGAGGTAACCCAGACACAAAAGAACACACATGGTATTTGTTTACTGAAAAGTTGATATTTGCCCTAAAGTTCACAATGTCTATGATACGACCCACAGACACTATGGACCTTAGAAGGAAGGGAGACCATGGCTGCTTCAGTCCTCTATTGAGGAGATAACAGGATGATGGTGGGGGATGGAGGTAGAGGAGATCTGGGAGAGAGAGAGGTGAGGGAGGAAATAAGGGGCAGTATTAGGTACTAGAGAGGATAGGAGAGAAGTAAAGAGTAAATAAAAAGTAAAACAACGATGAGACCCCCCCCCTCCTTAAAGGGATGATGCTACACACTCATTTTGAAATTTTAACACATAAATGTTCCTCAGCAAAAAAAAGAACAGGGACAACAAATGCAGCAGAGACAGAAGGAAGGGACATCCAGGGACTGCCCTACCTGGGGATCCATCAAAATTGCAGACACCAAACCAGACACTGATGGTGTGGTCAAGAGGTGTTTGCTGACAGGCACCTCTTGTGAAGGTTCTTAGGGAAGTCGAGCAGGCAACTTACCCTTGATGTCACCCATTAGACTGAGGTCAGGGAAACTGGTGGGAAAGCTAGGGAAAAAGCTGAAGGGCCAAGAAGAATTGCAACCCCACTGGAAGAACAACATCAATTACAAGGATCACCCAATGTTCCCAGTGAGTAGACCATAAACAGAGGAGTGTACAGGGAGGGATCTTTAGCTCCAGATACATTGTAGCAGAGAATGACCCTGCCGGACAGCAATGGGAGGAGAGGCCCTTAGTCCTGTGGATGATTGATGCCCCAGGGTAGTGAGATGCTGAATCTGTAGGGCAGGAAAGGGTGAGTGGGTGAGGCCCTCATATACGCAAAGGGGAGGGGGGAAGGTAAGATGTGTTTTGAGGGGTTGTTGTAGGCATAACCAGGAAGTGGTATATCATTTGAAATGTATTCGAATGGAATAATTAATAAATACATTTAAAACAATACACATATGCCAGTCATTTAATTTTCACAATGAAGACTCAGGAGCCAGATGCTGGGGTGAAAACTTGCCAGGTCAGAGAGGCAGGGAAAGCCCTCAGCTGACTTTGCTACCTGCTGACCTCCCAGAAGGAAAGCATTCTTTATCCCTCTGCACACTGTTTTTGTTTAGTTATAATGATTCCATTTCAACTGGTTCCTTGGTCTGCCTCTTGCCCTGGAGTTGACATTGGTTTGCCCTGCAATAAAGGTGTGTACTTGGGCTAAGACAAAAGACAATAAATTACTTGTTTACATTAAAGAGAAAGCTCTTGGGTTAAAGGTCTGTGCTAGGTCTGAGCTACACCATAAAAAAAAATGTATTCTGTAAATAACACAATCTGGGGCTTTACAATGTAAACGAATACACTGCAACATAAGTTAGCAATGTTCTCTCTGCTATAGAAATCATGATGTGAACACCATGATCCCAAAGAAAATCAAAACTGTAATCTTGAAGCTGGTGCATATGACCAACAAGGACCTAAACAGCACCAAGGAGACTCCTAATCCTTATCACAAGGGATAAATTACCCATCCCTCTTGTCACATATTTTAGGCCAAGATATCACCATTCCTGGCCTTGGCTCATTGTCCTAGGTGCTGCTGAAGGGAAGGGTTGGTGTCCAGGGGTCACCCAACAAACCACAGGAACACTGAATTAAGTTAAACAGGGAAGGTTTGATGAATACACACTCCACAATGGAACGAGGGCAAAAGCTCAAACCTGAGCAGGAGACATTGTAGCAAGGAATGGCCTTGTCTCTACAGGTGGGAGACCCTTAGTCCCATGGAAGATTGATGCCCCAGTGGAGTGGAGTGCTGAAGCAGTAGGGGAGGGGAAGGTGCATGTGGGGGGAGCACCATCATACAAGCAAAGGGCCCTGACTCAAGCCATTTTAGACATAATAGTGCACAGTGACCTTGAATTTGATGGGTACTAGGTGAAGGATATAGATGTAAAATTTCCTGATTAAAATTCTCACAACATACAGTACATAACATAGTACATGGACAGCATGACCCTGATCTGAAACAAGATTTTTTTCTTTTGTTTTACATGAAGGACTTGGAAATATGTTACAACATCAGTATGAAATAGATGGCTAGCAAGTGACAAAGTTGCTACAGTTGCAATGGCACAAATAATTATCAAAAAAAATGTCTCATTAGGAAAAGTTTCTGCATGACCTTACCATGTTTAGACTAGTTCTGTGACCTCAAGAGGAGCTCCTTAGAAGTAGAACAGGAAAGGTGTTTGTTGCCTGAAAGGAGGGCCTGAGCAGTGTTGCTCACCCTTCTCAGTGACAATTGCACCTCACTCTGTCCCTGCAGGGGATCTCAAAGTGTCCTTCCAACTTCCCTGTGAACCAGTCTAGGCACACAAAGGCCAGGAACCAGTGCTCGTGTCCCACTCCTCACTTATGCTCCATTTTCAACAATGTACATGTAGAAGCAAATAAAGCATGGCAACTTGACATTCATACTCTTCACATCTTACTGGGGGCAGCAATTGCTTGACTACACCCAAATCTATAAAATATGTGGGCACTGGGGAAGTATATCAAGATAAAGCTAGGAGAGAGGTGCATGAACTCTGCCCTGGATTGAATGCAGAAATGTAGGGATGGGAGACACGTGTATGGTTAAATATCCCACTCAGTTCACATTGTGTCTGCTTGAAGGGTAGTATCTCTGATGGTGTCTGTTAAGTCCCTCGAAAGGTTCACTGGGTTTTGGCCTCAGCACTTGATATGTGGTGATGTGGCAGTGGCACTCAGGAAAGCTAGAGATTGTAACTGGCACTGTATCATGCTAGCAGGGTGATACCCACTCTCATTATTTCTTTTTTTAAAATATTTTTATTTTCTATATTCTTTTTTACATTCCAAATGATGTCCCCTTTCCCAGAACCCCCCTCCCCATTGGTCTCATAAACCTTCTTCATTTCTTAATGTGAACCCACAGAAAAAGAGAACAAAATGCTTAGAAAAGAAAGAACATTTCCGCTTCTCCATCTTCCCAGGTAGAAACACTTGCAGAGAGAAAATGGTAAGTTCATTAAAATAGACAAAGATTGGTAGGTGAGGCCTTGAATGGAGGGTGTGTTTCAATGTTTTCTCTGAAACCGAGTTTTAAAAATTCCATTTCATCCTCTACCTGGCCTCCCAGGCTAACCTTCACCTCAGATAATCCTGCTTCCATCTTAATGTTGTTAGGCTTACAAGTGGGGCTCCTAGGAATGGTAGGACAGGACTAGTCACTAACAGAGACCTTGGTTTTCTAATGCTGAGGTGTGTACCCACAAGTGTAGCTGCAGACATTTTGTTCTATGTCAGCTCCCTAGTTCGATTACTGCTATAATGTGCCTGCCAAATCACTGACACAAAAAAGTAACTTGTCTCAGAGGAAGGTCATGTTGTCACATACTCTTATGTTATTTATGATATTTGTTACACTTATCATGTTCAACAAAATTTACATAGGACCCATCAAATTAATGATCAATATACACTCTTATATCTAAAATGACCTAATCAGAAATGAGCACTGAACACTTCATACAACTTCATAGAAGCTACCTGTATTTTGGGTTTTGTTTGTTTGTTTGTTTGTTTTTGTTTTTTGCTTTAGAAGATGATGAATTTAGATGTTTGTAGGCATGCCTCAGCTCCCAAAATCTGATATGTGGTCCTGTTCAATCAGTATTATGGTCTACATTCATTAATCCATCCCTATTTATTTGAGAAAGGTGTTTTTCTGGTTTGTGGGGCCGATCATGAACCCAAGCACAAGACGTTAGGCCCTTGCTCTGTGCACTAACATACATCTATTATATTTTCATACACCCTTAACAATTTTGACTATTTTATTTTGTTCTGACATAATCTCATTTTATAGATTATAGAGGGCTATTAGCAATCCTCCTTTGGTGACACTGGTGCAAAAATGAGACTCTGCCTGAGGGCCTTTCCATTGGTGGCTCCAATATTTTACTTTCCTCTGCCAACTGATCTCCAGACTCTTGCCAGAACCATGAGGACTGCAACTCTCTCTCTCTCTCTCTCTCTCTCTCTCTCTCTCTCTCTCTCTCTCTCTCTCTCTCTCTCTCTCTCTCTCTCTCTCTGTTAAGTCATCTTGGGGCAGCTTTAAAAAAGCTAAGCACAAGATATCATGAGTGTAGCTCCTAACACACATCCACATATTAACCTGCCCTGCAGGCTCTGCCTGGATGTAATTTCATGCACCTGTACCAAAGACAGGAGAACTTTTGACTGCATTTTAGAACTGGAGTTATTTCTCAGTACATTTTAAAGGTTCATATTACTGATTGAGGAAAATTTGAGATAGGATAAGACATTTCTGAGAAGGGTTTGAAAAGGAAATCCTCAGTTAGAAACACAGGGATTACTGAGGTGATGACAATTATGCCCAGAGTAAACCATGGCCTTGGAAGGAAGATGGGCTCAGTGGCTATGCCCCAGGAGAGTCTTCAGGAAAGAGCACTTAAGCTTCATGTTCAATACAGGGAGAACATTAGCAGGGAGCCAAGGACTGTATGTAACCCATGACATCAGCAGTCCCTTCTTGAACATTCTATAATCTTCTGGAGAGTTCTTGGCATGAGCTGTGATGTCACCAGTGTTGTAGCAACAGCAGAGCATTGAGGTTTCTCAGTCAGTGTCTACAAGACACACTGATAGACATGTTTGCCCGGCTCAGAAAACTATTTCGGAGAACCAATGTGGATGGGAGAGAGACTAGAGAGAGGAGTAAGGGAGCTGGCCTTTCATCTGAGAGTAATGAAGGACAAAGGAGGTGGTCATGGAGAATGTGGAGTAAGTACTGGGAAGTGGATATTCAGCTTCCTGGCAGGGTGGCCTGAGCTGGCCTTTCTAGCAAATTCCAATTCTTCACTTTCACTGAGTATTGTGGTTGTTACTTGGGGACAGAATGAGAGCATCAGGAGTCACAGAGGATCTAACCTACACCAATTAGGGAAGGGCATCACTGCCTTCACTACCATGCTTCTAGCTTCAGCTTCTCTGACAATAGTACCAGGGAGAAATTTGTGCCCCTGCTGATAACCTCTTGTTCTCAGAACTACTCTGACTTCCTCTCCCTCAAAGTTCCCACCTTAGCTTTACCACTGGTTGTGTGTGGCAGGAATTATTGTACTGTAACCAAAGACCTATCAGAGTTGATAAACCCAGCAGAGATTCCATCCTGTGGCTGCTTCTGGGGTGCTTGTTGTTTCAATAGAGGAAATAAATCAGTGTGTTCTCCCCCTGCAGGATGTTTTAAGGCCATTTCCTGGGTCTAGAGTAACAGGATAGAAGATCTGAACATCATACAGCACTCAAGTACTTGTGAATTGTGAATTTATAGTGTGACTTGTGAAACCAGAGGACTAAGGACTCTGAAGCCAAGTTGCACTCTGTGCATTTGGTAATAAGCCAGGAGAAGCCATCTCTGTGGTCATCATAAGAATACATAGGGAGACAGAGGACACACATGGCTGCTTACATCTCCTAGTCTCTATAGAGTGATGGGAGAACTGAGATCCACTGAGGATGCATCTAAAGCCTGGACGAAACTCGGTGTGGTGTCACTGGGTTCTAGGCCTGTGGTCTACTTTATAGGCCTCAGAGTAGACTGTCTACACTCTATGCATTCCCAACATGTAACTTCACTTGTGTTCTTTTACCTACAGGGGCTGGCAGGCAGACATCATCCCCTGCAACTGTCCTAAGCAAGAAGCAGGCCAAGGAGGAAGAGGAGAGGCTGACCAGAGAGCTGCAGCTCATTACACAAGAGAGAAATGAGCTGAGAGATCGCTTGATCTATGTCACAGAGGGAGCCATGAAAAAGAGGTATGCATTGCTCCAAATGCTGTGGTGTTCATTTGGAGTCAATGCCACACTTGTCTTTTTAAGACGGTTGATCATAGGAAGGTGTATCTTCATAATATCCCTGGGTCAAACCTCATGTCCCTTAATACTTCTTACCATGCCATGGTAGCACACACCTGTATTCCCAGCATTTGGAAAGCAGTGGCAGACAGATTTCTGAGGTTGAGGCCAGCCTTGTCTACACAGTGAGTTGCAGGACAGCCAGGGCTACACAGAGAAACCTTGTCTCAAAAATACAAAAAATATATATAAATATAAATAAATAAATAAATAAATAAATAAATAAATAAATAAATAAATAAATAAATAAATAAAATACTTAGATGTGTATGTGTCTTGGTTTCTGAAAAGGTGTATTAAAAAAAGCACATGTTCATGGAGTTCTATCTTCCTGGGGACAGGCCATACTACACACCAAATCCATTATATGAAAAATTAAAGTTAAAGGAGAAGGAGATTATGACATTTCTACACACCTTAGAGAAAGAGAACATTGAGGCCAAACAGACCTTCCAGGATCTCAAGAAGGAGATTAACTTCTATCGGTAAGTACTGTTCATGGAGATCACCAGGTGTGCAATGAACATTTCTGACTTCCTTTGTTTCTGGACTGGAGAGTTTGCAGGTCTGATTCTATCCCTTCAGCCTTTTAGACATCACTGTGCCTTGGGACTTCTCCTGTCAGTTTCAAAGTCTGTAAGAGACTGTTACTCATCCTAATATTGTACAGGCATCATCAGGAGCCTCACATTAGAAGAGTGATTCAGATCATGAGAGGGTAATGGTACAGTTCTAGGTCTGTGGGACTCAGGCATGGTTTTACAGAGCTAAATGTGATCTAACAGAAGGATACAATGCCCTCCTCTTGATTCTACTGAATGCATTGAGGGTATCTGCAACCTACTAATTGATGTTGCTGAAATGCATTGGGCTGTCATAGATAGTTTCAGATCCCTTGTTCTTTGGAGAGACATGCAACCTTATTGGTGTTTGGGCTGCAACAATCATTTATTTCTTCCCTCAAGTTGCTATTTGCTGTTTGTGTACCTCTCAAGAATGTATTGAGATGTATTGCATTAGGTATTCCTGGGAACCTAGGTCTTGGTGGGGTTAATGGGACCTTGATGTAGGAATGGGAGGAGAAGACTGCAGGATTTTACCATGAAGATTGTGTGTCTAGCAACCTGCACAGCCGACTCCTGATGCAGAAGAACATTATGAATAAGAGATTGGTTACACTGAAGCAGGAGAACAAGGAAGTACATGCTGATTGGACCACCATTCAGCAATACCTGATTGACTTGAACCTAAATGATAAAGATGAACAGGACAAGACCAGCATCCTCCAGGGCCAACAACATCAGGTAGATACAAGCAGCTCAGCCTGGCTTATACTGACTGATAACATTTTCCCACTGCATCCATCTTTGCTTTCACACAGCACCATTCTAATGCACAGTCCCAAGCAGCCACCCACCTCATGGAATGTAGTTGGTCATTGCTAGGGCTATGCACATTCTGGGTTGTGAACCTCTTGAGATAAGCTGAAATATGGCAAGTATACCTTTCTACTCCTCTTTATTCTGAAGACCAGTAAGGGTGATAGATCAATATCATGCAGCATTCCTACACCTGCTCATGATAAGTGGGCTGCTTTGCAGAGCTTTGAGTAAGTTCTGCATCCTGTGACAGAGGTCACGCAAGGGTCATGTGACTTCCCAAGTGGGAAGCAACTTGCAGGGTTAAAATTCAAACACTAATAAGAAATATGTTATTATCCTTGTCTTTGATCTGTGTGGCGTGTGGCATTTTTCTTTCCTCCTGTAACCCAGTGAAGTCTCTTCCAATTGCCCATTTCTTGTTGTGCCCTGATAAAAATGAGTAGCAGCTTGTCAACACATGTAATAGGTTAGTGTTGCTGGATATTTTGCTGTGCCTGCAGTTATAACAGCAATGGTGTCAGTTAAAAGATCAATGATAACATTCCTGTTGAGAGGGTAGGAGGCAGCAACCTGACAGCTGACATTTAGGTTCCCAACAAGCCTCTGTCTTAATAACTGCCTTCCTCTTCTAGGATGCAGAGAGTGTAGCAAGAGCTGAAATTTCCACAGCCCAGGCAGAGGGCCTCCTGCAGAATGAGTTGCCACTTCAGGAAGACACTGCTGAGCTCCATCCTCAACAGCCACAAAATTCCTTGGATGAGTCTTCTACCACATAATTGAACTCCTCAGGTTGAATAGGCACTAACTACCTAGCCAGTGAGCCAATCAATTCAGGAATTTATTCCCTTTTCTGTACAAACAACACCCCTTGGGGGAGAACTGAGGTGACTGCCCTGCCACCACATGTCCAAGAGAAGATACAGACTATATGTCCCTGTTGCTGAAAGTGTAGTAAGAGAACTCTGGTTCATATAATTTACTGTTAGAGTTTTGGTTGCTGTTTGGTTTTTTTGCTGTTTTGTTACTTGTTATGTTATTGGATATTATATATTATTGTTATTGCTTTTTTTCCTTATGCTTTTCACTGTTTATAATAATTATCTTTGAAAGCCTATTTTTGAAATGTATTTCTGATGAATAAAAATTTATTTGTGACTCCTCACTTTTGAGACCATATTACTTACTTATTCAGGTTTACTGTCCTATCCTGAAGACATAGACCTCACAACCACAGATGGATCTCTGTAAGCCCCAGGAAACCTGGCTACAGACTGATTTCAAAGCCCACTAGGGTATATAAGACAATGGTCTTTTGTATGAATAATGTGGCTTCTCCCATGGATACACACTTTAGGATGTAATCACTGACATACGCTCTCCATGCTGTCATGTATTCTCCTACTCCTAAAATATAGACCTCTATTAGAATGGAGACTGCAGCTCCTATCTATTTAATATAGCCCATGAATTTCTACCTAGAACAATCAGACATCAAAATGACATCAAGGGCATACAAAAGGTAAGGGACAATGTCAAAGTATCGCTATTTACACATGATATGATAGTATACTTAAGTGATTCCTAAAGATGTACAAAAGAACTATACCTGATAAACACCTACAGGGAAAGTCTCTTGATTCACAATGAACTTTAAAAAGTCAGTAGCTGTTTTTATTGAAAGGATAAAGAAGCTGAAAAAAAATTAGGAAAGCCACAACATACAGTATCCAGAATTAATAAACTGTATCTTGGTATAAGTTTATGAAAGCAATGAAAGACATATAAGACAAGATTTTCAAATCTATGCTCAAAATGCAAGTGCACCCTCATTCGTCAAAGAATCTTTACTAAAGCTCAAATCACACATTGCACCTGACACAATAGTTGTGGGTAACTTCAACACCCCACTATCCTCAATGAACTGATCAGGAAAGTAGAAACTAAACAGGGACACAGTGAAACCAACTGAAGTTTTGGACCAATTGGATTTAACAGATATATATATATATAGAGAGAGACAATTGGATTTAACAGATATATATATATATATATATATATATATATATATATATATATATATATATAGAGAGAGAGAGAGAGAGAGAGAGAGAGAGAACATTTTATCCTAAAGCAAAAAAATATATATTTTTCTCAGCACCTCATGGTACTTTCTCCAAAATCGACCATATAAGTGGTCACAAGTCATACCTCAACAGATATAAGAAGATCAAAATAATCCCATACCTCCTATCAGATCACTATGGATTAAGAGTTGTCCTCAATAGCAACAAAAAAACAGAAGCCCACATACACAGGGAAGCTGAACAATACTCAATGACACCTTGGTCAAGGAAGAAATAAAGAAATCAAAGACTGCTTAGAATTTAAAGAAAATAGAGGCACAACATACCCAAATTATGGGACACAATGAAAGGAATGCTAAGAGGAAAACTCATAGCCCTGAGTGCCTCCAAAAAGAAACTGGAGAGAGCATACATTAGCACCTTAAGGACACACCTGAATGGCCTGGAACACAAAGGTTAATTCACCCAGCAGCAGTAGAAGACAGGAAATCATCAAACTCAGGGCTGAAATCAATCAAGTAGAAACAAAGAGAACCATACAAAGAGAAATCTGGAAAAAATTATCATGAGAAGGAAAGAGTTCCCATGGTCAGAGTTAACAAGGATTACCATAGAGAAAATGGACATCTGAGGGAAAGCAACTTACAGATACAATACATTCCTATCAAAATCCCAACACAATTAATTACAGGTCTTGATAGAGCCCTTCTTCTGTTCATATGGATAAACAAAAAGCCCAGTGTCTTAGTTAAGTGGATATTAGCCTAGAAACTTTGAATACCCAGGACATAATCCACAAATTAAATGAGGTCCAAAAAGAATGGAGGAGTGGCCCCTGGTTCTGGAAAGACTCAGTGCAAGAGTATAGGGGAATTCCAGACAGGGAAGTGAGAAGGGGTGGATGGAAGAATAGGGGGAGCGATGAGGGCTTATGGGGCTTGCAGGGAGTGGGGACCCAGAAAAGGAGAAATCATTTGCAATGTAAATAAAAAAAAAAGAAAAGAAAAGAAATGAAGAAAGCTTTTTTATTTTTTTTATCACACATGGTTTTTTTTTAAATTAATTTATTTATTTTTATTTACATTGCAAATGATTTCCCCTTTTCTGGGTCCCCACTCCCCGCAAGTCCCATAAACCCTCTTCCGTCCCCCTGTTCTCCCATCCACCCCTTCCCACTTCCCTGTTCTGGAATTCCCCTATACTCTTGCACTGAGTCTTTCCAGAACCAGGGCCCACTCCTCCATTCTTTTTGGACATCATTTAATTTGTGGATTATGTCCTGGGTATTCAAAGTTTCTAGGCTAATATCCACTTTTCAGTGAGTGCATACCATGATTGATCTTTTGAGACTGGGTTACCTCACTTAGTATGATGTTCTCCAGCTCCATCCATTTGTCTAAGCTTAACTCCAAATGGATCGAGGACCTCCACATAAAACCTGACACACTGAAACTAATTGAAAAAAAAAACTGGGGAAGACCCTGGAGAACATGGGCACAGGGGAAAAGTTCCTGAATAGAACACCAATAGCTTATGCTCTAAGATCAAGAATTGACAAATGGGACCTCATAAAACTACAAAGTTTCTGTAAGGCAAAGGACACCGTCAAAAGGACAAAAGGTCAACCAACAGACTGGGAAAGAATCTTCTCCAACCCTAAATCCGACAGAGGGCTAATATCTAATATATACAAAGAACTCAAGAAAGTAGAACCCAGAGATCCAAATAACCCCATTAAAAAGTGGGGTATGGAGCTAAACAAAGAATTTTCACATGAAGAACTTCAGAGAGCTGAGAAACACATTAAGAAATGTTCAACATCATTAATTATTAGGGAAATGCAAATCAAAACAACCCTGAGATTTCAACTCACACCAGAAAGAATGGCTAAGGTCAAAAATTCAGGAGACAGCAGGTGTTGGCGAGGATGTGGAGAAAGAGGAACACTCCTCCACTGCTGGTGGGATTGCAAGATGGTGTGACTACTTTGGAAATCAGTCTGGCGGTTCCTCAGAAAACTGGGCATGTCACTTCCTGAGGACCCTGTTATACCACTACTGGGCATATATCCAGAGGATTCTTCAGCATGCAATAAGGACACATGCTCCACTATGTTCATAGCAGCCCTATTTGTAATAGACAGAAGCTGGAAAGAACCTAGATGTCCTTCAACGGAGGAATGGATACAAAAAATGTGGTATATTTATACAATGGAGTACTATTCAGCCATTATAAACAATGAATTCATGAAATTCTTAGACAAATGAAAGCTTTTTTAAATGTTGCAGCTGGACTCTGGGAATTTAAGAATCTTCTTTCAATAAATAATGAATGAGAAAAAAATCAAAAGATGTACATTACAGGCATCTAAAAGCACAAGATATATACCACCATTTAAAAAATGTCATACTGAGAAAGTCCCAGATTCAAGCAAGACAAAAACACAGCTTCTCACTCGGGACGCTTTCTTCCTTTACGACTCCACCTTTCAGACTTGAAAACTGAGCAGGGAGTGCCATTCTTTATGCCCAGAATGGATCTTTGTTTCATTTATTTTATCCTCTATGTCAGAAACACTGCACAGAACAATAACTTTGAGTTTTGTTTATTTTTAAGATTCAAGCTAATTATAGGTTCGTTTATCCCCCTTCCTCTTTTCCTCCCCTTTCTTCAGAGCATCATCAAAAACTGAAAGACAAAATTGCCAACAACCATGTTAAATTCTATATCATTTGATCCTCCAAATTCAGGAACTCTAAAACACTATGGAACTCTGTTCTGAAGTTTAGTCAGAATAAAAGCCAATATTTTCTTTCCTCATCCAGAAAAAAAAAAAAAAAAAACACAGCTTCTCAAACTGCAACTCTAAGTTTCTCTAGGTGAACATCTATGTTACAAATGAATAGGCACCCACATTCATAAAATAAACTTTACTAATGCTCAAATCATGCATTGCATCTCACACAATAATAGTGGGATACTTCAACACAACATCCTCATCATTGGACATATCATGGAAACCCAAACTAAACAGATACAGAATGAAACTAACAGCAGTTATTGACCAAATTATAACAGATACCAAAAGAATATTTTATCATAAACCAGAAGAATATATCTTCTCAGCACCTCATGGTACCTGCTCCTAAGTTGACCATCCTCTTGATAACAAAACAAGCTATACCTGATACAAGAAAATTGAAATAAATCCATGTATCCTATTGGATCACCACAGTCTAAGGCTGGTCTTCAATGGCAACAAAAACAACAGAAATCCCACATACACATGTAAGCTGAACTATACCCTATTCAATGATAACTTGGTCCAGGAAGAAATAAAAAAACATTTTAGAATTTAATGAAGATGAAGACACAACATCTCCAAACTTATGGGACACAATGAATGCAGTGCTAAGATGAACACTCAAAGCTCTGAGTGCATCCATAAAAGAACATGAAGAGAACATACACTAGAAGCTTGACAGTACACCTAAAAGCTCTAAAACATAAAGAAGCAAATATATCCAAGAGGAGTAAATGGCAAAATCACACTTGAATTAGCAAAAGGCTCATTATGCTCTAAGATCAAGAATTGACAAATGGGACCTCATAAAATTACAAAGTTTCTGTAAGGCAAAGGACACCATCAAAAGGACAAATCGGCAACCAACATATTGGGAAAAGATCTTCACCAATCCTACATCAGATAGAGGGCTAATATCCAATATATATAAAGAACTCAAGAAGTTAGACTCCAGAAAACCAAACAACCCTATTAAAATGGGGTACAGAGTTAAACAAAGAATTCTCACCTGAAGAACTTTGGATGGCGGAGAAACATCTTAAAAACTGCTCAACTTCATTGGTCATTAGGGAAATGCAAATCAAAACAACCCTGAGATTTCACCTTACACCAGTCAGAATGGCTAAGATTAAAAATTCAGGAGACAGTAGATGTTGGCAAGGATGTGGAGAAAGAGGAACACTCCTCCAAAGCTGGTGGGGTTGCAAATTGGTACAACCACTCTGGAAATCAGTCTGGCGGTTCCTCCGAAAACTGGGCACCTCACTTCCAGAAGATCCTGCTATACCACTCCTGGGCATATACCCAAAAGATTCCCCAGCATGTAATAAGGATACATGTTCCACTATGTTCATAGCAGCCCTATTTATAATTACCAGAAGTTGGAAAGAACCCAGGTATCCCTCAACAGAAGAGTGGATGCAAAAAATGTGGTATGTATACACATTGGAGTACTATTCAGCCATTAGAAACAATGAATTCATGAAATTCTTAGGGAAATGGATGGAGCTGGAGAACATCATACTAAGTGAGGGAACCCAGACTCAAAAGATGAATCATGGTATGCACTCACTAATAAGTGGATATTAACCTAGAAAACTGGAATACCCAAAACATAATCCACACATCAAATGAGGTACAAGAAGAACGGAGGAGTGGCCCCTTGTTCTGGAAAGACTCAGTGAAGCAGTATAGAACAAAATCAGAACAGGGAGGTGGGAAGGGTTGGGTGGGAAAACAGGGGGAGGGAAGGGGACTGATGGGACTTTCAGGGAGTGGGGGTCCAGAAAGGGGGAAATCATTTGAAATGTAAATAAATATATCAATAAATTTTAAAAAAGAAAATAAAAATATAAAAAACAAACAAACAAACAAAAAAGATCAATCCTACATCCGATAGAGGGCTAATATCCAATATATACAAAGAACTCAAGAAATTATACTCTAGACAATCAAACAACCCTATTAAAAATAGGGTACAGAGCTAAACAAAAAATTCTCAAATGAGGAAACCGGAATGGTCAAAAAGCTCCTAAAGAGATATTCAACATCCTTAGTCATGAGGGAAATACATATCAAAACAACCCTGAGATTCCACCTCACACCAGTCAAAATGACTAAAATCAAAAACTCAGGGAACATATGCTAGCGAGGGTGTGGAAAAAGAGGAAGACTTCTCCATTGCTGGTGGGATTGTAAACTGGTACAACCACTCTGGAAATCAGTTTGGCGGTTCCTCAGAAAATTGGACATAGTATTACCTGAGGACCCAGCTATACCACTCAAAAGATGCTCCAACCTGTAAGAAGGACACATGATCCACTATGTTCATAGCAGCCTTATTTATAATAGCCACAAGCTGGAAAGAACCCAGATGTCCTTCAATAGAAGAATGGATACAGAAAATGTAGTATATTTATACAATGAAATACTACTCAGCTATTAAAAACAATGAATTCATAAAATTCTTAGGCAAATGGATAGAACTTGAAAATATCATCCTGAATGAGGTAACCCAATCACAAAAGAACACACATGGTATGCACTCATTGATAAGTAAATATTAGCCCAAAAGCACAGAATACCCACAATACAATTCACAGACCACATGAAGCTCAAGAAGAAGGAAGACCAAAGTGTGGGTGCTTTGGTTCTTTGGAGAAGGGGAACAAAATACTCACAGAAGTAAATATGAAGATAAAGTATGGGCCAAAGACTGAAGGACACAACATCCAGGGACTGCTCTACCTGGGGATTCATCACATATACAGTCACCAAACCCCAGCACTATTGTGGATGCTAGGAAATGCTTGCTGAAAGGAGCCTGATATGGAGGTCTCCTGAGAGGCCCTGCTAGAGCCTTACAAATACAGAGGCAGATTCTTGCAGCCAACCATTGGACTGAGCACATGTTCCTCAATGGAAGAGTTAGAGAAAGGACTGAAGGAGCTGAAGGGGTTTGCAACATTATAGGAAAAACAACAATATCAACCAACCAGACCCCCCCCCAGAGCTCCCAGAGACTAAGCCATCAACCAAGGAGTACACATGGCTCCAGATGCTAGTGGGGTGGGTGGAGAAACACCCTCATAGAAGCAGGGTAGGGAGGATGGGATAGGGGGTTTCCAGGAGGGGGAGAATAGGGAAATGGGATAAAATTTGAAATGTAAGGAGAGAAACTATGCAATAAAAAATCAGTATGCAGTTGGAAATTAAAAAAAAAAAAGAACAAAATCAGAACAGGGAAGTGGGAAGGGTTGGGTGGGAAAACAGGGGGAGGGAAGGGGACTGATGGGACTTTCGGGGAGTGGGGGTCCAGTAAAGGGGAAATCTTTTCAAATGTAAATAAATATATCAATAAATTTAAAAAAATAAAAAAATAAAAAATAAATAAAAAAGGTGATGTTAAAAGGTAAAAAAAAAAAAAAAAAAAAAAAAAAAAAAAAAAAAAAAAAAAACCTACACACCTATGCTCACTTGATCTTTGACAAAGAAGATAAAACCATCCAGTGGAAAAAAAGACAGCATGTTTATGAAATAATGCTGCTTCAAGTGGAGGTCAGCATGTAGTAGAATGCAAATTGATCCTTTTTTTTTGTTTATTTTGTTCCCAATGGAGATATTTTGTAAACATAAATTACTTGGTCAACAGTTTGAATAATTAACTGCTCAGACCAGTCAAACCTGTAGCTGAGGGTCAAACACAAAACTGTAAAATCATAACTTTCTTTATGCGATTTTATTCTCCAGGGTGAAGTTAGTAGTTGACAATGTCAAAGCTTGCACCAAGCATCCTCTGCCTCTTCAATGCCCAGGGCCTTGAAGGGTCAGGGAGGAGCCTGGAAGCAGCAGGGAGCTAGGCTAGGATCTGGAAGCAGTGGCTGATGGTGCCTTCCTGACCTTCTGACACTAGGGCAATGGAACTGGGGACAGGGAAGAGTAAAGAGGACCAGATCTGTGTCTTCCTCCAAGGAGGCCTGCTGTTCTTCCTCCAAGGAGGCCTGCTGTTGCCTACTTCACTGCACAGTGTACCCTGCTGTGGAGGTGCAGGGCTCCAGAGGTCCAGTCTACAGAGTAGGATGCACAGGGTGCTCACCCACTGGAAGCTGAGATCCTGGCAGTGGCACAGGAGCCTGGGCATGAGTCATGCCCCTGTAGCTTCCACAGAGCTCCAGAACCTGCACAAGTTGCAGGAACCAAAGAGTCACTTAAAAACTGAAGTACTGATATCAACTCAATGCTATGTTATATAATAAAAGGAGAGGAAGGAAAACATGGTTGTTATATACACACAGATGCACATTGATACACACTGACATATATCATATGTATACATGTACAAACATATCCTTAAGAAATGGGACAAAATCACTCATGACATTTACACGCCTCATTTCTCTTACAGATCATATGGCCACAGCTGGTATTATCTGCCTATGGCCTGGGTTTTGCTTTCTGTTCTTTTTTTTTTTTCTTTTTTGTGAATGTGAGTGTTGGCACACATATGCCATTACACACATGTGGTAGAAAGAAGACACAACTTTGGGACACAACCTCTGTCTCATCTTCTAGCTTCTTGAGACAGGTCCTCTTGTCATCTGCTGCTCTATGTGCCAGGCTACCTGGTTTTTAAGTTTTCATGGGAGCTCCTGTCTCTGCCTGCTTCCTTTCTGAAGGAGCTCTGGGGCTGCAGATGCCCACAAGCACATACAAGCCTTTGTGGCTTCTGGGATCTGAGGTTCAAGTCCTCATGCTTGTATGCAATTCTCTTTCCTCACATCCATTTTTTTTTCTTTTTTTCTATATTCTTTGTTTACATTCCAAATGATTTTCCCTTTCCCAGTCCTCCCCATAAGTCCCATAAGCCCTCTTTCCTCTCCCTGTTTCCCAATCACCCCCTGCCACTTCTCTTTCCTGGTAATCCCCTACATTGCTGCATCAAGCCTTTCCAGGACCAAGGCCCTCTCCTTCCTTCTTCATGGGAATCATTTGATATGTAAATTGTGTCTTGAATATTCAGCGCTTCTGGGCTAATATCCACTTATCAGTGACTGTATTCCTTGTGTGTTCATTTGTAATTGGGTTACCTCACTTAGGATGATATTTTCCAGTTCCAACCATTTGCCTAAGAATTTCATGAATTCTTTGTTTTTCATTGCTGAGTAGAATTCCATTGTGTGAATATACCACATTTTCTGTATCCATTCATCCATTGAAGGACATCTGGATTCTTTCAAGCTTCTGACTATTATAAATAAGGCTGCTATGAAAATAGTGGAGCATGTTACCCTGTTATATCACTCACAGGCATATACCCAGAGGATTCCCTGTCATGCAATAAGGACACATGCTTCATTTTTAAGCATTTGCATCAAGTCCTGCTGTTTTGGAATGGTCAACTCGTAGTGTCCTTTATGCAAGTCTAAACATTTCCTTCAAGTATGTTTCAGGTGTTACTTAAACACAGATGGCTTTCCTGTAATGGCCTCTCATTTCTGTGAATATCTGAATTTAATCTGCAAATGAACAACACCTCCACAGAAACTAAGATTAATGATAGAGCGAAGTGTTGAACCTGAGATGTGTGAGGGAATTCTACATATCTAATAGAAAATATCATGTCTCAAACATTGGAGAAAAACCTGGCCTGTTTAGGTGATTGAAGCTATGGTGGCTAGTAAAACCGTTCAGACCAATGCACAGAGGAAGAAGACAGGAGGAAGACATGGGTCACAGATGTAAAGAAACTCACCAACATGAGAAATGAGGACAGGCAGTCTCTTTACTAGTTCTATCATGATAATATTTGTTTAATGTGTATTTCAAAGTATTAAACAGGTATCTCTGGGAGCTTGGGAGCTACTAATTTTTAAAGGGCTGTCGAGTCCACAGCTGTTCACATGCAGGCATTTTAAGGGTTGACCGCAGCCACTTTTGAATTTCTTCTAGCCTACTTGGAATGCTCCTACATTCAGAATTCCACCAGCCCATCTTAACTGCTCTCACAGCAACCAAAAACTTTGTGTACTTTTAGTCTTTACAGTTTTCCTTTTTTTACTTTTCATTTACATTTCAAATGTTGTCCCCTTTCCTGGCCCCCCAAAAGTCTCATAACCCATCTCCCCTCCGACTGTTCCATGATCATCCCTCGCCTGATTCCCTGTCCCAGCATTCCCCCACACTGCTGCATCCAGCCTTTCCAGGCCCAAAGGCCTCTCCTTACTTTGATGTCCAACAAGGACATCCTCTACTGCCTAAGTGCTTGGGGCCATGGGTAACTCCATGTGTACTCTCTGGTTGATGATTTTGTCCCTGGGAGCTCTGGGAGTACTGGGTGGCTCATAATGTTGCTCCTCCTATGGTGCTGCAAAACCCTTCAGCTCCTTTGATCCTTTTTCTAGCTCCCAAATTGAAGACCCTGTGCTCAGTTCAATGGTTGGTCATGAATTAGCAGAGCCTCCTAGATGACAGCTATATCCAGCTCTGGTCATCAAGTACTTGTTGGTATCAATAATAATGTCTGTATATGGGATGGAATCACTAGGTGGGGTAGTCTCTGGAAGGTCTTTCCCTCAATCTCTGCTCAACACTGCTTCTGTATCTCCTTCTGTGGGTATTTTGTTCCCCCCTTCTAAGAAGGAACAGAATATCCATATTTTGTTCTTCCTTCTTCTTAGGCATCATTTTATATGTCAACTGTGTCTTGGGCATTCAAAGTTTTTGGGCTAATATCCACTTATCAGTGAGTGCATACCATGTGTCTTCTTTTGTGATTGGATTACCTCACTCATGATGATATTTTCCAGTTTTATCCATTTGCCCAAGAATTTCATGAATTCATTGTTTTAATAGCTAATTAGTATTCCATTGTGTAAATTTACCACAATTTCTGTGTCTATTCCTCTACTGAGGAACATCTTGGTTCTTTCCAGCTTCTGGCTATTATAAATAAGGCTGTGGTAAACATACTGGAGCATGTCTCCTGATTATGTGCTGGAGAATCCTCTGAATAGATGCCCAGGAGTGGTATAACAGGGTCCTCTGGTAATAGAATGCCCAGTTTTCTGAGGAACTGCCAAACAGATTTCTAGAGTGGTTTTACCAGCTTGCAATCCTGCCAGCAGTGGTGGAGTGTTCCTCTTCCTCCACATCCTGGCCAGCACCTGCTGTCTCCTGAGTTTTTGATCATAGCCATTTTGACTGGTGTGAGGTAAAATCTCAGGATTATTTTGATTTGCATTTCCCTGATGACTAAATATGTTGAACATTTCTTTAGGTGCTTCTCAACCATTCATTATTCCTCAGGTGAAAATTCTTGGTTTAGCTCTGTATCCCTTTTTTAATAGGGTTATTTGGTTCTCTGAAGTCTAACTTCTTGAGTCCTTCGTATATTAGCCTCTGTCAGATGTAGGGTTGGTAAAAATATTTTCCCAATTTGTTGCTTGCCATTTTGTCCTATTGACAGTGTCTTTTGCCTTACAGAAACTTTGTTTTTCTTTGAGGTCCCATTTGTCAATATTTGATCTTACAGCATAAGATACTGGTGTTCTGTTCAGGAAATTTTCCCCTGTGCCCATGTGTTCAGCTTCTTTTCTCTTACTTTCAGTGTGTCTGGTTTCATGTAGAGGTCCTTGATCCACCTGGACTTGATTTTTGTACTAGGAGATAAAAATGGTTCAAATTGCATTCTTCTACATGGTAGCCTACAGTTGAACCAGCACCATTTGTTAAAAAGGCTATCATTTTTCCACTGGATGGTTTTAGTTCCTTTGTCAAAGATCAAGTGACCATAGGAGTGGGTTCATTTCTGGGTCTTCAATTCTATTCCACTGATCTACCTGCCATTGATCCTCTCTACAAACCTCAAGTCCTAGTGATCCAAGCAACTCAACATTAAAGTACATACACTGCATCTAATAGCAGAGAAAGTGAGGAAGATCCTTGAACACATAGGAAAAAGGAAAACCTTCCTGGACAGAAACCCAATGGCTTATGCTTTAAGATCAACTATAGACAAATGGCACCTCACAAAATTGCAAAGCTTCTGTAAGGAAATGAAACTGTTACAAAATGGAATACTACTAAGCAAATAAGAACAATGACTTCATACAATTTGAAGGCAAATGGAATATCTAGAAAATATCATCCTGAGTGAGGTAGCCCAGATACAAAGGAACATACAAGGTATGTGTTTACTGAGAAGTAGATATTTGCTCTAAAGTTCCCAATGCCCATGATATAGCCCACAGACATTAAGTACCTTAGAAGGAAGGGAGACCAGGTCATGGCTGCTGCGGGAACAGGATGAATGTGGGAGGTGGAGATAGAGGAGACCTGGGAGGGAGAGAGTACGGGAGGAAATAAGGGGGCAGTATTAGGTACTGCTGAGAATAGGAGGGAGGTACAGAGGAGGGAGGTACAGAGGGTCTGGAAATAGAACAAAAATATATAGCAGGGAGGGTGAGGAACTGGGGATAGCCACCTGAGGGACACAGACAGCAGGTAAACATGAGGCTCCCAGGACCCAAAGGGGATGACTTTAGCTGAAATGCACAGAAAAGGGAGAGATAGAACCTGTAGAGACCACTTCCAGTGGATAGGTACACCCCCCCACACACACACACACACATACACATGGGACCGCCCTCCTTCAAGAGATAGTGCCACCAACTCATTTCAAAATTTCTAACCCAGAAATATACCACTTCCTGCTTACCCCTCCAACAACCCCTCAAAAACCATCTGCCCTTTCCCACTCCCCTTTGCCTGTATGAGAGCGCTTCCCCACTCAAACATCCTCTCCTGACCTACTGCTTCTGCATCATACCCTAGGGCATCAAACTTCCACAGTACTAAGTGCCTCTCCTCCATTCCTGACAGGCAAGGCCATCCTCTGCTACAATGTATCTAGAGGTATAGATCACTCCTGTACACTCCTCCATGTGAGAAAAAGAAGAGCAGGCACTACAAATAGTCCAGAGACTGAAGGAAGGGCCATCCAGGCACTGACGCACCTAGGGATACATCATGTCTGCAGACACCAAACCAGACCCTGTTGGTGTGGTAAAGAGGTGCTTGCTGACAGTAACAGCTTGTGAAGGTTGTTAGGGAAGTCTGGCCAGCAACTGACCATTGGAAGTAACCATTAGACTGAGCTCTGGTAACCTGGTGGGGAGCTGGCAGAAAAGCTGGAGTAGCAGATGGGGAATGAAACGTTGGAAGAAAAACATCAGCTGCCAGGCCCACCCAGCGTTCCCAGTGACTAGACCACAAAACGTGATGTGTTGAGGGAGGAATCTATTCCTCTAGATACATTGGAGCAGAGGATGGCCTTGCCTGAGAGCAATGAAGGAGAGGCACTTAGTCCTGTGGAGATTTGATGCCCTAGAGAAGGATGCCAAACCAGTAGTAGGTCAGGAGAGGGTGGGAGAGTGGGGAAGTACCCTCATACAGGCAAAGGGGAGTGGGAAAGGGCAGATGTTGTTTGAGGGGTTGTTGGAGGGGAAAGCAGCATGTGGTATATCATTTGAGATGTTAACAAATGGAATGATTAATAAATAAGTTTTAAAAAATACACATATGCCAGCCATTTAATTTTAACAGTGAAGACTCAGGAGCCAGATGCTGGGGTGAAAACCTGCCAGCTCAGAGAGACAGGGAAAGCACCCAGCTGACCATCCTAATCCACTCTGTCCTCAATATCTTTCAACTTAAAGACTTTTCTTTGGTTTATTCCTTTTCAAGGGTTACTTTCTCTGCCTCTTGACCTGGAGTTGACCTTCTTTTCCTTTGCAATACATGTATGTGCTAGGGCTGAGACACAGGACAAGAAAGTAAAATAAATGGAAAGCTCTTGGGTTGAAGGTCTGTGCTAGGGCTGAGCTAAACTGTAAAATAATTTGTTTGTTCATTTGTTTGTTTGTTTTCAGAAAATAACACACTCGTGTAGTTTACCGTCTGAACAAATATCCTGCAACATAAGTTATCAATGTTACCTTCATTATAGAAATCTAGCTCTCTGTCAATTGTTCTAGTTGTTCCCAGGCACGTCTGAGTGCATCATCATGGGAACACAATGATTCCCAAGGAAGATCAGAACTGGGCTCTTGAAGGTGTTGCACATGGCCAATAGGCACCTAAAAAGCACCAAGGACACCCCTGATCCTTATCACAAGGGGTAACTTACCCATTCTCCTGTCACTTAATTTATTGCAAGATATCACCATTTGAGACGTTGGCTCATTATCCTAAGTGCTGCTAAATGGAAGGGTTCATGTGTAGGGGTCACTCAACAAACTGAACACTGAATTCAGTTAAACATGGATGCTTATTGAATGCATACCTCAGGACTGAACAATCAGGGCAACAGATCAATAATATATACTACCTATTTCTCATGGCGAGCTCCTTGTAAAAATCACAAAGAGCTCTTGAACAAGGGCAGGAATGCTGCCCTTTGTGGGCCCTGACTCAAACTATTTAGACATAATAGCAATACTGACCTTGAATTTGATGGGTCTATGGGAAGTATATAGATGTGGAAATTATTATGATTAACAAACCTCACAAAATTCAGAACATTCTATTGTACGTGGTCAGTATGACCCTGCTCTGAATCAAGAAGTTTTTTTTTTCTTTTGTTTTTCATTCATGAGTGGGAGGCATATTACTGCAACATTATGAAATAGATGGCTGGGATGTGACAAGTTTGCTACAGATTTGCAAGGGGGAAAGCCTTATCAGGAAGAAGTGTATCATTAGGAAAAATGACTGCATGACCTTATCATGTTTAGATAAATTCTGTGGCCTCAACAGGAACTCTTTGGAAGGAGAACAGAGAATGTGTTTGTTACCTGAAGGGAGCGGCCTGAGCAGTGTTGCTCAGCCTTCTCAGTGCCCATTCCACCTCACTCTGTCCCTGCAGGGGATCCCCCGAAGTCCTTCCACATTTCCTGTGAACCGGGTCTAAGGACACAAATTCCAGGACACAGTGTTGGTGACCCAGTCCTCACTTATGCTCCATTGTCCATGATTGTACATGTGTAAGCACATATAGTGTGTTCACTAGTTATTGATACCCTTCACATCTTACTGAGGGCAGAAATTGCTTGACTACACCCAATTCTATAAAATAAAATCAGCCAGGTGGTGGTGGTGCATGCCTGTAATCCCAGCACTCAGGGAGGCAGAGGCAGGCAGATTTCTGAGTTTGAAGCCAGCCTGGTCTACAGAGTGAGTTCCAGGACAGCCAGGGCTATACAGAGGAATCCTGCCTCAAAAAAACCAAATCCAAAAACAAACAAAAAAAATATCGGGACCCAGGGGAAATATATCAAGGAAAATCAGGGACAGAGGTACATGAACTCTGTGGGGACAGAGGTATATGAACTATGCCCTGTACTGAACTAAGAAACGGGGATGGGAGAAAAATGTATGGTTAAATAGCCTACTAGAATCACACTATATCTGCTTGATTTAATCTCAGGACAAGGAAGTGGAGTATCTCTGATGGCTTCTTTCTAGCCCCTTAAAAGGTTCACTGGGCTTTAGCCTCAGCACTTAATACTTCATAACGGGGCACCAGCACTCAGGGAAGCTAGAGATTGGCATTGGCACAGTATCATGCTAGCAGCAGTGGATAATAATCAGTTGTTCAGAAGGTGATACCTACTTTCATTTGTTATTAATGTGGACCCAGGGAAAGATAGAAGAAGATCTTTAGAAAAGATATATCATTTCTACTTCTCCATCTTCCCAGAATGAAAGACTGGTAAGGGGAGAATGGTAAGTTCTTTATAATAGACAAGGATTTGTGGCTGAGGCCTTGGATGTATGGTATTTTTCAATGTTATTTCCTGAAACAGGGTCTCAAGTATTCCATGTTGTTCTCTACCTGGTTTGCCAGGTTAATCTTCCGCTCAGACATTCCTTCTTCCACTTTCTAATAGCTACGCTTACAAGTGGGATTCCTAGGACTTTTGGGTCAGTACTACTCACTGAAAGAGACCTGGGTTTTCTGATGCTGAGGCCTGTACCCACCAATATAGCTACAGGCATTTTTCCATGTCTGCTCCCTATTTCAGATTGTTGCTGTAATATTCCAGTCAATCATTGACACAGGAAAAAAGTAACTTGTCTCAGAGCAAGGTCATGGAGATCACATACTGTTATGTTTAGTATGATGTTTGTTACGCTTACAATGTTCCAAAACCTTTACATGGAACCCATCAAATTAAGATCCAATATACACTCTTAAATATGAAATGGCCTGATCAGAACTGACCACTTCGTATGAGCTACTTATGTATTTTGTTCTGTTTTCTTTTGTTTTGTTTTGAATTTATAACTTGACAAAGACAGACGATTGGGGTAATTGCTTAGCAACCAAAACCAGAGCTATCATTACCATCTATCAATATTAAGGTCTGAATTCAAAAAAACTTCCCTGTCTGACTGAGATAAGTGTTCGTGTGGTTGATGGGGCCAATCAATGAACCCAAACAGAGATGCTAGGCACTTGTTCTGTGCTCTAACATATATCTATTGTATTTTCCTACACCTTCTGCCTGCATGCCCTTATTGCTATTGACTATTTTGGGGGGACAGAATCTCATTTTATAGGTTACAGAGGGCTGTAAGCAATCCTCCTTTGGTGACACTGGTGAAGTCATGAGAGCCTCATACTCAGCCTTAGGGCCTTTCCATTGCTGGCTCCAATATTCTAGTTTCCCCTACCAACAGATCTCAAAACTATTGCCAGCACTATGATGACTACGTCTCTCTCAATCTCTCTCTCTCTCTCTCAATCTCTCTCTCTCTCTCTCTCTCTCTCTCTCTCTCTCGCTCTCTCTCTCTCTCTCTCTCTCTCTCTCTCTCTCTCTCGGCATCTTGGGGCAATTTTGAAATGCTAAGCATAACACTTCATGATTGTTGCCTCTAACACATACCCACATTGCAAATTGCCCTGTAGGCTCTGCCTGGATGTGATTTAGTGAACCTGTGCATGATGAGATAGGAGAACTTTTGACTGCATATTAAAACTGGAGTGATTTCTCAGTAGATTTTAATGGCTCATATTGTTGATTGGAAAATTTTTGAGGTAGGATGAGACATTTCTGAGAAGTATTTGAAAAGTAAACACTCAGAGAGATACATAGGGATGACTTAAGTGTTGCCAATCAAGCCTAGAGCAAACCCTGGCTATGGAAGGAGGATGGGCTCAATGGCTATGCCCCAGAAGAGTCTTCAGGAAAGGGCACCTCAGTTTCCTGTCAGTATAGGGAGAACATTAGCAGGGAGCCAAAGGCCTGTACCCCATGACATCAGCAGTCCCTTCTTGAACATTCCATTGTTTCCTAGAGAGTTTTTGGAATCCTCTGTGATGTCACCAGTGTTGTAGCAACAACACATGCACTAAGGTTTCTCAGTCAGTGTCTGGAGGATAAGCCTATAGACATGTTTGCCCGACTCAGAAACCTTTTTTGGAGAGCAAGAGTAGATGGGAGAGAGACTAGAGAGAAGAAGAAGGAAACTGCCCTTTCTTCTGAGAGTAATGAAGGACGAAGGAGATGGTCTTGGGGAAGACAGAGTAAGTTTGGGGAAGTGGATGTACAGGGGTTGCCTGAACTGGCCTTTCTAACAATGGGGCAAGGAACTAGAGCCTCTGGGAAGCAAAAGAACTTTCATAATTATCATAATTCTTGAAAATTGAAGAATTCACATTACTTTCTCTATTCCTTAAGGTAGGAGATTGCAAACCCAAAGTTGTAATGCTGTGAACTCCAAGTCTTTTCTTTCAATGAGTATTGTGGGTGTTACAGGGGACAGAATGAGACCATCAAGAGTCACAAGAGGTCTAACCTTTGCCAATTTAGGGGAGGGCATCACTGCACTTCACTCTCATGGCTTCTTTTAGCATCAGTGGCTATCTCACAGTAGTACCAGGGAGAGAATTGTGTTCCTGGCCATGACCTTATATTCTCCTCTTTCTGACAATTCCCATCCCAACTTTTTTTTTATCACCAGTTGTGGGTGGCAGGCATTTCTGTACTATATACAAAAACCTGTCACAGGATACACTCAGAGATGTGATCCAATTGATACTTCCGGGCTCTTTGGTGTTTCAGTAGGGGGAAATGATCACTGTGTTCACTGTGTTCTCTCAGAGCATGAAGTTTTAATCCCATGTCCTGGGCCTAGAGTAACAAGGGTAGAAGATCTGAACATCTCCAAGCACTCATGTACTTCTGGACCATGAATGTATCATATTACTTGTGAAACCACAGGACTAAGGGCTCTGAAAACAAGATGCACACTGTGCAGACATTAATAAACCAGGAAAGCCATCTCTGTGGTCATCATAAGCATGTGTAGGGAGACAGAGGACACAACAATCTGCTTACATCTCCAGGTCTCTATACGGTGATGGGAGAGCTGAGAATCACTGAGGAGGCATCTCAAGCCTGGACCAAACTCTGTGTGGTGTCACTGGGTTCTAGGCCGGTTGTCCTTCTGTATGTGTGTCAGGATCATCTGTCTACACTCTGTGTCCCCACCATGCAAGTTCACCTGTGTTATTCTACCTACAGGGGCTGGCAGGAAGACATCATCCCCTGAAACTGTCCTAAGCAAGAAGCAGGCCAAGAAGGAAGAGGAGAAGCTGACCACAGAGCTGCAGCTCATTACCCAGGAGAGAAACGAGGTGAATGATCGCCTGATCTCCATGACAGAGGGAGCCATGAACAAGAGGTATGTATTGCTCAAACAAAGTGGTGTCAATCTGGGGTCAGCAATAATCTTACCCTTTTAACGTGGGGTTTTCTAGGAAGCTGTACCACCATAATGTCCCTGTGCCCAATGTCAGGTCCCAAAATACTTCTTAGAGGCAGAAGCTTGCTCAGGAGTGAGACAGGAAATAGACTCTTTTGATCCCTCCAATGGAAAAGAGGGACTTGTTGAAATGAAGAATTCAGGGATAGAAATAGTGGAAAATTAGTTCCCATAGTGCATTTGGAAAGCCCTTGACATGAGGTGGCTTTGTGAGTTTGTAGGAGCTGTGAGTTTGTGTTGAGTATTTGTAATTGCCTAGCAGATGACTGAGTGCTGGAAGCTCCTGGAAGCAGCTGGAGAGGCCTGGTCCTACATTGTTCATCTCAGTGCTTGACTAGACACCTGAGGCTCTGCCTGTTCCTCTTTGTGTGCCGTATACTCTGAGACAGTACTGCTGCATGCATTTCTTCTGTATCTCATTATGCTCTTTCAGTTTCTATCTCTTTCGCTCTTTCTCTGACTCTGTTTCCTTTTCTCCTTGTATGTGTGTCCAATTCTGTGTGTCTGTGTGTGTGCACATGCATCTACATTTGCATACATTTTGTATGTTTATAATTCCCTTCACACATTGGAATTTAGGAGTCTGTGTTTGTCTTCAGGATTTACATGTAAGACAGTTTCAAGGTGATGTTTGTGCTGAAATCTGGGTGCCTCCACCTTAATCAACATGGTTCTTTAGCTATTTGATCACAATTGTTCATACATTTGTATCCCTTGGGCAGATTATAAAGATGTGGTGATGTCTGGTCTCATCTCCACAATTATGTGTGATGTCTGTCTCTAAGGTATAAGTTATTCAGGATTTAGAATCCCTGTTGGGAAACAGGAAATATATCATCATAGGTCTCTGGAGGACAAAGATCTGTGCCCTTGGCTCATGACATTATAACTGGTTAGACTGCACCTCCAGCCATACTGAGTGAACACAGAGAGCTATGGCATCTTCCACCTGGATGCCTAGCTTCTGCTGCCTGGCGACAGGATAATAAGTTTCCAAAGCTGAAGAAGATCCATGTATATAGAATCTAGAATGTGTGCCCTTTGGTCAGTCTGGCTAAGGGTTTATCTATCTTGTTGATTTTCTCAAAGAACCAGCTCCTGGATTCGTTGATTCTTTGTATGGTTCTCTTTGTTTCCACTTGATTGATTTCAGCCCTGAGTTTGATGATTTCCTGTCTTCTACTCCTCCTGGGTGAAATAGCTTCTTTTTGTTCCAGGGCTTTCAGGTGTGTCATTAAGCTGCTAGTATATGCTCTCTCCATTTTCTTTTTGGAGGCACTCAGGGCTATGAGTTTTCCTCTTAGCACTGCTTTCATTGTGTCCCAGAGATTTGGGTATGTTGTGCCTTCATTTTCATTAAATTCTAAAGTCTCTTATTTCTTTGTTTATTTCTTCTTTGGCCAAGGTGTCATTGAGTAGAGTATTGCTCAGCCTCCATGTGTATGTGGGCTTTCTGTTGTTTTTGTTGCTATTGAAAACCACTCTTACACCATAGTGATCTGATAGGAGGCATGGGATTAGTTCCATCTTCTTGTATTTGTTGAGGTCTGTCTTGTGACCAATTATATGGTCGATTTTGGTGAAGGTACCATGAGGTGCTGAGAAAAAGGTATATTCTTTTGCTTTAGGGTGAAATATTCTATAAATATCAGTCAAACCCAATTGGTCCAAAGCTTCAATTAGTTTTACTGTGTCCCTGTTTAGTTTCTGTTTTCCTGATCGGTCAATTGAGGAGAGTGGAGTGTTGAAGTCCCCCACAATTATTGTGTTAGGTACAACGTGTGCTTTGAGCTTTAGTAAAGTTTCTTTTACGAATGAGGGTGCCCTTGCATTTGGAGTATAGATGTTCAGAATTGAAAGTTCTTCTTGGTGGATTTTTCCTTTGACCAGCAAGAAGTGTCCCTCAGTGTCTCTTTTGATGACTTTAGGTTGAAAGTCAATTTTGTCTGATATTAGAATAGCTACTATGGCTCTTTTCCCGAGACCATTGGCTTGTGAAATTGTCTTCCAGCCTTTTACTCTAAGGTAGTTTTTGGCTTTGACATTTAGGTGTGTTTCCTGTATGCAGCAAAATGTAGGGTCCTGTTTCCTTATCCAGTCTGTTAGTCTATGGCTTTTTATTGGGGAATTGAGTCCATTGATGTTAAGAGATATTAAGGAATAGAGATTATTACTTCCAAAGGGCACAGAGAAAGTATCCAAATTAACAAAATTAGAAATGAAAAGGGAGATATTACAACAGAAAATGAGGAAATCAAAAAAATCAATAGATAATACTACAAAAGCCTATACTCAACAAAACTGGAGAATCTGGAGGAAAAGGACAATTTCCTAGGCAGATACCAAATACCAAAATTAAATCAGGACCAAATAGATCATCTGAACTGTCCCATAACCCCTAAAGAAATAGAAGGGGTCATAGAAAGTCTTCCAACCAAAAAAAGCACAGGACCAGATGGTTTCAGTGCAGAATTCTATCAGACCTTCAAAGAAGACCTAACAAAAATACTCTTCAAACTATTCCACAAAATAGAAAAAGAAGGAACCCTACCCAATTCCTTCTACAAAGCCACAATTACGCTGATACCAAAACCACACAATCTACCCAATGGAGTACTATTCAGCCATTAGAAACAATGAATTCATGAAATTCTTAGGCAAATGGATGGAGCTAGAGAACATCATACTAAGTGAGGTAACCCAGACTCAAAAGGTGAATCATGGTATGCACTCACTAATAAGTGGTTATTAACCTAGAAAACTGGAATACCCAAAACATAATCCACACATCAAATGAGATACAAGAAGAAAGGAGGAGTGGCCCCTGGTTCTGGAAAGACTCAGTGAAACAGTATTCGGCAAAACCAGAACGGGGAAGTGGGAAGGGGTGGGAGGGAGGACAGGGGAAGAGAAGGGACTATCGGGGAGTGGTGGGGGGGCTAGAAAAGGGGAAATCATTTGAAATGTAAATAAATTATATTGAATTAAAAAAAACTTGAAACAAAATGAAAAAAAAAAAGAAACAATGAATTCGTGAAATTCTTAGGCAAATGGATGGAGCTGGAGAACATTATACTAAGTGAGGTAACCCAGACTCAAAAGGTGAATCATGGTATGCACTCACTAATAAGTGGATATTAACCTAGAAAACTGGAATACCCAAAACATAATCCACACATCAAATGAGGTACAAGAAGAACGGAGGAGTGGCCCCTTGTTCTGGAATGACTCAGTGAAGCAGTATAGAGCAAAATCAGAACAGGGAGGTGGGAAGGGTTGGGTGGGAAAACAGGGGGAGGGAAGGGAACTGATGGGACTTTCGGGCAGTGGGGGTCCAGAAAAGGGGAAATCATTTGAAATGTAAATAAATATATTAATAAATTAAAAAAAAAGAATCTAGAATGTGGTTTTTCTGGGCCTTAGATGATGTATTCTTAAAAGACCACATTAATGGAGTTCTGTCTTCCTGGGGACAGGCCCTTCCAGAGGCTGAATCCAATGTATGAACAACAGAAGTTAAAGGAGAAGGAGGTCATGACATTTCTGCACAACTTAGAAATGGAGAAGATTGAGGCCCAAGAGAACATCCAGGAGCTCAAGAAGGAGATTAACTTCTATAGGCAAGTACCAGTGAGGGAGGCCACCAGTTGTGGAAAGGCCATTTCTGCCTTCCTTTCTTTCTGGACTGGAGAGTCTGCAGGTCTGGTTCTGTCGCTTCTGATGTTTAGTCAACAGTGTGCCTTGGGATTTTGGACTCACCTTTTATTAGTCTGTAAGAGACTGTTACCAATCCCACTATTATGAGAGCATACTCAGAAGTCTCTAGATAGAAAAGTGATTTAGTTCATGAGAGGATTATTATGTAGTACTAGGCCTCTGTTACTCAGGCAGAGTTTTACAGACCTGAGTGTGATATAATACAAGGACAGAATGCCTTCCTCTTGGTTCTACTGGCCTTCTTTGATGGTATTTGCCCCTTACTAATAGATGTTGCCCCATTGCATTGGGTTGTCATGGAGAGATTGAGGTCCCCTTTCTTTTGGAGAGACATGGATCCTTATTGGTATTTGGGCTGAAGCAATCCTTATTTCTTCCCTCAAGCTGTTGTTTGCTGTTTGTGCAGCTGTGATGGATGTATTGAGATGTATTGTATTAGGTCTTCATGGGAACCTGGGTCTTAGTGGGCTTAAGTAGGAATGGGAGGCAGAGGCTGCAGGATCTTACTTTGCAGAGTGTACTTCCAGCAACCTGCATAGCCGGCTCCTCATAGAGAAGATGCTTGTGAAGAAGAGAAGGGTCATGCTGATGCGGGAGAGCAAGGAAGTACTTCTTGACTGGTCTCTCATAGAGAAATACTTGGTTGGCTTGAACATGAATGGTAAAGACGAACAGGAGAAGACCAGCAACCTCCAGACCCAACATCAGGTAGGGACAAGCAGCGCAATCAGGCTAATACTGTTTTATACCATTTTTCCATTGGATCCATCTTTGCTTTCACCTAGCACCTTTCTAATCCACATGCTCAAGCAGTCACTGACCTCATGGAGTCTAGTTGTTCATTGCTCTGTCTATGTGCAAGTATTCTGTGATGTTAGGATCTTGTGAGATACTGAATTATTGGCAAGTGTATCTTGCTCCTCTGCTTAAACTACAGTCTAATATGAGTGACAGATGAATAACCTGTCACATTCCTGCATTTGCTCATTATAGGTGGGATGCCTTGCAGAGATTTGAGCAATTTCTAAGTCCTGTGACAGAGATCATGCAAGGGACATGTGACGTCCCAGGTGGGGAACAATTTGCAGGAATAAAAACCAAATGCAAATATTAAGTACTTCTCATTTTCATTGATTTGGGTGGCATGTGGTCTTCTGCTTTCTTTGGGAAACCCAATGAAGTCTCTTCCCACTGCCCATTTATTGGTTTGCACTGATAGAAGTCTGAGTGGCAGCTTGTCAGGCCATGTATTTGGTGAATGTTGCCAGATATTTTGCCCTGCCTGCAGTTATAACAGCAATGGTGTCAGTTCAAAGGTCAATGATAACTTTCCTGTTGACTTGGTGTGAGGCAGCAGCCTAATAGCTGATATTTAGGTCCCCAACAAGCCTCTATCTTAATATCTGCCTTCCTCTTCCAGGTCCCAGAAACTGTACCAAGAGCTGAAATTTCCACGGCCCAGGAAGAGGGCCTCCTGCAGAATGATTTTCCACCTCAGGAGCCCCCTGCTGAGCTCCATCCTCAACAGCCACAAAATTCCTTGGATGAATCTTCCTCTACATAATTCAATTCCTCAGGGCGAATAGGCCCTAACTACCCAGCCAATGAGCCAGCTGATTCAGGATGTCATTCCCTTTCCTGTTCTGACAACACCTCTTGAGAGAGAACTGAGGACTGCCCTGCCACCAAGTGTCCAAGAGGAGAAACAGGATGTACATTTGTGTTCCTAAGAGTGCAGTGAGAGAACTGTGCTTCATATAATTTACTGTTAGATTTTTGGTTGAAGTTTTGTTTTTTGTTGTTTTGCTATGTTATTTGTTATGTTATTGGGATGTTATGTGTTCTTGTTATTACTTTACATTTTTGCTCATGCTTTTTACTATTTTTATTAACTGTCATTTTAAAGCCTGGTTTTTTAATTTACTTATGAATGAAAAATTGATTTATTACTCTTGACTCCTTTTTCTTTGAAACCACTTTGTGCATTTTTTTAATTAATGAGTTATTTTTATACACTCCATATTTTATTCCCCACCCCTCCACCGCTGTCCACTCTCCAACTGATCCATATCCCATTCCTCCTCCTCTTCCCCATCTCCATGTGGATGTTCCCAACCCCCATGCCACCTGAGCTCTAAACTCCCTGGAACCTCTTGGCTCTTGAGGGTTAGGTACATCATTCCTAAATGAACACAGGCCTGGCAGACATCTAATGTATGTGTGCTGGGGGCCTCATATCAGGTGGTGCATGGTGCCTGTTTGGTTGGCCAGTGTTTGAGAGATCCTGGGGGTCCAGAGTAATTGAGACTGCTGGTCCTCCTGGATTGCCCTCAGCTTCTTTCAGCCTTCCCTAGCTCATCAACAGGGATCAGGTGCTTCTGTCATTGATTGGGTTCACATATCTGCATCTACAGTTTCTGCTGTTTGTTGGGTCTTTCAGAGTATTGTCATGCTAGGTTCTTTTATGTGAGTGCTCCAGAGACTCAGTAATAGTGTCAGTCAGGCCTTGGAGCCTCCCCTTGATCTAGATTCTACTTTGCACCTGTCACTGAACCTTCTTTTCCTTGGGTCCTCCTGTTTTCATGCCTATAATTCTACTTCTTTTCTTTTCTATTAAATATATTCTTTATATACATTTCAGTTGTTGTCCTCTTTCCTGGTCTCCTTGCCCCGCAAAGTCTCATAGTTCATCTCCCTTCCTCCTGTTCCCCAATCAACCCTCTACCACTTCCCCGTCCCAGCATTCCCCAACCCTGCACTGCAGCATTGAGTCTTTCCAGGGCCTCTCATCCATTTTATATCCAAAAAGGCCATCCTGTGCTGACTATGTGTCTGGAGCAATGGGAAACTGCATGTACACTCTTTGGTTGATGGTTTTGTCCCAGAAAGAACTGGGTGTCTCATATTGTTGTTCCTCCTATGGTGCTGTAAAACCCTTCAGATCCTCTAGCTCAACAAATGGAGATCCTGATCTCAGTTCAGTGGCTTGCTGAGAGTGTCCCCCTTTGTATTTGTCATGTACTAGCAGAGCCTCCCAGGTGACATCTATATCCTATATCAGGCTTCAGTCAGCAAGTACTTGTGAGCATAAATAATAGTGCCTGGGTTTTGTAACTGTATATGGGATGGATCCCTAGGTGGGGTAGTCTCTGGATGGTCTTCCCTCACTCTCTGCTCCACACTTTGTCTCTGTATCTCCTTCTGTAGGGTATTTTGTTCCTCCTTCTAAGAAGGACCAGAGTATCCATACTTTGTTCTTCCTTCTTCTTGAGCATTATTTGATATGTGAATTGTGTCTTGGGTATTCCTGGAAACCAAGACAGAAAATCGCTGTGCTGTCGATACAATGAAGTGCTTTTGCAGGTAATATTGTTTCACAATATTTACTGATAGTAAAACAGAAACTAATCTAAATTATATTATCAATGATGGAAGTTTATGACATAAAATTTCCTTGCCTAATTATCTTCCTCGGTCAATCTCTACTGCCAGCTGCAGTAACCACATGATGATTGGTCCCAGAGACAATGGGTGCTTTCTTCAGAGCACTTCAAGTCACATGACACATTACATCTTAACAGAATTACTTATCATGAGCTCAAATCACTGACAAAATATAGCAAGACATATGCATTCTATCCCCCAGTCATGCCAACAGGAGTTCTTAGGATCTTCAGCTGCATTCAGCAGCAGGAGTGCAATGGGCCCATGCTCCCTTCTTCATAGCACTAACCACATGTCAGCTCATGGATACTTCATCCTGACATGTTTCCAAATTTTTGATATCTAAGAAGTGTTCATGAAAATAATCCCATGACTTTGATCAATTTCATAGCAGTAGGAGGTTGTTCTGGTGCTGCTTGTTACCAAATGCTAAAGTTTATACTTCAAGATCTGGTTGCCTCATGAGGAGATTCTCACTTACACCAAGGGATGCTACATAACCTTGCTCCACAAGTTAATTGGTCAATAAAAGGCTAAGCCTCGGATTGGGCAATAGATAGAGGTAGCTGGGTTTTTAGTTATCTGACTTGGGGCTACAAGTATAAACAGGAGAGAGAGAAGAGAGGAGAACAAAGGAGGAGGGAGCCGCCATGAGAGGAGATGGACCATGAGCACTTGGCCAGGAGAAACAGCAAGTAACAAGGGACATAGGACTGGGATTTAAGTCAGAATAGCTCCAAAACCTGCACAATCTAGGCTGACAGTGTGTAAATAAACAAGTAAAAGAGTGGAGTCTAGCCTCACTTGAAATAACTAAGTATCTATTGGCAGGAGAGTGAGCAGAGTTCACGTACTCAAAAATCATAAAGCATATGCCTGCCTGAAGAAATGGCTTAGCAGTTCAGAATGTTTGCTGCTCTTTCAGAGGACCTGAGTTCAGTTCCCAGCAACAACATGGCTGACTCACAATGAAATAGAACTCTGAGGACCCTGACGCCCTCCTCTGAACTCCATGTATACATGTGGCAATTGCACACAGGGAAACACACAGGTGTGCACACAAGCACAGACACACACATACATGAGCTAAAAGTGATCCACCAGAGATGTATGAAGCAACATGAATATCACACCCAATAGTAACACAATGCTGTTTCCTGTTTGCTAAAAACAAATAGGAAGCAGCAAAACTATTGAGATAAAGTTTCTGACAAGAGAATGCAGAATTTTTAAAACAAGCATGAATTTAACATGGCATCCATGATGATGACATCTCCAAGGAAGAAGAGAAACTGTGGATACCAAGGGCTCTCTGGCTAGCCAGTCTAGCCAAATTAGCAAGTTATAGCTCCAAAGGGAGACCCTGTGTCAAAGGGGGAAAGTACAGGAAATAGAGGGAACCCAATGTGGACTCTACATCCACGTGTGTGTGCACATATGCATATGACACAGAAACAGACAGAGACCCAACAAATTCTTTCCTGAAACAATCGATAAAAGGGAAATTGATAGTGGATAAATGATACTTGAGGGCAGGGCCAGTCACTGCAAAATACGGGGGCAAAAATGTCAGCACAGTAAAAAGCAATGAATGAAAGTTAAAGAGGACAAGTCTATGTCACTGATGTCAGAAAAATAAAGTCAGGAATAAAGGAAGCTTATGAGAAGGTAGAGCACCCTAATATTTAAACTTGCCATGTTAGATTGAAATTTACACACTCACATAAATATAAAATGAAAAATAGTAAGTTCATCAAGTGCCCACAGAACTGTGACAAAAAAAAAAACTTCAAAAGGAAGTTTTAATAACTTCCAAAGTGATTTATCACTGGGATCACAATCTGTCACCAAGATGAAATTCAATTGGTAAACAAAATATGAAAGGATACTGTCTAAACACTAGCATCTGTCTGATAGTCTCTCATTGGCTCTCGTTGGTAACCTCTGATTGGTTACTAAAGCAGGAAGAATGGACTCTCCCCTTTCCAGGGCTGCCTGTTTATGGAGCCTGGGATCAGAGCACAGCCTCAAATGGTGGTGGTGAGATTTAGTGGCCAAGAGATGGCAATGACACCTCATATTTCTCTTCATTTGCCACCATCATAGAGTGTCCATCAATCCATAAGCAACATAAAGACTTGCTTTTCAAATTCAATTCTGGGCCCTTCAGGGTTTTTCTCACATAGCTAATAATGAGAAAATAATATTATTTATGGCCAATCATTTATTGTCCCATAAAAATAATTTTTCACATTTATTTCTTATTTTGCTAAAGCATTTTGGATCCTTTAAGAGATAAGGGCAAGACATTTGCTGTATGCTAAGTGGTTGGGGGGGAAATTGAAGCTTTCTAAGTTGTCTCTAATTTGAATATGCAATAAACTGTCTCCTCTTAAGAACACAAGCATATAAATTCATGAAAAGAGTCTTGAGAAAAATCTATCCTGGGTATTTTCTTTCTGTTCTTTTGTTTTTGTTTTTGTTTTGCTTTTTTGAGACAGGCTTTCTCTGTATAGCTCTGGCTGTCCTGGAACTCACTCTAAGCCAGGCTGACCTCGAACTCAAAAATCTGCCTGCCTCTGCCTCCAAAGTGCTGGGATAAAAGGTGTGTGCCACCACCACCTGTTTTGTATTTTCATTCAATTAAAGATAAACAGAAACAAAAACTGAAAATTAGGAAGCAACTCTATTTTTAAAGATTCTATGGGGGGAAACCTTCAGTCAAGAAGTTGCTCCTGTTCCAAATCCCTCTGGTGAAGTGAACTCCCATTTCCTTTAGGACAGGCTTCTAGGGAGGATGAAGGCCATCTGCAGATGTGGACTGTAACACCCTGGCATCCTGGGGTGTGCATCTGAGGTTCCCAGTCAGAGATGCAAGTCTCCAATAGAACAGTTCCTGTGCTGTCAGAGAAAGAAGCTCTCAAATAAAAGACTAATGCACAGAGGTGTGAGCATGTGTATGTTCTCATGCCTGTGCATGAACATGTACATATGAGTGTGAGTGCATAGACATATGTACATGCATGCATACATACATACAAACATACATGCATACATATATACATACACACAGACAGATAGACATATGAAGAGATCCAACCTTGATAGAACCTTAAGGTAAAGAGATAAAGGTCCTGAAAAGAGCTAACAGCAGATGTTCTGGAATCTACTACTCTGTCTTTCAAAATAAATACTAATGAACATTAAGGGAGGCAGGATGCAGAAGTCAAGGCCTGGACCAGACAGTTCCTTGTGCCCAGGCCTATGGTGCACTTTCAAGATTAGGACTGTGATCTTGCAGGCCTTTCTGGCTGGCCCCTCCCTCCTCTCTCTCTCTTCTTCCCAACCCATCCCATCTCTTCCTCCCTATCCCTAAGCAACATTCCCAGACCTTCCCTCCTTCCTTTTTCCTGCTGTTTCTTTCCATCTTTTTCTTCTTTCCTTCCTTCCTTTTTTTCATTCTTGCTCTCTTCTTGTCCTTTTTTTTTAACATTACAATCCTTCCTTCCTTCCTCGAGAAACTAAGATCAAGCAATGCTTGTCTAACAAAGTGAAAAGGTTAAAACCTTGCCACTGGCTCTGGCTAGGCAGTAACTATGGGCACCAAAATGGCTGTTTCCTGTGTCTCCTTTGAGACCTTTCCACGGATCCTCAGAGATAATGGAAAGACAGGAGCAGAGAAGGAAAGAGAAGAAAGTTGCCGCCACAGGCATGGGTCAGTTCTGCATGCTCTGCCCTGTGGTCTGATTCTCAAACTAAAGCATGTTTTAACCTTTTCACTGTTTGTGAGACCAGCATCCCAGGGACTGAATGTGTTTTCACCTAACTGCTCTTTGTACTTCATGAACACAGACATGCTCCCATGTCTGTAATCCCAGCAACAGGATTGCCAAGAGTTTGGGGCTAGCCTTGACTACACAGAGAGATCCTGCCTAAAAAACAAAAAGAAAGCAAACATTTCTGAGAGATATTTGTGGAGGTTCTATACGATTGGTTGAAATTTTTCCCCTGAGAGCTGTTTAAACTGTCCCACTGGGAACTCAGAACAACCTTGCATTGAATCCAGTTAAGAGAAAGCCACATGACACATGGCCAGCAGGCAAGGCCAGCACAATCACAATCTCATGGATGAGTACACTAATCAATGGAGGGATTTCAGGAAAAAGAATTCAGTGACTTGAGAAGTTCAAGGTGTTTCTCTGTGGGTTGTGGTTTGGAGATTTCTGGTTGGAATGGCCCATACCTTAGAGTTCTAAGTGGGCTCCATGTCACATAGAAAACAAGTGTAGCCTTCCCTGGGCACTGACATATTCAGTGTGCACTGGAAAGCTTTCTCAGCACACATTCTGCAGGATGTCACTCCCCTCACTACAGTGAGGTCTTTGCCTGCTCCCTTCTCACATGTCATATGTCTTCTGCTAAGTGGACTCCACACCAGGTTGTCTTGAGTCTCAAGGACAATCTACAATCAATTCTAAAATCATCTAATTAGCTTTTATATGGTGATATCACATGAGGTAGGAACCAAGTCTCATACACATTGTACTTCTTTTTTTCAGAAATGCATGCCTATGTGTACACTGGTATATCAAAGTTAGAGATCTGCCTCAAGTGTTGTTCCTGAGGTACCAGACACATTACTCTGTTTGGTTAGTTGTTTTAATGTTTGTTTTGTTACTTCATAGGACATCTTTTCCTACCCTTTGCTAGCTGATTAGGCTAGGCTGCCTGGCAAGTAAACCACATGGATGTTCCTGTCTCTGCCTCCCAATGCTGGGATTACAGGCTCATGGTACCATCCCTCACTTCTTTATATGGACTCTGGGAATCAAACTCAAGTTCTCCTGCTGGCCCAGCAATCACTTTACCAACTAAATGAGCCAGGACAGTGTGATTTACCATATACATGGTAAATAACCCCTAAAAACCTCCCATATCATTTATGGAAATGAGAGCAATCGTTATTGTTTTCATTTTGGTGAGCACTGAAATAATCAAGGGAAAGAATGCCAAATGAAAAATTCAGTCACATGAGGAGTCAGAGGTATTTATTCTGTAGGCTGTGGTTAGGAGACTCCTGGATGGAATCCCCCATACCTTAGAGTTCTGGGTGAACGCAATACCAGAAAAAAATTGTGGCCTGCCCTGGGAGTGAGGTAGAGAGTTCACATATTCAGTGTGCATTCTGATGCTTCATCAGCACACCTTCTGCAGGGCCTGACCTCTCTGCTGGGCCACTGACCTTCACAAGTGCACAGTCATGGACACTGCCTGACAGGCATGAAAAGAAGACTATGTCAAAGAAGGGGACATGCACAGGGGGAGAACATGCACTCATTCAAGAAATTTACTGGTCAGGGATGTCTGCCTTATGTCCAATTCCAGGATGCATGGTTGTGTTTAAGCCATGCATATTCAACAGAATAAAGGTAAGGAATGGCTGTTATCAACTTGTGGGCATGAACATATCCCTAAGAATCAGTGGCTGTTTGGTGGCAGAGCCTAACAGTGTACAAAGATGTTCTTTGCTATGAAGTTTTAAATCATCTTTTATAAGCTTTAGATCATTAAAATTGGTTAGAATGTCTTGAGACTAATTTCAAAGGCCGTACATACTCTGGAGATAACAGACCCACACAGGTGTCTTGCAGTCAGGAGATGAATGAACCCGGGTCCTGAGTTCTTCCCAAAGTGGTCGGGGAACCTTTGGCCTCTCAAAAGTGGCACCACCTCAATTTGTTGTTGTTGTTGTTGTTGTTTTGGGGAGAAGAAGGTACTTCTCCAGATGAACAGTGGCTAAAGGAAGGTAATGACATTTCAACTGTAACCAGTCACACTATGATTATGGACCTAGGACAGAAGAAAGAATAATCATACGATATGTTTTAAAGCCAACAAAAACTTGTTTCTTGTATTGGTCATCCTAGTCATCTTTCCCACTAGTTCCTTCTGTGCAGCATATGCATGCTTCTCTAAATCATGAGGATCCTTCTAAAGTTGACTGCAGCTTCTACTTCCAAATATGGTAGTAGTAATAATTAGGCAATTTCATAAAAGTCTTAACCATCAACCAAAGAGTAAACATGGAGGGACCCATGATTCAGACGCATATGCAGCAGAGGATGGACTTGTTGCACATCAAAGTGAGGAGAAGACCTTGGTCCTGAGAATGTCCAATGCCCCAGTATAGGGGAATGCCAGGACAGGGAAGCTGGGGTGGTTTGATTGAGGAGCAGGAGGAGGGGGGATGGGTTAGGGGATTTGCAGGGAAAATCAGGAAAATGGACAACATTTAAAATGTAAATAAAGAATATATCTAATAAATAATAAATTGATGAAATTCTTAGGCAAATGGTTGGAACTAGAAAATATCATTCTAAGTGAGGTAACTCATTCACAAAAGAACACACATGGAATGCAGTCACTGATAAGTGGATATTAGCCTAGAAGCTCTGAATACCCAAGACAGAATTCACATATCAAATCATTCCCAAGAAGGAAGGAAGGAGAGGGCCCTGGTCCTGGAAAGGCTTGATCCAGCATTATAGGGGATTACCAGGACAGAGAAGTGGGATGGGGTTGACTGGGGATCGGGTGGAGGGAAGAGGGCTTATGGGACTTATGGAGAAGGGGAACCAGGAAAGGGAAAATCATTTGGAATGTAAACAACGAATATAGAAAATGATATAAATAAATAAATAAATAAATACGAAAAAAATGAAAGAAAAAAGAACCAACTCTATGTTGCATATATCCAAAAACTGTTCTGACATATAAAAAGGACACATATTCCACTATGTTCACAGCAGACTTAATGATAATAGTCAGAAGCTAGAAAGAACCCAGATGTCCTTCTACAGAAGAATGGATACAGAAAATATGGTTACAGAATGAAATACTACTAAGCAATTAAAAACAATAACTTCTTAAAATTTGCAGGCAAATGGTTGGAACCAGAAAATATCATCCTGAGTGAGGTAACACAGACAAAAAGAGCATACATGTTGTGTGTTTACTGATATGGGGATATTTGCCCTAAAGTTCACAATGCACATGATACAACCTGCAGACATTACAGAGCTCCTAAGAAAGGGAGACCTGGTTATGATCAATGTTTCAGTCCTGCATTGAGGGGCAGACAGGATGATCTTGGGAGTGAGAGAGGAGGGGGAGGATATATGCAGCAGTATCAGGTACTGGAGAGGATGGAAGAGAGGTACAGAGGGTCTGGAAATTGAACAAAAATATGTAATGGAGGGGATGAGGAACTGGGGATAGCCATGTAAGGGACATAGGCACCAGGGAAACCAGAGGACACAAAGGGAATGACTTTAGCCGAATTGTGCAGAGAAGGGGAAAATAGAAACTGTAGAGACCACATCCGGTACACCTCCACCCACACCCACACCCAACCCTCTGGACACCCCTCAGTCAAGGGATGGTACCACCCACCCATCATAAATTTTGTAAACCAGAAAATTTTCTAAGCAAAGTAAGAGCAGAGACAACAAATGGAGCAGAGACTGAAGGAAGGGCCATCCAGGGACTGCCTATGTTGGGATCCATCATGTCTGCAGACACCAAACCAGACACTGTTGGTGTAGTAAAGATGTGCTTCCTCCTGACACAAACTTCTTCAGAAGGTTCTTTGGGAAATCCTTTCAGAAACTGACCCTTGAAGCCAAACATTAGACTGAGATTAGGGAACCTGGTGGGGCAGATTGGGGAAAATGTGGAACAGCAGAGAGGATTGCAACCCCATTAGAAGAACATCTGCTGCCAGTTCCCAGTGACTAGACCACAAACCCAGGAGTGTAAAGGGAGGGGATCTACATCTGCAGATACGTTGTAGCAGATGATGGCCTTGCCTGACAGAAATGGGAGGGAAGGCCCTTAGTCCTGTGGAGTTTGGATGCCCCAGTGTAGTGGGATGCAGAAGGGGTAGGGAAAGAGAAGGTGGATGGGTGGGGAAGCACCCTCATACAGGCAAAGGAGAAAGGAAATGGCAGATATTGTTTGAGAGGTTGTTGGAAAGATATCCAGGAAGTGGTATATCATTTGAGATGTAATTGAATGGAATCATTAATAAATACATTTAAAACAATAGAGATATGCCAGGCATTTAATTTAACAATGAAGACTCAGGAGCCAGATGCTGGTGTGACAACCTGGAAGGTTAGAGAGTCAGGGAAAGCCCTCAGCTGACCTTCCTATTCCTCTGATCTCCCAGAAGGAAAACATTCTTTATCCCTCTCCATATTTTTATCCCTAAGAGCGCCTTGATTCAACCCATCTTAGACATAATAGTGCATATTGACCTTGAATTTGATGGATCCTTGGTGAAGCTTATAGATGTGGAATTTTATAAATTTAAAATCCTGACAACATAAAGAACATAACATGGGACAATGGTCAGCATAACCCTGATGTGAATCAAGATTTTTCTTTTATTTTACATTTTTTACTGGGAGCCAAATCACATCAACAGTAGGAAATAGAGAGCTAGCAAGACCTGGGCCCTGAAGAAGTATATCGAGATAAATCTGGGGTAGAGGTACGTGAACTCTCCTGGACTGAACTCAGAAATGTAAGGTGGGAGAAAGATGTATTGTTAAATAGCCCACTAAGTTCACATTGTGTCTGCTTGATTTAATCTCAGGACAAGGAAGTGGAGTATCTCTGATGGCTTCTTTCTAGCCCACTGAAAGGTTCACTAGGCTGTAGTCTCAGCACTTGATACTTCATGATGTGGCAAAGCACTCAGTGAAACTAGAGATTGTCATTGGCACAGTATCATGCTAGCAGCATTGGGTATTACTCAGTTATTCAGACGGTGATACCCATTCTCATTTGTTCTTAATATGAACCCAAGTAAAGGTAGAACAAGGTCTGTAGGACGGAAAGAACATTTGCACTTCTCTGTCTTCCCAGCAAGAAATACTTGTAGAGAAGAATGGTAATTTCTTCATTATAGACAGAAATTGGTAGGTAAGGCCTTGGATGTAGGGTGAGTTTCAGTCTTGTTTTCTGAAACAGAGTCTCAAATATTCCATTTTGTCTTCTACCTGGCTTCCCAGGTTAACCTTCACCTCACATAATCCTATTTCCCCTTCCCTATTACTAGGCTTACAAATGGGGTTCCTAAGAATGTTAGGACAGCACTAGTCAGTGACAGAGACCTGGGTTTTCTAAAGCTGAGGTGTGTACCCACCAGTGTAGTTACAGCCGGTTTGTTCTATATCTGCTCCATAGTTCAGCTTGTTGCTGTAATGTGCTTGCCAATCACTGGCACAGAAAAATAACTTGTCTCAGAGCAAGGTCATGTTGATCACATATTCTTATGTTCTTTATGACATTTGTTAATCTAACAATGCTCCACAAAGGTTTACCTAGGACCCATCAATTTAACATTCAATATACACTGTTATATCTAAAATGGCCTGATCAGAACTGAGTACTGGACACTTCCTGCAACTTCATATGAGCTTCTGGTACTTTTTCTTTCTTTCTTCCTTTCTTCCTTTCTTCCTTTCTTCCTTCCTTCCTTCCTTCCTTTCTTTTTCTTTCTTTCTTTCTTTCTTTCTTTCTTTCTTTCTTTCTTTCTTTCTTTCTTTCTTTCTTTCTTTGTAATGTTTTTGTTTTTTGCTTTATAAATTGAGAAAGATATATTTCTCCGGCCATGGCTCACCTCCCAAAATCAGAGCTATGGTTTTATTCAATCAGTATAAGGATATGCATTCATTAAACCATCCAAATTAGACAGAGAGAGCTGTTTATCTGGTTTTGTGGGGCAATCATAAGCCCAAACACAAGATGTAAGGCCCTTGATCTGTTCACTTACCCAAATCGATTGTGTTTTTATACAGCCTTAACTCTGCTGACCATATTTTTTTTCTGACAAAATCTCATTTTATAGATGATAAAGTACTGTAAGCAATCCTCCTTTGGTGACACTGGTGCAGAGATGACAGCCTCATACTCAGCATGAGGGCCTTTATATTGTTTTTTTCCAATATTTTAGTTTCCTCTGCCAACAGATCTCAAGACAGTACACCCCACCAGAATGAGTACAACTCTCTCTCTCTACTAAGGTATCTTGGGACAACTTTCAAATGCTAAGCACAATACTTCAAGAATATAACCTCTAACATACACTCACATTGCAACTTGCCCTGCAGGCTCTGCCTGGATGAGATTTCATGCAACTGTACTTGATAAGACAGGAGACATTTTTGGCTTCATATTCAAGCTATTATGAAATCTCAGTAGATTTTACTGTATCATTTTGCTGATTGAGGGAAATTTGAGGTAGGATGAGACATTTCTGAGAAGGGTTTGAAAAAGAAACAGGCAGATACACAGGGATGAATTAGGTGTTGCCAATCAAGCCTAGACCAAACCCTGTCTTTAGAAAGTGGATATGCAGTTTATATCACTATTGCCCGGTAGTAATATTTGGGATCTGGGATACTGATTCCCCCAGTATTGGTATTGGTACAATTACAGGCAAGTGGATCAATTGAATAGGATTGAAGACCCAGAAATGAACCCACACACCTATGGTTACTTGATCTTCGACAAAGGAGCTGAAAACATCCAGTGGAAAAAAGATAGCCTTTTCAACAAATGGTGCTGGTTCAATTGGAGGGCAACATGCTGAAGAATTCGAATTGATACATTCTTGTCCCCTTATACTAGGCTCAAAACCAAGTGGATCAAGGACCTCCAATAAAACCTGACACACTGAAACTAATAGAAAAGAAACTGGGGAAGACCCTTGAGGACTTGGGCACAGGGGAAAAATTCCTGAACAGAACACCAATCGCTTATGCTCTAAGATCAAGAATTTACAAACGGGACCTCATAAAATTACAAAGTTTCTGTAAGGTAAAGGACACCTTCAAAAGGACAAAACGGAAACCAACAGATTGGGAAAAGATCTTCACCAACCCTAAATCCAACAGAGGGCTAATATCCAATATATACAAAGAACTCAAGAAGTTAGACCCCAGAGAAACAAACAACCCTATTAAAAAATGGGGTACAGAGTTAAACAAAGATTTTTCACCTGAAGAACTTCGAATGGCTGAGAAGCACCTTAAGAAATGTTCAACATCACTAATCATTAGGGAAATCATTAGGGAAATACAAATCAAAAAAACCTGAGACTTCACCTCACACCAGTCAGAAGGGCTAAGGGTAAAAACTCAGGAGACAGCAGGTGTTGGTGAGGATGTGGAGAAAGATGAACACTCTTCCACTGCTGGTGGGATTGCAAGATGGTACAACCACTATGGAAATCAGTCTGGTGAAGGTTCCTCAGAAAACTGGACATGACACTTCTAGAGGACCCTACTATACCTCTCTTGGGCATATACCCAGAGGAGTCCCCAACATGCAATAAGGACACACGCTCCACTATATTCATAGCAGCCTTATTTATAATGGCCAGAAGTTGGAAAGAACCCAGATGTGCCTCAATGGAGGAATGGATACAGAAAATGAGGTATATTTACACAGTGGAAAACTACTCAGCAATTAAAAACAATGAATTCATGAAATTCATAGGCAAATGTTTGGAACTGGAAAATATCATCCTAAGTGAGGTAACCCAATCACAAAAGAATACACATGGAATGCAATCACTCATAAGTGGATATTAATTAGCTCTGAAGCTCTGAATTTCAAGACACAGTTAGCATATCAAATGATACCCAAGAAGAGGGAAAGAGAGGGCCCTGGTTCTGAAAAGAGTTGATCCAGCATTGTAGGGGAGTATCAGGACAGAGAAATGGGAGGGGGTGATTGGGAAATGGACAGAGGGAAGAGGGCATATGAGACCAATGGGGAGGGGGGAACTGGGAAAGGGGAAAGCATTCGGGATGTAAGCAAAGAATATAGAAAATTAAATATATTTAAAAAAGAAGAACAAAAGACAAGAATGCGAATTGATCCATCCTTGTCTCCTTGTACTAAGCTCAAATCCAAATGGATCAAGGACCTCCACATAAAGCCAGATACTCTGAAGCTAATAGAAAAGAAACTGGGGAAGACCCTTGAGGACATCGGTACAGGGAGAAAGTTTCTGAACAGAACACCAATAGCATATGCTCTAAGATCAAGAATTGACAAATGGAACCTCATAAAATTACAAAGTTTCTGTAAGACAAAGGACACCATCAAAAGGACAAATCAGCATCCAACAAATTGTGAAAATATCTTCACCAATCCTACATCAGATAGAGGGCTAATATCCAATATATATAAAGAACTCAAGAAGTTAGACTCCAGAAAACCAAACAACCCTATTAAAAAATGGGGTACAGAGTTAAACAAAGAATCCTCACCTGAAGAACTTCGGATGGTGGAGAAACATCTTAAAAAATGCTCAACTTCATTAGTCATTAGGGAGATGCAAATCAAAACAACACTGAGATTCCACCTTACACCAGTCAGAATGGCTAAGATTAAAAATTCAGGAGACAGCAGGTGTTGGTGAGGATGTAGAGAAAGAGGAACACTCCTCCACTGGTGGTGGGGTTGCAAATTGGTACAACCACTCTGGAAATCAGTCTGGCGGTTCCTCCGAAAACTGGGCACCTCACTTCCAGAAGATCCTGCTATACCACTCCTGGGCATATACCCAGAGGATTCCCCACCATGTAATAAGGATACGTGTTCCACTATGTTCATAGCAGCCCTATTTATAATTGTCAGAAGTTGGAAAGAACCCAGGTATCCCTCAACAGAAGAGTGGATGCAAAAAATGTGGTATATCTACACAATGGAGTACTATTCAGCCATTAGAAACAATGAATTCATGAAATTCTTAGGGAAATGGATGGAGCTGGAGAACATCATACTAAGTGAGGGAACCCAGTCACAAAAGATGAATCATGGTATGCACTCACTAATAAGTGGATATTAACCTAGAAAACTGGAATACCCAAAACATAATCCACACATCAAATGAGGTACAAGAAGAACAGAGGAGTTGCCCCTTGTTCTGGAAAGACTCAGAGAAGCAGTATAGAACAAAATCAGAACAGGGAAGTGGGAAGGGTTGGGTGGGAAAACAGGGGGAGGGAAGGGGACTGATGGGACTTTTGGGGAGTGGGGGTCCAGAAAAGGGGAAATCATTTGAAATGTAAATAAATATATCAATAAAAAAAGAGAAAGAAAACTATTAAGGTGAAAAAAAAACAAAAGAAAAAGAAAATATCCTGAGTGAGGTAACCCAGACACAAAAGAACACACATGGTATTTGTTTACTGAAAAGTTGATATTTGCCCTAAAGTTCACAATGTCTATGATACGACCCACAGACACTATGGACCTTAGAAGGAAGGGAGACCAGAGCATGGCTGCTTCAGTCCTCTATTGAGGAGATAACAGGATGATGGTGGGGGATGGAGGTAGAGGAGATCTGGGAGAGAGAGAGGCGAGGGAGGAAATAAGGGGCAGTATTAGGTACTAGAGAGGATAGGAGAGAAGTAAAGAGTAAATAAAAAGTAAAACGACCATGAGACCCCCCCCCTCCTTAAAGGGATGATGCTACACACTCATTTTGAAATTTTAACACATAAATGTTCCTCAGCAAAAAAAGAACAGGGACAACAAATGCAGCAGAGACAGAAGGAAGGGACATCCAGGGACTGCCCTACCTGGGGATCCATCAAAATTGCAGACACCAAACCAGACACTGATGGTGTGGTCAAGAGGTGTTTGCTGACAGGAACCTCTTGTGAAGGTTCTTAGGGAAGTCGAGCAGGCAACTTACCCTTGATGTCACCCACTAGACTGAGGTCAGGGAAACTGGTGGGAAAGCTAGGGAAAAAGCTGAAGGGCCAAGAAGAATTGCAACCCCACTGGAAGAACAACATCAATTACAAGGATCACCCAATGTTCCCAGTGAGTAGACCATAAACAGAGGAGTGTACAGGGAGGGATCTTTAGCTCCAGATACATTGTAGCAGAGAATGACCCTGCCTGACAGCAATGGGAGGAGAGGCCCTTAGTCCTGTGGAGGATTGATGCCCCAGGGTAGTGAGATGCTGAATCTGTAGGGCAGGAAAGGGGGAGTGGGGGAGGCCCTCATACAGGCAAAGGGGAGGGAGAAAGGGAAGATGTGGTTTGAGGGGTTGTTAGAGGCATAACCAGGAATTGGTATATCATTTGAGATGTATTCGAATGGAATAATTAATAAATACATTTAAAACAATACACATATGCCAGTCATTTAATTTTCACAATGAAGACTCAGGAGCCAGATGCTGGGGTGAAAACCTGCCAGATCAGAGAGTCAGGGAAAGCCCTCAGCTGACTTTGCTACCTGCTGACCTCCCAGAAGGAAAGCATTCTTTATCCCTCTGCACACAGTTTTTGTTTAGTTATAATGATTCCATTTCAACTGGTTCCTTGGTCTGCCTCTTGCCCTGGAGTTGACATTTGTTTGCCCTGCAATAAAGGTGTGTACTTGGGCTAAGCCAAAGGACAATAAATTACTTGTTTACAGTAAAGAGAAAGCTCTTGGGTTAAAGGTCTGTGCTAGGTCTGAGCTATACCATAAAAAAAATGTATTCTGTAAATAACACAATCTGGGGCTTTACAATGTAAACGAATACACTGCAACATAAGTTAGCAATGTTCTCTCTGCTATAGAAATCATGATGTGAACACCATGATCCCAAAGAAAATCAAAACTGTAATCTTGAAGCTGGTGCATATGACCAACAAGGACCTAAACAGCACCAAGGAGACTCTTAATCCTTATCACAAGGGATAAATTACCCATCCCTCTTGTCACATATTTTAGGCCAAGATATCACCATTCCTGGCCTTGGCTCATTGTCCTAGGTGCTGCTGAAGGGAAGGGTTGGTGTCCAGGGGTCACCCAACAAACCACAGGAACACTGAATTAAGTTAAACAGGGAAGGTTTGATGAATACACACTCCACAATGGAACGAGGGCAAAAGCTCAAACCTGAGCAGGAGACATTGTAGCAAGGAATGGCCTTGTCTCTACAGGTGGGAGACCCTTAGTCCCATGGAAGATTGATGACCCAGTGGAGTGGAGTGCTGAAGCAGTAGGGGAGGGGAAGGTGCATGTGGGGGTAGCACCATCATACAAGCAAAGGGCCCTGACTCAAGCCATTTTAGACATAATAGTGCATAGTGACCTTGAATTTGATGGGTACTAGGTGAAGGATATGGATGTAAAATTTCCTGATTAAAATTCTCACAACATACAGTACATAACATAGTACATGGACAGGATGACCCTGATCTGAAACAAGATTTTTTTCTTTTGTTTTACATGAAGGACTTGGAAATATGTTACAACATCAGTATGAAATAGATGGCTAGCAAGTGACAAAGTTGCTACAGTTGCAATGGCACAAATAATTATCAAAAAAAATGTCTCATTAGGAAAAGTTTCTGCATGACCTTACCATCTTTAGACAAGTTCTGTGACCTCAAGAGGAGCTCCTTAGAAGTAGAACAGGAAAGGTGTTTGTTGCCTGAAAGGAGGGCCTGAGCAGTGTTGCTCACCCTTCTCAGTGACAATTGCACCTCACTCTGTCCCTGCAGGGGATCTCAAAGTGTCCTTCCAGCTTTCCTGTGAACCAGTCTAGGCACACAAAGGCCAGGAACCAGTGCTCGTGTCCCACTCCTCACTTATGCTCCATTTTCAACAATGTACATGTAGAAGCAAATAAAGCATGGCAACTTGACATTCATACTCTTCACATCTTACTGGGGGCAGCAATTGCTTGACTACACCCAAATCTATAAAATATGTGGGCACTGGGGAAGTATATCAAGATAAAGCTAGGAGAGAGGTGCATGAACTCTGCCCTGGATTGAATGCAGAAATGTAGGGATGGGAGACACATGTATGGTTAAATATCCCACTAAGCTCACATTGTGTCTGCTTGAAGGGTAGTATCTCTGATGGTGTCTGTTAAGTCCCTCGAAAGGTTCACTGGGTTTTGGCCTCAGCACTTGATATGTGGTGATGTGGCAGTGGCACTCAGGAAAGCTAGAGATTGTAACTGGCACTGTATCATGCTAGCAGCAGTGGATAATACTCAGTTGTCCAGATGGTGATACCCACTCTCATTATTTCTTTTTTTAAAATATTTTTATTTTCTATATTCTTTTTTACATTCCAAATGATGTCCCCTTTCCCAGAACACCCCTCCCCATTGGTCTCATAAACCTTCTTCATTTCTTAATGTGAACCCACAGAAAAAGAGAACAAAATGCTTAGAAAAGAAAGAACATTTCCGCTTCTCCATCTTCCCAGGTAGAAACACTTGCAGAGAGAAAATGGTAAGTTCATTAAAATAGACAAAGATTGGTAGGTGAGGCGTTGAATGGAGGGTGTGTTTCAATGTTTTCTCTGAAACCGAGTTTTAAAAATTCCATTTCATCCTCTACCTGGCCTCCCAGGCTAACCTTCACCTCAGATAATCCTGCTTCCATCTTAATGTTGTTAGGCTTACAAGTGGGGCTCCTAGGAATGGTAGGACAGGACTAGTCACTAACAGAGACCTGGGTTTTCTAATGCTGAGGTGTGTACCCACAAGTGTAGCTGCAGACATTTTGTTCTATGTCAGCTCCCTAGTTCGATTACTGCTATAATGTGCCTGCCAAATCACTGATACAAAAAAGTAACTTGTCTCAGAGGAAGGTCATGTTGTCACATACTCTTATGTTATTTATGATATTTGTTACACTTATCATGTTCAACAAAATTTACATAGGACCCATCAAATTAATGATCAATATACACTCTTATATCTAAAATGACTTAATCAGAAATGAGCACTGAACACTTCATACAACTTCATAGAAGCTACCTGTATTTTGGGTTTTGTTTGTTTGTTTGTTTGTTTGTTTTTGTTTTTTGCTTTAGAAGATGATGAATTTAGATGTTTGTAGCCATGCCTCAGCTCCTAAAATCTGATATGTGGTCCTGTTCAATCAGTATTATGGTCTACATTCATTAATCCATCCCTATTTATTTGAGAAAGGTGTTTTTCTGGTTTGTGGGGCCGATCATGAACCCAAGCACAAGACGTTAGGCCCTTGCTCTGTGCACTAACATACATCTATTATATTTTCATACACCCTTAACAATTTTGACTATTTTATTTTGTTCTGACATAATCTCATTTTATAGATTATAGAGGGCTATTAGCAATCCTCCTTTGGTGACACTGGTGCAAAAATGAGACTCTGCCTGAGGGCCTTTCCATTGGTGGCTCCAATATTTTACTTTCCTCTGCCAACTGATCTCCAGACTCTTGCCAGAACCATGAGGACTGCAACTCTCTCTCTCTCTCTCTCTCTCTCTCTCTCTCTCTCTCTCTCTCTCTCTCTCTCTCTCTCTCTCTCTCTCTCTCTCTCTCTCTCTCTCTCTCTCTCTCTCTCTCTCTCTCTCTCTCTCTCTCTCTCTGTTAAGTCATCTTGGGGCAGCTTTAAAAAAGCTAAGCACAAGATATCATGAGTGTAGCTCCTAAAACACATCCACATATTAACCTGCCCTGCAGGCTCTGCCTGGATGTAATTTCATGCACCTGTACCAAAGACAGGAGAACTTTTGACTGCATTTTAGAACTGGAGTTATTTCTCAGTACATTTTAAAGGTTCATATTGCTGATTGAGGAAAATTTGAGATAGGATAAGACATTTCTGAGAAGGGTTTGAAAAGGAAATCCTCAGTTAGAAACACAGGGATTACTGAGGTGATGACAATTATGCCCAGAGTAAACCATGGCCTTGGAAGGAAGATGGGCTCAGTGGCTATGCCCCAGGAGAGTCTTCAGGAAAGAGCACTTAAGCTTCATGTTCAATACAGGGAGAACATTAGCAGGGAGCCAAGGATTGTATGTAACCCATGACATCAGCAGTCCCTTCTTGAACATTCTATAATCTTCTGGAGAGTTCTTGGCATGAGCTGTGATGTCACCAGTGTTGTAGCAACAGCAGAGCATTGAGGTTTCTCAGTCAGTGTCTACAAGACACACTGATAGACATGTTTGCCCGGCTCAGAAAACTATTTCGGAGAACCAATGTGGATGGGAGAGAGACTAGAGAGAGGAGTAAGGGAGCTGGCCTTTCATCTGAGAGTAATGAAGGACAAAGGAGGTGGTCATGGAGAATGTGGAGTAAGTACTGGGAAGTGGATATTCAGCTTCCTGGCAGGGTGGCCTGAGCTGGCCTTTCTAGCAAATTCCAATTCTTCACTTTCACTGAGTATTGTGGTTGTTACTTGGGGACAGAATGAGAGCATCAGGAGTCACAGAGGATCTAACCTACACCAATTTAGGGAAGGGCATCACTGCCTTCACTACCATGCTTGTAGCTTCAGCTTCTCTCACAATAGTACCAGGTAGAGATTTGTGCCCCTGCTGATAACCTCTTGTTCTCAGAACTACTCTGACTTCCTCTCCCTCAAAGTTCCCACCTTAGCTTTACCACTGGTTGTGTGTGGCAGGAATTATTGTACTGTAACCAAAGACCTATCAGAGTTGATAAACCCAGCAGAGATTCCATCCTGTGGCTGCTTCTGGGGTGCTTGTTGTTTCAATAGAGGAAATAAATCAGTGTGTTCTCCCACTGCAGGATGTTTTAAGGCCATTTCCTGGGTCTAGAGTAACAGGATAGAAGATCTGAACATCATACAGCACTCAAGTACTTGTGAATAGTGAATTTATAGTGTGACTTGTGAAACCAGAGGACTAAGGACTCTGAAGCCAAGTTGCACTCTGTGCATTTGGTAATAAGCCAGGAGAAGCCATCTCTGTGGTCATCATAAGAATACATAGGGAGACAGAGGACACACATGGCTGCTTACATCTCCTAGTCTCTATAGAGTGATGGGAGAACTGAGATCCACTGAGGATGCATCTAAAGGCTGGACGAAACTCGGTGTGGTGTCACTGGGTTCTAGGCCTGTGGTCTACTATATAGGCCTCAGAGTAGACTGTCTACACTCTATGCATTCCCAACATGTAACTTCACTTGTGTTCTTTTACCTACAGGGACTGGCAGGCAGACATCATTCCCTGCAACTGTCCTAAGCAAGAAGCAGGCCAAGGAGGAAGAGGAGAGGCTGACCAGAGAGCTGCAGCTCGTTACACAAGAGAGAAATGAGCTGAGAGATCGCTTGATCTATGTCACAGAGGGAGCCATGAACAAGAGGTATGCATTGCTCCAAATGCTGTGGTGTTCATTTGGAGTCAATGCCACACTTGTCTTTTTAAGACGGTTGATCATAGGAAGGTGTATCTTCATAATATCCCTGGGTCAAACCTCATGTCCCTTAATACTTCTTACCATGCCATGGTAGCACACACCTGTATTCCCAGCATTTGGAAAGCAGTGGCAGACGGATTTCTGAGGTTGAGGCCAGCCTTGTCTACACAGTGAGTTGCAGGACAGCCAGGGCTACACAGAGAAACCTTGTCTCAAAAATACAAAAAATATATATAAATATAAATAAATAAATAAATAAATAAATAAATAAATAAATAAATAAATAAATAAAATACTTAGATGTGTATGTGTCTTGGTTTCTGAAAAGGTGTATTAAAAAAAGCACATGTTCATGGAGTTCTATCTTCCTGGGGACAGGCCATACTACACACCAAATCCATTATATGAAAAATTAAAGTTAAAGGAGAAGGAGATTATGACATTTCTACACACCTTAGAGAAAGAGAACATTGAGGCCAAACAGACCTTCCAGGATCTCAAGAAGGAGATTAACTTCTATCGGTAAGTACTGTTCATGGAGATCACCAGGTGTGCAATGAACATTTCTGACTTCCTTTGTTTCTGGACTGGAGAGTTTACAGGTCTGATTCTATCCCTTCAGCCTTTTAGACATCACTGTGCCTTGGGACTTCTCCTGTCAGTTTCAAAGTCTGTAAGAGACTGTTACTCATCCTAATATTGTACAGGCATTATCAGGAGCCTCTCATTAGAAGAGTGATTCAGATCATGAGAGGGTAATGGTACAGTTCTAGGTCTGTGGGACTCATGCATGGTTTTACAGAGCTAAATGTGATCTAACAAAAGGATACAATGCCCTCCTCTTGATTCTACTGAATGCATTGAGGGTATCTGCAACCTACTAATTGATGTTGCTGAAATGCATTAGGCTGTCATCGATAGTTTCAGATCCCTTGTTCTTTGGAGAGACATGCAACCTTATTGGTGTTTGGGCTGCAACAATCATTTATTTCTTCCCTCAAGTTGCTATTTGCTGTTTGTGTACCTCTCAAGAATGTATTGAGATGTATTGCATTAGGTATTCCTGGGAACCTAGGTCTTGGTGGGGTTAATGGGACCTTGATATAGGAATGGGAGGAGAAGACTGCAGGATTTTACCATGAAGATTGTTTGTCTAGCAACCTGCACAGCCGACTCCTGATGCAGAAGAACATTATGAATAAGAGATTGGTTACACTGAAGCAGGAGAACAAGGAAGTACATGCTGATTGGACCATCATTCAGCAATACCTGATTGACTTGAACCTAAATGATAAAGATGAACAGGACAAGACCAGCATCCTCCAGGGCCAACAACATCAGGTAGATACAAGCAGCTCAGCCTGGCTTATACTGACTGATAACATTTTCCCACTGCATCCATCTTTGCTTTCACACAGCACCATTCTAATGCACAGTCCCAAGCAGCCACCCACCTCATGGAATGTAGTTGGTCATTGCTAGGGCTATGCACATTCTGGGTTGTGAACCTCTTGAGATAAGCTGAAATATGGCAAGTATACCTTTCTACTCCTCTTTATTCTGAAGACCAGTAAGGGTGATAGATCAATATCATGCAGCATTCCTACACCTGCTCATGATAAGTGGGCTGCTTTGAAGAGCTTTGAGTAAGTTCTGCATCCTGTGACAGAGGTCACGCAAGGGTCATGTGACTTCCCAAGTGGGAAGCAACTTGCAGGGTTAAAATTCAAACACTAATAAGAAATATGTTATTATCCTTTCTTTGATCTGTGTGGCGTGTGGCATTTTTCTTTCCTCCTGTAACCCAGTGAAGTCTCTTCCAATTGCCCATTTCTTGGTGTGCCCTGATAAAAATGTGTAGCAGCTTGTCAACACATGTAATAGGTTAGTGTTGCTGGATATTTTGCTGTGCCTGCAGTTATAACAGCAATGGTGTCGATTAAAAGATCAATGATAACATTCCTGTTGAGAGGGTAGGAGGCAGCAACCTGACAGCTGACATTTAGGTTCCCAACAAGCCTCTGTCTTAATAACTGCCTTCCTCTTCTAGGATGCAGGGAGTGTAGCAAGAGCTGAAATTTCCACAGCCCAGGCAGAGGGCTTCCTGCAGAATGAGTTGCCACTTCAGGAAGACACTGCTGAGCTCCATCCTCAACAGCCACAAAATTCCTTGGATGAGTCTTCTACCACATAATTGAACTCCTCAGGTTGAATAGGCACTAACTACCTAGCCAGTGAGCCAATCAATTCAGGAATTTATTCCCTTTTCTGTACAAACAACACCCCTTGGGGGAGAACTGAGGTGACTGCCCTGCCACCACATGTCCAAGAGAAGATACAGACTATATGTCCCTGTTGCTGAAAGTGTAGTAAGAGAACTCTGGTTCATATAATTTACTGTTAGAGTTTTGGTTGCTGTTTGGTTTTTTTGCTGTTTTGTTACTTGTTATGTTATTGGATATTATATATTATTGTTATTGCTTTTTTCCTTATGCTTTTCACTGTTTATAATAATTATCTTTGAAAGCCTATTTTTGAAATGTATTTCTGATGAATAAAAATTTATTTGTGACTCCTCACTTTTGAGACCATATTACTTACTTATTCAGGTTTACTGTCCTATCCTGAAGACATAGACCTCACAACCACAGATGGATCTCTGTAAGCCCCAGGAAACCTGGCTACAGACTGATTTCAAAGCCCACTAGGGTATATAAGACAATGGTCTTTTGTATGAATAATGTGGCTTCTCCCATGGATACACACTTTAGGATGTAATCACTGACATACGCTCTCCATGCTGTCATGTATTCTCCTACTCCTAAAATATAGACCTCTATTAGAATGGAGACTGCAGCTCCTATCTATTTAATATAGCCCATGAATTTCTACCTAGAACAATCAGACATCAAAATGACATCAAGGGCATACAAAAGGTAAGGGACAATGTCAAAGTATCGCTATTTACACATGATATGATAGTATACTTAAGTGATTCCTAAAGATGTACAAAAGAACTATACCTGATAAACACCTACAGGGAAAGTCTCTTGATTCACAATGAACTTTAAAAAGTCAGTAGCTGTTTTTATTGAAAGGATAAAGAAGCTGAAAAAAAATTAGGAAAGCCACAACATACAGTATCCCGAATTAATAAACTGTATCTTGGTATAAGTTTATGAAAGCAATGAAAGACATATAAGACAAGATTTTCAAATCTATGCTCAAAATGCAAGTGCACCCTCATTCGTCAAAGAATCTTTACTAAAGCTCAAATCACACATTGCACCTGACACAATAGTTGTGGGTAACTTCAACACCCCACTATCCTCAATGAACTGATCAGGAAAGTAGAAACTAAACAGGGACACAGTGAAACCAACTGAAGTTTTGGACCAATTGGATTTAACAGATATATATATATAGAGAGAGACAATTGGATTTAACATATATATATATATATATATATATAGAGAGAGAGAGAGAGAGAGAGAGAGAACATTTTATCCTAAAGCAAAAGAATATATATTTTTCTCAGCACCTCATGGTACTTTCTCCAAAATCGACCATATAAGTGGTCACAAGTCATACCTCAACAGATATAAGAAGATCAAAATAATCCCATACCTCCTATCAGATCACTATGGATTAAGAGTTGTCCTCAATAGCAACAAAAAAACAGAAGCCCACATACACAGGGAAGCTGAACAATACTCAATGACACCTTGGTCAAGGAAGAAATAAAGAAATCAAAGACTGCTTAGAATTTAAAGAAAATAGAGGCACAACATACCCAAATTATGGGACACAATGAAAGGAATGCTAAGAGGAAAACTCATAGCCCTGAGTGCCTCCAAAAAGAAACTGGAGAGAGCATACATTAGCACCTTAAGGACACACCTGAATGGCCTGGAACACAAAGGTTAATTCACCCAGCAGCAGTAGAAGACAGGAAATCATCAAACTCAGGGCTGAAATCAATCAAGTAGAAACAAAGAGAACCATACAAAGAGAAATCTGGAAAAAATTATCATGAGAAGGAAAGAGTTCCCATGGTCAGAGTTAACAAGGATTACCATAGAGAAAATGGACATCTGAGGGAAAGCAACTTACAGATACAATACATTCCTATCAAAATCCCAACACAATTAATTACAGGTCTTGATAGAGCCCTTCTTCTGTTCATATGGATAAACAAAAAGCCCAGTGTCTTAGTTAAGTGGATATTAGCCTAGAAACTTTGAATACCCAGGACATAATCCACAAATTAAATGAGGTCCAAAAAGAATGGAGGAGTGGCCCCTGGTTCTGGAAAGACTCAGTGCAAGAGTATAGGGGAATTCCAGATAGGGAAGTGGGAAGGGGTGGATGGGAGAATAGGGGGAGGGATGAGGGCTTATGGGGCTTGCAGGGAGTGGGGACCCAGAAAAGGAGAAATCATTTGCAATGTAAATAAAAAAAAGAAAAGAAAAGAAATAAAGAAAGTTTTTTTTATTTTTTTTTATCACACATGGTTTTTTTTTAATTAATTTATTTATTTTTATTTACATTGCAAATGATTTCCCCTTTTCTGGGTCCCCACTCCCCGCAAGTCCCATAAACCCTCTTCCGTCCCCCTGTTCTCCCATCCACCCCTTCCCACTTCCCTGTTCTGGAATTCCCCTATACTCTTGCACTGAGTCTTTCCAGAACCAGGGCCCACTCCTCCATTCTTTTTGGACATCATTTAATTTGTGGATTATGTCCTGGGTATTCAAAGTTTCTAGGCTAATATCCACTTTTCAGTGAGTGCATACCATGATTGATCTTTTGAGACTGGGTTACCTCACTTAGTATGATGTTCTCCAGCTCCATCCATTTGTCTAAGCTTAACTCCAAATGGATCGAGGACCTCCACATAAAACCTGACACACTGAAACTAATTGAAAAAAAACTGGGGAAGACCCTGGAGGACATGGGCACAGGGGAAAAGTTCCTGAATAGAACACCAATAGCTTATGCTCTAAGATCAAGAATTGACAAATGGGACCTCATAAAACTACAAAGTTTCTGTAAGGCAAAGGACACCGTCAAAAGGACAAAAGGTCAACCAACAGACTGGGAAAGAATCTTCTCCAACCCTAAATCCGACAGAGGGCTAATATCTAATATATACAAAGAACTCAAGAAAGTAGAACCCAGAGATCCAAATAACCCCATTAAAAAGTGGGGTATGGAGCTAAACAAAGAATTTTCACATGAAGAACTTCGGAGAGCTGAGAAACACATTAAGAAATGTTCAACATCATTAATTATTAGGGAAATGCAAATCAAAACAACCCTGAGATTTCAACTCACTCCAGTCAGAATGGCTAAGGTCAAAAATTCAGGAGACAGCAGGTGTTGGCGAGGATGTGGAGAAAGAGGAACACTCCTCCACTGCTGGTGGGATTGCAAGATGGTGTGACTACTTTGGAAATCAGTCTGGCGGTTCCTCAGAAAACTGGGCATGTCACTTCCTGAGGACCCTGTTATACCACTACTGGGCATATATCCAGAGGATTCTTCACCATGCAATAAGGACACATGCTCCACTATGTTCATAGCAGCCCTATTTGTAATAGACAGAAGCTGGAAAGAACCTAGATGTCCTTCAACGGAGGAATGGATACAAAAAATGTGGTATATTTATACAATGGAGTACTATTCAGCCATTATAAACAATGAATTCATGAAATTCTTAGAAAATGAAAGCTTTTTTAAATGTTGCAGCTGGACTCTGGGAATTTAAGAATCTTCTTTCAATAAATAATGAATGAGAAAAAAATCAAAAGATGTAAATTACAGGCATCTAAAAGCACAAGATATATACCACCATTAAAAAAATGTCATACTGAGAAAGTCCCAGATTCAAGCAAGACAAAAACACAGCTTCTCACTCGGGACGCTTTCTTCCTTTACGACTCCACCTTTCAGACTTGAAAACTGAGCAGGGAGTGCCATTCTTTATGCCCAGAATGGATCTTTGTTTCATTTATTTTATCCTCTATGTCAGAATCACTGCACAGACAATAACTTTGAGTTTTGTTTATTTTTAAGATTCAAGCTAATTATAGGTTCGTTTATCCCCCTTCCTCTTTTCCTCCCCTTTTTTCAGAGCATCATCAAAAACTGAAAGACAAAATTGCCAACAACCATGTTAAATTCTATATCATTTGATCCTCCAAATTCAGGAACTCTAAAACACTATGGAACTCTGTTCTGAAGTTTAGTCAGAATAAAAGCCAATATTTTCTTTCCTCATCCAGAAAAAAAAAAAAAAAAAACACAGCTTCTCAAACTGCAACTCTAAGTTTCTCTAGGTGAACATCTATGTTACAAATGAATAGGCACCCACATTCATAAAATAAACTTTACTAACGCTCAAATCATGCATTGCATCTCACACAATAATAGTGGGATACTTCAACACAACATCCTCATCATTGGACATATCATGGAAACCCAAACTAAACAGATACAGAATGAAACTAACAGCAGTTATTGACCAAATTATAACAGATACCAAAAGAATATTTTATCATAAACCAGAAGAATATATCTTCTCAGCACCTCATGGTACCTGCTCCTAAGTTGACCATCCTCTTGATAACAAAACAAGCTATACCTGATACAAGAAAATTGAAATAAATCCATGTATCCTATTGGATCACCACAGTCTAAGGCTGGTCTTCAATGGCAACAAAAACAACAGAAATCCCACATACACATGTAAGCTGAACTATACCCTATTCAATGATAACTTGGTCCAGGAAGAAATAAAAAAACATTTTAGAATTTAATGAAGATGAAGACACAACATCTCCAAACTTATGGGACACAATGAATGCAGTGCTAAGATGAACACTCAAAGCTCTGAGTGCATCCATAAAAGAACATGAAGAGAACATACACTAGAAGCTTGACAGTACACCTAAAAGCTCTAAAACATAAAGAAGCAAATATATCCAAGAGGAGTAAATGGCAAAATCACACTTGAATTAGCAAAAGGCTCATTATGCTCTAAGATCAAGAATTGACAAATGGGACCTCATAAAATTACAAAGTTTCTGTAAGGCAAAGGACACCATCAAAAGGACAAATCGGCAACCAACATATTGGGAAAAGATCTTCACCAATCCTACATCAGATAGAGGGCTAATATCCAATATATATAAAGAACTCAAGAAGTTAGACTCCAGAAAACCAAACAACCCTATTAAAACGGGGTACAGAGTTAAACAAAGAATTCTCACCTGAAGAACTTTGGATGGCAGAGAAACATCTTAAAAACTGCTCAACTTTATTAGTCATTAGGGAAATGCAAATCAAAACAACCCTGAGATTTCACCTTACACCAGTCAGAATGGCTAAGATTAAAAATTCAGGAGACAGTAGATGTTGGCAAGGATGTGGAGAAAGAGGAACACTCCTCCACTGCTGGTGGGGTTGCAAATTGGTACAACCACTCTGGAAATCAGTCTGGCGGTTCCTCCGAAAACTGGGCACCTCACTTCCAGAAGATCCTGCTATACCACTCCTGGGCATATACCCAAAAGATTCCCCAGCATGTAATAAGGATACATGTTCCACTATGTTCATAGCAGCCCTATTTATAATTACCAGAAGTTGGAAAGAACCCAGGTATCCCTCAACAGAAGAGTGGATGCAAAAAATGTGGTATGTATACACATTGGAGTACTATTCAGCCATTAGAAACAATGAATTCATGAAATTCTTAGGGAAATGGATGGAGCTGGAGATCATCATACTAAGTGAGGTAACCCAGACTCAAAAGATGAATCATGGTATGCACTCACTAATAAGTGGATATTAACCTAGAAAACTGGAATACCCAAAACATAATCCACACATCAAATGAGGTACAAGAAGAACGGAGGAGTGGCCCCTTGTTCTGGAAAGACTCAGTGAAGCAGTATAGAACAAAATCAGAACAGGGAGGTGGGAAGGGTTGGGTGGGAAAACAGGGGGAGGGAAGGGGACTGATGGGACTTTCGGGGAGTGGGGGTCCAGAAAGGGGGAAATCATTTGAAATGTAAATAAATATATCAATAAATTTTAAAAAAGAAAATAAAAATATAAAAAACAAACAAACAAACAAAAAAGATCAATCCTACATCCGATAGAGGGCTAATATCCAATATATACAAAGAACTCAAGAAATTATACTCTAGACAATCAAACAACCCTATTAAAAATAGGGTACAGAGCTAAACAAAAAATTCTCAAATGAGGAAACCGGAATGGTCAAAAAGCTCCTAAAGAGATATTCAACATCCTTAGTCATGAGGGAAATACATATCAAAACAACCCTGAGATTCCACCTCACACCAGTCAAAATGACTAAAATCAAAAACTCAGGGAACATATGCTAGCGAGGGTGTGGAAAAAGAGGAAGACTTCTCCATTGCTGGTGGGATTGTAAACTGGTACAACCACTCTGGAAATCAGTTTGGCGGTTCCTCAGAAAATTGGACATAGTATTACCTGAGGACCCAGCTATACCACTCAAAAGATGCTCCAACCTGTAAGAAGGACACATGATCCACTATGTTCATAGCAGCCTTATTTATAATAGCCACAAGCTGGAAAGAACCCAGATGTCCTTCAATAGAAGAATGGATACAGAAAATGTAGTATATTTATACAATGAAATACTACTCAGCTATTAAAAACAATGAATTCATAAAATTCTTAGGCAAATGGATAGAACTTGAAAATATCATCCTGAATGAGGTAACCCAATCACAAAAGAACACACATGGTATGCACTCATTGATAAGTAAATATTAGCCCAAAAGCACAGAATACCCACAATACAATTCACAGACCACATGAAGCTCAAGAAGAAGGAAGACCAAAGTGTGGGTGCTTTGGTTCTTTTGAGAAGGGGAACAAAATACTCACAGAAGTAAATATGAAGATAAAGTATGGGCCAAAGACTGAAGGACACAACATCCAGGGACTGTTCTACCTGGGGATTCATCACATATACAGTCACCAAACCCCAGCACTATTGTGGATGCTAGGAAATGCTTGCTGAAAGGAGCCTGATATGGAGGTCTCCTGAGAGGCCCTGCTAGAGCCTTACAAATACAGAGGCAGATTCTTGCAGCCAACCATTGGACTGAGCACATGTTCCCCAATGGAAGAGTTAGAGAAAGGACTGAAGGAGCTGAAGGGGTTTGCAACCTTATAGGAAAAACAACAATATCAACCAACCAGACTCCCCCCAGAGCTCCCAGAGACTAAGCCATCAACCAAGGAGTACACATGGCTCCAGATGCTAGTGGGGTGGGTGGAGAAACACCCTCATAGAAGCAGGGTAGGGAGGATGGGATAGGGGGTTTCCAGGAGGGGGAGAATAGGGAAATGGGATAAAATTTGAAATGTAAGGAGAGAAACTATGCAATAAAAAATCAGTATGCAGTTGGAAATAAAAAAAAAAAAAGAACAAAATCAGAACTGGGAAGTGGGAAGGGTTGGGTGGGAAAACAGGGGGAGGGAAGGGGACTGATGGGACTTTCGGGGAGTGGGGGTCCAGTAAAGGGGAAATCTTTTGAAATGTAAATAAATATATCAATAAATTTAAAAAAATAAAAAAATAAAAAAAATAAAAAAGGTGATGTTAAAAGGTAAAAAAAAAAAAAAAAAAAAACCCTACACACCTATGCTCACTTGATCTTTGACAATGAAGATAAAACCATCCAGTGGAAAAAAAGACAGCATGTTTATGAAATAATGCTGCTTCAAGTGGAGGTCAGCATGTAGTAGAATGCAAATTGATCCTTTTTTTTTGTTTATTTTGTTCCCAATGGAGATATTTTGTAAACATAAATTACTTGGTCAACAGTTTGAATAATTAACTGCTCAGACCAGTCCAACCTGTAGCTGAGGGTCAAACACAAAACTGTAAAATCATAACTTTCTTTATGTGATTTTATTCTCCAGGGTGAAGTTAGTAGTTGACAATGTCAAAGCTTGCACCAAGCATCCTCTGCCTCCTCAATGCCCAGGGCCTTGAAGGGTCAGGGAGGAGCCTGGAAGCAGCAGGGAGCTAGGCTAGGGTCTTGAAGCAGTGGCTGATGGTGCCTTCCTGACCTTCTGGCACTAGGGCAATGGAACTGGGGACAGGGAAGAGTAAAGAGGACCAGATCTGTGTCTTCCTCCAAGGAGGCCTGCTGTTCTTCCTCCAAGGAGGCCTGCTGTTGCCTACTTCACTGCACAGTGTACCCTGCTGTGGAGGTGCAGGGCTCCAGAGGTCCAGTCTACAGAGTAGGATGCACAGGGTGCTCACCCACTGGAAGCTGAGATCCTGGCAGTGGCGCAGGAGCCTGGGCATGAGTCATGCCACTGTAGCTTCCACAGAGCTCCAGAACCTGCACAAGTTGCAGGAACCAAAGAGTCACTTAAAAACTGAAGTACTGATATCAACTCAATGCTATGTTATATAATAAAAGGAGAGGAAGGAAAACATGGTTGTTATATACACACAGATGCACATTGATACACACTGACATATATCATATGTATACATGTACAAACATATCCTTAAGAAATGGGACAAAATCACTCATGACATTTACACGCCTCATTTCTCTTACAGATCATATGGCCACAGCTGGTATTATCTGCCTATGGCCTGGGTTTTGCTTTCTGTTCTTTTTGTTTTTCTTTTTTGTGAATGTGAGTGTTGGCACACATATGCCATTACACACATGTGGTAGAAAGAAGACACAACTTTGGGACACAACCTCTGTCTCATTTTCTAGCTTCTTGAGACAGGTCCTCTTGTCATCTGCTGCTCTATGTGCCAGGCTACCTGGTTTTTAAGTTTTCATGGGAGCTCCTGTCTCTGCCTGCTTCCTTTCTGAAGGAGCTCTGGGGCTGCAGATGCCCACAAGCACATACAAGCCTTTGTGGCTTCTGGGATCTGAGGTTCAAGCCCTCATGCTTGTATGCAATTCTCTTTCCTCACATCCATTTTTTTTTCTTTTTTTTCTATATTCTTTGTTTACATTCCAAATGATTTTCCCTTTCCCAGTCCCCCCCATAAGTCCCATAAGCCCTCTTTCCTCTCCCTGTTTCCCAATCACCCCCTGCCACTTCTCTTTCCTGGTAATCCCCTACATTGCTGCATCAAGCCTTTCCAGGACCACGGCCCTCTCCTTCCTTCTTCATGGGAATCATTTGATATGTGAATTGTGTCTTGAATATTCAGCGCTTCTGGGCTAATATCCACTTATCAGTGACTGTATTCCTTGTGTGTTCATTTGTAATTGGGTTACCTCACTTAGGGTGATATTTTCCAGTTCCAACCATTTGCCTAAGAATTTCATGAATTCTTTGTTTTTCATTGCTGAGTAGAATTCCATTGTGTAAATATACCACATTTTCTGTATCCATTCATCCATTGAAGGACATCTGGATTCTTTCAAGCTTCTGACTATTATAAATAAGGCTGCTATGAAAATAGTGGAGCATGTTACCCTGTTATATCACTCACAGGCATATACCCAGAGGATTCCCTGTCATGCAATAAGGACACATGCTTCATTTTTAAGCATTTGCATCAAGTCCTGCTGTTTTGGAATGGTCAACTCGTAGTGTCCTTTATGCAAGTCTAAACATTTCCTTCAAGTATGTTTCAGGTGTTACTTAAACACAGATGGCTTTCCTGTAATGGCCTCTCATTTCTGTGAATATCTGAATTTAATCTGCAAATGAACAACACCTCCACAGAAACTAAGATTAATGATAGAGCGAAGTGTTGAACCTGAGATGTTTGAGGGAATTCTACATATCTAATAGAAAATATCATGTCTCAAACATTGGAGAAAAACCTGGCCTGTTTAGGTGATTGAAGCTATGGTGGCTAGTAAAACCGTTCAGGCCAATGCACAGAGGAAGAAGACAGGAGGAAGACATGGGTCACAGATGTAAAGAAACTCACCAACATGAGAAATGAGGACAGGCAGTCTCTTTACTAGTTCTATTATGATAATATTTGTTTAATGTGTATTTCAAAGTATTAAACAGGTATCTCTGGGAGCTTGGGAGCTACTAATTTTTAAAGGGCTGTCGAGTCCACAGCTGTTCACATGCAGGCATTTTAAGGGTTGACCGCAGCCACTTTTGAATTTCTTCTAGCCTACTTGGAATGCTCCCACATTCAGAATTCCACCAGCCCATCTTAACTGCTCTCACAGCAACCAAAAACTCTGTGTACTTTTAGTCTTTACAGTTTTCCTTTTTTTACTTTTCATTTACATTTCAAATGTTGTCCCCTTTCCTGGCCCCACAAAAGTCTCATAACTCATCTCCCCTCCGACTATTCCATGATCATCCCTCTCCTGTTTCCCTGTCCCAGCATTCCCCCACATTGCTGCATCCAGCCTTTCCAGGCCCAAAGGCCTCTCCTTGCTTTGATGTCCAACAAGGACATCCTCTACTGCCTAAGTGCTTGGGGCCATGGGTAACTCCATGTGTACTCTCTGGTTGATGATTTTGTCCCTGGGAGCTCTGGGAGTACTGGGTGGCTCATAATGTTGTTCCTCCTATGGTGCTGCAAAACCCTTCAGCTCCTTTGATCCTTTTTCTAGCTCCCACATTGAAGACCCTGTGCTCAGTTCAATGGTTGGTCATGAATTAGCAGAGCCTCCTAGATGACAGCTATATCCAGCTCTGGTCATCAAGTACTTGTTGGTATCAATAATAATGTCTGTATATGGGATGGAATCACTAGGTGGGGTAGTTTCTGGAAGGTCTTTCCCTCAATCTCTGCTCAACACTGTTTCTGTATCTCCTTCTGTGGGTATTTTGTTCCCCCCTTCTAAGAAGGAACAGAATATCCATATTTTGTTCTTCCTTCTTCTTAGGCATCATTTTATATGTCAACTGTGTCTTGGGCATTCAAAGTTTTTGGGCTAATATCCACTTATCAGTGAGTGCATACCATGTGTCTTCTTTTGTGATTGGATTACCTCACTCATGATGATATTTTCCAGTTTTATCCATTTGCCCAAGAATTTCATGAATTCATTGTTTTAATAGCTAATTAGTATTCCATTGTGTAAATTTACCACAATTTCTGTGTCTATTCCTCTACTGAGGAACATCTGGGTTCTTTCCAGCTTCTGGCTATTATAAATAAGGCTGGGGTAAACATACTGGAGCATGTCTCCTGATTATGTGCTGGAGAATCCTCTGAATAGATGCCCAGGAGTGGTATAACAGGGTCCTCTGGTAGTAGAATGCCCAGTTTTCTGAGGAACTGCCAAACAGATTTCTAGAGTGGTTTTACCAGCTTGCAATCCTGCCAGCAGTGGTGGAGTGTTCCTCTTCCTCCACATCCTGGCCAGCACCTGCTGTCTCCTGAGTTTTTGATCATAGCCATTTTGACTGGTGTGAGGTAAAATCTCAGGATTATTTTGATTTGCATTTCCCTGATGACTAAATATGTTGAACATTTCTTTAGGTGCTTCTCAACCATTCATTATTCCTCAAGTGAAAATTCTTGATTTAGCTCTGTATCCCTTTTTTAATAGGGTTATTTGGTTCTCTGAAGTCTAACTTCTTGAGTCCTTCATATATTAGCCTCTGTCAGATGTAGGGTTGGTAAAAATATTTTCCCAATTTGTTGCTTGCCATTTTGTCCTATTGACAGTGTCTTTTACCTTACAGAAACTTTGTTTTTCTTTGAGGTCCCATTTGTCAATATTTGATCTTACAGCATAAGATACTGGTGTTCTGTTCAGGAAATTTTCCCCTGTGCCCATGTGTTCAGCTTCTTTTCTCTTACTTTCAGTGTGTCTGGTTTCATGTAGAGGTCCTTGATCCACCTGGACTTGATTTTTGTACTAGGAGATAAAAATGGTTCAAATTGCATTCTTCTACATGGTAGCCTACAGTTGAACCAGCACCATTTGTTAAAAAGGCTATCATTTTTTCACTGGGTGGTTTTAGTTCCTTTGTCAAAGATCAAGTGACCATAGGAGTGGGTTCATTTCTGGGTCTTCAATTCTATTCCATTGATCTACCTGCCATTGATCCTCTCTACAAACCTCAAGTCCTAGTGATCCAAGCAACTCAACATTAAAGTACATACACTGCATCTAATAGCAGAGAAAGTGAGGAAGATCCTTGAACACATAGGAAAAAGGAAAACCTTCCTGGACAGAAACCCAATGGCTTATGCTTTAAGATCAACTATAGACAAATGGCACCTCACAAAATTGCAAAGCTTCTGTAAGGAAATGAAACTGTTACAAAATGGAATACTACTAAGCAAATAAGAACAATGACTTCATACAATTTGAAGGCAAATGGAATATCTAGAAAATATCATCCTGAGTGAGGTAGCCCAGATACAAAGGAACATACAAGGTATGTGTTTACTGAGAAGTAGATATTTGCTCTAAAGTTCCCAATGCCCATGATATAGCCCACAGACATTAAGTACCTTAGAAGGAAGGGAGACCAGGCCATGGCTGCTGCGGGAACAGGATGAATGTGGGAGGTGGAGATAGAGGAGACCTGGGAGGGAGAGAGTACGGGAGGAAATAAGGGGGCAGTATTAGGTACTGCTGAGAATAGGAGGGAGGTACAGAGGAGGGAGGTACAGAGGGTCTGGAAATAGAACAAAAATATATAGCAGGGAGGGTGAGGAACTGGGGATAGCCACCTGAGGGACACAGACAGCAGGTAAACATGAGGCTCCCAGGACCCAAAGGGGATGACTTTAGCTGAAATGCACAGAGAAGGGAGAGATAGAACCTGTAGAGACCACCTCCAGTGGATAGGTACACCCACACACACACACACACACACACACACACACACACACACACATACACATGGGACCGCCCTCCTTCAAGAGATAGTGCCACCAACTCATTTCAAAATTTCTAACCCAGAAATATACCACTTCCTGCTTACCCCTCCAACAATCCCTCAAAAACCATCTGCCCTTTCCCACTCCCCTTTGCCTGTATATGAGCGTTTCCCCACTCAAACATCCTCTCCTGACCTACTGCTTCTGCATCATACCCTAGGGCATCAAACTTCCACAGTACTAAGTGCCTCTCCTCCATTCCTGACAGGCAAGGCCATCCTCTGCTACAATGTATCTAGAGGTATAGATCACTCCTGTACACTCCTCCATGTGAGAAAAAGAAGAGCAGGGACTACAAATAGTCCAGAGACTGAAGGAAGGGCCATCCAGGCACTGCCACACCTAGGGATACATCATGTCTGCAGACACCAAACCAGACACTGTTGGTGTGGTAAAGAGGTGCTTGCTGACAGTAACAGCTTGTGAAGGTTCTTAGGGAAGTCTGGCCAGCAACTGACCATTGGAAGCAACCATTAGACTGAGCTCTGGTAACCTGGTGGGGAGCTGGCAGAAAAGCTGGAGTAGGAGATGGGGAATGAAACGTTGGAAGAACATCAGCTGCCAGGCCCACCCAGCGTTCCCAGTGACTAGACCACAAAAGGTGATGTGTTGAGGGAGGAATCTATTCCTCTAGATACATTGGAGCAGAGGATGGCCTTGCCTGAGAGCAATGAAGGAGAGGCACTTAGTCCTGTGGAGTTTTGATGCCCTAGAGAAGGATGCCAAACCAGTAGTAGGTCAGGAGAGGGTGGGAGAGTGGGGAAGCACCCTCATACAGGCAAAGGGGAGTGGGAAAGGGCAGATGTTGTTTGAGGGGTTGTTGGAGGGGAAAGCAGCATGTGGTATATCATTTGAGATGTTAACAAATGGAATGATTAATAAATAAGTTTTAAAAAATACACATATGCCAGCCATTTAATTTTAACAGTGAAGACTCAGGAGCCAGATGCTGGGGTGAAAACCTGCCAGCTCAGAGAGACAGGGAAAGCACCCAGCTGACCATCCTAATCCACTCTGTCCTCAATATCTTTCAACTTAAAGACTTTTCTTTGGTTTATTCCTTTTCAAGGGTTACTTTCTCTGCCTCTTGACCTGGAGTTGACCGTCTTTTCCTTTGCAATACATGTATGTGCTAGGGCTGAGCCACAGGACAAGAAAGTAAAATAAATGGAAAGCTCTTGGGTTGAAGGTCTGTGCTAGGGCTGGGCTAAACTGTAAAATAATTTGTTTGTTCATTTGTTTGTTTGTTTTCAGAAAATAACACACTCGTGTAGTTTACCGTCTGAACAAATATCCTGCAACATAAGTTAGCAATGTTACCTTCATTATAGAAATCTAGTTCTCTGTCAATTGTTCTAGTTGTTCCCAGGCACGTCTGAGTGCATCATCATGGGAACACAATGATTCCCAAGGAAGATCAGAACTGGGCTCTTGAAGGTGTTGCACATGGCCAATAGGCACCTAAAAAGCACCAAGGACACCCCTGATCCTTATCACAAGGGGTAACTTACCCATTCTCCTGTCACTTAATTTATTGCAAGATATCACCATTTGAGACGTTGGCTCATTGTCCTAAGTGCTGCTAAATGGAAGGGTTCATGTGAAGGGGTCACTCAACAAACTGAACACTGAATTCAGTTAAACATGGATGCTTATTGAATGCATACCTCAGGACTGAACAATCAGGGCAACAGATCAATAATTTTTACTACCTATTTCTCAGGGCGAGCTCCTTGTAAAAACCACAAAGAGCTCTTGAACAAGGGCAGGAATGCTGCCCTTTGTGGGCCCTGACTCAAACTATTTAGACATAATAGCAATACTGACCTTGAATTTGATGGGTCTATGGGAAGTATATAGATGTGGAAATTATTATGATTAACAAACCTCACAAAATTCAGAACATTCTATTGTACGTGGTCAGTATGACCCTGCTCTGAATCAAGAAGTTTTTTTTCTTTTGTTTTTCATTCATGAGTGGGAGGCATATTACTGCAACATTATGAAATAGATGGCTGGGATGTGACAAGTTTGCTACAGATTTGCAAGGGGGAAAGCCTTATCAGGAAGAAGTGTATCATTAGGAAAAATGACTGCATGACCTTATCATGTTTAGATAAATTCTGTGGCCTCAACAGGAACTCTTTGGAAGGAGAACAGAGAATGTGTTTGTTACCTGAAGGGAGCAGCCTGAGCAGTGTTGCTCAGCCTTCTCAGTGCCCATTCCACCTCACTCTGTCCCTGCAGGGGATCCCCCGAAGTCCTTCCACATTTCCTGTGAACCGGGTCTAAGGACACAAATTCCAGGACACAGTGTTGGTGACCCAGTCCTCACTTATGCTCCATTGTCCATGATTGTACATGTGTAAGCACATACAGTGTGTTCACTAGTTATTGATACTCTTCACATCTTACTGAGGGCAGAAATTGCTTGACTACACCCAATTCTATAAAAAAAAAAATCAGCCAGGTGGTGGTGGTGCATGCCTGTAATCCCAGCACTCAGGGAGGCAGAGGCAGGCAGATTTCTGAGTTTGACGCCAGCCTGGTCTACAGAGTGAGTTCCAGGACAGCCAGGGCTATACAGAGGAATCCTGCCTCAAAAAAACCAAATCCAAAAACAAACAAACAAAAAATCGGGACCCAGGGGAAATATATCAAGGAAAATAAGGGACAGAGGTACATGAACTCTGTGGGGACAGAGGTATATGAACTATGCCCTGTACTGAACTAAGAAACTTGGGAATGGGAGAAAAATGTATGGTTAAATAGCCTACTAGAATCACACTATATCTGCTTGATTTAATCTCAGGACAAGGAAGTGGAGTATCTCTGATGGCTTCTTTCTAGCCCCTTAAAAGGTTCACTGGGCTTTAGCCTCAGCACTTAATACTTCATAACGGGGCACCAGCACTCAGGGAAGCTAGAGATTGTCATTGGCACAGTATCATGCTAGCAGCAGTGGATAATAATCAGTTGTTCAGAAGGTGATACCCACTTTCATTTGTTATTAATGTGGACCCAGGGAAAGATAGAAGAAGATCTTTAGAAAAGATATATCATTTCTACTTCTCCATCTTCCCAGAATGAAAGACTGGTAAGGGGAGAATGGTAAGTTCTTTATAATAGACAAGGATTTGTGGCTGAGGCCTTGGATGTATGGTATTTTTCAATGTTGTTTCCTGAAACAGGGTCTCAAGTATTCCATGTTGTTCTCTACCTGGTTTGCCAGGTTAATCTTCCGCTCAGACATTCCTTCTTCCACTTTCTAATAGCTACGCTTACAAGTGGGATTCCTAGGACTTTTAGGTCAGTACTACTCACTGAAAGAGACCTGGGTTTTCTGATGCTGAGGCCTGTACCCACCAATATAGCTACAGGCATTTTTCCATGTCTGCTCCCTATTTCAGATTGTTGCTGTAATATTCCAGTCAATCATTGACACAGGAAAAAAGTAACTTGTCTCAGAGCAAGGTCATGGAGATCACATCCTGTTATGTTTAGTATGATGTTTGTTACGCTTACAATGTTCCAAAACCTTTACATGGAACCCATCAAATTAAGATCCAATATACACTCTTAAATATGAAATGGCCTGATCAGAACTGACCACTTCGTATGAGCTACTTATGTTTTTTGTTCTGTTTTCCTTTGTTTTGTTTTGAATTTATAACTTGACAAAGACAGACGATTGGGGTAATTGCTTAGCAACCAAAACCAGAGCTATCATTACCATCTATCAATATTAAGGTCTGAATTCAATAAACCTTCCCTGTCTGACTGAGATAAGTGTTTGTGTGGTTGATGGGGCCAATCAATGAACCCAAACAGAGATGCTAGGCACTTGTTCTGTGCTCTAACATATATCTATTGTATATTCCTACACCTTCTGCCTGCATGCCCTTATTGCTATTGACTATTTTGGGGGACAGAATCTCATTTTATAGTTACAGAGGGCTGTAAGCAATCCTCCTTTGGTGACACTGGTGAAGTCATGAGAGCCTCATACTCAGCCTTAGGGCCTTTCCATTGCTGGCTCCAATATTCTAGTTTCCCCTACCAACAGATCTCAAAACTATTGCCAGCACTATGATGACTACGTCTCTCTCAATCTCTCTCTCTCTCTCTCAATCTCTCTCTCTCTCTCTCTCTCTCTCTCTCTCTCTCTCTCTCTCTCTCTCTCTCTCTCTCTCTCTCTCGGCATCTTGGGGCAATTTTGAAATGCTAAGCACAAGACTTCATGATTGTTACCTCTAACACATACCCACATTGCAAATTGCCCTGTAGGCTCTGCCTGGATGTGATTTCGTGAACCTGCGCATGATGAGATAGGAGAACTTTTGACTGCATATTAAAACTGGAGTGATTTCTCAGTAGATTTTAATGGCTCATATTGTTGATTGGAAAATTTTTGAGGTAGGATGAGACATTTCTGAGAAGTATTTGAAAAGTAAACACTCAGAGAGATACATAGGGATGACTTAAGTGTTGCCAATCAAGCCTAGAGCAAACCCTGGCTTTGGAAGGAGGATGGGCTCAATGGCTATGCCCCAGAAGAGTCTTCAGGAAAGGGCATCTCAGTTTCCTGTCAGTATAGGGAGAACATTAGCAGGGAGCCAAAGGCCTGTACCCCATGACATCAGCAGTCCCTTCTTGAACATTCCATTGTTTCCTAGAGAGTTCTTGGAATCCTCTGTGATGTCACCAGTGTTGTAGCAACAACACATGCACTAAGGTTTCTCAGTCAGTGTCTAGAGGATAAGCCTATAGACATGTTTGCCCGACTCAGAAACCTTTTTTGGAGAGCAAGAGTAGATGGGAGAGAGACTAGAGAGAAGAAGAAGGAAACTGCCCTTTCTTCTGAGAGTAATGAAGTACGAAGGAGATGGTCTTGGGGAAGACAGAGTAAGTTTGGGGAAGTGGATGTACAGGAGTTGCATGAGCTGGCCTTTCTAACAATGGGGCAAGGAACTAGAGCCTCTGGGAAGCAAAAGAACTTTCATAATTATCATAATTCTTGAAAATTGAAGAATTCACATTACTTTCTCTATTCCTTAAGGTAGGAGATTGCAAACCCAAAGTTGTAATGCTGTGAACTCCAAGTCTTTTCTTTCAATGAGTATTGTGGGTGTTACAGGGGACAGAATGAGACCATCAAGAGTCACAAGAGGTCTAACCTTTGCCAATTTAGGGGAGGGCATCTCTGCACTTCACTCTCATGGCTTCTTTTAGCATCAGTGGCTATCTCACAGTAGTACCAGGGAGAGAATTGTGTTCCTGGCCATGACCTTATATTCTCCTCTTTCTGACAATTCCCATCCCAACTTTTTTTATCACCAGTTGTGGGTGGCAGGCATTTCTGTACTATATACAAAAACCTGTCACAGGATACACTCAGAGATGTGATCCAATTGATACTTCCGGGCTCTTTGGTGTTTCAGTAGGGGGAACTGATCACTGTGTTCACTGTGTTCTCTCAGAGCATGAAGTTTTAATCCCATGTCCTGGGCCTAGAGTAACAAGGGTAGAAGATCTGAACATCTCCAAGCACTCATGTACTTCTGGACCATGAATGTATCATATTACTTGTGAAACCACAGGACTAAGGGCTCTGAAAACAAGATGCACACTGTGCAGACATTAATAAGCCAGGAAAGCCATCTCTGTGGTCATCATAAGCATGTGTAGGGAGACAGAGGACACAACAATCTGCTTACATCTCCAGGTCTCTATACGGTGATGGGAGAGCTGAGAATCACTGAGGAGGCATCTCAAGCCTGGACCAAACTCTGTGTGGTGTCACTGGGTTCTAGGCCGGTTGTCCTTCTGTATGTGTGTCAGGATCATCTGTCTACACTCTGTGTCCCCACCATGCAAGTTCACCTGTGTTATTCTACCTACAGGGGCTGCCAGGCAGACATCATCCCCTGAAACTGTCCTAAGCAAGAAGCAGGCAAAGAAGGAAGAGGAGAAGCTGACCACAGAGCTGCAGCTCATTACCCAGGAGAGAAACGAGGTGAATGATCGCCTGATCTCCATGACAGAGGGAGCCATTAACAAGAGGTATGTATTGCTCAAACAAAGTGGTGTCAATCTGGGGTCAGCAATAATCTTACCCTTTTAACGTGGGGTTTTCTAGAAAGCTGTACCACCAGAATGTCCCTGTGCCCAATGTCAGGTCCCAAAATACTTCTTAGAGGCAGAAGCTTGCTCAGGAGTGAGACAGGAAATAGACTCTTTTGATCCCTTCAATGGAAAAGAGGGACTTGTTGAAATGAAGAATTCAGGGATAGAAATAGTGGAAAATTAGTTCCCATAGTGCATTTGGAAAGCCCTTGACATGAGGTGGCTTTGTGAGTTTGTAGGAGCTGTGAGTTTGTGTTGAGTATTTGTAATTGCCTAGCAGATGACTGAGTGCTGGAAGCTCCTGGAAGCAGCTGGAGAGGCCTGGTCCTACATTGTTCATCTCAGTGCTTGACTAGACACCTGAGGCTCTGCCTGTTCCTCTTTGCGTGCCTTATACTCTGAGACAGTAATGCTGCATGCATTTCTTCTGTATCTCATTATGCTCTTTCAGTTTTTATCTCTTTCGCTCTTTCTCTGACTCTGTTTCCTTTTCTCCTTGTATGTGTGTCCAATTCTGTGTGTCTGTGTGTGTGCACATGCATCTACATTTGCATACATTTTGTATGTTTATAATTCCCTTCACACATTGGAATCTAGGAGTCTGTGTTTGTCTTCAGGATTTACATGTAAGACAGTTTCAAGGTGATGTTTGTGCTGAAATCTGGGTGCCTCCACCTTAATCAACATGGTTCTTTAGCTATTTGATCACAATTGTTCATATATTTGTATCCCTTGGGCAGATTATAAAGATGTGGTGATGTCTGGTCTCATATCCACAATTATGTGTGATGTCTGTCTCTAAGGTATAAGTTATTCAGGATTTAGAATCCCTGTTGGGAAACAGGAAATATATCATCATAGGTCTCTGGAGGACAAAGATCTGTGCCCTTGGCTCATGACATTATAACTGGTTAGACTGTACCTCCAGCCATACTGAGTGAACACAGAGAGCTATGGCATCTTCCACCTGGATGCCTAGCTTCTGCTGCCTGGCGACAGGATAATAAGTTTCCAAAGCTGAAGAAGATCCATGTATATAGAATCTAGAATGTGTGCCCTTTGGTCAGTCTGGCTAAGGGTTTATCTATCTTGTTGATTTTCTCAAAGAACCAGCTCCTGGATTCGTTGATTCTTTGTATGGTTCTCTTTGTTTCCACTTGATTGATTTCAGCCCTGAGTTTGATGATTTCCTGTCTTCTACTCCTCCTGGGTGAAATAGCTTCTTTTTGTTCCAGGGCTTTCAGGTGTGTCATTAAGCTGCTAGTATATGCTCTCTCCATTTTCTTTTTGGAGGCACTCAGGGCTATGAGTTTTCCTCTTAGCACTGCTTTCATTGTGTCCCAGAGATTTGGGTATGTTGTGCCTTCATTTTCATTAAATTCTAAAAAGTCTCTTATTTCTTTGTTTATTTCTTCTTTGGCCAAGGTGTCATTGAGTAGAGTATTGCTCAGCCTCCATGTGTATGTGGGCTTTCTGTTGTTTTTGTTGCTATTGAAAACCACTCTTACACCATAGTGATCTGATAGGAGGCATGGGATTAGTTCCATCTTCTTGTATTTGTTGAGGTCTGTCTTGTGACCAATTATATGGTCAATTTTGGTGAAGGTACCATGAGGTGCTGAGAAAAAGGTATATTCTTTTGCTTTAGGGTGAAATATTCTATAAATATCAGTCAAACCCAATTGGTCCAAAGCTTCAATTAGTTTTACTGTGTCCCCGTTTAGTTTCTGTTTTCCTGATCGGTCAATTGAGGAGAGTGGAGTGTTGAAGTCCCCCACAATTATTGTGTTAGGTACAACGTGTGCTTTGAGCTTTAGTAAAGTTTCTTTTACGAATGAGGGTGCCCTTGCATTTGGAGCATAGATGTTCAGAATTGAAGGTTCTTCTTGGTGGATTTTTCCTTTGACCAGCAAGAAGTGTCCCTCAGTGTCTCTTTTGATGACTTTAGGTTGAAAGTCAATTTTATCTGATATTAGAATAGCTACTATGGCTCTTTTCCCGAGACCATTGGCTTGTGAAATTGTCTTCCAGCCTTTTACTCTAAGGTAGTTTTTGGCTTTGACATTTAGGTGTGTTTCCTGTATGCAGCAAAATGTAGGGTCCTGTTTCCTTATCCAGTCTGTTAGTCTATGTTTTTTTATTGGGGAATTGAGTCCATTGATGTTAAGAGTTATTAAGGAATAGAGATTATTACTTCCAAAGGGCACAGAGAAAGTATCCAAATTAACAAAATTAGAAATGAAAAGGGAGATATTACAACAGAAAATGAGGAAATCCAAAAAATCAACAGATAATACTACAAAAGCCTATACTCAACACAACTGGAGAATCTGGAGGAAATGGACAATTTCCTAGGCAGATACCAAATACCAAAATTAAATCAGGACCAAATAGATCATCTGAACTGTCCCATAACCCCTAAAGAAATAGAAGGGGTCATAGAAAGTCTTCCAACCAAAAAAAGCACAGGACCAGATGGTTTCAGTGCAAAATTCTATCAGACATTCAAAGAAGACCTAACACCAATACTCCTCAAACTATTCCACAAAATAGAAAAAGAAGGAACCCTACCCAATTCCTTCTACAAAGCCACAATTACGCTGATACCAAAACCACACAATCTACACAATGGAGTACTATTCAGCCATTAGAAACAATGAATTCATGAAATTCTTAGGCAAATGGATGGAGCTAGAGAACATCATACTAAGTGAGGTAACCCAGACTCAAAAGGTGAATCATGGTATGCACTCACTAATAAGTGGTTATTAACCTAGAAAACTGGAATACCCAAAACATAATCCACACATCAAATGAGATACAAGAAGAAAGGAGGAGTGGCCCCTGGTTCTGGAAAGACTCAGTGAAACAGTATTCGGCAAAACCAGAACGGGGAAGTGGGAAGGGGTGGGAGGGAGGACAGGGGAAGAGAAGGGACTATCGGGGAGTGGGGGGGCTAGAAAAGGGGAAATCATTTGAAATGTAAATAAATTATATTGAATTAAAAAAAACTTGAAACAAAATGAAAAAAAAAAAGAAACAATGAATTCGTGAAATTCTTAGGCAAATGGATGGAGCTGGAGAACATTATACTAAGTGAGGTAACCCAGACTCAAAAGGTGAATCATGGTATGCACTCACTAATAAGTGGATATTAACCTAGAAAACTGGAATACCCAAAACATAATCCACACATCAAATGAGGTACAAGAAGAACGGAGGAGTGGCCCCTTGTTCTGGAATGACTCAGTGAAGCAGTATAGAGCAAAATCAGAACAGGGAGGTGGGAAGGGTTGGGTGGGAAAACAGGGGGAGGGAAGGGAACTGATGGGACTTTCGGGGAGTGGAGGTCCAGAAAAGGGGAAATCATTTGAAATGTAAATAAATATATCAATAAATTAAAAAAAAAAGAATCTAGAATGTGGTTTTTCTGGGCCTTAGATGATGTATTCTTAAAAGACCACATTAATGGAGTTCTGTCTTCCTGGGGACAGGCCCTTCCAGAGGCTGAATCCAATGTATGAACAACAGAAGTTAAAGGAGAAGGAGGTCATGACATTTCTGCACAACTTAGAGATGGAGAAGATTGAGGCCCAAGAGAACATCCAGGAGCTCAAGAAGGAGATTAACTTCTATAGGCAAGTACCAGTGAGGGAGGCCACCAGTTGTGGAAAGGCCATTTCTGCCTTCCTTTCTTTCTGGACTGGAGAGTCTGCAGGTCTGGTTCTATCCCTTCTAATGTTTAGTCAACAGTGTGCCTTGGGATTTTGGACTCACCTTTTATAAGTCTGTAAGAGACTGTTACCAATCCCAGTATTATCAAGGCATACTCAGGAGTCTCTAGATAGAAAAGTGATTTAGTTCATGAGAGGATTATTATGTAGTACTAGGCCTTTGTTACTCAGGCAGAGTTTTACAGACCTGAGTGTGATATAATACAAGGACAGAATGCCTTCCTCTTGGTTCTACTGGCCTTCTTTGATGGTATTTGCCCCTTACTAATAGATGTTGCCCCATTGCATTGGGTTGTCATGGAGAGTTTGAGGTCCCCTTTCTTTTGGAGAGACATGGATCCTTATTGGTATTTGGGCTGAAACAATCCTTATTTCTTCCCTCAAGCTGTTGTTTGCTGTTTGTGCAGCTGTGATGGATGTATTGAGATGTATTTTACTAGGTCTTCATGGGAACCTGGGTCTTAGTGGGCTTAAGTAGGAATGGGAGGCAGAGGCTGCAGGATCTTACTTTGCAGAGTGTACTTCCAGCAACCTGCATAGCCGGCTCCTCATAGAGAAGATGCTTGTGAAGAAGAGAAGGGTCATGCTGATTCGGGAGAGCAAGGAAGTACTTCTTGACTGGTCTCTCATAGAGAAATACTTGGTTGGCTTGAACATGAATGGTAAAGACGAACAGGAGAAGACCAGCAACCTCCAAACCCAACATCAGGTAGGGACAAGCAGCTCAATCAGGCTAATACTGTTTTATACCATTTTTCCATTGGATCCATCTTTGCTTTCACCTAGCACCTTTCTAATCCACATGCTCAAGCAGTCACTGACCTCATGGAGTGTAGTTGTTCACTGCTCTGTCTATGTGCAAGTATTCTGGGATGTTAGGATCTTATGAGATACTGAATTATTGGCAAGTGTACCTTGCTCCTCTGCTTAAACTACAGTCTAATATGAGTGACAGATGAATAACCTGTCACATTCCTGCATTTGCTCATTATAGGTGGGATTCCTTGCAGAGATTTGAGCAATTTCTAAGTCCTGTGACAGAGATCATGCAAGGGACATGTGACGTCCCAGGTGGGGAACAATTTGCAGGAATAAAAACCAAATGCAAATATTAAGTACTTCTCATTTTCATTGATCTGGGTGGCATGTGGCCTTCTGCTTTCTTTGGGAAACCCAATGAAGTCTCTTCCCACTGCCCATTTATTGGTTTGCACTGATAGAAGTCTGAGTGGCAGCTTGTCAGGCCATGTATTTGGTGAATGTTGCCAGATATTTTGCCCTGCCTGCAGTTATAACAGCAATGGTGTCAGTTCAAAGGTCAATGATAACTTTCCCGTTGACTTGGTGGGAGGCAGCAGCCTAATAGCTGATATTTAGGTCCCCAACAAGCCTCTATCTTAATATCTGCCTTCCTCTTCCAGGTCCCAGAAACTGTACCAAGAGCTGAAATTTCCACGGCCCAGGAAGAGGGCCTCCTGCAGAATGATTTTCCACCTCAGGAGCCCCCTGCTGAGCTCCATCCTCAAAAGCCACAAAATTCCTTGGATGAATCTTCCTCTACATAATTCAATTCCTCAGGGCGAATAGGCCCTAACTACCCAGCCAATGAGCCAGCTGATTCAGGATGTCATTCCCTTTCCTGTTCTGACAACACCCCTTGAGAGAGAACTGAGGACTGCCTTGCCACCAAGTGTCCAAGAGGAGAAACAGGCTGTACATCTGTGTTCCTAAGAGTGCAGTGAGAGAACTGTGCTTCATATAATTTACTGTTAGATTTTTGGTTGAAGTTTTGTTTTTTGTTGTTTTGCTATATTATTTGTTATGTTATTGGGATGTTATATGTTCTTGTTATTACTTTACATTTTTGCTAATGCTTTTTACTATTTTTATTAACTGTCATTTTAAAGCCTGGTTTTTTAATTTACTTATGAATGAAAAATTGATTTATTACTCTTGACTCCTTTTTCTTTGAAACCACTTTGTGCATTTTTTTAATTAATGAGTTATTTTTATACACTCCATATTTTATTCCCCACCCCTCCACCGCTGTCCACTCTCCAACTGATCCATATCCCATTCCTCCTCCTCTTCCCCATCTCCATGTGGATGTTCCCAACCCCCATGCCACCTGAGCTCTAAACTCCCTGGAACCTCTTGGCTCTTGAGGGTTAGGTACATCATTCCTAAATGAACACAGGCCTGGCAGACATCTAATGTATGTGTGCTGGGGGCCTCATATCAGGTGGTGCATGGTGCCTGTTTGGTGGGCCAGTGTTTGAGAGATCCTGGGGGTCCAGAGTAATTGAGACTGCTGGTCCTCCTGGATTGCCCTCAGCTTCTTTCAGCCTTCCCTAGCTCATCAACAGGGATCGGTGCTTCTGTCATTGATTGGGTTCACATATCTGCATCTACAGTTTCTGCTGTTTGTTGGGTCTTTCAGAGTATTGTCATGCTAGGTTCTTTTATGTGAGTGCTCCAGAGACTCAGTAATAGTGTCAGTCAGGCCTTGGAGCCTCCCCTTGATCTAGATTCTACTTTGCACCTGTCACTGAACCTTCTTTTCCTTGGGTCCTCCTGTTTTCATGCCTATAATTCTACTTTTTTTCTTTTTTATTAAATATATTCTTTATATACATTTCAGTTGTTGTCCTCTTTCCTGGTCTCCTTGCCCCGCAAAGTCTCATAGTTCATCTCCCCTCCTCCTGTTCCCCAATCAACCCTCTACCACTTCCCCGTCCTAGCATTCCCCAACCCTGCACTGCAGCATTGAGTCTTTCCAGGGCCTCTCATCCATTTTATATCCAAAAAGGCCATCCTGTGCTGACTATGTGTCTGGAGCAATGGGAAACTGCATGTACACTCTTTGGTTGATGGTTTTGTCCCAGAAAGAACTGGGTGTCTCATATTGTTGTTCCTCCTATGGTGCTGTAAAACCCTTCAGATCCTCTAGCTCAACAAATGGAGATCCTGATCTCAGTTCAGTGGCTTGCTGAGAGTGTCCCCCTTTGTATTTGTCATGTACTAGCAGAGCCTCCCAGGTGACATCTATATCCTATATCAGGCTTCAGTCAGCAAGTACTTGTGAGCATAAATAATAGTGTCTGGGTTTTGTAACTGTATATGGGATGGATCCCTAGGTGGGGTAGTCTCTGGATGGTCTTCCCTCACTCTCTGCTCCACACTTTGTCTCTGTATCTCCTTCTGTAGGGTATTTTGTTCCTCCTTCTAAGAAGGACCAGAGTATCCATACTTTGTTCTTCCTTCTTCTTGAGCATTATTTGATATGTGAATTGTGTCTTGGGTATTCCTGGAAACCAAGACAGAAAATCGCTGTGCTGTCGATACAATGAAGTGCTTTTGCAGGTAATATTGTTTCACAATATTTACTGATAGTAAAACAGAAACTAATCTAAATTATATTATCAATGATGGAAGTTTATGACATAAAATTTTCCTTGCCTAATTATCTTCCTCGGTCAATCTCTACTGCCAGCTGCAGTAACCACATGATGATTGGTCCCAGAGACAATGGGTGCTTTCTTCAGAGCACTTCAAGTCACATGACACATTACATCTTAACAGAATTACTTATCATGAGCTCAAATCACTGACAAAATATAGCAAGACATATGCATTCTATCCCCCAGTCATGCCAACAGGAGTTCTTAGGATCTTCAGCTGCATTCAGCAGCAGGAGTGCAATGGGCCCATGCTCCCTTCTTCATAGCACTAACCACATGTCAGCTCATGGATACTTCATCCTGACATGTTCCCAAATTTTTAATATCTAAGAAGTGTTCATGAAAATAATCCCATGACTTTGATCAATTTCATAGCAGTAGGAGGTTGGTCTGGTGCTGCTTGTTACCAAATGCTAAAGTTTATACTTCAAGATCTGGTTGCCTCATGAGAAGATTCTCACTTGCACCAAGGGATGCTACATAACCTTGCTCCACAAGTTAATTGGTCAATAAAAGGCTAAGCCTCGGATTGGGCAATAGATAGAGGTAGCTGGGTTTTTAGTTATCTGACTTGGGGCTACAAGTATAAACAGGAGAGAGAGAAGAGAGGAGACCAAAGGAGGAGGGAGTCGCCATGAGAGGAGATGGACCATGAGCACTTGGCCAGGAGAAACAGCAAGTAACAAGGGACATAGGACTGGGATTTAAGTCAGAATAGCTCCAAAACCTGCACAATCTAGGCTGACAGTGTGTAAATAAACAAGTAAAAGAGTGGAGTCTAGCCTCACTTGAAATAACTAAGTATCTATTGGCAGGAGAGTGAGCAGAGTTCACGTACTCAAAAATCATAAAGCATATGCCTGCCTGAAGAAATGGCTTAGCAGTTCAGAATGTTTGCTGCTCTTTCAGAGGACCTGAGTGCAGTTCCCAGCAACCACATGGCTGACTCACAATGATATAGAACTCTGAGGACCCTGACGCCCTCCTCTGAACTCCATGTATACATGTGGCAAATGCACACAGGGAAACACACAGGTGTGCACACAAGCACAGACACACACATACATGAGCTAAAAGTGATCCACCAGAGATGTATGAAGCAACATGAATATCACACCCAATAGTAACACAATGCTGTTTCCTGTTTGCTAAAAACAAATAGGAAGCAGCAAAACTATTGAGATAAAGTTTCTGACAAGAGAATGCAGAATTTTTAAAACAAGCATGAATTTAACATGGTATCCATGATGATGACATCTCCAAGGAAGAAGAGAAACTGTGGATACCAAGGGCTCTCTGGCTAGCCAGTCTAGCCAAATTAGCAAGTTATAGCTCCAAAGGGAGACCCTGTGTCAAAGGGGGAAAGTACAGGAAATAGAGGGAACCCAACGTGGACTCTACATCCACGTGTGTGTGCACATATGCATATGACACAGAAACAGACAGAGACCCAACAAATTCTTTCCTGAAACAATCGATAAAAGGGAAATTGATGGTGGATAAATGATACTTGAGGGCAGGGCCAGTCACTGTAAATACGGGGGCAAAAATGTCAGCACAGTAAAAAGCAATGAATCAAAGTTAAAGAGGACAAGTCTATGTCACTGATGTCAGAAAAATAAAGTCAGGAATAAAGGAAGCTTATGAGAAGGTAGAGCACCCTAATATTTAAACTTGCCATGTTAGATGGAAATTTACACACTCACATAAATATAAAATGAAAAATAGTAAGTTCATCAAGTGCCCACAGAACTGTGACAAAAAAAAAAAACTTCAAAAGGAAGTTTTAATAACTTCCAAAGTGATTTATCACTGGGATCACAATCTGTCACCAAGATGAAATTCAATTGGTAAACAAAATATGAAAGGATACTGTCTAAACACTAGCATCTGTCTGATAGTCTCTCATTGGTTCTCGTTGGTAACCTCTGATTGGTTCCTAAAGCAGGAAGAATGGACTCTCCCCTTTCCAGGGCTGCCTGCTTATGGAGCCTGGGATCAGAGCACAGCCTCAAATGGTGGCGGTGAGATTTAGTGGCCAAGAGATGGCAATGACACCTCATATTTCTCTTCATTTGCCAGCATCATAGAGTGTCCATCAATCCATAAGCAACATAAAGACTTGCTTTTCAAATTCAATTCTGGGCCCTTCAGGGTTTTTCTCACATAGCTAATAATGAGAAAATAATATTATTTATGGCCAATCATTTATTGTCCCATAAAAATAATTTTTCACATTTATTTCTTATTTTGCTAAAGCATTTTGGATCCTTTAAGAGATAAGGGCAAGACATTTCCTGTATGCTAAGTGGTTGGGGGGGGGAATTGAAGCTTTCTAAGTTGTCTCTAATTTGAATATGCAATAAACTGTCTCCTCTTAAGAACACAAGCATATAAATTCATGAAAAGAGTCTTGAGAAAAATCTATCCTGTGTATTTTCTTTCTGTTCTTTTGTTTTGTTTTGCTTTTGTTTTGCTTTTTTGAGACAGGGTTTCTCTGTATAGCTCTGGCTGTCCTGGAACTCACTCTAAGCCAGGCTGACCTCGAACTCAAAAATCTGCCCGCCTCTGCCTCCAAAGTGCTGGTATAAAAGGTGTGTGCCACCACCACCTGTTTTGTATTTTCATTCAATTAAAGATAAACAGAAACAAAAACTGACAATTAGGAAGCAACTCTATTTTTAAAGATTCTATGGGGGGAAACCTTCAGTCAAGAAGTTGCTCCTGTTCCAAATCCCTCTGGTGAAGTGAAATCCCATTTCCTTTAGGACAGGCTTCTAGGGAGGATGAAGGCCATCTGCAGATGTGGACTGTAACACCCTGGCATCCTGGGGTGTGCATCTGAGGTTCCCAGTCAGAGATGCAAGTCTCCAATAGAACAGTTCCTGTGCTGTCAGAGAAAGAAGCTCTCAAATAAAAGACTGATGCACAGAGGTGTGAGCATGTGTATGTTCTCATGCCTGTGCATGAACATGTACATATGAGTGTGAGTGCATAGACATATGTACATGAATACATACATACAAACATACATGCATACATATATACATACACACAGACAGATAGACATATGAAGTGATCCAACCTTGATAGAACCTTAAGGTAAAGGGATAAAGGTCCTGAAAAGAGCTAACAGCAGATGTTCTGGAATCTACTACTCTGTCTTTCAAAATAAATACTAACGAACATTAAGGGAGGCAGGATGCAGAAGTCAAGGCCTGGACCAGACAGTTCCTTGCGCCCAGTCCTATGGTGCACTTTCAAGACTTCAAGACTCTGAAGAAGGAAATGGAAGAAGACCTCAAAAAATGGGAAAACCTCCCATGCTCATGGATCAGTAGAATCAATATAGTTAAAATGGCCATTCTGCCTAAAGCACTATACAGATTCAATGCAATATCCATCAAAATCCCAACTCAATTCTTCACAGAGTTAGAAAGAGCAATTATCAAATTCATCTGGAACAACAAAAAACCCAGGATAGCTAAAACTATTCTCAGCAACAAAAGAAAATCTGGGGAAATCAGTATTCCTGACCTCAAGCAATACTACAGAGCAATAGTGTTAAAAACTGCATGGTATTGGTACAGTGACAGACAGGAGGATCAATGGAACAGGATTGAAGATCCAGAAATGAACCCACACACCTATGGCCACTTGATCCTCGACAAAGAGGCTGAAAACATCCAATGGAAAAAAGATAGCCTTTTCAACAAATGGTGCTGGTTCAACTGGAGGTCAGCATGCAGAAGAATGCGAATTGATCCATCCTTGTCTCCTTGTACTAAGCTCAAATCCAAATGGATCAAGGACCTCCACATAAAGCCAGACACTCTGAAGCTAATAGAAAAGAAACTGGGGAAGACCCTTGAGGACATCGGTACAGGGAGAAAGTTTCTGAACAGAACACCAATAGCGTATGCTCTAAGAGCAAGAATTGACAAATGGGACCTCATAAAATTACAAAGTTTCTGTAAGGCAAAGGACACCATCAAGAGGACAAATCGGCAACCAACAAATTGGGAAATGATCTTCACCAATCCTACATCAGATAGAGGGCTAATATCCAATATATATAAAGAACTCAAGAAGTTAGACTCCAGAAAACCAAACAACCCTATTAAAAAATGGGGTACAGAGTTAAACAAAGAATTCTCACCTGAAGAACTTCGGATGGTGGAGAAGCATCTTAAAAAATGCTCAACTTCATTAGTCATTAGGGAAATGCAAATCAAAACAACCCTAAGATTTCATCTTACACCAGTCAGAATGGCTAAGATTAAAAATTCAGGAGACAGCAGGTGTTGGAGAGGGTGTGGAGAAAGAGGAACACTCCTCCACTGCTGGTGGGGTTGCAAATTGGTACAACCACTCTGGAAAGCAGTCTGGCGGTTCCTCCGAAAACTGGGCACCTCACTTCCAGAAGATCCTGCTATACCACTCCTGGGCATATACCCAGAAGACTCCCCACCATGTAATAAGGATACATATTCTACTATGTTCATAGCAGCCCTATTTATAATTGCCAGATGCTGGAAAGAACCCAGGTATCCCTCAACAGAAGAGTGGATGCAAAAATGTGGTATATCTACACAATGGAGTACTATTCAGCCATTAGAAACAATGAATTCATGAAATTCTTAGGCAAATGGATGGAGCTAGAGAATATCATACTAAGTGAGGTAACCCAGACTCAAAAGGTGAATCATGGTATGCACTCACTAATAAGTGGATATTAACCTAGAAAACTGGAATACCCAAAACATAATCCACACATCAAATGAGGTACAAGAAGAAAGGAGGAGTGGCCCCTGGTTCTGGAAAGACTCAGTGAAACAGTATTCAGCAAAACCAGAACGGGGAAGTGGGAAGGGGTGGATGGGAGGACAGGGGAAGAGAAGGGGGCTTACGAGACTTTCGGGGAGTGGGGGGGCTAGAAAAGGGGAAATCATTTGAAATGTAAATAAATTATATCGAATAAAAAAAAAAGAAAAAAAAAGATTAGGACTGTGATCGTGCAGGCCTTTCCGGCTGGCCCCTCCCTCCCCTCTCTGTCTTCTTCCCAACCACATCTCCTCTTCCTCCCTATCCCTAAGCAACATTCCCAGACCTTCCCTCCTTCCTTTTTCCTGCTGTTTCTTTCCATCTTTTTCTTCTTTCTTTCCTTCCTTTTCTTCATTCTTGCTCTCTTCTTGTCCTTTTTTTTTAACATTACAATCCTTCCTTCCTTCCTTCCTCGAGAAAAAAAGATCAAGCAATGCTTGTCTAACAAAGTGAAAAGGTTAAATCCTTGCCACTGGCTCTGGCTAGGCAGTAACTATGGGCACCAAAATGGTGGTTTCCTGTGTCTCCTTTGAGACCTTTCCACGGATCCTCAGAGATAATGGAAAGACAGGAGCAGAGAAGGAAAGAGAAGAAAGTTGCCGCCACAGGCATGGGTCAGTTCTGCATGCTCTGCCCTGTGGTCTGATTCTCAAACTAAAGCATGTTTTAACCTTTTCACTATTTGTGAGACCAGCATCCCAGGGACTGAATGTGTTTTCACCTAACTGCTCTTTGTACTTCATGAACACAGACATTCTCCCATGTCTGTAATCCCAGCAACAGGATTGCCAAGAGTTTGGGGCTAGCCTTGACTACACAGAGAGAGCCTGCCTAAAAAACAAAAAGAAAGCAAACATTTCTGAGAGATATTTGTGGAGGTTCTATACGATTGGTTGAAATTTTTCCTCTGAGAGCTGTTTAAACTGTCCCACTGGGAACTCAGAACAACCTTCATTGAATCCAGTTAACAGAAAGTCACATGACACATGGCCAGCAGGCAAGGCCAGCACAATCACAATCTCATGGATGAGTACACTAATCAATGGAGGAATTTCAGGAAAAAGAATTCAGTGACTTGGGAAGTTCAAGGTGTTTCTCTGTGGACTGCAGCTTGGGGATTTCTGGTTGGAATGGTCCATACTTAGAGTTCTGAGTGGCCTCCATGTCACATAGAAAACAAGTGTAGCCTTCCCTGGGCACTGACAGATTCAGTGAGCACTGGAAAGCTTTCTCAGCACACATTCTGCAGGATGTCACTCCCCTCACTACAGTGAGGTCTTTGCCTGCTCCCTTCTCACAAGTCATATGTCTTCTGCTAAGTGGACTCCACACCAGGTTGTCTTGAGTCTCAAGGGCAATCTACAATCAATTCTAAAATCATCTAATTAGCTTTTATATGGTGATATCACATGAGGTAGGAACCAAGTCTCATACACATTTTACTTCTTTTTTTTTCAGAAATACATGCCTATGTGTACACTGGTATATCAAAGTTAGAGATCTGCCTCAAGTGTTGTTCCTGAGGTACCAGACACATTACTCTGTTTGGTTAGTTGGTTTAATGTTTGTTTTGTTACTTCATAGGACATCTTTTCCTGCCCTTTGCTAGCTGATTAGGCTAGGCTGCTTGGCAAGTAAACCACATGGATGTTCCTGTCTCTGCCTCCCAATGCTGGGATTACAGGCTCATGGTACCATCCCTCACTTCTTTATATGGACTCTGGGAATCAAACTCAAGTTCTCCTGCTGGCCCAGCAATCACTTTACCAACTAAATGAGCCAGGACAGTGTGATTTACCATATACATGGTAAATAACCCCTAAAAACCTCCCATATCATTTATGGAAATGAGAGCAATCGTTATTGTTTTCATTTTGGTGAGCACTGAAATAATCAAGGGAAAGAATGCCAAATGAAAAATTCAGTCACATGAGGAGTCAGAGGTATTTATTCTGTAGGCTGTGGTTAGGAGACTCCTGGATGGAATCCCCCATACCTTAGAGTTCTGGGTGAACGCAATACCAGAAAAAAATTGTGGCCTGCCCTGGGAGTGAGGTAGAGAGTTCACATATTCAGTGTGCATTCTGATGCTTCATCAGCACGCCTTCTGCAGGGCCTGACCTCTCTGCTGGGCCACTGACCTTCACAAGTGCACAGTCATGGACACTGCCTGACAGGCATGAAAAGAAGACTATGTCAAAGAAGGGGACATGCACAGGGGGAGAACATGCACTCATTCAAGAAATTTACTGGTCAGGGATGTCTGCCTTATGTCCAATTCCAGGATGCATGGTTGTGTTTAAGCCATGCATATTCAACAGAATAAAGGTAAGGAATGGCTGTTATCAACTTGTGGGCATGAACATATCCCTAAGAATCAATGGCTGTTTGGTGGCAGAGCCTAACAGTGTACAAAGATGTTCTTTGCTATGAAGTTTTAAATCATCTTTTATAAGCTTTAGATCATTAAAATTGGTTAGAATGTCTTGAGACTAATTTCAAAGGCCGTACATACTCTGGAGATAACAGACCCACACAGGGGTCTGCAGTCAGGATATGAATGAACCCGGGTTCTGAGTTCTTCCCAAAGTGGTCAGGGAACCTTTGGCCTCTCAAAAGTGGCACCACCTCAATTTGTTGTTGTTGTTGTTGTTGTTGTTGTTGTTGTTGTTTTGGGGAGAAGAAGGTACTTCTCCAGATGAACAGTGGCTAAAGGAAGGTAATGACATTTCAACTGTAACCAGTCACACTATGATTATGGACCTAGGACAGAAGAAAGAATAATCATATGGTATGTTTTAAAGCCAACAAAAACTTGTTTCTAGTATTGGTCATCCTAGTAATCTTTCCCACTAGTTCCTTCTGTGCAGCATATACATGCTTCTCTAAATCATGAGGATCCTTCTAAAGTTGACTGCAGCTTCTACTTCCAAATATGGTAGTAGTAATAATTAGGCAATTTCATAAAAGTCTTAACCATCAACTAAAGAGTAAACATGAAGGGACCCATGATTCAGACGCATATGCAGCAGAGGATGGACTTGTTGCACATCAAAGTGAGGAGAAGACCTTGGTCCTGAGAATGTCCAATGCCCCAGTATAGGGGAATGCCAGGACAGGGAAGCTGGGGTGGTTTGATTGAGGAGCAGGAGGAGGGGGGATGGGTTAGGGGATTTGCAGGGAAAATCAGGAAAATGGACAACATTTAAAATGTAAATAAAGAATATATCTAATAAATAATAAATTGATGAAATTCTTAGGCAAATGGTTGGAACTAGAAAATATCATTCTAAGTGAGGTAACTCATTCACAAAAGAACACACATGGAATGCAGTCACTGATAAGTGGATATTAGCCCAGAAGCTCTGAATACCCAAGACAGAATTCACATATCAAATCATTCCCAAGAAGGAAGGAAGGAGAGGGCCCTGGTCCTGGAAAGGCTTGATCCAGCATTATAGGGGATTACCAGGACAGAGAAGTGAGATGGAGTTGACTGGGGATCGGGTGGAGGGAAGAGGGCTTATGGGACTTATGGAGAGGTGGAACCAGGAAAGGGAAAATTATTTGGAATGTAAACAACGAATATGGAAAATAATAAAAATAAATAAATAAATAAATAAATACAAAAAAAATGAAAGAAAAAAGAACCAACTCTATGTTGCATATATCCAAAAACTGTTCTGACATATAAAAAGGACACATATTCCACTATGTTCACAGCAGACTTAATAATAATAGTCAGAAGCTAGAAAGAACCCAGATGTCCTTCTACAGAAGAATAGATACAGAAAATATGGTTACAGAATGAAATACTACTAAGCAATTAAAAACAATAACTTCTTAAAATTTTCAGGCAAATGGTTGGAACCAGAAAATATCATCCTGAGTGAGGTAACACAGACAAAAAGAGCATACATGTTGTGTGTTTACTGATAAGGGGATATTTGCTCTAAAGTTCACAATGCACATGATACAACCTGCAGACGTTACAGAGCTCCTAAGAAAGGGAGACCTGGTTATGATCAATGCTTCAGTCCTGCATTGAGGGGCAGACAGGATGATCTTGGGAGGGAGAGAGGAGGGGGAGGATATACGCAGCAGTATCAGGTACTGGAGAGGATGGAAGAGAGGTATAGAAGGTCTGGAAATTGAACAAAAATATGTAATGGAGGGGATGAGGAACTGGGGATAGCCATGTAAGGGACATAGGCACCAGGGAAACCAGAGGACACAAAGGGAATGACTTTAGCCGAATTGTGCAGAGAAGGGGAAAATAGAAACTGTAGAGACCACATCCGGTACACCTCCACCCACACCCACACCCAACCCTCTGGACACCCCTCAGTCAAGGGATGGTACCACCCACCCATCATAAATTTTGTAAACCAGAAAATTTTCTAAGCAAAGTAAGAGCAGAGACAACAAATGGAGCAGAGACTGAAGGAAGGGCCATCCAGGGACTGCCTCTATTGGGATCCATCATGTCTGCAGACACCAAACCAGACACTGTTGGTGTAGTAAAGATGTGCTTCCTCCTGACACAAACTTCTTGAGAAGGTTCTTTGGGAAATCCTTTCAGAAACTGACCCTTGAAGCCAAACATTAGACTGAGATTAAGGAACCTGGTGGGGGAGATTGGGGAAAATGTGGAGCAGCAGCAACCCCATTAAAAGAACATCTGCTGCCAGTTCCCAGTGACTAGACCACAAACCCAGGAGTGTAAAGGGAGGGGATCTATAGCTCCAGATACGTTGTAGCAGATGATGGCCTTGTCTGACAGAAATGGGAGGGAAGGCCTTTAGTCCTGTGGAGTTTGGATGCCCCAGTGTAGTGGGATGCAGAAGGGGTAGGGAAAGAGAAGGTGGATGGGTGGGGAAGCACCCTCATACAGGCAAAGGAGAAAGGAAACGGCAGATATTGTTTGAGAGGTTGTTGGAAAGATATCCAGGAAGTGGTATATCATTTGAGATGTAATTGAATGGAATCATTAATAAATACATTTAAAACAATAGAGATATGCCAGGCATTTAATTTTAACAATGAAGACTCAGGAGCCAGATGCTGGTGTGACAACCTGGAAGGTTAGAGAGTCAGGGAAAGCCCTCAGCTGACCTTCCTATTCCTCTGATCTCCCAGAAGGAAAGCATTCTTTATCCCTCTCCATATTTTTATCCCTAAGAGCGCCTTGATTCAACCCATCTTAGACATAATAGTGCATATTGACCTTGAATTTGATGGATCCTTGGTGAAGCTTATAGATGTGGAATTTTATAAATTTAAAATCCTGACAACATAAAGAACATAACATGGGACAATGGTCAGCATAACCCTGATGTGAATCAAGATTTTTCTTTTATTTTACATTTTTTACTGGGAGCCAAATCACATCAACAGTAGGAAATAGAGAGCTAGCAAGACCTGGGCCCTGAAGAAGTATATCAAGATAAATCTGGGGTAGAGGTACATGAACTCTCCTGGATTGAACTCAGAAATGTAAGGTGGGAGAAAGATGTATTGTTAAATAGCCCACTAAGTTCACATTGTGTCTGCTTGATTTAATCTCAGGACAAGGAAGTGGAGTATCTCTGATGGCTTCTTTCTAGCCCACTGAAAGGTTCACTAGGCTGTAGTCTCAGCACTTGATACTTCATGATGTGGCAAAGCACTCAGTGAAACTAGAGATTGTCATTGGCACAGTATCATGCTAGCAGCATTGGGTATTACTCAGTTATTCAGACGGTGATACCCATTCTAATTTGTTCTTAATATGAACCCAAGTAAAGGTAGAACAAGGTCTGTAGGACGGAAAGAACATTTGCACTTCTCTGTCTTCCCAGGAAGAAATACTTGTAGAGAGAGAATGGTAATTTCTTCATTATAGACAAAAATTGGTAGGTAAGGCCTTGGATGTAGGGTGAGTTTCAGTGTTGTTTTCTGAAACAGAGTCTCAAATATTCCATGTTGTCTTCTACCTGGCTTCCCAGGTTAACCTTCACCTCAGATAATCCTATTTCCCCTTCCCTATTACTAGGCTTACAAATGGGGTTCCTAAGAATATTAGGAAAGCACTAGTCAGTGACAGAGACCTGGGTTTTCTAAAGCTGAGGTGTGTACCCACCAGTATAGTTACAGCCAGTTTGTTCTATGTCTGCTCCATAGTTCAGCTTGTTGTTGTAATGTGCTTGCCAATCACTGGCACAGAAAAATAACTTGTCTCAGAGCAAGGTCATGTTGATCACATATTCTTATGTTCTTTATGATATTTGTTAATCTAACAATGTTCCACAAAGGTTTACCTAGAACCCATCAATTTAACAGTCAATATACACTGTTATATCTAAAATGGCCTGATCAGAACTGAGTACTGGACACTTCCTGCAACTTCATATGAGCTTCTGTTACTTTTTCTTTCTTTCTTCCTTTCTTCCTTTCTTCCTTTCTTCCTTCCTTTCTTTCTTTCTTTCTTTCTTTCTTTCTTTCTTTCTTTCTTTCTTTCTTTCTTTGTAATGTTTTTGTTTTTTGCTTTATAAATTGAGAAAGATATATTTCTGGGGCCATGGCTCACCTCCCAAAATCAGAGCTATGGTTTTATTCAATCAGTATAAAGATATGCATTCATTAAACCATCAAAATTAGACAGAGAGAGCTGTTTATCTGGTTTTGTGGGGCAATCATAAGCCCAAACACAAGATGTAAGGCCCTTGATCTGTTCACTTACCCAAATCGATTGTGTTTTCATACACCCTTAACTCTGCTGACCATATTTTTTTTCTGACAAAATCTCATTTTATAGATGATAAAGTACTGTAAGCAATCCTCCTTTGGTGACACTGGTGCAGAGATGACAGCCTCATACTCAGCATGAGGGCCTTTATATTGTTTTTTCCAATATTTTAGTTTCCTCTGCCAACAGATCTCAAGACAGTACACCCCACCAGAATGAGTACAACTCTCTCTCTCTACTAAGGTATCTTGGGACAACTTTCAAATGCTAAGCACAATACTTCATGAATATAACCTCTAACATACACTCACATTGCAACTTGCCCTGCAGGCTCTGCCTGGATGAGATTTCATGCAACTGTACCTGATAAGACAGGAGACATTTTTGGCTTAATATTTAAGCTGTTATGAAATCTCAGTAGATTTTACTGTCTCATTTTGCTGATTGAGGGAAATTTGAGGTAGGATGAGACATTTCTGAGAAGGGTTTGAAAAAGAAACAGGCAGATACACAGGGATGAATTAGGTGTTGCCAATCAAGCCTAGAGCAAACCCTGTCTTTAGAAAGTGGATATGCAGTTTTTATCACTATTGCCAGGTAGTAATATTTGGGATCTGGGATACTGATTCCCCCAGTATTGGTATTGGTACAATTACAGGCAAGTGGATCAATTGAATAGGATTGAAGACCCAGAAATGAACCCACACACCTATGGTTACTTGATCTTCGACAAAGGAGCTGAAAACATCCAGTGGAAAAAAGATAGCCTTTTCAACAAATGGTGCTGGTTCAATTGGAGGGCAGCATGCAGAAGAATTCGAATTGATACATTCTTGTCCCCTTATACTAGGCTCAACACAAGTGAATCAAGGACCTCCAATAAAACCTGACACACTGAAACTAATAGAAAAGAAACTGGGGAAGACCCTTGAGGACTTGGGCACAGGGGAAAAATTCCTGAACAGAACACCAATCGCTTATGCTCTAAGATCAAGAATTTACAAATGGGACCTCATAAAATTACAAAGTCTCTGTAAGGTAAAGGACACCGTCAAAAAAACAAAACGGAAACCAACAGATTGGGAAAAGATCTTCACCAACCCTAAATCCAACAGAGGGCTAATATCCAGTATATACAAAGATCTCAAGAAGTTAGACCCCAGAGAAACAAACGACCCTATTAAAAAATGGAGTACAGAGTTAAACAAAGATTTTTTTACCTGAAGAACTTCGAATGGCTGAGAAGCACCTTAAGAGATGTTCAACATCACTAATCATTAGGGAAATCATTAGGGAAATGCAAATCAAAACAACCTGAGATTTCACCTCACACCAGTCAGAATGGCTAAGGGTAAAAACTCAGGAGACAGCAGGTGTTGGTGAGGATGTGGAGAAAGAGGAACACTCCTCCACTGCTGGTGGGATTGCTAGATGGTACAACCACTATGGAAATCAGTCTGGCGAAGGTTCCTCAGAAAACTGGACATGACACTTCTAGAGGACCCTACTATACCTCTCTTGGGCATATACCCAGAGGAGTCCCCAACATGCAATAAGGACACACGCTCCACTATATTCATAGCAGCCTTATTTCTAATGGTCAGAAGCTGGAAAGAACCAAGATGTGCCTCAATGGAGGAATGGATACAAAAAATGAGGTATATTTACACAGTGGAATACTACTCAGCAATTAAAAACAATGAAATTCATAGGCAAATGGTTGGAACTGGGAAATATCATCCTAAGTGAGGTAACCCAATCACAAAAGAATACACATGGAATGCAATCACTCATAAGTGGATATTAATTAGCTCTGAAGCTCTGAATTTCAAGACACAGTTAGCATATCAAATGATACCCAAGAAGAGGGAAAGAGAGGGCCCTGGTTCTGAAAAGAGTTGATCTAGCATTGTAGGGGAGTATCAGGACAGAGAAATGGGAGGGGGTGATTGGAAAATGGACAGAGGGAAGAGGGCATATGAGACCAATGGGGAGGGGGGAACTGGGAAAGGGGAAAGCATTCGGAATGTAGGCAAAGAATATAGAAAATTAAATATATTTAAAAAAGAAGAACAAAAGACAAGAATGCGAACTGATCCATCCTTGTCTCCTTGTACTAAGCTCAAATCCAATTGGATCAAGGACCTCCACATAAAGCCAGATACTCTGAAGCTAATAGAAAAGAAACTGGGGAAGACCCTTGAGGACATCGGTACAGGGAGAAAGTTTCTGAACAGAACACCAATAGCATATGCTCTAAGATCAAGAATTGACAAATGGAACCTCATAAAATTACAAAGTTTCTGTAAGGCAAAGGACACCATCAAAAGGACAAATCAGCAACCAACAAATTAGGAAAATATCTTCACCAATCCTACATCAGATAGAGGGCTAATATCCAATATATATAAAGAACTTATATATAAGTCAAGAAGTTAGACTCCAGAAAACCAAACAACCCAATTAAGAAATGGGGTACAGAGTTAAACAAAGAATTCTCACCTAAAGAACTTCGGATGGTGGAGAAACATCTTAAAAAATGCTCAACTTCATTAGTCATTAGGGAGATGCAAATCAAAACAACCCCGAGATTCCACCTTACACCAGTCAGAATGGCTAAGATTAAAAATTCAGGAGACAGCAGGTGTTGGCGAGGATGTGGAGAAAGAGGAACACTCCTCCACTGCTGGTGGGGTTGCAAATTGGTACAACCACTCTGGAAATCAGTCTGGCGGTTCCTCCGAAAACTGGGCACCTCACTTCCAGAAGATCCTGCTATACCACTCCTGGGCATATACCCAGAGGATTCCCCACCATGTAATAAGGATACATGCTCTACTATGTTCATAGCAGCCCTATTTATAATTGCCAGAAGTTGGAAAGAACCCAGGTATCCCTCAACAGAAGAGTAGATGCAAAAAATGTGGTATATCTACACAATGGAGTACTATTCAGCCATTAGAAACAATGAATTCATGAAATTCTTAGGCAAATGGATGGAGCTGGAGAACATCATACTAAGTGAGGTAACCCAGTCTCAAAAGATGAATCATGGTATGTACTCACTAATAAGTGGATATTAACCTAGAAAACTGGAATACCCAAAACATAATCGACACATCAAATGAGGTACAAGAAGAAAGGAGGAGTGGCCCCTTGTTCTGGAAAGACTCAGTGAAACAGTATAGAACAAAATCAGAACAGGGAAGTGGGAAGGGTTGGGTGGGAAAACAGGGGGAGGGAAGGGGACTGATGGGACTTTCGGGGAGTGGGAGTCCAGAAAAGGGGAAATCATTTGAAATGTAAATAAATATATCAATAAAAAAAAAGAGAGAGAAAACTATTAAGGCAAAAAAAAAAAAAAGAAAAAGAAAATATCCTGAGTGAGGTAACCCAGACACAAAAGAACACACATGGTATTTGTTTACTGAAAAGTTGATATTTGCCCTAAAGTTCACAATGTCTATGATATGACCCACAGACACTATGGACCTTAGAAGGAAGGGAGACCAGAGCATGGCTGCTTCAGTCCTCCATTGAGGAGATAACAGGATGATGGTGGGGGATGGAGGTAGAAGAGATCTGGGAGAGAGAGAGGTGAGGGAGGAAATAAGGGGCAGTATTAGGTACTAGAGAGGATAGGAGAGAAGTAAAGAGTAAATAAAAAGTAAAACGACCATGAGACCCCCTCCTTAAAGGGATGATGCTACACACTCATTTTGAAATTTTAACACATAAATGTTCCTCAGCAAAAAAAGAACAGGGACAACAAATGCAGCAGAGACAGAAGGAAGGGACATCCAGGGACTGCCCTCCCTGGGGATCCATCAAAATTGCAGACACCAAACCAGACACTGATGGTGTGGTCAAGAGGTGTTTGCTGACAGGAACCTCTTGTGAAGGTTCTTAGGGAAGTCGAGCAGGCAACTTACCCTTGATGTCACCCATTAGACTGAGGTCAGGGAAACTGGTGGGAAAGCTAGGGAAAAAGCTGAAGGGCCAAGAAGAATTGCAACCCCACTGGAAGAACAACATCAATTACCAGGATCACCCAATGTTCCCAGTGAGTAGACCATAAACAGAGGAGTGTACAGGGAGGGATCTTTAGCTCCAGATACATTGTAGCAGAGAATGTCCCTGCCTGACAGCAATGGGAAGAGAGGCCCTTAGTCCTGTGGAGGATTGATGCCCCAGGGTAGTGGAATGCTGAATCTGTAGGGCAGGAAAGGGTAAGTGGGGGAGGCCCTCATATACGCAAAGGGGAGGGGGGAAGGTAAGATGTGTTTTGAGGGGTTGTTGGAGGCATAACCAGGAATTGGTATATCATTTGAAATGTATTCAAATGGAATAATTAATAAATACATTTAAAACAATACACATATGCCAGTCATTTAATTTTCACAATGAAGACTCAGGAGCCAGATGCTGGGGTGAAAACCTGCCAGGTCAAAGAGTCCAGGAAAGCCCTCAGCTGACTTTGCTACCTGCTGACCTCCCAGAAGGAAAGCATTCTTTATCCCTCTGAACAATGCTTTTGTTTAGTTATATTGATTCCATTTCAACTGGTTCCTTGGTCTGCCTCTTGCCCTGGAGTTGACATTTGTTTGCCCTGCAATAAAGGTGTGTACTTGGGCTAAGCCAAAGGACAATAAAGTACTTGTTTACAGTAAACAGAAAGCTCTTCTGTTACAGGTCTGTGCTAGGTCTGAGCTACACCATAAAAAAAAAATGTATTCTGTAAATAACACAATCTGGGGCTTTACAATGTAAACGAATACACTGCAACATAAGTTAGCAATGTTCTCTCTGCTATAGAAATCATGATGTGAACACCATGATCCCAAAGAAAATCAAAACTGTAATCTTGAAGCTGGTGCATATGACCAACAAGGACCTAAACAGCACCAAGGAGACTCTTAATCCTTATCACAAGAGATAAATTACCCATCCCTCTTGTCACATATTTTAGACCAAGATATCACCATTCCTGGCCTTGGCTCGTTGTCCTAGGTGCTGCTGAAGAGAAGGGTTGGTGTCCAGGGGTCACCCAACAAACCACAGGAACACTGAATTAAGTTAAACAGGGAAGGTTTGATGAATACACACTCCACAATGGAACGAGGGCAAAAGCTCAAACCTGAGCAGGAGACATTATAGCAGGAAATGGCCTTGCCTCAACAGGTAGGAGGCCCTTAGTCCCTTGGAAGATTGATGCCCCAGTGGAGTGGAGTGCTGAAGCAATAGGGGAGGAGAAGGTGCATGGGGTGGGGGTGGGGGGGTAGCACCATCATACAAGCAAAGGGCCCTGACTCAAGCCATTTTAGACATAATAGTGCATAGTGACCTTGAATTTGATGGGTACTAGGTGAAGGATATAGATGTAAAATTTCCTGATTAAAATCCTCACAATATACAGTACATAACATAGTACATGGATAGCATGACCCTGATCTGAAACAAGATTTTTTTCTTTTGTTTTACATGAAGGACTTGGAAACATGTTACAACAACAGTATGAAATAGATGGCTAGCAAGTGACAAAGTTGCTACAATTGCAATGGCACAAATATTTATCAAAAATGTATCATTAGGAAAAATTTCTGCATGACCTTACCATGTTTAGACAAGTTCTGTGGCCTCAAGAGGAGCTCCTTAGAAGTAGAATAGGGTGCTTGCTTCGGCAGCACATATACTAAAATTGGAACGATACAGAGAAGATTAGCATGGCCCCTGCGCAAGGATGATACGCAAATTCGTGAAGCGTTATATATTTTTCTTGTACTAAGCTCAAATCCAAATGGATCAAGGACCTCCACATAAAGCCAGACACTCTGAAGCTAATAGAAAAGAAACTGGGGAAGACCCTTGAGGACATCGGTACAGGGAGAAAGTTTCTGAACAGAACACCAATAGCGTATGCTCTAAGAGCAAGAATTGACAAATGGGACGTCCTAAGGTTACAGAGTTTCTGTAAGGCAAAGGACACCATCAAGATGACAGATCGGCAACCAACAAATTGGGAAAAGATCTTCACCAATCCTACATCAGATAGAGGGCTAATATCCAATATATATAAAGAACTCAAGAAGTTAGACTCCAGAAAACCAAACAACCCTATTAAAAATGGGGTACAGCATTAAACAAAGAATTCTCACCTGAAGAACTTCGGATGGCGGAGAAGCATCTTAAAAAATGCTCAACTTCATTAGTCATTAGGGAAATGCAAATCAAAACAACCCTAAGATTTCATCTTACACCAGTCAGAATGGCTAAGATTAAAAATTCAGGAGACAGCAGGTGTTGGAGAGGGTGCGGAGAAAGAGGAACACTCCTCCACTGCTGGTGGGGTTGCAAATTGGTACAACCACACTCTGGAAAGCAGTCTGGCGGTTCCTCCGAAAACTGGGCACCTCACTTCCAGAAGATCCTGCTATACCACTCCTGGGCATATATCCAGAGGATTCTCCACCATGTAATAAGGATACATGCTCTACTATGTTCATAGCAGCCCTATTTATAATTGCCAGATGCTGGAAAGAACCCATGTATCCCTCCACAGAAGAGTGGATGCAAAAAAATGTGGTATATCTACACAATGGAGAACTATTCAGCCATTAGAAACAATGAATTCATGAAATTCTTAGGCAAATGGATGGAGCTAGAGAATATCATACTAAGTGAGGTAACCCAGACTCAAAAGGTGAATCATGGTATGCATTCACTAATAAGTGGTTATTAACCTAGAAAACTGGAATACCCAAAATATAATCCACACATCAAATGAGATACAAGAAGAAAGGAGGAGTGGCCCCTGGTTCTGGAAAGACTCAGTGAAACAGTATTCGGCAAAACCAGAACGGGGAAGTGGGAAGGGGTTGATGGGAGGACAGCGGAATAGAAGGGGGCTTACGGGACTTTCGGGGAGTGGGGGGGGGCTAGAAAAGGAGAAATCATTTGAAATGCAAATAAATTATATCGAATAAAAAAAAAAAGAAGTAGAATAGGAAAGGTGTTTGTTGCCTGAAATGAGGGGCCTGAGCAGTGTTGCTCAGCCTTCTCAGTGACAATTGCACCTCACTCTGTCCCTGCAGGGGATCCCAAAGTGTCCTTCCAACTTCCCTGTGAACCAGTCTAGGCACACAAAGGCCAGGAACCAGTGCTGGTGTCCCACTCCTCACTTATGCTCCATTTTCAACAATGTACATGTAGAAGCAAACACAGCGTGACCACTTGACATTCATACTCTTCACATCTGACTGAGGGCAGCAATTGCTTGACTACACCCAAATCTATAAAATATGTGGGCACTAAGGAAGTATATCAAAATAAACCTAGAAGAGAGGTACATGAACTCTGCCCTGGATTGAATTCAGAAATGTGGGGGTGGGAGACACATGTATGGTTAAATATCCCACTAAGTTCACATTGTGTCTGCTTGAAGGGTAGTATCTCTGATGGTGTCTGTTAAGTCCCTCGAAAGGTTCACTGGGTTTTGTCCTCAGCACTTGATATGTGGTGATGTGGCAGTGGCACTCAGGAAAGCTAGAGATTGTAACTGGCACTGTATCATGCTAGCAGCAGTGGATAATACTCAGTTGTCCAGATGGTGATACCCACTCTCATTATTTCTTTTTTTAAAATATTTTTATTTTCTATATTCTTTGTTTACATTCCAAATGATTTCCCCTTTCCCAGATACCCCCTCCCCATTGGTCTCATAAACCTTCTTCATTTCTTAATGTGAACCCACAGAAAGAAAGAACAAAATCCTTAGAAAAGAAAGAACATTTCCCCTTCTCCATCTTCCCAGCTAGAAACACTTGCAGAGAGAAAATGGTAAATTCACTAAAATAGACAAAGATTGGTAGGTAAGGCCTTGAATGGAGGGGGTGTTTCAGTGTTTTCTCTGAAACCGAGTCTTAAAAATTCCATTTCATCCTCTACCTGGCCTCCCAGGCTAACCTTCACCTCAGATAATCCTGCTTCCACTTTACTGTTGTTAGGCTTACAAGTGGGGCTCCTAGGAATGGTAGGACAGGACTAGTCACTGACAGAGACCTGGGTTTTCTAATGCTGAGGTGTGTACCCACCAGTGTAGCTACAGACATTTTGTTCTATGTCAGCTCCCTAGTTCGATTACTGCTATAATGTGCCTGCCAAATCACTGACACAGAAAAGTAACTTGTCTCAGAGGAAGGTCATGTTGACACATACTCTTATGTTATTTATGACATTTGTTATACTTATCATGTTCAACAAAATTTACATAGGACCCATCAAATTAATGATCAATATACACTCTTATATCTAAAATGACCTAATCAGAAATGAGCACTGGACACTTCCTACAACTTCATAGAAGCTACATGTATTTTGAGTTTTGTTTGTTTGTTTGTTTGTTTTTGTTTTTTGCTTTAAAAGTTGATGAATATAGATGTTTGTAGCCATGGCTCACCTCCCAAAATCTGATATGTGGTCCTGTTCAATCAGTATTATGGTCTACATTCATTAATCCATCCCTATTTATTTGATAATGGTGTTTTTCTGCTTTTGTGGGGCCGAACATAAACCCAAGCACAAGATGTTAGGCACTTGCTTTGTGCACTAACATACATCTATTATATTTTCATACACCCTTACCAATTTTGACTATTTTATTTTGTTCTGACATAATCTCATTTTATAGATTATAGAGGGCTATTAGCAATCCTCCTTTGGTGACACTGGTGCAGAAATGAGACTCTGCCTGAGGGCCTTTCATTGGTGGATCAAATATTTTACATTCCTCTGTCAACTGATCTCCAGACTCTTGCCAGAACCATGAGGACTGCAACTCTCTCTCTCTCTCTCTCTCTCTCTCTCTCTCTCTCTCTCTCTCTCTCTCTCTCTCTCTCTCTCTCTCTCTGTTAAGTCATCTTGGGGCAGCTTTAAAAAAGCTAAGCACAAGATATCATGAGTGTAGCTCCTAAAACACATCCACATATTAACCTGCCCTGCAGGCTCTGCCTGGATGTAATTTCATGCACCTGTACCAAAGACAGGAGAACTTTTGACTGCATTTTAGAACTGGAGTTATTTCTCAGTACATTTTAAAGGTTCATACTGCTGATTGAGGAAAATTTGAGATAGGATGAGACATTTCTGAGAAGGGTTTGAAAAGGAAACCCTCAGGTAGAAACACGGGGAATACTGAGGTGATGGCAATTAAGCCCAGAGTAAACCATGGCCTTGGAAGGAAGATGGGCTCAGTGGCTATGCCCCAGGAGAGTCTTCAGGAAAGAGCACTTAAGCTTCATGTTCAATACAGGGAGAACATTAGCAGGGAGCCAAGGGCTGTATGTAACCCATGACATCGGCAGTCCCTTCTTGAACATTCTATAATCTTCTGGAGAGTTCTTGGCATGAGCTGTGATGTCACCAGTGTTGTAGCAACAGCAGAGCATTGAGTTTTCTCAGTCAGTGTCTAGGGGATACACTGATAGACATGTTTGCCCGGCTCAGAAAACTATTTCGGAGAACCAATGTGGATGGGAGAGAGACTAGAGAGAGGAGGAAAGGAGCTGGCCTTTCATCTGAGAGTAATGAAGGACAAAGGAGGTGGTCATGGAGAATGTGGAGTAAGTACTGGGAAGTGGATATTGAGCTTCCTGGCAGGGTGGCCTGAGCTGGCCTTTCCAGCAAAGTCCAATTCTTCACTTTCACTGAGTATTGTGGTTGTTACTTGCGGATTGAATGAGAGCATCAGGAGTCACAGAGGATCTAACCTACACCAATTTAGGGAAGGGCATCACTGCCTTCACTACCATGCTTCTAGCTTCAGCTTCTCTGACAATAGTACCAGGGAGAGATTTGTGCCCCTGCTGATAACCTCTTGTTCTCAGAACTACTCTGACTTCCTCTCCCTCAAAGTTCCCACCTTACCTTTCCCACTGGTTGTAGGTGGCAGGAATTATTGTACTGCAACCAAAGACCTGTCAGAGTTGATAAACCCAGCAGAGATTCCATCCTGTGGCTACTTCTGGAGTGCTTGTTGTTTCAATAGAGGAAATAAATCAGTGTGTTCTCCCGCTGCAGGATGTTTTAAGGACATTTCCTGGGCCTAGAGTAACAGGATAGGAGATCTGAACATCATACAGCACTCAAGTACTTGTGAATAGTGAATTTATTGTGTGACTTGTGAAACCAGAGGACTAAGGACTCTGAAGACAAGTTGCACTCTGTGCATTTGGTAATAAGCCAGGAGAAGCCATCTCTGTGGTCATCATAAGAATACATAGGGAGACAGAGGACACACATGGCTGCTTACATCTCCTAGTCTCTATAGAGTGATGGGAGAACTGAGATCCACTGAGGATGCATCGAAAGCCTGAACAAAACTCTGTGTGATGTCACTGGGTTCTAGGCTTGTTGTCTACTTTATAGGCCTCAGAGTAGACTGTCTACACTCTATGCATTCCCAACATGTAAGTTCACTTGTGTTCTTTTACCTACAGGGGCTGGCAGGCAGACATCATCCCCTGCAACTGTCCTAAGCAAGAAGCAGGCCAAGGAGGAAGAGGAGAGGCTGACCAGAGAGTTGCAGCTCATTACACAAGAGAGAAACAAGCTGAGAGATCGCTTGATCTATGTCACAGAGGGAGCCTTGAACAAGAGGTATGCATTGCTCCAAATGCTGTGGTGTTCACTTGGAGTCAATGCCACACTTGTCTTTTTAAGGCGGTTGATCATAGGAAGGTGTATCTTCATAATATCCCTGGGTCAAACCTCATGTCCCTTAATACTTCTTAGAGGAGAGGCAGAACCTGAAGCTTGGTCAGGAGTAAGATGGGAAATGGACTCTTCTGCTTCCTCCAGGTCCAAAGTGGGATTTGTGGTCTGACTGAAGAATTCAGGGATAGAGGCAATGGTCAGTGAGTTCTCAGAGTGCTTTTGGAAAGCCCTTGAAAGGAGGTGCTTTTGTGAGATTCTAGGAGCTGAGAGTTTGCTGTGAGTGTTTGTACTGGACTGGCAGGTGACTGAGTGCTGGAAACTGCTAGATGCAGATGGAGGGGCCTGGTCCCACATTGTTCACCTCAGTGCTTGACTAGATGCCTGAGGCTCTGCCTGTTCCTCTTGCTCTGAGTGACTTATACTCTGAGACTATAATGTTGCATGCATTTCTTCTGCATCTCGTGTTCTTTCTGCTTCTGTCTCTGATTCTCTCTCTCTCTCTCTCTCTCTCTCTCTCTCTCTCTCTCTCTCTCTTACTCTGTCTCTTTTTTCCTTTACATGTGTGTACACATGTGTGTATATCTGTTTCTGTGTGTATGCATGTGTGTGTGCACATGATTGTGGTGTCTCTTGTGAATTAATTTTTGCATGTTTATATTTCTCTCCACTCTTTTAAATTGAGGGATCTATGACATCCGGGTACTCTGAGACAGTAATGTTACATACATTTCTTCTGATTCTCATTCTGTTCTCTCTAGTTCTGTCTCTGTCTTTATTTCTCATTCTCTTGCTCTGTGTCCTTTTCTCCTAATGTGTGTGTGCCAGTCTATGAGTCTGTTTGCTTCCACGTGTGCATACAAGTGCTTCTGTTTCATATCTTTCTATTTACCTCCACACTTTGGAATCTTGTGGTCTGTGTACTGGACTGAGGGTTTACATGCAGTTTCAAGGTGATGTGAGTCCTGATGTCTGGGAACCCCCACTTTAAATAGCACTGTTCCTTCTCTTTATGGGGACATTTATGTAAACAGTTGCACCTCTTAGGCAGATTTTAAAGCATTGGTTATGTATTGTCTCATCTCAAGAATTATGTGTAATGTCTGCCTCTGAAGTGTTAGTTATCGTGGAATTATAGTCCCTGTTGTGAAAACGGGGAAAATATAATCACAAGTGTCTAGTTGGCAACGACCTGTGGCCTAGGCTATTGAGGGCACAAGGGGCTAGACTGCCCCTCCAGAGGTAATGAGTAAACACAGGGAGCCAGGGCACCCTCCATCTGGATACATAGCTTATGCTGTCCTTGGGAAAGGATAAAAAGTTTCAAAAGATGAAAAAAATCCCAGCATGTAGAATCCAGGAATTGACCTTCCTGTGCTGGGAGTACAAGACCCAGTCTGTGTTCATGTGTTCTTAGAACAGAGGAGTGGCCCCTGGATATGGAAAGCAGTAGCAGTATGGGGCAATACCAGAACAAGGAAGTGGGAAGTGGTGGATGAGGGAGTAGGGGGAGGGAAGGGGGCTTGTTGGAGTTTTGATTAGTGGTAAGCCAGAAAAGGGGAAATCATTTGAAATGTAAATAAAAAATATATCGAATAAAAAAAAAGAAACACATTTTCAGCCATGCCATGGTAGCACACACCTGTATTCCCAGCATTTGGAAAGCAGTGGAAGATGGATTTCTGAGTTTGAGGCCAGCCTTGTCTACACAGTGAGTTGCAGGACAGCCAGGGCTACACAGAGAAACCTTGTCTCAAAAATACAAAAAATATATATAAATATAAATAAATAAATAAATAAATAAATAAATAAATAAATAAATAAATAAAATACTTAGATGTGTATGTGTCTTGGTTTCTGAAACGGTGTTTTTAAAAAAGCACATGTTCATGGAGTTCTATCTTCCTGGGGACAGGCCATACTACACACCAAATCCATTATATGAAAAATTAAAGTTAAAGGAGAAGGAGATTATGACATTTCTACACACCTTAGAGAAGGAGAACATTGAGGCCAAACAGACCTTCCAGGATCTCAAGAAGGAGATTAACTTCTATCAGTAAGTACTATTCATGGAGATCACCAGGTGTGCAATGAACATTTCTGACTTCCTTTGTTCCTGGACTGGAGAGTCTGCGGGTCTGATTCTATCCCTTCAGCCTTTTAGCCATCACTGTGCCTTGGGACTTCTCCTGTCAGTTTCAAAGTGTGTAAGAGACTGTTACTCATCCTAACATTGTACAGGCATCATCAGGAGCCTCTCATTAGAAGAGTGATTCAGATCATGAGAGGGTTATGGTACAGTTCTAGGTCTGTGGGGCTCAGGGATGGTTTTACAGAGCTAAATGTGATCTAAAAAAAGGATACAATGCCCTTCTCTTGATTCTACTGAATGCATTGGGGGTATCTGCCACCTACTAATTGATGTTGCTGAAATGCATTGGGCTGTCATGGATACTTTCAGATACCTTGTTCTTTGGAGAGACATGCAACCTTATTGGTGTTTGGGCTGCAGCAATCATTTATTTCTTCCCTCAAGTTGCTATTTGCTGTTTGTGTACCTCTTAAGAATGTATTGAGATGTATTGCATTAGGTATTCCTGGGAACCTAGGTCCTGGTGGGGTTATTGGGACCTTGATGTAGGAATGGGAGGAGGAGCCTGCAGGATCTTACCATGAAGATTGTGTCTCTAGCAACCTGCATAGCCGGCTCCTGATGCAGAAGAACATTATGAATAAGAGATTGGTTACACTGAAGCAGGAGAACAAGGAAGTACATGCTGATTGGACCATCATTCAGCAATACCTTATTGACTTGAACCTGAATGATAAAGGTGAACAGGACAAGACCAGCATCCTCCAGGGCCAACAACATCAGGTAGGTACAAGCAGATCAGCATGGCTTATACTGACTGATAACATTTTCCCACTGTATCCATCTTTGCTTTCACACAGCACCATTCTAATGCACAGTCCCAAGCAGCCACCCACCTCATGGAATGTAGTTGGTCATTGCTGGGGCTTTTCACATTCTGGGTTGTGAAACTCTTGAGATAAGCTGAAATATGGCAAGTATACCTTTCTACTCCTCTTTATTCTGAAGACCAGTAAGGGTGATAGATCAATATCGTGGGGCATTCCTACAACTGCTCATGATAAGTGGGCTGCTTTGCAGAGCTTTGAGTAAGATCTGGGTCCTGTGACAGAGGTCACGCAAGGATCATGTGACTTCCCAAGTGGGAAGCAACTTGCAGGGTTAAAATTTAAACACTAATAAGAAATATGTTATTCTCCTTGTCTTTGATCTGTGTGGCTTGTGGCATTTTCCTTTCCTCCTGTAACCCAGTGAAGTCTCTTCCAATTGCCCATTTCTTGTTGTGCCCTGATAAAAATGGGTAGCAGCATTTCAGCCCATGTAATAGGTTAGTGTTGCTGGATATTTTGCTGTGCCTACAGTTGTAATAGCAATGGTGTCAGTTAAAAGATCAATGATAACATTCCTGTTGAGAGGGTAGGAGGCAGCAACCTGACAGCTGACATTTAGGTTCCCAACAAGCCTCTGTCTTAATAACTGCCTTCCTCTTCTAGGATGCAGAGAGTGTAGCAAGAGCTGAAATTTCCACAGCCCAGGAAGAGGGCCTCCTGCAGAATGAGTTGCCACTTCAGGAAGCTCCTGATGATCTCCATCCTCAACAGCCACAAAATTCCTTGGATGAATCTTCTACCACATAATTGAACTCCTCAGGTTGAATAGGCACTAACTACCTAGCCAGTGAGCCAATCAATTCAGGAATTTATTCCCTTTCCTGTACAAACAATACCCCTTGGGGGAGAACTGAGGTGACTGCCCTGCCACCACATGTCCAAGAGAAGAAACAGACTTTATGTCCCTGTTGCTGAAAGTGTAGTGAGAGAATTCTGGTTCATATAATTTACTGTTAGAGTTTTGGTTGCTGTTTGGTTTTTTTGCTGTTTTGTTACTTGTTATGTTATTGGATATTATATATTATTGTTATTGCTGTTTTTCCTTATGCTTTTAACTGTTTATAGTAATTATCTTTGAAGGCCTGTTTTTGAAATGTATTTCTGATGAATAAAAATTTATTTGTAACTCCTCACTTTTGAGACCATATTAATTATTCAGGTTTTCTGTCCTATCCTGAAGACATAGACCTCACAACCTCAGATGGATCTCTGTAAGCCCCAGGAAGCCTGGCTACAGACTGATTTCAAAGCCCACTACGGTATACAAGACAATGGTCTTTTGTATGAATAATGTGGCTTCACCCATGGATACACACTTTAGGATGTAATCACTGACATACTCTCTCCATGTTGTCATGTATTCTCTTACTCCTAAAATATAGAACTCTATTAGAATGGAGACTGCAGCTACTATCTTTTTAATATAGCCCATGAATTTCTACCTAGAGCAATCAGACATCAAAAAGACATCAAGGGCATACAAAAGGTAAGAGACAATGTCAAAGTATCGCTATTTACACATGATATGATAGTATACTTATGTGATTCCTAAAGATGTACAAAAGAACTATACCTGATAAACACCTACAGGGAAAGTATCTTGATTCATAATGAACTTTAAAAGTCAGTAGCTGTTTTTATTGAAAGGTAAAGAAGCTGAAAAAATTAGGAAAGCCACAACATACAGTATTCAGAATTAATAAACTGTATCTTGGTATAAGTTTATGCAAGCAATGAAAGACCTGTAAGACAAGATTTTCAAATCTATGCTCCAAATGCAAGTGCACCTGCATTCGTCAAAGAATCTTTACTAAAGCTGAAATCACACATTGCACCTGACACAATAGTTGTGGGTAACTTCAACACCCCACTCTCCTCAATGAACTGATCAGGAAAGTAGAAACTAAACAGGGACACAGTGAAGTGAAACAAACTGAAGTTTTGGACCAATTGGATTTAACAGATATATATTGAGAGAGAACATTTTATCCTAAAGCAAAAGAATATATATTTTTCTCAGCACCTCATGGTACTTTCTCCAAAATCGACCATATAATTGGTCACAAGACATACCTCAACAGATATCAGAAGATCAAAATAATCCCATACCTCCTATCAGATCACTATGGAGTACGAGCTGTCCTCAATAGCAACAAAAACAACAGAAAGCCCACATACACAGGGAAGCTGAACAATACTCAATGACACCTTGGTCAAGGAAGAAATAAAGAAATCAAAGACTGCTTAGAATTTAAAGAAAATAGAGGCACAATATACCCAAATTATGGGACACAATGAAAGGAGTGCTAAGAGGAAAACTCATAGCCCTGAGTGCCTCCAAAAAGAAACTGGAGAGAGCATACATTAGCACCTTAAGGGCACACCTGAATGGCCTGGAACAAAAAGTTAATTCACCCAGGAGCAGTAGAAGACAGGAAATCATCAAACTCAGGGCTGAAATCAATCAAGTTGAAACAAAGAGAACCATACAAAGAAAAATCTGGAAAAAAATTATCATGAGAAGGAAAGAGTTCCCATGGTCAGAGTTAACAAGGATTACCATAGAGAAAATGGCCATCTGAGGGAAAGCAACTTACAGATACAATACATTCCTATCAAAATCCCAACACAATTAATTACAGGTCTTGATAGAGCCCTTCTTCTGTTCATATGGATAAACAAAAAGCCCAGTGTCTTAGTTAAGTGGTTATTAGCCTAGAAACTTTGAATACCCAGGACATAATCCACAAATTAAATGAGGTCCAAAAAGAATGGAGGAGTGGCCCCTAGTTCTGGAAAGACTCAGTGCAAGAGTATAGGGGAATTCCAGAACAGGGAAGTGGGAAGGGGTGGATGGGAGAATAGGGGGAGGGAAAAGGGCTTATGGGGCTTGCGGGGAGTGGGGACCCAGAAAAGGGGAAATCATTTGCAATGTAAATAAAAAAAAAGAAAAAAAATAAATGAAGAAAGCTTTTTTAAATGTTGAAAGTGTACTCTGGGAATTTAAGACTCTTCTTTCAATAAATAATGAATGAGAAAAATCAAAAGATGTAAATCACAGGCATCTAATATCACAAGATATATACCACCATTTAAAAAAAATGTCATATTTTATGGTTGTGAGCCTAGCCTTTAAAGGCTGAGCCATCTCTCCAGAGAATTTCTCTCTGAGAAAGTCCCAGATTAAAGCAACACAAAAACACAGCTTCTCAAACTGCAACTCTAAGTTTCTCTGTGTGAACATCTATGTTACAAATGAATAGGCACCCACATTCATAAAATAAACTTTACTAAAGCTCAAATCATGCATTGCATCTCACACAATAATAGTGGGAGGCTTCAACACCACATCCTCATCATTGGACAGATCATGGAAACCCAAACTAAACAGATACAGAATGAAACTAACAGCAGTTATTGATCATGTTATAACAGATACCAAAAGAATATTTTATCATAAACCAGAAGAATATATCTTCTCAGCACCTCATGGTACCTGCTCCTAAGTTGACCATCCTCTCGATCACAAAACAAGCTACACCTGATACAAAAAAATTGAAATAAATCCATGTATCCTATTGGATCACCACAGTCTAAGGCTGGTCTTCAATGGCAACAAAATCAACAGAAATCCAACATACACATGTAAGCTGAACTATATCCTACTCAATGATAACTTGGTCCAGGAAGAAATAAAAAAACATTTTAGAATTTAATGAAGATGAAGACACAACATCTCCAAACTTATGGGACACAATGAATGCAGTGCTAAGATGAACACTCAAAGCTCTGAGTGCATCCATAAAGAAAATGAAGAGAACATACACTAGAAGCTTGACAGTACACCTGAAAGCTCTAAAACATAAAGAAGCAAATACATCCAAGAGGAGTAAATGGCAAAATCACACTTGAATTCTCAAAAGACTCATTATCAGTGAACATCTCTTGTCCCTCACCCCATTACCTTTTATCCCCAACTTGTTTAGTTTTGGAGGCAGGGTCTCAATACACTGTAGCCCTGGCTGGCCTGGAGCACTAAGATCCATTGCCTCTGCCTCACAAATGCTGGAATAATAGGCATGTGCCACGATGGCCAGCACCAAGTTATATTTCTATTTTTACTTTTTATGTGTATGAGTGTTTACCTGTATGTATGTATGTATATATATATATATATATATATATATATATATACACACTGCATATGGGACCTAGTGCACACAAAGATCAGAAGAGGCACCAGATTCCCTGAAACTGGTTCTGGGAACTAAACTCATTTCCTCTATTAGACCAACCTGTGGTCTTAGCAGTTAAGCTGTTCCTGAAGCCCACTCCAACATGATTTTTTATAACTTAGTAGTAGGATGAATAGGAACTTTAAAGACTTTAAGAAATGCAAAGAGGAAAATTCATAGCCCTGAGTTCCTCTATAAAGAAATTAGAGAGATCTTACTCTAGCAGCTTAACTGATCATCTATCTGAAAGCTCTAGAACAAAAAGAAGCAAACACACTCAAGAGGAGGAGATGGCAGGAAATAATGAAATTCAGGATGAAAATCAGTCAAGGAGAAAGAAACAGAATTATACCAAGAATCAACAAAACCAGGACCTACTTCTTTGAGAAAATCAACAAGATAGATAAATCCTTAGCCAGACTAACTAGAGGACACACTATACAAATTAACAAAATAAGAAATGAAGTGGAAGAAATAACAACAGAAACTGGGAGAATACAAAAAAAAATTCTACTCAGATTCAGATTCTACTAAAAAGGAATGCATTCAACAAAAGTGGAAAATCTGGATGAAATAGATAATTTTTCTTGACAGATACCACTTACTAAAATTAAATCAGGATAAACCATCTATATAGTACCATACCCCCCCCAAAGAAATAGAAGCAGTCATTAGAAGTCCTGCAAGCAAAAATATCCAGGGACAGATGATTTTAGTGCAGAATCTATATAGTACCATACCCCCCCCAAAGAAATAGAAGCAGTCATTAGAAGTCCTGCAAGCAAAAATATCCAGGGACAGATGATTTTAGTGCAGAATTCTATCAGAATTTCAAAGATCTACTACCAATACTTATCAAATGCTTTCAAAAAACAGAAACAAAAGGAACATCACTGAATTCAGTCTATGAGGACACATTTAAACTAATTCCAAAACCATAAACAGAACCAAAAAAGAGATAAAACTTCAGACCAATTTCAGTTATGAATATCAATGCAAAAATACTCAATAAAATTCTCACAAACTGAATCCAGGACCACATCAAAACAATCACTCACCTTGATTAAGTAGGCTTCATCCAGGAATGCAGGGATGGTTCAATGTATGGGAATCCATCAATGTAATCCACTCTATAAACAAACTCAAAGATACTAACCACATGATTATCTCATTAAATCCTGAAAAAGCACTCGACAAAAGACCACACCCATTCATGTTAAAAGTATTGGAGAGATCAGAAATTCAAGCTTCATACCTAAATATAAGAAAAGCAATATACAGCAAACCAAGAGCCAACATCAAACTAAATGGGTAAAAGCTCAAAGCAATCCCATTAAAATCAGAGACAAGGCAAGGCCCTATCTATTCACATAGTACTTGAAGTTCTAGCTAGAGCAATAAGACAACACAAGGAGGACAAAGGGATACAAATTAGAAAGGAAGAAGGCAAAATAGCACTCTTTTCAGTTGATATGATAGTATACTAAAGGGACCCCAAAATTTCTACCAGAGAGATCTTGCAACTTCAGCAAGTGGCTGGATGTAAAATTAATTGTACCAAATCATCAGCCATTCCTCTACTCAAAGTATAAATTGGTTGAGTAAGATATTAGGGAAATTATACCTTTCACAATAGTCACAAATAATACAAAATATCTTGTTATGACTCTAAACCTCTAATGAAGCAAGTGAAAAATCTGTTTGGCAAGAACTTCAAATCCCTGAAGAAAGAAATCAAAGAACTAAAAGATGGAAAAATGTCCCAAGCTTGAGGATCAGCATGATTGACAGAGTAAAATGACATCTCACAATCTTGCAATCTACAGTTTTAATGCAAACCCCAGGAAATTCCAAGTCAATTCTTCAGAGTTAGAAAGAGAATTTCTCAGATTCATTTAGAATAACACACACACACACACACACACACACCAAAGATAATGAAAACTATTCTCAACAATAAAAGAACTTCTGGTGGAATCACTATCCCTGGCCTCAAACTATGCTATAGAGCAATATTGACAAAAACTGCATGGCATTGGAACAGGCACAGGCCAGTAGTTCAATGGAACAGAAATGATGACCCAGAATTTAACCCACACACCTATGGTCACTTGATCTTTGACAAAGAAGCTAAAACCATCCAGTGGAATAAAGACAGCATTTCCATAAAATAGTGCCGGTTCAAGTGGAGTTAAGAATATAGTAGAATGCCAATTGATCCATTTTTCCCCTCACCCCCTCCCCAGAGCCCCACCCCCTCATGGAGATATTTTATTAGACATAAATTACTTGGTCAAGAGATTGAATCATTAACTGCTCAGACTAGTCCAACCTGCTGCTGAGAGCAGCTGTGAATACAGGGCAAACACAAAACTGTAAAATCTTAACTTTCTTTATGTGATTTTGTTCTCCAGGGTGAAGTTAGCAGTCAACAATGTCAAAAGGTTGGACCAAGCACCCTCTGCCTCCTCAATGCCCAGAGCCTTGAAGGGACAGGGAGGAGCCTGGAAGCAGCAGGGAGCTACACTGGGGTCTGGGAGCAGTGGCTGATGGTGCCTTCCTGACTTTCTGGCACTAGGCTGGTTCCTAGGGCAGTGGGACTGGGGACAGGGGAGGGTAAAGAGGACCAGACCTGTGTCTTCCTCCAAAGAGGCCTGCTGTTGCCTCCTTCTCCATGGAGATTGCCACGCTATGAAGTCCTGGGATCCAGCGGCTCTCCCTGCCAGAAGCTGTGATCTTGGCAGGGGCACAGGAGGCTGGGCATAAGTCATGCCCAGGCAGCTTCCATAGAGCTCCAGGACCTGCCCACAGCTCAGGAACCAACCAATCAGTTCTTCATGCAGAACGCCCTGGTTGGCTGTTTGCTTGCCACTTTTCCTGGTTGAATTCATGCTACTTGGCATGGGAGCACAGCTGGCTTTACTTAAGTAGGTTTCCATGAGTAAAAATGGAAATACTACTATTCCAATGAGTAGCACCTTTACTCATTGGAATCCGAGATTCTCTCCTACTGCTGTCCAACAAGGCCATCTTCTGCTACATATGCTGCTGGAGCCATGTGTACTCTTGGGTTGTTGGTTTAGTCCCTGAGAACTCTGGGAATACTGCTTGATTCCTACTGATGTTCCTCCTATGGAGCTCCAAACCCCTTCAGCTCCTTGGGTCCTTTCCTTTGGGGACCCTATGAGAACCACTACTTTAGAGACAAGAACTCAGTGGCTACTCAGTCCACAGAGTTCTATGTCTCAGCACTGAAGACACAGGACACAAGGCTCTCCTCCCTCTCTCACCCCACTCCCCACAAGAGTCTCTGATCCTTTATATTGAGATCATGTTGGAAGGCTGACAAACCTTATGTATAATATTGGGGAAGCATGGCAAAAGTAATGATAGATGCACTCAGGAAGAATTGAAGGTTGTCAGGCACACATTGGGCTTTCCTTGACCCTGTCTACATATGGGCGGCCTATGAGATGGTGCCACCCCATCTGAGGATGAACGTTCAGCTAATCTCTGGAAACATTCTCAGAACACAATCAGAAATATATTTTCAGGTTATTCTGGATCCCGTTAAGTTTGTAATGGAAACCAACCATCGCATGCTTTCCCCTTTGACACTCAACCACTTCCTATGTTACACTTAATTCCCAAATAAAGACAATACAAGTGCTTGGAATGTAGCATAACTCTAATGTGCTTGCCTGGCAGGTATGAAGCCCTGGTTTGAGTCCCAGCCCCACATAAGTTGAAAATGATGGTACACAGATGTAGTGCTTAAAGTTGGGATGTTCACTAAGAAGTTCAGAAGTTCAAAGCTATGCTGAGCAACATAGATACTGATCCTGTCTTATATAAATCAAACTGGGTAAATATGAGAACCTGTCCTAAAACAAACAAAAAGACAACGGTATTGTAATTTTACCTAACAAGATATAACTATCCCCATACATCCTAAACACATTAATTATTCTCCAAGACAAAATAGTGGAGTCCCTTTTGGAATGTTTACAGTTTAAATATGCTAACAGATTAGAAACTTAAGTACTCATATCAACTCAATGCTATGTTATATAATAAAAGGAAAGGAAGGAAAACATGGATGTTATATACAAGAAGACACACATAGGCACACATAGATATCTATCCTATGTATACATGTACAAATTTATCCCTAACAAAATGGGACAAAATCACTCATGACATTTATACTCCTCATTTCTGTATCTGGTCATATGGCCACAGCTGGTATTATCTGCCTATGGCTTTGTTTTTTGTTTTCTTGGTTTTTTTTCTTTTTTGTGAATGTGAGTGTAGGCACACATGTGCCATTACACATATGAGGTAGAAAGAAGACACAACAATGGGACACAACCTCTGTCTCATCTTCTACCTTCTTTGAGACAGGCTCTCTTGTCACCTGCTCCTCTGTGTGCTAGGCGAGCCGATCCATAGGTTTTGAAGGACTCTCCTGTCTCTGCCAGCTTCCTTTCTGTAGGAGCGCTGGGGCTGCAGATGCCCACAAGCACAGTCAAGCCTTTGTGGATTCTGGGATCTGAGGTTCAAGTCATCATGCTTGTATGAAGTTCTCCTTCTTCCCACCCATCTTTAAGCATTTGCACCAAGTCCTGCTGTTTTGCAATGGTTAACCCATTGAGGCCTTTCTGCAAGTCTACCCATTTCCCTCACGTATGCTTTAGATGTTACTTAAACACAGAAGGCTTTCCTGTAATGGTCTCTCATTTCTGTGTGTATCTGAATTTAAACTGCAAATGATCAATACCTGAACAGGAACTAAGAATTATGATAGAGTGAAGTGCTGGACCTGAGATGTTTGAGGTAATTCTACATCTAACAGACAATACCGTGTCTCAAACATAGGAGAAAAACCTGGCCTGTTTAGGTGATTGAAGCTATGGGGGCAAGTAAAATCTTTCAGGCCAATGCACAGAGGGAGAAGACAGGAGGAAGACATGGGTGGGCTATCTTTCTCAAGCTGAAAGCAGAAAACAAGTTACTCTGTGCTGGGCTAGTTGTTTAGAGGTCTAAAAACATTGAGTTGGGGGTCTCTCAACACAATGAATGCAGTGCTAAGATGAACACTAAAATCTCTGAGTGCATCCTTAAAGAAACTGCAGAGAGCATACACTAGAAGCTTGACAGTACACCTGAAAACTCTAGAACAAAAAGAAGCAAATACATTCATGAGGAGTAGATAGCAAGATCATACTTGAATTAACAAAAGGCTCATTATCAGTAAACATCCTTTGTCCCCCACTCCCTTCCCTTTAATCCCCAACTTGTTTTGTTTTGGAGGCAGGGTCTCAACGCACTGTAGCCTGGCTGTCCTAGAACACTGAGATCCATTGCCTCTGACTCACAACTGCTGTAATCATAGGCATGTGCCACCGTGGCCAGCTCCAAGTTGTATTTCTATTTTTATTTTTTATGTGGATGAGTGCTTGCCTGTATGTATGTATGTATACTACATATGGTGCCTAATGCCCACAAAGATCAGAAGAGGCACCAGATTCCCTAAAACTGGTTCTGGGAACTAAACTCATGTCCTCTGCTAGACCATCTTCTGCTCTTACCAGCTAAGCTGTTCCTTAATCACGCTCCAACATAAATTTTTATAACTTAGTAGTAGGAGAAACAGGAACTTTAAGGACTTTAAGATGTGCAAAGAGGAAAACTCATTTCCCTGAGTGCCTCCATAAAGAAATTGGAGAGATCTTACTCTAGCAGCTTAACTGCCTCTGTTATTGTCTCATGGAAACTTGCAGGCAACACTGACATGATGGGGTAGTTCAATATATTCTCAAAGCTGCAATATAGTGTGTTCAGTAAAGATGTGGTATACATCATCTACACACAGAATAGAGAGAGCATCATGCATCATTTATTGTATGCTCCAGTTCCCAATGTCAGGCAAAGCCTCAAACAATCAAGAGATAGGTAGGATTTGATGGCAGGAAATAAATCTCAGCCAAAAAAAAAGGGAATAATAGTCAAGGAAAGAAAAGAGCTGGTTTTTTGAGAAAATCAACAACATAGGTAACACCTTCCCCGAAACTAATCAAAAGGCAGAAAGAAAATATTCAAATTATCAAAATCAGTAATGAATAAGGAGATATAGCAACAAACAATGAATGCTGCAAACAATCAGTAGGTCTGATTTCAGAAGCCTGTACTCCAGAAAATTAGATAATCTAAATGGTTTTCTTCACAGATATCAATTATCCAAGTTCAATACAGACCTGAAAATTATCAAAGTAATCTTATAACATCTAAGAAAATAGAAATAGTCATCAAAAGACTCCCAATACAAACAGCAAAAGTTCGAATGGTTTTAGTGCAGAATTCTTCCAGAGTTTTAAAAAAGTGCTAATACCAACACTCTTCAAAAAGTTCCAGTGAATAAAAATAGATGGAGTATTGCTAAACTCAATCTCTGATGCCACAGTCAAACACATACTTGAAGCACACAAAGATTCAACATGAAAAAGGAATTCAGACCAATTTCCATTATGAATATTGAGGTAAAAATATTCAATAAAATATTGGCATGCAGAATCCAAGAATAAACAAAAGACATCCTCTACCTTGATAAAGTAGGCTTCATTCAAGAATGCAAGCATGGTACAATATAGGAAAACTCTTCAATGCAATCTACAAATTAACCACATTGAAAAAAATATAACCACATGATCATCTCATTAGATGGTTCAAATGTCATTGACAAAATTGAACTCACCTTCATTTTAAAAGTTGTAGAGTACAAGGATAAAAGGCAAATAACTAAACATAATAAAAGCAATAAACACAAAGTCTATAGAGATCATCAAATTCAATGGAGAGAAACATAAAGCTCTTTATCTAAAATCAAGGCCAAGGAATGGCTACTCACTCTATATATTCATTAAAGCGCTTTAATTTAAAGCTAGAGCAATCAGACATGAAAAGGACATCAATAGGATACAAAAGGTAAAGGAAAATGTTAAAGTATTTCTATTTGTACAGGTTATGATAATACACAAAGATGTACCAGAGAACTACAGCTGACAAACGACTACAGCAAAGTATCTACACACAAAATGAACAAAAAATGTCAGTAGATGTCTTTATTGAAATGGTAGAGTCTGAAAAATAAAATGGGACAACAACATCTTAAGACAAATAGAAATAACATGACAAAATTTTTCAATCTCTCAAGAGAGAAACTGGAGAAAATATTATTAGAAGGAAAGAGCTACCACAGTAGCTAGAATTAACAGAGTGAACATGAACATCTTAGGAAAAGCAACCTACAGATTCAATGCATTCCCATCAAAAATTTAACACAATTACTATTATTGATAGAGCCCTTCTTACATTCATATGGAAAAAGAAAACAGTGTGTTATTTAAATTTTACATTACCAGTGAAAAGACACAATGACAAAAGCAACTTTGTTATAAGGGAAAACATGTAATTGAGGCTGGCTGACAGGTTTTGAGGTTCAGTCCATTATCATCATTGAGAGAAGTACAGCAGTGCCCAAGATGGAATGGATCTAGAGGAGCTGAGAGGAGGAGCTATGTTGTCTTCTGAACGCAGATAGCAGAAGACTGCCTAGTGTGTAGCTAAAAGGAGGGTATCAAAGACCAGACCCACTGTGACACACCTCCTCCATGGAGGCCACACATTTTAACAGTGCACATTTCACTGGCTAACATAGGCTTCATCAAAGAGATGAGTCTATTGTGGCCATACCTATCTATAGCATAACAGAAAATACACATAATATAGATAGCTTCAAATATCTCATAGACCATAAGAGTGTCAACAATGTTAAAAGTCCAAAGCTCAAAGTCTCTTATTAGATACACACAATTTCTAAAGTGTAATCCCTTATAAAATCAAAATAAGATGTAGATCACATATGCCTAAAATCACAGGATTTTAGAAAATGTCTTAGTGAGGAAATACCAGATGAAAGCAAGACAAAAACCACAGCTTCTCAAACTGCAATTCTATGTTTCCATGTTTGAACATCTGTGTTCCAAATGCAAGGGCACCCACAGTCATAAAAGAAACTTTACTAAAGCTCAAAGCACCTACTGAATCTCGCACAATAACAGTGGGAGACATCAACATCCCACTCTTATCAATGCACAGATCATGGAAACATGAACAAAACTGATAAACTGTGAAACTAACAGCAGTTATTGACCTTGGAATAATAGATATCTAAAGAACATCTCATCCTAAAACAGAAGAATGTACTTTCTTCTCAGTACCTCATGGTACCTTCTCCAAAGTTGATCATCTAATTGATCACAAAACAAGACTTAATTGATAGAAGAAAAATGAAATAATCCCATGGATCCTATTAGGTCACGATAGACTAAGGCTGGTCTTCAAAAGCAACAAAAACAACAGAAAGCCCACATACACATAGAAGCTGAACAATGCCCTACTCAATGGTAACTTGGTCAAGCAAGAAATAAAGACAGAAATAAAAAAACTAATTAGAATATAATTAAAATGAAGACACAACAAATGTAAACTTATGGGAAACAATGAATGCTGTACTAAGATCAACACTCTGAGTGCCTCCAAAAAGAAATTGGAGAGAACATACACTATCAGCTTGACAGCACACCTGAAAGCTCCTGAACAAAAAGAAGCAAATAGGCCAAGAAGAGAAGATGGCATGATCACACTTGAATAAACAAGAGCTCATTATCAGCGATCATCTTTTGTCCCCCACTCTTGCCTCTTATTCCCAATTTGTTTTGTTATGGAAACAGGGTCTCACTATACTGCAGCCCTGGCTGGCCTGGAGCACTGAGATCCATTGCCTCTGCCTGACAAGTGCTGGAATCACAGGCATGTGTTTTTTCTGCTCTCAGTCAAAAAAAAAAAAAAAAAAAAAAAAAACATCAACCTTAAACCTTAAGATGGCGCTCGCCCCCTGCTCTGAGAACTCCCTACTCCAATGACTAGCTCCCACATTCCTGAGCCATCTGACACCTTGCTCAAAGTAACCTTCCACTGAGCCATGAACTGCTGCTTGATCTCCCCATTCCTTATGATATCGATCACTGCCTAAGCATCCCCTACCCTTTTTCTTTTAAGTCTTCTTCTTTAAAAAAAACCCCAACTGAGTGATAGAGGAAGATATGGAAATTCTGGAGAAGCACGCTGCCTCCATTTCAGGCTCAGAAGTCATCTTTTAGTAAAGATGAACTAGGCTCATTCTTGTTTATGATTAAACCTCTATTTCTCAAGGATTGTCCCACCTGTAACCCTAACTACAAATGGTTCTTCAATGCATGTTTCAGGAATGGCAGCCATGTCTTTGTTTTAAAACATTGTTTATAACCCCACCTTTGCTTCAAAAAGTTATATAGCTGGAGAGATGGCTCAGCAGTTATCAGCATTCACTGCTCTTCCAGAGATTCTGAGTTCAATTCCCAGCAACCACATCCATTACAGCTCACAACCATCTATAATGGGGTCTGATGTCTTCTTCTGGTGTGTCTCAAGACAGCAGAAGTGTACTCATATAGATAAAATAAGTAAAGCTCTAAAGGTTAAAAAAAAACCAACTACAGTTGCTCGAGGTTGAACTCCTCTGCTCCTGCACAGGACATGAGAGTGTCCCCAGTGCACTGGAGAATTAAACCTCATATGTTTGCATCAAGAACAGTCTCTCGTGAATTTTTGGGGGGCATCGTTCTATTCTGAGAGTTGAGTGAGGATTTCCCGGGATTCGGGAGTCTTTCAATATCATATGATATATTAACCAATTCCAGTGAACTGGGTGGGTGTTGACTCACCAAAGTAGACATGCAAACAAATAGAATGGAGATGAGAATAACAATCTGTTTTGGTCTTAATAAACTGATTTTGTAGTTAAAAAATAAAGCATAAACTGCCAGTATGAAATAATCATAATCAGTATTGAGTTTATTAGAGTGACATCATTTCACCTTTTCTGTATCTATGTTCAAGTCATCTAGAGTAGCACTATACAAGAACCTAAAGCCTTCCATTGTGGTGCTCCCCATCCTTTACTCTGTCCTTGAGCACTTGTAAGGAGACTTACCAAAATCTGATGGTTTCTCAGTTTGTCCACAGCAGGTGTGATCTCTCTGTCCATGAATCTTGCCAAAAGTTGCAGAGCCAATAACTTGATCTACAATACAAAAACCCCAGAAAATTACTTTTACCAGTGAAGTCTCAGGAGTCAGATGAGGGGGTGAAAACCTGCCAGGAGAAAGAGTCTATTAAAGTACCCAGCTGTCCTTTCTGAATCACTGCCCTCCCAGAAGAAGAGCATTCTTTCTCCATCCTTTCTTCAATATACTTTAATTCAAAGACTTTCCATTTGTTTAGTTATATCCATTCCCTTTCAACTTGTTCCTTGTTCTGTTCTGTTGCTGGAGTGGACTTTTAAGGCTTTGCAGTAAAAGTGTGTGCTAGGGCTGAGCCACTCCAGAAGAAAGTCCTTGTGTACAGTAAGCAGAAAACTCTTAACTTAAAGGTCTGTGCCAGAGCTGAGTTACACCACATTAAAATTTTTCAGTAGATAACACATTCTTAGAGTTCACATGTGATCATATATCCTGCAACATAAGTTAGTAATATTTCCAGTGTCACTTAAATTAAGCTCTCTGACTAGAATCCAGGATGTTTCCAGGCATGTTTGAGTGCATCACCATGGGAATCCCAAGGACCATCACACTGGGCTAGTCAAGCTGTTGCATATGGTCCACAGGGACTATGGAATTTGACACAAATCAATTTTGCTCCTTCTTTTCATATAGTGTATGGCAAGAAGTCACCATTCCTGCCCTTGTCTAACTGTCCAAAGTGCTGCTGAATGAAAGTGTGGGGGTTCAGGGGTCACCCCACAAACCACAAAAACAAAGATCTCAGTTAATCAGGGATGGTGTGTGTTATCCAAAACATCCAGGAAATTCAGTACAAAATGAAAATACCAAACCTACAAATAATAAATATAGTAGATTGTGAAGATTCCCAAATCAAAGTGGCAGTAAACAGCTTCAATAAAATCATAGAAGAAAACTTCCCTAACCTAAAGAAAGAGAAAACCTTAAAAGTACAACAAGCCTGCAGAATGCCTAATTGATTGGACCTGAAAAATTTTCTCCATTCAAATAATAATAAAAACACAAAATGCAGAGAACAAAGAAAGAACATTAAAACTTGTAAGGAAAAATGACAAGTAACATATAACGTAAGACCTATCCGATTTACACCCAACTTCTCAAGAGGGATGAAAAGTCAGAAGATCTTGGACAGATATAATATAGACAGTAAAGAATAAAAATGTCAGCACAGCAAAACTCTCAATCTCTATGGATGGAGAAACCAAGATATTCCATGACAAAAGCAAATTTAAACACTATTTTTCTACTAACACAATACTTCAGAGGATAACAGAAGGAAAACTCTAAGTCAATGAGAGAAACTACACCACAGAAAAACCAACAAATTAATCATCTCTCAATAACTACAAAAAGAACAACACAATCATAATTCACTCCTAACAACAAAAATAACAGGGAGCAAAAATCATTGGTCTTTAATGTCAATCCAGACTCCTGCAGAGCTCCCAGGGACTAAACCGCCATGGCTCTAGATCCTATGCAGTACAAGACTGCCTTATGTGCCATCAATTGGAAGAAAGACCCTAGGTCCTGTTCAGACCTATTGCCCAAGCAAAGGGAGATGAAAGAGAGGTGACAGGAGAGTGGATAGGTAGGTGGGGAAGCACCATCATAGAGGCAAAGATGACAGGGAGTAGGATGGGGAGAGTCCAGGAAGGAGGACAACATTTGAAACATAAATAAATAAAATAACCAACTGATAAATGAATAGTTGAAAAGAAAAGAAAAAGCAAAAGGGTTAAAAATAAATAAATAAAAATTAACACAAATTATGCAAACAAAAAATTAAAAATCCCTAATGGCCTAATGCTGTTTGTAATCTAATGCTAATTTGTAGCATCAAAGACTTTTTGCCACAAAGAGGAGTGACCCTGCCCCTAGTTAAATATGATTTATAAATAAAGATGTCAGCACACATTAGCTGGGCAGAAGAGAAACAGGTAGGTTTTAGTTTTCATGGGCTTTGGGAAAGAGAATCATGAAGAGGGAAGAATCAATCTGTACTCACTAAATGTGCCTGGAGCCTGTGATCCTGGTTGTTCAGAATTCATCAGAGTCTAGTAGTCTCTTTGTGGTTCTGTGATTCTGAGATTTTGTAATCCTGAGATTCTGGATGTGTCAGAACTCCTGGGAGTTAAGTTGCCTCTGGGATATTGTGATCCATGTGTGACCAAGCTCCTGAAATCCTGGGACCTAGGAATACTGTGATTCTGGTTATGTTAGAGCACCTAGGAGTGGAGTTTCCTCTTGATGTTGCCAGACTGCCTTCTGAGTTCACAACCAAGGTAAACCAGCCAAGACTGAAAGATACCCATGCCACTGGTCGGGCAGCTATCCTGTGTAATTGATTCTTTCTCCTTCTCCACAAACTCACCAGCAACTGCTGTCTCTTGAGTTTTTGCACATCAAAGTGGGAAGAAACACTTGGACCAAAGAAGTTTCAATGGTACAGTGTAGAGGAATACCAAGACAGGAACACGGGAGTGGGCTGATTGGGGAACAGGGGTAGGAGAGATGGCTTATGGGATTTTTTGGGCAGTGGGACCAGAAAGTGGACAACTTTTGAAATGTAAATAAAGAATATATGTAATAAAAAAATTGAAAGAAATAGTATATCTAATAATAATATTTAAAGAATAAATGTTTCCTGTAGTTCTTCATGAATTGGTCATGCTTCTTTTTATTTTTCCTACACACTATGACAATTACAACGTTAAAAAACAACAAAGAAAACTTTGCTTAATTTAAGTCACTCATTCACATTTGAGGTAATTATTTATCTGTATCAGTTTTACCCAGGAAAACATTAAGTAACATAATGTCAAAAGTAATACCTTGTTTTCTAGAATGCTATTGTGGTCCAAAACAGATTCTAAAAAAAAAAAAAAAAAAAAAAAAAAAAACAGCTTCATAATTTTTAATAAAAGTTTTTGTTTGATATGTTTTCATTTGAGATATATATTAGAGGGGGTGATTTCCCATGTATCAAGTTTTTACTTATTAATATCTCTCTTTTAAATCATTAGGGCACTGGACAGGGCTGGTTTACCTTGGTCATGAACTCTGTTGAAAGACCTGTAACGCACAGAAGTTCCATTTCCAGGTGCTCTGACACACCCAGGACCATAGGATCAGAGGTGAGGAGGACAAAAGATCTGTCCTAACACCACTGGGCATAACTGGGACTAGTGGGTGTGGGAAGCCCTCCTGAGCTATTTAGATTTAATGCTTACTCATGGCCCTAAGGTAGTGGCTGCTAAAATATGAGAACAATTAACTAGAGACTTCCCCATGAGCTGTCAGTGCAAGAAGAGTGCAAGTTCCTGAGTTCCTGCCCTAACCACGGAAAGTACCTGCCCAGGGAGCTGCAGAAGGAGAGAAGCCCCGCGGCCATATTTGCTACCTGCCTGGACAGAAAATGAAGGAAATCGAAGAAGATCTCAGAAAATGGAAAAATCTTCCATGCTCGTGGATTGGCAGGATTAATATAGTTAAAATGGCCATCTTGCCAAAGGCAATCTACAGATTCAATGCTATCCCCATAAAAATCCCAACCCAGTTCTTCATAGAGCTAGAAAGCAATTCTCAAATTCATCGGGAATAACAAAAAAAACAGGGTAGGTAAAACTATTCTCAACAGTAAAAGAACTTCAGGGGGATTCAGTATTCCAGACTTTAAACTTTACTACAGAGCAATAGTGATAAAAACTGCATGGTATTGGTACAATATCAGGCAAGCAGATCAATGGAATAGGATTGAAGACCCAGAAATGAACCAACACACCTATGGTCACTTGGTCTTCAACAAAAAAGCTGGAAACATCCAGTGGAAAAAAAGATAGTCTTTTCAACAAATGGTGCTGGTTCAATTGGAGGTCAGCATGCAGAAGAATGCGATCCATTCTTATCTCCTTGTACTAAGCTCAACTCCAAATGGATCAAGGACCTCCACATAAAACCTGACACAATGAAACTAATAGAAAAGAAACTGGGAGCAGGGCGGTGGTGGAGGACACCTGTAATCCCAGCACTCTGGGAGGCAGAGGCAGTGGATTTCTGAGTTTGAGGCCAGCCTGGTCTACAGAGTGAGTTCCAGGACAGCCAGTGCTATACAGAGAAACCCTGTCTCAGAAAAAAAAGAAAGAAAGAAAAGAAACTGGGGGAGACCCTGGAGGACATGGGCACAGGGGAAAAGTTCCTGAATAGCGTATGCTCTAAGATCAAGAATTGACAAATGGGACCCCATAAAACTACAAAGTTTCTGTAAGGCAAAGGACACTGCCAAATGAACAAAACGTCAACCAACAGACTGGGAAAGGATCTTCACCAACCCTAAATCCGACAGAGGGCTAATACAAAGACCTTAAGAAAGTAGAACCCAGAGAACCAAATAACCCCATTAAAAAGTGGGGTAAGGAGCTAAACAAAGAATTTTCACATGAAGAACTTCGGAGAGCTGAGAAACACCTTAAGAAATGTTCTACATCATTAATCATTACGGAAATGCAAATCAAAACAACCCTGAGATTTCACCTCACACCAGTCAGAATGGCTAAGGTCAAAAACTCAGGAGATAGCAGGTGTTGGCGAGGATGTGGAGAAAGAGGAACACTCCTCCACTGCTGGTGGGATTTCAAGATGGTGCAACCACTTTGGAAATCAGTCTGGTGGTTCCTCAGAAAACTGGGCATGACACTTCCTGAGGACCCTGTTATACCACTACTGGGCATATATCCAGAGGATTCTTCAGCATGCAATAAGGACACATGCTCCACTATGTTCATATTTGTAGTAGTCAGAAGCTGGAAAGAACCTAGGTGTCCTTCAAAGGAGGAATGGATACAAAAAATGTGGTATATTTACACAATGGAGTACTATTCAGCCATTAGAAACAATGAATTCATGAAATTCTTAGACAAATGGATGGAGCTGGAGAACATCATACTAAGTGAGGTAACCCAGTCTCAAAAGATCAATCATGGTATGCATTAACTGATAAGTGGATATTAGCCTAGAAACTTTGAATACCCAAGACATATTCCACAAATTAAATGATGTCCAAAAAGAATGGAGGAGTGACCCCTGGTTCTGGAAAGACTCAGTGCAACAGTATAGGGGAATTCCAGAACAGGGAAGTGGGAAGGGGTAGATGGAGGAACAGGGGGAGGGAAGAGGGCTTATGGGACTTGCGGGGAGTGGGGACCCAGAAAAGGGGAAATCATTTGAAATGTAAATAAAAAATGTATCAATAAAAAAAAATACAGGAGAACACAGAAATAAAGGCAGAAGCCCTTTAAGAGGAAACTTAAAATTCCATAAAAGAATTACAGGAAAACATAATCAGATGGGCCAACATAACGAACAAAACCATCCAACATCTAAAAATGGAAGTAGAAACAAAAAGGAAATCAAAAAGGGAGACCATCCTGGAGTGAGAAATCCTAGGAAAGAGATCAGGTGTCGTCAACAGAATACAAGAGGTAGAAGAGAGATTCTCAGATGCAGAAGATACCATAGAAAACATTGACACTATAGATGGGGAAACCAAGATATTCCATTTCCTATCAGGAAAACAGAAACTAAACAGGGGCACAGTGAAACTAACTGAAGCTTTGGACCAATTGGATTTAACATATGTATATATATATATATATATAAAATATTTCATCCCAAAGCAAAAGAATATACCTTTTTCTTAGCACATCATGGTACCTTTTCCAAAATCATATAATTAGTCACAAGACAGACCTCAACAAATATAAAATTGAAATAATACGGTGTCATGGGGCCTGGGTCCTACATGGGAGTCAGCAGAGGGACCTGAGCACATAGGCAGTTCATCTGCCAGCCAGCCTGTCGTGGGGATCAGCAGAGGGAGTGACTCTCCGCTACCATCTTCACTGCCTGCTGGAAGAGAAAGGCAATACCAGGTACTGAGATACCCCAAGTTCAAGATCTCTGGGAGCGCAACCAGGGGTCTGCCTGCACCCAGGACCTGGGCACATAAGCAGTTCATCTGCCAGCCAGCCTGTCATGGGCCCTGTGTCCTTCCTGGGGATCAGCAGAGGGAGTGACTCCCCTCCACCTCCTTCACTCCATGACAGAGCAGTAGGGGAGCACCTGGTTCACTGAGACAACCCAAGTATAACATTGCTTGGAGCAAGACTCAGCAGGGCTCCAATGACACAAAAGAGGAAGGCAGCACATCAGCAATCTGTGCCAGGGGAAACCCAGTCATCCAGTGTTGCAGAAATAGACTTACAGGCCCACAGGAGGTTGAAGCACCAGCCAATGACAATAAGACCAACTAACACAAGTGAGAACTAGATGGCTAAAGGCAAATGTAGGAACATTACTAACAGAAACCAAGATATCATGACAAAATCTGAACCCAATTCTCCAACAACAGCAAGTCCTGGTTACCCCAACATATAAGAAAAACAAGAGTTGGATTTAAAATCACTGGTCATGATGCTGTTAGAGGAACACAAGAAGGACATAAATAAACCTCTTAAAGAAATTCAGAAGAAAAATGATGAAAAGTTAGAAGCCCTTACAAGGGAAACACAAAAATCACTTAAAGAAATTCAGGAGAATATGGGTCAAAAGATAGAAGCCAATAAAGAGGACATGCAAAAGTCACTTAGAGAAATATAGGAGAACTTTGGTCAACGGGCAGAAGTCATGAAAGAGGAAACAAAAAAAATCTCTTAAAGAATTACAGGAAAACACAAACAAGCAAGTGAAGGAACTGAGCAAAAACATCCAGGATGTAAACACAGAAGTAGAAGCAACTAAGAAATCAAAAAGGGAGACAACTTTGGAGATAGAAAACCTTGGGAAGAAATCAGGGGCCATAGATGCAAATATCAACAACAGAATACAAGAGATAAAAGAAAGAATCTCAGATGCCGAAGATACCATAGAAACCATGAATTCAACAGTCAAAGAAAACGCAAAATGCAAAAAGCTTGTAACCCAAACCATCCAGGAAATCCAGGATATAATGAGAAGGCCAAACCTAAGGATTATAGGCATAGATGAGAGTGAAGATTTACAACTTAAAGGGCCAGAAAATACCTTCAACAAAATTATGGAAGAAAACTTTCCTAACCTAAAGAGAGAGATGCCCATGAATATACAAGAAGCCTACAGAACTCCAAACAGCCTGGACCAGAACAGAAATACCTCCCGTCACATAATAATCAAAACTCAAATGTACTAAACAAAGAAAGATTACTAAAGGCAGTAAGAGAAAAAGGGCAAGTAACATATAAAGGAAGACATATCAGAATTACACCAGACTTCTCACCAGAGACCATGAAAGCTAGAAGATCCTGGGCAGATCTCATGCAAACTCTAAGAGAACACAAATGCCAGCAGAGACTACTATACCAACGAAACTCTCAATCACTATAGATGGAGAAACCATGAGAAAACCAAATTTACACAATATCTTTCCACAAACCCAGCCCTACAAAGGATAATAGGGGGAAAACACCAATAGAAAGAGGGAAACTATATCCTGGAGAAAGCAGGATAATAACCTTCTTTCATCAAACCCAAAAGAAGATAGCCACACAAGCATAAAATTGACATCAAAAATGATAGGAAGCAATAATCACTATTCCTTAATATCTCTTAACATCAGTGAAATGAATTCCCCAATAAAAAGACATAGACTAACAGACTGGATATGTAAACAGGACCCTACATTTTGCTCCATACAGGAAACACCCCAGTGTCAAAGACAAAAACTAACTTCGAGTGAAAGGCTGGAATTCTACAAGCAAATGGTCTCAGGAAACAGGCCAGAGTTGCCATTCTAATATGTGATAAAATTGACTTTCAACCTAAAGCCATCAAAAGAGACATGAAAGGACACTTTTTGTTGGTCAATGGAAACTCTCAATCCTGAACATCTATGCTCCAAATGCAAGGACACCCTCATTCATAAAAGAAACTTTACTAAAACTCAAAGCACACATTGCACCTAACACAATAATTATGTGTGACTTCAACACCCCACTCTCTTCAGTGGACAGATAAGGAAAAAGAAAACTACACGGGGACACAGAGAAACTAATTGAAGCTTTAGACCAATTGGATTTAACAGATATATATATATATATATATATATATATATATATATATATATATATATATATATATATATAACTTTTCATCCCAAAGCAAAAGAATATACCTTTTTCTCAGCACCTCATGGTACCTTCTCCAAAATGGATCATATAGTTGGTCATAAGACAGACCTCAACAAATATAAGAAGATCGAAATAATCCCATGCCTCCTATCAGATCACTAAGGAGTAAGAGTAGTCTTCAATGGCAACAAAAATGACAGAAAACCCACATAAACATGGAGGCTGAACAATACTCTACTCAATGATACCTTGGCCAAGGAAGAAATAAAGAAAGAAATCAAAGACTTTTTAGAATTTAAGGAAAATAAAGGCACAACATACCCAAATCTATGGGACACAATGAAAGCAGTGCTAAGAGGAAAACTCATAGTCCTAAGTGCCTCCAAAAAGAAAATGGAGAGAGTATACACTAGAAGCTTAATGGCACAACTGAAATCCCTGGAACATAAAGAAGCTAGTTCACCCAGGAGCAGAAGAAGACAGGAAATCATCAAACCCAGGGCTGAAATTAATCAAGTAGAAACTAAGAGAACCATACAAAGAATCAACAAAACCAAGAGCTGGTTCTTTGAAAAAAATCAACAAGATAGATAAACCCTTAGCCAGACTAACCAAAGGGCACAGAGACAGTATCCAAATTAACAAAATTAGAAATGAAAAGGGAGATATAACAACAGAAACGTGGAAATTCAAAAAATAATCAGATCCTACTACAAAAGCCTATACTCAACACAACTGGAGAATCTGGAGGAAATGGACAATTTCTTAGACAGATACCAAATACCAAAATTAAATCAGGATCAAATAGATCATCTAAACAGTCCCATAACCCCTAAAGAAATAGAAGGGGTCATAGAAAGCCTTCCAACCAAAAATAGCACAGGACCAGATGGCTTCAGTGCAGAATTCTACCAGACCTTCAAAAAAGACTTAACACCAATACTCTTCAAACTATTCCACAAAATAGAAACAAAAGGAACATTGCCCAACTTGTTCTACACAGCCACACTTATGCTGATACTAAAACCACACAAAGATCCAATAAGAAAAGAGAACTTCAGGCCAATTTCACTTAAGAATATCGATGCAAAATACTCAATAAAATTCTTGCCCAGCAAATCCAAGAACACATCAAAACAATTACCCACCATGATTAAGTAGGTTTTATCCCAGGGATGCAGGAATTGTTCAAAATATGGAAATCCATCAATGCTATCCACTACATAAACAAACTCAAAGACAAAAAACCCACATGATCATTTCATTAGATGCTGAAAAAGCATTGACAAAATCAGCATCCTTTCATGCTATAAGTGTTGGAAAGAACAGGAATTCAAGGCCCAAACCTAAACATAGTAAAAGCAATATACAGCAAACCCATAGCCCACATCAAACTAAATGGAGAGAAACTTGAAGCAATCCCATTAAAATCAGGGACTAGACAAGGCTGCCCCCTCTCTCCATATTTTTCAATATAGTTCTTGAAGTCCTAGTTAGAGCAATTAGACAACATAAGGAAGTCAAAGGGATACAAATTGGAAAGGAAGAAGTCAAACTATCACTATTTGCAGATGATATGATAGCATACTTAAGTGACCCAAAAAACTCTACCAGAGAACTCCTACAGCTGATAAACAACTTCAGCAAAGTGGCTGGTTACAAAATCAACTCAAGCAAATCAGTAGCTTTTCTATACTCAATGGACAAGCAGACTGAGAAAGAAATTAGGGAAATGACACCCTTCACAATAGCCACAAAGAACATAAAGTATCTTGAAGTGACTCTAACCAAACAAGTGAAAGACCTACAAGACAAGAACTTCAGATCGCTGAAGAAGGAAATCGAAGAAGACCTCAGAAAATGGAAAAATCTTACATGCTCATGAATTGGCTTGATTAATATAGTTAAAATGATCATCTTGCCAAAAGTAATCTACAGATTCAATGCAATCCCCATCAAAATCCCAATTCAATTCTTCATAGAGTTAGAAAGAGCAATTCTCAAAATCATCTGGAATAACAAAAAACCCAGGATAGCTAAAACTGTGCTCAACAGTAAAAGAAATTCTGAGGGCATCAGTATCCCAGAACTCAAACATTACTACAGAGCAATAGTGATAAAAAAAACTTCATTGATATTGGTACAATGAGAGGCAAGTGGATCAATGGAATGGGATTGAAGACCCGGAAATGAACCCACACACCTATGGTCACTTGATCTTCAACAAAGGAGCTGAAAACATCCGGTGGAAAAAAGATAGCCTTTTCAACAAATGGTGCTGGTTCAATTGAAGGTGAGCATGCAGAAGAATTCGAAATGATTCATTCTTATCTCCTTGTACTAAGCTCAACTCCAAGTGGATTAAGGACCTCCACATAAAACCTGACACATTGAAACTAATGGAAAAGAAACTGGGGAAGACTCTTGAGGACATGGGCACAGGAGAAAAGTTTCTGAAGAGAACACCAATAGCTTACACTCTGTCAAGAATTGACAAATGGGACCTCATAAAATTACAAAGTTTCTGTAAGGCAAAGGACACTGTCAAAAGGACAAAATGTCAACCAACAGATTGGAAAAGGACCTTCACCAATCCTAAATCTGAAAGAGGGCTAATATCTAATATATACAAAGAACTCAAGAAGGTAGACCCCAGAGAACCAAATAACCCTATTAAAAAGTGGGGTACAGGGCTAAACAAAGAATGTTCACATGAAGACCTTCAGATGACTGAGAAGCACCTTAAGAAATGTTCAACATCATTAATCATTAGGGAAATGCAAATCAAAACAACCCTGAGATTCCACCGCACACCTGTCAGAATGGCTAAGGTTAAAAACTCAGGAGACAGCAGGTGTTGGCGAGGATGTGGATAAAGAGGAACACTCCTCCACTGCTGGTGGGATTGCAAGATGGTACAACCACTATGGAAATCAGTCTGGTGGTTCCTCAGAAATCTGGGCATGATACTTCCCGAGGACCCTGCTATACTTCTCCTGGGCATATACCTAGAGGAGTCTCTGGCATGCAATAAGGACACATGCTCCACTATATTCATAGCAGCCATATTTATAATAGTTAGAAGCTGGAAAGAACTCAGATGACCCTTAATGGAGGAATGGTTACAGAAAATGTGGTATATTTACACAATGGAATATTACTCAGCAATTAAAAAGAATGAATTCATGAAATTCTTAGGCAAATGGTTGGAACTGGAAAATATCATCCTAAGTAACCCAATCACAAAAGAATACACATGGAATGCAATCACTGATAAGTGGATATTAATTAGCCCAGAAGCTCTAAATTCTCAAGACAAAGTCAGCATATCAAATGATACCCAAGAAGAGGGAAAGAGAGAGCCCTGAATCTGAAAAGAGTTGATCCACCATTGTAGGGGAGTACCAAGACAGGGAAAAGGGAGTGGATGATTGGGAAATGGGTGAAGGGAAGAAGGCTTATGAGACTGACATGGAGGGGTGAACTGGGAAAGGGTAAAGCATTTGTAACGTAAACAAAGGATATTGAAAATAAAAAAAATTAAAAAAATAAAACATTGACACAACAGTAAAAGAAAAGGCAAATGGCACAAAGGCCCTAACCCAAAACATGCAGGAAATTTAGGACATAATGAGTAGAACATACCTAAGAACAATAGGTATAGAAGATAATTGAGATGCCCAAGTTAATGGACCAGCAACTATGTATCACAAAATTATAGATGAAGCATCCCTCAACTCAAGAATGATATGCCCATGAGCCATCAGTAGCCTACAGTACTGCAAATAGACTGGACTAGAACACAAATTCCTCCTGTCAAATAATAATCAAAACACCAAATGCACTAAACAAAGAAAGAATATTAAAAGCAATAAGGGAAAAAATCATGTAAAATATAAAGGCAGACCTATCTGAATTATACCAGACTTCTCAGAAAAAAACTAAGAAAGGCAGAAAGTTTTGGGAATATTTCATACAGACCATAAGAGAACATAAATGCGAGCCCAGGCTGCAATACCAAGCAAAATTTTCCATTACCATAGATGGGGAAAACAAGATATTCCATGATAAGCCCAAATTTACACAATAAATTTCCACAAACCAAGCTCTACAAAGGATAATGTAAGAAATACACCAACACTACAAAGCAAAACTACAACCTAGAAAAAGAAGGTAATCTTTCAATAAGCCAAAAGTAGATAGCCATAAAAATATAATTCTGATTCTAACAACACAAATAATAGGAAATAACATTCATTTTTCCTTAATACCTATTAACACCAATGGACTCAATTCCCCAATAAAAAGACACAGATCATCAGCCTGGATACATAAACAGGTATCAACATTTTGAAGCATACAGGAAATGATTTTCAGTGACAAAGACAGATACTACCTCAAAGTAAAAGGTTGGAAAACAATTTTGCAAGAAAATGTTCCCAAGAAACAAGTTGAAGTAGCCCTTTTCATTTTGAATAAAATCAACTTTCAACCGAAATTTATCAAAAAATGATGTGGAATGACACTAGGTATTCATCAAAGGAAAAATTCACCAAGACAAACTCATTTTTAAACATCTATGCAGCAAACAGAAAGGCACCCATATGTGTAAAGAAAGCAATACTGTAGTTCAATGCACAAATTAAACTTCACACAATAAGAGGAGAATTCAATAACCCACTTTCAACAATGGACAGATCATGAAAACAGAAACTAAACAGAGGCACAACGAAATTAAAATAAGTTATGAAGCCAAACGATTTGACAGATATCTATAAAACATTTTACCCGAAAATGTATTCAGACACAAAACAATCCTCAACAGATACAAGAATATTGAATTAACTCAAAGGGAGACAACTTTGGAGATAGAAAGCCTTGGGAAGAAATCAGGGGACAGAGATGCAAATATCAACAACAGAATACAAGAGATAGAAGAAACAATCTCAGATGCTGAAGATTCCATAGAAACCATGGACTCAACAGTTAAAGAAAATGCAAAATGCAAAAAGCTTGTAACCCAAAATATCCAGGAAATCCAGGACACAATGAGAAGACCAAACCTAAGGATTATAGGCATAGATGAGAGTGAAGATTTACAACTTAAAGGGCCAGCAAACATCTTCAATAAAATTATGGAAGAAAACTTCCCTAACCTAAAGAGAGAGATGCCCATGAATATACAAGAAGCCTACAGAACTCCAAACAGACTGGACCAGAACAGAAATACTTCCCGTCACATAATAATCAAAACACCAAATGTTCTAAACAAAGAAAGAATACTAAAGGCAGTAAGAGAAAAAGGCCAAGTAACATATAAAGGAAGACCTATCAGAATCACAGCAGACTTTTCACCTGAGACTATGAAGGCTAGAAGGTCCTGGGCAGATCTCATGCAGACTCTAAGAGAACACAAATGCCAACCAAAACTACTATATCCAGCAAAACTCTCAATCACCATAGATGGAGAAACTAAGATATTTCATGACAAAACCAAGTTTACCCAATATCTATCCACAAACCCGGCCCTAAAAAGGATAATAGGAGGACAACACCAATACAAGGAGGGAAACTTCACCCTGGAAAAAACAAGATAGTAACCCTTCATCAAACCCAAAAGAAGTTAAGCATTCAAATTTAAAAAATAACGTCAAAAATGATAGGAAGTAACAATCACTATTCCTTAATATCTCTTAACATCAATGGACTTAATGCCCCAATAAAAAGACACAGACTAACTGAATGGATACGTAAACAGGACCCTACATTTTGCTGCTTACAGGAAACACACCTCAGGGTCAAAGACAAACACTACCTTAGAGTAAAAGGCTGGAAGACAATTTTACAAGCAAATGGTCTCAGGAAACAAGCTGGAGTAGCCATTTGAATATCAGATAAAATTGACTTTCAACCCAAAGTCATCAAAAGAGACCCTGAGGGACACTTCTTGCTGCTCAAAGGAAAAATACAAAAAGAAGAACTGTCAATCCTGAACATCTATGCCCCAAATGCAAGGGCACCCTCTTTCGTAAAAGAAACTTTATTAAAACTAAAAGCACACATTGCACCTAACACAATAATTGTGGGTGACTTCAACACTGCACTTTCCTCAATGGACCGATCAGGAAAACAGAAACTAAACAGGGACACAATGAAACTAATTGAAGCTTTGGACCAATTAGATTTAACAGATATATATAGAACATTCTATCCTAAAACAAAAGAATATACCTTTTTCTCAGCACCTCATGGTACCTTCTCCAAAATCGACCATATAATTGGTCACAAGACAGACCTCAACAAATATAAGAAGATCGAACTAATCCCATGCCTCCTATCTGATCACTATGGAGTAAAAGTGGTCTTCAATAGCAACAGAAACAACAGAAAGCCCACATACACATGGAAACTGAACAATACTCTACTCAATGATACCTTGGTCAAGGAAGAAATAAAGAAAGAAATTAAAGACTTTTTAGAACACAATGAAAATGAAAACACAACATACCCAAATCTATGGGACACAATGAAAGCAGTGCTAAGAGGAAAACTCATAGCCCTGAGTGCCTCCAAAAAGAAAATGGAGAGAGCATACATTACCAGCTTAATGACACACCTGAAAACCCTAGAACAAAAAGAAGCTATTTTGCCCAGGAGGAGTAGAAGGCAGGAAATCATCAAACTCAGGGCCGAAATCAATCAAGTAGAAACAAAGAGAACCATACAAAAAATCAACAATACCAGGAGCTGGTTCTTTGAGAAAATCAACAAGATAGATAAACCCTTAGCCAGACTGACCAAAGGGCACAGAGAAAATATCCAAATTAACAAACTTAGAAATGAAAAGGGAGATATAACAACGGAAACTGAGGAAATCCAAAAAATCATCAGATCCTACTACAAGAGCCTATACTCAACACAACTGGAGAATCTGGAGGAAATGGACAATTTCCTTGACAGATACCAAATACCAAAATTAACTCAGGACCAACTAGACCATCTAAACAGTCCCATAATGCCTAAAGAAATAGAAGGAGTCATAGAAAGTCTTCCAACCAAAAAAAGCACAGGACCAGATGGCTTCAGTGCAGAATTCTACCAGACCTTCAACGAAGAGTTAACACCAATACTCTTCAAACTATTCCACAAAATAGAAACAGAAGGAACACTACCCAATTCCTTCTACGAAGCCACAATTACGCTGATACCAAAGCCACACAAAGATCCAACAAAGAAAGAGAACTTCAGACCAATTTCCCTTATGAACATCGATGCAAAAATACTCAATAAAATTCTTGCCAACCGAATCCAAGAACACATCAAAACGATCATCCACCATGATCAAGTAGGCTTTATCCCGGGAATGCAGGGTTGGTTCAATATACGGAAATCCATCAATACAATCCACTACATAAACAGACTCAAAGAACAAAACCACATGGTCATTTCATTGGATGCTGAAAAAGCATTTGACAAAATTCAGCATCCCTTCATGCTTAAAGTCTTGGAGAGAACAGGAATTCAAGGCCCATACCTAAACATAGTAAAAGCAATATACAGCAAACCGGTAGCCAGCATCAAACTAAATGGAGAGAAACTTGAAGCAATCCCACTGAAATCAGGGACCAGACAAGGCTGCCCCCTTTCTCCTTATCTTTTCAATATTGTACTTGAGGTACTAGCTCGGGCAATTCGACAACATAAGGAGGTCAAAGGGATACAAATTGGAAAGGAAGAAGTCAAACTATCATTATTTGCAGACGACATGATCGTCTACCTAAGTGACCCAAAGAACTCCACTAGAGAGCTCCTACAGCTGATAAACAACTTCAGCAAAGTGGCAGGTTATAAAATCAACTCAAGCAAATCAGTGGCCTTCCTATACTCAAAGGATAAGCAGGCTGAGAAAGAAATTAGGGAAATGACCCCCTTCACAATAGCCACAAACAGTATAAAGTATCTTGGGGTGACTCTTACCAAACATGTGAAAGATCTGTATGACAAGAACTTCAAGACTCTGAAGAAGGAAATGGAAGAAGACCTCAAAAAATGGGAAAACCTCCCACGCTCATGGATCGGTAGAATCAATATACTTAAAATGGCCATTTTGCCTAAAGCACTATACAGATTCAATGCAATACCCATCAAAATCCCAACTCAATTCTTCACAGAGTTAGAAAGAGCAATTATCAAATTCATCTGGAACAACAAAAAACCCAGGATAGCTAAAACTATTCTCAGCAACAAAAGGAAATCTGGGGGAATCAGTATCCCTGACCTCAAGCAATACTACAGAGCAATAGTGTTAAAAACTGCATGGTATTGGTACAGTGACAGGCAGGAGGATCAATGGAACAGGATTGAAGATCCAGAAATGAACCCACACACCTATGGCCACTTGATCCTCGACAAAGAGGCTGAAAACATCCAATGGAAAAAAGATAGCCTTTTCAACAAATGGTGCTGGTTCAACTGGAGGTCAGCATGCAGAAGAATGCGAATTGATCCATCCTCGTCTCCTTGTACTAAGCTCAAATCCAAATGGATCAAGGACCTCCACATAAAGCCAGACACTCTGAAGCTAATAGAAAAGAAACTGGGGAAGACCCTTGAGGACATCGGCACAGGGAGAAAGTTTCTGAACAGAACACCAATAGCGTATGCTCTAAGAGCAAGAATTGACAAATGGGACCTCATAAAATTACAAAGTTTCTGTAAGGCAAAGGACACCATCAGGAGGACAAATCGACAACCAACAAATTGGGAAAAGATCTTCACCAATCCTACATCAGATAGAGGGCTAATATCCAATATATATAAAGAACTCAAGAAGTTAGACTCCAGAAAACCAAACAACCCTATTAAAAAATGGGGTACAGAGTTAAACAAAGAATTCTCGCCTGAAGAACTTCGGATGGCGGAGAAGCATCTTAAAAAATGCTCAGCTTCATTAGTCATTAGGGAAATGCAAATCAAAACAACCCTAAGATTTCATCTTACACCAGTCAGAATGGCTAAGATTAAAAATTCAGGAGACAGCAGGTGTTGGAGAGGGTGTGGAGAAAGAGGAACACTCCTCCACTGCTGGTGGGGTTGCAAATTGGTACAACCACTCTGGAAATCAGTCTGGCGGTTCCTCCGAAAACTGGGCACCTTACTTCCAGAAGATCCTGCTATACCACTCCTGGGCATATACCCAGAAGACTCCCCACCATGTAATAAGGATACATGTTCTACTATGTTCATAGCAGCCCTATTTGTAATTGCCAGATGCTGGAAAGAACCCAGGTATCCCTCAACAGAAGAGTGGATGCAAAAAATGTGGTATATCTACACAATGGAGTACTATTCAGCCATTAGAAACAATGAATTCATGAAATTCTTAGGCAAATGGATGGAGCTAGAGAATATCATACTAAGTGAGGTAACTCAGACTCAAAAGGTGAATCATGGTATGCACTCACTAATAAGTGGATATTAACCTAGAAAACTGGAATACCCAAAACATAATCCACACATCAAATGAGGTACAAGAAGAAAGGAGGAGTGGCCCCTGGTTCTGGAAAGACTCAGTGAAACAGTATTCAGCAAAACCAGAACCGGGAAGTGGGAAGGGGTGGGTGGGAGGACAGGGGAAGAGAAGGGGGTTTGCGGGACTTTTGGGGAGTGGGGGGGCTAGAAAAGGGGAAATCATTTGAAATGTAAATAAATTATATCGAATAAAAAAAAACAAAAACAAAACAAAACAAAACAAAAAAAAAGAATATTGAATTAAAACCATGCATTATAATGGACCACCACAGATTCAGACAGGTCTTCAATAACAACAAGAACAACATATACATGGAAGCAGAACAACTACCTACTCAATGATAACTTGGTCAGGGAAGAAATAAAGAAACAAATTAAAGATTTTTTAAAGTTGAATAGAAATGAAAATACAACATATCCAAACTTATGGGACACAATGAAAACAGTGCTAAGAGGAAAACTCATAGCCCTGAGTGCTTCCATAAAGAAACTGAAGAGAATTCCCCGCAGCCTCTGCAATCTTCACTCCCAGATGGACCAGACAGGCAACACCAGGTACACAGAAATATCCTGAGTTTAACATCACTCAGGACACTGCCCACCAGACTTCTGCCTGTGCCCAGGGCCTGGGCAGCTCTGTGGGTTGTCTATGTGCCAGTCCTTTTGTGGGACATTTGCCCTACATAGTGACCGGCACTTGGAGAGGGTCCCCTCAGCCACTGCCATCTTCACTCCTGGATGGACAAGGCAGGCAATACCAGGTACAGAGAGACAACCCTGAATATAACATTGCTTTGGGCAAGGCACAGAAAGGCTCCAGGAACAACACCCAAGAGTAGGGCAGCACATCAGCAATCTGTGCCAGGGGAAACCCAGTTATCCAGTGGTGCTGAAATAGCCTCACAGGATCACAGGAGGTTCAAGCACCAGCCAGTGGCAACAAGACTAACTAATGCCAGAGATAACCAGATGGCAAGAGGCAAACTTAGGAACGTCACTTACAGAAATCAAGGCAATATGACAGCATCCAAGCCCAATTATCTGACAACAGCAAGTCCTGAATACCCCAACACTCCAGAAAAACAAGATTTGGATTTAAAATCACATCTCATGATGCTACATGAGATGGACTACAAGAAAGACATAAATAAATCTCTTAAGGAAATACAGGAGAATATGAATAAGGTAGAAGCCCTAACAAAGGAAACACAAAAATCACATAAGAAATTCAGGAGCATATGGGTCAAAAGATATAAGCCATAAAGAGGAAATGCAAAAATCACTTAAAGAAATGCAGGAAAACTTGGGTCAACAATCAGAAGTCATAAAAGAGGAAACACAAAACTCTCTTAAAGAATTACAGAAAAACACAAACAAGTGAAAGAACTGAACAAAACCAACCAGGATCAAAAAAAAAAAAGTAGAAAGAACTAAGAAATCAAAAAGGGAGACAACTTTGGAGATAGAAAACCTTGGGAAGAAATCAGGGGCCATAGATGCAAATATCAACAACAGAATACAAGAGATAGAAGAAAGAATCTCAGATGCTGAACATACCATAGAAAGCATTAGCTCAACAGTCAAAGAAAAGGAAAAATGCAAAAATCTTGTAACCCAAAACATCCAGGAAATCCAGGACACAATGAGAAGACCAAACCTAAGGATTATAGGTATAGATGAGAGTGAAAACTTACAAATTAAAGGGCCAGAAAATATCTTCAACAAAATTATAGAAGAAAACTTCCCTAACCTAAAGAGAGAGATGCCTATTAAATATACAAGAAGCCTACAGAACCCCCAAACAGATGGGACAAGAACAGAAATAGCTCCTGTCACATAATAATCAAAACCCAAAATGTACTAAAAAAGAAGGAATATTAAAAGCAGTAAGAGAAAAAGGCCAAGTAACATATAAAGGAAGACCTATCAGAATTACACCAGACTTCTCGCCAAAGACCATGAAAGCTACAAGATCCTGGGCAGATCTCATACAGACTCTAAGAGAACACAAATGCCCACCAAGACTACTATACCCAGCAAAAATTTAATCACCACAGATGGAGAAACCAAGATATTCTATGATAAAATCAAATTTTTACAATATCTTTCCACAAACCCAGCCCTACAAAAGATAAGAGGTGGAAAACACCAATACAAGAAGGGAAACTTCACCCGGGAAAAAGCAAGATAGTAACGTTCTTTCATCAAACCCAAAAGAAGATAGCCACACAAATATAAAAATAACATCAAAAATAACAGGAAGTAATAATCAGTATTCCATAATATCTCTTTATCATCAATGAACTAAATTCCCTAATAAAAAGACAAAGAGGATCCTATATTTTGCTGCATACAGGAAACACACCTCAGTGTCAAAGACAAACACTACCTCAGAGTAAAAGGCTGGAAACCAATTTTACAAGCAAATGGTCTCAGGAAACAAGCTGGAGTAGCCATTCTATTATCAAATAAAATTGACTTTCAACAAAAAGTCATCAAAGAGACACAGAAGAGACACATCCTTACTGGTCAAAAGAGGAATCCACCAAGAAGAACTCTCAATTCTGAACATCTGTGCTCCAAATCCAAGGACACCCTCATTCGTAAAAGACACTTTACTAAAGGTCAAAGCACACATTGTAACTAACATAATAATTGTGGGAGACTTCAACACTCCACTATCCTCAATAGATCAGGAAAATAGAAACTAAACAGGGACACAGTGAAACTAATTGAAGCTTTAGACAAATTGGATTTATCAGATATATATGTGTGTGTGTGTGTGTGTGTGTGTGTGTAACATTTAATCCTAAAGCAAAAGAATGTACCTTTTTCTCAGCACCTCATGGTACCTTCTCCAAAATCGACCATAGACCATATAATTGGTCACAAGACAGACCTCAACAAATATAAGAAGATCAAACTAATTCCATGACTCCTATCAGATCACTAGGGAGTAAGAGTAGTCTTCAATGGCAACAAAAACTACAGAAAACCCACATACACATGGAGTCTGAACAATACTTTATTCAATGATACCTTGGCCAAAGAAGAAATGAAGAAAGAAATCAAAGACTTTTTAGAATTTAACAAAAATGAAGGCACAACATACCCAAATCTATGGGACACAATGAAAGCAGTGCTAAGAGGAAAACTCATAGACCAGAGTGCCTCCAAAAAGAAAATGGAGAGAGTATATACTAGAAGCTTAACAGCACAACTGAAAGCCCTGGAACAAAAATAAGCTAATTCACCCAGGAGGAGAAGAAGACAGGAAATCATCAAACTCAGGGCCGAAATCAATCAAGTAGAAACTAAGAGAACCATACAAAGAATCAACAAAATCAGTAGCTGGTTCTTTGAAAAAAATCAACAAGATAGATAAACCCTTAGCCAGACTAACCAAAGGGCACAGAGACAGTATCCAAATTAACAAAATTAGAAATGAAAAGGGAGATACAACAACAGAAACTGAGGAAATTCAAAAAATTATCAGATCCTATTACAAAAGCCTGTACTCAACACAACTGGAGGATCTGGAGGAAATGGACAATTTCCTAGACAGATACTAAATACCAAAATTAAATCAGGATCAAATAGATCATCTAAACAGTACCATAACCCCTAAAGAAATAGAAGTGGTCATTAAAAGTCTTCCAATCAAAAGAAACACAGGACCAGATGGTTTTAGTGCAGAATTCTATCAGACCTTCAAAGAAGACCTAACACCAATACTCTTTAAATTATTGCTCAAAGTAGAAACAGAAGGGACACATCCCAACTTGGTCTATGAATTCACAATTATGCAGATACCAAAACTACACAAAGATCCAACAATGAAAACTTCAGAAAAATTTGCACTGTGACTATCGATGCAAAAATACTCATAAAATTCTTGCCAACCAAATCCAAGAACACATCAAAACGATCATTCATCATGATCAAGAGAGTTGTTTATCTGGTTTATGGGGCTGATCACGAACCAAAACACAACATATGAGGCCCTTGCTCTGTGCACTAACCTACATGTATCTCATTTTCATATGCACTTACCTATTTTGGCTATTTTATTTTTCTGACAGAATCTAATTTTATAGCTTACATAGGGCTGTAAGAAATCCTCCTTTGGTGACACTGGTGCAGAGATGAGAACCTCATACCCTGCCCGAGGGCCTTTCCATTGGTGGCTCCAATATTTTACTTTCCTCTGCCAACTGATCTCCAAACTCTTGCCAGAACCATGATGACTGCAACTCTCTCTCTCTCTCTCTCTCTCTCTCTCTCTCTCTCTCTCTCTCTCTCTCTCTCTCTCTCTCTCTCTCTCCTAAGGCATCTTGGGCCAACTTTCAAATGCTCAGCACAAGACTTCATGAGGTAGCCCCTAACACACATCCTCGTGTAAATCTGCCCTGAAGACTCTGCCTGGATGTGATTTCATGTACCTGTACATAAGACAGGAGAACTTTTGACTACATATTAAATCCAGAGTGATTTCTCAGCAGATTTTAATGGCTCATATTGCTGACTGGGGGAAATTTGAGGTAGGATGAGGCATTTCTGAAAATGGTTTGAAAAGGAAACATACAATTAGATACACAGGGATTACTGAGGTGATGGCAATCAAGCCTAGAGGAAACCCTAGCTTTGAAAAAAGGGTGGGCTCAATGCCTATGCCCCCCAAAAGTCTCCAGGAAAGAGCACTTCAGCTTTCTGTTCAGTGCAGGAAGAAAATTAGTAGGGAGCAGAAGACTGTAACACATGACATCACAGTCCCTTCTTGAACATTCCATTGTCTCCTGGAGAGTTCTTGGCATGAGCTGTGATGTCACCAGTGTTGTAGCAACAGCAGAAGCATTGCGTTTCTCAGTCAGTGTCTAGAGGATATACTGATAGACATGTTTGCCCGACTCAGAAAACTTTTTCGGAGAACCAGTATGGATGGGAGAGAGACTAGAGAGAGGAGGAAGGAAGCTGGCCTTTCATCTGAGAGTAGTGAAAGACAAAGGAGGTGGTCATGGAGAATGTGGAGTAAGTACTGGGAAGTGGATACTGAGCTTCCTGGCAGGGTGGCCCAAGCTGGCCTTTCTAGCAAAGGGGCAAAGGAATTGAAGCTTCTTGGAAGCCAAAGAAATTTCAGGATATTCACAACTCTTGAACATCAAGGATATCAGAACATTATTTTCTCCATCCTTTAAAGCAGGAGATGGCAAGGCCAAAGCTGTTATGCTGCGAAATCCAATACTTCATTTTCAATGGGTATTGTGGTTGTTACTTGGGGACAGAATGAGACCATCAGGAGTCACAGAGGATCTGTGACTACACCAATTTTGGGCAGGGCATCAATGCCTTCACTACCAAGCTTCTTTTAGTTTCAGCTTCTCTTTGACTGTAGTGCCAGGCAGAGGGTTGCTCCCCTGGAGATGACCTCTTGTTCTCAAAAGTACTCTGACTTCCTCTCCCTCAAAGTTCCCACCTTAGCTTTAACACTGGTGTGAGTGGCAGGAAGTATTAGACTGTCAATAGTCAAAGACCTTTCAGAGTTAATACATACAGATAGAGAATCTGTCCACTGCTGACTTCTGGTGGGTTTGGTGTTTCAGTAGAAGAAATTGATCAGTGTGTTGGCCATGTTCTCCCCCTGCAGGGCATTTTAAGGCCATGTCATGGGCCTAGAGTAATAGGGCAGGAGATCTGAACATCACATAGCACTCAAGTACTTGTGGATAGTGAATTTATCATGTGACTTGTGAAACCAGAGAATTGAGGACTCTGAAGCCAAGTTGAACTCTGCACATTTGATAATAAGCCAGGAGAAGCCATTTCTGTGAATATATAGGGAGACAGAGGACACACTTAGCTGCTTACATCTACTCTCTATAGAGTGATGGGAGAACTGAGACCCACTGAGGAGGCATCTCAAGCCTGGACCAAACTCTGTGTGCTTTCACTGGGTTCTAGGCCTGTTGTCCTACTTTATGGGCCTCAGAGTAGTCTGGCTACACTCTACGTGTTCCCAACATGTAGGTTCACTTGTGTTCTTGAACCTACAGGGGCTGACAGGCAGATATCATCACCTGCAACTGTCCTGAGCAAGAAGCAGGCCAAGGAGGAAGAGGAGAGGCTGACCAGAGAGCTGCAGCTCGTTACACAAGAGAGAAATGAGCTGAGAGATCGCTTGATCTATGTCACAGAGGGAGCCATGAACAAGAGGTATGCATTGCTCCAAATGCTGTGGTGTTCATCTGGGGTCGACAATGTCACACATGTATTTTTAAGGTGGTAGATCAGAGGAAGGTGTGTATTTATGATGTCCCTGGAACAAACCACACATCTCTAAATACTTCTTAGAAGAGAGGCAGAACCTGAAGCTTGGTCAAGAGTAAGATGGGAAATGGACTCTTCTGCTTCCTCCAGGTCAAAAGTGGGACTTGTGGTCTGAGTGAAGAATTCAGGGATAGAGGCAATGGTCAGTGAGTTCCCAGAGTGATTTTGTAAAGCCCTTTAAAGAAGGTGCTTTTGGGGGGTTCTATAAGCTGAGAGTTTGTGGTGTTTGTACTGGACTGGAAGATGACTGAGTTCTGGAAACTGCTGAATGCAGCTGGAGGGGCCTGGTCCCACATTGTTCATCTCAGTGCTTGACTAGACGCTTGAGGCTCTGCCTGTTTCTTTGTCTATGTGACCTATACTGAGACAGTATTGTAGCATGCATTTCTTCTGCAATTCATTGTGTTCTCTCTGCTTCTGTCTCAGATTCACTCTTTCTGTCATTCTGTGACTCTATCTCCTTTTCTCACTCTCATGAGTAAACACATGACTGTATGTCTGTTTCTGTGTTTGTGCGTGTGTGTTTGCACATGATTGTGTTTTCTCCTGTGAATGATTATTTGAATTTTCTCTCCACTCTTTGAAATTCAGAGATCTGTGAAATCCAGGATACTATGAGACCATAATGTTACATACACTTGTGATTCTCATTCTGCTCTCTCTGCTTCTGTCTCTGTCTCTATTTCCCTTTCTCTGGCATTGTGTCCTTTTATCCTAATTTGGGTGTGACAGTCTATGAGTCTGTTTGCTTCCATGTGTACATACATGTGCTTCTGTTTTGTATGTTTATATTTAAATCCACACTTTGGAATCTTGTGGTCTGTGTTTTAGACTGAGGATTTACAAGCAGTTTCAAGTGAGTCCTGATGTCTGGGAGCCCCCATTTTAAATAGCACTGTTCTTTCCCTTCATGGGCACATTTATGTATACAGTTGCATCTCTTGGGCAGATTATAAAGTGGTGGTGGTGATGTCTGGTCTCATCTCAAGAATTATGTGTAATGTCTGCCTCTGATGTATAAGTTATCAAGGAATTAGAATCCCTATTGTTAAAACAGGGAAAATATAATCACAGGTATCAAGTTGGCAAAGAACTGTGTCCTAGGCTCATGAGAGCACAAGGGGCTAGACTGCCCCTCCAGAGCTTATGCTGTCTGTGGGAAAGGATAAAAAGTTTCCAAAGATGAAGAAAATCACAGCATAAACCAACAAATTGGGAAAAGATCTTCACCAATCCTACATCAGATAGAGGGCTAATATCCAATATATATAAAGAACTCAAGAAGTTAGACTCCAGAAAACCAAACAACCCTATTAAAAAATGGGGTACAGAGTTAAACAAAGAATTCTCACCTGAAGAACTTCAGATGGCGGAGAAGCATCTTAAAAAATGCTCAACTTCATTAGTCATTAGGGAAATGCAAATCAAAACAACCCTAAGATTTCATCTTACACCAGTCAGAATGGCTAAGATTAAAAATTCAGGAGACAGCAGGTGTTGGAGAGGGTGTGGAGAAAGAGGAACACTCCTCCACTGCTGGTGGGGTTGCAAATTGGTACAACCACTCTGGAAATCAGTCTGGCGGTTCCTCCGAAAACTGGGCACCTTACTTCCAGAAGATCCTGCTATACCACTCCTGGGCATATACCCAGAAGACTCCCCACCATGTAATAAGGATACATGTTCTACTATGTTCATAGCAGCCCTATTTGTAATTGCCAGATGCTGGAAAGAACCCAGGTATCCCTCAACAGAAGAGTGGATGCAAAAAATGTGGTATATCTACACAATGGAGTACTATTCAGCCATTAGAAACAATGAATTCATGAAATTCTTAGGCAAATGGATGGAGCTAGAGAATATCATACTAAGTGAGGTAACCCAGACTCAAAAGGTGAATCATGGTATGCACTCACTAATAAGTGGATATTAACCTAGAAAACTGGAATACCCAAAACATAATCCACACATCAAATGAGGTACAATAAGAAAGGAGGAGTGGCCCCTGGTTCTGGAAAGACTCAGTGAAACAGTATTCAGCAAAACCAGAACGGGGAAGTGGGAAGGGGTGGGTGGGAGGACAGGGGAAGAGAAGGGGGCTTGCGGGACTTTCGGGGAGTGGGGGGGCTAGAAAAGGGGAAATCATTTGAAATGTAAATAAATTATATCGAATAATAATAAAAAAAAAAAAAAAAACAACCCTGGGATTTTACCTCATACCAGTCAGAATGACTAAGATCAAAAACTCAGGAGAAAACAGGTGCTGGCAAGGATGTGGAGAAAGAGGAACACTACTCCACTTCTGGTGGGGTTGCAAATTGGTAAAACCACTCTGGAAATCAGTCTGGCAGTTCCTCAGAAAACTGGGCACGTCACTTCCGGAGGACCCTGCTATACCACTGCTGGGCATATACCCAGAGGATTCTCCAGCATGTAATAAGGACACATGCTCCACTATGCTCATAGCAGCCCTATTTATAATGGCCAGAAGCTGGAAAGAACTCAGATGTCCCTCAATGGAGGAGTGGATACAAAAAAAAATGTGGTATATATACACAATGGAGTACTATTCAGCCATTAGAAGCAATGAATTCATGAAATTCTTAGACAAATGGATGGAGCTGGAGAACATCATAGTGAGGTAACCCAGTCTCAGAAGATAAATCATGGTATGCACTCACTGATAAGTGGATATTAGTCTAGAAACTTTGAATTCCCAAGACATAATTCACATGTTAAATGATGTCCAAGAAGAACAGAGGAATGGCCCCTGGTTCTGGAAAGGCTCAGTGCAGCAGTGTACGGCAATACCAGAACAGGGACTTGAGAAGGGGTGGATGGGGGAATAGGAGGAGGAAAGAGGGCTTATGAGACTTTGGGGAAGTGGGGAGCAAGGAAAGGGGAAATCATTTGAAATGTAAATAAAAAATAAATTGAATAAAAAAAAGAAAAGAAAAAAAAAAATCACAGCATATAGAACCCAGGAATTGACCTTCCTGGGTTTGGGTAGCACAAGACCCAGTCTGTGTTCATGTGTTCTTAAAAGCACATGTTCATGGAGTTCTATCTTTCTGGGGACAGGCCATACTACACACCAAATCCATTATATGAAAAATTGAAGTTAAAGGAGAAGGAGATTATGACATTTCTACACACCTTAGAGAAGGAGAACATTGAGGCCAAACAGAACTTCCAGGATTTCAAGAAGGAGATTAACTTCTATCGGTAAGTACTGTTCATGGATGTCACCAGGTGTGGAATGGCCATTTCTGACTTCCTTTGTTTCTGGACAGGAGAGTCTGCAGGAATGATTCTATCCCTTCTGCCTTTTAGCCATCACTGTGCCTTGGGACTTCTCCTGTCAGTTTCAAAGTCTGTAAGAGACTGTTACTCATCCTAACATTGTACAGGCACCATCAGGAGCCTCTCATTAGAAGAGTGATTCAGATCATGAGAGGGTTATGGTACAGTTCTAGGACTATGGGACTCAGGCATGGTTTTACAGGGCTAAATGTGATCTAAAAAAAAGTATACAATGCCCTCCCCTCCTCTTGGTTCTACTGACCTGCATTGAGAGTATCTGCAACCTACTAATTGATGTTTCTGAAATGCATTGGGCTTCCTGGATACTTTGAGAACCCTCATTTTTGGAGAGACATGGATCCTTATTGATGTTTGGGCTGCAGCAATCATTTTTCTTCCCTCAAGTTGCTATTTGCTCTTTGTGCAGCTCTCAAGAATGTATTGAGATGTATTGTATTAGGGCTTGATGGGAACCTAGGTCCTGGTGGGTTTAATGGGACCTCGATGTAAGAATGGGTGGAGGAGCCTTCAGGATCTTACCATGAAGACTGTGTTTCCAGCAACCTGCACAGCCGGCTCCTGATGCAGAAGAACCTTATGAATAAGAGGTTGGTAACACTGAAGCAGGAGAACAAGGAAGTACATGCTGATTGGATCATCATTCAGCAATACTTGGTTGACTTGAACCTGAATAATAAAGATGGACAGAAGTCAAGCATCCCCCAGGGCCAACAACATCAGGTAGGTAAAAGCAGTGCAGCCAAGCTTATACTGACTGATAACATTTTCCCATTGCATCCATTTTGCTTTGACCCAGCACCATTCTAATGCACACTCCCAAGCAGCCACCCACCTCATGGAATGTAGTTGTTCATTGCTAAGTCTATGCACAAGTATTCTGGGTTGTGAACCTCTTGTGATAAGCTGAAATATGGCAAGTATCCCTTTCTACTCCTCGTTAAGCTAAAGACTTGTAAGGGTGATAGATCAATAACATGCGACATTCCTACACATGCTCATGATAGGTGGGATGCTTTGCAGAGCCTGGAGTAAGATCTAGGTCCTGTGACAGACGTCATGCAAGGATCATGTGACTTCCCAAGTAAGAAGCATCTTGCAGTGTTAAAATTCAACCACTAATACAAAATATGTTCTTCTTCTTGTCTTTGATCTGTGTGGAATGTGGCATTTTCCTTTCTTCCTGTTACCCAATGAGGTCTCTTCTAATTGCCAGTTTCTTGGTGTGCTCTGATAGACGTCTGAGTAGCAGCTTGTTAGCCCATGTACTGGGTGAATGTTGCTGGATATTTTGCTGTGCATGTACTTATAACAGCAAGGGTGTCAGTTAAAAGATCAATGATAACATTCCTGTTGCGTTGGTGGGAGGTAGAATCCTGACATCTGACATTTAGATTCCCAACAAGTCTCTGTCTTAATAACTGCCTTCCTCTCCTAGGATGCAGAGAGTATAGCAAGAGCTGAAATTTCCACAGACCAGGAAGAGGGCCTCTTGCAGAATGAGTTGCCACCTCAGGAAGCCCCTGCTGAGCTCCATCCTCAAGAGCCACAAAATTCCTTGGATGAGTCTTCTACCACATAATTCCTCAGGTTGAATAGGCCTAACAACCTAGCCAGTGAGCGAACCAATTCAGGATTTTATTCCCTTTCCTGTACAAACAATACCCCTTGGGGGAGAACTGAGGTGACTGCCCTGCCACCACATGTCCAAGAGAAGAAACAGACCGTATGTCTCTGTTGCTAAAAGTGCACTGAGAGAACTCTGGTTCATATAATTCACTGTTAGAGGTTTTTTTCTATTTTGTTTTTTGCTGTTTGGTTACTTGTTATATTATTGGATATTATGTATTATTATTATTGCTTTTTTCCTTATGCTTTTCACTGTTTGTAGAAATTATCATTAAAAGCCTGTTTTTGAAATGTATTTATGATGAATAAAAATTTATTTGTAACTCCTCACTTTTGAGACCATATTACTTATTCAGGTTTTCTGTCCTATCCTATAGACATAGACCTCACAACCACAGATGGATCTCGGTAAGCTCCAGGAAGCCTGGGCTATAGACTTATTTCAAAGCCCACTAGGGTATACAAGACAATAGTCTTTTGTATGAATATTGTGGCTTCTCCCATGGATACACACTTCAGCATGTAATCACTGCCATACTCCACCCATGCTGAAATGTATTCTCCTACTCCTCAAATATAGAACTCTATTAGAATGGAGACTGCAGATCCTATCTATTCAATATACTCCATGAATTTCTGCTTAGAGCAATCAGACAACAAAATGACATCAAGGGCATACAAACAGACTGGACCAGAACAGAAATACTTCCCGTCACATATTTCATGACAAAACCAAGTTTAACCAATATCTATCCACAAACCCAGCCCTACAAAGGATAATAGGAGGAAAACACCAATACAAGGAGGGAAACTTCACCCTGGAAAAAGGAAGATAGTAACCTTTCATCAAACCCAAAAGAAGTTAAGCAATCAAATTTAAAAAATAACGTCAAAAATGATAGGAAGTAACAATCACTATTCCTTAATATCTCTTAACATCAATGGACTTAATGCCCCAATAAAAAGACACAGACTAACTGACTGGATATGTAAACAGGACCCTATATTTTGCTGCTCACAGGAAACACACCTCAGGGTCAAAGACAAACACTACCTTAGAGTAAAAGGCTGGAAGACAATTTTACAAGCAATTGGTCTCAGGAAAAAAGCTGGAGTAGCCATTTTAATATCAGATAAAATTGACTTTCAACCCAAAGTCATCAAAAGAGACTCTGAGAGACACTTCTTGCTGGTCAAAGGAAAAATACAACAAGAAGAACTCTCAATCCTGAACATCTATGCTCCAAATGCAAAGGCACCCTCTTTCGTAAAAGAAACTTTATTAAAACTCAAAGCACACATTACACCTAACACAATAATTGTGGGTGACTTCAACACTGCACTTTCCTCAATGGACCAATCAGGAAAACAGAAACTAAACAGGGACACAATGAAACTAATTGAAGCTTTGGACCAATTAGATTTAACAGATATATATAAAACATTCTATCCTAAAACAAAAGAATATACCTTTTTCTCAGCACCTCATGGTACCTTCTCCAAAATCGACCATATAATTGGTCACAAGACAGACCTCAACAAATATAAGAAGATCGAACTAATCCCATGCCTCCTATCAGATCACTATGGAGTAAAAGTGGTCTTCAATAGCAACAAAAACAACAGAAAACCCACATACACCTGGAAACTGAACAATATTCTACTCAATGATACCTTGGTCAAGGAAGAAATAAAGAAAGAAATTAAAGACTTTTTAGAATTCTATCAGACCTTCAAAGAAGAGTTAACACCAATACTCTTCAAACTATTCCACAAAATAGAAACAGAAGGAACACTACCCAATTCCTTCTACGAAGCCACAATTACGCTGATACCAAAGCCACACAAAGATCCAACAAGGAAAGAGAACTTCAGACCAATTTCCCTTATGAACATCGATGCAAAAATACTCAATAAAATTCTTGCCAACAGAATCCAAGAACACATCAAAACGATCATCCACGATGATCAAGTAGGCTTTATCCCAGGAATGCAGGGTTGGTTCAATATACAGAAATCCATCAATACAATCCACTACATAAACAAACTCAAAGAGCAAAACCACATGGTCATTTCATTGGATGCTGAAAAAGCATTTGACAAAATTCAGCATCCTTTCATGTTTAAAGTCTTGGAGAGAACAGGAATTCAAGGCCCATACCTAAACATAGTAAAAGCAATATACAGCAAACCGGTAGCCAGTATCAAAATAAATGGAGAGAAACTTGAAGCAATCCCACTGAAATCAGGGACCAGACAAGGCTGCCCCCTTTCTCCTTATCTTTTCAATATTGTACTTGAGGTACTAGCTCGGGCAATTCAACAACATAAGGAGGTCAAAGGGATACAAATTGGAAAGGAAGAAGTCAAACTATCATTATTTGCAGACGACATGATAGTCTACCTAAGTGACCCAAAAAACTCCACTAGAGAGCTCCTACAGCTGATAAACAACTTCAGCAAAGTGGAAGGTTATAAAATCAACTCAAGCAAATCAGTGGCCTTCCTATACTCAAAGGATAAGCAGGCTGAGAAAGAAATTAGGGAAATGACCCCCTTCACAATAGCCTCAAACAGTATAAAGTATCTTGGGGTGACTCTTACCAAACATGTGAAAGATCTGTATGACAAGAACTTCAAGACTCTGAAGAAGGAAATGGAAGAAGACCTCAAAAAATGGGAAAACCTCCCATGCTCATGGATCGGTAGAATCAATATAATTAAAATGGCCATTTTGACAAAAGCAATATACAGATTCAATGCAATACCCATCAAAATCCCAACTCAATTCTTCACAGAGTTAGAAAGAGCAATTATCAAATTCATCTGGAACAACAAAAAAACCAGGATAGCTAAAACTATTCTCAGCAACAAAAGAAAATCTGGGGGAATCAATATCCCTGACCTCAAGCAATACTACAGAGCACTAGTGTTAAAAACTGCATGGTATTGGTACAGTGACAGGCAGGAGGATCAATGGAACAGGATTGAAGATCCAGAAATGAACCCACACACCTATGGCCACTTGATCCTCGACAAAGAGGCTGAAAACATCCAATGGAAAAAAGATAGCCATTTCAACAAATGGTGCTGGTTCAACTGGAGGTCAGCATGCAGAAGAATGCGAGTTGATCCATCCTTGTCTCCTTGTACTAAGCTCAAATCCAAATGGATCAAGGACCTCCACATAAAGCCAGACACTCTGAAGCTAATAGAAAAGAAACTGGGGAAGACCCTTGAGGACATCGGTACAGGGAGAAAGTTTCTGAACAGAACACCAATAGCGTATGCTCTAAGAGCAAGAATTGACAAATGGGACATCATAAAGTTACAAAGTTTCTGTAAGGCAAAGGACACCATCAAGAGGACAAATTGGCAACCAACAAATTGGGTAAAGATCTTCACCAATCCTACATCAGATAGAGGGCTAATATCCAATATATATAAAGAACTCAAGAAGTTAGACTCCAGAAAACCAAACAACCCTATTAAAAAATGGGGTACAGAGTTAAACAAAGAATACTCACCTGAAGAACTTCGGATGGCAGAGAAGCATCTTAAAAAATGCTCAACTTCATTAGTCATTAGGGAAATGCAAATCAAAACAACCCTGAGATTTCATCTTACACCAGTCAGAATGGCTAAGATTAAAAATTCAGGAGACAGCAGGTATTGGAGAGGGTGTGGAGAAAGAGGAACACTCCTCCACTGCTGGTGGGGTTGCAAATTGGTACAACCACTCTGGAAATCAGTCTGGCGGTTCCTCTGAAAACTGGGCACCTCACTTCCAGAAGATCCTGCTATAACTCTCCTGGGCATATACCCAGAAGATTCCTCACCATGTAATAAGGATACATGCTCTACTATGTTCATAGCAGCCCTATTTATAATTGCCAGATGCTGGAAAGAACCCAGGTATCCCTCAACAGAAGAGTGGATGCAAAAAATGTGGTATATCTACACATTGGAGTACTATTCAGCCATTAGAAACAATGAATTCATGAAATTCTTAGGCAAATGGATGGAGCTAGAGAACATCATACTAAGTGAGGTAACCTAGACTCAAAAGGTGAATCTTGGTATGCACTCACTAATAAGTGGTTATTAACCTAGAAAACTGGAATACCCAAAACATAATCCACACATCAAATGAGGTACAAGAAGAAAGGAGGAGTGGCCCCTGGTTCTGGAAAGACTCAGTGAAACAGTATTCAGCAAAACCAGAATGGGGAAGTGGGAAGGGGTGGGTGGAAGGACAGGGGAAGAGAAGGGGGCTTACGGGACTTTCGGGGAGTGGGGGGGCTAGAAAATGGGAAATCATTTGAAATGTAAATAAATTATATCGAATAAAAAAAATTTAAAAAAAAGAGAAAACTGAAAAAAAAAAAGAAAAGGGGAAATCATTTGAAATGTAAATAAATTATATCGAATAAAAAAATTTAAAAAAGAATATATCAAATAAAAAAAGGAGTGGCCAACGGAAAAAAAATGTGGTATATATACACAATGGAGTACTATTCAGCCATTAGAATCAATAAATTCATGAAATTCTTAGGCAAATGGATGGAGCTGGAGAACATCATACTAAGTGAGGTAACCCAGACTCAAAAGATCAATCATAGTATGCACTCACTAATAAGTGGCTGTTAACCTAGAAAACTGGAATACCCAAAACATAATCCACACATCAAATGAGGTACAAGAAGAATGGAGGAGTGGCCCCTTGTTCTAGAAAGACTCAGTGAAGCAGTATAGGGCAAAACCAGAACAGGGAAGTGGTAAGGGTTGGGTGGGAAAACAGGAGGAGGGAAGGGGGCTGATGGGACTTTCGGGGAGTGGGGGTCTAGAAAAGGGGAAATCATTTGAAATGTAAATAAAAAATATATCGAATTAAAAAAATGGGGAAAAAAGAAGGTTTCCTTGAGTAAAAATGGAAATGCTACTACTCCAATGAGTAGCACCCTCCGGTAGTATAATGCCCAGTTTTCTGAGGAACCAGCAGACTGATTTCCAGAGTGGTTGTACCAGCTTGCAACCCCACCAGCAGTGGAGGAATGTTCCTCTTTGTCCACATCCTTATCAGCACCATTTATTAAAAAGGCTATCTTTTTTCCACTGGATAGTTTTAGCTCCTTTGTCAAAGGTCAAGTGACCAGGAGTGTGGGTTCATTTCTGGGTCTTTAATTCTATTCTTTTAATCTACCTGCCTTTCACTGTACAAAGCTTCAGTACTAGTGATACAAGCATCTCAACATTAAACCAGATACACTGCATCTAATACAACAGAAAGTGGGGAATACAACAGAAAGTGGGGAAGAGCCTTGAACACATAGGCAAAAGGGAAACCTTCATGGACAGAATACCAATGGCTTATGCTTTAAGATCAAATACAGACAAATGGCACCTCACAGAATTGCAAAGCTTCTGTAAGGCAAAGGACACTTTCAATAAGACAAAACAGCAACCTACAGATTGAGTAAATTTTTTTACCAACCCTACATCTGATAGAGGGCACATATCTAAAATATACAGAGAACTCAACAAGTTAGACTCCAGAGAACCAAATAGTCCTATTAAAAAAGAGGAGTGCTGAGCTAAAAAGAGAATTCTCAGAGAATGCCTGAGAAGTACTTAAAGAACTGTTGAACATCCTTAGTCAACAGGGAAATACAAATCAAAACAACCTTCAGATTCGACTTCACAGGTGACAGCAAATGATAGCCAGGCTGTGGGTAAAAGGGAACAATCCTCCATTGTTGGTGGGAATTCAAGATGGTAAAACAACTTTACAAATCAATCTGGCAAAACAACTTTACAAATCAATCTGGCAGTTCCTAAGAAAATTGGAAATAGTTTTTACCTGAAGACCCGGCTATACAACTACTGGACATATACTCAAAAAGTATTCCAACACATAATAAGGACAGAATTTCTACTATGTTCATAGCAGTCTTATTTATAATAGCCAGAAGTTGGAAAGAACCAAGATGTCTCTCTACAGAAGAATGGATACAGAAAATGTGGTTGCAGAATAGAGTACTACCAAGCAATTGAAAACAATGACTTCATACAATTAGCAGGAAAATGAAAGATCTAGAAAATATCATCCTGAGTGAGGTAACACAGACACAAAGGAACACACATGATATGTGGTACTTATCAGTGAATATTTGCCCTAAAGTTCACAATGCCCATGATATAACCCATAGACACTATGGAGCTTAGAAGGAAGGAAGACCAGTGTATGGATGCTTCAGGCCTGCATTGAGGAGGTAACAGATGATGGTGGGAGGTGGAGGTAGAGGAGACCTGGGAGGGAGAGAGGAGGGAGAGGAAATGCAGGGACAGTATCAGGTACTGGAGACGATAGGAGAGAGGTAAAGAGGGTCTGGAAAGGAAACAAAAATATGTAGCAGCGAGGATGAGGAACTAGGGTTACCTGAAGGACACAGACAACAGGGAAATGTGAGGCTCCCAGGAACCAAAGGGGATGACTTTAGCTGAAATGTGTAGAGAAGAGGGAGATAGAACCTGTAGAGACCACCTCCAGTGTATAGTTACACCTCCACATACCCCTCCTGCCCCTGTGACCCCCCCCCCCATCCTTCAAGGAACGATGCCATCCACTCACTTCAAAATTCTTAAGCCAGAAATGTTCCTGAGGAAAGGAAGAGTGAGGACTACAAATGGTCCAGAGACTGAAAGAAGGGCCATCCAGGGACTGTCCTATCTGGGGATACATCATGTCTGCAGACACCAAACCAGACACTGTTGCTGTGGTAAAGAGGTGCTTGCTGCCAGTATCCTCTCGTGAAGGTTCTTAGGGAAGTCCAGCCAGCAACTGACCATTGGAGCCAACCATTAGACTGAGCTCAGGGAACCTCGTCAGGGAGCTGACAGAAAAGCTGGAGCAGCAGAGGGGAATTGCAACTCAATTGGAAGAACATCTGCAGCCAGGACCACCTGGTGCTCCCAGTGACTAGACCACAAATGAAGGAGTGTTCAGGGAAGGATCTATATCTCTAGATACATTGTAGCAGAAGATGGCCTTGCCTGACAGCAATGGGAAAAGAGGCACTTAGTCTTGAAGAGGTTTGATGCCCTAGTGTAGGATGCTGTAGCAGTAGGGCAGGAGAGGGTTGGTGAGTGGGAGAGTGCCCTCGTACAGGCAAAGTGGAGTGGGAAAGGGCAGATGTTGTTTGAGGGGTTGTTGGAGGGGTAACCAGGAAGTGGTATATCATATGATATGTAATTGAATGGAATGATTAATAAATAAATTTTAAAAATGCACATATTCCAGCCATTTAATTTTAACAATGAAGACTCAAGAGCCAGATGCTGGGGTGAAAACTTGCCAACTCAAAGAGGCAGGGAAAGCACTCAACTGACCTTCCTGTTCCACACTGTTCTAAATATCTGTCAACTTAAATACCTTCCTTTGGTTTAGTTATATTCATTCCCTTTCAACTGGTTACTTGCTCTGCCTCTTGACCTTCATTTCCTTGGTAGTAAAGGTGTGTGCTAGAGTTGAGCCACGGGGCAAGAAAGTACAATAAACAGAAAACTCTTGGGTTAAAGGACAATGCTAGGGCTGAGGTAAACTGTAAAATGTTTTGTATGTTTGTTTGTTTCATACAATCTTGGAATTTGCAATCTGAACAAATATCCTGGAACATAAGTTAGCAATGTTACCTTCATTGTAGAAATCCAGCTCTCTGTCAATTGTTCTGGTTGTTCACAGACATGTCTGAGTGCATCATCATGGGAACACAATGATCCCAACAAAGATCAGAAGATCTTGAAGGTGTTGCACATGGCCAATAAGGACCTATAAGGTACCAAGGACATCCCTGATCCTTATGACAAGGGATAAATTACCCATCTTCCTGTCACATAATTAATTGCAAGATGTCACTATTCCCGACATTGGCTCATTGTCCTAAGTGCTGCTAAATGGAAGGGTTCATGCCCAGGGGTCACTCTACAAATCAATAAACACTGAATTCAGTTAAACAGGGATGGTTTATTGAATGCATATCTAAACACTGAACAATCAGGGCAACAGATCAATAATATGCACTACCTACTTCTCAGGGCCAGCTCCGTGTAAAAACCACAAAGAGTTCATGCACAAGGGCTGGAAATGCTGGGCCCTGACTCAAGCTATTAGACCTAATAGTAATACTGACCTTGAACTTAATGGATCCTATGGGAATTATATAGATGTGGAAATTAATAAGATTAACATACCTCACAACATACAGAACATTCCATGGTACATGGTCAGCATGACCCTGCTCTAAAGATGTTTTTTTTTCTTTTGTTTTACATACATGACTGGGAGGCATATTACAGCAACAGTATGAAATAGATGGCTGGATGTGACAAATTTACTACAAATATGCAAGGGGGAGCAAGCCTTATCAAGAAGTACTATATCATTATGAAAGATGTCTGCATGACCTTACCTCGTTTACATAAGTTCTGTGGCCTCAACCTGAGCTCCTTGGAAGGAGAACAGAAAATGTGTTTGTTACCTGAAAGCAGGGGCCTGAGCAGTGTTGCTCAGCCTTCTCGGTGCCCATTCCACCTCATTCTGTCCCTGCAGGGGATCCCAAAGTGTCCTTCCACATTTACTGTGAACCATGCCTAAGTACACAAAGGACAGGACACAGTACTGGTGACCCCCTCATCACTTATGCTCCATTTTCCAGGAATGTACATGTGTAAGAAAATGCAATGTGTTCACTTGTTACTGACACTTATCACATCTTACTGAGGGCAGTAATTGCTTGTCTACACCCAATTATATAAAAAATCATGACCCAGGGAAGTATAAGATAAATCTGAGATGGAAGTACATGAACTCTGCCCTGTACGGAACTAAGAAATATGGGGGTGGGAGAAAGATGTATGATTAAATAGCCTGCTAGATTCACATTGTGTCTGCTTGATTTAATCTCAGGACAAGAAAGTGGAGTATCTCTGATGGCTTCTGTCTAGCCCCTTGAAAGGTTCACTAGGCTATAACCTCAGCACTTGATACTTCATGATGGGGCTCCAGCACTCAGGGAAGGTAGAAATTGTCATTGATACAGTATCATGCTAGCAGCATGGCATATTAAACAGTTGTTGAGAAGGTGATACCCACTTTCATTTGTTCTTAATGTGGACCCAGGGAAAGAGAGAACAAAATCTTTAGAAAAGAAAGATCATTTTCATTTCTCCACTTTCCCAGAATGAAAGACAAATGAGAGAATGGTAAGTTCTTTATTATAGACAAGGATTTGTTGCTGAGGCCTTCTATATATGGTATTTTTCAGTGTTGTTTCCTGAAACAGAATCTGAAATATTCCATGTTGTCCTCTACCTGGCTTGCCAGGTTAACCTTCAGCTCAGATATTCCTCCTTCCACTTTCTAATAGCTAGTCTTAAAAGTGGGGCTCCTAGGACTCTTAGGACAACACTAGTCACTGAAGGAGACCTAGGTTGTCTAATGGTGAGGCCTGTACCCACCAGTATAGCTACAGCCATTTTGTTCCATGTCTGACCCCTATTTCATATTGTTGCTGTAATATGCCAGCCATTCACTGACACAGAAAAACTAACTTGTCTCAGAGTAAGGTCATGGTGATCACATCCCATTATGTTTAGTATGATGTTTGTTAACCTTACAGTGTTTTAAAACCTTTACATGGGAACCATCAAATTAAGATCCAATATGCACTCTTACATCTGAAATGACCTGATCAGAACTGACCACTTCCTATAATCTACTTGTGCTTGTTTTGTTTTGTTTTGTTTTTAATTTAAAAGTTGACAAAGACAGATGTTTGGGTTTACTGCTTAGCAACCACAACCTGAGCTATCATTCTGATTGATCAGTATTAAGGTCTGAATTCAATAAACCTTCCCTGTCTGACTGAGATAAGTGTTGTGTGGTTTATGGCCCCACTTGTGAACTCAAAGACAGATGCTAGGCCCTTGCTCTGTGCACTAACCTATATCTATTATATTATCCTACACCCTCTACTTGCACTCCATTATTGCTGTTGAATATTTTATTTTTTCTTACAGAATCTCGTTTTATAGCTTACAGAGGGCTGTAAGCAATCCTCCTTTGGTGACTCTGGTACAGAGATGAGAGCCTCATACTCATCCTGAGGGTCTTTCCATTGGTAGCTCCAATATTCTAGTTTCCCCTACCAACAGATCTCAAAACTGTTGCCAGCACCATGATGACTGCAACTCTCTCTCCTAAGGCATCTTGGAGCAATTTTGAAATGCTAATCACAAGACTTCATGACTGTACCCCCTAACACACACCCACATTGCAACTTGCCCTGCAGGAACTGCCTGGATGTGTTTTCATGCACCTGTACATGATGAGACAGGAGAACTTTTGACTGCATATTAAAACTGGAGTGATTTCTCAGTAGATTTTAATGGCTCATATTGCTGATTAGAAAAATTTTGAGGTAGGATGAGACATTACTGAGAATGTTTTGAAAAGCAAACACTCAGGAAGATACATAGGGATGACTTAGGTGTTGCCAATCAAGCCTAGAGCAAACACTGGCTTTGGAAAGAGGATGTGCTCAATGGCTATGCCCCAGGACAGTCTCCAGGAAAGGGTACCTCAGCTTCCTGTCAGTATAGGGAGAACATTAGCAGAGAGTCAAAGGCTTTCCCCCTTAGCAGCAGTCCCTTCTTGAACATTCTATTGTTTCCTAGAGAGTTCTTGGCATCCTCTGTGATATCACCAATGTTGAAGCAACAACAAGTGCACTGAGGTTTCTAAGTCAGTGTCTAGAGGATACTTCCATAGACATGTTTGCCAGACTATGCAAACTTTATGGTAGAGCAAGGGTAAATGGGAGAGAGACTAGAGAGAGGAAGAAGAAATCTGCCCTTTCTTCTGAGAGTAATGAAGGACGAAGGAGGTGGTCTTGGGGAATGTGGAGTAAGTTTTGGGAAGTGGATGTGCAAGGGTGGCCTGAGCTGGCCTTTCTTACAATGATGCACAGGAACTGGAGCCTCTAGGAAGCAAAAGAATTTTCATGATTATCACAATTCTTGAAAATCAAGGTTTTCAGAACATCACTTTCTCCATTCCTTAAGGCAGGAGATGGCAAGGGCAAAGCTGTTATTCTGTGAACTCCAAGTCTTTACTTTCAATGGGTATAGTGGTTGTTAGAGGGGGAAAAATGAGACCATCAGGAGTCACAGAGGGTCTAACCTATGGCAATTTATGGCAGGGCATCACTGCACTTCACTCTCATGGCTTCATTTAGCTTCAGTGGCTATCTGACAGTAGTAGCAGGGAGAGAATTGTGCTCCAGGCCATGACCTTATGTTTTCCTCTCCCTGACAGATCCCACCCTACCTTTCTTTATCACCATCTGTGGGTGGGAGGCATTTCTGTAATGTATACAAAAATCTGTCACAGGGGATACACCCAGAGATTTAACCTTTTCCCCTGTGTCCACGTGTTCAAGATTTATCCCCAATTTCTCATCTATAAGCTTCAGTGTATCTGGTTTTATGTGGAGATCCTTGATCCACTTGGACTTGAGCTTTGTTCAATGAGATAAGAATAGGTAGATTTCAAAGGAAGAGAACTTCAGGCCAATTTCTCTTATGAATATTGATGCAAAAATACTTAATAAAATTCTTGCCAAACGAATCCAAGAACACATCAAAACGATCATCCACCATGATCAAATAGGCTTCATCGCAGGGATGCAGGGATGGTTCAATATAAGGAAATCCATCAATGCTATCCACTACATAAACAAACTTAAAGAAAAAAAACCATATGATCATCTCATTAGATGCAGAAAAAGCATTTCACAAAATTCAGCATCCTTTCATGCTAAAAGTCTTAGAAAGAACAGGAATTCAAGGCCCATACCTAAACATCGTTAAAGCAACATACAGCAAACCAGTAGCCAACATCAAACTAAATGGAGAGAAACTTGAAGCAATCCCACTAAAATCAGGGACTAGACAAGGCTGTCATCTATCTCCATATCTTTTCAATATAGTATGTGAAGTTCTAGCTAGAGCAATTAGACAACATAAGGAGGCCAAGGGGATACAAATTGGAAAGGAAGAAGTCAAATTATCACTATTTGCAGATGACATGATAGTCTACTTAAGTGACCCAAAAACCTCCACCAGAGAACTCCTACAGCCAATAAACAACTTCAGCCAAGTGGCTGGTTATAAAATCAACTCAAGCAAATCAGTTACCTTCCTATACTCAAAGGATAAGCAGGCTGAGAAAGAAGTTAGGGAAATGACACCCTTCAAAATAGCCACAAACAATATAAAGTATCTTGGGGTGACTCTAACCAAATAAGTGAAAGATCTACATGACAAGAACTTCAGGTGTTTGAAGAAGGAAATCAAAGAAGACCTCAGAAAATGGAAAAATCTGCCATGCTCGTGGATTGGCAGGATTAATATAGTTAAAATGGCCATCTTGCCAAAAGCAATCTACAGATTCAATGCAATCCCCATCAAAATCCCAACTCAGTTCTTCACAGAGTTAGAAAAAGCAATTCTCAAATTCATCTGGAATAACAAAAAACACAGGATAGCTAAAACTATTCTCAACAACAAAAGAAATTCTGGGGGAATCAGTATCCCTGACTTCAAGCAATACTACAGAGCAACAGTATTAAAAACTGCATGGTATTGGCAAAGTGACAGACAAGTGGGCCAATGGAATAGAATTGAAGATCCAGAAATGAACCCACACACCTATGGTCACTTGATCTTCAACAAAGGAGCCAAAAACATCCAGTGGAAAAAAGATAGCCTTTTCAACAAATGGTGCTGGTTCAATTGGAGGTCAGCATGCAGAAGAATGCAATTGATCCATTCTTATCTCCATGTACTAAACTTCACTCCAAGTGGATCAAAGATCTCCATGTAAAACCAGACACACTGAAACTAATAGAAAAGAAACTGGGGTAGACCCTAGAGGACATGAGCATGGGGGAAAAGTTCCTGAACAAATCACCAATAGCTTATGCTCTAAGATCAAGAATTGACAAATGGGACCTCATAAAATTACAAAGTTTCTGTAAGGCAAAGGACACTGTTAAAGGACAAAATGGCAACCATCAAATTGGGAAAGGATATTCACCAACCCTACATCTGATAGAGGGCTAATATCCAATATTTACAAGGAACTCAAGAAGTTAGACCCCAGGGAACCAAATAACCCTATTAAAAAATGGGGCACAGATCTAAACAAAGAACTTTCACCTGAAGAAATTCAGATGGCTGAGAGGCACCTTAAGAAATGCTCAACATCATTAGTCATTAGGGAAATGCAGATCAAAACAACCCTGAGATTTCACCTTACACCAGTCAGAATGGCTAAGGTCAAAAACTCAGGAGAAAGCAGGTGTTGGCAAGGATGTGGAGAAAGAGGAACACTCCTCCACTGCTGGTGGGGCTGTAAGATGGTACAACCACTTTGGAAATCAGTCTGGCAGTTCCTCAGAAAACTGAACATGACACTTCTGGAGGACCCCGCTATACCTCTCCTGAGCATATACCCAAAGGATTCCCCGGCATGCAATAAAGACACATGCTTCATTATATTCATAGCAGCCTTATTTATAATAGCCCGAAGCTGGAAAGAACCCAGAAGCCCCTCAAAGGAGGAATGGATACAGAAAATGTGGTATATTTACACAATGGAATACTACTCAGCAATTAGAAACAATGAATTCACAAAATTTTTAGGCAAATGGTTTGATCTGGAAAATATCATCCTAAGTGAGGTAACTCAGTGACAAAAGAATACACATGGAATGCAATCTCTGATAAGTGGATATTAATTAGCCCAGAAGCCCTGAATACCCAAGGCACAAATCGCATAACAAATGACTCCCATGAAGAAGTATGGAGAAGGTCCTGATCCTGGAAAGGATTTATCTAGCATTGGAGGGGAATATAAGGACAGAGAAAAAAAGGAGGGAGGTGATTAGAGAAGGGATGGAGAGAAGAAGGTTTATGGGACATATGGGGAGGGGGGATCTGGGAAAGGGGAATTCATTTGGAACATAAACAAAGAATATAGAAAATAAAAATATAAAAAAAATAAAATAAAAAGAATGGGTAGATTTGCATTTTTCTGCATGCAGATCTCCAGTTGATCCATCACCATTTGTTAAAAATGCTATCTTTTTTCCACAGGATGTTTTTAGTTCCTTTGTCAAATATCAAGTGAACGTACATGTGTGGGTTCATTTCTGGGTCTTCAATTCTATTCCATTGATCTTCCTGCCTGTCTGCATACCAATACCAGTTTTTATCACTACTGCTCTGTAGTAGAGTTTGAGGTCAGGGATCGTGATTTCCCCAGAAGATCTTTGTTGTGGAGAATATTTTTTCATATCCTAGATTTTTTTTGTTATTCCAAATGAATTTGAGAATTGCTCTTTCTAGATCTATGAATAATTGATTTAGGATTTTGATGGGGATTGCATTGAATCTGTAGACTGCTTTCAGAAAGATGGCCATTTTTACTATATTGATTCTACCAATCCATGAACATGGGAGATCTTTCCACCTTCTGAGACTTTCTTCAATTTCTTTCTTCAGAGACTTAAAGTTCTTTTCATATAGATCTTTCACTTGCTTGGTTAGGGTCACACCTAGGTATGACATTATTTGGAACTATTGTGAAGGGTGTTATTTTCATAATTTTGTTCTCCTCCTGTTTATCCTTTGAGTAGAGGAAGGCTACTGATTTGCTTGAGTTAATTTTATAACTAGCCACTTTGCTGTAGTTGTTTTTATCAGCTTTAGGAGTACTCTGGTGGAAGTCTTGGGGTCGCTTATGTATACTATCATATCATCTGCAAATAGTGGTATTTTGACTTCTTCCTTTCCAATTTGTATACCTTTAACCTCCTTTTGTTGCCTGATTACTCTGGCTAGGAATTCAATTACAGAAAATGTGCTACATTTACACAATGGAATACTACTCAGCAATTAAAAACAATGAATTCATGAAATTTTTAAGCAAATGGTGGGAACTGGAAAATATCATCCTAAGTGAGGTAACCCAATCACAAAAGAATACACATGGAATGCATTCACTGATAAATGGATATTAATTAGCCCAGAAGCCCTGAATACCCAAGACACAGTTAGCATATCAAATGACTCCCATGAAGAAGTAAGGAGAGGGCCCAGATCCTGGATAGGCTTGATCCAGCATTGTAGGGGAGTACCAGGACAGAGAAAAGGGAGGGAGGTGATTGGAGAATGGGTGGAGAGAAGAGGGCCTATGGGACATATGGGGAGGGGGAACGGGAAAGGGGAAAGCATTTGGAATGTAAACAAAGAATTTAGAAAATAAATTTAAAAAATGGGGGAGAGGCTTCACATTTGATAGTTCAACTATATAATATGCTTGTCAAAACAATTTCTGAATAAACATTATCAACGTTAGTAATTCTAAATGGGAATGAATAAATCTTGTAAAGACAAACTTCTAGATAAAAAACTACATGCACATAAATACTACAAAGAGTGAGAAAATTTGTGTTTCTCAAAGGGAACCCCCTAATTTGTAAGCCAATCATAGTTAGTTACCTCAGAAATAGTCCATATACTACCAACGATAATGGACTTATTAGGCTGCTTAAACATATTTATGGACTCATTTTTATCTATATAATAATAACAGAAATTGAAAATGGGCCATGTATTTTAGGAGAAGTGGGAGTTTAAGGGGAAACAAACTTAGAGCAAGGGAAAGGAAGGAGTGAAATGATGTCATTTAATTTTAATAACAAAATAAAAATTATCATTTTATGGTTAAAAAAAAGAAAAGACAAAATAGATAAACAATCTATGAGAAGGGGGCCTGAATAACCATTTAATATAGAGATATGTTCAACATAAGCCAGGAAGAAAATACAAATCTGAATTTCACATAGATGTAGGCTATACACACTAGATTGGGAAAAAGTACACTTACAAGAGAGGATTTTCAAACCTACAGAACAGCCAAGCATGGCCCACAGGTAGGAAACCTGGAATCAAGGCACTCCCAAGCATCCAGCATTCATCCTTAAAGAGGAAATGTAGGTGTTGGTGCCCAGCAATTGCTCTTTCTCAATACACCTTAGGCATAGCTCTTCCAGATACCATTTATGGTTTTGAAAGATGTGCCAGTACACAGGGCATACTAAAGCATGAAGAAAAAAATGTACAACTTTGAACTTTCAGCTTTCTATCTATACATTCCTAAAAGTGACAGGTGGATAAGTGCCCACTGTTCACTCAAAGGCTCACACACTTTGACCTTTGCCTCCTCTCATCTCACCAACAACACCGTCCCACACACTTTGCAATGCACAGAGCACTGAATTCCCAGAGCTTCCAGGAATCTTTTCCCTTCACAGTAACTGGCAACGCCCAGGTTGCAGGTCAGCCAGTATTTCAGAGGGGAACAAAGTGGAGTTCTCAGCCAAGCCAAGGTGGCACTCAGCATCAGCCCCAAATTCATATATGTTCAAGTAATGTTATATGATCTAGGCAGGTCTCATTCATATATTCAGAAACTCACACACACACATACACACACACACATACACAGATACACACACACTCACACACAGACACACACATGAACAATGTACTGACTGATAACAAAGACATGCTTCTGCCTATTACTACAGTGCCTGATGCTACATATAAAACTTCTGGTTGTCAAATATAGGGCCAATTTGATAGGTTATTTTCTCATTCTATAATTAATCTATAATAATGTAGCAGAATTTCCCCCTAACTGATTAAATGATGAAGACAACAAGAAAGCCAATCACTGGGGGAGAAGGAGGAGGGCTTTCTGAGTCTGGGAGAGGAAGAGGGAAGACAGGAGGAGGGGACTTCTTTTTGGACAGTGTGAGCAACAGACATGTAGGCTGGGGACTGTTAGATCTCATGGCAGAATCCACCAAGATCTACAACTGGAAGGTTTCTAAGAGAATATTCCTGAATTTAGGAGGATGGATTTCACACCCAGCAATTGTGTTATTTGTTGATTCCAAACTAAAAATGTTTTCCATTTCACAGTGATTCAACTGAGCTCCAAGGAAAAGTAGAGGAGTTTGGTTTTACAAGAATGCACCCCCACCTAACTGCAGAAATTTCGGAGTTCCAAGGGGGTTTGACAGCATCCAGCAGTGGTGAGGAGAGAACTGATTTCCAAGCTCTGGACAGGCAGAGGCAACTTTGGTGGGCCAAGCTTTGGAAAAGGAAACCATGTAGTCTTGGTACTGGGCTGGGAACATACTGACACCACAGTCGGTTGCATAGCTGACAATAGTGTGTATTGATTTTTTTATATTAAACTCAACAATCTATAATCTAAAACCTCTTTTATGTTTCAAACATTTCTATGTCCATTAAAATGATCTTAAATTGTAGCAGGGGTTTTTTTTGTTTTTTTGTTTTGTTTTGTTTTGTTTTTGTTTGTTTGTTTTGGTTTTTTTCGAAACAGGGTTTCTCTGTATAGCCCTGGCTGTCCTGGAACTCACTATCAGGTTGGCCTCAAATGCAGAAAGCTGACTGCCTCCACCTCCCAAGTCCTGGGATTAAAGGCATGTACCACCCGCCCAGCAAATTATAGTTTTATAAAATTTATAAGATACTATCATTTATAAATGTGAATTGTGTTTATTTCCCCTGGATTATGTTCTAATTTGTTCTCAATAAACATTTATTCCACTTCAAATAAATATGAGACATTTGGGCATGAGGTTCACTAAAATTACTGAAGGTATTCTTAGTTTTACAGCCTTCCAGAAGTTAACCCAGCATCCAATAGACACATGTAGCATGTGTAACACAATCTCACACATCTTAAATATTTTTCTTATTATTTTTAATTCTGTGTATGTGAGGTATAGGTATAAGAACTCAGAAGTGTGCATGTCTGTGCAGATCAGGGATATCTGAATCACGACACTAGAGTCACAGGTAGTTGTGGGCCACCCAGTGTGTGCTGGAAACTCAACCCAGGTTCTCTGCAAGAGCTACACAGACTCTTTACTTACTGTGCTGCCTCTCCAGCTCTTCACACCTTTCTATCAAATGAAATCGCATGCCCTGTCTTGCTCCTGTTTCACACAAAGCACGTTTTACCTTTTGTTGTTTCAAATTAAGTAAAGGCTGTGACCATTTGCTTTATTTTTATTTATTGTAGTTTATGGCTGTAGTTAAGTTGCACACCTTTTGTTAGAGCTGCCTCATGTGACACTTCTCTTGCCACCTTTGCCTGTCCATTTCTAAAAAGCCTGCTTATGTTTTCACTGCGGTTTATAATATGCCTGGAAATAAGTGTTGATGTGTTTACTTGAGTTTTAGACATACCGACCTTTTTTCAAGGCAGTTCATTTGGCTGGCGAAGACTTTGTGAGTTAAATTTCAGGTTGTCATGTGCAGTGGGTAGAATAGTTAATGCTTTGCTTTTGTGACAAAATCTCTAAACCAAGAAATAGCAGCATTTTATCAAAAGTTGTCATTGGCAAAACCACTCCAATGCTCCTTGTCATCTCTGGTTCTGTGTCTTGCCATTAAGTAAAAGCATAGCAGGTGCAATCCTCCATTTCCTCTATGACTCAGTAAGTATGTGGTACATTCCCCAGAAACCAAGACAGAAAATCACTGTGCTATCCATACAATTAAGTGCTTTTGTAGATAATGTTGTTTTCAATATTTGCTAATAATAAAACAGAAAATACTCTTAATTGTATTAATCAATGATGCAAGTTTTATGACATTAAATTGTCCTTGCAGCACGTCAATCTCTAGTGTAAGCTGCAGCAACCACATGATGGCTGGTCCCAGAGACAATGGGTGCTTTCTTCAGAGCACTTCAAGTCACATGACACATTACATCTTAACAGTATTACTTATCATGAGATCAAATCACTGACAAAACATAGCAGACATGTGCATTCCATCCCCAGTCACGCCAACAGGAGTTCTTAGGAGCTACGGCTACATTCAGCAGCAGGAGTGGAATGGGCCCATGCTCCTTTCTTCATAGCACTAACTACATGGATGTCCAAATGTCAGCTCACGGATACTTACTTCATCCTGACATGTTTCTAAATTTTTAATATCTAAGAAGTATTCATGAAAATAATCCCATGGCTGTGATCAAGTTCATAGCTGTAGGAGGTTAGTCTGGTGCTGCTTGTTCTCAAATGCTAAAGTTTATACCTCAAGATCTGGATCTGGTTGCCCCATGAGATGCTGTGTAACCTGGCTCCACAAGTGAATTAGTCAATAAAAGGCAATTTATTGGGCAATAGAAAATTAATTAGTCAATAAAAGGCAATTTATTGGGCAATAGAAAAATGTAGGTGGGTTTTTTCAGTTATCTGGCTTGGGGCTACAAGTATAAACAGGAGAGAAAGAAGAGAGGAGACCAAAGGAGGAGGGAGCTGTCATAAGAGATGGACCATAAGCATTTTAGTCAGGAGAAATGTCAAGTGACAAGTGACATAGGACTGAGATGTAAGTTAGGATAGCTCTAAAACCTGCCCAATCTAGGCTGACAACTTGTAAATAACATACCTCGACTGAGTGACTTTTTATATGGACATGCTAGAATTTTTAATTCATTTAACACATAGTAGCACCAATAATCCTCAAAATTCAATCCAGATTAAGACACTTGAACATTCAGGACTTTGGGATAGTACAGAGTGGAGGGGATTTTAATTTTTTTTCATTTATACTTTGTTTGATAAATATAATGAGACTGAGAAATTTTTTTCCTATAATTAATTAAGAAGGTCAGCAGGATGTACATCAGGTAACCATGCCTTTCAGCAAGTCTGGCACCAGAGCTGGGCATCTGGGATCCACATGCTAGAGGAGGAGAGCCAGTTCCAGAAGCTTCTCTGATGTCCTCACAGTGCCATGGCTTGCCCATGACCACCTGCCACACAAATAAACACACACATATATAATTATCATTTAAAAGAATTAGAATCATAGTGTGGAAATATGAGTCTAAGGGGGAAAGAGAACAATGTAATATTTCAGACTCCTCTGAAGGTAAGTCTTCATGGTTCTTCCTGTTAGTGGGAGGTTTCCTCACACTGTCTTGACATTTGAATGACTGCATCTTAGAATGATGACATTTATTAGACAAAACGGAAATAACTTACCATTTCAAATTCAAACGGAAACTTTAGATATACTTTTAAGTGTTTGCGTGTGCCCTGTTTTCCTCCAAGATGACCTTAGGGAAGATTAATGAAAATGGCTTCGGAGGTTCTCACATGTGAGCACAGGGAGGAATGTAAAAGAGTGGAGTCTAGCCGCACATGAAATAAGAACTAAGTATCTATTGGCAGGAGAGTGAGTAGAGTTCACATACTCAAAAATCATAAAGCATATGCCTGCCTGAAGTAATGGCTTAGCAGTTAAGAATGTTTGCTGCTCTCCCATAGGACCTGAATTCAGTTCCCAGGACCCACATGGCTGGCTCACAACGAAATCCAACTCTGAGAAGCCTGATGCCCTCTTCTGAACTCCATGTACAACTGCACAAATGTGGCAAATGTACACAGGGAGACAAAAATAAATTCTTTAAAATGTACACACAGACAGACAGACAGACACACACACACACACACACACACACACACACACGATAATGGATAAGAATCTCTGAACCTGACTTAAAGGTTCAAAGATTCTTATCCATTATCATCATGGCAGGATTCCTGCATCTTCCAGATTAAAATATTATTGGAGGACCTGAGAGTTCTACATCTTGTTCTGAATGCAAACAGGCGAAGAGAGCTTGTGGTAGAGACTCAAAATCACCAGTATATTAACATACTTCCACTAACAAAATATATTGACTTACAAAAGGCCTCATCTCCTCCTAGTGACACTCATTGAACTAAGCATATTTAAACAGCCACACCCAGAACAGCTAAGACAATTTGAGACAATAAAAGAACTTATGGAGATATCATTATCCACGATTGTAAATTACAATTCAGAGCAACAACAGTAAGATCTCCTTTCAAATGTCCATGATTATCACAATGACATCTCTCATTTTGATTTTTCTTAAGACTTTTAGAAGTTCCTTCTCCTATCCAATTAGCATCATGAATATAAGATCCAATATCAGTTGTATTTCTAATCCATTCTTCTATTAGTTCTCATCTTTGGGCCTTGAATAACTTTAGTAAATGACTTGGACTTCTCTCCTAAGCAATTATCCCATTTACCTAATGCATTTAATGCTGAAAAATGACACAGAGCCTAGGGTTGATCATCCAATTCAATCTGGCTACATAACACAGAATATTTACCTTTATTTAGCCATACATTCTGGGAAATACTAATGCCTCTTGCTTGATTTCTTTACTTTGAAATCCTAGCTACCCATTTAGGGTTTACCGTTAACCTGAAGACTAGCTTCCAATATTGCTGTTACCAATCTTTACTTTCTTGTGGTATAATTCTCTTCTGAACTGTCCATGAATTTAACATAAACTTTATATAGAATGAATGCATACTACAGGACAGGAAGGCTTCCTAACGTCTATGAAAATCTAACATACCTAAATGAGTCCATTAAAGTTTTCCATAACCTTTGGCATACTTATTGTTGGCTGGTATGCCATAACTGGATAAACTAAGGTTTGTTTTCTAACAGCTTTGAGGAACCACTTACAGATTCATAAGGTGATGTGTTAGGCCCTTGCCTAAATTCTTCTGCCTGTGTCTGAGAATTTTTGATATTTCTTTTTTATTACTCTCTCTAATTTTCATCTAAAGCTTTTTTCTTATGATATTGAGCTGGTATAGTAAGATATTATTGATAATAAAAATAAAGTAGAAAATAATAATGTGAAATAATCATAATCAAAATTGAGCTACTTACATTGAAGTCATTTAGCATTTTGTTTTCAGCTTCTATTTTCAAGCCATCTAGAGTAGCACTGTATGATTCCAAAGCCTTCTCTTATGGTGCTTCCCTTACTTTACTCTCTCTTTGAAGACTTCTCAAGTGATTTACCAACATCTGATGGCATCTCAGTTTACCCACAGAAGGTGTGATCTTTCTGTCCATTGGCCTTGACAAATATTGCATAGCCAATATGTCCTTTTACCATAAAATTTACAAAAATCTCAGCCATTTATATTTACCAATGAAGACAGATGCTGTGGTGAAAACCTGACAGCTCAGAGAGGCAGGGTCAGCATCCACCTGTCTTCCTAATTCACTGACCTCTCAGAAGAAAAGCTTTCATTTTCCCTGTCCACATTATCTTAAATATCCATGAACTCAAAGACTTTCCATTGCATTAGTTATGTTCATTCCCTCTCAACTTGTTTATTGCTCTTCTCTGGACCTGGAGTTGACTTTGTAGTAAAGGTGTGTGCTAAGGCTGAGCCACACCACAAGAAAGTCCACATTCATAGCAAACAGGAAGCTCTTGAGTTAAAGGCCTGTGCCAGTGCGAGCAGTACTACAATATAGTTTTTTAATAAATAACACAATCTTAGAGTTCATAGTGAGATCAAATATCCTGCAACATGTTAGCAATGTTTACTCTATGTCTTACAGAGGCAAAGAGGACAGAGAACAGGAAAGAGGGTTTGAGAGGTCTGGCTGTCAGGAGCAGGAACAACAAAGAAAACATAAATAAAATAACCAATAAAGAAAAAGTAGCCAAAAATAAGATAAATACAAAAAGATAAATAATAAATAAAATAAACAAAAACAAATTTAAACAAAACCCAAAAATAAAAAATCCCTGTAGTTGATAAGCCTAATGCTGGTATAATATAATGCTATTTGCAGCCCAAAGACTGGTTACCCAAATAAGACTGACCGTGCCCCCAGTTAACTGTGATTTATAAATGAAGATGACAAGAGCATCTGGGCAAAAGAGAGATGGGTGGGTTTGAGTTTACAAGGACTTTGGGAGAGAAGATCATGAGGATGGAGGAGGAAGGAAGAATTTTCCTTTGGTTTAGTGATATTCTTTCCCTTCCAACTGGTTCCTTGCTCTGCCTCTTGACCTGGAGTTGACTTTCTTTTGATTAACAATAAAGGTGTTCACTAGGGCTGAGCCACCCAAAATATTTTGGAAAGTACTTGCTTCCAATAAATAAAAAAACTCTTGGGTTAACCTCCACATAAAACCTGACACACTGAAACTAATAGAAAAGAAACTGGAGAAGACCCTTGAGGACGTGGGCACAGGGGAAAAGTTCCTAAATAGAACACCAATAGCTTACGCTCTAAGATCAAGAATTGACAAATGGGACCTCATAAAACTACAAAGTTTCTGTAAGGAAAAGGACACTGTCAAAAGGACAAAACATCAACCAACAGATTGGGAAAGGATCTTCACCAACCCTAAATCTGACAGAGGGCTAATATCTAATATATAGAGAGAACTCAAGAACGTAGAACCTAGAGAACCAAATAACGCCATTAAAAAGTGGGGAACTGAATTAAACAAAGATTTTTCACATGAAGAACTTCGGAGGGCTGAGAAACCCCTTAAGAAATGTTCAACATCATTAATAATTAGGGAAATGCAAATCAAAACAACCCTGAGATTTCACCTCACACCAGTCAGAATGGCTAAGGTCAAAAACTCAGAAGACAGTAGGTGCTGGCGAGGATGTGGAGAAAGAGGAACACTCCTCCACTGCTGGTGGGATTGTAAGATGGTACAACCACTTTGGAAATCAGTCTGGCGGCTCCTCAGAAAACTGGGCATGGCACTTCCGGGAAACCCTACTATACCACTCCTGGGCATATACCCAGAGAATTCCCCAGCATGTAATAAGGACACATGCTCCACTATGTTCATAGCAGCCCTATTTGTAGTAGCCAGAAGCTGGAAATAACCCAGGTGTCCCTCAACAGAGGAATGGATACAAAAAAATGTGGTATATTTACACAATGGAGTACTATTCAACCATTAGAAACAATGAATTCATTAAATTCGTAGACAAATGGATGGAGCTGGAGAACATCATACTAAGTGAGGTAACCCAGTCTCAAAAGATCAGTCATGGTATGCACTCACTGATAAGTGGATAATAACCTAGAAACTTGGTATACCCAAGAAATAATCCACATATTAAATGATGTACAAAAAGAACAGAAGAGTGGCCCCTGGTTCTGGAAAGACTCAATGCAACAGTATAGGGGAATACCAGAACAGGGAAATGGGAAGGAGTTGATGGAGGAACAGGGCAAGGGAAGAGGGCTTATGGGACTTGCGGGGAGTGGGAACCCAGAAAATGGAAAATCATTTGAAATGTAAATAAAGAATACATCGAATGAAAAAATTAAAAAAAAAAAAAAGGTCTGTGCTAGGACTAAGCTACACTAAAACAAAGGGTAGAGGGTTGTCCAGTAAATAACACAATCATGGGGTTTACGACATGATAAATATCTTACAAGATAAGTTAGCAATGTTCCCTCTATAGTAAAAATCAAGTTCTCTGACAAGTGTTCTGATTGTTTCCAGTTACATCTGAGAGCGTCATCATGGGAATCCCAAGGAACATCAGAACTGGGCTCTTTAAGCTGCTGCACATGGCCAAGAGAGACCTAAAAAACACCAAGGAGACCCCTGAACCTTTACACAAGGGATAAATTCCCCTATGCCTCTTGTCATATAATTTATGGCAAAATGTCACCCATCTTGACCTCATTGTCCTATGTCAGAAGGGGTGGTGTCCAGGGGCCATGCCTAAACCACATTAACATTGAATACAGTTACACAGGGATGTGGTTCATTGAATACACAAACCAAGACTGAAGAACAAGGATAACAGCTCAGAACTGTGCACTTGACATTTTTCAGGGGCAGTTCAGTGTAAAACCCAAAGAGCTTATGCCCAACAGCTGGAAATGCTGCTCTATAATATACCTGACTCAAGCCATTTTAGACATAATTATTCATACTGTCCTTTAATTTGTTGGTTCCTATGTGAAGCTTATAGTTGTAGAAATTCATAAGGTTAACAAACCTCATGACATATGAGACATAACAGGGTATGTGGTTAGAATCACCCTGCTCTAAATCAAGGGTTTTTTTTACTATATTCTTTGTTTACATTCAGAATGCTTTCCCCTTTCCCGGGTTCCCCCTCCCCATCGGTCCCATAAGCCCTTTTCCTTCTGCCCATTTCCCTTTTTTTTTTTTTGTTGGTTTTTTGTTTTCTGAAACAGGGTCTCATATATCTCATGTTCTTCTAGCATTACATGGCATCCATCAAAGAGACAATATGCACAGTTATATCTAAAATGCACTGATCAGAACAGACTACTTCTTCTGAGCTACTTGTCCTTTTTTTGTTCTTGTTTTGTTTTTTTGTTTTTTGGGTTTTGGTTTTTCAGTTTTGTTTTGTTTTGTTTTGTTCTTCCATTATAAGTTGACAAAGAAAGATGTTTGGAGCCATAGCTCAGACCCAAAAACCTGAGCTATGGTTCTGATCGATCAATATTAGGGTCTGCATTCAATAAACCATCCATGATTGACTTACATAGGTGCTTGTGTGGTTTGTGTGGCCATTCATGAATACAAACACAAGATGCTAGACCCTTGATTTGTCAATGGACCTATGTCTATTGTGTTATCTTATAACTTTTGCCTGCACGGCCACCTCTGTTAAGTACTTCATTTTTTTCAGACAAAATTTCATGGTATAGCTCACAGAGTCCTATAAGCAATCCTCATTTGATGACTTTTGTGCAGAGAGAAGATCCCCACATTCAGCCTGAGGACCTTATTTTTTGGTAGCTTCTATATGTCAGTCTCCTCTGCCAAGAAATCTCCACACTGTTGCCAGCAATATGATGGCTCCACATCTCTATACTAACGCATTTGGGAGCAACTTTGAAATGCTAATTTGAAATGCAACTTTGAAATGCAACATTGAAGGCTTTATGTTTGTATCTCCTAACCCAAAACCACTTTGCAACCTGCTCTGCAGGCTCTGCCTGGATGTGAATTCATGCACCTGTACATGATGAGACAGGAGAACTTTTGGGCTGCATATTCAAAATAGAGTGGTTACTGGGTGGTTTTAAAGGGCTCTTCTTGCTGATTGAAAAAAAATTTGATGTAGGATGAGACATTTCTGAGGAGGATTTGGAAAGGAAACTCCCAGTTAGATACATTAGACTTACTTAGGTGTTGCCAATCAAGCCTAGAGCAAACCCTGGCTTTGGAAGGAAGATGGGCTCAATGGCTATGCCCCAGGAGAGTCTCCAGGAAAGGGCACAGCAGTTTCCTGTCAGTACAGGGAGAACATTAGCAGGGAGCCAAAGTCTGTACCCCCACGACATCAGCATTCTCTTGTCTCATTGAACATTCTATTCTTGGCATGCTCTGTGATGTCTGCAGTGTTGTAGCAACAACATGTGCCCTGAGGTTTCTCAGTCAGTGTCTACAGGATACCTCACGGGACATATTTGCCCTACTCAGGAAACTTTTTCAGAGAGCTAATGTTGATGGGAGAGGGACTAGAGAGAGGAGGAAGGAGGCTTACCTTTTATCTGAGAGTAATGAAGGATGAAGGAGGTGTTCTTGGAGAATGTGGAAGTCCTGGGAAGTGGGTGTTGAGCTTCCGGGCAGGGTGGCCTGAGCTGGCCTTTCTAGCAATGGGGCAAAGGAATTGCAGCTTCTTGGAAGCAAAAGAATTTCCATGGTTATCACAACTCTTGAATATCAAGGGTGTCAGAACATTATTTTCTAAATCCCTAAAAGCAGGGATTGGCAAGGTCAAAGCAGTTATTCTAAGAATGGCAATTATTTACTTTGTTTGGGTATTCTGGGTGTTACATAGTTACACAATGAGACCATCAGGAGTCACAGAGGGTCTAAGCTAGGCTGATTTAGGGCAGGGCATCACTGCCTTCACTCTCATGCCTTCTTTTAGCTTCAGCTTCTTTCTGATAGTAGTACCAGGGAGAGAGTTGTGCTCCTGGAGAGGACCTCACAGTCTCAGGACTCCTCTGAACTCCTCTCCCTGACAGTTCCTACCTTATCTTTATCACTGGTTGTGGGTGGCAGGCATTTCAGTATTGCAACCAAAGACCTGTCAGAGCTGATACACCCAGACAGGGACTGGCTCTTCTGGTCACCTCTGGGGTGTTTGGTGTTTCAGTAGGGGGAATTAATCAGTGTGTTGGCCATATTCTCTCCCTGCATGACCTTTTTAGGCCATGTCCTGGGCATAGAGTAACAGGGCAGGAGATCGGAACATCTCCAAGCACTCAAGGGCTTGTGAATACTGAATTTATCACCCGACTTGTGAAATCACAGGACTGAGGTCTCTCAACCCAAGATACACCCTGTGCAGTTGTTAAGAATACAGGAGAAGCCACCTCTGTGATCATTTTAATCATGTGTAGGGAGACAGAGGACACATCTATTTACATCTCCTGGTTTCTATAGAGTGATGGGATTGCTGAGATCCACTGAGGAGGCATCTCCAGCCTGGACCAAACTCTGTGTGTTGTCAATGAGTTCAAGACCTCTGGTCCTTCCCCTATGGGCCTCAGGGTCATCTGTCTATACTCTGTGCATGCCAACCATACAAGTTCACTTGTGTTTTTCTTCCTTCAGAGCCTGGCAGACAGACAGCATCCCCTGAAACTGGCCTAAGCAAGAAGTAGGCCAAGAAAAAAGTGGACATACTGACCCCAGAGCTGCAGTTCATTTTCGAGAAAAAAAAACAAGCTGAGACATTGCCTGATCTACATCACAGACAGTGCCATGAGCAACATGTATGCATTGATCCAAAGGCTGTGTTTGTCTGGGATCTGCAATGGCACCCTCAGCCCTTTAAGGTGGTGTATCTCCATATTGTCCCTACGTTCAACCTCTTGTCCCTAAAATCTTCTTAGAGGAGAGGCAGAAACTGAAGATTGGTCAAGAGTGAGATCGAAATGGACTCTTCTGATCCCTCCAATTTAAATGAGATACTTGTTGGAATGAAGAGTTCAAGGGTAGAGGCAGTGTGTGTGTGTGGGGGGGGTGAGTTCCAGAGAACATTGGGAAAGCCCTTGACATGTGGTGGCTTTGTGAGTTTGTAGGAGCTGTGAGTTTGTGGTAAGTGTTTGTACTTGCCTGGCAGGTAACTGAGTGCTGGAAGCTCCTGGAAGCAGCTGGAGAGGCCTGGTCCTATATTGTTCATCTCAGTGCTTGATTAGACACCTGAGGCTCTGCCTGTTCCTCTTTATGGGCCTTATACTCTGAGACTGTAATGTTGCATGCATTTTTTCTGCAACTCATTGTGTTCTCTGCTTCTGTCTCTGACTCCCTGTTTCTCATTCTCTGTCTCTGTCCTTTTTTGTCCCTCTCATGTGTGTACCCAAGTCTGAGTGTGTGTCTCTCTCTGTGTGTGCACATGTGTGTGAACATGCTTGTGTTTTCTCCTGTGCATGGATTTTTGCATGTTTATATTTCTCTCTACTCTTTAAAATTCAGGGATGTCTGAAATTCAGAATACTCTGAGACAGTAATGCTGCATGAATTTCTTCTGATTCTCATTGTGCTCTCTCTGTTTCCCTATTCCTCACTCTCTGACTCTGCATCCTTTTCTCCTTCTTTGTGTATTCCAGTCTGTGATTCTATGTATGTACACGTGTATAAACATGTGCTTATGTTTTAGATGTTGATATTTCTCTCCACACTTTGGAATCTTGGGGTCTGTGTTTTGGTCTGAGGATTTACATGCATAACAGTTTCAAGGTGATGTGAGTCCTGATGTCTCAGCGCCCCTACTTTAAATAACACTGTTCCTTGCCTTTGTGTTCCCATTTATCCATACAGTTTTACCCATTGTGCCAATTATAAAGCAGTGGTGAGGTCTGGTCTCATCTCAAGAATTATGTGTAATATCTGCCTCTGCAGGATTAGGTACCCAATATTTAACTGTTGTGAAACAGGAAAATATACTCACAGGTGTCTATTGGCAAAGACCTGTGGCCTAGGCTCTAGAGAGCACAGGAGGGACTGCACTGCCCCTCCTGCCCTGCTGAGTGAACACAGGGAGCCAGAGCACCATTCATCTCAGTGATAGTTTCTACTGTCTTGTGGACAGGATGAAAAGTTTACAAATCTGAAGAAGATCCCAATATGTAGAATCCAGAAAGTGGCCTTCCTGGGCTGGGATAGTACAATACACAGACTGAGTAAATTTGTTCCTAAAAGCATATGATCAAGGAGATCTATGTTCCTGAAAACAGGCCATACTACAAGCCAAATCCATTGTATGAAAATTAAAGTTAAAGGAGAAGGAGGTTGTGTAATTTCTGCACAACTTAGAGGAGAACTCTGAGGCCCAAGAGAACTTCAGGGAGCTTGAGAAGGAAATTAACTTCTATAGGTAAGTAACACCCAGGGAGGCCACCAGTTCTAACATGGCCATTTCTGCATTCCTTTGTTTGCTGGACTGCAGAGTCTACAGGTCTGGTCCTATCCTTTCTGCTTTTTAGCCATCAGTGTGCCTTGGGACTCTTGGAATCAGTTTTCAAAAGTCTGTAAGAGTGTGCTACTCCTCTAAGCATCGTCCCATGCATCCTCAGGAGCCTCTCAAAAGAAGAGTGAATAACCCTCATGAGAGGGTTATGGAGTACTAGGTCTCTGGGGCACAGGCATGGTTTTACAGAGCTGACTCTTATGAAACACATGGATAGAATACACTTCCCTTGGTTCTACTGTCCTGCGTTGTGGGTATTTGCACCCTAATAATTGAGGTTGCAACAACGCATTGGGTATCATGTATTATTTGAGATCCTTCTTTCTTGGAGAGACATGGAGCCTTATGGGTGTTTGGACTGAAGCAATCATTTTTTATCCCTTAAGTTGCTGTTTGCTGTTTGTGAATCTCTCATGGATGTATTGAGATGTAATATGTTAGGTCTTCATGGGAAATTGGATCCTGATGTTGTCAATGATACCTGGAAGTAGGAATGGGAGATGGAGGATGCAGGATGTTACCATACAGATTGTGTTTCCAGCAACCTGCATAGCTGGCTCCTGATGCAGAAGAACCTTATGACCAAGAGGTGGGTCACACTGAAGCAGGAGGACAAGGAAGTACACGCTGATTGGACCATCATTCAGCAATACCTGCCTGACTTGAAACTGAATGATAAAGATGAACAGGAGAAGCCCAGCGTCCTCTAGGACCAACAACATCAGATAGGTACAAGCAGCTGAGTCAGGCTAATACTGACTGATATCATTTTTCCCATTGCATCCATCTTTGCTTTCTCCCAGCACGTTTCTAATCCACACTCCCAAGCAGCCACCCACCTCATGGAATGTAGTTTTTCATTACTCAGTCTATGCACAAGTATTCTGGCTTGTTAGCCTCTTGTGAGAAGCTGAAGTACTGCCAAGTATTCCTGGCTACTCCGACCTAATTAGAAGAGTAGTGAGGGTGATAGATCAATCACATGACACATTCCTAAACATGCTCATGATAGCTGGGATGCTTTGCAGAGCTTTGAACAAGTTCTAGGTCCTGTGACAGAGGCCATGCAAGGGTCATGTGACTTCCCAAGTTGGAAGCATTTTGTAGGGTCAAAAACCCAATATAAATACAAAATATGTGTTTCTCATTGTCATTGATCTGAGAGGCATGGGGCCTTTTCCTTTCTTTGTGTAACTCAATGAGGTCTCTTCCCATTGCCCATTTCTTGGTTTGCACTCATAGAAGTCTGAGTGGCAGCTTGTCAGCCTATGTGTTGGTGAGTTTTGCAGGATATTTTGCCCTGCCTGCAGTTATAACAGCAATGGTTTTAGTTAAAAGATCCAATGATAACTTTCCTGGTGGTGGTGGAAGCAGCAACCTGACAGCTGACACCCAGGTCCCCACCAAACCTCTGTCTTAATAACTGCCTTTCTCTTAGATGATTCAGAAACTGTACCAAGAGATGAAATTTCCACAGCCCAAGTTGAGGGCCTCCTGCAAAATGAGTTTCCACCTCAGGAGCCCACTGCTGAGCTCCATCCTCAACAGCCATAAAATTCCTTGGATGAATCTTCCTCTACATAATTCAATTCCTCAGGGCGAATAGGCCCTAACTACCCAGCCAGTGAGCCAGCTGATTCAGGATGTCATTCCATTTCCTGTTCTGACAACATCCCTTGAGAGAGAACTGAGGTGTCTGCCCTACCCCCTAGTGTCCAAGAGGAGAAACAGCCTGTACATCTGTGTTGCTAAGAGTGCAGTGAGAGAACTCTGCTTCACATAATTTATTGTTACAGTTTTGTTGATGTTTGCCTTTTTGTGGCTTTGTTCTTTGTTATGTTATCGGGATATTATATATTCTTGTTATTGCTTTTATTTTTTGCTTATGCTTTACACTGTCTAGAAATTTTCATTTAAAGTCTGTCTTTAAAAACAATTTATTTCTGATGAATACAAATTTATTTGTGACTTGTGACTCTTAAAATACTGTTCCTTATTCAGATGTACTGTCCTAGACCTAGAACTCACAGCCAGAGATGGATCTATGTAAGTTCCAGGCAGCCTGGGCTACAGAATGAATTCAAAGCCACTTAAGGAATACAAGGCAATGATCTTTATGCATGGGTCATGTGGATTCTTCCATGGATACATATTTTATAATGGAATCACTGCTATACTGTATCCATGCCATCATGCATTCTCCTATTCCTAAATTCTACCACTCTATAACACACATTCCTTATTGACCTTTCGGCCCTGTTATTGAGTAATATACTCCCATTGATCTAGAGCTTCTGGGGAAATAACCACATCCCAAAAATAGAATAGAAGGAATCAGGAATCCCGGAGCCATGTACCTCAGTTTTTGTTACAAGACAGCATCAGTGATAACCACAGAATATACATAATGACCTTTGAAATCATGGCAGGAAATAGCTTATGTTAGATGCTGTTATCCCTTATTTTCACTCTCAGTGCAGATTTTTCACCTTGAATCTCAGATGATAGTGGAGCCTAGGCATGTCTGTAAAATTCAGAATTGAGACTAACCTCCTGTAGTATGTGGTAGGATAATGAATCCATCTCCATAACAAGAACCATATCTTAATCTAAGAGGTTTTGGCAGAAAGCTCAAGAGCAGCCCCAGTGAATGGAGCCTGTAGCTGTGGTCACATGTTTCCGGCAGTGAACATGACTGTGCAAGTGTAGAACCTAGGAGGGACAGATAAAACTGCACTTTTGCCACAGCACATCTGTGAGTATATTGAGGATAGTTTCTTCCAGGTGACTGATTATATTTGGAATGGCACTGACTAAGTGACACTGTAGGTTGGTCAGAGTGTTAAAATGTGGAGGAAATGACCCAGTGGGTCCGCAAACAGTTACTCACAAACAAGGGCTTTTAGCTCAGCATCCAGAGCATCAGGGTAGAGAGGCTTTGCTTACTCTCTACCTTATGTCAATTGGCTTTTATGAACTGATCCTGATTGAGAAAAGGTCATCAGTAGCACACTGGAAACAAGCAGACACAGATGTAGACAATATTAACAGGTTTTATTACATTTGTGGGGTCTCCTTGAACATCTTAGGAACTAGAAGTGGTCTGGATCTTGCTAAGCCTACTCACATATTGGTTCTCACATCAGGTTGTGGTTTGTTTGATGAATACTACCACATGCATACATTAACATGCATTTTTCAACTAGCACTTGTGACATGAGATGATAGTTCGCGTCAGTCTTGACCACACTACATTGTCCTTAATGTACAGTGTGAATTGCAGTACCTTATTCTATGTCCCAGACAGCTAAAGCATTCCCAGGCTTAAAAGCATCCTGTCACCCATTCTAAAAGATCTCTGACAGTCAAATACTGAACAGACCTCTGTTAATATCCCATGGCACCTTGAAGGTGACATGATGGGCTACTTTAATACATCCTGAAATCTGACTATGTAGTGTGTTCAGTGAGGCTGTTACATGCATTACCACCACAGAGAACAGCAAGTGCTTTATTTATTAAGTGCTTCAGTTCCCAAAGTCAGGCAAACCTTCAAACCATTGAGAGGCAGTTAGTGTTTCATGTCAGGAAGTAAACTCTGAGCTGAAAGCAATTGGTTAAAAAACAAAGAAAATAATATGAAGAGCCAAAGAAACAAAGATCTAGTTCTTTGAGAAAATCAGCAAGATAGAAAACCCATTCCCCAAACTAACTAAAACGCAGAGAGACAATACCCAAATTATCAAAATCAGAAATGAAAAAGGGGACATACCAATGGACACTGACCAAATTCAAAGATTCAGTAGGTTTGACTTCAGAAGCCTGTACTCCAGGATAATTGGAAAATCTAAATGAAATGAGTATGTTTCTACACAGATACCAATTACCAAAGTTAAATCCAGATTTGGTAAAGTAATCCTGTAACCCCTAAGGAAACAGTAACATTCACCAACTGGCTCCCAATCCAAACAGGGCAAGACCACAAAGTTGTAGTCCTGAATTCTTCCAGAGTTTTAAAAAGCTGTTAATATCAACCCTCTTCAAACTATCCCAATGAATTGAAGGAGATGTAATATTGCCATAGTCATTTTCTGAAACCAGTCAAACTCATATCTAAACAATACAAAAATTCAACATGAAAGGGCAATTCAGAACACTGTCCATCATGAAATGGATATAAAAAGACTCAATAAAACACTGGGGTAAAGAATCCATGGACACACTAAAGACATCCTTTACCATTATGGAGTAGGCTTCATTTCAGGAATGCAAGTATGGTACAATATAGGAAAATCCATCAATGCAATATACCAAAATAACTACACTGAAATGTATAACCACATGATCATCTCATTAGATGCTGAATAAGTCATTGACAAAACCAACTTGCCTTCAAGGTAAATCTGTAGTACAGGATACAAGGCACATACCTAAAAATAATAAAACCAATAAACACCAAGCCTACAGAGAACATCAAATTCGATGGAGAGTAACTTAAAGCTATTTCACTAAAATCAAGGCCAATAAAAGGCTACTCACTCTGGCCCTATTTATTCAACACAGTATTTGAATTTCTAGCTAGAGAAATCACACAACTAAAGGAGACCAAGAGGATACAAAAGGTAAAGAAAAATGTCAAAGTATCACTATTTGTACATGATATAATTGTATACATAAGTGATTCCAAAAGTTGTATCAGAAAACTACAGGAAAGTGTCTACATACGAAATGAACTAAAAGAAATTCAGTAGCTGTCTTTATTGAAATGATAAAGAGGCTGACAAAAATTAGGAAAGCCACTTGTTACAATAGTCCCAAATAATAAAAATGTATCTTAGTGTAAGTCTAAACAAGCAATGAAAGACCTATAGGACAAGATTTTCAAATCTCTCAAGAAAGAAAACTGGAGAAAATATCATGAGGAGGGAAGAGCTCACATATTCATGGATAACTAGGATAAACATAGTGGAAATGGACACCTAAATGAAAGCAACCTACAGATTCAAAGCACTCTCATCAAAATTCCAACACAATTAATTACAGTTCTTGATAGTGCCCTTCTTATATTCGTGTGGAAAAATAAAAATCCCAGTTTCTCAGTTAGGTTTTCATTACTGTGAAAAATCACAATGACCAAAGCAACTTTGTTATTTAATTAGAGCTGGCTTATAGTTACCAAGGTTCAGCCTATTATCATCAATGAGTCCATGATGGTGTGGCCGAGAGGTTGATATCTTTTCTAAATGCAAATAGGAGAAGGCTGTCTTGTGGGTAGCTGGGAGGAGGCTCTCAAAGCCCAATCCCACTGTGACATACATCCTCCAATAAGGCCACACCTTCTAATATTGACACTGACTTGCTCAAGCATATTCAAATTATACATTCTATTCCCTTGCTCCCATAGGCTTGTTCAAACAGATGAATCTATTGTGACCATACCAATCCATAGCATAATGGAAAAAACACTTAGTCTAACTTCAAAAGTCCCTTAACCCATAAGAGTTTCAACAATATTTCAAGTTGAAAATTCAAAGTTTATTCTGAGATAAACAGAAATTCTAAAGTGTAATCTCTGGCTAATCAAAAGTTATATGTAGATCACATGTGCCCAAAATCACAGGATATATATATATAGCCATTCTAAAATGTCATCAAGAATAAATATAAGATGAAAGCAAGACAAAATCAGAGCTTCTTAAAAAGCAGCTCTTCATCTCAATGTCTCATGTACAATCTTTCAGCTTTGATGAGTGAAACACACTTTGTTTTCTTGGACCGGTTATAGTGTCTTCTAGAAAAGCCCTCAGCAGGTATCCCAAGGCTTTGGCACAACTTCTCAGGGAATCTAAATATATTAGTCAGGGTTGTCTAGGATCGCAGAAGATATGGAATGTCTCAACGTATTAAAATAGTATTGTAATGACTTGGATTCTGTAGTCCAACCAACCCCACAATGGGCAGCCATTTATTAGAAGTCAAAAATTCTAGTTGCTCAGTCCTAAGAGGGTAGTAGTTTCCTTTTGTCCCTACCAGCTGGAATCCTGGAAAAGTAGGTTTCAACAGATATGGTTTCACTTAAGTTTGAACAGGTGAAGAAGAGTGAGTCTTGTTTTTTCCAATGTCCTTATGTAGGCCGCCAACAAAAGATGTGACCCAAATCAAAGGTGTGAACTACCACACTTGGATATTGAACTGGTTTTGTCCCATGCTGACCTTGAGCATAGATGTGCTTGACACAGTCTTATGGCATTAAAGGCTTTCCTTGGTCAAAGGAAATTACTTTCCTTGGTCAAAGATTTTCTTGGACACTGTGCCTCAAGATCTTCATGAAAAGATCTGGATCAGAAGTCTGTGCCTTCCCTAGCCTCAAGACCTGGATCACAAGTGTGCCCTCCATTTCTGGATTGTAGTTCTTTTCGGATTGAATCAAGTTGACAACCAGGAATACACACCACAGCAAGTATACTTCAACTTCACAGCTCATTGTGCCAATGTCTGGGATGCTCACATGATCTTCTAGCCTCCTCAAAAGGGTATGGGTCACTTCTCCAATATTGGCTGGTTGTCTCCACTCCACTGCTGATGTTCTTAGTGGTCATCCCATAGAACTGGCATCTCGAAAATTCTGGGTTCTTCTGCTGCAACTAGGCTTAACCAATAGCCTCTCATAGGCTCTCTTCATTGTCCTAAGCCTCAACTTCTTAGCATGACTCCTTCAGTACTAGGACATGAACTGAAACTGAGGCTTGACCTTTACCCATAGCATTCGCAGGCCTCTCAGGATGTTAAGCCTCAGTTGCCTCTCATGTCCCCTTCATAACATCAAAACCATTACCACTAGGTGATTTGTACACATCTCCAAGTCCATCTGCAGTAGAAGTATAACCTTGACTTGGCAGAGTTTCTCTGTGCTCTTAGAAAATACTCCCTAGATGATTTCACTGCCCATGGTGTTAATCTCTTCTTCATCACTGCTAATTTCTTTGTTCCTGCTAAGCAAGATAAATTGTTCTACTAAACCCTTCTACTCTCCACGCTAAAAGCAGGGTCATGTGACTGAAGCTGCCAAATTCTGATTCTTGCTGGGACATGCCCCACTTGTTTTATATCATTAACAGGTTTCTGTTATCAGAAATTTCATTCCGTGCTCATTCTTGGCCATTCTGAAATTTTGTCTAAATTCTAACCTTGATCTCAGAGATCTGCATGGCTCTGACTCCTGAATGCTGGGATTAAAGCCATGGTCTACCATGCCTGGAACTAAGTTGCCTACCAGCAACTCTCTATGTTCTAGACTGGCCTTGTACTCAGAGAGCTCTTTGCCTGTCTCCTGGGATTGAAGATATATACCACCATGCCTAGACATAAGCTTTTCATGGCCACTATTGTTCAAGATCTAGATCAAAAGCCTGTGCTTCTAGACTCAAGTTCCCTATCACTATTTTGCTCTCTATTTCTAGATTCAAGTTCCTTCCAGATTAAAAGTGTAAATGAAAACAATAACCAGGTGTACTGGTCGTTTTGTGTGTCAACTTGACACAGGCTGGAGTTATCACAGAGAAAGGAGTTTCAGTTGGGGAAGTGCCTCCATGAGATCCAACTGTGAGGCATTTTCTCAATTAGTGATCAAGGGGGAGGGCCCCTTGTGGGTGGTACCATCCCTGGGCTGGTATTATTGGATTCTATAAGAGAGCAGGCTGAGCAAGCCAGGGGAAGCAAGCCAGTAAGGAACATCTTTCCATGGCCTCTACATCAGCTCCTGCTTCCTAACCTGCTTGAGTTCCAGTCCTGACTTCCTTTTGTGATGAACAGCAATGCAGAAGTGTAAGCTGAATAAACCCTTTCCTCCCCAACTTGCTTCTTGGTCATGATGTTTGTGCAAGAATAGAAACCCCGACTAAGACACCAGGCAATACCACAGAATATGAGATGATTATTTCCTTTTTAGCTGCAATCACGAACAACAAGATCAGCCATGGGGCATCTTGCCCTGAAAGCATCACTCCCTTGATCTGATAATGCCCTTCAACACAGGATTCAGCTGCATTTTACTTCCTAGGGTTTCTTTATTTGTTGAGGTTTATATTTTTTTTTATTTTTCCATTATGAATGTACTAAAATTTACCAAGACACTCTTCCCAGGAATAAAACAGAGGACAAAGGATTTGCTGGCTTTTGGACAGACTTCCTCTCAACACGATTAATCTGATTTGCATAATGCCAATCTTTACCTCCTCAGTCTCTTCAGACAAGGGCAAAAAGCAACCATATCGAGTTCTCTCCCTGCTGCCTGAAGATGATGTAGAACTCTTCGTTCCTTCTCTAACACCGTGTCTGCCTGCATGCTGCCACACTTCCCACCATGATGACAATGGACTAAACCTCTGAAGCTATTACAGATAAATACTTTGGGGCAGCAACAGCAACAACAGCAGCTTGTCCAGAAGAAGGGCCATCAGCAGTGGAACCAAGGTGACAGGGTCCTGGCAGGCCCTGCACCCGCTACCACTGACCATCGCTGGCCAGCCGGGCTGCAAGCAGCAGCAGATTTACAGTGCCTTTCACCGCACGGAAGCCACATCAGAACTCGGCCTCCCGCCAGTCAGTTACAAGAGTCTCTCCACCATCTTGGCTCTCAGACGCCAGAGAGAACTGACAGCCTGAGGTACACAAACATAACCAAAGGCCAACATTGGGGGGCATCTAAGCCTGACAGGCATCGGCCTGCACCCAGGCCCCAGGCTGTTCCAGAGGCCATCGGTGTGCAAACCCAGCCAGGAGGTTATTTGCCTGGCAGTCTGTTCCGGCACGTGTGCCGCCATTTCGGCTAAGGGATGCCAGAGAGATCTAGCAGGCAAAGCCAGCTAACAGTCATAGCCCGAGGCTAACATAGTGGGGGTCTAAGCATGACAGGCAATGGACTGCACCCAGGTCCTGGGCTGTCTGGGGGGCCGTCTGTGTGACAACCTGGCCAGGAGGTTGTTAGCCCAGCAGACACTTCCTGGACTTTCAGGGAGTGTGCACACATGCCACCATCTTGGCTACCTGACCAACCCAGTTAACAGTCATAGCCTGAGGCAAACATTGCTCAGGCATAAGCATGCCAGGCTTTTGCCTAGACTCAGGGCCTGGCCTTATGTGCACCAACCCAGTTGGGGGAGTGGCTGCCCAGCAGAGTGATCAGCACTATGAAAAGGTCCCCGCAGCATATACCATCAGCACTTCCTGAAGGAGCAAATGGGCACCACATGGTTCATACAGACAATCTGGAGTAAGGCACACTAGGGCTCCAAGGGCACCCACGAGGAGGGCAGCACATCAGCAATCTGTGACAGAGGAAAGCCAGCCATCCAGTGTTGCAGAAATAGCCCTACAGCCTCACAGGAGGCTCAAACATCAGCCAGAGACAAGACCAACTAACACCAGAAATAACAAGATGGCAAAGGGCAAACGTAGGAATGCTACTAACAGAAATCTAGGCAATATGGCAGCGTCTAAACCAAATTCTCCAACATAAGCAAGTCCTGGATACTCCAACACACCAGAAAAACAAGATTTGGATTTAAAGTCACTGATCATGATGCTGCTAGAAGAACACAAAAAGGACATAAATGAATCTCTTAAAGAGATACAGGGGAACATGAATAAGCTAGAAACCCATGTAATGGAAACACAAAAATCACTTAAATTAAAGAGAATAAAACTCAAGAGATAGAAGCCAATAAAGAAGAAATGCAAAAAAAAAGAAAGAAAGAAAAATACAAGAGAAAGTAAGTCAAATGGCAGAAGTCATGAAAGAGGAAACACAAAAATCTCTTAAAGAATTAAAGGAAAACACAAACAAAAGAAGGAACTGAGCAAAACCATCCTGGATCTAAAAACAGAAATAGAAACAACTAAGAAATCACAAAGGGAGACAACTTTGGAGATAGAAAACCTTGAGAAGTAATCAGGGGCCATGGATGCAAATATTAACAACAGAATACAAGAGATAGAAGAAAGAATTTCAGATGTCGAAGATACCAGAGAACCCATGGACTCAACAGTCAAAGAAAATGCAAAATGCAAAAAGCTTCTATCCCAGAACATCCAGGAAATCCAGGACACAATGAGAAGACCAAACCTAAGTATTATAGGTATAGATGAGAGTCAAGATTTACAATTGAAAGGGCCAGCAAATATCTTCAACAAAATTATGGAAGAAAACTTCCCTAACTTAAAGAGAGAGATGCCCATGAATATACAAGAAACCTATAGAACTCCAAACACACTGGACTTGAGCAGAAATACCTCCTGTCACATAATAATCAAAACACCAAATGTACTAAACAAAGAAAGAATATTAAAGGCAGTAAGAGAAAAAGGCCAAGTATCATATAAAGGAAAACCTATCAGAATCACACCAGACTTCTCACCAGAGACCATGAAAGCTAGAAGATCCTGAGCAGATCTCATGCAGACTCTAAGAGAACACAAATGTCAGCCAAGACTACTATACCCAGCAAAACTCTCAATCACCATAGATGGAGAAAGCAAGATATTCCATGACAAAACCAAATTTACACAATATCTTTACACAAACACAGCTCTACAAAGAATAATAGGAGGAAAACTCCAATACAAGCAGGAAAACTTCACCCTGGAAAAAGCAAGACCGTAACCTTCTTTCATCAAACCCAAAACAAGATAACCACTCAAATATAAAACTAACTTCAAAAATGACAGGAATTAATAATGACTACTCCTTAAGATCTCTTAATATCAATGGACTCAATTTCCCAATAAAAAGACATAGACTAACAGACTGGATAAGGAAACAGGACCCTACATTTTGCTGCATACAGGAAACACACCTCATTGTCAAAGACAAAAACTACCTTAGAGTAAAAGGCTGGAAGACAATTTTACAAGCCAATGGTCTCAGGAAACAAGCCAGAGTAGCCATTCTAATATCAGATAAAATTGACTTTCAACCTAAAGTCATCAAAAGAGACATGGAAGTACACTTCTTGCTGGTCAAAGGAAAAATCCACCAAGAAGAACTTTCAATTCTGAATAATTATGCACCAAATGCAAGGGCACCCTCATTCATGAAAGAAACTTTACTAAAGCACAAAGCACACATTGCACCTAATACAACAATTGTGGGTGACTTCAACATTCCACTCTCCTCAATGGACCGATCAGGAAAACAGAAACTAAGCAGGGACACAGTAAAACTAATTGAAGCTTTGGACCAATTGGATTTCACTGATATTTATAGAACATTTCACCCTAAAGCAAAAGAATATATCTTTTTCTCAGCACCTCATGGTACCTTCTCTAAAATCGAATACCATCAGACCTTCAAAGAAGACTTAATACCAATTTTCTTCAAACTATTCCAAAAAATAGAAACAGAAGGAATACTACACAACTCCTGCAAAGCCACAATTAAGCTGATACCAAAACCACACAAAGAGCCAACAAAGAAAGAGAACTTCAGGCCAATTTCTTTTATGAACATTGATGCAAAACTACTGACAAAAATTCTTGCCAACTGAATCCAAGAACACATAAAAAAATGATCATCCACCATGATCAAGTAGGCTTTATCCCAGGGGTGCAGGGGTGGTTCAATATATGGAAATCCATCAATGCAATCCACTACATAAACAAACTCAAAGAAATAAACCACATGGTCATTTCATTGGATGCTGAAAAAGCATTCGAGAAAATTCAGCATCCTTTCATGCTTAAAGTCTTGGAAAGAACAGGAATTCAAGGCCCATGCCTAAACATAGTAAAAACTAAATGGAGAGAAACTTGAAGCAATCCCACTAAAATCAGGGACTAGACAAGGCTGCCCCCTTTCTCCTTATCTTTTCAATATTGTACTTGAGGTACAAGCTCAGGCAATTAGACAACATAAGGACGTCGAAGGGATACAAATTGGAAAGGAAGAGGTCAAACTATCATTATTTGCAGATGATATGATAGTCTACTTAAGTGACCCAAAAAACTCCACTAGAGAACTCCTACAGCTGATAAACAACTTCAGCAAAGTGGCAGGTTATAAAATCAACTCAAGCAAATCAGTAGTCTTCCTATACTCAAAGGATAAGCAGGCTGAGAAAGAAATTAAGGAAATGACACCCTTCACAATAGTCACAAACAGTATAAAGTACCTTGGGGTGACTCTTACCAAACATGTGATAGATCTTTATGACAAGAACTTCAAGACACTGAAGAAGGAAATGGAAGAAGACCTCAAAAAATGGGAAAACCTCCCATGCTCATGGATCGGCAGAATCAATATAGTTAAAATGGCCATTTTGCCAAAAGCAATATACAGATTCAATGCAATACCCATCAAAATCCCAACTCAATTCTTCACAGAGTTAGAAAGAGCAATTAACAAATTCATCTGGAATAACAAAAAACCCAGGATAGCTAAAACTCTTCTCAACAACAAAAGAAATTCCGGGGGAATCAGTATCCCTGACCTCAAGCAATACTACAGAGCAATAGTGTTAAAAACTGCATGGTATTGGTACAGTGACAAATTGGAAAGGAAGAGGTCAAATTATCATTATTTGCAGATGATATGATAGTCTACCTAAGTGACCCAAAAAACTCCACTAGAGAACTCCTACAGCTGATAAACAACTTCAGCAAAGTGGCAGGTTATAAAATCAACTCAAGCAAATCAGTAGTCTTCCTATACTCAAAGGATAAGCAGGCTGAGAAAGAAATTAAGGAAATGACACCCTTCACAATAGCCACAAACAGTATAAAGTACCTTGGGGTGACTCTTACCAAACATGTGAAAGATCTGTATGACAAGGACTTCAAGACTCTGAAGAAGGAAATGGAAGAAGACCTCAAAAAAATGGAAAAACCTCCCATGCTCATGGATCGGCAGGATTAATATAGTTAAAATGGCCATTTTGCCAAAAGCAATATACAGATTCAATGCAATACCCATCAAAATCCCAACTCGGTTTTTCATAGTGTTAAAAGAGCAATTCTCAAATTCATCTAGAATAACAAAAACCCGGGATAGCTAAAAATATTCTCAACAACAAAAGAAATTCTGGGGGAATCAGTATCCCTGACCTCAAGCAATACTACAGAGCAATAGTGTTAAAAACTGCATGGTATTGGTAAAGTGACAGGCAGGCAGAACAAGATTGGAACAAGATTGAAGATCCAGAAATGAACCCACTCACCTATGGCCACTTGATCCTCGACAAAGAGGCTGAAAACATCCAATGGAAAAAAGATAGCCTTTTGAACAAATAGTGCTGGTTCAACTGGAGGTCAACATGCAGAAGAATGTGAATTGATCCATCCTTGTCTCCTTGTACTAAGCTCAAATCCAAATGGATCAAGGACCTCCACATAAAGCCAGACACTCTGAAACTAATAGAAAAGAAACTGGGGAAGACCCTTGAGGACATCGGTACAGGAAGAAAGTTTCTGAACAGAACACCAATAGCATATGCTCTAAGAGCAAGAATTGACAAATGGGACCTCATAAAATTACAAAGTTTCTGTAAGGCAAAGGACACCATCAAGAGGACAAATCGGTAACCAACAAATTGGGAAAAGATCTTCACCAATCCTACATCAGATAGAGGGCTAATATCCAATATATATAAAGAACTCAAGAAGTTAGACTCCAGAAAACCAAACAACCCTATTAAAAATGGGGTACAGAGTTAAACAAAGAATTTTCACCTGAAGAACTTCGGATGGCGGAGAAGCATCTTAAAAAATGCTCAACTTCATTAGTCATTAGGGAAATGCAAATCAAAATAACCCTAAGATTTCATCTTACACCAGTCAGAATGGCTAAGATTAAAAATTCAGGAGACAGCAGGTGTTGGAGAGGGTGTAGAGAAAGAGGAACACTCCTCCACTGCTGGTGGGGTTGCAAATTGGTACAACCACTCTGGAAATCAGTCTGGCGGTTCCTCCGAAAACTGGGCACCTCACTTCCAGAAGATCCTGCTATACCACTCCTGGGCATATACCCAGAGGATTCCCCAGCATATAATAAGGATACATGTTCCACTATGTTCATAGCAGCCCTATTTATAATTGCCAGATGCTGGAAAGAACCCAGGTATCCCTCAACAGAAGAGTGGATGCAAAAAATGTGGTATATCTACACAATGGAGTACTATTCAGCCATTAGAAACAATGAATTCATGAAATTCTTAGGCAAATGGATGGAGCTAGAGAATATCATACTAAGTGAGGTAACCCAGACTCAAAAGGTGAATCATGGTATGCACTCACTAATAAGTGGATATTAACCTAGAAATCTGGAATAACCAAAACATAATCCACACATCAAATGAGGTACAAGAAGAAAGGAGGAGTGGTCCCTTGTTCTGGAAAGACTCAGTGAAGCAGTATTTGGCAAAACCAGAACGGGGAAGTGGGAAGGGGTGGGTGGGAGGACAGGGGGAGAGAACGGGGCTTATGGGACTTTCGGGAAGTGGGGGACTAGAAAAGGGGAAATCATTTGAAATGTAAATAAAAAATATATCGAATAAAAAAATCCAAAAAAAAAAAAGATAAAAAAGAAACTGGGGAAGACCCTTGAGGACATCGGTACAGGGGGAAATTTCCTGAACAGATCACCAATAGCGTATGCTCTAAGAGCAAGAATTGACAAATGGGACCTCATAAAATTACAAAGTTTCTACACCATCAAAAGGACAAATCAGCAACCAACAAATTGGGAAAAGATCTTCACCAACCCTACATCAGATAGAGGGCTAATATCCAATATATACAAAGAACTCAAGAAGTTAGACTCCAGAAAACCAAACAACCCTATTAAAAATGGGGTACAGAGTTAAACAAAGAATTCTCACCTGAAGAACTTCGGATGGCGGAGAAGCATCTTAAAGAATGCTCAACTTCATTAGTCATTAGGGAAATGCAAATCAAAACAACCCTGAGATTTCACCTTACACCAGTCAGAATGGCTAAGATTAAAAATCCAGGAGACAGCAGGTGTTGGTGAGGATGTGAAGAAAGAGGAACACTCCACCACTGCTGGTGTGGTTGCAAATTGGTACAACCACTCTGGAAATCAGTCTGGCGGTTCCTCAGAAAACTGGGTACTTCACTTACGGAGGATCCTGCTATACCACTCCTGGGAATATACCCAGAGGATTCCCCAGCATGTAATAAGGATACTTGCTCCACTATGTCCATAGCAGCCCTATTTATAATAGCCAGAAGCTGGAAAGAACCCAGGTATCCCTCAACAGAAGAATGGATGCAAAAAAATGTGGTATATCTACACAATGGAGTACTATTCAGCCATTAGAAACAATGAATTTATGAAATTCTTAGGCAAATGGATAGAGCTGGAGAACATCATACTAAGTGAGGTAACCCAGACTCAAAAGGTGAATCATGGTATGCACTCACTAAAAAGTGGATATTAGCCTAGAAAATTGGAATACCCAAAATATAATCCACACATCAAATGAGGTACAAGAAGAACGGAGGAGTGGCCCCTTGTTCTGGAAAGACTCAGTGTAGCAGTATAGAGCAAAATCAGAACAGGGAAGTGGGAAGGGTTTGATGGGAGAACAGGGGGAAGGAAGAAGGCTTATGTGACTTTAGGGGAGTGGGGGGCCAGAAAAGGGGAAATCATTTGAAATGTAAATAAAAAATATATCAAATAAAAAAAAGCAACCATATCCTTCATAAAAATGTCACAAAATTGACTCCAGGCTCTGTACTATCCATCCTCCCAAACCCCCTGAGCCAGGCCACCACAATTTAAATCACTCTCAGAATCAGTATCTTCCATCTTCCTACTACGATGGCCAAAAACCACTACTTGAAGCACTGCACCACTTTCCAAACCCAGAGTCCCCAATTCCACATTCCACTAAATTAAATATCATTGGGCCTTTTACAGCAATACTCCACTCCTGATACCGATTTCTCTCTTAGGATTTCCATTGTTGTGAAGAGACAGTATATCCACAGCTACATTTATATAGGACAACATTTATTTGGAGCTGGCTTGCAGGTTCAGAGGTTCTTATCCATTATCATTATAGCAGGATGCCTGGCATCTGCCAGATAAGAATGTCATTGGAGGACCTGAGGGTTCTACATCTTGTTCTAAATGCAAACAGGAGAAGACAGCTTGTGGTAGGGATTCAAGTCCCACCAATATAGTGGCACACTTCCACTAACAAACCATATTGACTTACACAAGGCCTCATCTCCTCATAGTGCCACTCACTGAACTAAGCATATTTAAACAGCCACAACCAGAATAGCTAAAACTATTTGAGACAATTAAAGGGCTTGTGGAGATATCATTATCCACCATTGTAAATTACAATTCAGAGCAACAGTAAGATCTCCTTTCAAATGTCCATGCTTATCCCAATGAAAACATCTCTCATTTTGATTTTTCTTAAGACTTTTAGAAGTTCCTTCTCCTATCCAATTAGCCTCATGAATATGAGATCCAATATCAGTTATATTTCTAATGCATTCCTCTATTAGTAATCATCTTGCATTTAGGGTCTAATCCCCTTTTTGCTTTCTAAATTAGCATTTTTAAAATTCAAAGTTTGAATCTATGTATTTCAGACTTCTGAATCTGATCATATTCTATTTGCAGCTGAAGTCAATCTTTGAAAAAAAATTACTGAAGGCTTTCTTTGGGTCTAGCATAATTTTAATAAATGGCTTGGAACTCTTTCCTAAGCAATTGTCACATTTATCTAAAGCATTTAAAGCTGATAAATGACAAAGGGCCTAGAATTGATTATCTAATTCAATCTGGCTTTATAACTCAAAATATTTACCTTTACTTAGTCATACATCAGGGAAATACTAATGCCTCTTGCTTGACTTTTTTGTTTTGTCATCCTAGGTACTTCTTTCCACCATGTTTACCATGAACCTGAAGATTAGCTTTCAATATTGCTGTTGCCAAACTTTACTTTCTTGTGGTATAATTCTCTTCTGAACTGTCCATGAATTTAACATCTACTTTATATAGAATGAATGCATACTACAGGAAAGGAAGGCTTCCTAAAATCTAACAAGCCTAAAGGATTCCATTTAAGTTTTCTATAACCTTGGACATACTTATTGTTAGCTAATATGTCATAACTGGATAAATTAAGGTTGGTTTTCTAGCAATTTTTGGGGAAACCACTTGCAGGAGATGTGTTAGGCTCTTGTCTAAATTCTTCTGGCTGTGTATTTTTCTTATTCTTGTTTATAAATCTCTCTAATTTTCATCTAAGGCTTTTATCTTATCAATCTACTTTCACATTGAGCTGGTATAGTAAGCCATTGTGGTTAGTAAGAATAAAGTAGAAAGTGCTAATATGAAATAATCATAATCAATGTTGAACAAATTGTCATTGGACATCTTTAACAAAATCATAGAAGAGAGCTTCCCTTACCTAAAGAAAAAGAAAAGCATAAAAGTACAACAAGCCTACAGAACATCAAATTGGTTGGACCATAATAAACATTCCCCCTTCACATAATAACCAAACCACCAAATGCATAGAACAAAGAAAGAACATTAAAAGCAGTAACAAAAAAGGCTATCTAATATATAAAGTCATATCTATCAGAATTATACCAGACTTCTCAACATAGACTCTGAAAGCCAGAAGTCCTTTGGCAGATGTAATGGAGACCCTAAGAAAACAAAAATGTCAGCCCAAGCTTCTATTTCCAGCAAAACTCTCAGTCATCATAATTTAAGCAATATCTTTGCCCAAATACAGCACTACAGATGATAATAGAAGGGAAACTACAAGACAACGAGCAAAACTGCACAAAAAAAAACCTAACAAATCAATCATCTTTCCATAAACACAAAAAAGGAACTACACAATAATAATTCCACCCTAACATACATTGTTCTTTAATATCAAACCAGGCTCCCACAGAGCTCCCAGAGCTCCACCAACCTATGTAGCAGAAGATTACCTTTATCTGGAAAGAATGGGAAGGGAGCCCTTGTTCCTGTTGAGACCTGCTGCCCCAGCAAAGGGAGATGCTAGAGGGGTGAGGTGGGGGTGCATGGGTGGGTGAGGAAGCACTGTCTTAGAGCCAAAGAGGACAGGGATTGGATGGAGGGTTTAAGAAGGCAGTCTGGGCAGGGGACTGTGAGACCTTGATGTGAGACAGTCTATAGCTTGGTTGGGCAAGGCCACTCCGGAGACTCATAATCCTGTGTCTATCAGTCACCTGTGGCCATGTCCCACGCCCTAGTGTTCTGGCTGGACTCCACCTCTGCAGTCACCTGGCTATAGCCAGGCTTTCCCTGCCCCTGGGTTACTGGCCTGTTGCCAGATAACCCAGCTTACTATAAATGGAGGTTTCCTGCCCCTCCTCTCTCTCTTATCCTGCTCCCTCATCTATTTAATCTCTCCCCATCTCTTTTCTTTCTCCCTCTTCCACGTGATCATGCCCATCCCTCAAATCTCTATCTTCTCATTTTCTCTTCTCTTTCTCTTTCTCTATTTTTTTTTAATTATAAAGCATACCAACTATGAACTGTCTCTTTTATTAAACCCACTGCCTAAGAGCACGGAACAAGCCTCAGTGTTTCCAGCCCAAGGGAAAGGATCTAAGCCTCCTCTCAGCTAGCCAAGTCACCTAGCAGCCAAGCAGCAGCTCATAACAGGTATGGGGCCATGCAAATGGCCCTGCCCACTAGGCAAAATCTTCTCTGCTAGCCGGGCTGGCGGTCCCTGGTTGGTCTCTCTGGCCCCATACTGTTCCTGCCGGTTTCCCTATCCCCTCAGGCTCTGCCTGCCAGAGTCCTCCCATTTGCAGGACCTGCCTCAGCCACATATCGTTTCCTCCCCCCAACCAGGGTGCAACATTGAAAACATAAATAAAATAACCATTAAGAAAAATAAAATAAAAAATAACCATGAATAAAAATTTAAAAAGTAAAACAAAATAAAAAGCAAAAGTAAAAAAAAAAAATGAAAAAACAAATTTAAAAAAAACAAAATTAAAAAAAAAATCCCAGTAGAGGATTGGCCTAATACTGGTATATTCTATTTGCAGCCCCTTGACTGGTTACCCCAAAGAGGAGTGACCCTGTCCCCAGGTAATTGTGATTTATAAATAAAGATGGCAACAGCCAATACCTGGGCAGAAGAGAGGTAGGTGGCTCTGAGTTTTCAAGGGCTTTGGGAGAGAGAATCATGAGCAGGGAAGAGGAAGGAATAATCTGCTAAAGCATAAAGGAAGAACATGAAGGAGAGAAGACAGGAGACCAGCCATGGGCTAAGAAAGAGGAGAGTCTGGCCCTGACGACTATTCAATTGGAACAAAGAGCATCCAAAATGAAACAATTTTTTATTGCGTATTTTCTTTATTTACATTTCAAATGTTAACCCCTTACCCTGTCCCCCTGTCCCAGAAGCCCCCTATCCCATCCAAACTCACTCTGCTTCTATGACCCTGTTCCTCTTCCTCCAGGCAAGTCACACCTCCCCACTCTTCAGGGCCCTACATTGAGGCATCTATTGAGCCTTCATAGAACCAAGGACCTCTCCTCCCATTGATGCCTGACAAGGCAATCCTCTTACATTTGCAGCTAGAGCCATGTGTCTGCCTTGGTTGATGGCTTAGTCCATGGGAGCTATGGGTTATTTGGTTGGTTGATATTGTAGTTCTTCCTATGAGGTTGCAAACCCCTTCAGCTCCTTCAATCCTTTCATTAATTCTACCATTGGGGATCCCACACTCAGTCCAAAGATTGGATTTCGGCATCTGCTCTGCATTTTTAAGGCTCTAGCGGGGCCTCTCAGGAGACAGCCAAATCAGGCTCCTTCAGGAAGCATTTCTTGGCATCCACACTAATGTCAGGCTTTGGTTACTGTATAGGGGATGAATCCCGAGGTGGGACAGTCTGTGGATGGCCTTTCCTACAGTCTCTGCTCTACCCTTTATCTCCACATTTGCTGCTGTGAGTATTTTGTTCCCCTTCTCAGAAGAACTGAGGCACCCACACTATGGACTTCTTTTTTGAGCTTCATGTGGTCTATGGATTGTATCTTTAGTATTCCGAGCTTCTGGCTAATATCCACTTATCAGTGAGTGCACACCATGTGTGTTCTTTTGTGATTGAATTACTTCACTCAGGATGACATTTCCTGGTTCCATCAATTTGCCTAAGATTTCATGAACTCATCATTTTAATAGCTGAGTAGTAGTCCAAATGTGTAAATATACCACATTTTCTGTATGTATTCCTCTGTTGAAGGACATCTGGGTTCCTTCCTGCTTCTGACTATGATAAATAAGGCTGCTATGAATGTAGTGGAGCCTGTGCCTTTATTACATGTTGAAGCATCTTCTGCCCAAGAGTGATATGGCTGGGTCCTCAAGGAGTAGTATGTCAAGTTTTCTGATGAACCACCAGGCTGATTTGCAGAGTGGTTGTACCAGCTTGCAATCTGACCAGAAATGGAGGAGAGTCCTCTTTCTCCACATCCTTCTCAGTCCTTCAAGTTGCCTCAGCTAAGTATTCTCTGTTTAGCTCTATTCCTCATTTTTTAAATAGGTTTATTTGGTTCTCTGGAGTCTAATTTCTTGAGTTATTTGTATATATTGAATATTAGCCAGTTATAGGCTGAAGAATTGGTAAAGATCTTTTCCCAGTTTATTGGTTGCTGCTTTGTCCCATTGACAGTATCCTTTGTCTTACAGAAGCTTTGCATTTTTAGGAGGTCCCATTTGTTGACTCCTGATCTTAGAGCACAAGCCATTAGTGTTCTGTTCAGGAACTATTCTCTTGTGCCCATGTGTTTGAAACTTTTCTACACTTTCTTTTCTATTAGATTCAGTGTATCTGGTTTTCTGTGGAGGTCCCTAATCTACTTGGACTTGAGCTTTATACAAGGAGATAAGAATGTATCAATTTCTCCACATCCTCGCCAGCACCTGGTTTCTCCTGAGTTTTTGATCTTGGCTATTCTGACTGGTGTGAGGTGAAATCTCAGGGTTGTTTTGATTTGCATTTCCCTAATGACTAATGATGTTGAACATTTTTTAAGATGCTTCTCAGCCATCCAAAGTTCTTCAGGTGAAAATTCTTTGTTTAGCTCTGAACACCATTTTTAATAGGGTTATTTGGTTTTCTGGGGTCTAACTTCTTGATTTCTTTGTATATAGTGGATATTAGCCTTCTGTCAAATGTAGGGTTGGTGAAGATCTTTTCCCAATTTGTTGGTTGCCAATTTGTCCTTTTGATGGTGTCCTTTGCCTAACAGAAACTTTGCAATTTTATGAGGTCCCATTTGTCAATTCTTGATCTGGGGTTGCAAATTGGTACAACCACTCTGGAAATCAGTCTGGTGGTTCCTCAGAAAACTGGGCACGTCACTTCCAGAGGACCCTGCTATACCACTCCTGGGGAAAAACCCAGAGGATTCATACAAAGAATCAACAAGACCAAAAGCTGGTTCTTTGAAAAAATCAACAAGATAGATAAACCCTTAGCCAGACTAACCAAAGGGCACAGAGAAAGTATCCAAATTAACAAAATTAGAAATGAAAACGGAGATATTACAACAGAAACTGAGGAAATTCAAAAAATCATCAGATCCTACTACAAAAACCTGTACTCAACACAACTGGAGAATATGGAGGAAATGGACATTTTCTTAGACAGATACCAATTACCAAAATTAAACCAGGATCAAATAGACCATCTAAACAGACCCATAACCCCTAAAGAAATAGAAGGGCTCATAGATAGGCTTCCAACCAAAAAAAGCACAGGACCAGATGGTTTCAGTGCAGAATTCTATCAGACCTTCAAAGAAGATTTAACAGCAATACTCTTGAAACTTTTCCACCAAATAGAAACAGAAGGAACACTACCCTACTCCTTCTTCGAAGCCACTATTATGGTGATACCAAAACCACACAAAGATCCAACTAAGAAAGAGAATTTCAGACCAATTTCCCTTATGAATATCGATGCAAAAATTACGCAATAAAATTCTTGCCCACCAAATCCAAGAACACATAAAAAATGATCATCCACCAGAATCAAGTAGGCTTCATCCCAGGGATGCAGGGATGGTTCAATATAAGGAAATCCACCAATGCAATCCACTACATAAACAAACTCAAAGAAAAAAACCACATGATCATTTCATTAGATGCTTAAAAGGCATTTGACAAAATTCAGCATCCTTTCATGATACAAGTCTTGGAAAGGACAGGAATTCAAGGCCCATATCTAAACATTGTAAAAGCAATATACAGCAAACCGGTAGCCAACATCAAACTAAATGGAGAGAAACTTGAAGCAATCCCACTAAAATCAGGGACTAGACAAGGCTGCCCCCTCTCTCCATATCTTTTTAGTATAGTTCTTGAAGTCCTAGCTAGAGCAATTAGACAACATAAGGAGGTCAAAGGGATACAAATTGGAAAGGAAGAAGTCAAACTATCACTATTTGCAGATGATATGATAGTATACTTAAGTGACCCAAAAAACTCTACTAGAGAACTCCTACAGCTGATAAACAGCAAAGTGGCTGGCTACAAAATCAACTCAAGCAAATCAGTAGCCTTTATATACTCAAAGGATAAGCAGACTGAGAAAGAAATTAGGGAAATGACACCCGTCACAATAGCCACAAACAATATAAAGTATCTTGGAGTGACTCTAACCAAACAAGTGAAAGACCTATATGACAAGAACTTCAGATCTCTGAAGAAGGAAATTGAAGATCTCAGAAAATGTAAAAATCTTCCATGCTCAAGGATTGGCAGGATTAATATAGTTAAAATGGCCATATTTCCAAAGGCAATCTACAGATTCAATGCAATTCCCAACTAAATCCCAACCCAGTTCTTCATAGAGCTAGAAAGAGCAATGCTCACATTCATCTGGAATAACAAAAAACACAGGATAGCTAAAACTATTCTCAACAGTAAAAGAACTTCAGGGGGATTGAGCATCCCAGACTTCAAACTTTACTACAGAGCAATAGTGATAAAAACTGCATGGTATTGGTACAATGTCAGGCAAGCCAATCAATGGAATAGGATTGAAGACCCAGAAATGAACCCACACACCTATGGTCACTTGATCTTCGACAAAGGAGCTGAAAGCATCAAGTGGAAAAAAGATAGTCTTTTCAACAAATACTGCTGGTTCAATTGGAGGTAAGCATGCAGAAGAATGCAAATGATCCATTCTTATCTCCTTGTACTAAGCTCAACTCCAAATGGATCATGGACCTCCACATAAAACCTGACACACTGAAACTAATAGAAAAGAAACTGGGGAAGACCCTTGAGGACATGGCCACGGGGGAAAAGTTCCTGAATAGAACACCAATAGCTTATGCTCTAAGATCAAGAATTGACAAATAGAACCTCATAAAACTACAAAGTTTCTATAAGGTAAAGGACACTTTCAAAAGGACAAAACGTCAACCAACCGATTGGGAAAGTATCTTCACCAACCCTAAATCTGACAGAGGGCTGATATCTAATATATAGAGAGAACTCAAGAAGGTATAACCCCATTAAAAAGTGGGGTACCGAACTAAACAAAGATTTTTCACATGAAGAACTTCGGAGGGCTGAGAAACACCCTAAGAAATGTTCAACATCATTAATCATTAGGGAAATGCAAATCAAAATGACAAACGGTAACATGTTTGGAGATAGAAAACCTTGGAAAGAAACTGGGAGTCATAGATGCAAACATCAGCAACAGAATACAAGAGATAGAAATAAGACTCTCAGGTGCTGAAGATACCACAGAAATCACTGACTCAACAGTCAAAGAAAATGTAAAAGCTTATAACCCAAAACATCCAGGAAATCCAGGACACAATGAGAAGACCAAACCTAATGATTATAGGTATAGAAGAGAATTAAGATTTACAATTTAAAGAGCCAGTAAATATCTTCAACAAAATTATAGAAGAAAACTTCCCTAACCTAAAGAGAGAGATGCCCATGAACATACAAGAAGCCTACAGAACCCCAAAAAGATGGAACCAGAACAGAAATAATTCCTGTCATATAATAATCAAAACAACAAATGTACTAAATAAAGAAAGAATATTAAAAGCAGTAAGAGAAAAGGGCCAAGCAACATAGAAGGAAGACCTATCAGAATTACACCAGACTTCTCACCAGATCCATAAAAGCTAGAAGACTCTAGGCAGACCTCATGGAGACTCTAAGAGAATGCAAATGCCAGCCCAGAATACTATAGCCAACAAAACTCTCAATCACCATAGCTGCAGAAACCATGATATTCCAAGATAAAACCAAATTTACACAATATCTTTCCACAAAGCCAGCGCTAAAAAGGATAATAGATGGAAAATGCAAATATAAGGAGGGAAACTACAGCCTTGAAAAAGCAAGAGAGTAATCTTTCAATAAACCCAAAAGAAGATAACCACTCAAACATAAAAATAACATCAAAAATAACAGGAAGCAACAATCACTATTGCTTAATATCTTAAAAATCAATGGACTCAATTTCACAATGGAAAAAAAAGACTAACAGACTGGATCTATAAACCCAGAATTTTCCTGCATAAAAGAAACACACCTCAGTGTCAAAGACAAACACTACCTCAGAGAAAAAGGCTGGAAAACAATTTTCCAAGCAAATTGCCCCAGAAAACAAGCTGAAGTAGCCGTTCTAATATAGGATAAAACTGACATTAAAAAGTTATCAAAAAAGACACAGGACACCTCATACTCATCAAAGGAAAAACCTATAAAGAAGAACTCTCAATTCTGAACATCTATGCCCCAAATGCAAGGGCACCCTCATTCATAAAAGAAACTTTACTAAAGCTCAAAGCACACATTTTACCTCACACAATAATTGTGGATGACTTCAACAATCTACTCTCCTCAATGGACTGTTCAGGGAAGCACAAACTAAACAGAGACACAGTGAAACTAATTGAAGTTTTGGACCAAATGGATTTAACAGCTATATAGAAAGCATTTCATCCTAAAAAGAATATACCTTCTTCTCGGTATCTCATGATACCTTCTCCAAAATCCACCACATAATTGCTCACAAAACAGACGTCAACAGATATAAGAAGATCGAACTAATCCCATGACTCCTATCAGATCACTATGGAGTAAGGGTGGTCTTCAATAGCAACAAAAACAACAGAAAGCCCACATACAAATGGAAGCTGAACAATGCTCTATTCAATAATACATTGGTCAAGGAAGAAATAAGGAAAGAAATGAAAGACATTTTAGAATTTAATGAAAATGAAAGATACCCAAACTTATGGGATACAATGAAAGCAGTGCTAAGAGGAAAACTCATAGCCCTGAGTGCGTCCAAAAAGAAGCTGGAGAGAACATACACTAGCAGCTTAAGAGAACACCTGAAAGCTGTAGAACAGAAAGGAACTAATACACCCAAGAGGAGTAGAAGGCAGGTAATCATCAAACTCAGGGCTGAAATCAGCCAAGTAAAAACAAAAAGAACCATACAAAGAATCAATAAAACCAGGAGATGGTTCTTTGACAAAATCAAGAAAACAGATAAACCTTTAGCCAGGCTAACTAAAGAGCACAGAGACAGTTATTTTGTATCCAAATTAACAAAATCAGAAATGAAAAGTGAGATATAACAACAGAAACTGAGGAAATTCAAAAAATCATCAGATCCTACTATAAAAGCCTATACTCAATACAACAGAAAAATCTGGATGAAATGGAAATTTTTCTAGACAGAAACCAAATACCAAAATTCAATCAGTATCAAATAGACTATTTAACAGTCCCATAACAAGTAAAGAACTAGAGGTAGTCATTGAAAGTTTCCCAACCGTAAAAAGTACAGAACCAGATGATTTTAGTGAAGAATTCTATCAGACCTTCAAAGAAGACCTAATACTCTTCAAACTATCCCACAAAATATAGAGGGAAGACTACTAACTCATTCCATGAAGCCACAATTATGCTGATACCAAAACCACACAAAGAGCCAACAAAGAAAGAGAGCTTCAGACCAATTTCCCTTATGAATATTGAGGCAAAAATAATCAAATGCTTGCCAACTGAATCCAAGAACACATCAAAATGGGCATCATTAATTCACCATGATTAAGTAGGCTTCATCCCAGGGATGCAGAGCTAGTTCAACATACAGAAATCCATCAATGTAATCCACTACATAAACAAACTCAAAGAAAAAAAAACCACACGGTCATTACATTAGGTGCTGAAAAAGCATTTGATAAAATTCAGCATCCTTTCATGTTAAAAGTATTGGAAAGAACAGGAATTCAAGGCCCATACCAAAACACAGCAAACCAGTAGCCAATATCAAAATAATTGGAAAGAAACTTGAAGCAATCCCACTAAAATCAGGGACTATACAAGGCTGACCTCTCTCTCCGTATCTAGTCAATATAGTATTTGAAGTTCTAGCTAGAGCAATTAGCCAGCAAAAGGATATCAAAGGGATACAAATTGGAAAGGAAGAAGTCAAATTATCACTACTTGCAGATGATATGATAGTATACTTAAGCAACCCAAAAAAACTCCACCAGAGAACTCCATCAGCTGATAAACAACTTCAGCAAAGTGGATGGTCTTAATACAAAATTAACTCAAACAAATTAGTAGCCTTCCTATACACTGAAGATAAACAGGCTGAAAAAAAATTAGGGAAATGACACCTTCACAATAGTCACAAACAATATAAAATATCTTCATGTGACTCTAACCAAAGAAGTGAAAGATCTGTATAACAAGAACTTCAAGTCTCTGAAGAAAGAAATCAAAGAAGACTTAAGAAGATGGAAAGATCTCCCATGGTCATGGATTGGCAGGATTAATGTAGCAAAAATGGTCATCTTGTCAAAAGCAATAAATAGATTCAATGCAACCCCCATCAAAATTCCAAGCCAATTCTTCATAGAGTTAGAAATAGCCATTCTCAAATTCATCTGGAATAACAAAAAACCCAGGAGTTTTTTGTTCTCAAGAGTAAAAGAACTTCTGGGGTAATCAGTATCCCAGACCTCAAGAAGTACTACAGAGCAATAGTGTTAAAAATTGCATGGTATTGGTACAGTGGCAGGCAGGTAGATCAATGGAATAGAATTGAAGACCCAAAAATGAACCCATATACCTATGGTCACTTGATCTTTGACAAAGGAGTAGAAAACATACAGTAGGAAAAAGAAAGCCTTTTCAACAAATGGTACTGGCTCAACTGGTGGCTAGCATACAGAAGAATGCAAATCGATCCATTCTTATCTCCTTGTACTAAGTTCAAGTTCAAGTGGATCAAGGACCTCCACATAAAACCAGACACACTGAGACTAATAGAAAACATAATGGGAAAGAGCCTTGAACACAGGGGAAATTTTCCTTTACAGAACACCAATAGCCAAGGCTCTAAGATTAAGAACTAACAAATGGGACCTCATGAAATTACAAAGTTTCTGTAAGGCAAAGGTCACTACCAATAGGACACAACAGCAACCAACAAATTGGGGAAAGATCTTTACCAATCCTACATCTGGCAGAGGGCTAATATCCAATATATACAAAGAACTCTAAAGGTTAGACTCCAGAGAGCCAAATAACCCTATAAAAATGGGGTACAGAGCTAAACAAAAAATTTTCAACTGAGGAATATCGAATGGCTGAGAAGCACCTAAAGAAATGCTCAACATCCTTAGTAATCAGAGAAATGAAAATCAAAACAACCCTGAGACTTCACCTCCCACCAGTCAGAATGGCTAAGATAAAAAAACTCAGAAGATAGCAGGCGCTGGTGAGGAGGTGAAGATAAAGGAACACTCCTCCACTGCTGGTGGGATTGCAAGCTGGTACAACCACTCTGGAAATCAGCCTGGTGGCTCACCAGAAAACCAGGCAAAATACTACTGGAGGACCCTGCTATATCTCTCCTGGGCATATACCCAAAGGATTCCCTGGCATGCAATAAGGTCACATTCTCCACTATGTTCATAGCAGCCCTATTTATAATAGCCAGAAGCTTAAAAGAACCCAGATGTCCTTCAACATTGGAATTTATACATAAATTGTGATATATATATGCAATGGAGTACTATTCAGCTACAAAAGAAAATGAGTTCATGAAATTCTTAGGCAAATGGATAGAACTAGAAAGTATCATCCTGAATGAGGTAACCCACATTGTATGCACTCAATGCTAAGTGGGTGGTAGCTCAAAAGCTCCAAACAAACAAGTTACAATCCACAGAGCACAGGAAGCTCAAGAAGAAGGAAGACTTAAGTGAGGGTGCTTTGGTTCCTCTGAGAAAGAGAACAAAATATTCACAGGAGCAATAAAGGTGACAAAGTGTGGAGCAGAGACTGGAGTAAAGGCCACCAAAGACTTCCTTACCTGGGGATTCATCCTATAAACAGTCACCAAACCCCTGACACTATTATAGATGACAAGAAGTGCATATTGAAAGGAGCATTCCATGGTTGTCTGGGGGTGGGGGTGGGGGCTGCCAGAGCCTTACACACACACAGAGACAGATCCTAGCAGCCAACCATTGGTCTGGGCATGGGGTCCTCAATGGAGGAGTTGGAGGGTGGTCTAGAGGAGCTGAAGGTGTCTACATCCCCAAGGGAATAACAAGAAGACACCTCAGGACTCACAGGGACTAAACCCTCAACCAAGGGGTATATATGTTTCTAGCCAAAAATTGTGACAGAGGAATGCCTTGTTGGGCATCAGTGGGAGGAGTGGTCTATGGTCTGGTGAAGGCTCAATAGATGCCCCCAACAAAGGGAAATCGAGGGGGGGATGTGGGAATGGGTCCAGTGGAGGGACATATACTTGGACGCAGGGGGTGAGAGGAGGGGCTGGGGGTTTTCAGGGAGAAGGTTAACTGGGATAAGTTTTACCACTTGAAATGTAATGAAGATTATATTCAATAAATAAAAAAAAGAAAGAATGAAAGACACATATGCTAAAAATTGAATTTTACCAGTGAAGACTCAGAATTCAAATGCTGGGGTGAAAATCTGCCAGCTCTAGAATTACCACAATTCTAGAACATCAAGTTTCAGGACCTTAATTACTCCATCCCTTAAGAGACAGGGAAAGCACGCAGCTGACCTTCCTACTCAAACTGACCTCCCAGGAGGAATGCATTCTTTTTTTCCTGCACACTTTCTCTCTGCACACTGTCTTTAATATCCTTCAGCACAGACCTTCCTTAGGTTTAATTATATTCATTCCCTTTCAATAGGATCCTTTCTCTGCCTCTTGACCTGGAGTTGACTTTCTTTTGATTTATAATAAAGGTGTGCACTAGGGATGAGCCCACCAACAAGAAAGTACTTGTTTCCAATAAATAGAAAGTTCTTGGGTTAAAGGTCTATGCTAGGGCTGAGCTACACCAAAATAAGGGTGGGGTTTTTTTTCAGTAAATGACACAATCTTGGAGTTTACAATGTGATCAAATATTTTGCAACATAAGTTAACAATGTTCCCTCCATAGTAATAATCAAGCTCTCTGAAAATGTTCTGTTTGATTCCAGGTATAACTCAGTCCATCATCATGGGAATCCCAAGGAACATCAGAACTGGGCTCTTTAAGCTGCTGCACATGTCTAACAGGGATCACCAAGAAGACCCCTGTTCCTTATCACAAGGGATAAATTCCCCATCCCTCTTGTAATATAATTTATGCAAGATGCCACAGATCTTAACTTAAATTGTCCTAAGTGCTGCTGAATGGGTGGCTTGGTAGGAGGAGTCAACCAATTGGAGGCAGATTACAGCAACATGAAATAGCTGATTAACATGTAACAAATTTGCTAGAGTTATAGAAGAGCATGCCTTATCAGAAAGAACTTTGTATCACTAGGAAAGATGTCAGCATATCCATACCATGGTAAAACAAGGTCCATGGCCTGAGCAAGAGCTACTAAGATGGGGAACAGACAATATGATTTTTACCTGAAATGAGGGACCTCGGCAGTGTTGCTCAGTCTGCTCAGGGCCCATTCCACCTCACTCTGTCCCTGCAGAGAAACCCAAGGTGTACCCCACCTGCCAGGGAGTGAGGTCTAGGCCCAGAAATGCCAGGACTCAGTGCTGCTTCCCCACTCCTCAGTTATACCGGATTCTCCACTAATGTACTTGTATACAGAAATACAGTGTGGTCACTTATTATTGATATGTGTCACCTCTTATTTAGTTCAGCAAATGCTTGACTACACTCAATTCTATTAAAAAAATATGCACCCTCAGCAAGTATATCTAGATAAATCAGGGATGAAGGTACATAAATTCTGCCCAGTACTGAACTCAGAAACATGGTGATGGGAGAAAGATGTATGGTTAAATAGCTTACCAGGTTCACGTTGTGTCAGCATGATTTAATCTCAGGACAAGAAGTGGAGTATCTCTGATGGCTTCTGTCTTGCCCCTTCAATGTATCTCTGGGCTTTTGTCTCAGCACTTGATATTTCCTGATGGAGCAGCAACACTCAGGGAAGCTAGTAATTGTCACAGCCACAGTATCATGCTAGCAGCAGTGGATATTGCTCAGTTGTTCAGATAGTGATACCAACTTTTACTTGTTCTTAATGTGGACCTAAGGGAAGAGAGAACAAGGTCCTTAGAATAGAAAGAACATTTCCATATTCCCAGATTGAAAGACTTGTAGAGAGAGAATGCTAAGATCTTTATAATAGACAAGGATTGATAGGTGAGGCCTTCTATATAGGGTGTGCTTCAGTGTTGTTTTCTGATACAGGGTCTCAAATATCACATGCTGTCCTCTATCTTGCATTCCAGGTTAACCTTCAGCTCAGATAATCCTACTTCCACTTTTCAAAAGCTAGGCTTACAAGTGGGCCCTCCTCAGGCTGTTAGGACAGCACTAGTCACTGACACCTGGGTTTTCTAAGGCTGAACCATGTGTCTGTCAATAAAACTACAACCTTCTTCTTCTGTGTCTGTTTCCTATTTCAGATTGTTGCCATAATAATATGTCTGCCAATCATCGACACAGAAAAATGATTTGACTTGAGCAAGGTCATGGTGATCACATCTAGCTATGTTCTGTATGATGTTAGTTAAACTCACAATGACAATGGTCCACAAAGCTTTGCATAAAACCCATCAAATTAAAAGACACTATGTACTGTTATATTTACAATGTCCTGATCAGAACTGACCACTTCATATGAGCTACTTGTGCTTTGTTTGTTTGTTTGTTTTGTTGGGGTTTTTGGTTTTATTCTTCTTATTTTTGGTTTACAAGTTGACAGTGATAGATATTTGGGTCATGGCTCAGCTTTGATTCTGATTAATCAGTATTAAGGTCTGAGTTCAATAATCCATCCATGTTTGACTGACATAGGTGTGTTTTGTTTGGCCAATCCTGACCCCAAACACAAGATGCTAGGCCCTTGCTTTATCACTGACTTATGTCTACTGTATTCTCCTATATCTTCTGCCAGCAGGCCCTCAACTCTGTTGACTATTTTTTTTTCAGACAGAATCTCATGGTATAGCTCCCAGAGGGTTGTGAGCAATCCCGATTGGTGACTTCGGGGCAGAAAGGAGAGCCCCACTCTCAGCCTGAGGCCGTTTCATTGCTTGATCAAATATTTCAGTCTCCTCTGCCAACAGATCTCCCCCCTCCACATTGTTGCCAGCACCATAATGGCTGTATAGCTCTCTCCTAAGGCATCTTGGTGCAACTTTCAAATGCTAAGCACAAGGTCTCATTAGTGTACCCCCTAACACACACCCATATTGCAACCATCCCTGCAAGCTCTGCATGGATGTGATTTCATGCTCTTGTATATGATGAGACCCAATGAGAGCTTTTGGCTGTATTTTCAAACTGGTGTAATTTTTCAGTAGACTTTAATGGTTCAAATTGCTGATTGAAAATGTAGGATGAGACATTAAAAAGGAGGTTTGGGAAAGGAAACACTCAGATACACAGGAATTAATTAGGTGATGTGAATCAATCCTAGAGAAAACCCTGGCTTTGGAATTATGGGCTCAATGGCTATGCCAATGAAGAGTCTCCAGGAAAGGGCACCTCAGCTTCCTGTCATTACAAGGAGAAAATTAGCAGGTAGCCAAAGACTGTACCCCATGACATCAGCAGTCCCTTATTGGATGTTCTATCATTTCCTGAAGAGTTCTTGGCATCCCCTGTGATGTCACCAGTGTTGTAGCAACAGCATGTGAACTGAGGTTTCACAGTCAGTGCCTAGAGGATACATCGACGGACATGTTTTCCCGACTGAGCAAACTTTTTGGGAGCACCAATGTGGTTGGGAGAGAGACTAGAGAGAGGAGGAAGGAAGCTGGCCTTTCATCGGAGAGAAATGAAGGAGGAGGTCTTGGGAAATGTTGAGTGAGTAATGGGAAGAGGATGTTGAGCTTCTTGGCATGGGTGGTCTGAGCTGGCCTTTCTAACAATGGACACAGGAAATAGAGCCTCAGGGAAGTATGCTGATTTAGGGCAGAGCATCCCAGACTTCTTTCCCATGGCTTCTTTTAGCTTCAGTAGTTGTCTGACAGTAGTAGTAGGGAAAGAATTGTGCTCCAAGCCATGACTTCATGTTCTCTGAACTCTGACATTCTCACCTCACAGTTCCCACCTTACTTTATCACCTGTTGTGGGTGGCAAGCATGTCTGTACTATAACCAAAGACCTGTCAGAGTTGATAGAGCCAGAAGGAGAAGAGATTCTATTGCCACTTCTGGGAGTTTGGTGTTTCAGTAGGGGAAATTGATCAGTGTATTGAGCATGTTATTTCCCTGGATGATGTATTAAGACCAAATCCTGGGCCTAGAGTAACAGGGTAGGAGATCTGAACATCTCCAAGTCCTCAAGTACTTTTGGATAGAGAATTTATCAACTGACTTGTGAAACCACAGGACTGAGGACTCTGTTGCACCCCTAAGCAGTTGATATTAATCCTGGAGAAGCCATTTCTCTGTTCACCACAAGCATGTGTATGGAGACAGAGGAAACACCTGACTGTTTACATCTCCTGGTCTCTATAGAGTGATGGGAGAGGTGAGATCCACTGAGGAGGAGCCTCAATCCTGCATCAAACTCTTTGTGGTTTCACTAGGTTCCAGAAATGTTCTCATTCTGTGTGGTCTGTCTACACTCTTTGCCATCTCACATGCAAGTTCACTTGTGTTCTTCTACATGCAGAGGCTGGCAGACAGACATCATTCCCTGCAACTGTCCTAAGCAATAAGCAAGCCAAGAAAGAAGAGGATATGCTGACCACTGACCTACAGCTCATTATCTAGGAGAGAAATGAGCTGAGATATCACTCACTCTACATCACAGATGAATCCATGAACAACAGGCATTCACTGCTCCAAACACTGTGATGTTAGTCTGGGGTCTGTAATGTCACTCTCATCTGATCCTTTTAGGTGGTGCTTACTAGGAAGCTATATCACCAGAATGTTCCTGTGCCCAACCTCATGTTTGTAAATGTTTGTTAATAGAATTGAAGAACCTGTGAGTGAGGATGTGAAATAGAATCTTTTGCTTCCTCCAGGTCAAAAGAGGGACTTGTTGATTGAGTGAAGAATTCAAGTATAGAGGCAGTGGAGGAGTTCCCAGAGTGCATTTGGAAAGCAGTTGAGAATAGATGGCTTTGTGAATTTCTAGGAGCTATAACTTTGTAGTGAGTATTTGCACTTGCCTGGCATGTAACTGAGCACTTAAAGCTACTGGGAGAAGTTGGAGAGGCCTGGTCTCACATTGTTCTTCTCAGTGCTTGACTAGAAGTCCTGAGGCTCATGCCTGTTCTCTTTGTCTTTGTGCCTTATACTCTAAGACAATAATGTTGCATGTGTTTCTTCTGCATCTCATTGTGCTCTCTCAGTTTTATCTATTTCTCTTTCTTATTCTCTGACTCTGTTTCCTTTTCTCTTGCTTATAAGTGTGTCCCAGTCTGTGTTTCTATACGTGTGCACATGCATCTACCTGAGAATGCATTTTTGTATGTTTATATTTCCCTCCAAACATTGTAATCTGGGGGTGTGCGTTTTGTCTTGAGGATTTACCTGTATAACAGTTTCAAGATAATGTTAGTCCTGAAGTCTGGGACCCCTCCACTTTAATCAACATTGTTCTTTGCTTATGCGGTCACAATTGTCCATACATTTACATCCCTTGGGCAGATTATAAAGATGTGGTGGTGTCTGTTCTCATCTCTAGAATTATGTATAATGTCTATCTCTATGGTATAAGTTATTCAGGATTTAGAATCCCTGTTGTGAAAACAGGAAAAATATAATCACAGGTTTCTGGTTAGCAAAGATCTGTGGCCAATGATCTTGAGATTATAACTGGTTAGACTGCCTCTCCAGCTCTACTGTGTGAACACAGGGAGCCAGGGCAGCCTCCTCCTCTATGCCTAGCTTCTGCTGTCCTGGGGACAGGATAAAAGGCTTCTAAAGCTGAAGAAGATCCCAGCATATAGAATCTGGAATGTGGTTTCATGGGGTTAGGGTAGCACAGGATCCAGCCTGAGTTTATGTATTCTTAAAATTCCATGTTCATGGAGTTTGTCTTCCTGGGGACAGGCCCTTCCAAAAGCTAAATCCTCTGTAAGAACAAGTGAAGTTAAAGGAGGAGGTCATGTCATTTCTGCACAACTTAGAGATGGAGAACACTGAGGCTTGAGAGGACAACCAGGAGCACAAGAAGGAGATTAACTTCTATCGGTAAGTACTGTTCAGGGAGGCCCCAGGTGTGAAATGGCCATTTCTGTCTTCCTTTCTTTCTGGACTGGAGAGTCTTCAGGACTGGTTCTATCCCTTCTGCCATTTAGCCATCAGTGTGCCTTGGGACATTAGGACTCAATTTTGATAAGTCTTTAAGAGACTGTTACTCCTCCCAGTGTTGCCCAGGTATCCTATGGAGCCTCTCAATAGCACAGTGATTCAGATCATGAGAGGGATATTGTACAGTACTAGACCTCTGGGTCTCAGGCACAGTTTTACAGAGCTGAATGTGATGTAACACAAGGATTGAATGCCCTCCTCCTGGTTATTCTGACCTACTTTGACTCTATTTGGCCCATACTAATTGATGCTGCCTCACTGGATTGGGCTGCCATGGATTGATGGAGATCTCTCTTTCTTTCATAGAGACATGGCCACTTATTATAGGCTTTTGGACTGCAGCAATAATTTCTTCTTTCCTGAAATGTCTGCTGTTTGTACAGCTATGATGGATGTATTGTGATGTAGATTTTTAGGTCTTCATGGGAACCTAGGTCCCAGGACATGTATGTAGGAATGGGAGGAGGAGGCTTCAGGATCTTACTATGCAGAGTGTTAACCACAGAATAGAGAAAATGGCCTTCCACGTCATGACAGGAAATAGCTTATGACAGATGTTGTTGTCCTTGACCGTACATTTGCTGTGCTTTTGTTGTTGCTATATAGATTCATTGTTATTATTTATGAGAATTGGGTGTTTTTCCTACTGTATGTCTTTGGCTCTCCTGAGTGCATTCCCCTCAGAAACCAAAGGAAAGGATCACAGTCTTTCTTGTAGATGATTGCTTGGCACCATGTGGGACTTCTGAGAGAGCAGCAGAGGCTCTAACCTGTGAGTCATACTCACACCTCCAGCAGGTGGATGTCATCCTTCCAGATCATGTGCTGTATTATGTAACCTGGATCATCTCCAATTAATGGATAATCTCAGGAGACGTGTGCATACAGGAGCTTGACTTATGCATGCTTATCATCTCATGTTGCCAGGCATGTATGCAGGGCTCTGAGGTTAGCATGGCTCTTTGTGTGTTCAGGATCATACTCCAGCATCCCTTATTTTCAATTTTAGAGCAGATCTTTCACCTCTAATCTAGGGTGAAGATGTATTTAAGCATATTTGTATCCTTCAGAATTGACTGTAGCCTCTTGTAGGCTATGTTGGGATAACCAATCTCTCTTGGAAACAAGAAAAGAATCTTAATCTAAGCAGTATTGGGATCAAGATAAAAAGCAGGCACAGTGAATGGAGCTTATATCTCAGGCCCCATGTAAGTGCTGGAGACCATGCCTGTGTAATTGTGGAACCTATTAAGGAAAGTAAAAGCTACACTTTTGACATAGCAGGTGTCAGAGTATATTGAGGATATTTTCTTCCAGACGACTGTTTTACTTTTTGAATGGAACTAACTGACACTGTAGGTTGGTCAGAATGTTAGAATATGGAGGAAGTGATCCAGTGGGTCCACAAACAGTTACTGGCAAACCAGGGCTTTTAGCTCAGCATCTAGAGCATCAGGGTAGAGAGGCTTTGGTTACCCTCTACCTTAGGTCCTCTGACTTTTATGAACTGATCCGGATGGAGAAAGGGTCATCAGTAGCACACTGGAAACAAGGGGAGACTAGATTTAGACCAAAGTACCAGGTTACAATTGTATTTGTGGAATCTCTGTGAACATCATAGAACTTGGAAGTAGCCTGGGTCTTGCTAAGCCTACTCATATATGCATTGTCACAACAGTTTATAGTTTGTTTCATAAATGCTACCAGATACACACATTAACCTGGATTTTTCAGCTGGAACTTATGGCATGAGAAGAATGTTCATGTCAGTGCTTACCAGACTAAAATGTCCTTAATGTACTCTAAGAAATTGGAAAATCTATATGAAATGGGTGAATTTCTAGACAGATACCAATTACCCAAGTTAAATCCAGATCTGGTAAAGTAACTAAGTAATCCTATAACCTCTAAGAAAATAGAAATGTCATCAAAATGTTCCTAATCCAAACTTGGCAAGACCACATGGTTTTTGTGTAGAATTCTTCCAGAGTTTTAAATAAGTGTTAATAGCAACACTCTTCAAACTATCCCAATGAATAGAAACAGAGGGAACATTGCTAAACTCATTCTCTTAGGCCACAATGAAACTGATACCTAAACCACACAAAGCTTCAACCTGAAAAGTGAATTCAGAACAATTCCCATTATGAACATTTATGTAAAAATACTCAATAAAATACTGGCATACAGAATACAAGGACACACTAAAGACATACTCTACCTTTATCAACTAAATTGCATTTCAGAAATGCAAGCATGATACAATATAGGAAAATCCATCAATGCAATCTACCAAAATAACAAAACTGAAAGATACAGCCACATGAAAATCTCATTAGATGGTGAAAAAGTCATTCACAAAAGAGAACTCCCCTTTATGTTGAATGTCCTGTAGTACAGGGATACAAGGCACATACCTAAACATAATAAAAGCACTGAACAACAAGCCTTTAGAGAACATCATGTTCAATGAAGTGGAAGTTAAATTTATTTCACTAAAATCAAGATCAAGAAAATTCTAGTCACTCTCTCTCTCAATCTATTCAATACAGTACTTGAATGTCTAGCTAGAACAATCAGACACCTAAAATCAGAAACCTGAAATCAGAGGATATAAAAGGTAAAGAAAAATGTCAAAGTATCACTATTTGCACATGATATGATAGTAGTATACATAAGTGATTCTGAAAGATGTATGAGAGAATCATAGCTGATAAAGACCTACAGCAAAGTGTCTAGATACAAAATGAACTAAAAAATAAGTAGGTGTGTGTATTAAAATGATAAAGAAGCTGAAAAATAAATTAGGAAAGTCACATGTTACGGTAACTACAAATAATGAAAGTTATCTTGGTCTAACTCTAAGCAAGCAATGACAGACCTGTACGGCAAGATTTTAAAATCTATCAAAAAGGAAACTGAGGAAAATATGATGAGAAAGAAAGAGCTCTGATAGTCAGGGATATCTAGGATTAACACAATTAAAATGGACATCTTAGGGAAAGCAACCTACATATTAAATGCATTCCTATTAAAATTACAACACAATAAGAGCCCTTGATACACCCCTACATATATTTATATAGAAAAACAAAAAGCCAGTGTCTTAGATTTTACATTACTGTGAAAAGTCACAATGACCAAAGCATTTTTGTTATAAGGGACAACATTAAATTGGTGCTGGCTTACAGTTTCCAAGGTTCAGCCTATTATCATCAATGAGAGAAATACAGCAGAGTCCAGGATGATATGGCCAAGAGTTTGATATCTTTTTTGACTGCAAACAGGAGAAGGCTGTCTTGTGGGTAGCAAGAGGAGGGTCTCAAATCCCAACCCCACTGTGACACACCTCCTCCAATAAGGCCACCCCTCCTAATGCCTTGCTCATGCATATTCAAATCACACATTCTAATTTTTTTGCTCCCCTAGGCTTGTTCAAACAGATGAGTCCATTGTCTACCTATCTATAGCATAATGGAAATATACATTGTCCAACTTCAAAAGTCCCATACACCATAAGAGTTTCAACAATGTTTAAATTTAAAGTGGAAAGTCTCTTCTTAGATACACAGAATCTCTAAAGTGTAATCCCCTGAAAATCAAAATAAGATGTAGATCACATTCATCCAAAATCACAGGATATATATTGCCATTCTAAAACATCATCTAGAGGAAATACCAGACAATAGAAAGACAAAAAACAGAGCTGCTCAAACTGAGACTCAGCATCTCCATGTCAGATGTCCCATTCCTTTCAGCTTTGATAACATGCTTCTTTTTCTTGGGCTGGATGTTATGCCTTTTAGAACAGTCTTCAGCAGGAATCCCATGGCTCTGGCATCACTTCTTAGGGAATCCAAACATATTAGTCTAGAGTCTAGAAGTACTGTAATGTACTTCTAGTACTGTAATGTACTGTAATGACTCAGGTTCTGTAGTCCAACTAACCCCACAATGAGCAGCTGCTTATTGGAAGTCAAATATTGTAGTACTTGCTTAGTCCCAAGAGGATAGTAGTTTCCACTGGACTGTACAAGCTAGAATGTTGAAAAAATAGCTTTCAACAGATGTGGTTTCATATAAGTTCAAACAGGTAAAGAACATTAATTCTTCCTTTTCCCAATATCTTCATGTAGGCCTCCAACACAAGACATGGCCCAAATTAAAGGTATGAACTACCACACATGGATGTGGAACATGCTTTGTTGCAGGCTGACCTTCAGCCCAGACTTGCTTGCCACAGGCTTATAGCATTAAAGGCATATATTACATTCCCCAGGCCTAGGCTTTTCTTGGCTCCTCTGCCTCAAGCTGTCCTTGACAAGATCTGTGACAAGATCGAGGCCTGTGTCTTCCCCAGCCTCGAGTTCTGGATCACAGGTATGCCCTCCAGTACTGGATTGTAGTTCATTCCAGATTGGATCAAGATGACCACCAGGAATAGCCATCAAAATTCTATGTCAACTTTACAGCTCCTTGTGCTAATATCTGGGACCCTCAAATGATCTTCTGGCCTCCTCCAAAGGGTATAGGTCACTTATCCAGTATTGGCTGGTTGTCCCCACTCCACTGTTGATGTTCCTGGTGGTCCTCTCACAGAACTGGCATCTCTAAAATGTTAGGGTCTCCTGCTGCAACTAGGCTTAACCAATAGCCGCTCATAGGCTCTCTTCTTTGTGTCAATCCTCAACTCCTTAACGTGACTCCTTCAGTACTAGGACATCAACTGCAACTGAGGCTTCACCTTCACCCATAGCATTCACAGGCTTCTCATGATGTCAAGCCTCAGCTGCCTCTCATGGCCCTTTCATAACTTCAAAACCATTACCATTGGGTGATTTGTACACATTACCAAGTCCAGCTGCAGTAGAAGTAACAGAGTTTGACTGTGTTCTCAGGAAACATGCCCCAGAACATGTCTCCTTCAATGGTGCTCATCTTTTCAACAATGCTGATTTCTTAGTTCTTGCTAAGCAGCATCAACTGTTCTAGTTACCCCTTCTACTCTCCAATCTAAAAGCACAACTATGTGGCTGAAGCTGCTGAATTTTGCTTCTTTCTGCGGCTGGATCATGACCCACTTCTTTTATATTATTACCAGATTTCTATTTTTAATAATTTCATTCACTGTGTAAGCTTGGCTGTCCTGAAACTTGCTCTGTAGACTGCCCTTGAACTCAGAGAATTGCATAGTTCTGTCTCCTGAATGCTGAAATTAAAGGCATGGTGTACCATTCCTGGACATAAGCTTTTGTCTACCAGGAAGTTTCCTTGTTCTACACTGGCCTTGCTCTCCAAGAGCTCATTGCTGTCTCCTTGGATTAAAGGTGTGTTCCACCAGGACAGTCAATGGCCACTATTCTTCAAGATCATGATCAAAAGCCTTCGCTTCTAGGCTCAAGTTCTGTATCACAAGTGTGCCCTTTATTTCTGGATTGGAGTTCATTCCAGATTACAAGTCAACATGAAAACAATAACCAGGTAATAAATGTGAATATGACATAATATTCTTTCTTCAAATGCAAATACAAACAACAATCTTAGCCATATAGGTTCTTGCCCTAATATCATCACTCGCTTGATCTGATTATTCCCTTCAAGACAGGATTCAGCTCCATTTCACTTCCTGGTGCTCTTATATAACTTGAGCTCTATAATTTTTAATTTTCATTTGTCAGCTTGCTATACTTCATCAAGACACTATTCATGAGAATAAACTAGATGACAAAGTCTTTTCTGGGCTTTTGTTTTTTAATATTATTAATCTTATTCTCTTCAAACAAGACCTTGTCTCCTCAATCTCTTTAGACTTGCAGTCATATTCTTCAACAAAATATCAAAAAACAGTCTCTAGGCCATACACTAATATCCTTCTCTTCTCAAACACCTTGAGCCAGGCTGCCACAATTTGAATCACTCTCAAGATCAGTGTTATCCATATTCCTACTAGGATGGGCCAAAAGCACCACTTAAAGCATTACACCACTTTCTAAATCCAAGTCGCCAACTCCACATTCCACCAAACAAAAAGATCATCAGGCTTATTACAGCAATACCCCGCTCCTGATACCAACTTCTTTCTTGGGGTTTCCATTGGTATGAAAAGGTAGTAGTTCCAAAACCACGTTTATATAGGACAATATTTAATAGGGGCTGACTTACAGGTTCAGAAGTTTTATCAATTTTTTTTATTTTTTTTATTCGATATATTTTTTATTTACATTTCAAATGATTTCCCCTTTTCTGGCTCCCCACTCCCCAAAAGTCCCATAAGCCCCCTTCCCTCCCCCTGTTCTCCCACCCACCCCTTCCCACTTCCCTGTTCTGGTTTTGCCCTATACTGCTACACTGAGTCTTTCCATAGCCAGGGGCCACTCCTCTGTTCTTCTTGTACCTCATTTGATGTGTGAATTACGTTTTGGATATTCCAGTTTTCTAGGTTAATATCCACTTATTAGTGAGTACATACCATGATTGATCTTTTGAGTCTGGGTTACCTCACTTTGTATGATGTTCTCCAGCTCCTTCCATTTGCCTAAGAATTTCATGAATTCATTGTTTCTAATGGCTGAATAGTACTCTATTGTGTACATATACCACATTTTTTGTATCCATTCTTCTGTTCAGGGATACCTGGGTTCTTTCCAGCTTCTGGCTATTATAAATGGGGCTGCTATGAACATAGTGGAGCATGTATCCTTATTGCATGCTGGGGAATCCCCTGGGTATATGCCCAGAAGTGGTATAGCAGGATCTTCCGGAAGTGAGGTGCCCAGTTTTCTGAGGAAGCGCCAGACTGATTTCCAGAGTGGTTGTACCAATTTGCAACCCCACCAGCAGTGAAGGAGTGTTCCTAATGGCTAAGATTAAAAATTCAGAAGACAGCAGGTGTTGGTGAGGTTCTATCAATTATTATCATGGCAGGAAGCCTGGCATCTTCCAGATAAAAATGAAGTTGGAGGAACAGAGAGTTCTACATCTTGTTCTGATTGCTAACAAGAGAAGACTGACTCAAAAATATCTTGGAGAAGGGAATCAATATCCATCCATTTAGTGACTCAATTCCTCCAACAGACTGCTGTTTCAACAAGGCCTCATCTCTGAATAGTGTCACTCCTTCAACCAAGCATATTTAAAGAACCATACCCAGGTTAGCTAAAACAATCTGGTACAATAAAAAAAAAACTTGTGGAGTTATCATTATCCAAGATATTAAATTACAATTCATAGCAATAGTAAAATCTACTTTCAAATGGCCTTGCTTATCACAAGGAAAACATCTGTCATTTTGACTTTTCTTAAGATTTTTAGAAGTTAGTTCCATCAAATTAGCATCATAAAAGTGAGATCAGGTATCAGCCCTATCTCTAATCCATTTCTCTATTAGTGCTCATCTTGTATTTAAGGTCTAATCTTTTTGCATTCGCACTTTAAAAAGCCAAAGATGAAATCCATATTTTTCAGACTTCTAGATCTGATAATCTATGTGTAAGCTGAAGTCAAACTTTGCAAAAAAATTAGTGAGGCTTTCTTTGGGCCTTGAATGATTTTATTAAATGACCTGCACCTCTTTCCTGAGCAATTTTCCCACGTATCAGAAACATTTCAAGTTGCTAAATGACAGAGTGTAGGAGTGATCATACAGTTAAATCTGTCTCTATAAGTGAATGTATTTACCTTTACCTAGCAATACAACCTGGGAAATCTCAGTGCTTCTTGCCCAATTTCTATGTTTTGTAGCCCTAAGTTCCTCCTTCCACCATGTTTATCATGAAACTGAAGACCAGCTTCCAATATTGCTATTACCAATCCTTTCTACTCTTCTGATATAATTATGTTCTGAACTGTCCATTAATTTAACATCTACATCACAGAATTAATGCATACCACAAAAAAGGATGGTTTCCATAAGTATACAAATATCTAACATGCCTAATGGATTATATTCAAGTTTTCCATAACCTTAGATATACTTATTGTAGGCTGGTATAAACTAAGTTTGTTTTTCTAACAATTTTATGGATGCAATTTCAGGTTCATTATAAGAGAGTGTATTGGGCCCTTGTCTAAATGTTGCAGGCTGTGTCTGAGTATTTTTCTTTTTTGTTGTTGTTCTTTATTTTTGTTTACATTCCAAATGATTTTCTCTTTCCTGGTTCCCCCCTCCCCATAAATCCCATAAGCCCTCTTCCCTCTGCCCATTCCCCAATCATCCCCTCCCACTTCTCTGTCCTGGTAATTCCCTACAATGCTGCATCAAGCCTTTCCAGGACCAGAAACCTCTCCTTCCTTTGTCTTTGTGATTATTTGATATGTGAGTTTTGTCTTGGGTATTCAGAGCTTCTGGGCTAATATCCACTTATCAGTGACTGCATTCCATGTGTATTCTTTTGTGAATGAGTTATTCTTGAATATAAGTCTTTCTAATTTTCTTCTAAGGCTATTATTTTATCAACCCAATTTGCCATTGAGCTAGTACAGAAAGCCATTATGGTTAATAACAATAAAGCAGTCAGTTTCCATCTGGGACAGGATCTGATCCTATGCCACAATGCTCCATACCCAAATACTGCTGAGAGGAAACAGCTTTCACAGGAGTGCCAACACACTTGTGAGCACAAGTTAGACCACCACTTCCACTCAAATTCCTGGCCCAAAAGGGAAGCGCCAAGAGCCAACAGGACATAGGTACCAAGGAATAGCACGGACAGGGTCATTCAGGTATCAGTCTGGATCCAGGAACTGACACTGTGCCACAGCTCTCCATACTCAATTTCCTCCCAAAGAGAACAAGCCTCACAGGAATACTGAAACACAGGCTTGCAAAATGCACATGCCGCAGTCAGAGACAGAAGGACCAGCTAAACCCACAGAAAATAGATGGTGAGAGGCAAGGGTAAGAACCTAAGTAACAGAAATCAAGGCTATTTGGTATCCTCAGAATCTAGCTCTCTCATCACAAACAGAAACTAAACAGGGACACAGTGAAACTAATTGATGCTTTGGACCAATTGGATTTAACAGATGATAGATAGGTAGGTAGATAGATAGATAGATAGATAGATAGATAGACAGATAGATAGACAGACAGACAGATAGAGAGAACACTTCATCATAAAGCAAAAGAATATCCTTTTTCTCAGCACTTCATGGTACCTTCTCCAAAATCAACCATATAATTGATCACAGACAGACCTCAACAGATATAAGATCAAACTAATCCCATGCCTTATATCAGATCACTATGGAGTAAGAGTGGTCTTCAATAGAAAAAAATGAACAGAAAGCCCACATAAACATGGAAGCTGAACAATACTCTACTCAATGATACCTTGGTCAAGGAAGAAATAAAGAAATCAAAGACTTTTTAGAATTTAGTGAAAATGAAGGCACAACATACCTAAATTTATGGGACACAATGAAAGCAGTGCTAAAAGGAAAACTCATAGCCCTGAGTGCCTCCAAAAAGAAATTGGAGAGAATATACACTAGCAGCTTAACGGCACACCTGAAAGCCCTAGAACAAAAAGAAGCTAATTCATCTAGGAGGAGTAGAACACGGGAAATCATCAAACTCAAGGCTGAAATCAATCAAGTAGAAACAAAGAGAGCCATACAAAGAATCAACAAAACCAGGATCTGGTTTTTGAGAAAATCAACGAGATAGGTAAATCCTTAGCCAGACTAAATAGAGGGCACAGAGACAGTATGAAACTAAACAAAATTAGAAATGAAAAGGAAGATATAACAACAGAAACTGAGGAAATTCAAAAAATCATCAGATCCTACTACAAAAACCTATACTCAACACAACTGGAGAATCTGGAGGAAATGGATAATTTCCTAGACAGAACCAAATACAAAAATTAAATCAGGATCAAATAGATCATCTAAACAGTCCCATAACCCCTAACGAAATAGAAGTGGTCATTGAAAGTCTTCCAACCAAAAAAATCACAGTACCAGATGGTTCTAGTGCAGAATTCTATCAGACCTTCAAAAAAGACTTCACACCAATACTCTTCAAAGTATTCCTCAAAACAGAAACAAAAGGAATACTGCCCAACTTGTTCTATGAATCCACAGTTACGTTGACACCAAAACTACACAAAAGTCCAACAAAGAAAGAGAACTTCAGACCAATTTCCCTAATGAATATCGATACAAAAATACCAAATAAAATTCTTGCCAACCAAATCCAAGAACACATCAAAACAATCATTCAACATGATCAAGTAGGCTTCATTCCAGGTATGCAGGGATGGTTCAATATACGGAAATCCATCAATGCAATCCACTACATAAACAAATTCAAAGAGAAAAAACACATGGTCATTTCATTAGACTGAAAACGGTTTTGACAAAATTCAGCATCCTTTCATGCTAAAAGTCTTGGAAAGAACAGGAATTCAATGCTCATACCTAAACATAGTAAAAGCAATATACAGCAAACCAGCAGCCAGCATCAAACTAAACGGAGCCTGAAGCAATCCCAATAAAATCAGGGACAAGACAAGGCTGCCCCCACTCTCCATATCTTTTCAATACACTCCTTGAAGTTGTAGCTAGAGCAATTAAACTACATAAGGAGGTCAAAGGGATACAAATTGGAAAGAAGGAGTCGGAACTATCACTACTTGCAGATGATATGATAGTATAGTTAAATGACCTAAAAAAAAACTCCACCAGAGAACTCCTACAGCTGATAAACAACTTCAGCAAAGAGGCTGGTTATAAAATCAACTCAAGCAAATCAGTAGCCTTCCTATAATCAAAGGATAAGCAGGCTGAGAAAGAAATTAGGGAAATGACACCCTTCAAAATAGTCACAAAAAAATATAAAGTATCTTGGTGTGACTCTAACCAAACAAGTGAAAAATCTATATGACAAGAACTTCAGGTCTCTGAAGAAGAAAATTGAAAAAGACCTCAGAAAATGGGAAAATCTTCCATGCTCGTGGATTGTCAGGATTAATATAGTTAAAAAAAAAATGACCATCTTGCCAAAAGCAGATTCAATGCAATCCCCATCAAAATCCCAACTCAGTTATTTATAGAGTTAGAAAGAGCAATTCTCATATTCATCTGTAATAACAAAGAACCAAGGAAAGATAATGCTTATCTCAACAGTAAAATAATTTCTGGAGGAATCAGTATCCTGTACCTCAAGCAGTACTACAGAGCAATAGTCTTAAAAACTGCATGGTATTAGTACAGTAGAAGGCAGGTAGATCAATAGAATAGAAATGAAGACCCAGAAATGAACCCACACACCTATAGTCACTTGATCTTCGACAAAGAAGCTACAAACATACAGTGGAAAAAAGGTAGCCTTTTCAGCAAAAGGTGCTAGTCCAATTGGAGGTCAGCATGCAGAAGAATGCGAACTGATCCATCCTTATCTCCTTGTACTAAGCTCAACTCCAAGTGAATCAAGGACCTCCACATAAAACCAGACACACTGGAACTAATGGAAAAGAAACTGGGGAAGACCCTTGAGGACATGCTCACAGGAGAAAAGTTCCTGAACAGAACACCAATAGCTTAGGCTCTAAGATCAAGAATTGACAAATGGGACCTCATAAAATTACAGTTTCTGTAAGACAAAGTACACTGTCAAAAGGGTAAAATGGCAACCAACAAATTGAGAAAAGATCTTCAGCAACCCTACATCTGACAGAGGGCTAATATCCAATATATACAAAGAACTCAGAGACTCCAGAGAGCCAAATAACCCTATTAAAAATGGGGTACAGAGCTAAACAGACTTTTTATCTGAAGAATTTCAAATGGCTGAGAAACACCTTAAGAAATGTTCAACATCATTAATCATTAGGGAAATGCAAATCAAAACAACCCTGAGATTTCCCTCACACCAGTCAGAATGGCTAAGATTAAAAACTCAGGAGACAGCAGATGTTGGCAAGGATGTGGAGAAAGAGGAACACTCCTCCACTGCTGCTGGGATAGCAAGCTGGTACAACCACTCTTCAAATCAGTCTGGCGGTTTCTTAGAAAACTGGGCATTACACTTCCAGAGGACCCTGTTATACCACTCCTAGACATATACCCAGATCTCCCCGACATACAATAAGGACACATGCTCCACCATGTTCATAGCAGCCTTATTTATAATAGCCAGAAGTTGGAACGAACCCAGATTTCCCTCAATGGAGGAATGAATACAGAAAATACGATATATTTACACAATGGAATACTACTCAGCAATTTAAAACAATGAATTCATGAAATTTTTAGGCAAATGGTTGGAACTGGAAAATATCATCCTAAGTGAGGTAACACAATCACAAAAGAATACACATGGAATACAGTCACTGATAAGTAGATATTAATTAACCCAGAAGCTCTGAATACCCAAGACACAATTAACATATCAAATTATTCCCAAGAAGAAGGAAGGAGAGGGACCTGGTCCTGGAAAGGCTTGATGCAGCATTGTAGAGAAGTACCAGGACAGAGAAATGGGAGGGGATGATTAAGGAATGGGTGGAGGGAAGAGGGCTTATAGGATTTATGGGGAGGGGGGAACCAGGAAAGAGAAAATCATTTAGAATGTAAACAAAAAATATAGAATAACAACAAAAAGAAGAAAAATACTCAGACACAGCCTGCATTTAGACAAGGGCCTAATACACTCTCTTATAATGAACCTGAAATTGCATCCATAAAATTGTTAGAAAACCAAACAACTGATAAACACATTCAGCAAAATGACTAGATATATAATTAGCTCTAAAAAGCAGTAGCCTTGCTCTACTCAGTATAAATGGGCTGAGAAAAATATTAGAAAAACACCCTTCACAGTATTCACAAATATTATAAAATATCTTGGTGTGACTCTAACCAAAAAGTGAAAAATTTGTATGACAAGAATTTCAAATCACTGAAGAAAAAAATAGAACTAAGAAGATGGAAAAATCTCCCAAACTCATGGATCAGCATGATTAACATTGTGAAAATACCCATCTTACAATCTTGCAATCTACAGATTCAATGCAATCCCTATCAAAATTCCAACTCATTTCTTCATCGAGTTAGAAAGAATTCTCAAATTCACTTGGAATAACAAAAAAAAACAGAATAGCAAAAACTATTCTCAACAATAAATAACTTCTGGCACAATCACCATCCCTGACCTCAAGCTATAGTATTAGTGCAATAGTGATTAAAAAACAAAAAAACTTCATAGTATTTGTAAAGGGACAGGAAAGTAGATCAATGGAACAGAACTGAAGTCTCAGAAATGACCCCATACACCTACAGTCACTTGATCTTTGACAAAGAAGCTAAAACCATCCAGTGGAAAAAAGATACCATTTTCAACAAATGGTGCTGCTTCAAGAGGTGTTCAGCATGTAGAAGAGTGCAAATTAATTCCTTCTTATTTCCTTGTACAAAGCTCAAGTCCAAGTGGATCAAGGACCTCCACATAAAACCAGATATGCTGCATCTAGTAAAAGAGAAAGTGGGGAAGAGCCTCCAATACATGGACACAGGGGAAAACTTCCTCAACAGAAAGCCAAAGGCTTATGCTTTAAGATCAACTATTGGAAAATGGCACCTCATAAAAGTTCAAAGCTCCTGTAAGGCAAAGCACACTGTCAAGAGGGCAAAACAGCAATAAACAGATTGGGAAATTTTCTTTACCAACCCTACATCTGATAGAGGGCACACATCTAAAATATACAAAGGACTCACAAGTTAGACTCAAGAGAACCAAAAAACCCTATTACAAAGAGGAGTACTGAGCTAAGTGGAATTCTCAACCAAAGAATCTCTAATGGGTGAGAAGCACTTAAAGAAATGTTCAACATCCTTAGTCATCAGGGAAATGCAAATCAAAACAACCCTGAGATTCCACCTCACAACAATCACAATGGCTAAGATCAAAAATGCAGGTGACAGCAGATGTTGGCCAGGCTGTGATTAAAACGGAACACTCTTCCACTGCTGGTGGGACCGCAAGCTGGCAAAACCATTTTGGAAATCAATTTGGTGGTTCCTGAGAAAATTGGAAATAGTTTTACCTGAAGACCCAGCTATACCACTACTGGGCATATACCCCCCAAAAATTCTAACATATAACAAGGATGCATGCTGCACTATGTTCACAGCAGCCTTATTTATAATAGCCAGAAGCTAGAAATGTCCCTCACATGTCCCTCAGAGAAGAATGAATGCAGAAAATGTGGTTACAGAATGGAGTACTACTCGGCAGTTAAAAGCAATGACTTCATACAATTCGCAGGCAAATGGATGGAACTAAAAAATATCCTGAGTGAGTTCCATTCACAAAGGAACACGCATGGCATGTTTTTACTGTTAAATGCATATTAAGTTTGCAATGCCCATGATACAGCCCATAGACCATAATGGAGCTTGGAAGGAAGGGAGACCAGGGTTTGGATGCTTCAGTCCTTCATTGAGGGGGGAACAGGATGATCATGGGAGGTGGAGGTACAGGGGACCTGGGAGCGAGGGAGGAGTGGGAGGAAATAAGGGGAACAGTATCAGCTACTAGAGGGGATGGGAGGAGGTACAGAGGTTCAGAAAATCTGAACAAAAATATGTAGCGGGGGTGGAGAGGATGAGGAACTGGCGATCACTACCTGAGTTTCCCAAACAACAGGGAAATGGGAGGCTCCCAGGACCCACAGGGGATGACTTTAGCTGAAATGCGTAGAGAAGGGGGAGGTAGTACCTGTAAGAGCACATCCAGTCGATAGATACCCCTCCACCAACCCCCACCCATCCGCGACACCCGCCATCAAAGGATGGGGCCACCCACCCATCTCCAAGTATTTAACCCATAAATGTTCCGGAGCAAAGGAAGAACAGGGACAACAAATGAAGCAGAGACTGAAGAAAGGGACTGTCCTACCTGGGGATCCATCTTGACTGCAGACAACAAACCAGACACTGTTGCTGTGGTCAACAGGCACTTGCTGACAGGAACGTCTGTGACGGTTCCTTGGGAGGTTCAGCCAGCAACTGACCGTTGGAGCCAACCATTACACTGAGCTCAGGAACCTGGTGGGGGAGCTTGCGGAAAAGCTGGAGGAGCAGAGGGGAATTAGAACCCCTTAGGAAGAACGACATGTGCTGTCAGGACCACCCAGTGTTTCCGGCAAATAGACCACAAACCCTTGAGGGATCTATAGCTTCAGATACACTGTAGCAGAGGATGACCTTGCCTGGCAGCAAAGAAAGGGAGGCCCTTCGTCCTGGAAGTTTGATGCCCCAGTGTAGGGGGTGGGATGCTGAAGAAGTAAGGACAGGAGACGTGTGTGGGTAGGGGAGCGCCCTCATATAGGTAAAGGGGAGGGGGAGAAGGCAGATGTGATTTGAGGGGTTGGTGTGGGGCAACCAGGAAGTGGTATATCATTTATGTAATCCAATGGAATAATTTGTAAATAAATTTTAAAAAATACACATATGCCAGCCATTTAATTTTAACAAAGAAGAATCAGGAGCCAGATGCTGGGGTGAAAACCTGCCAGCTCAGAGAGACAGGGAAAGCACCCAGCTGACCTTCCTACTCCCCTGACCTCCCAGAGGGAGAGCATTCTTTACTCCTCCCCACACTGTCTTAAACATCAGTCAGCTTAAAGACCTTCCTTTGGTTTGGTTTTTATTGATTCCCTTTTACAAGGGTTCTTTGCTCTGCTGCCTGACCTAGAGTTTACTTTTTTTTTCTTTTTTGCTTTAGAATAAAGGTGTGTGCTAGGGCTCAATCACAGGACAAGGAAGGACAATAAACAGAAAGTTTTGGGGTTAAAGGTCTGCGGTAGGGCTAAGCTATACCATAACAAGGGTTTTCTTTTTTTTTTTTTTTGATCAGTAAATAACACAATCATGGGGTTTACAATGTGAGCAAATATCCTACCACATAAGTTAGCAATGTTCCCTCTGCTATAGGAATAATAAAGCTGTCAATTGTTCTGGTTGTCTCCAGACATGTCTGAGGGCATCACCATGGGACCTACGGAAGATCAGAACTGAGCTCTTGAAGTTGTTGCACAATAAGGACCTAAAAGTATCAAGGATAAATTCCCCATTTCTCTTGTCACATAATTTATTGCAAGATGTCACCATTCCTGACCTTGGCTCATTGTCCTATGTGCTGCTGAATGGAAGGGTTCATGTCCAGGCGTCACCCAACAAACCACAGAAACACTGAATTCAGTTAAACAGGGATGGTTTATTGAATGCACACCTCAAGACTGGCCAAGCAGGGCAACAGTTAAAAACTGTTCATTAGACATTCTCAGGGCCAGCTCCATGCATAACCGCAATGAGCTCATGCACACAACAGCTGGACATGCTGCCCTGTGAGGGCCCTGACTCGAGCCATTTTAGACATAATACTTCATACTGACCTTAAATCTGATGGGTCCTATATGAAGCATATAGATATAGAATATCAAACTAAATTAAAAATATTTTCTTTTGTTTTACATTCATGACTGGGAGGCATATTAGAGCAACACAAAGAGGTGGCTGGCATGTAACAAATTTGCTACAGTTATGTTAGGGGGCAAGCCTTATCAGGAAGAACTTTGTATCACTAGGAAAGATGTCTGCACGTCCTTACTATTGTTTATAAAAAGCTCCATAGCCTGAACAGGAGCTACTAAGATGGGGAACAGACAATGTGACTGTTACCTGAAATGAGGGACATCAGCAGTGCTGTGCAGCCTTCTCAGTGCCCATTCTACCTCACTCTGCCCCTGCAGAGGATCCCAAAGTGTCCTTCCATCTTCCCTCTGAACCAGGTCTAAGCACACAAAGGCCAGGAGACAGTGCTTGTATCCCATTCATCAGTTGTCCTCCATTATCCAGGAATGAACATGTGAAAACAAATACAGTATAGTCACTTATTATTGATACTCTTAACATCGTAATGAGGGCAATAATTGCTTGATTACACCCAATTATATAAACAATATGGGCTCTGGGGAAATATATCAAGATAAATCTGGGATAGAGTACAGAACTTAGTCCTGAACTGAACTAAGAAACATGGGGGTGGGAGAAAGATGTATGGTTAAATAGCCTACTAGATTCACATTGTGTCTGCTTGATTTAATCTCAGGACAAGGAAGTGGAGTATCTCTGATGACTTCTGTCTAGCCCCTTGAAAGGTTCACTGGGCTTTAGCCTCAGCACTTGATACTTCATAATGGGGCACCAGCACTCAGGGAAGCTAGAGATTGTCATTGGCACAGTATCACACTAGCAGCAGTGGATAATACTCAGTAGTTCAGAAGTCAGTACCCACTTTCATTTGTTATTAATGTGGTCCCAGGGAAAGAGAGAACAAAATCTTTAGAAAAGAAAGATTATCTCCACTTCTCCATCTTCCCAGCAAGAAAGAATTGTAAAGAGAGAATGTAAGGATTTGTGGTTATTTGTTTTTGACTTTTTTTTATTTGTTATTTTGCCACTTGTCTGTTTTACTTTGTTTCTTTTTCTTAATATAATCTTCATTACATTTCAAATGGTAAAACTTTTGCATGTTTCTGCCCTCTCTGGAAAACCCCCAACCCGTTCTTCCACACACACCCCATATATGCCCTTCCACCTGACCCACTCCCACCTCCCCCCCTCAATTTCCCTTTGTTGGGGCATCTTTTGAGCCTTCACCTGACCAAGGACCACTCTTCCCACTGATGCCTGACAAGGCATTCCTCTGCCACATTTTTGGCTGGAACTATATGTACCCCTTGGTTGATGGTTTAGTCCTGAGGCATCTGGGTGGCTGACATCATTGTTCTTCCCATGAGGCTATAGACCCCCTCAGTTCCTCCAGATCACTGTCCAATTCCTCCATTGGGGACCCCATGCCCAGACCAATGGTTGGCTGCTAGAATCTGCCTCTGTATGTGTAAGGCTCTGGCAGGGCCCCTCCAGAGACAACCTTGGAATGCTCCTTTGGTATACACTTCTTGTGCACTTCCATAATAGTGTCAGAGAATTAGTGACTATAGGATGAATCCCCAGGTAGGGCAGTCTCTGGGTGGCCTTTACTTCAGTCTCTGCTCCACACTTTGTCTCCTTTATTGCTCTTGTGAGTATTTTGTTCCCTTTCTCAGAGGAACCAGAGCACCCTCATTTAAGTCCTCATTCTTCTTGAGTTTTCTGTGCTGGGTGAATTGTAACTTGTTTATTTTGAGCGTTTGGTCTAACATCCACTTACAGTGAGTGCATACCATGTGTGTTCTTTTGTGATTGGGTTACCTCGCTCAGGATGACACTTTCTAGTTCCATCCATTTGCCTAAGAATTTCATGAATTCATTGTTTTTCATAGCTGGATAGTACCCTATTGTGTATATATACAAAAGTTTCTGTATAAATTCCTCTGTTGAGGGAAATCTGGGTTCTTTCCAGCTTCTAGCTATTATAAATAAGGCTGCTATGAACATACTGGAGCATGTGTCCTTATTACATGTAGGAACATCTTCTGGGTATATGCCCAGGAGTGGTATAGCTGGGTCCTCAGGTAGTACTATGTCTAATTTTCTGAGGAACTGCCAAACTGATTTCCAGAGTGGTTTTACCAGCTTGCAATCCGACCAACAATGGAGAAGTGTTCCTCTTCCCCCACATCCTCTCCAGCATCTGCTGTCCCCTGAGGTTTTTAGTTTTAGCTATTCTGACTGGTTTAAGGTGGAATCTCAGTGTTGTTTTGATTTGCATTTCCTTTCTAACAAAGATGCTGAACATTTCTTTGGGTGCTTTAGAGTTTCCTCAGTTGAGAATTCCCTGTTTAGCTCAGTATCCCATTTTAATAGGGTTATTTGACTCTCTGGGGACTAACTTCCTGCTTTGTATACATTGGATATTAGCCCTCTATCGGGTATAAGATTGGTAAAGATCTTTTCCCAATTTGTTGGTTGCCATTTTGTCCTATTGACCATGTCCTTTGCCTTACAGAAGCTTTGCATTTTTCTGAGGTCCCATTTGTTGATTCTTGTTCTTAGAGCATAAGCATTTGGTGTTCTATTCAGGAACGTTTCCCCTGTGCCCATGTGTTAAAAGATTCTTCCCCACTTTCTCCTCTAAAAACTTCAGTATGTCTGGTTTTATGTGGAGATCCTTGATCCACTTAGACTTGAGCTTTGTACAAGGAGATAAAAATGGGTCAATTTGCATTTTTCTGCATGCTGTCCTCCAGTTGATCCAGCACCATTTATTAAAAATGCTGTCTTTTTTCCACTGGAATCTTTAGCTCCTTTGTTAAATATCAAGTGACCGTACATGTGTGGGTTCTTTTCTGGGTCTTCAATTTTTTTCCATTGATCTTCCTGCCTGCCTGTATACCCATACCAAACAGTTTTTTATCACTATAGCTCTGTAGTAGAGCTGTAAGTTCTTTATAATAGACAAGGATTGGTAGGTACGGCCTTGGATGTATGGTGTGTTTAAGTCTTGTTTGCTGAAACATGTTCTCCTCTACCTGGCTTGCCAGGTTGACCTTGACATCTGATCATACTACTTCCACTTTTCAATAGCTAGGTTTACAAGTGGGGCCTCCTAGGACCCTTAAGTCAGCACTAGTCACTGTGAGAGACCTGGGTATTCTAATATTGAGACTTGTAACACCAGTATAGCTATAGCCATTTTGTTCTATGTCTGCCACCTATTTCAGATTGTTGCTGTAATATGCCTGCCAATGACATAAAAAAATAACTTGTCTCAGAACAAGGTCATGGTAATCACATCCTGTTACGTTTTGTATGACATTTGTTAATCTTACAATGGTCCACAAAGCTTTACGTGAGAACCATCAATTTAAGGGTCACAAACCCAAATACAAGATGCTGGGCCCTTGCTAGGTAAACTGCCCTATGTATACTGTATTTTCCAACACCTTCTGCCTGCACACCCCCCCCCCCTCTGATGACTATTTTTTTTCAGACAGAATCTCATGGTATAGCTCACAGAAGCCTGTGAGCAATCCTGATTGGTAACTTTGGTGCAGAGAGGAGAGCCCCACACTCAGCCTGAGGGCCTTTTCATTGGTGGCTCCAATATTTCAGACTCCTCTGCCAACAAATCTCCAGACTGTTGCCAGCACCATGATGACTGCAACTCTCTCTCCAAAGGTATCTTGGGGCAACTTTCAAATGCTCAGCACAAGGCTTCATGAGTGTACCCCCTAACACACACCCACATTGCAACTAGCCCTGAAGGCTCTGCCTGGATGTGATTTCATGCACCTGTATACCTGTATTCAAATTAGTTTGATTTCTCAGTAGTTTTTAATGACTCATATTGATGATTGAGGAAAATTTGAGGTAGGATGACACATTTCTGAGGAGGATTTAGAAAGAAAACACTCAGTTAGATACATTGGGATTACTAAGGTGTTGCAAATCAAGGCTAGAGCAAACCCTGGTTTTGGGAGAAAGATGTGCTCAATGGCTATGCCTCAGAAGAGTCTCCAGGAAAGGGCACCTCAGCTTCCTGTCAGAACAGGGAGAACATTAGCAAGGAGCCAAAAGCTGTACCCCATGACATCAGCAGTCCCTTATTAGACGTTCAGTTGTCTCCTAGGGAGTTCTTGGCATCCACTGTGATGTCACCAGTGTTGGAGTAACAACAAGTGCACAGAGAATTCTCAGTCAGTGTCTGGAGGATACTTCAATGGACATGTTTGCCCAACTCAGCAAACATTTTGGGAGAGCCGATGTGGATGGGAGACAGATTAGAGAGAGGAGGAAGGAAGCTGGCCTTTCATCCTAGAGTAATGATAGATGAAGAAGGTGGTCTTGGGGAATGTGGAGTAAGTCCTGGGAAGTTGATGTTGAGCTTCCTGGCAGGGGTGGCCTGAGCTGGCATTTCTAGTAATGGGGAACAGGAACTGGAGGCTCTGGGAATCAAAAGAATAAACATGATTATCACAATTCTTGACTATCATGGATTTCAGAACATTAGTTTTTCTGTCTCTTAAGGCCGAAGATGGCAAGGTCAAAGCTTTGATTCTGCAAACTCCACTTCTTTACTTTTACTGTGTACTGTGGGTGTCACATGAAGACAGAATGACACCATCAGGAGTCATAACAGGTCTAACGTATGCCAATTTAGGACTAGGCATCACTCCACTTCATTCTCATGGCTTCTTTTAGCGTTCGAGGATATCTGACAGTAGTACCAGAGAAAGAATTGTGCTCCTGGCCGTGATCTTATGGTCTCAGAACTGCTCAGACATCCTCTTCCTGACAGGTCCCATCTTACTTTTATTTATGACTGATTGTGGGTGGCAGGTATTTCTGTACTGTAATAACACTCCTGTCTGAGTTGATACGCCGAGACAGAGATTGGATCCTATTGCCACTTCTGGGGTGTTTGGTGTTTCAGTAGGGGGAATTGATTATCGTGTTGGCCGCGTTCTCCCCCTGTGTGAATTTTTAATCCCATGTCTTGGGCATAGAGCAACAGGGTAAGAGATCTGATCATCTACAAGCATTGAAATAATTGTGGACAGTGAATTTATCATCTGACTTGTGAAGCCACAGGACTGAGGACTCTGAAGCCAAGTTGTACCATGAGCAGATGAACCAACAAATTGGGAAAAGATCTTCACCAACCCTACATCCGATAGAGGACTAATATCCAATACATACAAAGAACTCAAGAAGTTAGACCCCAGGGAACCAAATAACCCTATTAAAAATGGGGTTCAGATCTAAACAAAGAATTTTCACCTGAAGAAATTCAGATGGTTGAGAAGCACCTTAAGAAATGCTCATTAGGGAAATGCAAATCAAAACAACCCTGAGATTTCACCTCACACCAGTCAGAATGGCTAAGGTTAAAAATTCAGGAGACAGCAGGTGTTGGCGAGGATGTGGAGAAAGAGGAATACTCTTTCAGTGCTGGTGGGATTGTAAGATGGTACAACCACTATTGAAATCAGTCTGGTGGTTCCTAAGAAAACTGGACATGACACTTCCGGAGGACCCTGCTATACCTCTCCTGGGCATATACCCAGAGGATTCCCCAGCATGCAATAAGGACAAATGCTCCACTATGTTCATAGCAGCCTTATAATAACCAGAAGGTGGAAAGAACCCAGATATCCCTCAATGGAGGAATGGATACAGAAAATGTGGTATATATACACAATGGAATACGATTCAGCAATTGAAACAATGAATTCATGAAATTTTTAGGTAAATGATTGGAACTGGAAAATATCATCCTAAGTGAGGTAACCCAATCACAAAAGAATATACATGGAATGCAATCACTGATAAGTGGATATTAATTAGCCCTGAAGCTCTGAATACTGAAGATACAATTAGCATATCAAAGGATTCCCATGAAGAAGGAAGAAGAGGGCCCTAATCCTGGAAAGGCTTGATCCAGCATTGTAGGGGAGTACCAGGACAGAGAAAAGAGAGGGGGAAAGATAGGAGAATGGATGGAGAGAAGAGGACTTATGGGACATATGGGGAGGGGGGAACTGGGAAAGGGGAAAGCTTTTAGAATGTAAACAAAGAATGTATATATATATATATATATATATATATATATATATATATATATATATATACCATCTCTATGGTCATAATAAGCATGTGTATGGAGATAGAGGCCACACCTGGCTGCTTACATCTCCTGGTCTCTATAAAGTGATGGGAGAGCTGAGATCCACTGAGGAGGAACCTCAAGCCTGGACCAAACTCTTTGTGGTATCACTAGGTTCCAGGCATGTTCTCATTCCGAGTGGTCTGTCTGCACTCTTTGCTTTCTCATCATGCATGTTCACTTGTGTTCTTCTACATACAGAGGCTGGCAGGCAGACATCATTACCTGCAACTGTCCTAAGCAAGAAGCAGGCCAAGAAGGAAGAGGAGAAGCTGACCACAGAGCTGCAGCTCATTACCCAGGAGAGAAACGAGGTGAATGATCGCCTGATCTCCATCACAGAGGGAGCCATGAACAAGAGGTATGCATTGCTCCAAACACAGTGGTGTCAGTCTGGGGTCAGCAATGTCACCCTCATCTTACCCTTCAAGGTGATATGTTCTAGGAAACTGTACCACCAGAACATCCCTGTGCCCAACCTCATGTCCCGAAATACTTCTTAGAGGAGAAGCAGAACCTGAAGCATGGTCAGGAGTGAGATGGGAAATGGAATTCTCTGCTTCCTGCAATTGAAAAGAAGAACTTCTGCTCTGAGGGGAAAATTCAGAGATAGAGGCAGTTGAGAGTGAGTTCCTAGAGTGCATTTAGAAAGCCCTTGACAGTAAGTAGCTTTGTGAGTTTGTAGGAGCTGTGGGTTTGTGATGAGTGTTTGTACTTGCCTGGCAGGTGACTGAGTGTTGGAAGATCCTAGAAGCAGCTGGAGGGGCCTGGTACCACATTGAGAAATATTTGGTTGACTGGAGCATGAATGGTAAAAAATGAACAGAAGACCAGCAACCTCCAGACCCAACAACATCTGGAAGGGACAAGCAGCTCAGTCAAGCTAATACTGACTGATACCATTTGCACATTGGATCCATCTCTGCCTTCAGTCAGTACCTTTCTAATCTATACTCCAAAGCAATCAACCTGCCTCATGGAATGTACTAGTTTATTGTTCTGTCTATGCCAAAGTATTCTTGGAAGGTAGCTTCTTGTTAGATAGTGAATTATTGGGAAGTGTACCTTGCTGCTCTGCTCAAAGCTACAGTCCAGTAATGGTGACAGATGAATAACCTGTAGCATTCCTGCATTTTCTCATGATAGGCGGTATGCCATGCAGACCTTTGAGCAACTTCCAGGTCCTGTGACAGGAGTCACACAGGGGTCATGTGACATCCCAGGTGGGAAGCACCTTGCAGAGATAAAATCCAAATGCAAATATCAAATGATTTCTCCTGATTGTCATTGATCTGAGTGGCATGTGGCCTTCTCCTTTCTTGTAACCCAATGAGGTCTTTTCACATTTATTTGAAATAATTGAAATTTGCAAATTTATTGGTTTGCAGTGATAGACATTGAGTGACAGCTTATCAGCTCATGTATTTGTGAGTGTTGTTTGATATTTTACCATACTTGCAGATATAACACCAATAGTTTCAGCTAAAAGATCAATGATAACATTCCTGTTGAGATGGTGGGAGGCAGCAGCCTGACAGCTAACATTTAGGTTCCCAAGCAAGCCTGTGTCTTAATAACTATCTTCCTCTCCCAGGTCTCAGAAACTGCACCAAGAGCTGAAATTTCCTCAGATCAGGAAAGGAGGCTCCTACAGAATGAGTTGCCACCTCAGGAGCCCACTGCTGAGCTCCATCCCCAACAGCCACAGATTTCAAAAGATGAATCTTCTTCCATATAGTTCATTTCCTCTAAGTGAACAGGCCCTAACTACCCAGCCAGTGAGCCAGCAGATTCAGGATGTCATTCCCTTTCCTGTTCTGAAAACACCCCCTCAGAGAGTACTGAGCCCTGCTACCAAGTGTCCAAGGAGAGAAACAGGCTATAGGTCCGTATTGTTAAATGTGGAGTGAGAGAATGCTGCTTCACATAATTTACTGTTAGAATTTTGGTTGAAGTTTTGCTTCTTATTGTTTTGTTATTTGTTATGTTATTGGGATAGTGTAAGTTCTTGTTAATGCTTTTGTTTTTTGCTAATGCTTTTAACCATTCATAGTAATTGTCATTTAAAGCCCATTTTTTTAAAAATAAACTATTTCTTATGAATAAAAACTTATTTGTAACTCTTGACTTTTCAGAACATCTTCCTTATTCAGGTGTTCTGTCCTCTCCTGCAGTAATAAAACTCATAACCAGAGATTGACCTCTGGAAGTTTCAGACAGCCTGGTCTACATAGTGAATTCAAAGCCACAAAGGTGTATACAAGGTGATGATGACCTCTTGTGTATGGATAATGTAGCTTTTCCCATGGATGCACACTTTATGATGTAATCAAAGCCATACTATATCCCTGCTGTCATGTATACTCCTGCTCCTGAAATATAGCACTCTATAACACACATTCTCTATTGGCCCTGTGGACCATATATGGAGTAATATCCTCCCATTATTCCACTGCTGCTTAGGAAATAAGCACATTTACAAAAGAGTATAGAAGGAATCAGGTATTCCAAAGCCATGTGCCTCAGCTTTTCTTGCAAGATAACATCAGTGTTAACCACATAATATGGATGACAAGAAGTACATACCAAAAGGAGCATGCCATGGTTGCCTCTGGAGGGGCCCTGCCAGAGCCTTACAAATACAGAGGCAGATGCTAGCAGCCAAGTATTGGACTGGGCAAGGGGTCCCCAGTGGAGGAACTGGAGGATGGTTCAGAGGAGCTGAAGGGCTTTACATCCCCATGGGAAGAACAATGATTTTGGCCACCCAGACACCACAAGACACCCAGGAACTGAACCATCAACCACACATGGTTCCAGTCAAAAATGTGGCAGAGGAAGGCCTTGTTGGGCATCACTGGGAGGAATGGTCCTTGGTCAGGTAAAGGCTCAACAGAGGCCCCAACAAAGGGAAACCAGGGAGGAGGGGGAGTGTTTTGGGTGGAGGGGCATATATGTGAAGGCAGGGGGAAGGAGGATGGGGAAGGGTTAGGAGTCTTAGGGGAGGGGGATATCTGAAAAGGTTTTACCATTAGCAATGTAAATGCAGATCATATTCAATAAAAAAAGAAAATACTTGTATGAGATTTTCTTTGTCATTTATACTTTTTTTAATTGAATCATTTCTTTATTTAATTGAGCTATGTGTATACATGTATGTATTCTCTTAGAATTCCTTCAGAGGTTTATTTTCTTAAACGGGAATGAGGAGTGAAGAGGGGGAAAAGGAGAGAATGGAAGAAAGGCAGATGAAACTAAGGGTGGCCAATTGAGGGGTTGTATGAAAACCTAATACAGCAGAAGCTTTCTGTAATATATGCATATATGAAAACAATATACATGAAATTCTCAAATAAGAGAAACAGAGTCCAAACTGGAGTCCAAACTTCTCATTAATAAATGAAGCTTCCCCACAATTACGCTGATACCAAAGCCACACAAAGATCCAACAAAGAAAGAGAACTTCAGACCAATTTCCCTTATGAATATCGATGCAAAAATACTCAACAAAATTCTTGCCAACCGAATCCAAGAACACATCAAAACGATCATCCACCATGATCAAGTAGGCTTTATCCCGGGAATGCAGGGTTGGTTCAATATACGGAAATCCATCAATACAATCCACTACATAAACAAACTCAAAGAACAAAACCACATGGTCATTTCATTGGATGCTGAAAAAGCATTTGACAAAATTCAGCATCCTTTCATGCTTAAAGTCTTGGAGAGAACAGGAATTCAAGGCCCATACCTAAACATAGTAAAAGCAATATACAGCAAACCGGTAGCCAGCATCAAACTAAACGGAGAGAAACTTGAAGCAATCCCACTGAAATCAGGGACCAGACAAGGCTGCCCCCTTTCTCCTTATCTTTTCAATATTGTACTTGAGGTACTAGCTCGGGCAATTCGACAGCATAAGGAGGTCAAAGGGATACAAATTGGAAAGGAGGAAGTCAAACTATCATTATTTGCAGACGACATGATCGTCTACCTAAGTGACCCAAAGAACTCCACTAGAGAGCTCCTACAGCTGATAAACAACTTCAGCAAAGTGGCAGGTTACAAAATCAACTCAAGCAAATCAGTGGCCTTCCTATACTCAAAGGATAAACAGGCTGAGAAAGAAATTAGGGAAATGACCCCCTTCACAATAGCCACAAACAGTATAAAGTATCTTGGGGTGACTCTTACCAAACATGCGAAAGATCTGTATGGCAAGAACTTCAAGACTCTGAAGAAGGAAATGGAAGAAGACCTCAAAAAATGGGAAAACCTCCCATGCTCATGGATCGGTAGAATCAATATAGTTAAAATGGCCATTTTGCCTAAAGCACTATACAGATTCAATGCAATACCCATCAAAATCCCAACTCAATTCTTCACAGAGTTAGAAAGAGCAATTATCAAATTCATCTGGAACAACAAAAAACCCAGGATAGCTAAAACTATTCTCAGCAACAAAAGAAAATCTGGGGGAATCAGTATCCCTGACCTCAAGCAATACTACAGAGCAATAGTGTTAAAAACTGCATGGTATTGGTACAGTGACAGGCAGGAGGATCAATGGAACAGGATTGAAGATCCAGAAATGAACCCACACACCTATGGCCACTTGATCCTCGACAAAGAGGCTGAAAACATCCAATGGAAAAAAGATAGCCTTTTCAACAAATGGTGCTGGTTCAACTGGAGGTCAGCATGCAGAAGAATGCGAATTGATCCATCCTTGTCTCCTTGTACTAAGCTCAAATCCAAATGGATCAAGGACCTCCACATAAAGCCAGACACTCTGAAGCTAATAGAAAAGAAACTGGGGAAGACCCTTGAGGACATCGGTACAGGGAGAAAGTTTCTGAACAGAACACCAATAGCGTATGCTCTAAGAGCAAGAATTGACAAATGGGACCTCATAAGGTTACAGAGTTTCTGTAAGGCAAAGGACACCATCAAGAGGACAGATCGGCAACCAACAAATTGGGAAAAGATCTTCACCAATCCTACATCAGATAGAGGGCTAATATCCAATATATATAAAGAACTCAAGAAGTTAGACTCCAGAAAACCGAACAACCCTATTAAAAAATGGGGTACAGAGTTAAACAAAGAATTCTCACCTGAAGAACTTCGGATGGCGGAGAAGCATCTTAAAAAATGCTCCACTTCATTAGTCATTAGGGAAATGCAAATCAAAACAACCCTAAGATTTCATCTTACACCAGTCAGAATGGCTAAGATTAAAAATTCAGGAGACAGCAGGTGTTGGAGAGGGTGCGGAGAAAGAGGAACACTCCTCCACTGCTGGTGGGGTTGCAAATTGGTACAACCACTCTGGAAAGCAGTCTGGCGGTTCCTCCGAAAACTGGGCACCTCACTTCCAGAAGATCCTGCTATACCACTCCTGGGCATATACCCAGAGGATTCCCCACCATGTAATAAGGATACATGCTCTACTATGTTCATAGCAGCCCTATTTATAATTGCCAGATGCTGGAAAGAACCCAGGTATCCCTCAACAGAAGAGTGGATACAAAAAATGTGGTATATCTACACAATGGAGTACTATTCAGCCATTAGAAACAATGAATTCATGAAATTCTTAGGCAAATGGATGGAGCTAGAGAACATCATACTAAGTGAGGTAACCCAGACTCAAAAGGTGAATCATGGTATGCACTCACTAATAAGTGGTTATTAACCTAGAAAACTGGAATACCCAAAACATAATCCACACATCAAATGAGATACAAGAAGAAAGCAGGAGTGGTCCCTGGTTCTGGAAAGACTCAGTGAAACAGTATTTGGCAAAACCAGAACGGGGAATTGGGAAGGGGTGGGAGGGAGGACGGGGGAAGAGAAGGGGGCTTACGGGACTTTCGGGGAGTGGGGGGGGGCTAGAAAAGGGGAAATCATTTGAAATGTAAATAAATTATATCAAATAAAAAAAAAAAAAAAAAAAAAAAAAAAATAAATGAAGCTTCCAGTACTGAGAATGATTTACACCCAATAAAGTTGTTGGCCAAGGGGTTTCAGAGGAACCTCCTAGCAAACCAGGCTATTGCCAAGATTGCTGTTCACAAACTAACAGCAAGGTTCCATGGCAACCACAAAGCTAACTGAGCATAGAGAAGAGTACAGGTGACCACTTAGGGCCTTCACCTCTATTAAACTAGTGATCATGGTCTGGAAGGTATTCATCATTCTACTAATGAAGTGTAGAGAGCCTTATCGGGGTACCATGCTGCCTGGCAGGAACTTGACATTGGCCAAGGACAAGGGTTTCAAGCAGGAATCTAACATTAGGGCATAATAGGGAGTAGGTTATGGCTGGAATTTTAATCTTAGGATAGAATGAGAGAAGCAAGCTTCAGGCAAGATTTTGGGCTTAGACAAGGCTTAGGCATTTTGGTCATTCTGACAAACCCTTGGAAACAACTGTCACAGAACTTTGCTTATTGCCTTGACAATTTTGTGTTTACTGTCTTGCTTGTTTCTCATTGTACTACTATTGATCTTAATGCCTGTGTGTAATTAAATTGATATAAAAGTGGATTGGAAATTATTAAACCCACCCTTCAGTCTCAGAATTGAGTGGGGTCATGCTGCAGTTTTGTCTAATTGTCTCTTTTTAATCCTCACTCCTGCACTGGAGAACCTGTTGACTGACTGAGTGGGCTTGGTCAATGAAGATAGGTAAAACCAACCCAAATATAAACCCTTTGTTCATCTACATATGATAACCTACCTATAAGATATGCAAGTGCAATAGTGGCACAAAGATTGTGAGATTAATCAACCAATAGCTAGTTTGACTTAGGCTACTCCATGAAGTGAAACCCATACTCACTGCTGCTTAGGTGACAACTTGAGACTAGGTAAACCAGGGACCTAGGGGTAAAACAAATATTATATAGGTATGGCCCCCATATACTCATGTGTTTGAATGCTTGGCTCTTAGGGGGTGGCACTATTAGGAGGTGTGACCTTGTTAGGACAGATATGGCCTTGTTGAAGGAATTGTGTCACAGTAGAATGGGCATAGAGGTCTCCTACAGGCTCAAACTATGTCCAGTGACACAGTCTCCTTCTGCTGTTTGTAGATCAAGATGTAGAACTCTTGGCTCCTCCAGCACCATGTCTGCTTGTACACTGCCATGCTTCCCACCATGACAATAGTGGACTAAATCTTCAAAAATGTAAACTAGTCACAATTAAATGTTTTCCTTGAAAAGAGTTGCCTTGGTCATGGTGTCTCTTCACAGCAATATAACCTTAACTAAGACATCGGCTTAGGGACATAGCAATAAAATAACTGCTAATGACTTCTTAAACTTGCTCATCCATCATCAGAGATGGTTTCTCCTGCAGCTGATGAGAACAAAAACATAGACAAAGAGTAAGAGATCTTGGAACACTCAGTCCTAAACTGGATGTCTCCCTAGAATCTCTCCCCTCAGGGCTCAGGAAGCTCTGTAGAAGAGGAGATATAAAGAGCATAAGAGCCAGAGGAGATGGAGGAAACCAAAGAATCAAGGCCTGTAGACAGAACAGGGCTATAACGCCTATGAATGCACAGATAAGGAGGCAGCATCCACAAGACTTACATAGGTCTGCACAGGATGAGGTCCTAGAGCTAAGAGGGAGTAGATGCCCTCACCCCTAACCCAGAAGTCATCTGCAATTAATAACTACTTGCAAATGGGAAACAATCTACTCTTAAACATAAAGCCCATATCCCATTGTAGATGGTCAACACAAAACAAACTTAATGGCTTTTTTGCAGGTCCTTTGTCTGATAATGATAAACTATTTTTTTTCTTTTTAGTTACCTTATGGATCCTTTGAATATGTATTGAGGTTTCTGGTTTTATGTTTTTATGGGATTCCTGTGTGTGCAAACATGTATGTTTCTGTTTCTTATGGGTTGTTGTTTTGTTCTATTCCAAATTCTTTGTTTTGGTTTTATCTTATTGGTTTTTTTAAAAGATTGATTGATAGATAGATTGATTGATTGATTGATTTAATGTATATGAGTACACTGTAGCTGTCTACAGACACACCAGAGGAGGGTATCAGATCCCATTACAGATGGTTGTGAGCCACCCATCTGTGGTTGCTTGGAATTGAACTCAGAACCTGTGGAAGAACAGTCAGTGCTCTTAACTGCTGAGCCATCTCTCCAGCCCCCTGTCTTATTGTTTTTTTATTTCTTAGCAATTCTTTGTTTTCTAATGAAAGACAAAAAGTGTGTGAGACCAGATGATAGTGGATGTGGGGAGGAACTGGGAGCAGTGGGAGGAAAGGAAAACCATTATCAGAATGTATTTTATGAAAAAAATATATTTTAACAAAAATTAAAATATCTATATTTTTAGAATTTCCTATATATAGTGTTAGGCTAAATCCACTGACTTCTCCTCTTCTCTAATTTCTTCCCTAGCACTCACCTATACTTCCTCCCAATTTCATGTGATCCTTTTTCCCCCACTTTTAATTTACTAAATCCACTTAATGCTGTTAGTATATGTGTGGATATAGCGCCACCTACTGGAGCATGAGTAGCATTTCAGTGGCCAGATATTCCTCCCCCCCCCCCCAACCTCCCATGAACTCTGCTCTCAGAGAAACTATTGCCAATAACTTATTGGCTAGAGGTTAGATTTTGTGACCACCTCCCCTTCCTGTGGGATTAGTAATTTTTGGAGCATTTATATTGCCTTGGATTTTCATGTTCTTTACATTAGTGCGTTAGTCGTTAGGGGCTGTTTCATTTCTTAATGTTTTATTAATTGCTTTCATTTAACTCATATATTTGCATTGTTCTCATGTAGCTGATTGCAGTAGAGTTAAAGGGTGTAGTTTAGTGGTTATATCCTCACTTCAGGGTCTGAGAGGGCCTAATATATCTTCTATATTACGCCCAGAGTAGAATATATACTGGGAGTATGCCCCCAGCCTTTAATAAGCCCACTATGCAATGTCATACTAACCAATTACCAACTATCATCCTTTGACTTCTATCACTTTTGGAGACTTATCTGGCACACCTACACTGAGGTGAGATGTTTCTGACCTTGGTATTCTTTTGGCAGGGCTTGGCTTGAACCGGCTTGATACTGTGTGTAAGCACCTTTGGCTTCAGAAGTAGTCTCAGTGTTCTAGGAGGCCATTTTGTGGGGGAGTGGAGGTTGCAAGTCACTGCCTGGTGGGCCGTGTGGACCCTGCATAGCTCACCCTTTGTCATATTGCTAACTGGATTTTTATAGTTAAATTTTAATTATTACTTATATATTCTAGATAGTAGTCCTTGATGAAATTTGTGGCTTACAAGTATTTTTCTTCTAGCCTGTATCACATATTTTGTGCTTTCTTCCATCACAGACTGAAACTCAAGGAAGAGTGCATGATTAAAATGTGCAAGGCCAGCCGGGCAGTGGTGGTGCATGCCTGTAATCCCAGCACTCTGGGAGGCAGAGGCAGGAGGATTTATGAGTTTGAGGCCAGCCTGGTCTACAGAGTGAGTTCCAGGACAGCCAGGGCTATACAGAGAAACTCTGTCTTGAAAAATCCAAATCCAAAAAACCAAAAAAAAAGTGCTCAAGGCCTTGTGTTCAACATTGAGTACACAGCATTTGTTTTAACATTTTTGAAAAAAGCTCAATTTGTTATTTTTCAATGGATTTTGCTTTTGACATGAAGTCCAACTCTTTCTTTGGCCCTGGATACCAAATTTTCTCCTATGCTTTTACCCAAAAGTTTATCCTTTGATTAAAATTATAAACGTTTTTAGATAGGTCCTGTGTAAAAGAAATGCAGGGACAAGGATGGGGCAGAAATTGAAGGAATGGCTGACCAGTGACCAGCCCAACTTGAGACCCATCCCACGGCGAGCACCTGTCTCTGACACTATTACTGATGCTATGTTGTGCTTGCAGACAGAAGCCTAATATAACTACCCTCTGAGAGGTTCTATCCAGCAGCTGACTTAGACAGATACAGATACCCATACCCAAACATTAGACAGAGGTTGGAGACCTCTAAGGAACAGTTAGGGTAAGGATTGAAGGCCTTGAAATAGATGGCAACCCCACAGAAAGACTGACATTGTCAACTAACCTAGACCCTTGGAACTCCCAGAGACTGTGCCACCAACCAAAGAACATATGCAGGCTGCACCGAGACCCCTGGCACATATGTAACAGAGGCCTGCCTGGTCTGGCCTCAATGGAAGATGATGCACCTACTCCTGAAGACACCTGATGCACCAAAGTAGGGGGATACCCAGGGGGAGCGGCCCTCTCAGAGGCGAAGGGGATGGGGAATAGGGGAAGGGTGACAGCATTTTGAATATAAATAAATAAATAACTATAAAACCTTAAAACCCTATAATAAAATGGAAATCAATGTGAAGTTAATTTTTAAAGTCTCAAGTTTAGGTGGATTTCAGCATTTTTGTCTAGGTGTGTCTGGTCACTCCAGTATCAATTGCTTCAAAGGCTGCCCCCCCCCCAACAAAGTGCTTTGGATAACTGGTTTTATGGTTGGGTGGGTGTTTATGTTTCTCTTTTGGTAGCGTGCCAAGTACCATCCTGTATCGAAGACACTAGAACATAGAGGTGAAGGCTTCACATAGGCACCACCTCAACTTCTCCATGTTAAATGGCTGATGTGGGTGTTGTCCTTAGCAATGGGGCACTCTGTCAGTTTGTGGAGAGCAACCCATGGTCTTAGCCTGGGTTGTTTGGGGATTTCTATGAGACCCCCTTGGTCAACAACTCAGTTGAATGCAACCCAATCACAGAACTGCAAGCCTCATTTGGTAGCAAGAGATGGTCAGTTGGGATTTCGTATGCCCTGTTATTAGGAGGCCTCATCAGGATCAGCATCATTTATTTTAGGATGTACACACAGCACCATGTTTCCCTATCGTCTCTCAAATGCCCCTCAATTCTCTCCCACATTCCTTCCCTCTACCTCCTCTCCTTTTTCCCCAGTCCACCTATAAAGTCTATTCTGTTTCCCTCTCCCAGGGAGATCAATGAGCTTTCCCTCAGTCCCTTCCTCTGTATCTAACCTTTTTGGTCCACAGATTGTAGGTTGGTTATCATTTATTTAATTGACTACTAGCCACATACAAGGGAATGCATACCATATTTATCTTTCTGGATCTAGGTTACCTCACTCAGAATGAATTCCATCTATTTGCATGCAAATTCCATGATGTCATTTTTTATAATCTAATAAACTTTTTTTAAAAATGACAGTTTTTCCATTTTCTTTCTAGGAAATCAAACCCTTTTAATTCTGATCTGCCTTCTACATAATGGTTATTGAATACTCCACAATATATTAAGCCTAGATGTTAAGGTACATGCATACACTTTCAGGCTGGTTATACCCACTGTATGTTTGTGTGTGTGTGTGTGTGTGTGTGTGTGTGTGTGTGTGTGTACGGTTCTCAGCTTAATGCAGAAAATTGCTGTAATTTCCAGTTGCTTTGCTTAAACTGTTCAAATAAAAACTATGAACAGAGTTCAAATACAGGATTGTTTCAAAGAGACTTTCTAAAGTGTACTTTAAAACATAGTAGATTTTACTTTTCACAAAACTGAGATAAAAGAATTCTTTTACTTTACAGTACTTCCCTTCCTAGGGAATCTCATTAGAACACTCACTTTTTCTAGGGGTGATTTTTTGAATTCTCCACAGGAAAAGGGAGGAAATAAAATATTTTTTAACTTCTCTTAAAGGATACCAGAAACATTAAATTATAATTTAAGTTTAATGTTTTTCTCTTTCATAGAAAGAACACACATACAGGGACATAAGTACAGTTACAGCAAGTCTAGGTGTGCTAAAACAGGCCACATTCAAATACAATAAGATTTGCTTGAAATTAAAACCAAACTACATGATATTAAAGCATTAAAGTCATATTATCAATGCCGAAGTGCTAGCTCACATTTTCCCCATATTACAAAACACAATTGGTACCCGTGTCCTTAAAGGCAGCAACAGTGCTGCTTGTCTATTGAAGATTACTACTGCAAATCAGACTGCATTTGAAATAAAAGAAATATTTTGAGCTGGGACTCTTCTCCTTATTCTATTCCTATTATTCTTAGGGTTGCTCTTTTCATAGTGTCCCAGGTTCCCTGCGTGTTTTATTATTCTGGATTTAAAAGTTTCTTGGACCAATACATTTATTTCTTCTATCTTATCTTCAAGGCCTAAAATTCTCTCTTCCATCTCTTATATTCTGTTGGTGATGTTTGCATCTGTAGTTTCTGCTCACTTAGCTAGATTTTCCATTTCAGATTTCTCTATTGATTCTATATTCATTTCCATGCCGTGGACAGTTTTGTTTGCTCCTCCCATTGTTGTGTTCTCCTAGATTTCTTTAAGGGGTTTACTCATTTACGCTTTCAGGATTTCAATTATTATCTTTATAGAATTAGGTTAACTATTCATAGTCTGCCATAGATGGTTTCTCGTGGAAATACACTGGCCTGGCCTGTTACTGCTGTGCTTTGCTGCTGGCATCCAGGGTGGATCTCAGATCTGTTTTTCAGTTTCTCTTTCCTTTCCAGATGTTCAGAGAATGTAATGGCTATATAGGGAGAGTTTCCCTAATTGTATCCCTAATTATTGATTGGCTAATAAAGATGGCCGAAGCTGGGTGAAAGAGAGGAAGGAGAGGTTTGGGGGGGAGACTAGAGGGGAAGGGGAGCAGGTAGGAGCTACAGGCATGTAGGTTTCTCGGGGCACCTGTAGTTTGTGTCCTCCGCAGCCTGTGGAGGCCAAGAAAGATGGGGCAGGATATTCTTCGCCCAGCCTTTGAGTTATCTCGTCAATCTTAAAATATAAAAGTCTCTCGTATTTTCCTTTCATGGGCTAAAGGAAGCTGGGTGAGACCAGGATGGCCATCATGGCACCGGGCAAGCAGCAAGTGGAGACAGGGAGAGCTAGCGTGGGAATTGAGTAAGACCAGGGTGATCACTGGTGGTCAGCAGAGCCAGCCCAATGGTGGATGATCTGTGGAATGCGAGCCGAAGCTCCAGGTGTTCTCGGGAGGAACAGCAAGATGGAAGTGGAGCCAGCAGCAGTGTGATCTCACAGCTAAGTTGTGCGGGGCCTCAGCACCGGGCAAGGAGACCAAGCAAGGAGAAGCGTGCTTTTTAAAATTATACACAACACAGCTGTATGTTGACTGGCAGGAAAGTTTCTTTGGACCTGATCGTGTGGGCATGGAGGTCCCCAGGTAAAATGTGTTTCTGGGTATGAGGAACTGACACATAGGCATGGGGACAGGCTAGGGGTCTGAAGCAGTTCAGAGAAGGGATTGAAGCACCGTGTGTAACCAGGATCTACTTATTTCATCTCCTTGGACCTGGGGAAGATGGTGGAAAGAGGTCATTACTATAGAGCTGGGGATAAGACTGCGAAGTTGGGTCCTGAGAAACAGAAAAGAGAGGGGGGGGATCTACAGATAGCCTACCTGTTCCCCTGACAGAAGGGCGCCCCTGACGGAAGTGCTATGAGTTGTGATTGGCATAAAGCAGCAAGTAGGGAGAAGGAGGCTAGGAGAGGAGAGGTCTCTGCGGGATCCCTGGAGATGTGGGCTGGTGTCGAAAGTGGGGATGCTGGGATGAGTTTGGGGAAGGAAGGTTGGAGGAAAAGATCTTTGTCATCCCTTGGGGTTGGAGTCAGAGAGGAAAGGGAGACTGTGTCAGGTTTGTTGTTGTTGTTGTTGTTGTTTTGTTGTAGTTGTTGTTTGTATGTTTGTTTGCTTCAGATCTGGGGATGAGACTTGAGGATATTGGATCCAGGAGAGCAGAAGGAGGGGTGTGGCTTTGATGCTGTCAGCTTCCTTGCTGCCCTGGCAGAAGTGACCCTTGGGTTTGCACGGGGTACCTGCTGGGGTGGTGGGCTGGGTCAAAGCAAGTACAGGGAGGTTAGAAGGGGAAGGTGTGAGGGATTCACAAGGGATGGAAATGAGTGCGGTAAAGGCCACCACAGAGGTTCTGCTGAGGAGCTGTGGATAAATTAGACTGGGGAATTGGACCGGAAAGAATAGCTAGAGTTCTTCAGGATTGTTTGGTAGTGTAGAATTTCTTAGTAAAACTATTTGATGCTATTTTGGGAGGGTGTGTGTGTGTGTGTGTGTGTGTGTACACGTTCATGTATATGTGTATGCAGGTGCTTGTGTGTATACACACACTGGGGTCAGAAGTCAAAGCTGGATGTTTTTCACAGTCATTCCCCACCTTATTTTTTGAGAGAGACTCAGAAACTGAACTTGAAGCTCAACGATTTGGTTCCCCAAGCCAGGCAGAAAGCTCCCGGCACCATTGTCCTTTAGGCGAGTTTGTCTTCATTGTGCAGGTTGTTGGTGCAGCCCAGATCATTGCCTGTTCCCGTATCCTGAAGCATTTCACTTATGTTTTTGTCCAGTAGTTCCAAAGTTCCAGATAATTCATTTTTCTCTCTTGTGTGTGTATATGAGTCATTTTGGAGGTTTATCTCTTTTATTAACCTTTTCTAGTAACTAACTTTTTGAAGTTGCTTTTTCTTTATTGGCATTCTAATATTTAACATTAACGGTTTCTGGCCATTCTTCTGTTTAAAAACAGCCCATTTCAGTGTAGTTTTATTTGAATTTATCTGGTTCAGGCATCATTAGATTTTTTAATGTAAATTTTTATGTCTTTGCCAATTTACAGTATTTTTACACATCGCTTCTAGTGCTCTCTCAGTTCTGCTTTATTCCTTCATTTTGAGATTCATTTCCAAACAAACATCTCTCTCTACATACAAGTAGAGGTACATGTAAATACATAATATCACATATGCACATATAACATTCATTGTCCACAGGTTTTTGAATCTGCATCTTCCTGTCTGTTGTCCCTTGGTTGTTCAAATTGACAGTCTGCCTTCTTCAGTCTCACCAACACATTCTCCCATTTCTTTAATTCTACCATATAGGGTCAATACATTGACTTTTCAGTTAATTCTGCTTTTCTTTTCTAAACTTTCCATGTAGTTTTTATACTTTTTATCGTGTATTATATTTCATTATTTCTCATTTCCTTAATGGATTTCTGTTTCTTTAAAAAAAAATATCTCCATACTTCATCATGCAACATTTTGACAACAGACTTCCAATTACTTGCAAGACAAATCTTACACCCTTACTGCCTCCTACTCAGCTTCCTTGCACTGTACTCTGAGACTGTGAGCTCCTATTATATTTATTATTTGTAGTTGGTAAGGACTCTTCAGTAGACAAGAAATAGCCACAGACTCAGCTGCATAGCAGTAGGTGCCTCTGCAGTTATGGACAAATTCATTGGGCAGTTTGCTGAGTACCAGAACCTTGGAGGATGTGAGAGAGATGCTGTGAAGGTTCGGGAACTTGCTGCATTAGTTATAAGTTCATTTGTTTTTAGGGAATGTGAGGTGTCAGGATTAATTGTTAACACTTGATTGAAGTGAGTAATTGAGGTAGTGTTTCATGCAGGCTGCAACGAGTTGAAAGAGCATAGTTCCTGCATTGGCCTATCGTTCCTGTCAGTATATCAGCTTGTTGGGTTGTCTGTACACTATTAGAATTCTACAGCCCCACGTTAGAGTGCAGAATACACTGGTATGTACTGTCTGAAACACAGTAAAAGAATGTAGAAAATACTCAATTTCTATGAAGGATATCTCTTCTCTTTCTGTCTCTGTTTCTCTGTGTGTATGTGTGTGTGTGTGTGTGTGTGTGTGTGTGTGTGTGTGTGCATTCTTATTTGCATATGTGTGCACATGTGTGCACGTGTGCGTGGAGGCCATAGGTCAGCTTGCAGTATCACCTCTTAGTTTGAAAGCCTCTTACTGAGACCTGGCATTGGTCATTAGGCTGTGCTTCTCCAGCACTGGGGTTGCATGCATGTGCCATTGTACCCAGCTGTTTTGTGGGTACAGGGGATTGCAATCAGGCCTTCCTATCTACGTGGCAAGCACTGTGCTGCTGGAGCTACCTCTTACCCCTTCTTGTTTTATAGGATCTTCTGTACCTTATAGGGTCCTTTGGATCCTATTGGCACTGGCCACCAATCGACGCATGTCTTTTCCAGTGCTAGATACCTTAGTTTTTCTGTATCAAGAGTTTGGACCAATAGCAAGAACTTCTTAATTTAATGCTCAGCTCACTTAAGGCTTTCTAGATTGACATTTGTTGCGTGTCTTTCCCAGATGTTCAGAAACTGAATTATGTTAGTTTATTATATCTGACTTATTTTTTTTTACTTTTTTTGATTCGATATATTTTTTATTTACATTTCAAATGATTTCCCCTTTTCTAGCCCCCCACTCCCCAAAAGTCCCATAAGCCCCCTTCTCTCCCCCTGTCCTCCCACCCACTCCTTCGCACTTCCCCGTTCTGGTTTTGCTGAATACTGCTTCACTGAGTCTTTCCAGAACAGGGGGCCACTCCTCCTTTCTTCTTGTACTCATTTGATGTGTGGATTATGTTTTGGGTATTCCAGTTTTCTAGGTTAATATCCACTTATTAGTGAGTGCATACCACCATTCACCTTTTGAGTCTGGGTTACCTCATTTAGTATGATGTTCTCCAGCTCCATCCATTTGCCTAAGAATTCCATGAATTCATTGTTTCTAATGGCTGAATAGTACTCCATTGTGTAGATATACCACATTTTTTTGCATCCACTCTTCTGTTGAGGGATACCTGGGTTCTTTCCAGCTTCTGGCAATTATAAATAGGGCTGCTATGAACATAGTAGAGCATGTATCCTTATTACACGCTGGGGAATCCTCTGGGTATATGCCCAGGAGTGGTATAGCAGGATCTTCTGGAAGTGAGGTGCCCAGTTTTCTGAGGAACCGCATTCTTATCTTAGACTCAGAACTGATCAAAAATACCCTAAAGAAGACTGGTTTCTGGAGACACATGGCTCATCTGATGGTGTGTGATTGTTTCTAGTATATTGTTAGAATTCTCCAGGGAAACAGAATTAATAGAAGAATTAGTAGCATATTAATCTTTCTCTTTATGTATGTAAATCATGTATATATAGATCTTATGTATGAATATATATATGTGTGTGTATATACATATACATAAATATACATACATATGCATACACATATACACACATGCATATACCTGTATATAAAGAGAGACACATGAGGGAGAGGAAAGGAGAGTGAGGGAAGAAAGGATGGATGGAGGAATGAGGAGAAAGAAAACAGATTCTGGAAGGAATTAGAGAATCCATCAAACTTGGCTAAGTCTGATCCCAAGCAAGAGAAAAAAGAAAAGACAGAAGCATATTTGAATTGCTAGATCTTTGACATTTCTCCTAGGTTTTCTTTCTAGGAATTTAAAAATATATTTTGAAAAATTGTAAATAAATTTTAAAAGACTTTTTTATTCTGGTATTTGCTTTTTAGAGGGTCTAACACATCCAATGATAACGACGTTGTTTTTTAAACGTGATGAAAGATGAGATAAGGTTGCAGGTTCTCAGTATTGTAGCATTCCAAAGAAATAAGAAACACAATCTATTTTAACAACAGCAACAGCAACAACAACAAAACAACTTAGCATCAAATAATAATAAGAGCATCAACAACTAGAGATAGAACATCTTTTCTCACTGCCTGTGGACATACCACAGGCATACATATATGCAGGCCTGTCATGTGGCACAAGGAATGGTTGAAATTAAAGTCCTTACAATGGTGCATAAAATTCTTCTGAATCACACAGAGAACTTCTGCAATTAGAAACAGATGTTGGCTCCTCCACTACTGGTGGGGTTGCAAATTGGTACAACTACTCTGGAAATCAGTCTGGCAGTTCCTCAGAAAACTGGGCACATCACTTCCAGAAGATCCTGCTATACCACTCCTGGGCATATACCCAGAGGATTCCCCAGCATGTAATAAGGATACATGCTCTACTATGTTCATAGCAGCCCTATTTATAATAGTCAGAAGCTGGAAAAAACCCAGGTATCCCTCAACGGAGGAATGGATACAATAAATGTGGTATATATATACAATGGAGTACTATTCAGCCATTAGAAACAATGAATTCATGAAATTCTTAGGCAAATGGGTGGAGCTGGAGAACATCATACTAAGTGAGGTAACCCAGTCTCAAAAGATCAATCATGGTATGCACTCACTGATAAGTGGATATTAACCTAGAAAATTGGAATACCCAAAACATAATCCACACATCAAATGATGTCCAAGAAGAATGAAGGAGTGGCCCCTGGTTCTGGAAAGACTCAGTGTAGCAGTATAAGACAAAACCAGAACAGGGAAGTGGGACAGGGTGGATGGGGGAACACGGGGGAGAAAAGAGGGCTTATGGGACTTTCGGGGAGTGGGAAGCCAGAGAAGGGGAAATCATTTGAAATGTAAATAAAAAATATATCAAATTAAAAAATGACTCATGGAAAAAAATATATCGAATAAAAAAAAAGAAACAGGTGTTGGGAATGATACTTAAAAATAATTACAAAATGAAGTTATTTCTCAAGTATATGAGGGTATCATTTGTTTATGTATTATTTTATTTATCTTATTTTATTGACTTGTATATTTATTTATTTATTTTATTACTTGAGAGTATCTTCATTTCAGAGTACCTCAATCACTTTTTTCTTTTTTTAAGATTTATTTATTATTATATCTAAGTATCTTGATGAACTATGTTACTGAGATAACTTACTATCTGTTTTCTTGGTGAATTTGAGCCAATGGGAAGCATAGATAGGGGAATTAGAGAGAGAAAGGTGAGGTCTCACTGTTCCCATCCCCAGGGTTTAGGATAGTTGCTTCCCTCTACTGAAGATCATAGCTCCTATTAGGGAGTCCTCAGAGAGTAAAGGTTTGTCTGTCTCTGTCTGTCTGTCTATCTGTCTCTCTATTTTTTCTTGTGCCTTCAAACTTAGTGACAATGTCATGTATTGACAGGCCTCAGATTTCTTATACTTTTAACTGGACTTGTGCAAAGCGTTACTTTGTGAAATGCTTCTCAAAGCATGCTTTGAGCATGTCTGTTTCCAGCAAATGTTTTGTCAATCATTGAAATGTATCTCTAAGCCATTTTTGTGGCAAGAGGAGAAGAGGGCTCTTTTTCCTAACAAATGGATTTCTGCATTTAAAGGGCATGCACTTCTGAATCACTTGAAACAGTTTTGGAGCTCTCATGGGCTGTAAAGGATGCAATAAAAATTGAAATTTGATTATATTTTGGTGCTGGTATATACATATCAAAGTTTTAAAAGTTCAAAAGAAACAGAAAATAACTATATACATATACTATATATAACTATATATAAAACTATGTATAACTATGGATAACTTTGTATATATATGTGTGTGTATATATATATATGTGCGTGCATGCTTGCGTGTGTGTGTGTGTGTGTGTGTGTGTGTCTGTGTGTGTGTGTGTGTGTGTGTGTGTGTGTGTAACTATATAGCCAGAGGTAAAAGCCTACACATTCCAGTACTATGAATTTAATGTATCATAGAGACATTCAAAAGAGTAAACGCACACACACATACACATGTACATGCACACACACACACACACACACACCAATTAATGTTGACCTTATTTGCATGTGTTTAAGGCTCATCATTTACCTTAGGATGGGACTCTCATCCCTGAAAAGCAGAAATAAAGCAAAACAGAACAAACAACCACAAAAACCAAACAGCAACAAACAAAAACAAAACACCAAAAAAACCCATCCTCATTCTTACTTTGTAGTCAGTGATTCCCTGTAGCTCTTCATTTATGGGTGGGGCCTTGTGAAAATTTTCTCCATCCAGGTTGGCATATTGATTGGTGTGGTACTTATAGGTCTTGTGCAGGCAACCACATTGTCCAGACTTTATGAGAGCAACACCCCTGTCCTGTCCACAAGAAATGCTCACACAGTTGTATCAGTCCTTTGGTTCCTATGAGTCTTCTGTCCTTTCTGTCACAATGCTCTCTAAGTTTAAGGGCTATGTTACATATTTCCAATTTGAGGCTGGCTACACCATGCTCACTCTCTGAGTTTTGACTGATGTGGAACTCTCTAAAAGTCTCCACCAGTTGCAAAAAAGGAATGTTCTTTGATGAGATGCAAGAGCTCCACTTATGTGTGGTTATAAAAATGAGTGTTTAGAAAACAACTGGAAGATACATTCCTTTGGAAATATGATAGTGATAGGGTCTTCTCTAGGGCCTATGATCTCTCCAGCCCTAGGTCCTCTGCTAGATTTATACACATGAGTTCTCCCCAATTGACTGAGTTTTAAGCTAAATTGAATAGTAATTGGTTGCCCCCAGTATCTCTACTCCCATTTTCATTGTGATTCTCAAACTCCATAGCAAGGTAGGACTATTCATTTTATTTCCCACTTGGAAGCTTGCATAGCACCTTCTGATGCTTTGGGAGCTAGCCATCAGCTAGGAGGCTACCAGGTTAGTAACAGTTTGATTTACTTAAGTTCTGTGAGCCAAGTGTGTGGTTTCTTCAGCAATAATATCTTACTTTCATGACTGGCAAACAGCTGAGTGTACCGGCAATAGCTTGTACTGCTTTGGCTGTCTCTTTGATCCCCCTGACAAACAACTCAAAAAGAGGTATCCCCTTTCTGACACTGGGGTAAATAAAACAGTACTTTTAAAAATACTTGCTTTGTCTCATAATCTGTAGTTTGCCTACTGCTGTTATTTATAAAGCAGTTCTTTAAAAAAAAAATATTAACTGTCGCCATACAGGGGATTGAACCTAGTGCCTTGAAAATGCCAGGTGATTTATCACCAAGCTCTATCTTCAGGTGACAAATCATTTATTGATTTTAGTGGTGGAAATTGCATTCAGAGCCTCGAACATCTAGGTGAGTCCTCTGCACTCCCAACATTTTATGAGGAGGTAGTTTTAAAGGAAGTTCCTCAGTCCTCCAAGAGAACCTAGGCAGAGGACATTTATTTAGACAGCATGGGCCATATTTCCCTGAATTTGCAAAGCATGTTGCTACTGAGACTAGTAACCAGATGTACTACTTCCCAATGGTGAAATAAACACCTATGTTTGCTGTATGCCTAGTGTGGGTCAGGGATCAGAGGTGGAGTGCACGGCTCACTTACTGATTTGAACTGAGAAGTCATCCAAGAAGGCTAGACTTCAGCAGGAATGATCCAATACAGAATGCACAGACTCCTGGGCCAGGATGGGAAGTGGCTCGGAAAAACAAAAATCATGACCAGTCATTCTGATTTCTAAGCTAAGACTGTGTTCAATTTGAGGGATTATTTTTCAAAAAAATCATTAAAACATCTTCACCAATAATGATTTTAAAATTATAAATCAAGTATAGAAAAAAAACCTATATTCTCACACTAATGTCAAATTCAAGAAACTGAACTCATAGGAGCAAAGGCATTGGACAAAGACTATGTGGTGATTACTAGGAAATGGTTAAAAATGGGGTGATACTAGTAAAGGGATATGCTTCCACAGTTAGACGAGGATCTGTTGTATAGTATGGTAATTATAGTTAATAACATAGTAGCATTTTATTGAAAGTTGCAATCTGGAATGGTGGTACACACCTTTAATCCTATTACTTGCGAGGCAGAGGCAGTTGGAGGCCTGTGAATTTAAGGGCAACCTGCTTTACTTAATGAGTTCCAGTACATACAGGATCATGTAAAGACACCCTGATTAAAAAAAAACAACCACCCAAAACAGTTGAGGTAAAGAAAAAAGCTAAGAGAATAAATTTCCAGTTCCATCCATTTGCCTAAAAAATTCATGAATTCATTGTTTCAATTTGTTTAATTGCTGCATAGTACTCCATTGTGTATATATACCACATTTTCTGTATCCATTCCTCCATTGAGGGATATCTGGGTTCTTTCCAGCTTCTGGCTATTATAAATAAAGCTGCTATGAACATAGTGGAGCATGTGTCCTTATTGCATGCTGGGGAATCCTCTGGGTATATGCCCAGGAGAGGTATAGCAGGGTCTTCCAGAAGTGTCATGTCCTGTTTTCTTATCCTAAGCAAGGTAACACAATCACAAAGGAATACACATGGAATGCAATCATTGATAAGTGGATATTAATTAGCCCTGAAGCTCTGAATACTGAAGATACAATTAGCATATCAAAGGATTCCCATGAAGAAGGAAGAAGAGGGCCCTAATCCTGGAAAGGTTTGATCCAGCATTGTAGGGGAGTACCAGGACAGAGAAAAGGGAGGGGGAAAGATAGGAGGATGGATGGAGAAAAGAGGACTTATGGGACATATGGGGAGGGGGGAACTGTGAAAGGGGAAAGCTTTTGGATTTTAAACAAAGAATATAGAAAATGAAAATATATATTAAAAAAGAGAGAATAAATTTCAAGTGTTCTTATAGTAAGACATAAATTTGTGAAGCAATGAGTATATTACTCAGCTTAATTTAGTCATCCAATAATGTATACACATTCCAGTATCACATTGCATATAATAAATGCATATTTGTCAATTAAAAATAGTTAACTGATCGATTATGGAGATAAGTTTTATGCAGAAGGCAGGGGGAAAACGGCCCCCCAAAAAGATTCTAGTGAGACTATGAAGACAAAAACAAATTGCATATTTTGGTTTGATTTTATTTTGTAAATGTTTTAGAATAATTTCTTGATAACACAGAAGGAAGAGTTTTAAAAGTACCCTATGTATTCATTGCACAGAAATAGTCAAGTAAGGCTCAGCCTTGTTTTTCTTCTACTACCCTCTCTTCTCCCACTACACGAATTATTAAGAGTTGTGTCTGTAAAGTAAAGGGGGAAAAGGTGATTCTAAAACAATATCTCTTGTGGAACACAAGATCTTAAACAATTTTAATGTCGTAAGCAAGAAGGCCTCCAATGGAAAATCCTAGATAAAAAGACACCTTTTCTATGCTCCGCCCACTTCTAAGTTGACCTAGATGAGTGGGTGTAATTGGTATTGTGATTTTTTCATTGATCCCATATTCTATGTATAAAGAGTTGTTTTCAGCTCGCCCCTGTAAACGAACCAAAAGGTCCTGGACCTTTTCCTCTTCCCAGACTTTTCCAGTGTGCCACCAGGAATTAATATCTGATACCTTTTCAAATTTTTCATCAATTTTTCCTTTGTGGATGAGTCTGTTCCTACTGTTACCTTTCCCAAGAAAGAAATATGCAATTGGTTGCTTTGTTCGATACACGCGTTTATATTGACCCCTGAAAGAGTTCTCCAGTGCTCGAGCATACTTTTCCATTTGTTTAGAATCTTGATCTAGTTGTTGGTTTTCTGGCCAGAATAAAAGAGAGGCTAGAAAATACGGTTCTGAAAACTGATAAGTCAGTCCTATTGGTTGCAGGATCTCTCGAAGCTGTTCCTTCAGCTTCTTAATCGGCTTCACTAACTTGGAGGTAGGGTTAATACAAGAGAGAATTATACTGGCCAAGATAAAGTTTTGCTTTTCCTTTTGTTGGGTTTTGATAGCACATTGCTCAAGAAGGAAAGTGTATTTGTTCACAATATCCTCCATGGAGCTCACAGCAGCTTTTGGACTTTTGATAAGATATTCTAAGAGTCCAGAAAACTTATCTGCTTTTAAAGCTTCTAGGCTTCTCCGAGTCCTTTCTACTTGTAGTGATAGACTGAGCTTTGACCTAAAATTTTGATTTTGTGAATCTTCCAAAGGGCCAAATATGTCTACATACTTCTGAAAGTACCCAGCCACCTTTTTCCGACTTTTAGCCTCTTCATACTGCTTTATATTGTTTCTTGGTTTTAGAAGGACAAAATAATCATCAAAAAAATCAAAGGATTTCTTCAAAGAATACTGCAGGTTAGTTAGATAAGGAATAAAATTCTTGAGTGCTGACTTAAATTCATTTAGGTCTTCGGGGATATCACAATTTCCTGATATAAAGTTGACCATAGCTCGTTTAGATCGTTCATTTTTGTTGTTAAAAAAAGGAATGAGTTGGAGGATCTGGATGGTATAGAAGCCAACTTCTATCTCCCCTTGATAGCCAGCTATGTTGTAAGTATCATATCTCCTTTTTGACTTCTGATACAGCCTTTCCTTCCCTTCATATTCTCGGTCTTCAGTTTGCTGTTGAGATTCTTTAAAAGCAATTGACGCATGCTCTGCTAAATCCAAAAGTTCAGTTAGCTCCTTCACTGAGATAATCCCTTTTTTTGTATTATCCTCCACCCACCATCTTATTTTACTTTTGTAGACTTGACCTAATGTATCTGAGATGTAAGAATTATCAGGCTCTATAGTTCTTGCTTGTTTTGCCCAGCGTAGAGCATTTTCAAAGTCCTTTTCTTTAAGGTAGAAATGTCTCGCTAAAGCTTGGCAGATGAATGCATTAGGGTTGAACCTACGAGTAGCTTCGCATAATACAGCTTTAACTGCATCATTTCCTTCATCTTTATGTAAGGCTTCAATAAATGGAGAAAACCAGTTTCCTGTCTCACCTTCATGCTCATTGCGCTGTCTTGTGAGCAGCAGCGTTTGCATGTCTTGGAAAAATTTGCTTTTTCCTATACCAGTGTCATAGAATAGATTTTCTGTTAACATATCCATCACAATTTTACTTTTGCTCAAGTTATAGCTTCTCTTCAATTCTTCCAGGGAGAGAGTGGCAATCAAATGGTGAATGATGCGCACTCCATAGTAGCTCCCGCATTCAATCACCTCTGATTTGATTAGAATTGTGGAATAGGTACCCATTTTGTCTTCAAACTTTTCTGTACCCCAGTAAGCCTTCTTGTTTGAGATTCCTAGGAAATGTTCACACTGTGAAAGAGAAATGGTCGTGTCGGGTACAAATGCGTTGAGGAGAGCCAGGAAGGCAAAGAGCTTTGCTTCTTTGGTGGTGACATTTTGCCCTTTCAGAATGTTTCTTACCACATTTTCTATGTACTCTTTGTTAAAGTTGGTTTTCATGATCATAAAAGAATAAAAATCTTCAAAGTTTTTATGCTGTTCTTTGATTTCTGTCAGCTTAAGCTCAAATGCTCTCTGTTCTTTGACAGAGAGTTGTTGTACTAGGGCAATGCTGTCTGGCATCTTTGCACTTTTCTCAGGATTTTGTGACCTTGTACAATTTAGAATGATCACTAGAGGCTTCTCATATCGAATGTGTTTGTTAGAGACAGCAGTTTGGATGGAGGCCTGAAGAAGGTAGACATTGTCTTGTTCTTCAAAATCATCAACAAGGAGCAGCACAGGTAAATACTCTTGATGGTCTGTTGCTCCGTACGTGATTAAATTTGTTACTTGTTCTCCAATTTCTGAAAAGTCCTCTGTCTTATTTTTCAGCACAGCACATCTGAACTTCTTCCTTAGTTCCCAGAGAATATGCATGGCCAAAGTAGTTCCTCCACAGCCTGGATGATGGTACAGGTGAATAATTTTTGCACATACTGGCTGAGAAGAATCTGCCCATTCTTGAATCTTTTTTTCAAGTTTTATATATTTATCCCTTTTGACAAATGATGAAGAATAGTTTTCAGAAGAAAAGTAGAAGTTCCACCAGGAAACTTTGCCACCCCTGTAGAAGTCTTCCTCTTTGGATGTCTTGAATTCAAGTAATTTCTCTTTATCTTTCTCCAAGAGTGTACCTTCACATTCATTTTCACAGAGAATTTCCAAGGCAGTCATAATTTCTTCTTCCTTTTTCAGAAGGACAGTAGATGAGCCAACGGATGGCAAGAATCGCTTTGAAGACTGAGTTAAAGATTTTAATTTAAGAATAGTGCCATTTATCTCTGCAAGATTTAAAGTTGAAATGCTTTGGCTTGATAGTTCATCTTGCTGTCTTGATAATCTTACTTCAAGTAGGTCTTTCCATACCTGATATATTTTGGGGTGGACACAAATACACAGTATATTTTCCATTCCTTTGAGATCTTGATAGAAAGCACAGAAAGTCTCAATAAGAGGGTCTCTTGGGTCTTCCACAGAGGACAGTAATAAAAACACTACCAGAAATTTCCCTCTTGGCATTATGTCATCACGAGTAAGAAATGAAATAACTCTCCTGACTTCAGAAGCTCGCTCCCTTTGCCAGGATATTGGATCTAAGGGTTTGTATTTGTCACTCTCTAGGTCTAACCTACCATTGCAGAAAATCCAACTGGGTTGCTGGTAAAGATTCAGACTGGAAATCTTCTCACTTATTGTCGTTTTTTCTTCTATAAATAGACTGGGAAAGTGAAGGTTTGCTACTCTGTTTCCTTTGAAAGCCTTGACCACACCATTGCTCTCAGACTCAGGATCAAACTCTAGTACAGCAAACCATTTAATTTCCTTCAGGAAATCTACATGTTTGGTTTGATCTGGATGACATTTATTTGTTACAAGAATGTACCATTCATAGTATGAATTATCTAACAGATCCTTATTTCCTGTCAACAGCTCAATTAGCTTTTGCCCCTCTCTGCTGTTTCCATTTGGTTTTTCTTTGAATTTTTTTTCTGCTTCTTTCCTAGAGTCTGACAGTGCTTTTAAGTCTAATTTAAAAGTTTTGAAATCGGCTTTATTCCCTATGATGTCCTTACTTTTGGGTCCATCTCTCACAAAGACTAAGGACTTTGGATTTTGCTGCCATTCTTGGTTCTTAAAACATTGCATTTTGATTTGAAAATAGTCTTCTTTGCATTCTGAGTATTGTGGAATGATATCCACTTCAATAACAAATTTGTTAGAGGGAGTACTATTTGGCAGTAAAACTTCCACAAATCTTGGCTCTCGAATGCACTTCTTTGCTTGTTGGACTTGATGGGCCTCAAAATACTGGGCTATCATCAGATTGAAGTGGTCAATGAGGTCATCTTTAGTAACAGTGGTAAGCGCCACACCAACAATTTCTCCTTGGGGTTTGTCTTTGACTCCAAAATGAATGGTGCCATTAGTACGTGAGTTCATACAAGCTGAAGCAAATCGGAAGACTTCATTGCTAAATTTCATCTTTATGTCCTGTTCTGTCGCTGTCCTTGTGTTTGTGAACTCCTTAAATTCATGTACTGGGTCAATGAGATTGAGTGGCCCTGTTTCAGGCTGTAGGATGAAATGTAATTTGTAACGGTATGGATTACTGAATTCATCGAAAGGATATGCAATGCATGTTGGTCCTAGAGATGACTGCTTATCCTGTTGGGCTGTCTTATCTTCTACTGGTTCATTTTTTTCTGATTTAGAATCTTTAGCCTGTGAATTTACTGAAGAAGCATCAGCCTTACATGAGTTCTCTTCAGTTCTTTGGTTTTGCTTTGAAGTCTCTCTACTTTCTGTCTGTGTTTTAGGAATATTTTTACTGCCTTTTGTCTTCTTAGGTGTCTGAGTAAAGTGTTTTGAGGATGTTTTCTGCAATTCTTTGAATAGCCCTTCTATTTGGATAGCTGGTCCGTGGGTTATGCCCATATCAACAAGATCTTTTTTATTTAACCACTTCAAGACTGTTCCACTCACATCTTGTGCCATCAAGATTTCCCTGTGCTTTTGGTCAATCCTGTGACTTTGTAGCCACAGGTTTACATCTTCTTTTGTCCAGTCATCTGTGTTTTTTGGAAGGTTGAGTGTCTCTGCCATTCTGACAAGCTGTATCGAGAAGAAAAGAAATTATGTTGTAGATTATAAGTGAACATGTGAAGCATTCCACTTTTAAATGGGTAAAATGTGGATGTCACAACATTTGAAAAGGTTTTAACACCAGCTTATTCTCTATCAACCAAGAGAAATACCACCAAATCTGTGTGCACAGCACTTACCATTATGTGAAGAAAGTAACTCCAATACCCTACCCCCACCAAGAGAAAGATCATCCAGTGAAAAGAGAATATTGAAGCTGAAATCATAAGCCCAATGGACCCAACAGATATTCACAGAATATTTCATCCTCACCTTCTTCATCAAATATTTCACCCAAATATTTCACCAAATACCTTCTTTGTAACACCTCATGGAGCTTTTTCCAAAACTGACCACATACTCAGACAAAACAAGTCTCAACAGATATATGAAAATTGAAATAACACCCTACATCCTATCTGACTGCCCCAGATTAAAGCTGGATGCCAACAACAATAGAAACAATGGAAAGCCTATAAACTCATGGGAACTGAACAACTCACTACTGAATAAAGAATGGGTCAATACAGAAATTAAGAAAGAAATTAATGACTTTTTAGAATTGAATGAAAATGAAAGCAGAATATATTCAAAGTTTATGAGAAACCATAAAGGTAATTCCATGAGGGAAACTAATAGCACTAAGTGTCTACATAAAAAACAATTGGAAATATCTCATATAAATAGCATAATAGCAAACATAAAAGCTTTTGAACAAAAAGAAATCACACACAAAAGAAGATGGCAAGAGACAATCAAACTCAGGGCTGAAGTTGGACATCTCTCATCACTAAATGAATATTCTGGTTAGTTTGTTTTTGTTTTATCTTATATATTATCTGTACTGGCCGATTTTGTGTGTTAACTTGACACAAGCTGGAGTTATCACAGAGAAAAGGGCCTCACTAATGCCTCCATGAGATCCAACTATATGGCATTTTCTCAATTAGTATGCAAGGGTGGGAGGGCCCATTTTGGGTGGTGCCATCCCTGGGCTGGTAGTCCTGGGTTCTATATAATAGCAAACTGAGCAAGACAGGGGAAGCAATCCAGTAAACAATACCTCTCCAAGGCCTCTGCATCAGCTCCTGCCTCCAAGTTCCTGCCCTGTGTGAGTTCCTGTCCTGACTTCCTTTGGTGATAAACAGCAATGTGGAAGTATAAGCTGAGTAAATCCTTTCCTCCCCTACTTGCTTCTTGGTCGTGATGTTTTTCAGAAATAGAAACCCTAACTAAGGCATTATTTTTCTGTAGAGAGGTGTGGATCCAATGGGAGGTGAGGTATGAGGTGTGAAGAATCTTTAAGGGACTGTGGAAGAAAACCACAATCAGAATATATTGTATGAAAAAAATAATTTTCATTAAAAGAGAAATTAAGAAAATAAGATAGATAAAAGGAGCTATGGCATGTTAATAAGAGGAACAATTCTTTGAGATGATATAGTATTATAAATATTTATAGACTTAATCTTGAAACTTGTAATCATGTGAAATAAATATTAAAAGGTATGAAGGTCAAGTAAATTCTGACATAGTAATTGTTGGTGACTGTGATGATTAATGTTTTGTCAACTTGATACAAGTTAGGGTCATGTGGGAAGACAGCATCTCTGTTGAGAAACTTTCTATAAGATTGGCTAGCAGATAAATCTCTTGGGAATTTTCGTGATTAATAATTAATGTGGGAGGGGCCAGGCCACTGTGGATAGTAACAGCCTTGGCCAGGTTGTCCTATGGTCTATAAAATAACAGGTTGACTAAGTCATGGAAGGCAAAGCAAAAAGCAGTGTTTTTCCACGGCCTCTGAATCAGTTCTTGACTCCAGGTTCCTGCCTGAGTTTCTGCCTTGGCTTCCCTCAATGACAGACTGTGATTGGGATCTTGACTCTCCTCAGTGATGGACTATGAATGGGGTCCCTGCCTTCCCTCAGTGATGGACTGTGCCTGGGATCATTGGTTTCCCTCGGTGATGGGCTGTGATTGGGATGTATAAGCCAAATAAACCTATTCTTCTCCCAAGTTACTCTATGCCATGGTCTTTATTAGGGAAACAGAAAGCAAAACAAAACAGCGACCTATCAGCCCATTATCTTATCTAGATAGTTCTTCTAAAGTGATATATTTAGCAAAGAAACTTCACAGCAAAATTACACCTTGGATCTACTGTGTTCAACAGGTATCTCCAGGATGTTATTCTGAGAGAGAGAGAGAGAGAGAGAGAGAGAGAGAGAGAGAGAGAGAGAGAGAGAGAGAATTGCTCTCAACAGTATGTGAAACCTTCTCTACATTTTTTTCATTCTCAACTAGAGACTAGTCTTCGTCTTTTCTTGCTATGCTTCCATTCACTCCATGGGTTGCGAATATTTACTCTGTCCCTTTGTATGCAGAGGCATATAAACCTTTTCTTTCATTCACTAGCACTCACAGCTAAATGGTTGACTTGAGTCTTAGATCCTTTGAAATAGATGGAAATGTAAAATTGTGAAGACTTTTGCAGTTTCCATACATCTGGCATTATGAGGTGACTATGAGTGTAGGGGCCCTAGAGTGGAATGTTAGGATTTGAGTGTGAAAGTTCTCCTACTGCTTCATGTGTTTGCACACTTGATCCCCAGCAGGTGGCACTGTTTTGGGAGATTGTGAAATATTCTGGGCATGGGGCCTAGCTGGCAGATGTATTGCCACAATGCTAGCCAATCTCCATTTCTCCCCAAGGTTTCTTTCTTCTCCCTGGTCTGCTGATTTAACAGAAAACTCTCTTTACTATGCTACTTCTCGTTCGTATACTACTATGAAACTTTGAAATAAGATAAGTCCTCTCCACTCAGCTGCTTTTTTGTCAGTTTGGGCACAGTGGTGTTAAAACTGATGATACAAACTGCAAACCTAGAGTAAGCATCACATAAATAGGGAAACTATGAAATTATTTCCTTTAAAACAAGAAAATGAGGCAAAAGTGTTCATGCTTCTCACTCTTACTCAGTTTAGAACGATCTAGAAGTGAAAGTGGGCTGATGAGTCACTGTTTTGTTTTGCTCTGTCTCCCTAATAAAGAGCATGACAAAAGGTACCTTGAGGAAGAAGAGTCTTATTTGGCTTACATGCCCCAAGCCTAGTACATCATTGATGGAAGCTGAGGACCCCAGTCACAGTCCATCACTGAGGAAATCAAAGCAGGAACTTAGTCAGGAACCTGGAGTCTGGAACTAATGCAGAGGCCATAGAAGAGCAGTATTTACAATTACTGTTGAATATCTTAACTAAAGCAATAAGACAGAGGGAGAAAAGTGATACACGTAGGAAAGAAAAAGAGCAAATTATTTTTAGGTGACATTGTTCTGGAAGATTTTGGGACTGCCCTCAAATGTAACAAATACTTTTAGCTAAGCAGGTGATTATAAATTCAACATATGAAATGTAGTAGCTTTCCTATATAATGATAATGAACATGCTGAGAAAGAAATCAGGAAAATAATAACATTCACAATAATACCTTAAACAATACCCATGAATAAATCCAACCAAGAAGGTAAAAGTTCTCTAGAATGCAACTATGAGGCATGGAAAAAAGCCAAGATGTGGCAGCGGCAAGTAAGGAGAAACCCTTAAATAATGTTGGGGGTAATATGAATTATTTAATGACTATGGAAATCAGTATGAAGTTTATAAGAAAAGCATAAAATAACCTCAAATCTCATCTAGATATTGAAAGGATAGAAAATAATACAGCCTAATTCTAATGACCCCAAGAAATCAGTAGTTTAAAATGCTATCTCGCTTTGTTAGAAACTAGGTAAAAGGTCACATTCCAGAACCCACCCTTTGTTTAGACCTTGCAGAAAGGCCTTGAATAGGTGATCCTGGCCCCATAGGGTAACTGGAAATGGGCTAAGCTTATCTTCTGTAAACTTACGCCATTACCCCTAAGCAGGAGTTCACGCAGCTGTAGACATTATAGGAAACTAATTGGTCCACTGAGCGCGGGCTCCGATAATTTAAACTGATTGGCCTAAAAACTATAGAGTGGTACAAATCAATTGGCTCGCATTTTTCGGGCTCTCCATGCTAAGAACTGATTGGTTTGTGATTCGCAGGCTTTGTCGTACACTTATAAGAGCTGTCGCAATTTGGCACTCGGGGTCCATAGTCATCTAACCCTGCATGGTGCACGGCTATGGAACCCAGAATTCTGGAAATAAAGAAATCCTCATGCTATTGCATCGAGACCGTTTCTCACGAGTGATTTGGGTGTCGCCTTCTGGGGTGTGGGGTTCTGGGGCACCCTCGGTTTTGGGGGACTTACATTTCTAATACCTCTGTCACATAATGAAAAAATAAAACTTACTGTAAAATAAAGATTTCAATACACTCATATTTCATAGGGCATTTATAATAGACAAGTTAGCAAATTACCAAGATACACACATATATATGATATATATCATATATATAGTATGATAGTGCAATGTTTGATCATGAAAAATATTATGTCACTTGCAAAAAATGGGTGGAAGTGGAGATGGTCAACTTAGGCAAAGTAACTCAGAAATGTCATAGAGGAAAGGCAAATGGAAGAAAGCTACCCACTGCATGCCAGTCAGGAAGCAGAGAGGGAACCACAGGGGAAGAGTTGGGTAGATAAAATAAACTCTTCTAAACATGCTTCTATTAACACACTTCCAGTAACTAAGTCAGTTCCTTTTGCTTCTACCATCTTCAACAAGGCCATCAAACCGCAAATCAATCAATGGATTAATCCATTTATTAGGTCAGAGTCTACATGATCCATTTCAAGATGGAGCATTTCTGCATACTGCAGGGGACCACACCTTCGTCACCTGAGCCTTCAGGGGATATTTTATCTTGAAACCACAACACAAAACAACCTTCATAAATCTGAGGGGAATTTTGATGAGTGAAAAAAAAACCAACCCCTAATGTCACAATCTGTACAAGTCCACCTACATATATGGTGAAGCCATGATAATGGATAACTTATTAATAGAGTTAAGGAGAGATGGTTATGAGGAGGGAGTATAGCTGTTATGACCAACAAGGGAGATCTTTGTGTGTAGCTTTTGTGTTTTGAATGTACAAATGTCAATGGGATGTATTGTACCATGGAAAAATTGTACCATTAAGAAACCTTAAGAAAAGGTATATCGACTATATGATCACTTCTCACAACTGAATGCAGATGGTGGTAATCACAAATGAAACTTAGATTTAAAAAAACACAAAATTACAATGGCATGCATTAAAGAGAAAACATTTAAAACTGAACAGCAATGAAAATGTTGAGTGTCAAAACTTCAGAAACAGCATCAACAATATTTGTAGAGCATAGAACCTCAAATGCTTTTACAGAATTAGAATGATAATTTAGTGAGCTTAAAAACAATATAGCAATCTTAAATGTGGAAGAAAGAGGGAAAATAGGTAAAAGAAAAAATTTAAAAATTAGAAGATGGTCACAACAGAGATGCCCAACAAAGTCCAAAGTAGTACGCATTAAAAGCCGATAAAATTGATACACGCGGAAGAGTTCTTCAAGAATAAAAGAGGACATCATAGTAATACCAGATGCTGCAAAAATTAAGTGAATCAGGGGTTATTACAACCAACTCTACATGAATAAGATCTGAAAAGTGAGAGGAAACATGTAACTTACCCAAACTGCCTGGAGACGCAGTGAAGGGAGTTCCACCACCCCACGTGAGGCTGTAGGTCACAGAGGTCACTGATGTTCTCACTGCATCCACAGGAAACAAGTTTATGAGTTTGGAAAACTTATACTTTCGAAATTATATCTGATGACAGCTGACACAATAGGAGCTGCATGCTAAAATTCCAGGGATGCAAAGCTCTCTCTTTATGGGAAGTTTAGACAGTTAGCTGGTTCTGGGTTGGAGATGAGCAAAAGATAGGAGTAGTTGGAGGATGGTAACCCCGCGGGGCTTTTGAAAATCACATGGACGGTTGCAATAGATTGCAATCTGCAGCAATTCCAAAACCTTAACCAGTCAGACACACTCAAAATTAAAGTGCATGGATTAATAATAGCACATGCCAATCAGAATAGCTGGGGTTAAAACCCTAGAACCCCAAATGTTCCTGTATATGAGGACTGGAGCTTTTGCAATGTGCTGGTGGGAACACAATTTGTTTCAGCTAATTTGAAAAAGGAACTCAATTGCTTTTGTTAAATTAAATGTATATCTACCTTATAACAACAATTTTGATGGAGCAAAAATAAAAACAACAACAACAAAAAAGTCCAGTGCTGACTCAGCCACACAGAGATGGCTGTCAGTTATGTAAGAGGGAAGGAACTACTGCACTGCCAGCATAGAGAACACGCTATGTGAGTGTGTATCTCACTGAAGTTCAAGACAGGCAGAGTTGAACTACTTACTGCAGTAGTTTCTGCTTAGAGATGTGTTTTCTAGGAATGGGAACAAGGACACTGAATATGGGAAGCTACATAAATGAATGTATGAAGAAATGTCATAGCTGTATCATGCAGACAGGCTCAGTTCATATATATCATTCTTTGTGATATGATATGATATGAGGCCAATGATGCCTCTGAAATACACGCTGAAATAAAGCGATGACTAAAATAGAATGGAGGCTATGTAGAAACTAGACGGCTGTGTGGTCTAGAAACAACCGGAAGGACTAGTGCAAGTCTACCACTTTGTATGTCCACAGCAGATTTCAGGACAAGCTTTTGACTTCCTTATTCCTCTCACAGCTGATTCTTAGTACTGTTTTCTTTAATTTCTTCAAAACTTAACTCAAAGTTATCTGCCTAGTGGATTTAGCTCAGTAGACATAGGCTTAGATCCCTAGCACTAGAGAATACCAACTGAAGAAAGGAATCTACACTCACCATTACTAGGACTCCATAGACAAGAGACTTCTAAAAACACTTCACTAGGTTTCAGCTTGCAATCTGAAGCACCACATTTTATACATATTTGTGTGGTCGATTTTTAGAAGACAAACTTGTTTCTAATCAATCTTCTTCTATCTCATATGGTTTGTTCCCCCTCTCTCCTTTCTCTCTCTCCTTTCCATCTCTCTCTTTGCGTGTGTGTGTGTGTGTGTGTGTGTGTGTGTGTGTGTGTGTGAGAGAGAGAGAGAGAGAGAGAGAGAGAGAGAGAGAGAGAGAGGAAAGCCTAATAGAAAAATTAACATCCTGCTTGCAGATTTTGAAGTGGAATGAATTTCCTGAATAATCCTACTGTTTTCAATGAAAAGGACTCTTACCCTATGAATTTAAGTTGCCAGCTTATAAACTGAATTTATAATACCAGCATATGAGAAAATCCTTTAATAATGCCCCTCTCATTCTATCTATCCATCGTATCACTAATAGTGTGTGCCCTCCCCCAGCCTTTGAGCGGGCATTTCAGTCCTTGGTGCTAGCTGCAGCTTCCCACTTTGGGTGGAGCTCTCAGATCAAGATGAAGTCTATTGTTCTTCCAGATCTGCAATTTCCTTAATTAAGGAGGTGACAGCCAAGCAGTGGCGCTAATGCCCTCGGAGCAGCCAAACAGGTTCTGAAGAAAGGAATACCAACTGAAGGGAATTTTGAGGGAAGGGTTTTGCCCTCAACTTTAAATTCTGAGACAGCCATTACAAATAAGGGCCTTGATCAGCATTCACATTGTCTTGGTCTCAGTCCTTTATAGTCCCTTCTTCCCATCCCTCCCAGCTCCCTCTCTAGGTAACCCATTCTATGCAGCAACAATAGTATTTAAATTCTTACTGACTTGCATTAAATTTGCATGCCTGTGTGCTTGTGTCGGGGCAGGCAGGGGGGGGGGGGGGAAGGAGGGAGAGATGGAGAAAAAGGGAGGGGAAGAAAGGCAAGTGCATTATCCATGTATATCTTTGTGTGTGCTTTAAGACATTGGGAGTCTCTGCTATTTCTACGCTTTTTTTTCTTTTTGCTTTTTTTTTTTTTAACTCTGAGGCAGGTTTTCTTACCCAAACTGTGGCTTAATTGGCAACTAGCAAGAACCAACAATCTTCCAGTCTCTACCACACACAGGGCTTCGGTTACAGGCAGGTCAGCACCCTCTGGGTTCCTGGAGTGAGAACATGACTCACGATCTCATACTTGCACTCACAAACGCTCTTCTTACTCACTGAGCCATCTCTCCAGCCCTGTGCTATGATGTGCCCGTGTATTCTGGTCCACTTTAAATTTCAAAAAAGCAAACAGAAAACTGTTTTACGTATATCTCGCAGGCCTATCTAACCCACAGCTCCCTGCCTGCACTCAGACAGACAAGGAAAGACATAAAATGATTCCAACCCAAAGTAATAAACTTACTTAAAACATTGTGTGTGTGTGTATGTATGTGAGAGAGAGAGAGAGAGAGAGAGAGAGAGAGAGAGACAGAGAGAGAGAGAGAAAGAAAGAGAAAGAGAGAGAGAGTATGTGTGTGTGAGAGAGTGTGTGGGTGAGAAAGAGTATGTGTGTGTGAGAGTGTGTGTGTGTGTGTGTGTGTGTGTGTGTGGTTTCTTTTGTAAGAGGATGGCATGGTTTTCAAATGTGAACTTTGTGGATGACAACCTGTCATAATGCTGAACACTGAATTCTCCACCACGCAAGGGACTGCAACAGTAAACTTCCTCATGCACACCAACAATAATACCTCAGTGTTGATGCGCATATGCCACCAAGAACAGCTCAATAGCACAATTCTTAAAGTTATATGTTCCAAATGACCAAGTTGCCTATGCCAGAAGCCTGCTCCATGCCAACGCCTTGCACTTTACAGGTCATTGTAGTAACATTTATCACTTGCTTGGCCTTGTTTCAAAGTCACATGCTAACCTTTCTTTCCTGGAAAAAGTGCACAATTATTATACAGCCTGTTTCTTCAAACAAGTATAAATGATATAAATGGTATCAATGATATAAATAGTCGGGTAGGCACACTACTTTATATAACTGCGCAACTTTCCACATATTTGTTATTGGTTAGAGCAGAAAGGGACGATTCTAAATGGCACCGGCGTTGAAAGTGCTATCTTCTCTGTGTGCAGCAGCCCAACTCGGCCTCGTCCAAGCCAGCAGAGAAAACCCAGCATTGTTACCATCACAGTTTTCTAATTCTGCTCAATCAACAAGTTGAAAAGCAAACCGATCTCAAGAGCATCAATTTCCTCATCTTCATGGAGGAAAGTTTTATGGACTCAACAGAAATGACCGAGGTATGATGAAAGGGATGTGTAAATGACAGAGTACCACCATCTCCGGTCTGTCACCACTTCTTCCTGTACATGTCATCTGATATGAGCAAGGGGAGGGCGGCAGGGAAGGACTGCCTCTACTGATATTATAGTTGTCTAACATCTGATCCCACTGCCCACTAGTTAGTCTTATATTCACATATATTCACATGCCTCATATACTCACATGCAACTGTCCAGTTCTGACCCTCAGCTACTTAATCCCTGTTTTTGCTACACTGCCTAGCCACCTCTGCCGCACAATCACTCCCAACACAGGGAGAGTGAGCACATGATGGCCATTTGGCTGCCTGGTATCCCCAGACTGCAGATCATAAGCCCAGGGCTCTTATGCAACATCTTATCAGGACACCAGGAGTCTTGCTACCTATATCAGTGAAACCTTCTCATAGTTAAACATGTGTTAGTCCCCACCCATCTTGGTGTAGTAGTATAAAAATACAAGTCATGAGTCAGATGGATTATTTGTGCCTGAGCTACATGCCACAAACATGTAGAATTCAGAATATAAAGTCAAGTTCTCATATCAGGATTGGAGGCAGAGAGATCTGGGCTGAAATAATTGGTTGAGAAATTAGAGGAATGAATTTTCACTATTTTCACTATTTTCACTCACAGCTTATGAAACTGAATAAGTTTCACTTTTTACAGTGCTTCATCTAAAACAGTGGTTCTCGACCTCCCCAATTCTGCAACCCTTTAATACAGTTCCTTATGGTGTAGTGACCTCCAGCCATAAAATTATCTTTTTGCTGCTTTATAACTGTGGGTGTGACTGTTATGAACTATAAAGTAAATATCTGTCTTTTCTGATGGTCTTAGGCAGCCTCTGTCAAGACCCACAGGTTGAAAAACTCTGCTCTAAAGCCTCTGTTGAGTATTGATGGTTCTTCCTTTAATCAAACATTTAAAACCACAGAAGAGGCCACTTCAGGAAAATCTATATGCCACTGCATTAATCGTTTCTTTAGACTGTTCTGTAGACTTGTTTCTAAAATGCTTATATAAACACTAAAAGGTGCTGCAGGATCACACACACACACACACACACATAATATACATACATATATATATATATATATATATATCCTTAGAAAAGGAAAACAGTAGGAAGGCAAATTAGGATTAAAAGTAAGTGGTGTGTGTGTGTGTGTGTGCGTGCGCGCGCGCGCGCGTGTGTGTGTGTGTGTGTGTGTGTGTGTGTGTGTGTGTGTATGTGTGTGTCTGTCTGTATGTGTGTGTCAGTGTCTATGTGTCTGTGTGTGTCTATGTGTATTCATGAATTTGAAAGTGTCTCCAGAATTGCTTATGAGCATATACAGTATGAAGAAAAAATAGAACTTACATGACTGAACACACACACACATGAATTGTAGGGTTTGTCAGTTTTTCTCAAAGAAGGTCTTTATTCAATAACATTGATGCCCTGGGCCCTTGAATGATATTTTGGGCAGACCCCAGCCCCTGATTCTTACCAGGCACATAAAACTGCCATGATTCCAAAACTTCCTAGCAGAAGATCTATGAGCATTCTGTTTCTTTCTCCCACACATAGACTTGACATTAATATCTACCACACTATCAAGAATTTCATTTTCTAAACTGCCTCTTCCTTAGAGTGATTGGAGAACTGTGTTTTACACTAATGTAAACATTAAAGTAATTTTTTTTCTTTCTGAAGATGCTGCTTTTCTTTGAGGGATGTTAATAGAACTGTCCCTAATTTTCAACAGCTTCTTTAGTGGAATACTATGACCACAATACCATTTACAACAACACACAGTCCAGAAATTCTAAGCTCAGAAAATTATCAGCTCTGTTTTAGAATGTACTTAAATCTTCTAACCTCAAAGTTTATTTTTGCCTGTTCAATAAGTTGCTGCTGTAGACACCAATAATGACGACAATAATAGGAAAGAAGGAATTTTGTACTTACCCCAATTTTCAAATTTCTTCTATGTGAAAAAAGCTTTTAAAACGAAAAAAGAAAAAATTGTCCATTTTGATGAAGAAAATGTCTGGTGTCTGTATTCTCTTCCTCCTAAGATGTAAGAGAAAAACAACTTCATTTAGTCTTGCTGTAAGCTTAACCAGTCAGCTTATCTACTTTGATACCAGCTCAAATTGGCTAAGAAACTCCAGAGTGTGGCTGATGCTGGCAGGCTGTAAGGAAGTGAAAACTATGTCTGTTTCAGTTTCAATTCTCTGACAGGGAAAGCGACTTCCTGAAATGTTTTTTTTTCCCTTTTGCTCCTCTTTAGTACCAGCTATGCCACCTTCTGGTTTGTTTGGGTAAAACCGAAAGACTTAAAGTATGAGGTTTTCCCCCATTAATTAATTAAGTCACTTTACATCTGAAACAATCAAGTCACATGTTCTGGTCCTCCCCACCCCCACAGTCCCTCCCTGATCCCACCTCCCTTTCTACTCTGAGAGGATGGAGTCTCCCTCCCCACATCCCCTCAACAGAGACATCAAGTCTCTGCAGTGCTAGGTGTATCCTCTCCCTCTGAAGCCAGACAAAGCAGCCCAGTTAGGGGAACAGGATCCACAGGCAGGCAAGATTTAAGGACATCTGCCCCCAACCCCCACATCAGTTGTTCAGGACCCACATGAAGACCAAACTGCACATCTGTTATATATGGGGGGTGGGGAGGGGTCTAGGTTCAGCCCATGTATGCTTTGTGTTTAGTGGTTCATTCTCTGAGACCCCCACCCCAAGGGTCCAGGTTAGTTGACTCTGTTGGTCTTCCTGTGGAGTTCCTATCCCCTCCAGGTCCCTTAATCTACTCCTTCCCTCAACTTTTCCCTAAGACTTCCCAAGTCTCTGTGCATGTTTCTGTCAGCCGCTGGTTAGAACCTCTCCACTCAGAGAATAGTTATACTAGACTCCTGTCTGCAAGCATAACAGATTATCATTAATAGTGTCAGGGATTGATTCTCCCCCATGGAGTGGGTTTCAAGTTGGCCAGTTATTGGTTGGCCATTCCCTTAGTCTTTGCTCCATCTTTGTACCTGAATTTCTTATAGACAGAACAAATTTTGGGCCGAAAGTTTTGTGGATGGGTTGGTGTCCTTATCCCTCCACTGGGAGTCCTGCCTTGCTACAGGAAGAGGCCACTTCAGGTTCCATATCAGGAACCTGCTAGGAGTCTCAGCTAAAGTCACCCACATAGGCTCCTGGGATTCTCCCCCACCCTAAACATGCCCCCATGTTCCATTCATTCTCCTGTCCCTTGGGTGTTCTCTCCTGCCACTCCTCACACCTGATCTTGAACTGCACCCATTCCCCTCCCCAGCTCTCTTCTATCCAGTTCCCTCCCTCTATCTACCTCCTATCACTATTTTATTCCCCTTTCTAAGTGAGGTTCAAGCTTCCTCCCCTGAATGTAAGGGGAGGTTCTGATGTTAAATACTCTTCCCTAATTGGTTCTTGATTTGTCAATAAAGAAGGACAGTAGCCAATTGCTGGGCAGAAGGTACAGATGAGACTTCCCAGGTTCCAGGAGAAAAGGAGATGAGGGGTCGGGGTGGGGTGAGGAGTGCGGGGTGCGGGGAGCTAAGGCCTGCAGCCTCCTCTACAGGCAGGTGGCCAAGGATATTTGGCAGGGGCTAGGTTGGACTAACCACTAAGTTTAGGGCATGTGGAGAGATAATAAATTAGTAAGGGCATGCTTTTCCAGCAGAATATATCTGTGCCCAGCAATTGTGCCTCAAAGGCAAGTTCAAAAGTGACAAGCTGTGTGTGTGTGTGTGTGTGTGTGTGTGTGTGTGTGTGTGTGTGTGTGTGTGTTTTATCCTTGGATTCAAAGGTCTCCGAAGTGGGATGGTAAAGCAACTGTCTCCTGGAGTTATACGCGGTCAGAAAGAGAATCCAGGAGAGGCTGGTAGCGCAGCCCTTCCCAGGAAAAACTGGAATGAATTTAAAACTATACACAACATTTAAGTCTTCCTTCTTGTTTAACTTCTTTGGGTCTCTGTTGTGTAGCATGAGTATCTTGTACTGAAAAGCGCTTTGACCAAAATCTAACACCCCTTTATGTTAAAAATCTTGGAGAAACCAGGGATACAAGGATAAATATAATAAAGGCTGTACACAGCAAGCCAATAGCCAACATCAAATTAAATGAAGAAAAACCGTAAAGTAATTCCACTAAAATCAGGGGCAAGACAATGCTGTCAACTTTCTCCATATCTCTTCAATATAGTATTTGAAGTCCTAGGTAGAGCAATAAGACAACTAAAAGACATCAAGGGGATACAAATTGGAAAAGACGAAGTTATAGTATCACTATATTTGCAAATGATTTGACAGGATACACAAGTGACCCTAAAAACTGTACCAAAGAATTCCTACAGCTGATAAACACCTTCTGGCTGCTGGATGCAAAATTAACTAAAAAGGAAAATCATTAGCCCACCTTTATACAAATGTTAAATGGACTGAGAAAGAAATCAAGGAAACAACACCCTTCACAATAAACACAAGTAACATAAAATATCTTGGTGTAATTCTAGCCAAACAAGTGAAAGACCTGTCCGACAAGAACTTCAAGTCTCTAAAGAAACAAATCCAAAAAGATATCAGAAGATGGAAAGCTCTCCCATGCTCATAGATTGGTAGGGTCAGCATAGTAAAAAATGGGCATCTTACCAGAAACAATCTACAGAGTCAAGGCAAATTATGAGTCTGTTTAACTGATCCTTCAAGGAATACTAGTTATCTACTTATTTACCATATTTAATATTATATTATCATATATTGTGTTGCTATAACCAAATACCACAGACTAAGTGATGCATAATGTAAAAAAAAAGGGTGTTTTTATGGGTTTTAGAGTCTAGGAAGCACCAGAATAAGGACCTGCACTTGGGGAGAATCTTCCAGCTCTCTGGGATCTCTACAAAGCACCCAGGTAGACAGAGCAACATGGGTTGAGGTAGAAGCAAGCTGGCTTACTTGGGTCTCTCTTCCTCTTCTAATGACACCACTAAGGGTATCATGAGGTTATATGCCCTCATGACTGCATATAATATTAACTGCCTCTAAAAGGCTCCAGAACAGAAGACCATTAACATAAGACCCCAGTGATCTTTAAATCCCCATTTAAACACAAGTTTTAAGAAATTGCAAACAGACAGATTCTAGCACTTAATGTATGTCAGTTTCAAGTAAAGAACTAACATTTTAATTGAAATGCTAATTAAAAGTGATCAGAAGATCACTTTGATCTTGCTATTAGTATTTATAAATTTTTATATTAAATAAGCCATTAAAAGAAAAGTACTATAAGTTGTTAAGTATGTATACATATATATAGGCATATATACATGTGTGTGTATATATATAAATATATATGTATATTATTTAAAGATGTTTAATGATTGTTTTGACATCTTCAATCCTCTAAAAGCATCCCTTGGAGAATTCAAATACCCTATTCATGAAAAATACCTATTTCTGAGTAAAGACAGCATAAGTCCTGCAGTGGCACACATGTATAGTCTCTGGATCAGCTCCAGTTTGATTTTCCTATGTCCTATAACCAACTGCGTGCTATTTTTAGTTATATGGTTTTACTATCCAGTTCCCATGGGCAACCAGGAACAATGGCAACAGCCCATGCTCTCTGACTATAGAAAAGTGTCACATACCTCACAATGGGCATTTCCTTTGACTGGGACCAGCATTATCCCCATCCTTAATTGCATTATTTTAGCTATTTTATAAAGTAATGTTTCCATATGTCTTTTTTTAAAAAACCATGGTTTCAAATAATCCTTTCCCTTACTTGTTCTTTTCCCCACCACCCATATCACCATCCCCACCCTCACCCCACTGTTGTTTAAATTTTTCTATTCTTGTATTTTTTTTCCTACTTCCATATTACATTTATTTTACTAGCCCTCTACCACATACTTTAAAGCCTTCAGTCTCCAAGTGTGGTATGTTTCTTGCTTCTTGTCCTCTTTAGACACTCTAACTTAAACTCAGAAATCTAAATATTAAAAGTTAGAGTTCCATAAGACAGAAAACATATCGTATTTGACTTTCTGGGTTTAAGTTATATCACTAAATATAATATTTTCAGTTCCACTCGTTTTCCTGAAAGTTTCAATTTTTTCAAAGCTGAGTACAACTATATATTGTGCATATGCACCGCATTTTCATTATCCATCAGTTAATGGACATCTATTGATGGGCATGCATGGGAATAGGCTGGGTATGAGTTGCAGGATACAGAGACTGCTTCAGTTAGGGTTTTGCTGATGTTAACAGACACCATGGACCAAGGCAACTCTTATAAAGGACAGCATTTACCTGGGACTGCTTACAGGTTCAGAAGTTCAGTCCATTATCATCAAGGCAGAAACGTGGCAGCATCCTGGCAGATGTTGGTTCTTAAAGCCTATACCCACAGCGACATACTTCCTCCAACAAGACCATACCTACTCCAACAAGACCTCACCTGCAAATAATGCCACTTCCTGGCCCAAACATACCACATTCAAACTACCACAGAGACCTTTGGGTATACCACCAGGAATGGAATAGCTAGATCATGTGGTAGCTCTACCAGGTAGTTCAAAGGGTAGTTTTACCCTTTGAGAAAACTTCATACCATTTTACATTTCAACCAAAAATGAGTAAGAGTTCTTCATCACCCACATCCTGGCCAGTTTTTCCATGTAATAGCCACCATGACTGGGGTTAGGTAGAATCTCAAAGCAGTTTTATTTTGTGTCTCTCTGATGGCTAAGGATGTTTTGGTACTTTTTTAAAGTGCCATGCAGGCTTCTGGGATAGAAAAGTGCTCAATGGTCTTATCCAGCTATTAACTCTGTATATTAACTCATGTATATTGACATGCCAAGCAAGATATGTCACTGTGCAATAGTGGCATGGCTATCAACTCTTTTCTGACTGAATTCACAGGAAGAAATATATGTCTGGTATTCTAAATTTTGTCAAAAGCCTATGCCAGAGAGATCACAGTTGTTGATGTTTTGCTAAATGAATATGTAGAACAGCTTTCTGAATGTTTGTTTGTACTCATAGACTAGCACCACTTTAAGCCTTGGTCAACAAGTGCTTCTTTCAGGTGATGTGCATTAATAATAATAATTAATTATTAATTAATTAATAATTAATCTTAGATATGGAGGGACTCATGAGGCTTGACTGAGCTTTCAGTAGTTAATGGTTGCTCAAGGAAGAAGTCACTTTCTTCAGTGATGAAGCCACTGAACTGGCACATAACTCCCTAGCCATGCTTATGCAAGCAACTCTGATTAAAATTACTGCAATTAGGAGGGGAATTACTTGGGGAAAACAAGAGGTTTAACAGGAGTAGGGGGAGAATAAGAGAGACTAATGAGGGACAAATATCAAAATATATTATGTACATGTATAACATTGTAAAAAGTTCAAGTACGAACTTACTGAAATTCAAAATTCTATTACATTGATATAACCATATTTTTTTTCTTTTATAGGTATTGGTGATTCTATGTTGAAACAGTTTTTGACTGCTCTTTTTAAAATTATGTTTGCAGCATTATACTATGTTGATGTTTCATATTTTCATTCATCAATTAGATATGCTAATTGGCATTGTCTTAAAGTTGGAAAATAAATGCAATTTAGAGATAGAGACAGCCTAACACATAGAAGATGCTATGTATATGTTAATTTTGACTTGAATAAGAGCACAAAAATCAATTCAATTTTAAAAGACTTTAATATAAGACCTGAAATTATGAAGCAGATTGAGGGAATCAAATTTAAAATACACTGGGATATGGGCACAGACAAAGCCTCCTTAAAATCATCCTGGTCTTGTGTATTTAACATCACTGGTATTTCTAAGCTTAGCATAAATTTATTTTTCTCTGGTCTAGTTTTTTTGTTTAACTGGTCAGCCATGTGTTGGGAGCTAACATGGGGAGTGCTGTTATTATTGAAATGTACAAGATGTGTATCAGCTAACAATCACAAACAGGAAATATTTAGGAAACCTGGAGGTGAAGGCTGTCCCACAGCCCTCTGTACCCAAATCCCACCCAGGGAAAGCTGATCTCACAGGACTGTTCTCACTCCTAAGCACCCAGGTGAGACCACCACTTTTGCTCCAATAACTTTCCAAAGAGGGATCTGCCAAGAGCACACAGAGCAAAGGAAGAACACAGCACCTAGAGACAGGATCTTTCCAGTCTCTAGACAAAAAATAAGAGTGTCCCACAGCCCTCCATAACCAAATCCCTTCCAGAAGAGAGATGGTCTCCCCAGGAGTGCTGACACCCCTAAGATCAAAGGCTCACAGGCCAACAGGAGGGATTAGCCAGAGACAGAGAATACAAGACCAACTAATACCAGAGAAAATCAGATGTGCAGAGAAAAGGACAAGAACCTAAGTGACAGAAACCTAAGCGACAGAAACATTAAGGCTACTGAGCTTAATGAGGCAACTTAGCCTCATTAGAGGCCAGTTCTCGCACCACAGCAAGTCCTGAATACCACAACATATAGAAAAGTGAGATTCTGATTTAAAAATCACATCTCATAATGATGATAAAGGACTTTAAGAAGGGCATAAATAACTCCCTTAAAGAAATGCCAGAGAACACAGGTAAGCAAGTAGAAGCCCTTAAAAAGGAATCACAAAACTCTCTTAAAGAATTATGAGAAAACACAATTAAACAGGTGAAGGAATTGAGCAAAACCATCCAGTATCTAAAAATGGAAATAGAAACAATAAGAAAAATCACAAAGAAAGACAGAAAATCTAGAAAAGAGATCAGGAGTCATAGATGCAACCATTACCAACAGAATACAAGAGATAGAAGAGAGAATCTCAGGGGCAGAAAACACCATAGAAAACATTGACACAACAGTCAAAGAAAATGCAAAATGGAAAAAGCTCCTAACCCAAAACATCCAAGACATCCAGGACACAAGGAGAAGACCAAACCTAAAAGATAATAGGTATAGAAGGAAGCAAAGATTCCCAACAAAAAGGGCCAGTAAATATCTTCAACAAAATTATGGAAGAACTTGTGCCTAACCTAAAGAAAGAGACGCCCATAACCAATACAATAAGCCTACAGAACTCCAAATAGACTGGACAAGAAAAAGAGTTCCTCCTGTCACATAATAATCATAACATCACATTCACAAAATAAAGAAAGAATATTAAAAACAGTAAGGGAAAAGGTCAAGTAACATGTAAAGACAGACTTATCAGACCTCTCAACAGAGACTCTAAAAGCCAGAAGATCCTGGGCAGATTTCATACAGACCCTAAGAGAGCACAAATGCCAGCCCAGGCTACTATACCCAGCAAAAGTTTCAATTACTGTAGATTGAGAAAACAAGATATTCCACATCAAAACTGAATTTATATAATATCTTTCTAAAAATCTAGCCCTACAAAGGATAATAGATAGAAAACTACAACACAAAAAGGGAAACTATACCCTAGAAAAAGCAAGAAAGTAATCTTTCAAGAAACCCAAAAGAAGATAGCAACACAAAATGCCACCTCTAATGACAAAAATAACAGAAAGCAAAAATTAATTTTCCTTAATCTCTATTAATATCAATGGACTCAATACCCCCAATAAAAAGACATAGACTAACAGAATGAATACATTAAAAAATACCCTCCATTTTGCTGCATACAGGAAATGCATCTCAATGCCAAAGACAAACACTACCTCAGAGTAAAGGCTGCAAAACAATTTTTCCAAGCAAATAGTCCCAAGAAACAAGCTGGACTACCCATTCTTATATCTAATGAAATGGACTTTTAACCAAAATTTATCAAAAAAATAAAAAATGAACACTTTGTACTCATCAGAGGAAAAACCTAGCAAGATGAACTCTCAATACTAAATATCTATGATCCAAAAGCAAGGACATCCACATTCATAAAAAAAAAAATTATTAAAGCTCAAAGCACACACTACACTTCACACAATAATAGTGGGAGACTTCATACCTCAGCACTCTCATCAATCGAGAAGCATGGAAAGAGAAACTAAACAGAGATACAGTGAAACTAACAGAAGTTATAAATGAAATGGATTTAACAGATATCTATAGAACATTTCATCCTAAAACAAAAGGATATACCTTCTTCTCAGCACCTCATGATACTTTCTCCAGAACTGACCATGTAATTGGTCAAAAAACATGCCTCAACAGATAGAAGAAAATTGAAATAATCCCATGTATCCTATCAGGCCACAACAGACTAAGACTAGTCTTCAATAACAAAAAAACAAAAACAAAAACAACAGAAAGCCCACATACACATGGAAGCTGAACAATTCTCTACTCACTGATAATGTAAAGGAAGAAATAAGAAAGAAATTCAACACTTTTTAGAATGTAATGAAAATGAAGGCACAACATACCCAAACATATGGGACACAATGAAAGCAGTGCAAAGAGGAAAACTCATAGCTCTGAGTGCCTCCCAAAAGAAAGTGGAGAGAGCAAACGCTAGCAGCTTGACAATACATCTGAAAATTCTAGAACAAAAAGAAGCAAATACACCCAAGAGGAGTAGATGGCAGGAAATAATCAAACTCAAGTCTGAAATCAACCAAGTAGAAACAAAAAGAACCATAAAAAGAATCAAGAAAACCAGGAGCTGGTTCTTTGAGAAAATCAACACGATAGATAAACCCTTAGCCAGACTAACCAGAGGGCACAGAGAGAGTATCCAAAATTAACAAAATCAGAGATGAAAAGAGACATAACAACAGAAACCGAAGAAATCTAAAATTATCATCAGATCCTACTACAAAAACCTATACTCAACTGGAAAACCTGGAGGAAATAGACAATTTCCTAGACAGGTACCAAAATTAATCCAGGATCAGATAAACTATCTAAACAGTCCCATAACCTCTAAAGAAATAGAAGCAGTCATTAAAGTCTCCCAACCAAAACAAGCCCAGAACTGGATGAGTTTAGTGCAGAATTATGTCAGACCTTGAAAGAAGACCTAATAACAATACTCTTCAAACTATTTCACAAAATAGAAACAGAAGGAACACTACCCAATTCATTCTACGAAGCCACAATTATGTTGATACCTAAACCACACAAATACCCAAAAAAGAAAGAAAAATTCAAATGAATTTCATTTATGAATATTGGTTAAAAGAATACTCAATAAAATTCTCACAAACCAAATCTAAGAACACATCAAAACAATCATTCACCAAGATCAAGTATACTTCATCCCAGGGATAGAGGGATGGTCCAATATATGGAAATCCATCAACTTTATCCACTATATAAACAAAATTTAAAAAAACCCCACATGATCATTTCATTAAATGCTGAGAAAGCATTTGAAAAAATCAAACACTCTTCATGATAAAAGTCTTAGAAAGATCAGGAACTCAAGGCCTGTACCTAAACATAGTAAAAGTAATATACAGCAAACCAGTAGCCAACATCAAACTAAGTGGAAAGAAACTTGAACTTGATACTATCCCACTAAAATGAGGAACTAGACTCGGCTACTCACACTCTCCCTACCTATTCAATATAGTACTCAAAGTACTAGTCAGAGCAATTAGACCAAAAAAAAGAGAAGGAGGTCAAAAAGATACAAGTTGGAAAGTCAAAATATCACTATTCAGATGATATGATAGCATAGTTAAGTAACCCCAAAAATTCCACCAGAGAACTTCTAAAGCTGATAAAAAAACCTCAACAAAGTTGTTAACTATAAAATTAACTCAAACAAGTCAGTAACTTTCCTCTACTCAAAGGATAAAGAGGCTGAGAAAGAAATTAGGGAACTGACACCCTTCACGATAGTCACACATAATAAAAAATACCCTAGTGTGACTCTGACGAAGCAAGTGAAAGATCTGTATGACAAGAACTTCAACTCTCTGAAGAATGAAATCAAAGACCTCAAAAGGATCTCCTATGCTCATGGATTGGCAGGATTAATACAGTAAAAATGGCCATCTTGTTGAATGCAATCTGCATATTTAATGCAATCCCCATCAAAATTTCAAATCAATTCTTCATAGAGCCAGAAACATCCTTAGTTATGAGAGAAATACAAATCAAAATTTTGTAAAATTTGTTTGCAAATTCATTTGGAATAACAAAAAAAAAAAAACAAAAAAAAACAGGATAGTGAAAACTATGCTCAACAATAAAAGAATTTCTGGAGGAATCATACCATTCCTGAACTCAAGCTGTATTACAGAGTAAAAATAATAAAAACTATGAAATTGGTACATAGAGAGGCAGATAGATCAATGGAACAGAATTGAAGACACCAAATGAACTCAAACCCCTATGGTCACTTGGTATTTGACATAAGAGCTAAAACCATCCAGTGGGAAAAAAGATAGATTTTCAACAAATGGAGCTGGTTCAACTGGTGGTCAGAATATAGAAAAATACAAATCAATCCATTCTTATCTCCTTGTACAAAGCTCAAGTCCAAGTGGATCAAAGACCTCCACATAAAACCAGATACACTAAAACTAATAGAAAATAAAGTGGGAAAGAGATTTGAGTGCCTGTGCACAGGGGAAAATTTCCTGAACAGAACACTAAAGGTTTATGCTCTAAGATTAACAATAAAACAATGGGACCTCATAAAAAATGCAAAGCTTCTGTAAGGCAAAGGACATTGTCAATAGGACAAAATGGCAACCAAAAAATTAAGAAAAGATCTTTACCAATCCTACATCTAATCAAGGGCTAATACCCAACATATACAAAGAACTCAACAAATTAGACTCTAGAAAACAAAATAACCCTTTTAAAAATGGGGTACAGAGCTAAACAAAGAATTCTCAACTGAGGAATTTTGAATGGCCAAGAAGCACCTCAAGAAATGTTCAACATCCTTAGTTATAAGGGAAATGCAAATCAAAACAACACTGAAATTCCACCTCACACAAGTTAGATTGACTAAGATCAAAAACTCAGGTGGCAGCAGATGCTGGCAAGGATGTGGAGAAAGAGGAACACTCTTCTATTGTTTGTGGGATTACAAACTGGTACAAGCACTGTGGAAATCATTCTGGTTGTTCCTCAGAAAATTGGACATAGCACAACCTGAGGACTCAGCTATATATACCACTCCTGTGCCCAAATGATGCTCCAACATATAGCAAGGACACGCACATTGTCCACTATGTTCATAGTAGCCTTATTTATAATTGCCAGAAGATAGAACCCAGATATTCTTTAACAGAGGAATGGATACAGAGAATGTGGTATATTTGCACAATGGAATACTCAGCTGTTAAAAACAATGGGTCCATCAAATTCTTAAGCAAATGGATGGAATTAGAAAATATCATCCTGAATGAAGTAACCCAGTCACAAAAGAACACACATGGCATGCCCTCACTGATAAGTGGATATTAGCACAAAAGCTCTGAATACCCAAGATACAACTCACAGACCATATAAACTCAAGAAGAGGGAAGATCAAAGTGTGGCTGCTTCAGTCCTTCTTAGAAGGGGTAACAAAATGCTCAAGGGAAGAAACATGGAGACAAAGTGTGGAGGAGAGACTGAAGGAAAGGCCATCCAGTGACTGCCCCACCTAGGGATCCATCCCATATACAGTCACCAAACCCAGACGCTATTGCAGATGCCAGGAAGTGCTTGCTGAAGGGAGCCTGACATGGCTGTCTCCTGAGAGGCTCTGACAAGTACAGAGATGGATGCTCGCAAGCAACCATTTGACTGAGAGTGGGGTCCCCAATAGAGGAGTAGAGAAACAACTGAAGAAGCTGAAAGTGTTTGCAATCCATAGGAAGAACAACAATATCAACCAACCAGACTCCCCAAGAACTTCCAGGGACTATACCACCAACTAAAGAGTACCCTTGGAGGGACCCATGGCTCCAGACACATAAGTAGCAGAGGATGGCCTTGTCTGTCATCAATGGGAGGAGAGGCCCTTGGTCCTGGAAAGGCTAGATGCCCCAGTGTAGAGGAGTGCAAGTGCAGGGAGGCAGGAGTGGGTGAGTGGGTGGGGTCACACCCTCATAGAAGCTTTGGGAGGGGGGCATGGGATAGAGGGTTTCTGGAGGGGAAACCAGGAAAGGGGGATAACATTTGAAATGTAAATAAATAAAATATCTAATACAAAAACAGGAACCCTGGAGTTAGCAGTGATGTTATGTAACTATTCTCAACAGGATGCCAATTTTGGGAGGTGGTGTATAAACATTCTTGTGCTGCCTAGTTTTGTCAGCTTGACACAAGCTTAGTCATCTGGGAAGAAGGAACTTCAGTTGAGAAAAAGCCTCTGAGGTTTGCCTAGAGACAAGCCTGTGCAGCGTTTTCTTGATTAACCATTGATGTGAGAAGAGGCCAGGGCCACTCCTGGGCAGGGTATACATACAGCGTTGGATAAGAATGTCATAAAATGTTTCTACTTCCTTTTTCAATTAATTTAAATATGGTTTTGTGTCTCCCATTTTATCTGTATAATTTTCTAGGATAATCTTTATCTTTAACATGTTTTTCTACATATTTCTTCAATTTTTCAGAAATATTTCCATGTAAAGCTACAGTTTTATCAGAATATGTTTATAATTCCTCTTTCAGTTAATGTAGTAATGTTTTTATGTCCACCATTTTATCTGTATTACTTTTCATGAAAATCTTCAATTTTAGCATGTTTTTCTATATATTTCTTCAATTTTATCAGAAATATTTTCCATGTAAATCTTCAATTTTATCAGAAAATGTTTATAATTCCTTTTTCAATTAATTATAAAGGTTTTTTATGTAAACCAATTTATCAGTATTATTTTCCATGAAAATCTTCAATTTTATCATGTTTTCTATTTCTTTGATTTTATTAGAAATATTTTCCATGTAAATTTTCAATATGATCATAAATTGTTTCTACTTCATTTATCAATTAATATAGATATGTTTTTATGTCTACCATTTTATCTGTATAATTTTCCAGGATAATCTTCAAATTTAACATTGAAGGACAGTCAGGGCTACCCAGAGAAACCTTGTCTAGAAAAGCACAACTTCTCCCCAAAATAAAAAGAAGTGGAAATCTAAAAATAAATAAATACATACATACATACATACATACATACATACATACATACATACATACATACATAAAAAAGAAAACAGGCAAGCGAGCTATGGCTTGCTTTAGATGGCATTCCTCTAGATTTTCTACTTCAGGTTCTGCCTAAAGGCTCCTACACTGTTTTGAGTTCCTGCTTTGGCTTCTGTCAGGGTTAGACTATGGTTGGACTAAACCTTTGAGTTACTTTTGGTCATGGTGTTTCCTCACAGCACTAGAAAACAAACTAGAACTGCATCCATAAGATCAACATCCGTAAGATTAGAGATGGGTGTATTAGCCCACCTGCCTGTGTGTGCTTGCCTGCAGGTCTGTGTGCCCGCTCTCATGCAGTCTGCGTGTGCTGGTCTGTGCTTTGCCCAGAGTGAATAGTGAATATGGCATGTCACATCTGTCTGCAGTAGTTTGCGTCTTTAATTTCCCAGCTCCTGGAGCTTCCCCCCACCTATCTTCAGAGTTTGGAGTTCACAGGGGATCACAGTTCTAGCAGGCACCAACCTGGTTGTTTAGATTATTCGTGAATGTTTGACACTATCATGATACAAAAAAATTGTCCCCTCAGAAACATACACTGAACCTTTCTTTTGTGAGACATTTAGGGATGGGACTCTGTGGGACCTTTAAGAGATCGTTAGGGCTGTGCCCTCATGAAAGGATTAATCTACTCAAGCATTAAATGATTCATGAGTCAGTGGAATATCTCTAGAGTGGGTATACTACAAAAGCCACTTGAAATGAGCCTGTCCCACCCTGGCACTCATGTCATAGATACTAACTCAAGATTCTGCCAGGATGAAAGCCAGATCTTAGACCAGATCTTGAGCTATAAACCTTCCTGTACAATATATCCATTCTGTGGCACTGTGCTTGTACTGATATGTATAGGGGAAGCCAGCAAAAGTATAGCCATTGTTCACAGCAGGAGGGGCCTCCAGGGGTAACAGCATAGCAGGAAGAACCCTGCTGGGATGGAATGACAACTAGGAACAAATGCAAAAAACCTTTTTCAGCTTCAAGTTAACGAATAAAAGGGGGTGTGTTCTTAGTTTCTCTTGGTTAACTTCCTTTGTTTCTGCTAAAACCCAGAGGGAGAAGGGAGAGAAGATTGAACAGCAGCCCTGATTAAGAACCACCTTGATTTTGAAAGGCACTTTACTGATTGGTTCTTGTTCTCCATATAATTTTGTTTGCATGCCCAGCCAATCAGAGCCTGCCTGGGTCTGTATAACAGTGGGCAAAGCCTTTTAGCCTGTCTGACCGGGTTACTTCACTCAGGATATAGATAGCTCTGCTCTATACCCAGAGGAAACCTTTGGAGTCAGACTTGCTTCCTCAGAGGAATATAGAGAAAGGCTGGTCTGTTTTAGTTACATTTTGTTGTTCTGATAGAACAGCTTCACCAAAAGCAAGATAGGAAGAAAGAGGTTATTTAACTTACAATTCCAGGTTACAGTCATTACTGTGGGGAAGTCAATGCAAGAACTGAAAGGAGCTAGTCACCGCATATCAAGAGCAGATCCAAACAAATGCACCCATGCTGCCTGTGCCCTGCCAGCTAGCTTTCATGTAGATTTCTTCTGTTTCATGTATTAGAATTTTTGCATAGGGGATGGTATTGCCCCAAATGGGCCTGATATTTCTACATCAGTTTTCTGTCAAAACAGTCCCCCATAGATATGCCCACAGTTCTTCCTCAACTGAGGCATTCTTCTCAAGTAATTCTATCTTGTGGCAAGTTGACTTTTAAAACTAAGCATTTCAGCTAGAAAATAACTGAACTCAAGAAAACGTGTTCCTGCTTGGGGAAAAGCCATCTGCTTTCAAGATTCACGACTCTTGCTACCTTCAGTCTTTTTGACAATGTTTTCTCATAAATTTGCTCTCAGAGACCCACTGCTGGTTGGCTTTCCCTTGCCTACCTAGAACTCAGAGCTGTCATACATTCTGGCAACCTCTTGGCTAATAACCCTAGGCTTGACAACGTTTAAACCCATAACACTAAATGGCAATATTATGGTGCTAAGAACCAGGAGCCAACACTGAAATGTTGCAAGGCAAAAATTTTATTTTTCTGTCCAGGCCAAACTTACCAGTCTTCTTGAGATTAGGTGAAGAAGTGTCCTTAACAAAGGTAAGGGAGCCTTTCATAACAAAGCCAAAAAAAATAATTAGAATTTTTGCGATAAGCAGTTAGCTAATTTTTTTTTTGATTATGAGGAAAATACATGTTGGGGGTTTATGGTCAGTCATAATGGAAACAACTCATGATATGCAAATCACAAAATTATAGAGGAAGAATGAGTTAAAAAATACAAAGCAAAAAAAAAAAAAAAAACCCAAGTTGACCTCTAGTTTAACCTTGGGGCATGATTAAAGCAAGTACCACAAGGAACAATATAGAAATTAATCAAAATTTGACTAAAGGAAGAATAGAGTCAGCTGTTCTATAAAAGCATCTGTTCTCTATTGGCATTCTGCCACTACTGCGAGTTCAGACCTCTCTTTTCATGTTTGTGTTGTTGCTGTTGTATAATAAATAAAAATCTATCATCTGTGTCTACATACTCCATTTGTGAAGGTGATGAGACAAGGACACAAGAGAAGAATCAGCTGCCTTATGAATAACAAAAACCAGACCAAGACACAGTCAGCAGGAAAAGATTTGTTTTCTTAATATGACAAGATGAAGTACTTAAATTGATGGAAGAATTATGTTCAGCTATGTTTTTTTTTTCAATTTAATTGGACATAAGTGTTAAATTTGAAATACCCATAAGCTTACTTTTTGTTTCACTGTCAATGGAAAGTTTCTTGTTTCCAGTGTGGTAGCTTCCAAACAGGTAAATACTGTGTTTGTTTAAAACCATGTAGCATACCTACCAGTGAGATTCAGTATGGAAAAAAGGATAAACCAAACAGTGTAGGGAAATGGAGTATTGATGAATACTTAGACAAAATCTGAAAGAGGTGGCAAAGGCTTGAGAAAAGTACATTGCACTTCATGACAGGATAAGCATCTATCTTACCCAGTTATGAACCATAAAGCTGCAATAATGACCGGCCTAGAAAGACATGCACACTGATGCAATAATGTCATAAGCTTCATGAGAGAAAACAATCACTCTCTGATTGGATTTAAGTACTGCTCCACAAGATGAAACCCATAGTTGGCATGATTATTAGACCTAAAACAGGGCTTAAGCTCTAGATAAGACCTATCATTATTAGTTGGCTAAATGGACATACTATTAAACTGATTCTTAATGATTCATCTTTATACCCATAGATTAATTCATCTCTTGTTGGACCTGGAAGGGGCTCGTGTCCGGGAGGGCGTTCTTTCTCACAAAACAAAGGGGCTGAGATCGCTGCAACCAACATGATGTTTATTGTTCCCATGCGTTGCGTTGTGGCCACCCTGCAAGTGGGGCAGAGGCAACCAGGAAGTTACATTGTAGGCAGGTTTTATACTTTTTAGAGGTACAGGATATATCACTCAAATTGTGGCTAAAAGCCCATTAGCAAACATCTATAAATCATTAACCTTCAGATCTGCCTGGAGTTTCTCGAGTTTAATGTGTTTTATTGGGGAGTGCTTCTTTTGTGTGGAGTATAGGAATTCAGTTAATCGTTGACTCCATGCAGGAGCAGGAAGCCGTAAAAAGAATTTCTAGTACAATCACAGAGGGTATCTTATTTCTTAGGCAATTTTGGATAGAAATAACCCTTTGGTGTTTATGGTCCGTCCTGGGGGAGGGCAGCAGAAAGCGCCAAGGGGGTGCTAGGGAAGTGTGTTGGGCGGGGAAGCGCCAGGTGAGCACGTTGGGGTGGGGTGGGGGAGTTAGGGGGAGCACCAGGAAATTGCTCCAGGAAGTTTCCCTTTTTGCAGGAGCATATATGTGCAAAAGAAAGATGGTGAGCTAGAGGAAACTCTGGTTGAGGTCTGTAGTAGTCGCTGGTACCACAGGCATTACTTCTCACTCTCAACTATTATCAGAGAAGCATCTATTTGCAGTATCTGGTAATTAACACAGACACCCACAGCTGATTAAGGCACAGGGAATATGAAATCATGGAAGACTCCTTCTACAGGGGATATCTATATGTAGATGGGCACAAGGTCCTTGTACTCATAGATAGCACTAGGGAGAGCAGTAATGTTGAACTCACAGGCTCTTCTCTTCAACAGAAGTGATTTACATCCATTTCCACCTAGAAGACTGGGAGCACACTTAAGCTGAGAGTTGGCTCCAATTCCAGATTACAGTCAACCATGACAGGAAAGTCACAATCACTGAAGTTTGAGAGAACTGGTCACACAGCACGCACTCAAGAACAGAAAGTGATGAATTAATGCATGCATGCAATGATCAGCTTGCACCATCCCTTTTATACAGTCTTTGATCCTTACACCCTGCCCAGGACATCAAGACTCTCTCTCACAGACCATCTCAGAAGCTAACTCTAGTCTAGACAGACCTTCTTCACAGGAGTGTCCTGAGGCTTGCCTCCAGGGTGTTGAGCCAATGCTGCAATAGCTATCAACACAGTTGAGCCCTACAATATTTTTAAGGAAGTAAATTTCAAACACTATAATGCGAAATCTCCAAACTGTTTTTTACTCACTTCCAAATGCTGGCTTTTATCATGGCCAGATTAAAAAGACATCGGGACTGGCCTAATATTATAAATGATAAGCTGCTGTCCACTGAGCAACCTACAGCTGGGCTCAAAGCTGTCAACAGTTTAAACTAACTCCAGGATAACAAGACTGAAAATGAAAGTGACAGACACAGCTATTGTTCTTTCCTATGCTGGCACATCCAACATTTAATCAACCTATAGCAACTGCCTCAAAGCTAAAATAAATAATATTGAGGACTAATATTTCCTCATCAGTTGTCCTTAAAGGTTGGAGTACTGCATTTATACCCAAAACTTAGGTTACTCCAGAAGGAGGCCAGTTTTATCTTCTTTAGTAAAAGATACAAGGAGCAAAGATCCTGGGCAGTGTCTGTTTTGTTTGTTTTGTTTTGTTGGTTACTTTATTTATTTACATTTCAAATGTTGTCCTTTTTCCTGGTTTTTCTCTGCAAGCCCTCCCCCCATCTCCTCTCCCCTCCCCTTTGGCTCTAAGAGGTTGCCCGTCCACCCACCTACCCACCCTAACCACTCCTAACCATTCTAACATCTCCCTATGCTGGGACATCAAGCCTCCAGAGGACCAAGTGACTCCCATCCCATTGATTCCAGATAAGGCCATCCTCTGCTACTTGTGTACATGGAGCCATGGACCCATCCATGTATACGCTCTGGTTGGTGGTTTAGTCCCTGGGAGCTCTGAAGGGTCTGGATAATAGATATTGTTGTTCCTCCCATGGGGTTGCAATCACCTTCAGCTCTTTCAGTCCTCCCCCTAACTCCTCCATTGGGGTCCCCAGGCTCAGTCTGCTGGTTAGCTATGAGTATCTGCATCTGTATTAGTCAGGTTCTGGCAGAGCCTCTCTTGGAACAGCTATACCAGGCTCCTGTCAGCAAGCACTTCTTGGCATTAGCAATAGTGTCTGTGTTTTGTGTCTGCAGATGGGATGGATGCCTAGGTGGGGAAGTTTCTGGATGGCTTTTCCTTCCTGCTCCATTGTTTTGTTCCTGCATTTCCTTTAGGCAGGAAAATTTCTGGGTTAAAAATTTGAGGTGTGTGGGTGGCCCCATCTCTCAACTGGGAGCCAAGTCTATCTACTGGTAGGTGGTCTCTATAGGTTCTATTTCTCTGTTGTTGGATATTTCAGCTAATGTTATCCCCATTGGGGCCTGGGAACTTCTCTCTTCTTTGGTATTTGGGACTTGCTAGTGGCTACCCCCAGTTCTCCACCTACCACGGCTACATATTCTGGACTTCTCTCCAGTTTCTTCCCATTCCTGCTTTTACCCCACCCCTCATTTTGTTCCCTCCCCCTTCTCTCTACTAGACCCCTCCCTCCCGATACTTCCTATAATTATTTTGTTCCCCCTTCTAAGTAAGATTGAAGCATCTACACTTTGGTCTTCCTTCTTGTTAAACGTCATACAGTCTGTGAGTTGTATAATGGGTATTCTGACTTCTGGGCTAATATCCACTTATCAGTGAGTGCGTACCATGTGTGTTCTTTTGTGATTGGGTTACCTCACTCACGATGCTATTTTCTAGTTCCACCCATTTGCCAGCAAACTTCATGAAGAAATTCTTTTTTTTTTTTTCACTTTATGCACTGTTAGCACTGGTCTTGCTCTTGTCCAAACAGGTTATTTGAATGGCAGAGATGATTACAGACACAAACCAAAACATTTTTGTAAACTTCTAAAAGCATACAGATTGACCACAGAGGAAATGGTTACTCAGATCATGTGTGTACCTTCATTTTTTTTTTTACTTTATTGTCTTGCGTTTGTAAGTTTGGGTATCAAAGGTTGACAGGAGAGCTTCTTGAACACTCAAATGGATCAGACACCACAATAAACAGTGCCCGGAAACTGAATCATACAGCACTGATTATTTTAAATGCATCAAATACAGATCTGTACAACTATGTTACAGTGGAGTTAACATCAGAAGCTAATGAATCTGTGGCAGGTCAGTACACGGGAGTCAGATGGTGCTGATGTTGGCTTCCAGATGCTGCAAAGGCAGCCCACACATGTTGGACACAGCTGTACCTGGAGAGGCCAAAAGGAAAGTGACTGGGAAGAAGTCTGGCAGGGGACTTGTTGACTTGTAATTATTGAAGGATGGATTGTTTTTCCTTTCTAAAACCGCCTACACAAACTATCTCAGTTGAGACAGGGGCTTTTAAAGGCCCACACAGCGTGTATGTTAGTAATGTACTCTGAGCAAATCTAGGACTCTGTAACTTGAGGCCTTTTAGGAATGCAGAGAAGTTAGAAGACACAAGATTGATGCTGGAAAGTTTTGTTTTTTTTTTAATCTCAGTTATACACGATCAGCACAGTTTAGGGCAATGAACTTATATAACCAGATTTTGAGTTTAATCTTTTTATAGAAAAAATTAGATTGATAAACACACATCTTGAGGAACAAAATCCTTTTGCTTTTATATGATAGACTGTCTACTAAGTACTTTGAACAAAGCACTCTCTCAGAAACTCAACTGCAAGACAGATCTCAAAACACAACAAACATTATGTTCCCTACAATGCAAAATGGCTTTACATGTAAACTTCAAAAATCACATGCTGTATATTAAATTTTTAGATTCAAAAATATCCCTATTTCTCTAACCACATGAACAGTAAAACTGAGGGTTTCAGTTAAAGGGAAAATTCATAGCAAAATTCCATTCCTAAACAGTGATTAAACATAAACCTCATAAAGTTGGGTTTGCCTTTGGCCACAGGAGGGTTTTAACACACTGCTCATCCTCCTGCAGTGGGAGGTTTCCCTGCATTTGCTCCAAACTATGCACCTTTCAGGGAGGTTCTACATCTGTATTGCAGAGTGAATTTCTGCAGCTCAACCTGAGAGTGTTAACAGTGGCAGGCTCCAAGTGGGAACAGAGAAGCAAGTGGTTTTCCTGGAGAAATGGTAGACAGGTTCTTGAAAAAACCAAGCTTACCCACTATCTTTCCACAAACCCAGCCCTACAAAGGATAATAGGAGGAAAACACCAATACAAGGAGGGAAACTTCACCCTGGAAAAAGCAAGATAGGAACCTTCTTTCATCAAACCCAAAAGAAGATAACGAATGAAATATAAAAAATACCATCAAAAATGACAGGAAGTAATAATCACTATTCCCTAATATCTATTAACATCAATGCATTCAATTCCCCAATAAAAAGATACAGATGAAGAGACTGGATTTGAAAACAGGACCCTACATTTGACTGCATACAGGAAACACACCTCAGTGTCAAAGACAAACACTACCTTAGAGTAAAAGGCTGGTAGACAATCTTACAAGCAAATAGTATCAGGAAAGAAGCTGCAGTAGCCACTCTAATATCAAATAAAATTGACTTTCAACCTAAAGTCATCAAAAGAGACACTGACAGATACTTCTTGCTGGTCAAAGGAAAAATACACCAAAAAGAACTCTCAATCCTGAACATCTATGTTCCAAATGCAAGGGCATCCTCATTTGTAAAAGAAACTTTACTAAAGCTCAAAGCACACATTGCACCTAACACAATACTTGTGGGTGACTTCAACACTCCACTCTCCTTAATGGACCGATCAGGAAAACAGAAACTAAACAGGGACACAGTGAAACTAATTGAAGCTTTGGAACATTTAGATTTAACATATATATATATATATATATATATATATATATAAAACATTTCAACCTAAAGCAAAAGAGTATACCTTTTTCTCAGCACCTCATGGTACCCTCTCCAAAATCGATCATATAATTGGTCACAAGACAGACCTCAACAAATATAAGAAGATTGAACTAATCCCATGCCTCCGATCAGATCAATATGGAGTAAAAGTGGTCTTCAATAGCAACAAAAGCAACAGAAAGCCCACATACACATGGAAACTGAACAATATTCTACTCAATGATACCTGGGTCAAGGAAGAAATAAAGAAAGAAATCAAAGACTTTTTAGAATGTAATGAAAATGAAGACAAAACATACCCAAATCTGTGGGACACAATGAAAGCAGTGTTTTGTTTTTGTTTTTGTTTTTTGGTTGTTGTTGTTGTTGCAAATTATAACCTGTGTGTTAGTTCGTTAACTTTATCTGCTCTCAAATGGTTATGTATCTTTTTTTTATTCGATATATTTTTTATTTACATTTCAAATGATTTCCCCTTTTCTAGCCTCCCACTCCCTGAAAGTCCCGTAAGCCCCCTTCTCTCCCCCTGTCCTCCCACCTACCCCTTCCCACTTCCCCGTTCTGGTTTTGCCGAATACTGCTTCACTGAGTCTTTCCAGAACAAGGGGCCACTCCTCCTTTCTTCTTGTACCTCATTTGATGTGTAGATTATGTTTTGGGTATTCCAGTTTTCTAGGTTAATATCCACTTATTACTGAGTGCATACCATGATTCACCTTTTGAGTCTGGGTTACCTCACTTAGTATGATGTTCTCTAGCTCTATCCATTTGCCTAAGAATTTCATGAATTCATTGTTTCTAATGGCTGAATAGTCCTCCATTGTGTAGATATACCACATTTTTTGCATCCACTCTTCTGTTGAGGGATACCTGGGTTCTTTCCAGCATCTGGCAATTATAAATAGGGCTGCTATGAACATAGTAGAGCATGTATCCTTATTACATGGTGGGGAATCCTCTGGGTATATGCCCAGGAGTGGTATAGCAGGATCTTCAGAGAGTGAGGTGCCCAGTTTTCGGAGGAACCGCCAGACTGATTTCCACAGTGGTTGTACCAATTTGCAACCCCACCAGCAGTGGAGGAGTGTTCCTCTTTCTCCACACCCTCTCCAACAACTGCTGTCTCCTGAATTTTTAATCTTAGCCATTCTGACTGGTGTAAGGTGAAATCTCAGGGTTGTTTTGATTTGCATTTCACTAATGACTAATGAAGTTGAGCATTTTTTAAGATGCTTCTCCGCCACCTGAAGTTCTTCAGGTGAGAATTCTTTGTTTAACTCTGTACCCCATTTTTAATAGGGTTGTTTGGTTTTCTGGAGTTTAACTTCTTGAGTTCTTTATATATATTGGATATTAGCCCTCTATCTGATGTAGGATTGGTGAAGATCTTTTCCCAATTTGTTGGTTGCCGATTTGTCTTCTTGATGGTGTCTTTTGCCTTACAGAAACTTTGTAATTTTATGAGGTCCCATTTGTCAATTCTTGCTCTTAGAGCATATGCTATTGGTGTTCTGTTCAGAAACTTTGTCCCTGGACCAATGTCCTCAAGGGTCTTCCCCAGTTTCTTTTCTATTAGCCTCAGAGTGTCTGGCTTTATGTGGAGGTCCTTGATCCATTTGGATTTGAGCTTAGTACAAGGAGACAAGGATGGATCAATTCGCATTCTTCTGCATGCTGACCTCTAGTTGAACCAGCACCATTTGTTGAAAAGGCTATCTTTTTTCCATTGGATGTTTTCAGGCTCTTTGTCAAGGATCAAGTGGCCATAGGTGTGTGTTTTCATTTCTGGATCTTCAATCCTGTTCCATCGATCTTCCTGCCTGTCACTGTACCAATACCATGCAGTTTTTAACACTATTGCTCTGTAGTATTGCTTGAGGTCAGGGATACTGATTCCCCCAGAATTTCTTTTGTTGCTGAGAATAGTTTTAGCTATCCTGGGTTTTTTGTTATTCCAGATGAATTTGATAATTGCTCTTTCTAACTCTGTGAAGAATTGAGTTGGGATTTTGATGGGTATTGCATTGAATCTGTATATTGCTTTTGGCAAAATGGCCATTTTAACTATATTGATTCTACCAATCCATGAGCATGGGAGGTTTTCCCATTTTTTGAGGTCTTCTTCCATTTCCTTCTTCAGAGTCTTGAAGTTCTTGTCATACAGATCTTTCACATGTTTGTTAAGAGTCACCCCAAGATACTTTATACTGTTTGTGGCTATTGTGAAGGGGGTCATTTCCCTAATTTCTTTCTCAGCCTGCTTATCCTTTGAGTATAGGAAGGCCACTGATTTGCTTGAGTTGATTTTATAACCTGCCACTTTGCTGAAGTTGTTTATCAGCTGTAGGAGTTCTCTAGTGGAGTTTTTTGGGTCACTTAGGTAGACTATCATGTCGTCTGCAAATAATGATAGTTTGACTTCTTCCTTTCCAATTTGTATCCCTTTGACCTCCTTATGTTGTCTAATTGCCAGAGATAGTACCTCAAGTACATTATTGAAAAGATAAGGAGAAAGGGGGCAGCCCTGTCTAGTTCCTGATTTTAGTGGGATTGCTTCAAGTTTCTCTCCATTTAGTTTGATGCTGGCTACCAGTTTGCTGTATATTGCTTTTACTATATTTAGGTATGGGCCTTGAATTCCTGTTCTTTCCAAGACTTTAAGCATGAAAGGATGCTGAATTTTGTCAAATGCTTTTTCAGCATCCAATGAAATGACCATGTGGTTTTTTTCTTTGAGTTTGTTTATGTATTGGATTGCATTGATGGATTTCCGTATATTGAACCAACCCTGCATTCCCGGGATAAAGCCTACTTGGTCATGGTTGATGATCGTTTTGATGTGTTCTTGGATTCGGTTGGCAAGAATTTTATTGAGTATTTTTGCATCGATGTTCATAAGGGAAATTGGTCTGAAGTTCTCTTTCTTTGTTGGATCTTTGTGTGGTTTTGGTATCAACGTAATTGTGGCTTCGTAGAAGGAATTGGGTAGTGTTCCTTCTGTTTCTATTTTGTGGAATAGTTTGAAGAGTATTGGTGTTAAGTCTTCTTTGAAGGTCTGATAGAATTCTGCACTGAAACCATCTGCACTGAAACCATGACACACCTGAAAGCCCTGGAACAAAAAGAAGCTATTTCACCCAGGAGCAGTAGAAGGCAGGAAATCATCAAACTCAGGGCCGAAACCAATCAAGTAGAAACAAAGAGAGCCATACAAAGAATAAACAAAACCAGGAGCTGGTTCTTTGAGAAAATCAACAAGATAGATAAACCCTTAGCCAGACTGACCAAAGGGCACAGAGAAAGTATCCAAATTAACCAACTTAGAAATGAAAAGGGAGATATAACAACAGAAACTGGGGAAATCCAAAAAATCATCAGATCCTGCTACAAGAGCCTGTACTCAACACAAATGGAGAATCTGGAGGAAATGGACAATTTCCTTGACAGATACCAAATACCAAAATTAAATCAGGACCAAATAGATCATCTAAACAGTCCCATAATGCCTAAAGAAATAGAAGGAGTCATAGAAAGTCTTCCAACCAAACAAAGCACAGGACCAGATGGTTTCAGTGCAGAAAGCAGTGTTAAGAGGAAAACTCATAGCCCTGAGTGCCTCCAAAAGAATCTGGAGAGAGCATACACTAGCAGCTTAAGGGCACACCTGAAAGCCCTGGAACAAAAAGAAGCTAATTCACCCAGGAGGAGTAGAAGACAGGAAATCATCAAACTCAGGGCTGAAATCAATCAGGTAGAAACAAAGAGAACCATACAAAGAATCAACAAAACCAGGAGCTGGTTCTTTGAGAAAATCAACAAGATAGATAAACCCTTATCCAGACTAACCAAAGGGCACAGAGACAGTATCCAGATTAACAAAATTAGAAATAAAAAGGGAGATATAACAACAGAAACTGAGGAAATTAAAAAATATCATCAGATCCTACTACAAAAAGTCCATACTTTCCACGGACCGACCCAGTGGGGGGGGGGGATTCAACCGAGGGGGGACTTTGGATATCAGGAGAGGCATGGGTTAGTGTGTGGCAAGTGACAAACAGAAACAAACACTAAGGCAGTTTGAATCTGAGTGTATTTTGCGGCGCTCAAGCAACGATTTTTATACATACAAAACTGGTATTACAATTCTGAAAAATGTATCCACTGAAGCAATTACAAAGAACAATTATCATAAGCATTTGACAGAATAAGATACAAAATCAATCAGGTATGAATTTGGAAGTTCGTGTACAAAGCATCTCATTCCTAGATCAGAATCAATTCACGTAAAATCACCTGTAGTTAATAGCAAATTTTCATGAGTTCAAAAGTTCTCAAGAACACTTAGTTATGGCCCCTAGGTCCTGTTTACTTTAAGGAATATTCATGAGTAATCCTTATGTAACATCTAGTTTCTGTCTCTTTAAAGTTCCTCAAGATTCACTTTAAAACTATACTCAATGCTTTCCATACCACAACGTCAGAGCCAACCTCATCTACACACATAGACATTCATATATTGTTGGGAGGTTACTTTAACAACGTATTATGTTGTCATTATATAACTAATTTTGAAGCAATTATGAAGCAAAGCGTTGAACTTCCAAGAAAGGGGTCATGGCCAGTGACTATATTTCAAAGAATGAACTTTCATTTAACTTTCTTGCTTGGATACTCTCTGCCCAGGCTATCAGGAACATCTCGTGAATATAGAGATAGAATAGGGAAAAACCAGAGCAGGTAAGCTGCCATGAGAACTACAGCTCAAAATTATTTCTCTGGCTAGAGAAGTCCACAACCAGTTCCAGAAGACCTCTGTATCAGAGTCTAACGCCTCAGTCTGTGAAACTTGACCACAGAATCTACTGGAGGTGGTGTGGCATATACTCAATACAACTGGAGAATCTGGAGGAAATGGACAGTTTTCTAGACAGATACCAAACACCAAAATTAAATCAGGATCAAATAGATCATCTAAACAGTCCCATAACCGCTAAAGAAATAAAGGGGGTCATAAAAGTCTCCCAGCCAAAAAAGGCACGGGAACAAATGGCTTCAGTGCAGAATTCTATCAGACCTTCAAAGAAGACCTAACACCAATACTCTTCAAACTATTCCACAAAATAGAAACAGAAGGAATAGGCTGAGAAGGAAGTTAGGGAAATAACACCCTTCACAATAGCCACAAACAATATAAAGTATCTTGGTGTGACTTTAACCAAACAAATAAAAGATCTGTATGAGAAGAACTTCAGGTCACTGAAGAAGGAAATTGGAGAAGACCTCAGAAAATGGAAAAATCTTCCATGCTCGTGGATTGGCAGGATTAATATAGTTAAAATGGCCATCTTGCCAAAAGCAATATACAGATTTAATGCAATACCCATCAAAATCCCAACTCAGTTCTTCATAGAGTTAGAAAAAGCAATTCTCAAATTCATCTGAAATAACAAAAAAACCCAGGATAGCTAAAACTATTCTCAACAATAAAAGAACTTCTGGAGCAATCAGTATCCCAGACCTTAAGCAATACTACAGAGCAATAGTGTTAAAAACTGCATGGTATTGGCACAGTGACAGGCAAGCGGACCAATGGAATAGAATTGAAGACACAGAAATGGATCCACACACCTATGGTCACTTGATCTTCGACAAAGGAGCTAAAATCATCAAGTGGCAAAACAAATGGTGCTGGTTCAACTGGAGGTCAGCATGCAGAAGAATGAGAATTTATCCATTCTTATCTCCTTGTACTAAGCTCAACTCCAAGTGGATCAAGAACCTCCACGTAAAACCAGACACACTGAAACTAATAGAAAAGAAACTGGGGAAAACCCTTGAGGTCATGGGCACAGGAGAAAAGTTTCTGAAAAGAACACCAATAGCTTATGCTCTAAGATCAAGAATTGACAAATGGTATCTCATAAAATTACAAAGTTTCTGTAAGGCAAAGGACACTGTCAAAAGGACAAAACGGCAACCAACAAATTGGGAAAAGATCTTCACCAACCCCTCCGATAGAGGCCTAATATCCAGTATATACAAAGAACTCAAGAAGCTAGACCCCAGTGAACCAAATAACCCTATTAAAAATGGGGTACAGATCTAAACAAAGAATTTTCGCCTGAAGAAATTCAGATGGCTGAGAAGCACCTTAAGAAATGCTCGACATCATTAGTCATTAGGAAAAAGCAAGTCAAAACAACCCTGAGATTTCACCTCACACCAGTCAGAATGGCTAAGGTTAAAAACTCAGGAGACAGCAGGTGTTGGAGAGGGTGTGCAGAAAGAGGAACACTCCTCCAGTGCTGGTGGGATTGCAAGATGGTACAACCACTATGGAAATCAGTCTGGTGGTTCATAAGAAAACTGAACATGACACTTCTGGAGGACCCTGCTATACCTCTCCTGCGCATATACCCCGAGGATTCCCGGTATGCAATAAGGGCACATGCTCCACTATGTTCATAGCAGCCTTATTTATAATAGCCAGAAGCTGGAAAGAACCCAGATGTCCCTCAGTGGAGGAATGGATACAGAAAATGTGGTATATTTACACAATGGATTACTACTCTGCAGTTAAAAAGGATGAATTCATGAAATTTTTAGGCAAATGGTTGGAACTGGAAAATATCATCCTAAGTGAGGTAACCCAATCACAAAAGAATACACATGGAATGTAATCACTAATAAGTGGATATTAGCCCAGAAGCTCTGAATACCCAAGATACAAGTAGCATATCAAATGACTCCCATGAAGAAGTAAGAAGGGGGCCCTGATCCTGGAAAGGCTTGATCCAACATTGTAGGGGAGTACCAGGACAGAGAAAAAGGAGGGAGGTGATTGGAGAATGGGTGGAGAGAAGAGGGCTTATAGGACATATGGGGAGGGGGGAACTGGGAAAGGGGAAAGCATTTGGAATGTAAACAAAGAATTGGGAAAATAAAAAAAACAATTAAAAAATAAAATGTATGCACGCATACAGCGTCAGAAATAGAGATGCTGGGAAATATCAGGTATGTTAAAGCGAGTAGCCCCCAACTTCAGTCATCTTGGCTTAAAGATGTAAACAAGGGTAGCTTCCTGCAAGGTGAATGCTTCCTAGAAACCCTGTCTAGAAAAAAAATAGAAGAAAAAAAAAAAGGTGCTTGTCCACCTTTATCTTTGAGTAGACTTCTAAGTTATCAGGCATCAACATGACAGGGATTTGATCATGGCTCAGATCATTGATCAAGTGGTTGACCCTACTCCCATCTCCACTCCCACCCCTACACCCACCCACCAAGAGCACACAGAGCAGCAGGTCTCTGGCCCGGAACAGCTTCACTTTCTGAACCACTAAAGTGCTTAGTCTTAGCCTTAGTCTTACTTGCCAGGACTGAGGACTCCAGATTACACGGGGGTTGCCATGGCTGCAATCTAGGTCCCCTCCACCTCCTAGCTGCCAAGGCAGGGGGTGGGAAACCGCCCTCCCTACACTCCAGCAGGGAGAGGCAGCCAGCATCCCTGGGGCAGCCAGTGCTCTGTCCTGGATGCTCACTCCACCTGCTCCATCTGCTCTGCCAGCTCGACCACTAAGGCTGCAGCTGCCGAAGTCATTATTTTTAATAGCTGAGTAGTATTCCACTTGTGCAAAGGCACCACATTTTCTGTATCCCTTCTTCCCTTGAGGGAGATCTGGGTTGTTTCCAGCTTCTGGCTATTATAAATAAGGTGGCCATGAACACAGTGGAGCATGTGTCCTTGTTATATGTTGGAGCATCTTTTGAGTGTATGCCCAGCTGGGTCTTCAGGTAGAACTTTTCTGAGGAAATGCCAGATTGATTTCCAGAGTGGTTTTTCCCAGCTTACAATAGAGGAGTGTTCCTCTTCCTCCACATACTCACCACTATCTGCTACCACCTGAGTCTTTGATCTTAGGCATTCTGTTTGGTATGAGCTGGAATCTCAGGGTCATTTTGATTTGCATTTCCCTGATGATTAAGAACTTTGAACATTTCTTTAAGGGCTTCTCAGCCATTCAAGATTCCCAAGGTGAAAATGCGTTTTTTAGCTCTGTACCCCATTTTTAAATAGAGCTATTTGGTTCTCTGGAGTATAACTTCTTGTGTTCTTTGCATATTTTATATATTAGCCTCTGTCAGATGTAGAGTTGGTAATGATATTTTCCCAATATGTAAGTTGCTGTTTTGTCCTATTGACAGTGCCCTTTGCCTTACAGAAGCTTTGCAATTTTATGAGGTCCCATTTGTCAATTCTTGATCTTAGAGCATAAGCCATTCAGGAAGTTTTCCTCTGTGCCCATGTGTTTGAGGCTCTTCCCCACTTTCTCTTCTATTAGTTTCAGTGTATCTGGTTTTATGTGTAGGTCCTTGATCCACTGGACTTGAGTTTTGTATAGGGAGAGAAGAATGGATCAATTTTCACTCTTCTGCATGCTGACCTCCAGTTGAGCCAGCACCATTTGTTAACAATGCTGTCTTTTTTCCCACTGGACAGCTTTAGCTCCTTTGTCAAAGATGAAGTAACCCTAGGTGGTTGGGTTCATTTCTGGGTCTTCAATTCTATTCCATTGATCTACCTGCCTGTCACTGTACCAATACCATGCAGTTTTTATGATTGCTCATAGTATAGCTTAAGGTTAGGGATGTTGATTCCCTCAGAAGTTCTTTTATTGTTGAGAATAGTTTTTGATATCCTGGGTTTTTTTTTTATTCCAGATGAATTTGAGAATTACTCTTTCTATCTCTATAGAGGATTGAGTTCGAATTTTGATAGGTAACGCATTGAATCTATAGATTGTTTTCTGCAAGATGGCCATTTTAGAGTCACACAAAAATGTTTTACATTCTTTATGGCTATTGTGAAGGGTGTGGTTTCCCTAATTTCTTTCTCAGCCCATTTCTCCTTTGTATAGAGGAAGGCAACAGCTTTGTTTGAATTAATTTTATATCCAGCCATATTGCTAAAAGTTGTTTGTCAGCTCTAGGAGTTCTCTGGTAAAATTTTTGAGGTCACTTATGTATACTATCATATCATCTGCAAATAGTGATATTTTGGCTTCTATATTTCCAATTTGTATTCCTTTGACCTCATTTTCTTGACTAATTGCACCTGCTAAAACGTCGAGTACTATATTAAATAGATAGGGAGAGAGTAAGAAGCTTTGTCTTGTCCCTGATATTAGTGGAATTGCTTCAAGTTTCTGTCCATTTAATTTGATGTTGGCTATTGGTTTGCTGTAGATTGCATTTATTACATTTAGGTATGTGCCTTAAATTCCTAATCTTTCTGGCTTTTTCAGCATCCAATGGGCTCACCATGTGTTTTTTTTCTTTGAGTTTGTTTGTTTATATAATGAATTGTGTTGATGGATTTCTGTGTATTGAACCATCCCTCATCCCTGGGATAAATTGAAGCCTAGTTCATCATGATGGATGATTATTTTGATATGTTCATGGTTTCAGTTTGTGACAATTTTACTGAGTAGTTTTGCATCAATATTCATAAGGGAAAATGGTCTGAAGTTCTCTTTCTTTGTTGGGTCTTTGTGTGGTTTAGGTATCAGAGTAACTATGGCTACATAGAACAAATTAAGTTCTTAATTAAGTGTTCCTTCTGTTTCTATCTTGTGGAATGCCTTGAGAAGTATTGGTACTAAGCCTTCTTCTTTGAATGTGTGACAGAATTCTGCAATAAAACCAATTGGCCCTGGGCTTTTTTTGGTTTGGAGACTGTTAATGACTGCTTCTATTTCTTTCAGGGTTCTGGGACTGTTTAGATGATTTATATGATCCTGATTTAACTTTGCTACCTAAAATCTATCTAGAAAATTATCCATTTTATCTAGAAAGAGATGTTTATGGACTATGTGAGCACCTCCAGATTCAGTGGCAGTAAAAACCCTGACAGAGTCCAGCCTTATCAATGACACGAAACATGGAGTCTGGGTTAGCTTTTGTTATATTTAAGAAGATTAAGAGATAAATGCATATATAATATATAAATATCACTTTAGCATGTGTTTCATTTTAATGGTAATGGATAGCTTTCAAATTTCAAGGTCTGGAATATTGTTTGAAGTTAATCTGGCTACTAGATATTTAGGAATCTTCTGAGATGCCATTCCTTGTACTAAAAGAGGCTAGGAAGGTTTCATACTGCCAATGGGAAGCCAGGGACTGTGAGTGACCAGAGAAGAGTTTCCGGTGGAGGTGACACTAGAATGGAATTGTGAAGGTTAAATCCTTTTGGAAGATGCTGAATGAAAATAAGACAGCCTTGGAGGGAGACTAGCAAGCACCCAGAACAGGCTGAGTACCAGGCATAAAAATGTAAGAATGGAGAAAAGAAGGCAAGAGAGTCGTGATCTAAAGTCTAGGTGGAGGAAAGTCTATGTTCACACGTGGCGAGAAGGGACTGTGGAGCAAGTTCACCAAGAATAGGGCTACAAATGTTGTGAATCCAAATAAGAAACTGCTTCAAATTTTGTTCTCTTTCCCTTTGTATTCCTAAAGTAAAAAGGTGGGAGAGGGAATTGTGTGTGTGGATGTGTGCATGCAGTAGGGGAGTTTAATGGAGAGCTAGGTGCAATGAATTTATTTTACATAGACAGAAGTTTTAACTAAAACCAAGTGTTAGTAAGAACTGAGTGGAACTCTGCAGGTGCTTGAAGTCACACTAACCTGCCCAGGCAATGCCTTCCCTCCCCGCTACACACATGCGCGTGCACATGCACACATGCATGCATGTGAGCACACCTGTCAGTCGTAGTACAGTGGGCATTAAACCCTCTTGTGCTGAATTTAGGAGGTTGAGAGTCACTGATGCAGGGGTTGGGAACTGAACTCAGGTCCTCTGTGAGAATATCAAGTGCTCTTAACTGCTGGGCTGTCTCACTAGCACTACTTTCATCCCCTTCTTAGTTAAATCTCTGGTGTCATAGGGAAGAAATAACTCAGAAAAGTCATTTAATTTGCAACAAATTTTTATTGAGCAGATAGAGCATGACTCATAAAAACCAAATGAAATGTCTTAACCAAATATGTATGTTTAGGAATGCAAGTTGAGGATATGGAATGACTGATGCTACTGTGGGCCAAGCTCTGTGGTATGGACATATTTCCTGTCCTACAAAGTTTCCCATAACTGATTCAAAGAAAAAGAAGCAAACAGTATGATTATAACTAAGCAAAAAATGCATTCTGTGGGCTAGAAAGAGTAAGTACAATAATGCATGCAAATTAACACTGTTGAACTAATATACTGCCTTAGATTACTTTTATGCCATATGCCAGAGGGCCCTCAATGGAAAATCCTAGGTAGAAGGACACTCGCTCTATGTTCCTTCCACTTCTGAGTGGACCTGAATACACAGAGGTCACTGGTATTTTTATTTTTGCCTCTGTTCCATATTCTAGTGAGATTAGTTTGCCTTCAGCCTGGCCATCGAGCAGGCGTAGGAGGCCTTTGACCTCTCCTTTTTCCCACACTACTCCACTCTGCCAGAAGGAATTTGAATCTTGCACTTCACTGAAGTAGCGCTCAATTTCAGCCTTGTGAACAAGACCATTGAGACCCTTCTTCTGCCCCAGGTAGAAGAGTGTGCTTGGCTGCCTGGACCTGCACATGTGTTTGTACTGTCTCCTGAAGGATCGATTCAAGGATGAGACATACTTTTCTATTAGGGTGGAATCCTGATCAAGCTCTTTGTTTTCTGGCCAGAATAGGAGGCAGGCCAGGAAATAAGGATCAGGATATGGATGAGTTAGTCCCACAATCTGTAAGACCTCTCTGAGCTTTTGCTTCAGTGTGCTAAATGGCAAGATATACTTGGAAGTGGGCTTTAGACAACTGAGAATAATGTTGGCCAAAATGAAATTTTGTGTTTCCTTTGTCAGTGCCTTTGGCACCTGCTTGTTTAGGATATGCTTTAACAGTAAGGTATAGTTTTCCACTATTTTTTCCATGTTGGTAGCTTCTTTGTGGTTTGGGTTAAGATATTCAAGGAGTCCTGAAAATGTGTCTGCTCGCCAAGCTTTTATGCGCTTCCTACAGTTCTCCTCTTGGAGTAACAGATCTTCTTTGCCCTGTAACAAGTTGGTATCCAAATGACAGAAAAGGTCTGCATATTTCTTGAAACAGCGGCTGACTTTCTTACTAAGCAAGAGTTCTGTCAATTCTTTGGGAGTGTTCCTTGGTTTCAGAAGACCCATATAATCCAAAAAAAAATCAAAGCATCTTTTCAAATCTGACTGTAAATTCTGTAGGAGGGATGTAAATTTGTTGAGTACAACACAATATTCACCTTTTGGGTCTGAAGGGATGGTCCCCTTTCCAGACAAAAACTGTGCCATAGATTCTTTTGACATTTCATTTTCTTTATGAAATAGGGGTGTGAGCTGAAGAAGTTGAATAATGTCAAGACCTACTTCGATTTCCCCGAAGAAGCCGGCTGTGTTATATGTGTCATATCTTCTTTGGGACTTCCGTGGTGACCATGCATCAGTTTCATAGTCTTTACTATCAGTTTGTTCCTGAGAATCTTTGAAGGCTTTTGAAGCCTTTTCAGCAACTTCTAGGAAATGTGCTAGATCATCCACACTAATACTTCTACATGTGTTATTTTTACCCAGCCACTGTCGGATCTCACTTTTATAAACTTGACCAAGGGTATCTGAAATATAGGAATTCTTAGGTGCTTTCCTTTTGGCCAGATTTGCCCAGACCAGAGCAGTGCTAAAGTTCTTCTCTTTAAGATAGAAGTGTCTTGCTAAAGCTTGACAAATGAATGCATTTTGTGGGAATCGATCACTTCCTGCAGTCAAGACCTTTTCGGTTTGCTCATTCTGCAATTCTTCAATGAACGGGGAAAACAGAGTGTCTGTTTCGCCTCCATGCTCCTTGCGTTGTCTTGTAAGCAAGAGAGTTTGTACATCATGCTTAAATTTGTCTCTTCCTATTCCAGAATCATAGAATATGTTCTCTTCCAGCATATTCAGTACAATCTGACACTTATCCATTCTGTAGCTCATTTCCAGTTCTTTTAAACAGTGCATGGCAATTAGAGGGTGAATGATACGTATACCAGCGTACCTCCCATAATCTAAAACTTCTGTTCTTATTAGAAGTGTGGAATAGGTTCCCATGTTGTCTTCTATAGTTTCAGGTTTCCCATGTTTGATGGTATAAGTGATTCCCAAAAATATTTCACACTGTGATACTGAAATGGTAGAGTCTGTAACATAAGAGTTGAGTAACGCCAGGTAAGAAATGAGCTGGGCTTTCCTGCTGTGAGCATCCAGGTCCTTCAGTGTATTCTTCACTACATTCTTTATGTAAGTTGTGTCAAAATTGTCTTTCAAGATCATGAAGGAATAAAAGTTTTCACAGTTCTTATACTCCTTTTCAATTTCCTGTAGTTTGGCCTCAAAGGCCCTTTTTTCTTTGGGAGAAAGTTGATATTTTAGGGAAATGCTATCAGCTAGTTTTGCACTTTCATCTGGATTCTGAGATCTCATGCAGTTCAGGATTATTACTAATGTCTTTTCATATCTCAGACCCTTGTCTGCTATAAAGGAATTGATGGCATTCTGCAGAATGTAGGTGTTCTGTTGTTCTTCGAAGTCATCCACAAGGAGAAGAACAGGAATGTAATCCTGGTGGCTGGTAGCCTTGTAGCTGATCAGCTTGCTTACTTGTTCTCCAATCTCTACAAAATCAGTTGCTTTGTTTTTCAAGACAGCACACCGGAACTTCTGCTTTAAGTCCCAGAGAACATGCATAGCCAATGTAGTACCTCCACAGCCTGGGTGATGGTACAGGTTGATGACTTTGGCAAACAGTGGTTTAGGAGAGTCTGCACACTGTTGTATTAAAGTTGTTAGCTCTTCAAAATTATCCCGTTTTACAAAAGCTGAAGAGTAGTTTTCAGAAGAAAAATAAAAGTTCCACCAGGATACTCTGCCTCCTCGATAAAAGTGTTCTTCTCGTGATTTCTTAAATTCTAAGAATTGAGATTCATCTTTCTCTATGTCTGTGTCTCTACACTCATTTTCACAGAGGATTTCCAGTGCACTCATGATATCTTCATCCATTTTCTCAAGAATAACTGAAGAGGAGCCACAGGAAGGCAAAAATCTCCTTGAAGACTGAATCACTGATTTCAATTTGAGGATGGTATTGTTGATCAGTTCTATGTTTAAAGTGGAAATGCTATGTTTTGCTAACTCATCCTTGATTTCCAGTCTTACTTGTAGTAGATCACTCCACTGTTGGTAGATAGCTGAGTTTACACAGATACACAACATATTGTCCATTCCATTGAAAACTTGATAGAAAGCACAGAAAGTCTCAAGGAGTGGATCTTTTTGGTTTTCTACTGGAGAAAGTAGGAGAAAAACCACCAAAACCTTCCCTTTTACTATTACATTTTCATCTGTGAGGAATGAAATAAGTCTTCTAACTCCAGAAGCTCTATCTCTCTGCCATAGATGTGGCTCTAGAGGTTGACATGACAAGTCTACTCTGCCATTGCAGAAGATCCAACTTGGCTGCTCATAAAGTTTCAGAGTAGAAATTTTCTCTTCTATGGTAGTTTTTTCCTCATAGTGACTGGGTAAATGAAGGTTTGCTACTCTGCTTTCTCTGTAAGCTTTGACCACCCCCTTGATATGAGAGTAAGGATCAAAATCTAGCACAGTAAATAATTTAATTTCCTTTATAAAATCTAAGTGCTCTACTTGAGTTGGTGCACAGGTATTTGTTACAAGAATGTACCAATCATAGTAAGATTTATCAAGTGAGCCTTGGTTTCGGGTCAAAAGTTTAGACAGTTTTAGTCCTTCACTCTCTTTCTTAGCTATCATCCTAAGTTCTTCTTCTTCAGCTGCTTTTCTAGATGCTGTCCATGTCTTTAAATCCTCTAGAAATTTTTTGAACTCTCTATCCCTTTGTTTGGGATTGCTCAGGATATCCCTGGAGCTAGCTCCTTGTCTCACAAACAATGATGTATCTTTGTTTTGTTTCCATGTTGTACCTGTGTAACTTTGCATCATAGTGTAGAAATACTTGTCTTGACATAAAGAATGTTTGGGAATAACATCTACCTCAATCACAAATCTATTAGATTGTGTATTGTTCTGCAAAAGGACTTCCACAAACCTTGGTTCCCGAATACATGCCCTGGCTTCTCTGATTACACTGTCTTCAAAATACTTTGTGATCATTATGTTGAAATGGTTAATAAAGACATCTTTACTGGTGATGTGCACACCAACAATTTCTCCATGTGGTTTGTCCATTACTCCAAAATGGATAGTACCATTGGTGCGTGAATTCATACAAGCTGCTGCAAATCGGAACGTCTCATTGCTAAATTTCATCTTTATGTCCTCTTGTGTGGCTTGCTCTATGTTTGTGAAGGCTTTGAATTCATGCACTGGGTCAATCAGATTGAGTGGCCCTGTCTCAGCAACTCGTAGAATAGAATGTTCTATGTATTGTTTGACGTCATGGAAAGAATCAAAAGGGTATGGCATGCAAGACATCTGTTCTGGTTTGAGCTTATCACCTTCTGTGTCTTTAGTCACTTCATCACCTAACATGTTTTCTTTAGTAAGACTTGGTTCTTGTTCTTCATTCTGCCCTGTCTCTCTGAGACCAAGATCACGGTTGAATAAAACTGAATTTTCTTCCTCATTGTTAGTCTTTTTTTGGTGTTCTTTTGTAGAGAGTTTTTTATCATTTAATTGTCTGGAATCTTGATTACTTTCAGGGGAACTAATTAGTTTGTTATACATACGTCTTATCAGAAGTGCTGGACCCCGTGGCAAGCCCATTTCTCTAAGATCCACTTCAGTTAGTTCTTGCAGGACCATGCCTGTCACCTCTTCATCAAGCAGGATTTGAGCATATTTCTCATCAATGTTAAGGTCTTCAGTTATCCAGTTTTTTACGTCTTCTTTGGTCCAGTCTTTGATTGATTTAGGTTGAGTTACTTGTCTACTCATGTCCAAGCTTCAAAGTTGTTCCCTGCAAACAGTAATACAATATGTTAGAATTATACTTTATCATGGAAATCACACAGGCAATTTGAAATATAATCATACAAATTATATATAGATGAATGACATTTTTCAAGAATAACATAAAACTGCTTGGGAGTCATTCCATAGTATGTAGACCTAAGTATTTCCCATTTCACAGACAATTATAATTGTGATTCTAAAATAAGCAGTAACTGTTTTCCAGGTGATAAATTCCTTGTCTTTGATGATGTTCCCCTTTAGACTTATCTGTGTGGAAGTTGACATTTTGTAACTTAAAACTGGAATCTTCAATAATAAAATTACCATTTCATAGAATATATTTTAGTAAAACTTCGAATATATGAGCATCCACAAAAATTAATATTCTTAAACTCAAACTGATTAGCAAATGTGATAATGATATGAACGTGGCCAAAACAACTCAAATGAGAAAGAATAGTGTATAAGCATCATAATACCTGATCTTAAATTATACTCTAGAGTCATAGTGTAATACCAGCATGGATTTAGCACAAGAACAGTCTCATAGACTAGGGCTCCAGAAATAAATCCAATAACAGCAGTAATCTAAATTTCTACCTAACTGTTAAAATCTCATATTGAAAAAAAAAATACAACCTTACCAACAAATATCTCCTGTAAAACTGGCTATTTGGATAAGAAAGAAAAAACTAGGTGAATATTTCTAATTCAGTATAAAATCCAATTTAAAATGGATCAAAAGTCTTAATGCAAGATCTGAAACTGACTGAGGAAAACAAAGTTAAAATATTTCAAGATATAGGCAAATAGCAGATGTGGTGAAAATGAAGATACCTGAAGAGACACATAAAGAGATAAAAATATCTTTCAATCTTGCCATCTGACTGTTGAAATACTGGACCCCAAAGAAATAGGAGTTTTCCTCTAGAAAACTCATGCTGAGAGGAGAGAGAGAGTTAAATGTCTCACATTGCCTAAGTCAGGGTGACTCATTTCTCTCACCTATTCCACAGGAAAAGCTTCTGGTCTTCTGGGGTTGAGGACCAGACTGACTCTGCCTGAGTTTTGATGGAGACCACAGGAACCTGGAAACTGTTTAGGTACTGGACTATACAGACAAACTTCTCTCATTTTAATTAATATGACTCTGAGATTTTAATTAATTCTTCCCAGATTTCTGACTGCATTGACAGCTAAAAAACCGACCAGCTCCTTACCCCAAGGTAATCCACTACCCTATTAGCTCATTTGTGAACTAGTTAAGACTGCCAGATCTCTTATCAAAAAGATAAACAGGTCTACCTTGCTCACAGGCTTCACGATAAAAGATACATAAGTTAAGATATAAGCTTTCAAAGACGTTACCTTCTGTTACTTCCTTATATAAACTCAGTTTCCAGTAACTAAATGCTTCATATTTCCTCCCTTTGATATGCCACTATCCTGACATCAATCAGTAGAGTTCTTATAAATTAGCATAACCCTAATAAAACATTGCACTATAGGATCCACTTTTATAATCACAAGTTGAGTTTCCTTTGGTTATCTTTTAACTATAAACTTAAAGTGCTTCTTGTGCTAAATCTGTACTACAGCTATCATAGTTACAAATATAAGTTTCTTTTGGTTATCTTTTAACTATGGACTCAAGGTGTTTCTCTTGCTAAACTATGTGATCATTATCATATTCACAATGATGTCAAAATTTTGAGTTTCCTTTAATTGTCTTTTAAGTGTAATATATTCAGTTTACTAGACAGAAGAAGCCTTTATTGTTCCTTCTATTCAACCAAAGTTTTGTTTTGTTTTGTTTTTGGAGTTTTTTTTTCTTTGTCTTTCTTAAGCTCATCTTAAAGAATTGTCATGTTATTAACAAATTTATCTCTTTTGTAAACTTAGAAGGTACAGGAAACACTCAGATCTTCTTCTCATGGACCAAATAAACTCCATCCAGATACACCTGCCAATCAGTAGGCTAAGTTCCCATTTGCTACCTATCCAAGAGGGTGGGAGTCCTCTCCCGTGCCCTCGCCCTCACCCCCAACCACAAAACCTAAGGGTTTCAAATGTACTTTGAATTGTGCATCCAAGAAATTTTTTTCCCTAATATACTTTATTCTCTGGTCTCTCTGTGTGTGTGTGTGTGTGTGTGTGTGTGTGTGTGTGTGTGTGTGTGTGTGTGTGTGTGTTCAGCATCTTGTCAAGTCTGGAAATTTACTCAAAATCTACATCCATAACAGCTCCAGAGAAGCAACCCACAGATGCCCCAGTATACTCTCACAGACACAGATGCTTCTACTGGACATGCTCCTTCCTATCCATAGACCCTGGAGAGCAAGGAAACAGCCAAGTCTCCTATGACTTAGATCAACATCCTCATATCCATTTTCTTAAGTTTCTCAGAGACACATGGTCTCAAGTAACTAAAGATCATGAAAACCCTATTCCTGCCTTACCATAGCCTCTGTCTAGTTTTTCCTTTTTTGATTAAACCAAAATAGAGGAATGTTAGCATTCCTTCTAGGATCTGCCCCACAATTACCTGGCCAGGTATGCCTGACTTAATATAAAGGTAGCTGTTGGCCCCTTCTTCCTCTCTTACTCTCTTATCCTCTTTCTCTTTTACTCTTTGCCCCTTCTCTCCCTGCCCCATACCCTTTTCTTCCCCTTCTCCCCTCTCCATTTGTTCCTGACAGGCCACTTTCTCTCTCTCTCTCTCTCTCTCTCTCTCTCTCTCTCTCTCTCTCTCTCTCCCTTTCTCTGCCTCTACTCTCTCCTCAACTTACCCTGCATAAATAAACTCTATTCCATATTATATTCACCATATGACTGGTACCTCATGGGGAGGGGATGCCTCAGCATGAGCCCATGGGCCCAAGAAGGTACTCCGCCACCTCACTATACTGAGCTGAGCTGCTACCAAACATACTCTGGCTTTCTTTCTTTCTTTCTTTCTCTCTTTCTTTCTTTCTTTCTTTCTTTCTTTCTTTCTTTCTTTCTTTCTTTCTTTCTTTCTTTCTTTCTCTCTCTCTCTCTCTCTCTCTCTCTCTCTTTCTTTCTTTCTTTCTTTCTTTCTTTCTTTCTTTCTCTCTTCCTTTGTATGAAACATAGCATCTAGAATACATAAACAATTCTGAAAGCACCAAACCAAATAACCCACTAAACGGGCCCATGAACTGAATTAGGCAGTTTTCAATAAAGAAATACAAATAGTCAAAAATAGTGGAAAAAAAACTATCAACATATTTAGCCACCAGAGAAATGCAAATGAAAACTGTGTTGATATCCCATCTCACTCCATATGTTGGCTATCATTGAGGAAACAAAAGTCAACAGATACTGTCCAGGGTGTAGGGAAAGAGGAATCCTTCTTTCCTGCTTGGGGGGAATGATGGAAACTGGGATGGCCACTATGGAAATCAATCTATCAAAAAAACTAAAATCGGAGTTGCCATTATAAGTTCAATAGCCTCTAGGTATATAATCAGAGAACTCTAAGTCTCAGCACAGAGGTACCTGCACATTTTTGTTTATTGCTTCACTATAAACATAGCCAAGAAATGGAGTCATCCTACATGTACATCATCATCAGATGAACAGTTAAAAATATGGTGCACATACCCAAATGAATTTTATTTAGTGGTAAAAATTGTAAAAAAAAAAAAATTATACTTACAGGAAAATGAATGGATTTGTGAGTAAGGTAACCTAGGCTCAGGAAAACAAATGCCACATACTTTCTCTCATTTGGGGAACTTAGAATTTAATTTTTAAGGGTTATTTTAAAAATTCTCATTTTAATTAATATGACTTGGGACCATGTGTTTCTCTTTTATATGGGATGTTGAAAATACAAATCTTCAATTATTAAACTATAGTTTAATGTGGAGCTGGAGAGATGGCTTAGGGGATAAAGTGTCCTAGCAAGTGCATAAAAAATTGGGTTCCTCCTTGCAATCACAGAACTCAGGGAATGGATATGAAAGAAGCCCTGGAGCTTGTTGGTCAGTTTAGTTTAATTAGTGAGCCACAGGTTCAGTAAGAGGCCCTGTCTCAAAAGCTAGGATTGAGAGTTATTGAAGAAGATGCTTATATGAACTTCTGACTTCTACACACAGGTACATACATAGGGACAACCATGCATATACATGTGACAGGATTTTCCCTGTCTGAATACATTAAAATATTAGGACAACAGGAGGGCTGTGATTGGACAGAGAAAAGGGAGACAGAGGGCAGTGGTGGCGCATGCCTTTAATCCCAGCACTTGGGAGGCAGAAGCAGGCAGATTTCTGAGTTCAAGGCCATCCTGGTCTACAGAGTGAGTTCCAGGACATCCAGGACCACACAGAGAAACCCTATCTCAAAAAGAAAGAAAGAAAGAAAGAAAGAAAGAAAGAAAGAAAGAAAGAAAGAAAGAAAGAAAGAAAGAAAGAAAGAAAGAAAGAAAGAAAGAAAGGAAGGAAGGAAGGAAGGAAGGAAGGAAGGAAGGAAGGAAGGAAGGAAGGAAGGAAGGAAGGAAGAAAGAAAGAAAGAAAGAAAGAAAGAAAGAAAGAAAGAAAGAAAGAAAGAAAGAAAGAAAGAAAGAAAGAAAGAAAGAAAGAAAGAAAGAGGAGGTGGAGCTGAGAGTTGCAGAGACAGTGTCTCCAGAGAGGGAGGAGAAGCCAAGATGTAGAAGAGACAGGAAGAAGATTCTTATCGCGCATAGTTTTAAATAGCCACAGGTGATTATGAATATTATATAGGGATAGAATAATTGGGATAACTGGTCTGATCTTGGTGGACATCTTGTATCATTATCAATGGTCTCTGAAATTATTGTGTGGGTGTTTTGTGAATTGAGACTTTATTGATATTATAAATTTGACTTGTTAATTATAAGCTTCTAGAGTTTTGCTTTACTGTGGACTACAGTGGGTTTATGGCTGATAAGGAACTAGCAGCTCCAAAGACAAGTGAAACAGAGCTGGGAACACAGCAATGGGTCGCTTGGGGGGCAGGGGAGGAGGGTGATGGGGAGGGGCAAGCTAGAGACAAAGTCTGAGGGACCATGCCAGGGCAAAGAGTTGCCAGCAGTAGCCTGGGTGCTTGTGTACACAAAATCCTTTGTGAAATACCTGATTTTGTTCTTTGATTTTTTAAATTTTGAAGCAAGTCTACATGTAGCTGTGGCTGGACTGGAACCTGAGTTCCTCTGACCTTGGAATTCTGATGCTGAAATTTTAGGTGTTCCACCATGCTCAGCTGGGTTTTTATACACTTTAAGATATTTTTATAGACAGCTCAAGAGGACTTTCATGTTTACAGATTCTATTTTGTATCATAATTATTGTTAGCTTATTGGAGAGAATTAATCACTCTAATCCAAGGCCATTTACCTTGCTAACTCCCTCTTCCTGTTGAATGGTCTCCGCCACAACTTACTTCCACTCCTCTGTTCACAGTCTTGACCTTGTCATTATTATTACAGACTTGTAGACCAAACTCTGCCCTCCCTACATAAGTTCTTACATACAATTTCTAGTTTATATTACCTGAGAATATGATCTTACTAATGGACAAAGCTGTTTTATGTGCCAACACTTAACATGACAGGTCATTAGGGAAGAGCCTAATCCGTTATATTGTATAACATTGCCAAAAGGGGATGCATTTGATTCAGTTCTGGGTATTTTATTAATAGCAATCCTAAAATTAGACTAAAGTTATTATTGAAATTAGGTATGTCCTGCTCTTATTCAATATTGTATAAAACAGGGTTTTGTTTTTTTCAGACTAAGCATTCTTCTTAGACACTTCATTTTACAAGCAGTTTTAATTCTATTTTGAGAGAAGAGTATGCTGGAGCCTGAGTAGACAGGCAAATCACACATTTTGTGTACTACCACCTATGCAGCACAGACTGACAAGTGGCTTGTCCTTGGGAGTGGAGAGGGTGCCACCCTAGAAGTTTATGGGGGAGGAATGAGACTGTAGGGAGACGTGGGAATATTAAAGCTCGCCTAGGAGCATAAGACACACTAGACCAGGGAAAGTGTGCCACTCTAATCTGCCTCCCATAAGATAACAAATGTGAAGATATAGATAGATGAAACTGGAGAGCACTTTGACATCCAGGGGAGGAGTTAGGGAATGAAGAGAACACCATGAACTGGGGGGAGCAGAGAGAGACCTACCTATCACAGCAATGGGACTGATCCCACACCAACTCATCACCAGATTCCTGACAAATGTACCAAGGGTCAATGGGCAGAGAATGCCCAATGTTACTTGGGCCTCAGCTCTACTCAGTCCCTCACTGCTGATACAGCTGCCTAGTGACAGTCACCTGCTCACCAAAACTGCTGCGGAGACCAGAACCCATCATTTCCTGCTCCAAACCAGCTCTGCCCTGATCTTTGCAGCTAACTACAGTTTTGTTCAGTTATGCCTCACCTGAAGCCTGTTTCCCACAGAAGCAGATCCTTATCAATGCAGATTCTACTTATTTGTTTTCTCAGCTCTGTCCTGAAACTTCCTCAACTCTGCCATACCCTACTTCTCTAGTATTCAATCTGTAAACTGTAGATACACATACCGAGAGATATATTTCCTGTGTGCTGTGTGTTATGAGAGTTACTGTCAGTAATTGAGACTGAAATAACCTCGGCCATATTACTGAGGTAGGCAGGATCATTTGGCCAATTGATGCCATTGAACCTTGTGAATTTCTTGTCATTCAATCAACTGTGATGGATGCCATGAAAAGGCAAAAGGATGTTGGTCTATGTTTCTGGCACACGGTGTGCATGATAGTACTTCTGACTGCTTTCATAACGCACATTTATACATTAGCTAATACTCGCAACCTCAGTTTCCCAGTGCATCCTGTTTTGAGTTCCTCTCCTGCCTGCTGCCGTCACTCCGAGCCACATACCCTCACTTTGAGTATTCTAATCAACTTACAGCTATTTATTTTGATGCTCTGGTTTTATCCCAACCTTCTCCTGTTTTCAGCATAGTAATTAACACGGTTTTGTGGAGCGTGAGCGGAATCCCTAGACTCAAAAAACTTTACAATGCCTTCTCATTTCACTTGAGTCCAAGCTGAATACTCAATGTTCTACAGGCTCTGTCCATATGCTATGCATAGGACATCTCGGCCTCTGCTCTGTTCCAGCCACTGGCTGCTCTCTGCATACCAGCCTACTGCAGGATAGGCCTCACGAGCTATTCCTCTGCTCAGACTGCTCTTTTCCTCACACCTACACTGCTTCTAAATCCATCGGGGCCTCTGGATGCTTTTGACAACGCTTAACATTAAATAAGACTCTCCTCTCCTTCCTCTAGAGTTTCCATGCAGTCTTCCCTGTCTCAATTTTCCTTCTTAAGATCTATACACAATATGTTTTACTTAATTGACTTTCTCATCCTGTCTCAGAAACTAAGATACAACATGTAGAAAATAGAACATTTTTTATTTCTCATTCACAGGTGCATCCCCAGGGCCCAAAAATTGTTGAATGAAGAAATTGCAATTTTCAAGTATCAAAATTATATTTTATTTTTTGGAAATTCATGGTTGAGCAATTTCTGTGTTGCAAAGTACTTGGAAACATCTTCATTTTATTACCTGGAGACAAGATCTAACTTCTAACTTCTAAGCTAACTATTCACCATAACTAAGAGAAGAATCTTCTTTTTAAAAGAGTAATTGGTAGAGCACACACCCATAATCCCAGCACTCTGGGAGGCAGAGGCAGGCAGATTTCTGAGTTTGAACCCAGCCTGGTCTACAGAGTGAGTTCCAGGACAGCCAGGACTATACAGAGAAACCCTGTCTCGGAAAAAAAAAAAAAAAAAAAAAAAAAAAAAAAAAAAAAAAAAAAAAAAAAAAAACAAAGACAGAGAGAGAGAAAGAGAGAGAGAGAGAGAGAGAGAGAGAGAGAGAGAGAGAGAGAGAGAGAGAGAGAGAAATTGGTAAACATATACTCTTCAGGGACCTAGAGCCCTGTCATGAACCCTAGTTTCCTTATCAGCTGTGGTTTACCTAATTGACGCGCCAAAGAGCATGTTTTGGACATGCTTTCCTTTGGAGGAGGTCTCTTTCTATCTAAAATTGTCTGTCAGCCCTTGCAGTTCTGGGAAAACAGAACCTCATTTGAAAAGGATCCTGTCATGCTTGGCCCAGTGGCCCTAGTCTGTCTTCAACTGCTTCTGCTGACCTGAACTGCATCAACTGCACAGACTGAAGAGAACTCATGAATGAACGCAAGTGCATTGCACAAACTTCATTGACTGAACTGAGTCCCAAGTGATTGACTCTCCCTGACGTCTCTTTCCTTTGTTATTCTCCTAAGAGTTGGGTGTCTTCTATCTCTGACACTTTCTGTCAAATCTTTCTCTGAGTTATCATTTTTTTCTGTCTCCCAATTGGACATCACTTTTAAAGATAGCTACTTTCTTCTACAAACTAATCTTACCTTCATTGTTAGGGATTAAAAGTGCATACTAAGGGTGTGTCTATAGTTAGATCACTCAGTCCTAAACTGCCTTTAGATGTGAATCCTTGCCAGAGAAGTTCTTTTGTTGTATTAAAATTCTTCTGTATGTGGTGTGTCTGCCTACCTGTATGGGGTATGTTAGTGTGAGCTGTGGGACTGGTGGGACCCCTGTTTTTGTATTAGCTTACACAATGGCACCGTCCCTTCATTGTGTCCTTTACTGGTTGAATCACAGGGAAATGGAAGCATCCTTCTCAAATACAGTGACTGTTCTCCCCATGTCTGCTATCATTTTATTTTTTCCTTATTACAGAAGCTTCCTCATTGTTCAAGGATGAAGATCTGGGTAATTTAGTGATACTCTGACTAAAATTACAAAGTTAAAAACAAGCAAACAAATCAAAACAAAACAAAACTAGTTGGGATATTTTTCCATGCCAGAGTCCTTGCTTAGCAAGTACAGGGTCCTAATTCAACTCCAAGCTCCGCCCCCCCAAAAAAGAAAAAGAAAGATGTAACCCTTTTACAACACCACAAACTTCCTCAGCTCCCCACCTCTACAATGGTGGTTAAAAAGTAATGCAATATTTTGTAGGCTACCCTCTTCCCTCATTTTTCTCTCCCTCTCTCTTTCTCTTTCTCTCCCCTCCTCCCTTTCATGCTGGGAACAGAATCATGTGGTAGGCATGTACTCTACACGGGAGTTACATCCTAATCTTGCAACTACTGTATTTGTGACACTTGCACGCGATTTTTCTTTCCCTTTTCCCTCCGTCAGTCTGAAAAACATTTTATATGTCCACGTAGCACAACGCAGAAGCTACGCATTTATTGAGTTCAAGGCAGCAATGGTTTTAATAAAGAAGTATTCATAACACCTCCACATAATCCCTTGGCTCTTTTTATGACTTCAGCTTTAAATTCTGGATGGACTGTAGGAATGCTTTTAAAACATGTGGGCTTTTGACGCTGAGCAGAAAGCCACGTTGTGTGTATGTAGGGGAAGAAATTGTTACCAGGAAAGATATCTGATGGTTAAAGTAAGTCTCTTCTCTGCCAGGCTGTTCTGCAACAGGGGGCGATGTGAGGGAAACCATAGATGGTTTTGTTCACCTGTTTCAAAGGAAACTCACAGGAAACCTCTGTGTTAACATGGGAGAGGATGCTGGCTGCTACTTGGAGAATCTTCCCCTGTATACTTAGGCAGACTGAGCAATTCTGGGGTTCCGTTTTCTAATTAGTACTCAATTCTGCAATCTGGTCCCAAAGAACTTTCATTTTTGTCGATCTTTGAGGATCGACAGTGTAAGAGAAGCAGGTCTTCATGGCTGCTGACTTCAAGTCAGCTAGGCCTGAGCAACAGCCCAGCATTCCTGCCTTAAGACCTGGCTGGAGCCCAGCAGGGCACACCCATCTCCAGCCTGGCTGTAGTCCAGCAGGGTACACCCTGCCCTCTCTCATCAGGAGGACAGGAAACTGTACAACACTTAGTTTCAATTTCCTGAAGGGTTGATTACAGCAATGCTTCTTCTTTTTTTCCAGAAAGACTCAATGAAAATGGTGACTAAGCTCTGCAAGTTTCTGTCCTGGATTAGATGTAACTTTTGAAATGCTACACAGGATAGAGTTTATAGCTGATTATACTGTTTTATATCATTTAGTATGCTTAGATTCTTGATCATCCCCAGTCTGCAGACCCTTGCATCTCCAGAGTACTCTATATGTTCTCTCACCAGGCTGTCTGCAGTCAGCACTAGGCCCAGCTAACAGTACATGCACAAAAGAAATGATACTTCTCTTTCCTTCTAGAATATTTAATAAGAAATAACATGCATTTGAAAGTGTTAGGATTCTGTCTAAACTCCACCCCACAATTACCCCACAATAGCCAGGTATGCCCCTCCCCACAGTTGCCTGGCAACAGCCAGGTAGGCCTGGCCTATAAAAAAGGTGCTGGCCCCCCTCCTCTCTCTACACCTCTTGGCACTCTCACCTCTCTCCTTTCTGGCCCTCTTGGGCTCTCTTCCTCTACCCCGTTCTCTCTAAGTGGTCATGGCTGGCCTCCACTTCTCTCTCTCTCTCTCTCTCTCTCTCTCTCTCTCTCTCACCCTATTAACTCCCATCCTCTGCCCTGAATAAACTCTATTCTGTACCATGTCTGTGTGTGTCTGGTCCCTCTGGGGAAGGGATGCCTGGGCATGGGCCCGCTGGGGCACCACCTTCCCTCACAACGCCGTATACCACATTCTCTAAACCTCTTTCTCTTTTTATGATCAGAAAAGAATGCATATGCAATTTAAGAGATAAGCTTTAGTTTTCAGAATTAGGTTTTATTTGTTTTAGAGACAGGGTCTCATATAGCTTAGGAGGGGGACACAGTCTCACTATGTAGCTGATACTGTGCAACTGATATGTTGCAATTGCCTTTAGACAAAGAAGAGAATAAGCAACCCTTTAAATGTTAGAAACTTGCCAAGCCTTTCCTGGAGACTTCCTCTTATATAAGAAACTTGAGGTATGTGTTCTTGGAGCTATTTGCTTTAGAATGTGGCAGAATCACATTCCGTAAGTCAACAGGAAGCAGATATGAATGCAAGACAGAACTGGTCTTCGAAAAGCTTTCCTAAAAATGTATTTGTCAAGAATATATTATATCAAATGAACAAAAACACCAGCAAAGTGAATATCACAGTAAATTAAGATGCAGCCAAATGGATGACTGGATTGTTTCTCTGGGAAACATTTATGGTACAGGTTCCTCCCTTTCTACCCCAAGCATTTTTAGACATTGCAGAATAGTGAAAGGGGTACTCTTTGTCTAGATGGCATCTTTTCCCATGCTTAAACAGTTTTAATAAAATAAACACCCAGTAGCATGTTGCAAGCTTGCTTTTCTCCTTAGCTACACATTACTTGCACTGTGAAGTAAATCTTCAGGGAAGATATACTCAGCATCACCTGCCGTCTCTCCCTGCCAGTCCAAACCCCTGCTATGGACTCTCCTGAATCTTAGGTAAAGCTCAACAGCTCAGTTTCCCCCTGGTCATTTTTAATCCCTTCACAGGCTTTTCCAAATCCCCCTGGAGACTGGCTTACAAATGCCAGTGACATCATGCAGGGCTGCTGCTCCTTCTCCCCAGTGACTTCCATCTGATGGACAGTGTAAGGCCTTACATGATGCCGCTACCCCTCTGGCATCACAGCGTTACAATGCTTTCTCATCTCTCTGAAGCAGATCTAGCTGCTTGGCCCTCTTGCTGATTCTTGTTACAGACAGTACGCTGTTTGCAGATGTTTCCAACTGTTTGGGACCCTGGAATTTCCTTGCATACCCATGGTTCTTGGTTCCAAACATTTTAAAGGTTATTATTATTATCAAATATTACCTATTAATGGGGCACTGATTGGCTAGCTTACCATCCTAATCTATCAGCATTTCCCATTCCTTTTCTGGATTTATTTATTTATTTATTTATTTATTTATTTATTTATTGAGTACTTATTGTTGGGGGTAAATGGGAGAAAGCTATCCGAGAATCATTTTAGTGGTGATAGGATATAGGCAAGATTAGACCAGATTAAAAATATATAAAGGCAGGTTAATTAGGAGGCAGCTCTGGTGGGGTCACTGAGCTCACAGTTGGAAGTCAGTCAGTGAAGTCACACATCCAAGCTAAACCCGGGGGATTTACAGGCCTTGGGCATGGGGTGGTGACTTAGAAGCTGAGAGCTGGGACTGTGCCCATATATGGTCAAAAACTAAGCCACTGGATGGTACTCTTGGGTAGGTTGTAGAAAACTCAAAGACAGGGAGTGACTACATGCTTGCCTGGAGTTTTCAGCAAGCAGGTAAGGGAGTTTTCTTTGTGAGCTTGGGATGGCGGGAAGGAGGGCAAACAGCCATTCCCAGCTTGTGCAGTGCCTGAACAGGGGTTCAGGCTAACAAGTGTTCCATTCATTAGGCAAAAACAAGGTCCAAAGTTTCTATCAGCTGGTCACAAAACAAACAAACAAACAAACAAACAAACAAAAACCCCAAGGTTTTAGGAAAAGTCAGGACGAAGGATCAGCTTATTTTTTTCCTGCAGTCCTTAGAAGTGTCCAGTTCTAGACATGCTTTTTCACCTTCCTGTTGGGCACTCAATCCCAGAGACTACTCCTTCTTCTACAAGGTAACCCTGGAAGAGGTTCTATGCCCTTGGTTCAGGGCCTCAGTGAATGCATACGGGAGAATCTGGCCTCCCTGCAGTGGACTTGCCCCTTTCCACAAACTCACTCAGGCAGGGTCAGAATTAGTGTAGATTTCCAGTCGAAAGCACTCAGTTAAATATTTAATCCACCACCCTCCCTCTGCTAATCTAGAAGGCTAGGGCCAGACTTCCTCTTTGCATTTATCTGAAAGGGGACACAGAAAATCCAATAGGACTCTTCTATTCGAGGAAGTGGTGCACATCAGGAATTTCCTCTGCAGACATTTATTGTTTTGTTGCTACTACATGGACTGTTTTCGATGATTCAAAAACCAGAGGCTGCCGATAGTCACCAAAGGGATAGACAGATTCTCAGACAGAAAACACCTTGACTCCCTGAATCTCAATCCTGATAAGTGGAACACTTTGTCTCCATGTGATATACTAAACCCTTCAAAAATTCCCTTAGAAACACTAAAAATGTCAACAATTCCTCAACCTGCTTGCAACATTTCAAGCTGTTCAGAACATAATTCTAATCTATGATATTCATTCAGTGAAGCTTTTAAAAAGCCTTGGCCCTTGACAAATTTTAAGAACCTCTGAACGTTTAGTGTTGGAACAAAGCAAATCAAATTGCTATGGTAAGTTTGAACAACTTTTGAGAATATCAAGTCGTTAAATCTTTGCTCCTTAAACCACTTAGCTTCCTGTTTTAAAGTGTGAACAAAATTCTCCTCATTACGTTAAATATCCAAGGCAACTACAGAATGCCACGCTCAAGAGAACTTGGCCTTTTAAACTCTCCAATGCTAAGCAAGAAAGGCAAATGTACCTTCCCCTCAGGGGTCCAAGACAGCGCCCTTGTTCTCCAAGCCCTGAGGAGGACTGCTTAAAGAAACAGAAACTTCCCAGTCATAGATGCAGCGCCACTGGGCTATGCACTCTGATGATCCCAGGAACTGAAACGAAACTCAAGCAAGATAGCTTTGTTTTTGTGAAGAACACACTAACACAACAGAACACAAGAAAAGAAAACAACACCACCAACAAACCCGGCACCACTTCCTCAGCTCCCTTGCTGTCTGAAAGAGATGTAAAGAGAAAATTTAAATGGCTAGCTCTAGAAGATGTTGCCTTTGATGAATTGCAAACAAAAGCAGGGGGGGGAAATCTTACATTATGTAGAAAGGAAGGTAGAAATTGACATTATCACCCAGGACCCCGGGTTCCACCACAACTTCTTGTTTAAATTTGCACTCCTTTTGCATTATGTCTCCTTCTTTCTTATCTGCCCATTTGGCATGATGAGGAACCCACTCATTACCCTGACCAGTTCTCACAGTTCTAATCATATTTAACAGACCATTTCTGTCTAGGAAAGCATTTCCACGTTAGTATCAGTTAAATATACTCCTACATATGTAATGTGCTGCTGCTACTAATTAACGTAATATTTTATACATAATGGTTCACTTTAAATTGATTGATTCAAAAATACAGCTAGAACTTTTAGAAATAGTACTCTCATGGGCATAAAAATGAAGAACGATATTGTGATTCAGAAACTTACCAGTTTCCTGAAAACTTGATTACTCCAGAAGCTTGAAAGCAGTAAGTTTAAGCTGTGTTTTATTTTTCTTCAGATACAGTTCTCAGGATACTGTTCAGAAACAAAACCCCTGGGTTGTTAAGCTGCAAAGCTCTCTGCCTGCGATGCTCAGCCTCTGAGGATGCCGTGCAGAATCAGAATGAGGAAGTAGTTTCAGTTTTGTTCTTGCTCATAATCTTGAAAAGGGACTTTTTTATAGGGCTGGTGACTGTAGCCCAATGGTAGAGTACTTACTTAGTATGCATGAGGCTCTGTGTCTGGTCTCCAGTGCTAGAGTGGACAGAAGACAGATTTATAAATACATTATAGAAAATTATCAGTAAATGTGTACCATGAATAACAATTTTTCACCAGGAATATTTTTAAATCACAAGAGCTAAGACACTGGAGAGAGCACAAATACGAAGAAAACAGAAATTCCAGAAAAAATTACAAGCTTTGATTAGGTATGAGCTAAGCACCTGTTATGGGTTGAATTATATCTCCTCCAAAATCATATACCAAAGTTCTAATTCTAAGACTATGTAAGGTTTTATTTGCTTGTTTACACAACAATAGGAATTAAATTATTGACAATCTTTCAGGCTTGACTAATGAACAATCTGAATCTGAAACAAAGCAGAAGCCTTTTATAGTGTGTGTGTGTGTGTGTGTGTGTGTGTGTGTGTGTGTGTGACAGCACCGGTGCTGCCACAGTACCAAGTATCGGGCTTAGGCCTGGGCAATTAACAGAAAACACAGACACGGGTCATTCTGTAAGGAGAATGCCAAAGCTTTACTGAGGGACCAGCAATATATACTAGAAGCCAGGGAAAACAAAAGGAAAAAAACAATTATAGCCATAGGTTAGGCACCAGGGAGGTCCCTAGCATACTGGGTGGGAAAACTGGAATCAACCTAAGTTGCAGGATGTTTTGCTCTCAGGAAACCTGTGCAAACAGCTCAGCTGGGGGCACTGAACTAAGCTTAACGATGCCCAACGTCCTTATATGCCTTCCTGCTCTCTTTCAAATTCATGGTCTCTTTTTTAAAACACTGTTATTACATGTATACATATATACATAAAAATTCCCATATATAAGCTGTTCAGTCCATATAATGCTACCTGCATGTGTGTTTCCAGATCTGACTGTTTGACATTGGACAGTTGATTGGTGAGATCCTCCTTGGGGAAGGCCACTTCTCCCATTCCCAGCCTTTCTTGGTTGCCTATAGTTCTGTGAGCTTTAGGTATAAGAGTGTTTTTGTAGATGTATCCATTGGTAAGGAAGGGCTCTTTAAGGAGAGGGGTAATGACAGGATAGAAGTTGTAAGGAATAAATGTAAGCAATATAAAAGAAATTACAAAGGTAACCCAGCCCAGAATATGTGAGTGTGAAATGGCTGAGGAATCGCCCTGACTAGGTGAACTCTTCACTTTTAATTGACTAAAAAGATACCATGAAGACCAAGTCTGGAGAGTGTGTGTGTAGACTGATAAGCCTACTGTCAGATAATGTGGTGCTGCAGGCCTGAGCTGAAAGAGACTTAAAAACCCTGGTCTCACAGCTAAGGTTTGGCTCATTCCTGAGAGCTCCAATGGAGACTCTTCATGTTGAGACTGACTCATTCCTGGAGCCAGCCCACCAATTCCAGACACCCCAACCCTGGACCAAGGCTCCAGTGGGGATCCAAAGCACAGTGAGGAAAGCACAGTGGGCCTTCCCTGCACTTCCATCGGAACTAGGCTACAGCACCTAGCAGACCAAAGGTGAGAGAGTGTGTGTGAATGAATGTGATCCTTCTTTGCTTTATATTTGTTCATTGTTGCTTATGAATAAATATTAGTGTAATTTGATCTACTGAGTCATAGGCACTTTCTTTCTCTCACTCTCAGCTCCATCACTAAACCTGACTGGAAGCACAAGTGATCTGATAGGAGAGGTGGGAAGAGAGAGATTCCTTAGGGAGGAGGTAGTGGTTGATACAGAATAAGGTGAGAATAAATACAACTGATCTGATAGAGAAACTGGGAAAGGAGGGCTCTTTATGGAAGGGAGATGGAAGTAAATATAGAAGAAGGAAAGATGTGGCTAAAATAAGAATAAGAATATCTGAAAAAGTCACAAAGAATGATACTATTAAAGGTCTTTTGCCAAGTTACACTCCTCTGGCTCAGCCAGTCTCCGCAGACAAAACATCTCATAGGCTCAGTCTGGTTCCACTCCATCAGCTGCTGCTGTCCTTTGTGATTGTCTCAGGGTCCTGGAATTATCAAGATCTTGAGATCTGCATAGCAACTGAGGGCTCCCTGTCACCACCAACCTCCTGGGCTTTCTAAGGGGACTCCAGTACTGCCACCTGGGCATGGTGTCAATACTAAGCTTCTCCGCATGAGCTCTTCAATCTTGGGGTTCCCAATGGCTTCTCACGGTGCCAAACCTCAGCTTCTTTTCCTTGACCCCATCAAATCCTGTGGTTTTTATGCTGCCCAAACCAGTACTTTACATATTACCAGGGTCAGCTCCTACTCTTAGAAGCAGCCTAGGATCTCTCTCTGAACCAGTTTCTGTGTACTAACCCTGAGGAAACACTTGCAAAAAATTTCAACTTGATGCTGGTTTCTTCTCAATCCCAGCTGATTCCAGCATCTGTTTGTCCTAGTAAGGCAGCCTTTTGATTAAGTAGAACTGGTGTCTTGTTCATCAAAGACTATTCTACAGCCCTGGGTAACCACAAATCACAGATTGTTAATTCAAATATGTGACTTCCCCCAGCCCATTGTTCTCAAAGAATAGCAGCCTGCAACCTGACCTCCAGTCTCTGGCAGAACAAGCAGAAACAGTTTCCAGCCTTCAGGGGAGGGGCTTGGCCTGCCTTTTCATCTTGGGAGAGATGCATTAAAGGTTGAGACTTGAACCAGAAGTCATGTCTGTCTCCATGTGTTTTCTCTTGCCACCTTGTTCAGATCCCATCTCTCCTTCCAGAGAACCCCCCCGTTAGAATGTAGCTGCTGGACACTGCACAACTGTATCACAGAAACACCCCCGACAGAGTCTTCACTTCCCTCTGAAACTTCACCAGCCAGGCTTCCATCATCAGCACTGCTCTCCGCACTCTTTAACTTCCAGGTTCCCAGAAACAAGCCACTAAGCTTTGAACATTGATGGATTTTCTAGTCTGAAGCTCCAAACACTTCTGCAATCTTCCCTGCAACTCCATGGGCAGGTCTGACACAATAATACCCTGCTCATCGGTACCAATTTCTCTCCTAGTTTGATTTCTATTGCTATGGTAAAATAGTGACCAAATACAACTTAGAAAGGAAAGTTTGGCTTGTATGACTTGATCACATTGCAATCAGCACTGAAAGCAGGAATGGAAGCAGTAAGCTTGTAAAGTTGTTTCTTTCCACTTAACTCTAGTTTGTGTCAAGTTGGGAAAACGAAACAAAACAAAAAACTAACAGGCACACCTCCCACAAGTATGTGAAAACAACCCTAGAAGAGTTCAGACAATGGTTGGAATTTGCTTAAAATGCTCCAAAAAGTCAAATTAAACAAGCCACCACTAGTTAATTCTAGAAAAATTAGAACACCAAATCTAAGTGTAGAAATATATCATAACCCATCAAATGGCATAGAAACCATGCAAATATGAATGAATCAGTAGATGGAAATAGTGGTGAAAAAATATCACATGAATTTTATAACACTTGGAATTTCATCTTCACAAAATATCTTCTAATGACAAAAGAAGAAAAGCCAGCACCACTGCAGGGAAGCCTAGCCTAAGTAGATCCTAGAACTTTCAACTCATCAAAATTGGACAAATGATAATCATGCACCATGTAGTTTGGACATCTGCTTCTTTGTCAGCCACCATGTAAGGGGTCCGCAACATACACCACCTGCTGTAGTTAAATCCTGAAGAGACCTTGAGGATTACCAACTAGCTGCACAAAGACTGTGAATAAAGAAGGTAGCTGTGTAGGTCCAAACACATTCTCTGGTGGTACACTTGGCTGCACATTAAACTGTTGTACCTGTACCATGCCTTGTTATTTCAGGCTGCTGGAAGTGGGGTTGGGTGGCAGTTCACCTTCAAACCTATGCATCTACCTCTATCTCTATTCCCAAATTCTCTAAAGACACAGCCAACTCTGCAATCTTTTCTAACAGAAGAGAATTGTGGGATTTCCCATTAATTTTTCTCAAAATAGCACATATAAAAACTATGAAGCAAAAACTAAAAAACCTCTGCTGGGAGCAGGGCAGAATTCCACCCAGTGTCAGTAGCTGCCATTTTGCCAATCTTCTTAAACAACATTGCTAACCACTTATAATCTTTCATGTCCTCTACATTAGAAGCAGAGATACTTATTATTCCTAAGCCACATTGAGTACCACCTGCAACGTGTTAATTTTTTCAGTTTCCTTTTAATGATGGTTCTTAAACACTTTAACCTCCCTTCTAGCCTACCACCCACCAGAGGTAGGGAAAAAAAAAAAGGAAAGGATACAGGGGACGTGGACCTCTTTAGAAATGGTTCTTTGGAGCAACTCTCATTTGTTTTTCCAGGACATCATCAGTTTAGTTCATAGGTCAGCAGTGGCAGCTTGATCCACTAGCAAGCACTTCAAGGATATACCAACAGTCCAGTTTCATAGGATAGCAAACAGGAATCTGGAGCAGTGGTACAACCAAGTGGAGAGAGCCAGACCTCAGTACAAGTCAGCAGGAAGGACCAGGAGGGACTCCAGGAGAAGTTCTTGGTTGTCCCTTTCTCAGAGAAGTTCTTGGTTGTACCTCTCCCAGTGATGCAAAGATCAGCAAAAAAATGTGATACTAAGAAGCATTTAGCTGTGCAAACAAGCCAAGCTTAGCCCCTATCACTATCCATTAAGTCCTTTTTATACTCCCTCCAAACACCATGTATCCTCCTCAGGATGTCTTTCCTCAGCACACGAGTCTGTCTCAGATAACATCACTTTGCCAATTAGCCTGAGTCCATGGAAACCCCAAAAAACTGGGACATACCACCAGAAGTTTTTTGGTGCATTTCTCATTATGGAGTCCTAGCAAATGAATCTCCACTATGCATGTTAGGTGAACCAATACATGAGTATCATTAGCAAAGAGTGATGAGGCAAAACAAATCAAACCAAAGCTCAGTTCTCATCTCCTGGGGTCATTATCTTTACTGTTTCATCATGTTCCTTTCATGTCTTTAGCAAGACATCCTTTCACCTCTGTGCCCCAGCAAAGCATCATTTGACGTAACTAACTTTCCAAAGAAACTAGAAGCTTCCACTTCAGTATCCCTATCTTATCTTCACCTATACAGTTTTGCTTCTGGAGCAGAGGCTAACATAGAGGATGCTAGCCGCATATTTCTTCCCCTTTGTAATCCCCCTTTCACAAACAAGTTACTACTCAGCCCACATCTTGGCCTCAGGTGCATGTTTCAGTATACTCAGGAGTGTTCACATATCTGCAGTAGCCTGCTGATACTCTCCTCCATTCTGAGCATACCTTCAAAGTATGCTCTAAACCCTAATGCCTTTGTTCTCAGGGTATCCCTATTCTCACCCTAGGTGGTGTTTTAAATGAGTAAACACCTATAGCTATAACTGTTTGAAGACTTGATTCTCAGTTGGTGATACTGTTTGGAGAGGATATAGAATCTTTAGAATGTAGAAGAAGCATGTCACTAGGAAATGGAGTGGGCTTTGAGATCCTGTAGCCTCACTGCACTTCCGGTTCACTTTCTGCTTTGCATGTGTGCCTGAAGATATGAGCTCTCTGCTTCCTGTTCTGGTTGCATACTGCCATTATAGACTACCTTTCTGGAACTGTAAACCAAAATAAATTCTTTTTTTTCCATAATTCACTGTATGGTATTTTATCACAGCAGCTAAATCTTATTTATCAAGCCACTCCATACTACATAGAAGAAGACTGTCCCTGTGGGATTCCCACGATAGATATGTTTACTTCCCACTGTATAAGAAAATATACATCACAAGCCATTAAGTGATACATGGCCATTAAGATCTACCAGAGATAGATTACATAATACTTTATTAACTTTAAAATTTTTAAATGTCAGTGAGATAGGGAGCACAGCTGCTGAAAAACCTTGGATTTTAGAAAGGATTGATGAATTGGATCATCCTATGTACTTTAAGAATGTGCTGCCCTTAGAATGGATAGAATCCAACCTCACAGTCTATCATGGCTAATAGTTTTAAAAATAATTGACATGAAGGAAATGAAGCAAGGGAAAGGTATACAACAGGGCCTTTGGGTAAACAAAAGTCTTAGTAGGAGAGGAAGAATAGAATATTTGCATAAGGGTTTTACAGTATATGGGGGAGATTTATAAAATATTGTCCCTAGGTATGCTAGCCACTTCTGATTAAAAATTAATAATGATTTCTCATATTACCTAAACTCAGAACCATAGAATTGCTTCCCCACACATTCATCTTTGCTTCTTCTATGGCTCCCACTGTATTCGAACATGGGCCTGTGTGTTTAAACCACATCTCATAGCCTAAATCTCTGTAGCCTTCTTTGGGACAGAGATTTTAAAAAGCTGGCTATGCAATGACTTGAAAGCTCTCAATTTTTTGTATCTGGATCCTCCATGATCCTTGTTACATACCCCATGATCCATGTTACATGGCCCATCCAGTGAGTCTTTGTACAGCCCTCAGGGTAGCCACCATTAGGTACAATGTGATTGGCAGAACAGTGTGACTTTTAATCTGATTGGTCATTAGGGAATGAGGTAGGTGGCCAGGGGTCTGGGAATAATTCTGGGCCTCCCCTACCTGCAGGGACCTTCCTGTGGTGTGAGGAAAGTAATCAATCAGCCTTTCCCTTCTGGAGGTTGGGGGAGGAGGGTGTGCCTGTGTTCTCTATGGTCTTTCTCTTTCAGGTGGGGAGGAGTGTGGTGTAATTTTCCAAAGTTTTTGAGCTGACCTCTTCAATAGAAATGCAGAACCTAGAGTTTTCCCTCCTGGTTTTTGGTTTTGCTTTGGTCCAATACTTCTTCACTATGCTTTTTTCTTCCTGTTTGGAATGGAAATTTATATTATGTGCCATTTCGTGTTGGAAGTATGTGATCTGTTGGGTTTTTTAAATTTTATTTTATAGTGGGTTACAGTTAAGAGAGTACCATGAGTCTCAGAAGAGACTTTTTTACTTTTTTAAGCAATGTTGAAACTCTGAAAGACTCTAGGGACTTTTGAGGTGGGACTAAATACATTTTGATTTATGATATGGCTATAAACATATGGGAGCCAGGGAGTGAGATGGTTTGAATGTGAATGACTACCATAGGCTCAGATATCTGAGTTAGTCATCAGGGAGTTGCTCTAGTTGAGAAAGACTAGAAAGATTAGAATGAAGCCATATGCACTTTGTAAAGGGCTTCAATGTAAACATGTCTTAAGCTTTGCTGTATTCACAAGTTAATTGTTTGTTTGTTTTTCAAAAATCGTGCAATGCTTAAATTTGGTAAAAACATATGATGTCATACTCTAGAAGTCCTGGCCCAGCACCAGTAGCAAAATCGGGCTGACCCTAGTTTCATTCTTGTGTTTTTTATAGATCATTTCTCTGTTGACTGTACAGTTGCCAGGGACACAAACCACTACATGCCCCTCCGAAAAGGTTTTAAAAAGTCACATTTTTCCGTTGTTTCAAGGATTGGTCTGAATCCTCTAGAAGACAACTGGAGGGATTGTCTGAAGACTACTGTCTGAAAGAGACTCCTCTGGCTTCCTCCCCACTTCCCTGTCATGGCAGCAGCACCCCCCTCTTTCTTTTTCCCTATTTGTCTTTTACTATGTCTCTCTGTCACCCTTTCAGCATCTCTCATATTCTTACTGTTAATGATGCTCCCCACGGTGCTTTAAAGGCAAGCCCCTCCACCCTTTAGTGCCACATCATGTTTAGATCACCATATATTGTGTTAGTTCTAGTGTTCCCCTTCTCACCTTGAGGTCTCATCATAGCCTTGAAATCTTTTAATAATAGTAAACCTCATGTGTCAATGAAATTATGATTTATATGTCAGTTTTTAATATGAATGACCTCTGCTGTTATTTTCTATTATATTTAGCACTTTTATTTATGCTAAATCAAGGCCTGCCCAGCTTTGCCAAGCCATTCACAAGGTCTTCATTTTTTTAAATAATTATTTTATGTTTATAGGTGTTCTGCTTGTATGTATATTTGTGCACCACATATATGCCTTGTGCCAGTGGAAACAAGAAAAGGGTTTCAGATCCCCTGGAACTCAGGTTATAGGAAGTTGTGAACCACTTGTGGGCATTGGAAATCAAACCTAGGTCTTCCAGAAGACAAGCCACTGCTCTTAACCACAGAGTCATGTCCCTGGTTCCCTCATGAGTTTTAGCTAAGTAAAAACCATGATGGTAATTGTTATGATAATGATAGTGGTGGTGAACACTATTGGATAGCACTAACAAACTCTTAAAGGCCTTACTGAATCCCTCCACTGCCTCATTGTAGTTATCTTTTCTTATTGAACCCATGTCAATAGATACATCTCAAATCAAACTTTATCTTTTTTCCATTATTTTCTCCTCTTATTATCCACACCTAGTCATGTCTCAGAGCTTTGTGTCTACATAAAATCTACTTAAAGACATTAGATAGTGGTATAGAAATTCACATAATATAAACCCAAATAGGTTAAATTTATTGCCAAGAAAATATTCTTCTGTGATTCCATATTTAATATACTGGCCCAGATGTAACATCTTACAGTAAAATAAGTCAAGGTTATGGAGCTGCCTTGGAAATAGTTAATAAGTCATCATAAGACTCAGAAGGAAGAATAAGTATGTCAGAGAGAAAAAGAAATGTGTTAGAATAGATATATTTTATTCTCCCCAAAATCCCACTATTGAGTTATTATTCCTGAAAACTCACCAGAGGATATTCCAAAGCAATTTGAGAAGCTCTATGATACCTGTTTGCTGAGGTTCACTGTCAGTTGTGGAAGATACAGCCATAGAACTGGGCTTGGTCATGACAATAGTGTTTCAGAATGACAGTGTTTAAAGGGCATCACTTAAATATGGAAATTGTGCAGAATAGAAAAGAATCATAAGAGCAGATTGGCAGCACCAAACCTGTGGTGGTCTAAGGTTCCAGTGTGGTCCTAGAAGTAAAATTCATAAAACCAAAAAATATATCATTTTAACCAAACTTGATTAAAAAGATTAACATCAGATTTAGGATGAAAAAGAAAATGTTTGCTAGAAGTCATTAGACATTAATGATGCTACAGCCATTTTCAAAATCTAAGCCAGTTAATAGATACAGATTTCATGGCTCAGCAAATAAAGATAATTAGAATTGGGGCCCATAGAAGAAGGCTAGTAAGAGTGCTGGTTCTTGTCTGCTTCATAGTTGAGATGGATTTGAAAACTAACATTGGCTATCTCTTCTGTTCCTAAGTATGAGATTCAAGTAGAAATTTCTGCTTTCTTTAGAAACTAAGTTGTGTCATGTGATGTTTTTTCTGAAAAAAACTGTCTTGTGAGAGGATGCTTTGCTGAAGCAGACAGGTAAGAGGGTGTGTGATGTTTGGAACGAGTATAAATACAACCCCACAAGCAAAGGATCACCTGCATAGTTACTGCAAAAATGCATGACTCAATCATTTGGTTGTTGGCTACCACTACTTTAATCACAGTTTTAGTCACAGTTGCTCCACCATATTTTTTATTAGCTCTGAAATGTCTAAGCATTTACTTAACCTCTATCACTGATAACAACCAAAACCAGTTTGCTTTCATACTAAGGTGAGATCATGCATTATATCTCTCTCTCTTTTTAAACGTATTTTATTTTGTTGCTTATTTACTTTACATCCCACTCACTGCCCCCTCCCAGTCACCCACTCCCACAATCCTCCCACAATACCCTCTCCCCTTCTTCTTTGAGTGGGGAATCCCCTAGGTATCCCCTGACCCTGGTACTTCAAGTCTTTGTGATGGCAGTACACTTACTCTCCCACTGAAGCCCAAAAAGGGAGCCCAGCTAGAAGAACATATTGCACAGACAGACAATAGCTTTTGGGATAGCCCCTGCTCCAGTTGTTCAGGACCCATATGAAGTCCAAAGCACATTTATAAGAAATGCATTACATCTCTTAATACAGTCTAAAAGGGTCTAGATTATGCCACTACTTCACAGGATATCTCATTTGTCAACTATTTGAATTTTGGTTTGCTTACTAAAGTTTGGTGACTAGGACCATGCCAACATGCTATATACATGGAAGAGAATTCTGGGGGTGATGGGGAGGGGGCGAAAGAGAAACTGAGTCAAGGCGACAGTTGCCGGTCAAGACTGACTTTAATATTATTATGCCAAGATATATAGTCTTTAGGGAACAACCCTGCCCCCCAGAAGGTGGTCACATCAAAGGGCAGGCCGAGGACTCCTTGGCTCCAATTCTCAGCAGGTCACCTGCTTCCAGCCTGGCGGGTCTCTGCTGGCTTCCAGGTGAGACTGCCTTGAGGTAGTCTTGGTAGTTAAGGTGAAAGCGCCTTATTGTTCCAAGGAACAAAGGCCGGAGATAACACCAGTGGAAGAGTGGGGGCTGCCAGCCAGCTCACTGGTGTGGGGAAAGGGACACTATATGATATTGGTGCAGACCACTGCTGCTTGATGAGGTTTCAGAAATTTGACATCACGGACCACAATTCTCCAGCATCCTTTTACTTTCATCTTTGATGATTCTCATGATGTGTTATGGGAGTTTTCTTATGCTTTTTCCCTTCAGGAAACTTTGTATGAGCTTTGGTAGATGGTAGTGAGCATATACAATGGTAATCTGTTCAAAAAAATAATTCTTTGGAAAAAAGTCTCTGCCACCATGGAACCATATAGCATGATAACTCTAACTACTACCCAACAATCTCCACTGTGCCCCCCACTGTTTGCAGCAAGAATTGAGAAGTTAAAGACTTATGCTTCTAGAAAGTCTTAGGCACTTACACCTGGGCCCAAAGATGGAAACACACAATTTAGAGAAACAGTGGCCCAGGCCCAGAGTCTGAGACCTTGGCAATTAAGGCAAGAGGTCAGTTAATAAGTATTGAATAGTTCCCTTGGTATATGACTTACCAGGATGAATAACAAGGTCTGGTATGCCCATAAAAAACAGACTCTGTTTAGCAGTTAGATCGACTTGATCCCCCTCTGCCATGTACAGGAAAATCCATTGAGGGAATCAGGATGGTACAGCATAACAGAAAAAGAGTAGGGTGCCATGACTTTCCTGTTGGGGAGTGTATGAGGAGAACACGCCCAATTGTAAGACTAAGGCACAAAGGGTCACAATTAGGAAATAGCTCAATGCTTATTATGCTATGTGGGGTGGTGAGCTGTGATAGGCAGCCTGGTCCCTGACTGAACTCAGGCTTAAAACCCTGTGACCCAGCAGGTGACCATAGCTTGCAAGGAACTGTAGGCCTTTTGTCATGCTCCTGGGCCCCTGTAGAGAGGTCCATGTCCATCAGTCATGTAGAAGGAGCCCTCCCACATGCAGATAAGGTATCCCTATGCTCTCCGACCAAGCAAATGGAACATACCTGCTGTCAGATCCTGATCCACCCCCAAAATGTATATAAGAATCCTATCCAGAAGGAGTAAAGGTGTGTGAGAACTACTTCATCATCTGAGAGCCATAACGTTGCCACTTGGGAAGAGGTGGGCTCTCCCAAAATGCCACCAGAAGCTCCTCTGCACTTCTCACTGGCTAGTTGGCCACTCATAGGTTCAGCCTAGCCTGACTCAGTTCAGAAGTAACTGAGGCAGCAATGGTGGAGCCAGTTGTAACAGTGGAGGGGGCAGAGACAGCTCTCCCTCCCTGCTCGCACTCTCTCCCCTTTGCCTGAACCCTCACACCTGGCCAGGCCAGAGATCTCCATGGAAAGCCTCCAGTACACAGGCCCGCAATGCTACATGGTACAAACACTGCATCATGCTCCTTGATGAGTGAACATTGCTCTTATGAGTTTGTTTCTTAGGACTCAGCGTCGTCTGGTACCCGGACCACAAAGGTTGCGAGCATGCAGGAAGAAGTGTAAAAGCCAGCTGGTGGTGTTATTGAACCATAGAAAACAATAGGGACTCAATTGTTTTTGCTCCAAAGTAAAATACTGTAATAAGATTGATTATCTCTTTCACTCTGGATGTTGAAAAATAGGGCTAAATAGGTTAAAAACAATATGTGAAAGGATGATATATTTCTTGGAATCATTAAGTCTGGTTTCAACACTACCTGTGACTAAGCAACTATGCAAAAACTGAGTATAAAAAGTGTAGCCTTTTTTTTTTTAATAAACACAGGAGCTATCCTGATTCACCCTCATATCATATTAGTTTCTTTTCCTCACCAACCCCACACCTACTCTTTGGGACCTGAACCCCTCTGGAGCTGCACTCTGGCATGATATGCCACTGAAGTCCACCATTGTGTCAGTAGAATGTGTTAGAAACCTTACAATCTAGGAAGTCCAAGATTAAAAGAACTCTGTTGAGACAAACAAGCTGCTTTGTTGTTAGAGAAGAACTTGTGACAGTCACTGAGGATGCAAATGCACATGCCCCCCAATGAGGCAAGTTGATGATTCTCACGGGTTATGGAATGCTGACAATCTACTTATGTAGATTGGAGTTTTGTGCAAAAAACTCCTTGAAGTTTGAAACATACCTAGAAGAGATTAAATGCCTAACCATGGAACACCAAGTAGTTATGTTTGTACTGCCCTAACACAAACAGGATATTATCAGTTTTACTCTGAGTAAGCACAAGACAGAATATTATCAGACCCAATTAGTCATTTGGTCCATCACATGGAATGCCAGTCTGTGAAACTGTGCAATGACTTGTCCACATAGGATCTGATCAAGTCCAGAGGTCACAAGCAATAGCAATAATAGGTGAGGTGGAGTTCCACATAACCTACTTCATTTGCATTCTTTCCTCTTCCTCCAATTACCCTTATGGCATCGTAGATATTCTTTGTGACTAAATGAGACTAGGTTCATAAACGGGCCAAGTCAGTGTGTTGACATTAATGGAAGATAAGAGCTACCATATGAGAGCCATACTTCACAGTAATCTTGACAAAAATGAAAAAGTTTTACAATGATAGAGCATTGACAGAGATCATTCATTCACATGAAGAACTAAATTATTCAAAGGATGAGTAACCATAAGCTCGTCATGAGTCCTCAATGAGCACAATGAAAAACTAGAAACAAGGGCATCTGGTGATGAGGCACTCGATGGATCCTCAGAAATGCCTATCCATGTTGAGGATTCTTTTATCTTCTGTCATATCTTCTAAGAAAAGGTATGGAAATGGAAATTATTTGACAGCTGATAAAGTGGCTGCCAAGTAATAATGCAGATATTAATTGTGAGTCCCAATCCACACATAAAATGTGGGCACAGAAGCCCGATTTGATTCCACGCTGAACTGGACTTCTTACAAGGTCATTAATATGGAAGGTATGTAGATTGGGAAATTAAAAGAAAAATTATTATTAGCACTAATAAAACCAATAAGACCGCTGAGAGATAAGACCCAGAACCATGTGGTGGTGGAGAAGATGGTGGTGCAGAAGATGGTGGTGCAGAAGATGGTGGTGCAGAAGATGGTGGTGCAGAAGATGCATCTGAGAAGTCAAAGCAAAACCAATAATGTTGGCGGATGAATTAATGGTCCCATGAAGACAGGGAAGTCTTTAAAAAGACCTTTAATATTTGGGTTGTATAGTTGATGGTTGGTGAGGCCATTTGTAGAACCAAAAGGGAGCACTGAAAGAATAAAGTTGGAAGGGAAATAAGTTAACATTTAGTCTAACAGATCGAGGTGTCTTAGGTGTCTTAAAGAAGTGAAGTCCTGGGTGTGTGTGTGTGTGTGTGTGTGTGTGTGTGATATAGCATGTTTTCCCGGGACCCAGAGAAATGCCGTGGGTTTGAAAATATAGTGTAAGATTTATTTGCAAATAGATGGTCATAGAAACTACTTCTAAGAAGAAGTCACCTAGGAAAATATTAAAGAACCAAGCGGTGTGGAAAGAGCTAATCAGCTGAGAGCACGTGTTCCCCTTGCACGTGTTCCCCTTGCACGTGTTCCCCTTGCACGTGTTCCCTTCTGTGGGGCGGTGGAATGTGAGAGGAAGCCTGGTGAGGTCTAGTTAGGGACTGAAGCCCTGGGGACCCTGAAGAGACAGTAGGAGCTTTGTCTGCTCCTGGCACCAGACTCCTGGCTCATAGCCACAGTCCCCCCCCCCCCCCCCCCCCATTGAATGAATTGTGGGCATCAGTCATGGCTACGTAGAGGCAGTACGTGACCCCCAAGTCCCTCCACATGTAGAAGAGGCATCCTTAACAACTCAGACTAAGCCAATAGGAATCACCTGCTGTCAGATCCCAACACATTCCAAATCCATATATAAGATCCTATTCAGAAGGAATAAAGGTGTGTGAGAATTACCCCATCGTCTGAGAGCCTCTGCTGCACAAGAGCTGTAATACTGCCTGGGAAGACACGCCCCAGAAGCTTTTGCACTCCGCTCATCAGCACGCCCTCTGCCGGCTCAACTCAGGCTCTGCTCAGTGCAGCCAGTGCTGTGTCTCAGAGCAACAGAGGCACCATACTGTGTAGGCAAGACTGATTTTGAGCTTCTCATGATCCTGCCTCCATCTCCTGAGTATTGGGATTGTAAGTGTGTACCAGCATACTCAGTTTACATGGTGCTGAGAATAAACCCCAGGACATGCATGCGGAGTGCTGCCTAGATTTATGTCAATTTACAAACCACAGTCATGTAAACTAAGGAAAGCTCAACTGAGAAATTGGCTCCATTAGGTGTGGCTGTAGAGCATTTTCTTAATTAGTGACTAATAGAGGAGGACCCAGCCCATTGTGGGTGGTTCCATCCCTAAGCCGGTGGTCCTGGGTTCTATAAGAAAGCAAGCTGAGCGCACCATGAGGAACAAACAAGGGACAACCATGCCTCTGCATCAGCTCCTGCCTCCAGGTTCCCGCCCTGCTTGAGCTCCTGCACTCAATGCTTCTTCTGAAGATGAACTGTTACATGGAACTGTGAGTGAAGTGAACCCTATCCTCCACACATTGCTTTTGGGGAGCAATACTAACTCAGACTAAGACACTAACCAAACTCTCTACTGACTGAGCCCTGAACCTGACCAGCCCACATGTGTGTCAACATGGAGATCCACCATGTTTGACCTTCCAGAAAGCTGTTGACAGAGTGATGGAGCCACATGCAATGCTAGAATGAAGTCAGGGTTAAGCAGAAGGTGTGAAATTTGTTCTATTAAATAAAGAAAATTCAGAAATCCAACCATGATGTAAGCTATAGGAATAGGATTATAGTTTGCCAGAAGTGTGGGAGATGCGGGTTTGAGTGAGGAACTCTTTATATTTGACTCAACGTGACATTCACTACCATTTTTCTTAAAGGGAATGGTTGAGAGGAGAGGCTACGTATGCAAAGAAGAAAAGGAATTGTGGGTAGTGAAATGATCTTGCAGGTATCCGGGCAGAGTTCAAAGCTGAGGTGTGGCTAGTCGTCTCCTCCATGACAATTCAGGGCGCATTAATCAGAAGGGAGGCACAAGGCACAGTGTTTTACTTAAAGAAGGTTGGAGTCTTTTCATTTTTTCCTGTTTTATTATATAAAACAATTTTTAAAGTTTAAATACATTCTGATCATATTCTTACTCCTCTCCTAAAAACTAACAAATAAACCAAAAAACCCTAAACAACAACAAAAAACCCAAAACCTAGAAAACAAAATACAACACTCCCCTCAAAAGACTGAACAGTAACCAAACACACACACACACACACACACACACACACACACACACACATTGTGGAGTTCATTTTATGTTGGTCAACTACCCCTGAACATGAATCCTGCCTTGGACTGGTTCATATGTACAATGCCATTCTGTTGGAGAAAACTGATTTTCCATCTTTCCATTTCAACAGGTATAAGTGTCAGTCTAGTTGTTTACCTTTACCCTAGTGGGTAGGTTTTCATTCATTTATTAATTCATTTTATTTTAAATATAACACAATATAATAAAATAGAACATGTACTATTACATTAAAGTCAAGCAAGACAAACCAAGAGAAGGAAACGAGCCTACAAGAAGGCACAAGAGACATAGACTAACTTGTCCACATACTCAGGAATCCCCAAAACCACTTGGCTGGAAGCTGTAAGACTCTTGCAGAGGACGTGGTATAGACCCACGCAGGTCCTGTGCATCCTGCTTCTGTCTCTGTGAGTCCCTATGTGCTTTGCTCAGTTAACTGAGACAGCTTTGTCCTCTGAGTGTCCTCCATCCCATCTGGATCTTAAACTTTTCCTGCCTCTTCTGTCTCAGAGTTCCCTGGGCTTTCAGAAAAGGGATTGGGTGGCGACATCCCACTTAGAATGAGCATTTCAAGGTCTCTCATTTTCTGCAGAACATCTGGCTATATGTTTCTGTATTTGTGCCTATCTGGTGCAGAAGGAAACTTCTTGATGATGGCAGAAGAAGGCACCGATTTATGAGTATAGCAGAATATCATTAGGAGCCATTTTATCACTATATGCTTTCTCTCATCCAAAGACAATGAAATTTGTTATAGGAAAGAAAATCCATTCAGTTGTAACCGATAACTTTTCTCCTTATAGAAAAGTCTCCCCCCAACCCCCACTCCTCTCTGCCAGTTCCCTGCGTTATGAAGTACTTTGTCATCTAAACAGTATAGGCTCCCTCTAGTGTAGTGTACCTAAAGTCAAATCAGTTCCTGGTTGGTTATTCCCACAATCATCTTCCAAGCAGTACACTATTGTAGACAAAGGATTTGTGGCTGGTTAGGTATTTACATTTCTGTTTTGATAGCCAGCAGAGCACATTCCTGTACCAAAAATGCTAGAATAAAGAGGTGAAGGCTCTATGTAGATATCGGCCCTACACTGTCATGTTCAATGAGCTATATGGGTGCTGTCTTCATCAATAGGGCTTTGCTGTCAGTTTGTCAGTTTGTAGACAACAACCTTATAGTCTTGGCAACACCCTGAATTGTTGGGGGATTCCAATGGGGCCCCTTTGTTCAACAATTTTGTTAGATGCAACCAAAAGTAGGTTCTGGAAGCACTGTTTGGTGACAAGAAGTGGCCAGTTGGGACTCTGTTTCCACATTCTTTCACACACACACACACACACACACACACTCACACTTTGGGAGGCTAGTACAGTATTTGATTTCCATGCTACCTATACAATGCCCCTTGACTGCTGCACTTTTCTTATATATATATATATATATATATATATATATATATATATATATATATATATATATATATATATTATTTTCTATATTCTTTGTTTACATTCCAAATGATTTCCCCTTTCCCAGTTCCCCCCTCCCCATATGTACCATAAACCTTCTTCTCTCCACCCATTCTCCAATTACCTCCGTCCTTTTTCTCTGTCCTGATACTCCCCTGCAAAGCTAGATCAAGCCTTTCCAGGATCAGGGCCCTCTCCTTATTTCTTCATGGGAGTCATTTGTTATGCGATTTGTGTCTTGGGTATTCAGAGCTTCCGGGCTAATTAATATCCACTTATCAGAGATTGCATTCCATGTGTATTCTTTTGTGATTGGGTTACCTCACTTAGGATGATATTTTCCAGTTCCAACCATTTGCCTAAAAATGTCATGAATTCATTGTTTTTAATTGCTGAGTAGTATTCCATTGTGTAAATATACATTTTCTGTATCCATTCCTCCACTGAGGGACATCTGGGTTATTTCCAGCTTCTGGTTATTATAAATAAGGCTGCTATGAACATAATGGAGCATGTGTCCTTATTGCATGCCAGGGAATCCTTTGGGTATATGCCCAGGAGAGGTATAGCAGGATCCTCCGGAAGTGTCATGTCCAGTTTTCTGAGGAACTTCCAGACTGATTCCCACAGTGGTTGTAACATCTTGCAATCCCACCAGCAGTGGAGGAGTGTTCCTTTTTCTCCACATCCTCGCAAAAACCTGTCTCCTGAGTTTTTAACCTTAGCCATTCTGACTGGTGTAAGGTGAAATCTCAGGGTTGTTTTGATTTGCATTTCCCTAATGACTAATGATGTTGAGCATTTCTTAAGGTGCTTCTCGGCCATCCGAATTTCTTCAGGTGAAAATTCTTTGTTTAGGTCTGTACCCCATTTTTAATAGGGTTATTTGGTTTCCTGGGGTCTAACTTTTTGAGTTCTTTGTATATATTGGATATTAGCCCTCTATCTGATGTAGGGTTGGTGAAGATCTTTTCCCAATTTGTTGGTTGCCATTTTGTTCTTTTGACAGTGTCCTTTGCCTTACAGAAACTTTGTAATTTTATGAAGTCCCATTTGTCAGTTCTTGATTTGAAAGCATAAGCTATTGGTGTTCTGTTCAGGAACATTTCCCCTGTGCCCATGACCTCAAGGGTTTTCCCCAGTTTCTCTTCTATTAGTTTCAGTGTGTCTGGTTACTGCTTCTCTTTTCATGATCTCCATAAATTGGAGATCATGAAACTTCAAAAAGCCTACATGTCTCTCAGCAGATAAAGAAAATGTGTTACATTTGCACAATAGAGTATTAGTCAGACATTAAGAAGAATGACACCATGAAATTTGTAAGCAAAGGCATGGAACTAGAAAAAAATCATCATGAGTGAGGTAGCCAAGACCTAGAAAGACAAATATGATATTTGCTTATATGTGGACATTAACAGTTAAGTCAGTGATGACCAGGCTACCTTAGAACCACAGAGGATAGGTATAGAGTGTGGAACTAAAGGGAACAGATAGATCTTGTTAGAAAAAAGGAAATAGAATATATAGTTGTGAATGGATGGGAGGGGTCTGGAATTGGAGGATTAATTGGGGCCGGGTTAGGGAGAAGGGGTTATGAGAGGGAATTTGGCGAGAGATTTATGTTTTCTTTGTAAAAGACTTTATATCATTTATCTTGGCTGGAGAGTATGTCAAGAACTAAAACCTCTTTTCTTTTTTTTTCTTTAGCAAATTCAGAAATTCTATTTTCCAGGCATGTATGTGTCTAGTTTGGGAGATTATGAATTGTATTATATTGCTGTGCTATTGTGTATTGTAGAATTATATGTTGATTTAGGTTTGACTGTTTATAAAAGACCTAACATGTTTCTATAAGGAGAAAAGTTATCGGTTACAACTGAATGGATTTTCTTTTCTATAAGAAATGTCATGGTTATGTCATGTTTCATAATTAGTTACTTATTCTTCTAAATAATACTATGCTAAATGCTTTGTATTCCTTCTTCATTTTCTAGACATGCAATTATTGGGTTGAAGAGTGTAAATATCCTTAATTTTGCCTTGCCAAATCACTGCCCTGAGTGCTGTTCAGTTCATGGAATTAAAGCCAAGAGGCAAAGTACAATCAAATGATGACGTTACTCATTTTAAGCTAGGAGACCTCACTATATTTATAATTTGCTTCACACAAACACTTTCTAAATTAGGACCCTCGGTGGCACTAACAGATTAAGAAATGCGAGCATTTAGAACTCTGGTTAGAAGGTATCTAACAGGATGCCTCAGATGCTCTTTTAAAGCAGGTAAGCTATTAGCCATTCTAGAGAAAGATACTTTTAAGATTGGCTACATTGTAACTTTTTTCAGGAAATAAACTGATAAATCGTGAGTCAGAAAAGCAAGCCACTCCTATCCTGTCATAAAGCTTAACACTTAAACACTGGACATGAATTTATGTGACACTTAACTTGGTAAGTTGCCTTGATTTAGCTTGAAATAAAAATCAGAGAGTGCCTTTTATTCTGTAACCTTCTTCAGCAGTAATACTAGAAAAAAATTTAAACTTTAAAAGTGTTTTAGACGGCAACAAAGTATACATATTTATAGGATATAGTATATACACGTGTTTATAACATAATGATCAAATCAGGAAAGTTAGCATATCCATATTGTAAAAACTTTATAATTTCTCTATATTGGGAATTTTGAACTCTGCCCTTTTGACTCTTTATAAAATATACAATACATTGTTGTAGTCCACTAGCAGTAAACTCTTAGTCACACTACTATGCTGTAAAGATTAGAAATAACTGCTGCTGTTTCTCTGTGTCCTGGTGACTTGGTGTCTCTGTTGATTGGGATTTTGTATCTTGACTGACATGACAGAAGTTGCAATGAGCACAGGTTTCTTGCAATTATACCATTCACATTTTGAAATATTATCCTGTCATAGGATCGTTGAATCATACACTAGTTCTATTTCTAGCTTGACAGTAGAAAACTGTTTTTAGTTAGTCTCTGTTTATAGTTAGGGGGCAGGAAACAGGGAGAAGCCTTGTGAACATTTAAGTTTGTGCTTTCAAAAAATGGGTGCCTAACCCCAGTTGGCCCATTACCTATGCAACTCCCACTATGTTCCCTTAGGCTCAAGGAAAATGGAGAAGATGGGCAGAGCCAAAGGACCCAGAGGCCTGTTGCTATGGGGGGGGGGGCGGGGGGAGATAGGTGTGAGCTCTCTGTATTATGGTTGCTTAAACAAGACCTGCATAATGGCAATGCCAGAGCTGACATGCCAGTGTGGGTAGGGTAGCTCATAAGGTGGCACCCTTACATGGAGACCTATAGAAAATCAAGGGCTTCTGAGGTGCAGAGAGAGGGAGAATCTGTTTTCTCTCTTGGAAAGAGCCTCCTGATGGGTTATCTGATCCCAAAGGGTCAGCCATCAACACATGCACACAGGAGCATCATTAAATGGACTAGGTCAGTTTTTTCAATGTCAGTAATAATTAAAGAAGAAAAAGTCACAAATTTAAAAGAAAGTAGGACAACCAGGAGGAATTAGAAGGGGGAAAAGGGAGTGAGAATGATGTAAATACAGTATTAATACATGAATTTCTCAAAAGTTACTGAAAAGGTCAAAAAATGTGAATCCCGAAAACTCCCCACTTCCAGTAAATTCTTTTCTTGTTTTATTTTGTTTTTAGATGCAGAGGCCAGAAGAGCTGGGTCCTTAATTAAAACTGGCTTACACTAGTTTACACAGACACAGACACAGGCACAGGCACATGCACATGCACACACACACACACACTAACACACTTACTTCTGGGTTTCAAACACAAATATCCTTAGTCCATATTCTTGCAACAGTTAAGTATTAGAGACAGGAGTTGCAATTCTGCCTGTTCAACTTGAGAAGTGTAAAGACCACCACCTCACCTTGTCTGCAGAAAAAGACCTTTCTGATCTGCTTCAGAGCCATGGAAACAGTGTGTGAACACAGAAAACAAGTGTGTATATAGTTATACAAATGAACGAATGCATATGTATTCATAAAATCAAACATGTGCCAGCAGCATATAAAAATACAGTGTATTTACATATGACATGCTCTTTTTTACAAAAGCATGATTCTGAAAAAAGTCCTTCCCTTTTCCTCCCTCCTGTACTGTAGAAATCTTCTGAACCTCAGACAAATTAGCACTTGATTTCAATCTAGATAGCTGCGCCCTCTGAGGGCCTTTGTCAGTAAACTTCCTGCTTTAGAAGTTGTGACTATAACCACATAAAACATCCTTTTCTGGAGCTGAGTGTAACATACACATTGGCTCACCAGCTTTGGACACCTTAAGGTTACCTGCGTTCCCTGGCCCCTAGGAACTTCAGTTATTCATTTATAAAACATGGATAATTCTACAAAGCATTATAAAGATTAAAAGCAAAGACACATTCAAACGTGCCTAAGTTTGGTCAGTATTCCACACCAAATTGTGACAGTAAGTCAATTAAATAAATTCATGAAAAGTCTTTGTATTTTATGTTCCCAGTCAGCATAGTTCAAGTCAGTTCAGTGCAATTTTAAGTCATAGGGCACGAGGCTCCCCAGTATGTTACACTCTTCTCAAACTCTTTGAAAAGCACACAAGTTGCCACAGTCACTCAAAACCTAGCTTTACAGATGGGAAATTCTGAGTTTCACTTTTTTCTTTCTACAGCTCAGTGGGACAGGCATTAAAGCCAACTATATACCTATTGATAAAAAATGAACATTCAGGGTTTCTGTGTGAGAGCTTTCTTATAAACATCTACGATCAGCTGCTGAATCCTCCTGGCCACACAGCTTAGAACCCTTTATTTGAGGATCCCTGTGCCTGACCCTGAGTCACCAATCAACACAAATGTCACATGCTTGCACTCTCAGACTTTAACTCTTCAGGGATTCAGCTTAGAGCACAGAGAAAGGAAATGAAACCACCATGTAACAAAGAGAAATGAAACCAGGACAAGGGGAATATAAGGAGAGAGGTAAGAAAAATGTAGAGACAACAAAAAATATAGATGAAGGGGAATACAAGAAGTGTGTCCACACAGGAGATGAGGGCTGTATAATGTCAAATATTCATTTTATATTTTATTATATGTATTCATGCAATGTGTTTTAAATTTGTATTTGTTCTTTGGTGATTTCATATAGAAATACAATGTATTTATATAATATTCATTTTCCCCCACATCCAACTCCTCCCAGACTCCCTTTCTGTATCCTTCTCCCAATTTCATATCTTCTCTATCCAGTCACTTCTTTCCCTCCCAATCCTTCCTTTAAACCCACTGCTGCCCATATGTTCATGGGTATATGGCACCATCTACTGGAGCATTGGTGTATGGCACTATCTACTGGAGCGTGGGTCTATGGCACCATCTACTGGAGCATGGGTGTATTGCACCATCTACAGAAGCATGAGTGTATGGCACCATCTACTGGAGCATGGGTGTATAGCACCATCCACGCTATATCATTTGAGAAAACTGACTTTCCCTTATCAGCTGACAATAGCATCTCAGTAAGGGGCAGGGAATTATGAGTCCCTCCTCTCTCCACTCTGGACTGTTAAATGTCAGCACACTTTTCTGTAAAATCAAAATTTAAAAAAATTATTCCTCCCCCCTGTTGTCTCCTTATTTTTCCTAGAGATAGGTTATTAAATATTTGCTATGTATATAGAATATGCTATGTATATAGAAATTCATTCATGGATTCCTAACATAAAACTCATCCACGCCATTGTATTTACCCACATTGTTTATACTTAAATTTGTCTCTTACCTTTTAATAGCTGGAGGTTTTTGTTTTTTTTTTTTTTTGGTTTTTTTTGTTTGTTTGTTTGTTTTATTTAGATGGAGACCTGATGGTTCCAGTTTACTCTGGCCTCTTATTTCCTTCCCTGAAACATTGAAAAGTGAGAAAATCATTGGGAGAAGTTTGACTATTGTGTTTAGTAGTGGATATCTGGCAGTGATTATTCAGGTGTGATGATTTGATGGTGTTTGCAGTAACTGGTACTGTCCAGGGATGGTGAGGGGTCCAGGGAGGTCCTGTGATAGCCCTTCGGTGAGAAAGCAAACCACTGGCATCTAGTTCCTGGTTCAGGTACTGAAGCAGAGGCTAAAGATTGGGTAGGAGATTCGGACCATGTAGTATCTTCTGCCTATTGAGAAGATATTGATACTTTTATAAAACAAATATCATCACAGACAATGGTACTTTGAGGAGTCACAGAGCACACGTGGTCTTAAGCACTCAAATTAGATGTCCAAGAAATAGGCAACAAAAGGGTTTGGTTTTACAATGACATTTATGCTATTATGGGGATAAAATAGCTAATAGGTTTTTAACCTTGTAACTGATTTATTATTTTAAAATAGCTCTGTATTTTGTAAAGTAGGGGGAAATAGCCATGCAGTTGGGACTCCAAAGAAGCTTTGTAGCTGCAGTATTGTGACATTTCTGGGGAAACAGCTAAGCAAAGGTGACAATGGCACAGATCACTTCAAAAAATAAACAAGGTTGTTTTCTTCCCCCCAGGTGGAAAAGGAGGCAAAAGAGAGTCTTTCATGTGCAGTCATGATACAATCCGCCATTCAAATTGGAACACTTCTGGTTGTGAGGGTTTGAAATGCACGTGCTTTCAGTGTCTGTGTTAGAACAGTGGAAAGATGATGGGCAGTTTCCGCCACAGTGCAGGAAACTAAGTTAAGGTCAGAGGTTGTCTGATGGATCAATGATCAAGCAAATATATTTGTTAGCATCTGGGTATGGTTGCCTGGCAGGTCAGCCTCTGGTACCACAGGTTGGCTTGAAATCAAGAGTCAGGATCCTGAATGGTCAATGTTTTTCAATCTGGAAATAATGATAGTCAAAACAAAAGAAATTATATATATATGACTAATAAAATTTCATTAACAAAGAATTATCTGAGAAAATGGCTTTGAGAGGCCAGCACAAACGCAGGAATTTTATTTATCAAGGTCTGACATACAGATGAGCACTCTTTTCCTTTAATTATTTGTGGCTACTCAAGACCAAATTCTGTACCCCTCCCCGACCTCACTTCGGGTTTCTGGCCAAGCTTCTCTCTTGTTCATTTAACTACCACACCTTAATTCACTTTGATTCCTATAGTTTTTTTTTCCAACATACTTATTTCCCTCTGACTTGGCTTGACCCCATCGCAGACATCTGTTTATTTCCTTCCCTTCTTTCCATAGAGCTCTCAATTTTACCTATTGCTCTCCTCCCCAACCCTGGTCATGTGCTCTTGAGGATATTGGCTGTAACTTGAGCTTTTACGATGCAACTCTGAGTTTTATTTTAAGCAAATTAGTCCTGTTACCTTTGCCACCAATTGCTCTGGAGAAGGGTGTGTAACTGGTTTGGTCAAGAAAACACAACTGAAATTCCAGCAGAAGCTTCTGGGAACAGTTTCCTCACATTCACGAAAACATTGTAGGGAAAGGCTGAGAATACCAGGACGATTGTGATGAGTTTTGTGGGAAATTACAGGACTCTAACTTTTCCTTTTATTGGTTTTTACCTTTTTGCTTATTAATCATTTTATTCATTTATATTTCAAATCATATCCCCCTTCCCATTCTCCTCCCCACAAACCCTCCATTCCATTCCCCTTCCCTTTTGCCTCTTTGAGGGTGCTCCCCCACCTACTCCCTGACTCCCATCTCACCGCTCTAGCATCCCCCTACCCTAGGTCAACAAGCTTCCACAGGTGTTGGTCCTTACCCATATGGCATTGTTGACGGTTACTGAGATGGACCACGATGCTACTTGCCACCAAGACTTTGCCCAAGCTGTTCTCTCTGCCTCAGACCCTTCCCTCAAATGTCCTCACCTGGCGGATTCTTTGTCCTTGTAGGCTCAGCTCAGCCTTCCTTGGGAATCTGTATTTGAATCTTCTGGACTCCATCTGAACACACGCGTCGAAGTTTCCATGGCGATATGCCCTGTGTTGCTAACATTATCATCAAACACCCTGTGTCTTGTTCTCTGATTGATTATAAGTCCTTAGAAGATAAAGAGTAGACCATATCTGACCCTTCTCTGCCTTTTGGCACAGTGGAAGAGAGGAATTAGAAAAGTAGCAGCATAAATTTCCCCTCCGCATGTTCCTTGCACCGAATGTCTGTCTGCCATACTTTCTCATCAAGCGCCATACTTTCTCATCAAGTGTTACAACCGCGCTCCACATCACAAGCTGGGAAGCTGATAAACTCTTCTTTAACGGTGACAGCATATATGCTGTGAGACATTTATCTGGAGTTCTTTGACATTCGCACATGCTTCTCGAGCACAGCACTGTAATGACCTCTGTATAATTGACCCACATCATAATCACAGTGGGGGTGACAAGGGCTTCGTGTGTAATGAGAACATAAGAAAGAACCTGGTTCGCTTGAAGCCATCTGCACAGAGGGCTCCCTGCGGGGTCGTGTGCATACTGCAGGTACCATAGCGGTGGATCACAACCCAGGCGTAGTGGGATTGATTAAGACCAGGAAGAGACCCTTTTCATTTATCTTCTGCATGCTTTGAGAGCAAAACGGGGGCTCAGAGTATTTGAATCTCAGTTTTACTCTCTGTAAAATGTCTGGTGATGCCACCTGTATTATGATGCCACCTGTTATATGAAATAGTAAACATTATTACATAAGTAGTGAAAATAACATATATAGGCACAATCACACTTCCAAGACTCTACTTCAAGAACAAACAACTTGGATAGGAACTTGGTGAGCCATAAGAACTCACAGTTATTAAGTGACCCCAGAAGTCAAAGGAACTTGGTTATTGGGAACAAGGTAATTTATTTGTCTCCTACGGATGGAATTTTTATTAAACAAACGGAGAGCTGATATTCGACTCGATGAAGTTCCAAAGACATTTACAGGGTGGTGTCTAAGATGTATGTGGCAGCAAAGAGGCCACGGGGAACTCTCGGAAGGTCAGGCTGCCACGGGGTCTCCGAGGCTTTAACTGCTGTGACAGTTGTTTATGTTAGATTTACAGAGGGCATCTCCCTAAACCCAAGGTACCATTCCGCTGGGGATCTTCTCAGGCGTGAAAACAATCTGTCAGTTTACCCTCTGTTGAGTGGAAGCCCTTGGGCTGTCTTCTTTCCTGGAACATATTGAAACGTGAAAGTTCTTAGGCATAAACCAGTAAAGAAGTAAAGAAACAGTTTACAGGAAAGCCAATTAGATTCGAAGCTAATACAGTTCTCAGGGAAAGGCTGACAGAAGATACATGGCTCTGTTCTCTGCCTCTGAATGCCTCCTCCAGAGAATCACGTGGGCTCCTCCCTCCCCAAATGGAAGGCTGCCCTCAGGCTAGGGACCAGACAGTTACAAGATCTCAGCTCAGTCACTCAGTCCTCATTAGGGAAATGACTGAAGAGAGCATCCTTGTTTCCGTCCCCAGGTTCCTTGTGTGCTCTCTAGGAAGATCGAGGAAATTATGTATGCAAAAGAGTTTACAGATGTCAAGGTTGAGGGGTGGAGCGAGGGTACGGTTGAGCAACAGAGAACTCTCTTAGCATGTACGAGGTCCTGGATTTTATTTTCAGCACTGGGCTAAAAGAAAGAAGAAAAAGGGGGTGGAGGCAGAAAATAATAAATAAATAAAAGAATAGAAATCAAGGCTAACTTTGTAGTCACCATACATAGTGTGCCTACGAAATGAGAAGAAAGGCGAGAAACAGACTTATATCCATATTTAACTTGTGTCGACAGAGGAAGAAACACCTCGCTTTCTTGTTACCTTGTGAAACTAAAACATATCTACGTGTGTTTGGATGTGAAACCTTAGGCAGATAAAAAGAATGATTTGAATAAATATGATCATACTCAACAGGGTAGCAGCAGAAAGCAATGAGTTTCTGCACATAAATGCGAACTTGGCAAGAACTCGGTAAGATTCGCAGCCCACCTGCCCAGTTTTTGCTGGGTTGGCACTCCGGTTCTCCTATCATAATAGAACGTTTGAAGAGTGTCATCTCCTGGGAGGAAGCTTCATGTAGACTTGTTTCCTGAGAGTGTGCCTAATTTATTGAAACTGCCTTACTCACATGAAATTACAAACAGCGGGGAAAACGGCATTTTTACACATTTCTAATTTTTGCTTGCAATCCACCCACAAGATACGCTGTTTGAAAATAATGAACACAGAGCACAGGGTTCCTTTCCGAATGATCAGTGGTAACCGAGAGCTAAAAATCCAGCAAGATTGTGCTTAGTAATAAGGAAAGAACTTTCAGCTGGTTTTTAAAGATTAATTTGTTAATTAGGTGAACATCTGGGTTTTGGTTCATCACTTCCCTTGGAAACCTTGATTAATTTATGAGATTTTCATCCCCACTTACTAAAAAAGCAGCGAGTCGTCCGGCGTTCCACACCAATGAAGGCAAAAGTTAATTGGATTCGAGATCTTTCTCATTTCCCCCTTCAGCGGCTCCTTGCTGCTGCTCTGAGTGGAACCAGGCGCTCAGGGATTTTGTCTATTTGTGTGTGTGTGAGAGAGAGATACAGAAATGAGAGGAATTACAAGTGATTGGAAAATGAGTTTGAAAAAAAATATATATCATTTAGTATTTCCTTTGGTTTGGGTGGGAAATTCTGGAAGGGCGAACGGAAAAGCTAACCCCGGAACTAGTAACCGAAGTGTCATGCTGCACGCTTTTGATTTGAGGATCGTGCTTATGTGCTACAAGAAAGGGCCATTTGTCGACTGAAGTGTTCAGGATTTGGAAAGAGTAAGTCAGAAACTGCAGCCAGAGCTTACAGTCTGCCCTGCTAATGAGAGATACAGAAGCAGGTAACACGCCCCTCCCCCTCCCCCTCCCTCACCATCCCCACCCGAAGGACAGGGCGTGGGCAAGAGGCTGAGAAGGAAAGGCCAAAGTGGCTAGAGCTGAGCTGTTTGCCTGCCTGCAGATGTGGACAACTGCTCATGGCTCTTAAGAAATCCAGGCAGTGAAAGACACATCACGAGACACACCTGCATTTGTCTACTGAGCTTGGTCACACAAACAACACTCACCGAAGGGGAATTCGGTGTACCTGTTGTAACCTCTCTTTAGCTTTCACTTCTTCTCCCATTGCATCTCTCTCATCTGTTTTTCGTCACAACTTTATTTTCGTTGAGTTACATTTGACCTTGTAATCTACACATTTATAGGAACCCGCTGCTGGGGCTTGAAGGAGAATGGTCCCCATATGAATGATGCAGGGAAATGCTGATAGGTTGTTTCAGAAAGGTAAGACAGGGATTTTAATTGTGTGGGAGCCAGTGTTCTGCATACCTACATGTAGGCATATGCTTATGGTGACCATAAAATCGATTTCTAATGAGAGTAGTTCATGGTTTTACTAAGTACAAAAGAAAGTATTTGTGGTAGCAAGGATTGACCTTTTTCATCAGAAAGATCTGTGACCTCAGTGTAGTTAGGAAACAGAAGAAGCGGTGAGTCTCAGTATGTTTTTACTAGAGCCATATACAGTCGTGAAACTATGGGATAGGGTAAGCAGTGGTTCACTTCAAATAGTTTTAAAATAAATCCTATTAAAATGTTTTTCTGCATAAAATAAAAAAGAGATACATTTTTCTTTCTGATAATGTTTCACAATGTCCATTTTATTTGCACAATGGAAAATAAGAATAAAATATCTCAATTCTTCAATCTGACTTAAAAGTAAGACTTTACCATCTAAAGAATCAGGGTTATGTAAAAAAAAAAAAAAAAAGCAAACAATACTTTACTTCAATTTTCTCTTTCTTTGAACAAAAATGAAAGTGAGGCTTTAACAAACCATTTCCTTACACATTTTCCCAGCCTTTCCGGAAAGACTGTTGATACCAAAGTTCACCGAGAACCAGGGAGAAGGCATAGTCTTACTCTTGTGATACGTATCCTTAATTTTTTCGAGACACAAATAACAAGAAGTCAATTTGGGACCAAAAAAAAAAAGGGGGGGTGTATTTTCCTAACAGTAATGAGCACTTAATGAAACAACGCTTATCACGAACATCTACCAAGACGAAGCCTCCAGAGTTTGTAGGTGGCACGGGGCAGTGCAGCGCCAATCAGAGTGGAGGAGCATGGGCGAGCCCCAAGTGGGACGCTTGAAACTTTCAGTAACAAGTGACTGGGGAGCTTTTTTCCTCTTCTTCCTCCCAGTCTGGGTGATAAACTGTCCGTGGAGGAATATCCCCACGGTGTTGCTCTGTCTCACAGCCCATTGCGCATGTCAGAAAGCCGGCCTTCTGTCTGCACAGGTGCCTCTACTCTGCACTTAGACGTAACTGAGGGTTTCTTGGATTTTATTTTTCACAGATTCCACATGGTTCCTTTCGAAAATGTTTCTTCGTGATTTCACTCCAGTATGCTATGTCACCCATGGAGTCTCACCTGGCAAAGAGATACATGAGACCCATGAAGTGTGCTGCGGATGTTTTAGAACCTTAACTTTATTCCTTCTCATCGCTGTGAAGATGAAGAATATGAGTGCTTTGAGCTGATTCAAGAAAATTATATTTATAATCAATCAATAGAACAAAGGGTAAACAATCTTTTTGTAGATAATTACATTTCGAGACTCAAGGTTTAATTGTCTAAATGTCTCGTTTTCCGGGTAATAATAACCATGTGGGTAATGATATCCACATTTTGGTTGGATATCAGGGTCGCTACATGAGACGGAACCCTTACCAGACATTGCTGAAGTGGCCAAGATCTGAGACTAGATAGGTAATGGATCTAGAGGAAAACCTACCACTTTATTCTGTTAAAATAACACGGCAATGAAATAAATCCAAATGATATACCGCTATGTCCGTACTCCAGAATATTGCTCAACCCTTATCAGAGATGCTTCCTCTTGCAGTAGATTGACAAAGTGATCCACAACTGGTCATTGTACAGAGGGTGAAAGACTTTGAGACCTCAGTCCTAAGTGGGAGCCTCCCCGGGCTCAGGGAACTTTGCTAAAGGGGACCCAAGGATTCTAACAGCCAAAAGTGGTGGACAATGCCAGAGAAAGAGTCTTTCAGATACACCAGCACATACAAACTCACAGAGTCTGTGACAACACCCACAGTTCTGCACAGGCTCTGACCACATGCCATCCCAGCACTGAGCCAGGGAAGTAGACGCAAAGTCCCACCTCTAACCACAAAGCTATTTGCAATTGGTACCAGCTGGGAAGGGGAAAATCCGTTTTCTCCAATGAAGTGTCACTGGGTATATTAACCGTACCCCAGGGTAGGCCACAGACCCAGGAGTAGTTGGCCAAAACAAAACGCACTACTCTTTTCTTCCTTCCTTCCTTCCTTCCTTCCTTCCTTCCTTCCTTCCTTCCTTCCTTCCTCCCTCCCTCCCTCCCTCCCTCCCTCCCTCCCTTCCTTCCTTCCTTCCTTCTTTCTTCCTTCCTTTTTTTCTTTATTTTTTTGCTTTTTGTTTTGCTTTGGTACTCTATTTTTATTGATTTGGTCTTATTGATTTTCTATCTTTTTTTTCTTATTTTGTCTGTTTTTGATTTTTTTCGGAGAGAGAAAGAATATGGATTTGGGTGTGTATGGAGGTGGGGAGAATCTAGAAGGAGTTGGAAAAAATTCAGATCAAAATATATTGTGCAAAGTATTGGACAAAAATCCTAACAGTGGGTTCAAAAAATACTGGGCCAAGATCATCTAACAGTATCAATAAACGGCGTTTCAGTGAATGACTATGCTCAGCAAACAAATCGCTGAGCTGAGTACTAACTTATGAACACAGACCAATTTACTGATACATTAAACAGGAATTCAAGTTTCTAACAGTCGCATGTACTCAAAAAAAAAAAAAACAGTCTAAGGATTAAAGAATACAATTACTTAGCCAGTGTTCTTACCTTAGAAAAGACTCTCAATAAAGGTGAGAGAAAGAAGTAAGTTAGAATTCTTCCCTTGGGGCTAGCTCATTCACTTTGGGAACGAGGGAGACTGCAGAGGCTACAACCTCCTATACTGCTCACTATTCATGAACGTAATCTTCAAATTTAATAGGACATAGAGAAAATGATAAGAAATCAGGAAACAAAAATCATCTCATCTACAGCCAACATTTATTCTTGAAGCAATGTGTATTTTATGAAAGGTTTTTGTTAAGGAAAATGGAGGCTACAAAATTGTGAAATCCTTACAAGACTGAGTATTACTGAGTCCTTCTCACCAAGAGACAGAAAATAACTAAAAAAAATAGTTGTGGATTTAGGTATATAAGTACAGAACTTTTTTGATGAAAAGACACAAACTATTTTATTTATTTTTTTTTAAAATGGAATAGGTAGAATAAATCTGTGTTAAAAACAAAATTTTTGGAATGTTGTCTTCTTGATTATATAAGTTAAAAGGGAAATGTAAAAGGGATAATTGACTATTTGGTGCAGTAGAGGTGCTGCTTATTTTCACATCTCTTAAAAAGAAAGTGTGAAAAAGAGGGAAATAGTGTTCATGTCTGAAAAGAGGGCAAACTCAAAGGTTAAGGGGAGAGAAAGCTCCTGGAAGACACACAGAGAACCAAACAGATGAACAAGTCTCAGTAGACTGTGAGGGGATCCACAAGCAGGCTTGGGGGGTCTGGGGGGCCGGGTGGGGTGAACAGTAGGATTGGATCCAGGAGGAGCTAACTTTCTAGGGTGACTCATGTCCTTAGTGGCAATTTACAAATAGTTTTTTGCTTGGGAAACTGTTTCTGCTTTGTTTTCAACCGCTGGAAATTGTTCCTGAAATACACTTTTATTGGACCAAGGATTTTTAAATATTTTGCTCATTTCAGACAGTTAAAAAAGAAATTTGGGGGTTTTTTGAGATGAAAATGAACTTGTACTTTATTCTGCATTCTGAAGTTATACCTGCTATACTCACAACTTTATATTTATTTCTGTCTTAGGAGCCTTTCTTAAAAGACAAACCTTCAGTCTTCATTGAATGGTGACCATTCTAGTAGTAGAAGTAGATATTTAGAACATTTAGAACACAGGGCAAGTAGAAAAACAACTGAATTTAAATAGAGATTTCAAAAATTATCATAAAAAATTTTATATATGTGCATATGTGTGTGCACATTCACATGTGGGTGAGTGTGTGCCAGTGTACAAGTGTGTGTGTGTGTGTGTGTGTGTGTGTGTGTGTGTGTGTGCGCGTGTGTATACAAGTGGAAAGTTCATCACCAGACATCTTCCTCAACTGCTTTTCACCTCATTTGTTTGTCTGTCTGTTGAAGATGTGTTTCCCTGAACCTGGAGCTTTCTAGTTGACTAGTCTGGACTACTGTGGTTCCCAGGGTGGAAGTTTCTGGTTCCCAGGGTGCTTTGTGAGGCTTTTTATGTGGGTTCTGGGATTCTAAACTCAGGTCCTCATTCTTTCATGGCAAGTTGAATCCTTTCCACGGCTCCAGAATAATTCTTATATTTATTTATGTATTTGTTTGCTTGTTTATTTATTTATTACTGGATTCAGTCTTACACAGCAGACACAGTCTTAGAAATACTGATAGACTGTGCAATGTATACCTGGGACAGAATATTACTTTGTACCCTATAACTGTGCACAACCAATACGTATCAATCAAAGATGAAAAGACAAGAAACTGAAGACAGAAACATTGCCCCACTCCAGAAAGTAGAGGCCAGCTATTACTACAGGGTTTTCTTCAAAAAACATGTTATTGTGTCTCCTTCTTTTACTGTAGTCCTAGAAATATATTGCTTCAAACCAAAGCGTTTTTAAAATTTCAAATCAGAAATTCTTGGTTCCATTAGGAATTGCTTTTCTCTGCCTGACTTTGAGAGTGTTTTCTCTGACAGGGTTCTCTGGCCTTTCTTGTCACGTACTTGGCCCTAAAACCACTGCATCATCCCTGGGTGCGGGTTTTCACCACTAGATGATTTTTCAGGGCACTCATGGACTCCTCCGAGCAGTTATTTTCCATGTTTGCTCAGAAATGAGCAGGAATTACTTTGTTGGAGCTGTTCCATTTGCCAGAAGGGAAGCGGTTATTGATGTTCTTGTCAAAGTCAACAAGTGACAGCTAAAGGAGGAGTGGAAGGGGATTGTGGCAGTTAGGCCTGCAGGCACCTATATACACAAAGACAGAACTTGGTTTCATTATTTCGAGACTGTGGGCTTAACTTCTCCATGGCAAAGAGGAGAAAGATCTAGTTAACAGCCTTGAACTTAACTGGGTAAGCAGTTTGCTGCCTTTGGCCTCAACTCTGGTTTTGTCCTCACAGGGACCAGTCTTATGCAGCTGGACATAGCCAGCCTTAAATGGAAATGTGTTGGGCCTTTCTCCCCTGGTAGCCTTCTTGTCTGGCCTTATAATTAGTGACAGAGCATTATGGCTATAAAGTTGCTATGGTCACTGGAAGGTCATGAGGATAATTAAGGCTGTTTTAGCATTGGCCTGATTGGGCCTTTCACACCCTGATGTGGTTTCCTTAGATACACACTGATAAGGAGAAACATAGGCCGCAGACAGGGGATTCCAAAGTTCTGCCTCTTGTCCATTTGCATGTTTCTACATGGAGGTATTTCTATAATTGCCTGTTTCACTTTTTAAAACTAGTTTCACATGAGGATGTATCTTGAAGAATTTCACGATTTGTTTGCTTTCGGAAATGCAGTCGCTGGCCTCTGAGAACCCCATCTGCACCCAGCAAACACAGACCCATACTTACTCTGTATTGTCTTGCTGTTGTGCAGGGATATGCTGAATGACTTCATAAATTGTTCCATGAACATCTTGCACTGTTACACCATCAGAGGCAGGGGCAGACCTACTTGACATCTAGAAAACACAACACATTAAAAGACAAAGCTTAGTCCTAGATTAACAGGAAACACTCAGAGAGTGCTTGAATACTCACGAGAGAGGGAGAACAGATTCTCACCACCCCTGGAACACTACTTCCTCCTTGCTAGCTTCCTGCCCTCACACTATGTTATTCCAGGAATAGCTTGACAAACCAATCACTTACTTCATCATCTAAGAAGACATATGGAAAATATTGGGCAGAAAAACAATAGAGAGTAAAGTAGCAAAATGAGAAATTAAAACAAAACAAAACAAACAACAGCTTAATAGTTTAGAACCAGAAAGCACATATAAAACATTGTATCTTAACTGCTCTTTCTGGACACTTTTTGCCAATTACACAAGCCAGGATGTCTTCTCTGAAAGGATAATGTGAAGCCAAAAGTCCTTGTCATACTCCAGAGAGTAAAAGGGCAAAGGGTGACGCCTTGGTCTTACCGTGGGGATGGCTCTGGAGACTACAGGCTTAGCCGAACGAGGAAAGGATGGAGTGTGCTTATCTGGTAAAAACCATCACATGCTTTGTTGAAACCTGTGTTTCCCGTGCTTTCCTCACATTCCTCGTAGTTTGTTTCTTTCTTTCTGCAAACACTGTCTTCCTGTTCATTGTCTGTCTGGCCTTCCTTGGCACTCGCCCCTCTTCTAACCCCTCCTCTATCTACCTACAGTCCTTCCTGTTTACACAGTGCCCTCCCCAGTGAAGGGGGGAACATTGAAACATGTTTTCTGCGTCTTAGTGCTATGTGGTTTTGGAAAACGTTTTCATTCCTCTTACTAAAGCTCTCAAAGGGAAGCATTATGCCCATGGGCCATGACTTCTCCAGTCATTTTGGGTTGAGATTTCCATAGAATTTATAATTGAGACTGAATCTTCCTTTTCCCTGGCATGAAAGTGGTCAGGGGCTATGGTTGATGTATGCTAGCATACATGATCTAATATTGAATGGCAGCAAATTTGTTAATGTTATGCATTTGTCCTCTGTCCAACTCCTGGAAGAGGTTCTAAATGAATAAGGAAATGCACAACAGATGAAGGGAGAGCGATCTATTTTATATGCACTACAATAGCCAAAGAGATTGTTTTGATTTTTAAGATGCAAATAAATAAGTAATTAAACTTAGTTCCCATCTTAATGACACTTTTGGGAATTTTTCTTTTATTAGAAGTTGTGTTCTTCTTAGGTTCATTGCCTTGGGCTGTCCATCTTCACATGTAAATAGCATCCTGGCTTCTTCCCACTCAGCTCCTCCCCCACATGGCCCTGTCCTCAGTCTCCTCTTTTGGCTGCTCATTCTGGTTTCTCACCTCATCCCCAAAGCACCTGGCATGGCCACTTAAGGAGGTCAGACGAATTCTCACACATTTCTGATTCAAGAATGAGCATGGTTCTGTCCGAATCAAGTCACGCTATGTGTTACAGAGTCATGCAACTCAAGGGCATCCTTGCCTGCTTCAAGTCCACGGACACTAAAGTACTTGGGGTCAGTGGAGGGCTTCAATTAGTGCTCCAGTCTGTGCACAATCAATACCCCATTCTTGGTATTAATCACCATTCACTCCTTTATAATGATCCATTAGGAACATAAGTGTGATTTAAAAAAAAAAATAAAGAAATTCTACATTTCAAAGCTCAGTATGCCCCTTTACCCCTTCAGTCTCCTGCTCTAAGCTTTGAAGTTACACCTTAGAAGGGATTTATCACAATACTATGCAAGTCCTTTTAGCTAATGGATCAATCACATATTTATTGTCTTTTTTGGTTCTGGAGGTGTAGAGTGACACCATCCTGTTTAAGATCAAAGGGAGCATCTCCTCCTTGTCCATGGCAGCATGGTAGCTACTTACTCACCCTCGGGAGGGCAAAATCCAATCAACTCCTCTCCATCCCTCATGGGACATTTCTGAAATAAAGCCTGTAGCCAGGAAACTCACTTGGCTGAAGCACACGGGGTGATAGAATGTTTAGAACAAAGGGGTTATTTCCAAGTGGCAAATAGTTCTCTTCGAAAAAAATGAAAGAAAGAGGAAGCCAGCAGCAAGCAATCCATTTCTGGGTCCATCCATAAGTGGACTATTACAGAGGAATGAGGAGACAGAGGAAAACCCAGTCCTTTACACATCTATGTGTGCTCATGAGCTGAGTTCGGGGGCACATTCTGCTTGGAACTGATTACTACAGTTTTTGGAAGAGGCTGACTAAATACAAATGGTTTCAACTATAAAAGCCCCTGCCTTTTTAAAGGATCAGACCTTTAGGGTAATAAAAAAAAAAGTATACCTGTATATTACTAGGTTTGTATTACATGATAACTCCCTTATGACAAGCAAGTAGCTTCAGGGACAGGATTGAATGTGTCTGGAAAACTATTGCGGTTATGAGGCAGAAAGGGAGGGAGCTGAGGGGTAGAGTGAGTTCTGTGAAGTGATGAGGTCACCTAGGCAACCTAAGCAGGGGCTCCGGGTCCCCCATCCTTCTTTTCACTCTATATTCAACCTAGCTAATTCTCTATTCATAGAATATACCAGGAGAAGAGTGCTTATCCTTATTTCTGACAGCTTTACTATCTCTGTAAGAGTAGAAAAACGAGAAAAGTGCCCTAGCTCCACAAATCTCAGTGTCCAGTGAATCAGTGCTGTGGACCGTAGCGAGGGCGAGTGAAGCCACTGGACACCCCTGCCCTCGTTCTTAAATGAATGCTGCTTACACCTCTATTTAATCAGCCACTAGGAAAACCAACCCTGGGAACACCAGACGCATCCGGAAAAGCCACAAACTCGTATATCCCAAAGTCACTCAGGGCATCTTCATGGCCTGAAAGGGGAAAAAATGAGAACAACTTACAGAAGCAAAGCTTTCCTCCAATACTTAAATTTTCATGCATTTATTTTTTTTTCCTTAGGAATATCCAAAGAACTTTTCTTTATTGTCTGCTTCTTTAAGTGATATTTGCATGAAATCCTTTAATAGATTGTAGTCCCGTATGGTTATATTGGCATGGGATGGCTTGAGGAATAAGTCCTTCTTCAGAGAAAAAAGTTAAACTGAACTTGACAAGTTACCCCAAAAGTCTCCTGTGGGGGATTATTGTATTGCATGTTCAAATACACATATGTGGGCAAGATGGGGGATTCAAGAACACTAAGGCCTTATCCTGGAAGTCACAGCAACTTTTGATCCACCCATAATATCTTCTGAGCATTAATAGTTCCAACAGAGACCATTAGAAAAGAATGAGTATTACCAATAACTACTCTGACATGAAAAAAAAAAAAAAACCCATTGCAGCACAATTGAGATATCACCCAGTCTTTATCTCCGAATGAAGAGGAGGGAGGAGGGTGGGAGGAGCCAGGTGGTCTTGGGACCGTTCTCCTCCATGACTCCCAATTATTGTAAGCGAACAAGGACTAGATAAGAGGAAGAACTTTTGTTTCTTTTCATTAAGAGTCCCATTAGGCTCTTCAGATCATCTTATGTTACTTCTCATAGCCGCCCCAGGAGGAAGTTTTTATCTCTGTTAAATAGATAAGAAATTTAAAGCCAGGAAAAATAATTTCCCAAGGGTATATGGCAGACACAGAGAACTGAAACCTGGCTCTCACTGGCACTACCATCCGAGCATAAGTTCTATTGTTAACAAGAACAGCTCAGTATAGAGTCAGTAATGAAGGTTGAGGGTCACCTGGGGACGAAGGAACAGCCCTGCATTATCATACCTCCATTTCTTCTTCTCCTTAGGACGGGGCTGCCTACACTGTATGTCTTCCAGAGGCTACAAAAGTCCCCCTTTCCTCTTACAGACCAATGATAAGAGGGGTAATGAATTAGAATGGAGCAGAACTCAGTAGCTTTATGTCTCTGATCTTTCTTTGCCTCGTCTGTAAATTGAGTGGAGAGTCCTTCCCTGGCTCATCTCACAGACCTGTGTGGCTTACATAAAACCACCATAGAGGCAGCATTTAGTCAAAGGAAGACTCTGAACGATGTAGGGATTGTGGTTATGCTAATATTGGCTTCTGTTAATTGCATCACATTGACGGTGGTATCTGTAAATATCAGCAGAAAACACTGACAGCTAATATGTACCACTATGGACAGCACTCCTGTCCAGTCTGGGCATTACCTGAAAAGGTTTGAGCTTTTCTGTATTCTGACTCAGGTCTGAAAAGAAAAACAGACATATTAGTAAAGAGTTATAATCGAGGGGAAATTTCTAAAAAGTTATTTTCATAGAAACATATACATTACCTGCCTTCTAGCTTCTGTCTTATAGCTAAAGGTAAAAGAAAAGGAGAAAACTCAGTAAAGTATTTTTTTTAGAAGTTTTCTAAAATGTATTTTTTTCTATTTTTAACCTACCTTTGAAAGGTTGATATTTTTTCCACAGAAAAAGAAGACACATGGATATAATCAAAAACAGCGATATTCCAGTTATACTTGCTAATGGGGACAGTGATTTTCCCCTTTGTGCAAGCTTCTCCAGTCCTAAAAAATAGCAATAAATTACAAAATAATCTGAATTGTTTCTGGTTACTCTCTATGTAAATAGACACCATTGCTTTTCCCTCTTCCTCTCCTCTTCTTTCCTTCATCCCCCAGTGGGTGGGATAAATTGACTTAATACTTAAACCCCAAACTTCCTGGGGCTGTTTGTGATTGGAGAGTGGCTAGTTACCTGGGAATACTGATGTAATGTACTCGCCATAGCCATAGGAAACTGCTCCTGTCCTCCCCCCATCTCTACTCCTTTCCCATAAATGTCTCAGCCCTTTGCCCCTCCACCATCAGATGCAGGATGCTCTCTGTCCTCCAGTCTCGCTGTTTTAGCAAGATTCAGGGGTGTGACTCTTTTGGGGACATAATGGTATATATTTAAGGATATGAGAGGAAGAGTACTTATTCCAAATACACCTTACTAATTTTTTAACCAATCAAGAAATGCCAATATCCCTAATAACATGTGCATGCAAATCTCA